>NC_133332.1:255599473-256808461 GCF_042186555.1 Aquarana catesbeiana | reverse complement strand
ACATCAGTGCCCCCATACATCTGGTGTCCCCATCAAGAGTTGCCCCCTTACATCTGGTGTCCCCATCAAGAGTGCCCCCCATACATCTGGTGTCCCCATCAAGAGTGCCCCCTTACATCTGGTGTCCCCATCAAGAGTGCCCCCTTACATCTGGTGTCCCCATCAAGAGTGCCCCCTCTACATCTGTGTCCCCATCAAGAGTGCCCCCATACATCTGGTGTCCCCCATCAAGAGTGCCCCCTTACATCTGGTGTCCCCATCAAGAGTGCCCCCTTACATCTGGTGTCCCCATCAAGAGTGCCCCCTTACATCTGGTGTCCCCATCAAGAGTTCCCCCTTACATCTGGTGTCCCCATCAAGAGTTCCCCTTACATCTGGTGTCCCCATCAAGAGTTCCCCCTTACATCTGGTGTCCCCATCAAGAGTGCCCCCATTACATCTGGTGTCCATATCAAGAATGCCTCCTTATATCGGGTGTCCCCATCAGAGTGCCCTTTAAATCAGGTGACCCCAATAGAGTCCCGCCTTATAAACAATTGTCCCATAAGAGGTGTCCTCTACATGGATTCTCCTCAGATTGCCTACTTTACATCAACTGTCCTGCATTAGACAGACTCATGGATCAATGGACGCACTCTCAAGGGGACCTGTGGGGGGGACAAACTAAAATCTGGGGGGGCGCAGCCTACCCCAGCACTCCGCTAGATCCGAGCCAGTGCTGAAGGTGTTCAGAAAGAGCTGAAGTTCTGGGCTGTGTGCAGGCCACTCAAGTTCCTCCACACCAAACCCACTGAGCCAGGTCCTAATGGATCTCAGGCTTTATGAGTTTGGTTTAGTGAGTTTGGTGTGCAGCTATTCCGGAAAAGAAAAACACCTTCCCCAAACTGCCTGCCACAAGGATGGAACTTGCACAATTATCTAGAAAAGACTTTGTATGCTGCAGCATTAACAGTACCCTTCACTGGAAACACCTAAACGTAATCATTTGGAGGATGTCCCTCATATCGTTTGGTGTCAAACTCCATTAGCATTATGGTTTCCCTCAAAGGGCCGGTTGTATCTGTAAGACTATGTAAATTTATCCGGGGCTTTTTTTTTCTCAGAGAAAAGGTGCAGGAACTCAACCACACCGTGTAAGTGCTAAATCAAGCTCAAAAGGGAAACAATTTAAAAACTGCCAATATTTCAAAAGCCTTACTACTATGTAAAATGAGGGCAACCATATTTGCTCACTACATAAATAGGCACTGGCAACCACCCTTAAAGATGAGATGGTTTATTAAATAGCTGCATCAAATTAGGCCTGACTGATTTGAGACAATACAAGATTTTTAATCTGTAAGAGGTTTCATCTTGGCAGTTTTCAGCAGAGTTTGGCCTAGCTTACACTTTCTGTTGGGGGTGCAGAAAAAACAGACAGCTGAGCCCACACTGCAAGGGTTACCTGCTGGTAAGGGGGTTAGTTATTGTGGGGGAGGAGCTGAGAGAGCCGCCGCGGGACCCCAGAACAGGAGGATCGGGGCTACTCTGTGCAAAACAAGCTGCACAGTGGAGGTTAAATTAAAAAAAAAAAAAAATTAAAAAATGAACTTTTACAATCCCTTTAACTCCACTTTCTTGGGTAAAAAAAAAAAAAGCGAATAAAAATAATACTAATATAGCATATACAATTGTGACACAAGTCATATTGTAATTGAATATTAACCACTTGCCCTCCAGAAAATTAACCCCCCCCCCCTTCATGACCAGGCCATTTTTTGCGATACTGCACTGCGTTACTTTAACGGACAATTGCACGGTTGTGCAGCGTTGTACCCAAATAAAACTAATGTGCTTTTTTCCCACAAATGGAGCTTTCTTTTGATGGTATTTGATCACCCCTGCGTATATTATATATATATATATATATATATATTTTATTATATACATATACATACATACATACATAAAAAGACCGACAATTTGGAAAAGAACTATTTTTTACTTTCTTGCTATAAAACCTATCCAATAAAAAAAAAGTAAAATAAAATAAATCGAAATTTCTTAATCAATTTAGGCCAATACGTATCCTGCTACGTTTTAGGTAAAAAAAAAAAATCCCAATAAGAGTATATTAATTGGTTTGCGCAAAAGTTAAAGCGTCTACTAACTATGGGACTTGCAATGACACACAGAGCGGAGCTTGGCCCCGCCCCTGCTCCCTCCTCACTGGCTGCGATTGACAGCAGTGGAAGCCAATGGCGGCCACTGCTGTGTCTATTATTATTATTATATTATTGGTACTTATATAGCGCTGTCAATTTATGCAGCACTTTACACATACATTGTACATTCTAAACCAATGAGGAGGAACAGAGCCTCTGCTCTTGTGCACATCGCTGGATTGAGATTGGGCTCAGGGGGGCTGGGAGGGGAGCTGCATGCAAAAAGTTTTTAGTAGAATGCAAAAAAAACAAAAAAACAAAACAAAAAACTTTGTGTGTCTTTAGAACCACTTTAAAGTGTTACTAAACCCAGGACTCTGCATTCACTATATCTGGTCTCCCACAGTACACAGAACATGGAAATGCAATTATTTTATTAAGTATAAATTGCTACATACCCTTTCTCATCAGCAGTATATAGTCTTGTGACTTCTATTAGTGTCTGATTAAAGCTTGCAGGGGGAGTTTCATTCTCTCACAATTAGTGGTGCACCGAAATTTCGGGTGCCAAAAATTATCGGACGAAAACGGTGTTTTTGTCATTCGTCCGAATAACAAAAACAGCCGATACCGAAAAGGGGGCGTGGTCCGCCCCGGGTGCCGCTCATTGCGAGAATGTCCCTCTGGCGCACCCAGTCCTCCACTCCCCCCTCCTTTGCCCGCCCTGTCACACACATGGAGATCGGGGACTCTATTCCTCCCTGCGGTGGAAGTCGGGGCTGTCCGCAGTGAGAGTTGGGCGGGAGGAGGCCGCATTGTGGGCAGTGTAGTTCAGAGGTGAGAAATGTTTGCCTGAATCTCACACATAAGAAGGATGAATAACATTCTGAACCACAAGGTGAGGGTGGTATATAGTATGAAAAGAGCAAGCTTTTGACAAGGATCAATTATATACATACCTGTCTGTCCAGTAAGCCAAAGAGTTATGTGCAAAGTGTAGTAATCCATAGCAAAGAAGCAGAATTAAGTTTTCACTGATCTGACTTCAGTAAACTGAAATCTGATCTTGCTGTTATTGCTGGTCTTTGCATTCCAAATGTCCTTTTGTTCCATTTTGTAACTTACAGCAGAAAAATTACACCTGGAATCTAGTAGGTTAGAGAAAGCATCTTCACTTTCCTGTGAAGTTATACTGTATACTGCTGATTACCTAACACTTTCAAACACACAGCCATACATGTATGAGTGCCCAATGAATATTCTCTGATCATCTCCTGTACCATGTCTGCAGTCTCCGATCATCTCCTGTATCATGTCTGCAGTCTCCGATCATCTCCTGTATCATGTCTGCAGTCTCCGATCATCTCCTGTACTATGTCTGCAGTCTCCGATCATCTCCTGTACTATGTCTGCAGTCTCCGATCATCTCCTGTACTATGTCTGCAGTCTCCGATCATCTCCTGTACTATGTCTGCAGTCTCCGATCATCTCCTGTACTATGTCTGCAGTCTCCGATCATCTCCTGTACTATGTCTGCAGTCTCCGATCATCTCCTGTACTATGTCTGCAGTCTCCGATCATCTCCTGTACTATGTCTGCAGTCTCTGATCATCTCCTGTACCATGCCTGCAGTCTCTGATCATCTCCTGTACCATGCCTGCAGTCTCTGATCATCTCCTGTACCATGCCTGCAGTCTCTGATCATCTCCTGTACCATGCCTGCAGTCTCTGATCATCTCCTTATTATGTCTGCAGTCTCTGATCATCTCCTGTACTATGTCTGCAGTCTCTGATCATCTCCTGTACCATGCCTGCAGTCTCTGATCATCTCCTTATTATGTCTGCAGTCTCTGATCATCTCCTGTACCATGCCTGCAGTCTCTGATCATCTCCTGTACTATGTCTGCAGTCTCTGATCATCTCCTGTACTATGTCTGCAGTCTCTGATCATCTCCTGTACTATGTCTGCAGTCTCTGATCATCTCCTGTACTATGTCTGCAGTCTCTGATCATCTCCTGTACTATGTCTGCAGTCTCTGATCATCTCCTTATTATGTCTGCAGTCTCTGACCATCTCCTGCATTATATCCACCGCTTGGAAATTTTGCTAATACTATTAGCAAGGTGTTGTATAAAAATGTATTTAATATATAAAAATAACAATATTTTAAAAAAAGTAATTTTCAGTATCAGTCATTTTCGGTATTGGTTTCGGTTTTCGGCCTAGTGTATTTTTCATTTTCGGTATAGGTTTTCGGCACCAAAAAACCCATTTGGTGCCCCCCTACTCACAGATGTCCTATGAGAATGCAGAACCCCCCGACCCTCTGTCTGGACAAGGCTGATGGGAAGGTGCATGTGATCAGCACAGGGCCAAAGAAAAAAAAAAAAAAAACTCTCTAGCAATACACACTAAACTGAGCATGTGCAGAGTGAGCCCAAAGGCTCTGTTATTTCAGGAGATGGATTGAGGACAGTGGAAGAAAGGGAGGATCAGAGAAGACCATATCAAACAGCCTTTTTACACAATGGATTAACCCCTTAGGTTGCACAGGGAGTATAACAAGCACGCTTTACTGCATATACACACCAATTTTACTGGTGTGGGTTTAGTAACAAATCTTACATGTGAGTAATACAGAATATATAATAATGAAAATACGTTATACTAGCTTTTTTATAGATCAAAACACTTGAGATTGAGCCCGAGCAAGGGTAGGGCTGCCAGACAGCCAGATTCAGTGCATTAGAAGGAATTACAAGCAAGGCTGTAAAGCCACATAACCTGTGTTCCCAATGGCGGAGTTTGATAATACAATTTATTTGCAGTCCTGGCAACGGCTCAGCTGGGATTCAGGAATCCGCATTACATAATTCTAAAATGAGTTTCTACTTCCTAATCTGTGCAACAAACTAAGATTAGAGAAGGCAGTCTATTAACAACCCCAATTACACATTAAAAGGGTAACAAACAAAACACAGCTCATAACTACCAGGCACCCCACCCACAAGTAAGAAAATAATTCCTTATGACAGAGAGGATTGATTTGTTTTTTTATCACTTGTCTCCCGGTTTTGAGGCACTCTTGATAAAGAAGAGGGCTGGAGCTACCAAAACAGCAGTGATTCATCCTGAAACCAAACACTGACACTAATATGTGAGGCTCATAAATTAAGCAACATTCAGCTTCAAGAGTCATAAAGAGGAATAGGAAAAAACGCACACCGGGCTTTTCAAAGAACTTTACTAAGCAATAGAAGTGACTAAAATTGCTCCGTCTCCAGGATCGTTTTAGAAATGCAACATTCCGAAAAAAGAAATGACTTTAAACTAAAATGGGCACATGCACGCCGTTTTCGGTGTTAGGCCCCTTTCACACCTGTGCAACTTTTCCTGCGACTTGGGACTGCAAAGTCGCATAAGACGTTCCCTATGATTTCTAATAATCGTTCATATCTGTGCGACTTCAAGCCGTGCCGACTTCAAAGTTGTCCCTGTACTACTTTGGTCCGGCTTTCATGCGTGTTAAGGGCTACTATGTGATGCCCATTATGCTTTGCCTTTTGCAGGGAAACAAAGAGGAAGTAAAACCCACCAGGGTTTACTTCCTCTATAAACAGCATTTCTGAGACAGGGATCTGACTGGACAGAGCTAAGTGTAATCTAAGACCTGCATGAAGGCAATAAATAAACCCTCCTCTACACAGTCTCATAGGGAAACATGCACGTCTGAGGCTGTCAATCACCCGCTGTGTGCTGGGGAGGGGGTTGTCTCCTGGGATTGTCTGGTGTGCATAGACTGTCAGAAATGACTCATGCAGATAGCACAGAAATGACAGAGCAGACAGAAATCCAGGTGCACTTCTAGAAGCTTGTTGAAAGCCTGCTAGCAGCCTGCCTAAAGTGGTACTCTAATGAGGATCTGCGTTCAACATGTACAAACTGGAGCTGAGGGGCACTTGCAAAACTTCACCAACACTTGCTGAAAGCTCTGCAAATGCTTTGTCAAAGCATGCTGTTCACACTGCTCATATACAAGGCAAAACCCCTGTGAAACAGGCCTAAAACCCTTGCCAATTGACATGCACCCAAAAATGAAATTGTTTTGTGTGGAGTGCTCTTGGGTGTAGGGGGTCTCCACAAAGAGTAAAACAAAATTGAATTCATATTACCTGTCAAGTTGCTGTTATGGCATCCAAACAGGGTGGATAAAAATCAATGGATTAAAAAAAAAAAAAATCTGATTATTTTTATCAAATTTATTTTAATAAAATGCTTTTGGAGTAAAAATCTATCTAAAAGATAGTTTTCTATTTAAGATACATTAATAATTTAGTTTATTCAGCATGAAATGGAGCTTAGTTATGTAGCAAGAGGCTGCATATTCTGCAATATTCACATTTTTGGTAAACTCATTCAATGAATCCAATCTCTGCAAGATGAGATAACATGCACTGCATTGATGCATTCACACAATTTCACAATAGCTATGAGATAAACAAAAGTTCAGGAATATTCTGTTTATCTCATTGTTTTGCAAATCCATGTACACTACAAACTGTATGATTGAATCAGTTCTGATATCACGGTTTTACTAACCTGACAGCTTATTATTCTAAATAGGAAACCTTCATTGTGTTTGCAAATTAAATATTCTAACTAGCAGCAAGAATAAATCCTTACATTTAAAGAGCACCTGTCATTTCAGATCCATCATGGCAGCGCCTGTTAGCGGGCATCCACTCACCTGCTACCGCCACGCCCCTCACCTTGCTGTGTCACTGCCGCATCACCAGCTGTCATATTAAAGTGAATGAGACTGTCGGCGAGTCAACAGCGGGTCAGAGGAGGAGACGTTCGCTGTAGGACAGAGATGACAGTTGCTCTGTAAAAATTATGATTTAAAAAGAGTTGATTTAATAAAGCCTTTTTACTAGTGATTTAAATCAAATCCACCCTCTGCATCCAAATATCATGCAGCACTAAGGCCCCTTTCACACTGGGGCGGTTTGCAGGCGCTATTGCGCTAATAGCGCCTGCAAACCGACCCGAAACAGCCACTGCTTTGTCTCCAGTGTGAAAGCCCTGAGGGCTTTCACACTGGAGCGGTGCGCCAGCAAGACGGGGAAAAAAGTCCTGCTAGCAGCATCTTCGGAGCGGTGAAGGAGCAGAGTATACACCGCTCCTGCCCACTGAAATCAATGGGACAGCGCGGCTATACCGCAGTGGTTTTTAACCCTTTCTCAGCCGCTAGCGTGGGGTAAAACCGCCCCCCGCTAGCGGCCGAATACCGATGGTAAAGCAGCCGCCGCCCCGGTGCGAAAGGGGCCTAAGGCTGGATTCATATGCATTTTTAGTGCTTTTTGCAGATTTGCACTACAATCCATATAACATGGTTTCCTATGGAAACATTCTGTAGTGCAAATCTGCAAAATGAAAAAAGCACTAAAAATGCAGAGGTGTGAATCCAGCCTTAGGCCTTGTTTAGACTTGTGGTACGATCCTCTGTTTCCTGCCCGTGGCAAAAACGATCCATCATGTGAATGAGGAAGAGAACCGAAAAAGCCCCACAATGAACGCAATAATGCACGCAGTTGTAGCGCATTTGTGCGGCAGTTATGGGGTTAAAACGGGTGGTGCGGAGACATCGCATCGCCTCCTCACCGCCTGTCAAACGGCTCTGAAAAGTGATCTAAATGCAGAATGCTTTTCGGAGGAACAACAGTTTAGACGCTGGAAGTGCTGCTGTGTTGTAATTCATTCAGATCTTGACCCTGTGGCCATAGATCGACACAATAGAACGCACATTGAACTTGCCAGAATTCCCTGTTAGAACAATGGCAGGCTCAACAGGCTATGACAAGAACTGCATATTAGGTATTCACCGCACGGCTGAGCAGTCAGGACCATAATATAAAAGCACTCAGGCTTGTACATGGTGTAGGAGAAACCGGCATGTGTCCAGAGAAATTTCTACATTAATAGGCCAAGTAAATCATATATGTGTCAAATTTAGGGACAGAATGAGAACCCAAGACAGAGAGAAAAGGAAGATATACAGCACTAAAGATGTACCAACACTAGATTTCTTTATCTTTTATTTTCTATATCAATAAAACAATCTGATTTTTTTTTTTTTTACATCCCTAAAGCAGAAAAAGGATAGGCATTATTCATCAAATGCATGCAAGGTCAAACGGGTGTTTTTTTGGGCCACATGTGGCCCTCTCACTCCTTTACGATATGCAGTGGAACCTCGGATTACGAGCATAATCCGTTCCAGGAGAATGCTCGTAATCCAAAGTACTCGCATATCAAAGCGAGTTTTCCCATTGAAGTCAATGGAAACGAAAATAATTTGTTCCGCATTGACTTCAATGGGATGCAATACCGCATGCGGCCAGAGGCAGGGGGGGGGGCACCGGAGAGCCTCGGAAACGGCCGAAAAGGCCCGAATACACTTCGGCTGACCTCGGCAAACCTTGGAAAGACTTCCTACCTGAGATTTGCCGAGGTCAGCCGTGCTGTACTCGGGTCTTTCCGTGCATTTCCGAACGTGATGTTCAGCTCGCCTCTGGCGCCCCCTCCACACCTCAGGCCAAAAGCGGTACTGCACACCGTTTTGGCCTGAATCCTGCTCGATTTGCGAGACACCACTCGCAAACCGAGTTACGCTTTTTAAAAATACAGTGTTCGTATTGCGAAATGCTCGTTAACCGCGTTACTCGCAATCCGAGGTTCCACTGTATCAAACAATAGATAGAAAATAAATAAGAATTGCGCTTAATAATAAATGTGAAGTCCATAAGTGAATCCATATGGATCATGTTCATCTGTGCAAAGATGTCCACAAGCAATGTGATAATAAATCAATCTCTTTAGTGGCAGTGTCCATCATCCATCACCAGCTATAGAAACTGCTGACCAGCTCCTGTAGACCCCTTATTATTAGGGGGTTGGTGTGCGCCTGTGGCTTAAAACCCAGCAAGAGCCTCTCTCCACACCTCAGGGCTTCTCCACACTTCCGATGTCACTCAGTGAGTTCGATAGGAGAGACCAACAAGAGACCAAAGGCTCCACATAGCATAAAATCCTTGGTGGGTTTATTAAATAATAAAATTACAGTAGTAAGTGAGTAAAAGCTCCTTAAGTTTGGTGTGTCGCCCGCAGTAGCGTCGGGAGGGGGGGGACTAACGGGGGCTAAAGCCCCGAGTGTGCCCCCAAAAAGCCCCGGGTCTCGATATTCCTAAATGCATTATCAGCCCCGAGCCGTTTACAGGCAACAGGAACGATCTCTCGCTTATCCAGCGTGCCCGAGTGACGTACAAAAAGTCCCGCCTCCTATGATGGACGTCACACTGGTCCAATGCCGGGATTGCAAGACATGCGACGTCCATCATAGGCGCTGCCGGGACCGCAGCCATGCTAGGCACCGGGAGATCCCCGCTCGCTCTGTGTAAATGGGTGGGTGGCTCTTCTATCTGGCTCTGGCTGCCTGGTGCCTGCAGGGCTATCTTAGTGGTGGTGAATGCCAGCATGAGTGTACTCGCACACAGGTAAGGCTGAGCAGCAATAATCTGTGCGTGTCAGGTAGGTCAGTGTATGTTTCAGGTAGGTCAAGCAAGTGAGCCCATCACCCTCCTCGCCGGCCGCCCCCCCCCCCCCCCCCCCCAGGCTTTACCTCTGGGCTGAAGCCCCTGCTCTTTTTCCCACCTAGCAACACCCCGGGTTTGGCGGCACACAACCAAACAAACTCATCTTTCGGGACACGAGAGAGATGGTGACGTCAGCACGTCGCTCTTCCCTGCGCGTTTCGTCATAAATGACGTCGTCCTGGGGCACAGACAGCGCACTGCGTAACCGACTTAAATACATTACAGAATTAACCAAGTCTCATTCTTGGTTAATTCTCTTGCAGTTGTGGCACTTGATTAGGTGCGGGCAGTCTGGCTGGCTGAGGCTCAGAACGAGGCTTGGTTAATTCCGTAATGTATTTAGGATGGTGACGCAGTGCGCCGCCCGCGCCCCAGGGCAACGTTACTTGTGTTGAAATGCATAGGGAGGAGTGACGTGCTGACGTCACTTTCTCTCTCGTGTCCTGATGGGTTTGTTTGGTTATGTGCCGGCCGACACACCAAACTTAAGGTGCTTTTGCTCACTTACTATTGTAATTTTATTTCTTAAAGAGGCGTTCCACCCAAAAATGGAACTTCCGCTTTAAAAGCAAGGTGACCCCCTGACATGCCACATTTGGCATGTCTTTTTTTGGGGGGTGAGAGCGGAAACCCTCTTTTTCGAGGGTACCAGCTCCCACTTCCTCCCGGGGCGAAGGAAGGGAGATCACCTCTCCCCCCTCCCTCTCGGCAATCATCTGGGACACGTCACAGGTCCCAGTCCCAGATGATTGCCCAGCCAGTCACAGCACGGCTCGCACATGCGTAGTGCGTGCCCGGCTGTGAAGCCACAGCTGGGCGCCCACAATGACAATGCCTGGTGCCACAGAGAGGAGGGGGAGATGAGCGGGGCTTCGTTCCCCCGCATCGCTGGACCCTGGGACAGGTAAGTGTCCGATTATTAAAAGTCAGCAGCTGCAGTATTTGTAGCTACTGACTTTTAATTTTTTTTTTTTTTATTGGAACTCCCCTTTAACAAACCAAGGATTTTATGCATTGTACCTTTCTGTAAACTTTACTGCTTTCATTGAAATTAAAATTATTGAAAGGAAAAAAAAAAAAAAGGGAGGTTCTTGCCCAAGGTCAGAGTCTTTGTTTTTTTTTTTCACCAGGAAAATAAAAAGATGAAACCTGCCTGGTATCTATGGGCAACAACAACTTTTGTTCCTGTAGTCTTTCCCACCAGGTGTCTGGTGTTCTTAGTGTCAGATACATTACATGGCCATTGTAAATCTGGACTAGAAAGGACATTCATGTGTAAAAAAATGCGGGTGCATTCTAGGGGGGTTTTACAGGGAGATAATGCTGCCATGAGGCCACAGATATCATAAGATGGTCATGAGGGGATTCCCCTTTAACCAGAAGGAGTAGGAGGTTATGCAAACAGTGAAAGGAAACACATCTGCAGTATGAAATGTCGGGGACTGTCCCTCAATGAAAGCAGGAACAGGAAGGAAAAGCATTAGGAAAATATAAATGAAAATATAAAGAAACGCATTAAACAAAACCTTGCAGAACATAAAAATTCCACAACATCTGATAACAGAGTTTTGTATATAACCAATTAACAATTTGTACCGGTTTATGAAGCTGCGGGTGGTGATAACTGGTGGCAATTTAAAGGACTATGGACAGCAAAGTTTTTCCACATTTGTAACAAGCAGTACAAGAGCTTTACACCATGTCATGGCAAGCCTCTGTAGCTACAGTATGTGTACTGTGAATAAACGTATTCTCAAAAATGATCTTTAACCACTTGCCTACCGGACACTTTCACCCCCTTCCTGCCCCAGGCCAATTATTAGCTTTCAGCACTCTCACACTTTGAATGACAATTGCGCGGTCATGCAACACTGTACCCAAATGAAATTTTTATCATTTTTTGCACACAAATAGAGCTTTCTTAAGGTGGTATTTGATCACCTCTGCAGTTTTTATTTTTTGCTAAACAAATAAAAAAAGACCGAAACTTTTGAAAAAGATAAAAGTTTTGCTTTTGTTTCTATTAAAAAATTTAGTAAATAGTTAAGTTTTCTCTTTCACTGATGGGCACTGAAAAGGTGGCACAGATGAGGTGGCACCAATGAGCGGGCACTGACGATGGGCACTGATATGCGGCACTGATGGGCACTCATGGGTGGCACTGAAAGGCTACAAAGATGGGTTCTTATGGGTGACACTGATGGGCACTGATAGGCGGCACTGATGGGCACTGATACGAGGCACTGATACGAGGCACTGATGGGCATCCCTGGTGACACTGGCAGTGGTAGGCATTGTGAGTAGGCACTGATTGGCAGCTGCCTGGGCACAGATTAGTATTTCCCTCTGGGTCTAGGGGGCATACCTGGTGGTCCAGTGTGGATGGCTTCCCTGGTGGTCCTGGGCGGGATCCGAGGGAGGGGGCTGCGCTGATAAACAATCAGCACAGACCCCCCCAGTGAGGAGAGCAGCCAATCGGCTCTCCTCTACTGGCGTCTATCAACTGTGATTGGACATGGCTGATCACATGGTAAAGGGTCTCCGTCAGAGACTCTTAACCTAGATCGGTGTTGCGGAGTGTCAGACTGACACCCCGCAACAACGATCGCCGCGATGCGCGCCCCCGGGGGAGCGCAGCGGCTTAATATCCTGCGGACGTCACATGACGCCCAGTCAGGATATTGAAACCACTTTACCGACAAGTGGTTAAGGACTGGAAAGGTTTTACCCCCTTCATAACCAGGCCATTTTTTTGCGATACGGCACTGCGTTACTTTAACTGACAATTGCGCGGCCGTGTGACAATGTACCCAAAAAAAAAATTATGACATTGACTGACATTGTACGAATGACACTGGCAGAGAAGGGGCGATCAAAGGGTTAAGCCAATGGCTACCACTGCTATCAATCTGGCCTGTGAGGATAGAAAAAAAACGGAGAAAGCTGCTGCTTTCATGCATAGGTTCAGGTTCAGGATTCTGCGACACAGAAGGCTTTTTACCCTAATCCATAGAATGCATTAAAAGCGGTTGTATACCCGCAGAGTAAAATAAAAATCAAAATGTAAAAAAAAATAAAAAAATAAAAAATAATAAAACCTGTAAGGCAAAAGCATAATGAGCTAGTATGCACCGCATACTTACCTTAGAACAAGGCGTTAATATCTAATCCCGGGACATTTTGCCCTCGGCGTGTCTTCCGGGTTCGCGGCTCCGGCGCTGTGAGTGGCCGGATCCACGGTGACATCACTCCCACGCATGCACGTGGGAGTCTTCTTGCCGGCGAGGTCCAGCATCGTCTACCAGACCTTCAGAGCGCATGCGCCGTTGACGTCAGGGGCTGCATGCAAAAGTGAATATCTCCTGAACCTTACAGGTTTAGGAGATATTAATTTTACCTACAGGTAAGCCTTATTATAGGCTTACCTGTAGATAAAAAACCTCGGTTTGCAAGTAATGCAGTTAACAAGCGTTTCGCAAACCAAGCACTGTATTTCTAAAAATCCTAACTCGGTTTGCGAGTGCTGTCTCGCAAAACGAGCAGGATTCAGGCCAAACGCGGTGTACAGTACTTAGGTGTGGGGGGCGCTGAACCCGAGCAGAGCCGAAAGTAGCCGATCGGCGCCGTTCGGGAATGCACGGAAAGGCCCGAGGACAGTTCGGCAAACCTCGGAAAGGCTCGTTAACAGAGTCTTTTCGAGGTTTGCGGAGGTCAGCCGAAGTGTCCCTCAGGCCTTTTTGGCCGTTTCCGAGGCTCTCCGGCACCCCCCCCCCGCCTCTGTCCACATGCGGTATTGCATCCCAATAAAGTCAATGCAGAACAAATTATTTTAGTTTCCATTGACTTCAATGGAAAAACTCTTTGATATGCGAGTACATTGGATTACGAGCATACTCCTGGAACGGATTATGCTTGTAATCCGAGGTTCCACTGTACAACCGCTTTAGGCCCCTTTCACACGGGCGGACAGAATTGTGCTATTAGCCGCGGACAGATGAAGTTATCTACCGCAGCTAAACGCACACAATGCTTTCCTATGGCCCCATTCACACACTGCGTTTAGCGACGGTTTTGTTACATGTGGTTTTGTGCAGAAAAAAAAAAATTGACTGCGTCCAGGAACGATTTAGCGCAGCTATCTGCACATAACTGCAAGATAAACAGGAAGAACATCTCAGAACTACAAGGTATACCTGGGAATGACACAGGAAGTTGAGGAGAGTGTACTCAGAGAGGAGCATGGCAATGGCGGCCCATGATATAGCCCATGAGGCCATTATAGCCTTGGTGCAAGACCTGAGATACGGGACCCTGAATGGCCAGAATACTCGGACAGAGTCATGAAGAGGATAATATTGGAGGAAATGTACCGATTCGTAACACCAAACTGGGAGAATATGTCTGCAAGTGAACAGGATAACCGAGGCGAGTGCAACGATCGATGTGTGGGTAAGCAGGGTACACATACATCATATCTGTTGCTAATAGCAACCACACTTTAACCACTCACAGATTTTCCACCTAAATGACCAGGTCATTTTTTTTTTTTTTTTTTTACACAGCACTGCGTCACTTTACATGACAATTGCGCGGTTGTGCAACGCTGTAAAACCAAACAAAATTGACGTCCTTTTTTTTCCCCTACAAATAGAGCTTTCTGTTGGTGGTATTTGATCACCTCTGATCACCTAATAGAGTTTTGATCACCTCCGCGGTTTTTATTTTTGTACTATATAGGCCAATATGTATAAGGTATATATTTCAAGGGAAAAAAAAAAAAAAAGCAATAAAGCGTATATTGATTGGTTTGCACAAAAGTTACAGCGTCTACAAAATAGGAGATAGATTTATGGCATTTGTATTATTTTATTTTTTTTTTTGCACTAGTAATAGCGGTGATCTGCATTTTTTTTTTTGAGTGACTGCAACATTGCAGAAGACAGATCGGACACTTGACGCTTTTTTGGGGACCAGTAAAATTTAGCGATTATAGCTAAAAAAATTGCCACTGTTAGGTTTGCCATATAACTAATTTATACAATGGAAAAGATTGCAGGAAAGGAGATTTATACAAGATGGAGGTCCTTATGCGACCGCTACAAGAAAGATCTAAACGAAGAGAGGTCTGCAGATAGAAGTGGAGCACCTTCAAGGCATCGTAAGGCCTAACCCCCATGCAGAGGCTTTGTCGTTTTTGAGGCGCACCACCGAGATGCGTTCGTAAGTATATGTTTTTTTGGGGTTTTTTTTACCATCCAAGAAGGAGCAGATATTATACCTTTTTGTGTGTATGTGTCTCAGGATAACATTGCCCCCTGCTATCGTCTCCAGCAATTATGTTTGCATAATATGCCTACAATCACATTATTCATGAGAGAACCTAAACCCCTTTTTTAATGTTCACCCAGCTACAGCTAGAGCGCTACCCTGTTGTTACATAGTTACATAGTAGGTGAGGTTGAAAAAAAAGACACAAGTCCATCAAGTTCAACCTATGTGTGTGATTATGTGTCAGTATTACATTACATATCCCTGTATATTGCGGTCATTCAGGTGATTATCTAATAGTTTCTTGAAGCTATCAATGCTCCCCGCTGAGACCACCGCCTGTGGAAGGGAATTCCACATCCTTGCCGCTCTTACAGTAAAGAACCCTCTACGTAGTTTAAGGTTAAACCTCTTTTCTTCTAATTGTAATGAGTGGCCACGAGTCTTATTAAACTCTCTTCTGCGAAAAAGTTTTATCCCTATTGTGGGGTCACCAGTACAGTATTTGTAAATTGAAATCATATCCCCTCTCAAGCGTCTCTTCTCCAGAGAGAATAAGTTCAGCGCTCGCAACCTTTCCTCATAACTAAGATCCTCCAGACCCTTTATTAGCTTTGTTGCCCTTCTTTGTACTCGCTCCATTTCCAGTACGTCCCTCCTGAGGACTGGTGCCCAGAACTGGACAGCATACTCCAGGTGCGGGCGGACCAGAGTCTTGTAGAGCGGGAGAATTATCGTTTTATCTCTGCAGTTGATCCCCCTTTTAATGCATCCCAATATTCTGTTTGCTTTATTAGCAGCAGCTTGGCATTGCATGCCATTGCTGAGCCTATCATCCACTAGGACCCCCAGGTCCTTTTCCATCTTAGATTCCCCCAGAGGTTCTCCCCCCAGTGTATAGATTGCATTCATATTTTTGCCACCCAAATGCATTATTTTACATTTTTTTACATTGAACCTCATTTGCCATGTAGTCGCCCACCCCATTAATTTGTTCAGGTCTTTTTGCAAGATTTCCACATCCTGCGGAGAAGTTATTGCCCTGCTTAGCTTAGTATCGTCTGCAAATACAGAGATTGAACTGTTTATCCCATCCTCCAGGTCGTTTATGAACAAATTAAATAGGATTGGTCCCAGCACAGAACCCTGGGGAACCCCACTACCCACCCCTGACCATTCTGAGTACTCCCCATTTATCACCACCCTCTGAACACGCCCTTGTAGCCAGTTTTCAATCCATGTACTCACCCTATGGTCCATGCCAACGCACCTTATTTTGTACAGTAAACGTTTATGGGGAACTGTGTCAAATGCTTTTGCAAAATCCAGATACACCACGTCTACGGGCCTTCCTTTATCTAGATGGCAACTCACCTCCTCATAGAAGGTTAATAGATTGGTTTGGCAAGAACGATTCTTCATGAATCCATGCCGATTACTGCTAATGATATCATTCTTATTACTAAAATCTTGTATATAGTCCCTTATCATCCCCTCCAAGAGTTTACATACTCTTGATGTTAGGCTAACTGGTCTGTAATTCCCAGGGATGTTTTTTGGGCCCTTTTTAAATATTGGTGCTACATTGGCTTTTCTCCAATCAGCTGGTACCATTCCAGTCAATAGACTGTCTGTAAAAATTAGGAACAACGGTCTGGCAATCACCTGACTGAGTTCCCTAAGTACCCTCGGATGCAAGCCATCTGGTCCCGGTGATTTATTAATGTTAAGTTTCTCAAGTCTAATTTTAATTCCGTCCTCTGTTAACCATGTAGGTGCTTCCTGTGTTGTGTCATGAGGATAAACACTGCAGTTTTGGTTACTGAAGCCCCCCGATTCACTCGTGAAGACTGAGGAGAAGAATAAATTCAATACCTTTGCCATCTCCCCATCCTTTGTAACCAGATGTCCTTCCTCATTCTTTATGGGGCCAATATGGTCTGTCCTCCCTTTTTTACTGTTTACATACTTAAAGAATTTCTTGGGATTTTTTTTGCTCTCCTCCGCTATGTGTCGTTCATGTTCTATCTTAGCCATCCTAATTGCACCCTTACATTTCTTATTGCATTCTTTATAAATTCTGAATGCTGTGGATGATCCCTCAACCTTGTATTTTTTTTTTTTTTTTTTTAATTTATTGTTGTGTATTTTATTTTTTATTTGTACTTCTATTCTTACCTAGAACTGTCTCAAGTGTTCCTCCAAGAGCGAGGCCTGCAAGTATGTCACCAGAAAATGAATTTGATGCTGATGTAAGCCAAGGAACAAATGAAGAGCCATTACCACCAGATGCGAATCAACCGCTCACTCAAGAACCTGTGGTATGTATCTTCAAACCTATCAGTTCACAACCTCCATCTACAAACCACTTATTGCTGTCTGTAATCAGGGAGGTCCCTCTCGATAAGTGTACAGGAGGTCCCCGAGTTACGAACCTCCGACTTGCGAACGACTCCTACTTAAGAACGGGAGGCGGCGTCCGCGGGCACATTGGAAAACATCGGAAAAACAACGTCAGAAACAGCTGAAGACATTGGAAAACGACGTCTCGGCCGTTATGCGCATGCGCTTCCGACTTACGAACAAATCCGACTTAAGAACAAACAGGCAGTCCCTAACCCGTTCGTAACTCGGGGAATGCCTGTACTGAAGTCAGGGGTGATATATATGCATATCTTATGTACATAGTTTCTGCTTACAAAGACGCCCATTTCCTAGATTTCAGCCATGGGGTTTGGGTTTTTTTATACATCTAGTGGCTCTTTTACTAAAATCACTGCCTAGTCATCAGTATCATGACACTACACCTGCCATGAACCTATACTCAGGACCCCCCCCCCCCCCCTCACCAATCTACACCTTTCCCATCTCAGCGCGGTTTTCAAAGGATTCATGCGCAGCCACACCCAATTCATTCACCCTCATCTTCCCAATCTGGACCACCTATAGATGTTGGCAGTGAAGCAAGACATTCTTCCCTGCGTTCCCCTTACCCAGTTTATGAAAACTTGTCGTTCTCTATTTTGTTATTTATATGCCCGTTTTATTTTTATTTTTATGTTGTGGTATAATGTTACTAACTTGTAATCAGGTTTATCCAACTTCCTGCTGATTGTTTTTTCCTTTGATCGCTCCTAATTTCCATCCGTCTGGCGGATTGGAAGAAAACAGACAGGCGGTCCGCGTTTCCATCCGAATCCCCATAGAGGAGAGCGGGACTCTGACAGGTCCGTCCCTGCACAGTGAGCGGAGACAGACCTGTCATCCACCGGCTCAGCGGGGATCAACGGAGCGATCTCCACTGAGCAAAGCAGAGTCCGTACACGCAATTTGTCACTTCTTCAATAGGGGCATCTCTCAGCAGGATGTTGGACACCCTTTCAAGTTTATGCATACAGAACAAAAAGCGGTTTCAAATATTTTCCTGTAACCACTTAAGCCCCGGACGATTTGGCTGGCAAAAGACCAGAGCACTTTTTGCGATTCGGCACTGCGCCGCTTTAACTGACAATTGCGCGGTCGTGCGACATGGCTCCCAAACAAAAGTTGACGTCCTTTTTTTCCCCACAAATAAGAGATTTCTTTTGGTGGTATTTGATCACCTCTGCGGTTTTTCTTTTTTTGCGCTATTAAGAAAAAAAAGAGCAACGATTTTGAAAAAAAAAAGCAATATTTTTTAATTTTTACTATAATAAAATATCCCCCAAAAATATATAAAATAACATTTTTTTTTCCTCAGTTTAGGCCGATATGTATTCTTCTACATATTTTTGGTAAAAAAAAAAAAAAAATTGCAATATATTGATTGGTTTGTGTAAAAGTTATAGCGTCTACAAAATAGGGGATAGTTTTATGGCATTTTTGGTATAATTTTTTTTTTATTTTTTTAGTAGTAATCCACGATTTTTAATCATGACTGGCGGACACATCGGACACTTTTGACACTATTTTGGGACCATTGTCATTTACACAACGATCAGTGCTATAAAAATGCACAGATTACTGTGCAAATGACACTTGCAGGGAAGGAGTTAAACACTCGGGGGCGATCAACGGGTCAAGTGTGTCCTAGGGAGCAATTCTAACTGTGGGTGGGGGGGGGCTGAGCTACAACTCGCATGACAGCGATCACTGCTCCCAATGACAGGGAGCAGTGATCTCTGTCTTGTCACAAGGCAGAACGGGGAAATGCCTTGTTTACATAGGCATCTCCCCGTTCTTCCGCTCCGTGACCCGCGGTCACAATCACGGTCACAGAGCGCCCGCCGCCTCTCACTACAGTGTCATGTGTCTAAAAGACAAATGCTCCCTTCCAGCCCTCTTAACTAGAAGGAATAAACATGGGTTTATGAGTATAAGATTTACCCACAATCCCATGCTTTTCTCACATATTTCAGAGGGAGAAACTAATTCTGTTGAAAAGGTACTGTTATATTCACGCTAAATCATATATTATTATGCTATATATGTTATAAGATAATTTATTATTTATCTATTTACTGTGAAATTACTGGTTGGAAGTTTTAACTTCAAACTTCTGTAATTTGTCCATTAAGCCACCTACTTGAGTACGGTTTTTGAAAACATAGGAAATTACCTTAAAAATAATATAATAATTATTTGTACATTACTTACTTATGGTAATTAACCCCTTGCCAATCCTGATACTTCTCTCCTACATGTAAAAAAATCATCCTTTTTTTTGCTAGAAAATTACTCAGAACCCCCAAACCTTATATTGTTTTAGCAGACACCCTAGGGAATAAAGTGGTGGTCGTTGCAACTTTACATGGTATTTGCGCAGCAATTTTTCAAACGCATTTTTTGAAAAAAAAAACCACACACTAAAGATAACCCGATTTTTTTTTTTGTATAATGTGAAAGATGATGTTACGCCGAGTAAATAGATACCTAACATACATGCCATGCTTTAAAATTGCGCACACTTGTGGAATGGCGCCAAACTTCAGTACTTAAAAATCTCCATAGACGCTTTAAAATTTTTTACAATTTTCACCGCACATTCCTGTCCCATACTAGTGAGACACAACTCTGGAGGAATGAGCACAGGAAGCACCGTTGTAAGCCTGATTGGGGGGGGGGGGGTGTTGTGTGTGGTGAGGATGGTGTAAAATGTATTAGCAGATTTAGATACACTAACAAAGTGAAGCCTAACTGATTATAAAGGTTTTGCGTGAATAAAAGCTGATCATTTTAATCACCCCTATCAGTGTTGAGTGGTTTTGTGTCATCCATGTAAACTGATACATTCTGCGTTCAGGAAAGGGATGGTTAACTGCTCCTAAATTCTGACAAAAGCCTGTGTGTACATGGACACGTAGGCTTTTATTGAGTGGAGTTCAGGGGCTTTGGCAAAATAAAAAAAAAATTAAAAAAAAAAAAAACACCAAAAAGCTCCTAAACAAACATTTAGGAACAGCAGTCTACATGAGGCGTAAGTATTGGTAAGCTGCACTATAATAAAATGTTTGCTTTTGGGTTTAATACGACTTTAAATCACTCCTTTCTAGCCGAGTGACGCAAATCATTTACAAAACATTTCAGAAAACAATTGCTTCCAATGTCAGACACCCTCAAGGGTTACCCATAAAGAGCCCGACCCAGAGCAACCCGCCTGACACTTGCCAAGAGAAACATTTCTACAGTAGCGGTTTATCACAAAGCAAAGGCCAAGTACACTTCATTTTCAGTGGATAGTATGGAATTCATGGAAATTTCCAGGCCTTGGCAGTTATCCGTTTTGCTTCAGTGAAAAAAGAAAGCGGTTGGAGACCATATTTTGTGTATCCAAGAACGTGATTCTATCTGGTGTAATAAAGGGGGAAAATTCAGCCAGCTGGAGATTTTACAGTAGAGCTGCGCGATTAATCGTTAAAGAATCAGATCGCGATACTTGCGATCTTAACAAAGCATTTTCCCGATTCTAAGGAAAGTTCTCTGCTCACAGGTGACAGCTGTCTAAAAAAAAACAAAAAAAAAAAAAAACAAAACAAAAAACAAAAACAAAAAAACAACAGGCAGCCTGCCAAGTTTCACAACATCGGGAGATAAGGAGAAACATTGTAACACTTCAAAAAGGGGTGAACTTCAGTCTGTAAATGAGGGAAGTTTAACCACTTAAAGCGGAGCTCCACCCAAAAGTGGAACTTCTGCTTTAAGGGAAGGTGACCCCCTGACATGCCACATTTGGCGTGTCTTTTTTTTGTTTTTTGGGGGCGGGGGGACCCTCTTTTTCGAGGGTTCCAACTCCCACTTCTTCCCAGGGCATCGCGGCGCCGGAAGAAAGTTCACCTCTCTCCCCCTCCCTCTCGGCAATCATCTGGGACACATCGCAGGTCCCAGATGATTGCGCGGCCAGTCACAGCAAGCCACACGCACAGTGTGTGCCCGTCTGTGAAGCCACACAGTGACAAAGCCAGCGCCGCAGAGAGGAGGGGGAGACGAGCGGGGCTTCGATCCCCTGCATCGCTGGACCCTGGGACAGGTAAGTGTCCGTTTATCAAAAGTCAGCAGCTGTAGTATTTGTAGCTGCTGACTTTTCTTCTTTTTTTTTTTTTTTTTTTTTTTTTTTTTAAGCTGAACTCCGCTTTAAAGACTAAGACCCCTTTCACACTGGAGCGTTTTTTCAGGCGTTTTAGCGCTAAAAATAGCACCTGAAAATTGCCTCCCCTGCAGCCCAAGTGTGAAAGCCCGCGAGCTTTCACACTGGGGCAGTGGGCTTGCAGGACGTTAGAAAAGGTCCTGCAAGCAGTGCCTTAGGGGCGGTTTAGAAGTGGTGTATACACTGCTCCTCCACCGCCCCTGCCCATTGGAATGCATGGGCAGCGCTGCCAAAGCGCTACACGGGCGCTTTCAACCCCTTCTTAACCCCTTCTAGGGGGTTAAAAGTGCCCCGCTCCCGCCCGAATACTGGCGGAAAAGCGCCACTATAACAGCAGTAAAGCGCCACTTTACCACTACTGCCCCCCAGCGCCCCAGTGTGAAAGGGCTCTAAACCTTTTTCTGTCATTTGTTGTTTACAAGTTAAAATCATTTTCTTTTTTTTTTTTTGCTAGAAAGTTACTTACAACCCCAAACATTATATATATTTTCTTTTAGCAGAGACCCTAGAGAATAAAATGGCAGTTGTTGCATTATTTTATATGTCACGCTATATTTGCACAGCGGCCTTTTAAACGCAATTTTTTTTGGGAAAAAACACACTTCAATGAATTAATAAAAAAAAAAAACTAAACAGTAAAGTTAGCCCATTTTTTTGTATAATGTGAAAGATGATGTTACACCGCGAGAATCGTGATCTTTTTTCCAAAGCAAAAAAATTGTGATTCTCATTTTGGCCAGAATCGTGCAGCTGTATTTTGCAGCGAATGCAAGTACCGGAATTCTCCTTCTAATCAGCCTCGTCATTCCTGGCATATCAGCACCGGGACTGGAAGGAGGGGGGTCGGCACATGCTGAAACAGTGAACAATGGGATGAACTCATCGGCCTGCTGCTGGTCTCAATCAAAATCAAAGATTTGGGGGAGACAGAGGTGACCAGGCTGCATTGCTTAACCATGGTAGATGAAGGTCATGTCACCAACCTCTGCTGTCTGGCAAGCTGTTCAAATTCTCACTTCAGTAGTCAAACTTTGTACAAAAGTTTAGCTGTTTGCCAGGAATCCACCTTTAAATGGCCAAAATACTTCACAACATCCCATAATTTAAGTGAGATCTATATTCTGATAACTCTAATGACTTCTCTGTAGGGGTTGTAGGGGTTGACCAAAGAAAGCAGCTCATTGGGGGCGTCTTGCGTAGAATGCAGTGATGTCATTTTTCACTTTATCTGGAACATATATACATTTTGCAATATGGGGAACTCCTTGAACTACGTCTTGTTCTTAGAAAATTTGGCTATGTGAGATTGCTAAATAAATCCCAGGTTGTAAAATATCTAAAGAGGAACTGAAATTATATATAAAAAAAACCAGGCCGACATTCTCTGCAGAGATTCTGTAAAATTTAAATTTTTTACTTTTACACTGTACTTTTACTTTATCACTGTTATTGCTGTCACAAGGAATGTAAACATCCCTTGTGACAGTAATAGGCAGTGACAGGTCCTCTTTATGGAGAGATCGGGGGTCTATAAGACACCAAATCCCTCCTCTGCACTTGAAAGTATTCAAAACGTCAAGATCGGAGTTTTTCAATATGTTCCTTTTTTTTTTTTTTTTTTTTTAAACTGACGCCTTTAAGAAGCCAGTGACCCGGGAAGTGATCTCATGACAACGCTTCCTGGTTACCAGATCCAGGACCTGAATGAAGCATCGGCTTTATTCAGGGCTTCGGCTAGCCGGCGGAAGTGCTGGCTGGTTGCTTGGGACGGGAGAGCCCGGGCGAGCGGCGGAAGGGGGGCGGGGAACACAGTGATTGGTACCATGTGTGTGAGATTTGGGGTGCACACCCTAATACAATAGGCTGTGCTCAACCTATGTCCCTGAGCTAATGTACAGACAGCTTAGAATGTAAAGAAATTTCCAAACTGGGCTTGCTCTAAGCTGCACCCCACGATTTTCAGTTCTGAGCCCTGCATTGTTATTCATTGCAAGTGTTAAGTGGAGAGGGGGGCTTGAACCTATATTATCGGTTTAAGTGCAACTGTGATTTCGTATAAAAGGTCCTATAAAAAGGAACAGGAAGGGGGGAGGGGAGGGTTCCACCGATACTAGTATCGGTGCCGATACCGAGTATTTGCACTAATATCGGTACTCGTGCAAATGCACCGATACCTGAAACCGATACTTTCAGGTTCGGTTCTTTGAGCTGTCAGTGGGTCTCCCCTGTGTTATTTATTTATTTTTTATTTTTATTTATTTCAGGTACTTATATAGCGCCATCAATTTACGCAGCGCTTTACATTGTACACATTGTACATTCACATCAGTCCCTACCCTCAAGGAGCTTACAATCTAATCTGTGTTAGACCCCTTTCACACTGGGGCGGTTTGCAGGCGGTATTGCGCTAAAAATACCGCCTGCAAACCGCCCCTAAACAGCCTCCGCTGTTTGTTCAGTGTGAAAGCCCGAGGGCTTTCACACTGAAGCGGTGCGCAGGCAGGGCGGTGAAAAAAGTCCTGCAAACCGCTTTTTTGGAGCGGTGTTATTCACCGCTCCTTCACCGCTCCTGCCCATTGAAATCAATGGGACAGCGTGGCTATACCGCGGCTTTAGCTGCGCTGTACGAGGGATTTTAACCCTTTTTCGGCCGCCAGCGGGGGTTAAAACTGCACCGCTAGTGGCCGAATACCGCTGCAAGAACGACGGTACAGCAGCGCTGTTTTACCGCCGACGCCCCCACCGCCCCAGTGTGAAAGGGGCCTTAAAGAAATCCGGTAATTGGAGCTGCCAAAAAAAATAAACACTAAAATAAAAATAAACAATGTTTCTTTTTGTATCTTTGTTTCTTCATCTGCAGATCAAAGGGATGAAAAAATGTTCCTCTATTTAACCCCCTAATAACCCTTAATTTACTCTAATCAGCCTTAACTTACTCCCTATTCTGCTCCATTTAATTATTATTTTCCTGCTTTTTTTCTTTTGTTCATGTCTATTTTATAAACGAGAAACAATTAGAACTTTTTTTTTTTTTTTTGTTTGCTTTGTTAGTGAATATTTTTTTACTCATATATATTAACATATATTTACACATTTCACATTGAAAAAGCGCTAAATAAAAAAAAAAAAAGAAAATCAATTTATTTCATTTGTAAATAACTTTTCAATGCTTTGAACCATTGCTGACAGCTGAAGTTAAAACAAAACAGTTGCGGTAGGTATCGGTAATTGGCATCGGCGAGTACTAAAAGAGTACAATCGGTAAAAAAAAAAAAAAAAATGGTATCCCTAGGGGAGGGCACAACAAATGGGTAGGGATTTTGATGGCGTCTCATTCTGTTTTTTTATTGCATTATTCTTCGTTAGATACAAGACAGTTCCTCATCATATATATAAAGATTAATCGCCACCCAAATACTTCCTATTCAGCTACCCGTTAACAGAACTGAATCTGGATAAATTATAAAGCAGTAGTTATTATTTGTGTAAGACCGGGTCCACACTATTGTCCGCATCCAATTGGCAATAGCAGGAGATTGTGAGCGGCTCTCTATGGAACCGGTTCACATATCGCCGATGCGGCTCCGATGCAAATTTGCACAGGGGGTCCTGTACGTCTTTTGGTCCGAATTCAAAATTCGGGCTGAAATCGGACCTGAAAACTGTAAACGGGGACACACCGGACCCCTGCTGGGAGCCGCATCGGCATGCAGTGTGAACCCTAAAAGGGTAACAGGTGTGAAACTGCCTGTTTTTTTAAAGCATGGGTTTTGTAAAAGTTATTTTGCCATCATGGGTTGTCACCATGCCCGTGCATATCACAGAAGCTGCAAAATATGTTGCTTTAAAGTGGACCTTCAGTCGTTTTTTTTCATCTTTCCATCTATTAAATCTTCTGCCCTTGTTGTTGTTTTAAACTTTGGATAGTAAAACATATGTTTTTTTTCTGCCAGTAAATCCCTTATACAGCCCACTTCCTGTTTCTTGTCTGGTCATTAGCCTAGGCTTATGAGAACATGCACAACTCTCACTCTCGTTAAAGTTTGCCAGGAAGGGAGGGGGGGGGGGGATGGGTCAGAGGGCCAATGAGAGCTGCAGAGCTGGAGGTGTGCCTCTGTGTAAATTCAGGAAGTGAACAGGCAGCAGCTTCAGCTGCCCACAGTTAAAATGGCTGCAGCCAGACTCAGTGGAGGGAGGGAGATTTCTGCAGCATATTTGGCAAGCACAGAATCACAGTATATATAAAAGAATATGCAAAGTGGTTGGAGGGAAGCTTCAGAATGGCAAAGATGTTTTTAATACAAATTATGCAAGCAGACCGCGGTTCCTCTTTAAATTGTATGTCCAGCCAAAACCTAATTCTTAGTTCTGGATAGAATTGGGGAGGGTTAGAACCGGTTTTGTTTTTACTACTCTCTGGGGCTCCATTTGGGGAATGTATCCTAACTTCCTGTCCTGCTGACAACATTTTACTGGACAGGAAGTGGGGGCAAAGTGACATTGTCGCCTTACAGACTCTAATCGCTCCCCCACTGCTGGGTGAGCTTCAGTGTTGGCATTTACCAGGGTAGATGATGTCACCGGCTCCTCTACGCAACGGTGTTCTGGCCTGGCAACTGACCACTCTGGGCTGAGCACTGTCACATGTGGGGGGGAAGGGGGGCCCCTTTCACACGAGGTGAATTCTGTTTCGATCAGCTCACTGATCCCCTGCTGACTGGAGCAGAGCGGGCAAAGGACACATTTATGTCCACCCAGTTTCTGCAGAGCGGACACGGACAGAGCCCGTTCTGCTGTATGGGCAGATGGGAGTAAAGGGACACCTCTGTCCATTTACACACGTCTACCTCCGATCCGATCCACCTAAATAGCAGTAGATGGAGTCCCTGTCTTTTTTTTTTTTTTATTTAGCAAACTCAATCGGACACAGTGATAGGTGTTGTAGACGGAAACAAGTCAGTGTACACCCTCCTTTCCATAGGGATGAATGGACCTTCCAATCAGGGTTCTGACAAAGTGAGAAGGCAGCAAGTGAGCATGGATAGAGGTGTACTGAAAGGGCATCGGTAGACACTGTTACTTTGTGTCTCCAAGTCTTTGATCTGGAAGATGCAGGTTTATAAGGACTTCATACAAGGTAAAAGAAGAAAAGTAGGCAGTTCCTACCGCCTAATGTCCTAGATTTCAGCGCTGTCACACTTTGAATGACAATTGCACGGTCAGGCTAAACTGTACTCAAATTACATTTTTATCATTTTTTTCACACAAATAGAGCTTTCTTTTGGTGGTATTTGATCACCTCTGGGTTTTTATTTTTTGCTAAACAAATCAAAAAAAAAGACAGAAATTTTTGAAAAAAAAAAGTTTCATAGTTTGTTATAAAATTTTGCAAACGGGTAATTTTTCTCCTACATTGATATTCGCTGATGACGCTGCACTGATAGACACTGATATGGCGACACTGATAGGCACTGATGGGTAGTATTTTATAGGCGACACTGTGGGCACTGATAGGTGACAATGTGGGCACTGACAGGTGGCTCTCCACGATCGGGAATGATGCCGCCGCTACCAGCGCGAGGAGAAAAAAAAAAAATAGCCGATTACCGGCTCTGTTTACTGATCACGTGGTAAGGGGTCAGGATCGACCCTTTACTCCGATATGTGATGGGCCAAGTCTTATAGACTCGCTGATCACAGAGGGCGCCGCGCACGTCCTGCAGGGGGCGCGCAGGCCGCTCGAGAGGACGTCTATGGACGCCCTCCCGGCAAATTAGGTTCTCGCTCTAGTCGTCTTTCGGCTATATCGCGGACGGGAGATGTTTAAATACGGTCCATACACAACTTGTTATTATTATTATACAGGATTTATATAGTACCAAGTTTTCACAGCGCTTTACAACATGAAGGCAGAGAGTACAGTTAAAATATAAATAAATAGAGGATCAGGGGGCCCTTCTCGTTAGAGCTTATAAACCCAAAAGCACAACATACAGCTGTGTTCAGACACATAAAAAAAATATAATACACATTATGAATCCAAACGCAGCATATTTTGTGCCCCTGAACATGAGCCATTATAGTGACATTCCTAAGCACTAGGACACATCCAGATCATGTGCAGGGCTAAACAAAAATTGACACTAAGGCTGGCCATACATTATACAATTTTCCTATTCAATTTCCTTTAGATTTAGATTTACCTTTAACTATGTAGTACAAGGGCCTGCCTTACTGCATTCAAATTGACTTTTTCAGGTTTGATCTTATGTTATATGGTAAATCTAAAGGAAAGTTGTACAAGAAAATTGTATAATGTATGGCCAGCCTTAGTATAACTATAGGCAAAACTTCCCCCCCCCCCATTTTGAATAAAGTAAGGGAGGGCTATAACCCGTCAAGATATTATTTTTTTTTTTTTTTTGCCATCTGTGTCCATTTGCGAGGATTTCCCTTCACTTCCTGTTCCATAGCCAAACAGAAAGCGAAACGAAATCCCTGCAGATAAGGCGAATCCCTTGCGGATTCCCCCAGGTCACCAGAACTAGTGTCCCCATTGGAAGATTTCCCCTCCAGTTGCGGCCCATTTATAAGGGACATGGCCCCCCTAATCCATGCGCCTGGCCCCTAATCTACATGCAGGGCCCCGGACGCATGGATCCCAATGGGGTTTTTTTTTTTTTATAAGCACACGATTAGAGCCTGAGGCTCTAATTGGCTTGCGACAATCTCCGCCTTCCCGTCCGCCATCTATCTCCAGGTGAGGGGTGGCGTTAGTTTGCTGGTGTTGTGTCGAGAAGTGCCCGCTATCTAGAAGTGCCCGTATGGAACAGCACAAAAGCTGATTTTACGCTCAGCTGCTGCGACGGTGAGACAGCGCCTGCGCACAATAGCCGACAGAAGATTTTTTTCCTGTCAGATTGTGTCCCGCGCTCCCGTGGCGAGTTCATTTTTTTTTTTCTGTCAGATGGTGCCCTGCGCTCCCGTGGCGAGTTCATGTCGCGAGGGGCGGATTTCTACATGTTGTGGGCGACTTTATAAACGATGGACAGTGCAACAAAACAAAACTTCTTATGCTATTCTTTATGGACGCTTGCGAGGCGTGTTTAGCCAACTGATGGGCAGGTTTGCAGGGCGTATTTAGCATAAAAAGGTTTTGTTTTGCAGCACTGGCCATCTTTAAAAAAAAAAAAAAAAATGCCACCCCCAACTGCCCATCATTTATAAATCCGCCCACAACATGTAGAAATCCGCCCCTCACCGACATGAGCTCGCCACGGGAGCGCGGGGCACCATCTGACAGAAAAAAAAAAATCTTTCGGCTATTGTGCGCAGGCGCCGTCTCAACAGCTGATGCTAAAATCAGCTGTTCCGTATGGCGCATGTGTGGCGGTGCATGCGTGGCGGCACATGCGCTGTTCGTCCCGGGCACTTCTCAACAGAACGCCGCCCCCCCCCCAAATATTTAGCACCAGCCACCACTGTTCCCCTATTACTTTTCTGGGGGAGACAACCCAAAATTTGGTATTTTCTTTCACTTTTAATGGTAAGCAGGACAAATAGAAAGGGGGAACCTCCCCAATGGGGCACGGACAGTAATGAAAACCGATAGGTGTTCTAATCCATCTCCACTCTCTCCGAAACTAAGAAAAAAAAAAAAAATCTTGCCTTTGGTTATACTTTATTGCCCAAAGCAAGACAAATTGCAGCTCTGCTCAGAAAATTAGAGAAAGCGAGCTCTGTGAAAATCAGATTAGGTAATCCAGAGTTACATTACATAGCAGTATCTGTCTGAAATTGGAATGTAAAACATCTGCTATACAGTATATGACCGGCACAGGAAACAGAGAAAGCTATTCAAAGCACTAAAAGAATATTTTGCAGGGTAAGTAATCTCTGAGGTTTGCTTTGATGTGTATTGAGGGTAAAAATAAAAAAGGCATTGAAGTGGCTTTTTTTAGTCTTTAAAGCGGGATTCCGGCCGTAAAAAAAAAATAAAAGTCAGCAGCTACAAACACTGTAGCTGCTGACTTTAAATAAGTACTTACCTGTCCTGGGTGCCCGCAATGTCGGCCGCCCGAGGTCGACCCGTCCCTCGGCTCTCGGGTCCCGGCACCGCCATCCTAGGTAAGGGAAACAGGCAGTGGAGCCTTGCGGCTTCACTGCCAGTTTCCTACTGTGCAGGCGCGAGCGGCGCGGCGCTCTGTGAATGGCCCCGTGGTGCTCTGGGAACATACACAGTTCCCAGAAGACAACGGGGCCGCTCACCGAGGAGCAGAACACGCCGCGGAATAGGAAGACTGCCTAGCAACAAGGGTTTAGGTAAGTTTAAATTTTTTTTTTTTTTTTTTTTCAGGGTGGCCCTCCACTTTAACTACTAAAGCCCCGGAAGATTTTACGCCCTTCCTGGCCAGAGCACTTTTTGCAATTCGGCACTGCATCGCTTTACCTGACAATTGCGCGGTCGTGCGACGTTACACCCGAACAAAATCGACGTCCTTTTTTCCCACAAAAAGAGCTTTCTTTTGGTGGTATTTGATCACCTCTGCGGTTTTTATTTTTTGCGCTAAACACAAAAAAGCAATATTTTTTTGCTATAATAAATATCCCCCAAAAATATATAAAAACACATTTTTTTTCCTCAGTTTAGGCCGATATGTATTCTTCTACATATTTTTGGTAAAAACAATCGCAATAAGCGTATATTGATTGGTTTGCACAAAAGTTATAGAGTCTACAAAATAGGGGATAGTTTTATGGCATTATTATTTTTTTTTTTTTTTTTTTTTTTATTAGTAATGGCGGCGATCTGCGATTTTTATCGTGACTGTGAAATTATAGCGGACACATCGGACACTTTGGACACTATTTTGGGACCATTGTCATTTATACAGCGATCAGTGCTATAAAAATGGACTGATTACTGTGTAAAGAAAAGAACAAAACCCCCTAGTGGTGGACTTTAGAGGCACAAGAACTTTTTAGGAAATGTTATTCGAATTTGAAATATTTATTCAATATGATATGTACAAAACATGTATAAAAAACAAAGTGTTAGAACAAGTTTACAATGCTGTCATCATAGCATAATACAAATAGTGAGCTAGTAGTTCTTGCACCCGACGCGTTTCGGAGTACGTGTGTCTCTCCTTCTTCAGGGATATAATTAAGCAAGAATACTTTGTTATATATTGGGATGGCAGCCTTTTCAAATTGTGCTGATTAAAAACATATGAGTGCAAAAGATGCTCCCAATTCCTTGAGCCAGAAATCCAACAAAGGTGGTGTGCCTCCAAAAGGGGGTGCCTAGCCCAAAGTGCTGACCCAGCTCCCCCCACACAACGCACAACCCGGGAGGGTCAGGCCAGAGGACCCGCTGAGGCCAGATGAAGAAAAAGACCCTGTTAGACTTATGACCTTTCGCTCCAGCAGTGAACTCAAAGTTCCTCATCTGGCCTCAGTGGGTCCTCTGGCCTGACCCTCCCGGGGTGTGCCTTGTGTGGGGGAGCTGGGTCTGCACTTTGGGCTAGGCACCCCGTTTGGAAGCACGCCACCTTTGTCGGATTTCTGGCTCAAGAAACTGGGGGGGGGGGGGTAAAATCTTCCGGGGCTGAAGTGGTTAAGCAATCCCATTCAAAATCATGTTAAATAGGAGTCAGTACACACCGGGCCATCATTTAAAGTGCCTCTGATTAACCCCAAATAAAAGTTAAGCTGTTCTAGTAGGTCTTTCCTGACATTCTCCTCCAATGATCAGACTTGTCCTGCCACACCCCCCTGCACAGCCATTCACTGGGAAGTTCAGTGTGCTGCTGTTTTTTCCTCCCCTAGCTCTCGGAGCTGAGAACAGTGTGGTATGTGATCACTTGCCTTACATTTCTATTTTAAACTACAAGGGTTGTTTTACAAAGTGAGGGTTTACATATGCTGACATTTTTTACCCACAGATGGGTTTTAACTGAAACATGTGTCAGTTAACAACAACAACAGTCACAACGTATTGTGAAACTCGAACAGGTATAATTACTAATCATCCATCCATTCAATAACTTATCGAAACCACGTGTACTAATAAATCAAAGATTAAATCTGGGAGTAGTCCGCACTGACTGTGGAACGGTGAGAGGGGGGTGTGAGCAGGGAATAATGTGATAGGCATTGTTAAGGACATAATCACACAAGGCTACAGGAGCTGCACAGGACGGGAGATTTACTAAAACTGGAGAGTGCAAAATCTGGGGCAGCTCTGCATGGTAGCCAATCAGCTTCTTCAGTTAGGCTTATGACAATAAAACCTGGAAGCTGCTATAGATTTTGCACTCTCTACTTTTAGTAAATTACCCCAAGTGTGACAACTCTTAAGGATCTCACTGCTGGAGAATGAATGCTGTCACTCCTTCAGAAGAAGCACCACCAATGACCTGATCACCAGATAGTTAAAAGTAGAACTAAAGACAAAAACTTTTTTTTTTTTTTCGTTTTGGAGTGGGATTGGAACACCTGTCAGTTTTTATTGCTGTCTGTACCCCCAGTTTAGGGGGATTCATCCTCTCTGTTCGCCCTCTTTACCATTATCACTTAAAGTGAAAGAAAATCCCAAATTTTGAGTTGTGCCCAGAAAAGTTAAAAAAAGAAGGGAAATCTTCCAATGGGGACACGATTTCTGGTGACCTGGGGAGCCCCAGGGGTTTCCCATAATTTGTAGGGATTTCCTTTCACCTCCTGTTTTGACCATGGGACAGGAAGTCTATGTATATCTCTCCAATGGGATACAGATGGTGAAGAAAAAAAAAAAAAAAAAAACATCTGACAGGGGACTTGTAGCTTTCAAAGTGTGAGGATCACATTCATAGTCTGCTGATATTTCCTCCAGGCCCATAACTGAAAGCCCACAACTCGGTGTCAGCCTGAGCTGGAGGAATAGTCTGCGGAGGGCCGGAGCATCGCACCCGTGATCCACTCATCCTTAGAGATGAGCTCCGGCGTCTCCGAACTCTTCTCTAGCCAAACTCACGCTTGTTTTTTTACACCAATTTGTTTACGTGAGCTGAGGGGGAGTAGAGGGGAAAAAAAAATCTCTGGTGGCTCTGCAAGTTCCAGTGCAAAAAATATTATTACATTTACACTTTATTTTCTAATCAGTATAGAAGTGAATTTATAGGTGGAATCTGCCTAGAAGTAAATACATTTGTACCGTCACAGAAGAGGGAAAACAAACATTTTATTTTTCCCCATGAGCATCGATTCCGCTGTAAATGTCTCATCGATCGATCATCGGTCACTATCAGAAGATTCCGACATCTACAAACTGAAATGACTAAAACAAGCCACAGATCACCCGAGAAATCCTCACATGAAACAATCCTCCTCCTCATTCATCTGTTCTACCTCACCCCACATCATCTGTCCCTCCTCATTCATCTGTTCTACCTCACCCCACATCATCTGTCCCTCCTCATCATCCTCATTCATCTGTTCTAGCTCACCACACATCATCTGTCCCTCCTCATCATCCTCATTCATCTGTTCTACCTCACCTCACATCATCTGTCCCTCCTCATCATCCTCATTCATCTGTTCTAGCTCACCCCACATCATCTGTCCCTCCTCATCATCCTCATTCATCTGTTCTACCTCACCCCACATCATCTGTCCCTCCTCATTATCCTCATTCATCTGTTCTACCTCAACCCACATCATCTGTCCCTCCTCATCATCCTCATTCATCTGTTCTAGCTCACCCCACATCATCTGTCCCTCCTCATCATTCATCTGTTCTACCTCACCCCACATCATCTGTCCCTCCTCATTATCCTCATTCATCTGTTCTACCTCACCCCACATCATCTGTCCCTCCTCATTATCCTCATTCATCTGTTCTACCTCACCCCACATCATCTGTCCCTCCTCATCATGGTCATCACTCCTCAATCATCTGTCTCCTCATCATCATCTGTCCCTCTTCACTCCTCAGTTATCTGTCCCTTCATTATCACCATATGTCCCTCATCACTCCTCGGTCATCTGTCCCTCCTCACCCCCCCTCACCATCATCTGTCCCTCCTCGCCCCCCCTCACCATCATCTGTCCCTCCTCGCCCCCCTCATCATTATCTGCCCCTCTTCACTCCTCAGTTATCTGTCCCTTCATCATCACCATATGACCTTCATCACTCCTCAATCATCTGTCCCTCCTCACCCCATCATCATCTGTCCTTCCTCACCCCCCCTAATCATCTGCTGTCCTTCCTCAACCCCCCCCCCCCCCCATCATCATCATCTGTCCCTCCTCACCCCCCCTCATCATCTGCCCTCCTCACCCCCCTCATCATCATCTGTCCCTCCTCACCCCCCCTCATCATCATCTGTCCCTCCTCACCCCCCCTCATCACCATCATCTGTCCCTCCTCACCCCCCCTCATCACCATCATCTGTCCCTCCTCACCCCCCCTCATCATCATCATCTGTCCCTCCTCACCCCCCCTCATCATCATCATCATCTGTCCCTCCTCACCCCCCCTCATCATCATCATCATCATCTGTCCCTCCTCACCCCCCCTCATCATCATCATCATCTGTCCCTCCTCACCCCCCCTCATCATCTGTCCCTCCTCACCCCCCCTCATCATCATCATCATCATCTGTCCCTCCTCACCCCCCCCTCATCATCATCATCATCATCATCATCTGTCCCTCCTCACCCCCCCCCCCCCCTCATCATCATCATCTGTCCCTCCTCACCCCCCCCCTCATCATCATCATCTGTCCCTCCTCACCCCCCCCTCATCATCATCATCTGTCCCTCCTCACCCCCCCCCTCATCATCATCATCTGTCCCTCCTCACCCCCCCCCTCATCATCATCATCTGTCCCTCCTCACCCCCCCTCATCATCATCTGTCCCTCCTCACCCCCCCCTCATCATCATCTGTCCCTCCTCACCCCCCCCTCATCATCATCTGTCCCTCCTCACCCCCCCCTCATCATCATCATCTGTCCCTCCTCACCCCCCCCTCATCATCATCATCTGTCCCTCCTCACCCCCCCCTCATCATCATCATCATCTGTCCCTCCTCACCCCCCCCTCATCATCATCATCTGTCCCTCCTCACCCCCCCCTCATCATCATCATCTGTCCCTCCTCACCCCCCCTCATCATCATCATCTGTCCCTCCTCACCCCCCCCTCATCATCATCATCTGTCCCTCCTCACCCCCCCCTCATCATCAGTCCCTCCTCACCCCCCCCTCATCATCATCATCTGTCCCTCCTCACCCCCCCCTCATCATCATCATCTGTCCCTCCTCACCCCCCCCTCATCATCATCATCTGTCCCTCCTCACCCCCCCCTCATCATCATCATCATCTGTCCCTCCTCACCCCCCATCATCATCTGTCCCTCCTCACCCCCCCATCATCATTTGTCCCTCCTCACCCCCCCATCATTTGTCCCTCCTCACCCCCCCATCATCATTTGTCTCTCCTCACCCCCCAACATCATTTGTTTCTCCTCACCCCACCTCATCATCATCTGTCCCTCCTCACCCCCCCTCATCATCATCTGTCCCTCCTCACCCCCCCCTCATCATCATCTGTCCCTCCTCACCCCCCCCTCATCATCATCTGTCCCTCCTCACCCCCCCCTCATCATCATCTGTCCCTCCTCACCCCCCCCATCATCATCATCTGTCCCTCCTCACCCCCCCCATCATCATCATCTGTCCCTCCTCACCCCCCCCCCATCATCATTTGTCTCTCCTCACCCCCCCATCATCATTTGTCTCTCCTCACCCCCCCCATCATCATTTGTCTCTCCTCACCCCCCTCATCATCATCTGTCCCTCCTCACCCCCCCTCATCATCATCATCTGTCCCTCCTCACCCCCCCTCATCATCATCTGTCCCTCCTCACCCCCCCCATCATCATTTGTCTCTCCTCACCCCCCAACATCATTTGTCTCTCCTCACCCCCCTCATCATCATCTGTCCCTCCTCACCCCCCCTCATCATCATCCGTCCCTCCTCACCCCTCATCATCTGTCCCTCCTCACCCCTCATCATCTGTCCCTCCTCACCCCCATCATCTGTCCCTCCTCACCCCCATCATCATCATCTGTCCCTCCTCACCCCTCTCATCATCTGTCCCTCCTCAGTCCCCTTCATCATCATCTGTCCCTCCTCAGTCCCCTTCATCATCATCTGTCCCTCCTCAGTCCCCTTCATCATCATCTGTCCCTCCTCAATCCCCTTCATCATCATCTGTCCCTCCTCACCCCCCTCATCATCTGTCCATCCTCACCCCCCTCATCATCTGTCCCTCCTCACCCCCCCTCATCATCTGTCCCTCCTCACCCCCCTCATCATCTGTCCCTCCTCACCCCCCCTCATCATCTGTCCCTCCTCACCTGTCCCTCCTCACCCCCCCTCATCATCTGTCCCTCCTCACCCCCCCCTCATCATCTGTCCCTCCTCACCCCCCCCCTCATCATCTGTCCCTCTTCACTCCCCTCATCATCTGTCCCTCTTCACTCCTCAATTATCTGTCCCTTCATCAGCTGTCTCTCTTCTTCATCATCACCATATGACCTTCATCACTCCTCAGTCATCTGTCCCTCCTCACCCTCTTTCAGGCCCTCATCATCTGTTCCCTCACATATATGTCTCCCCTCCCCCTCCTCTGTCAGCTGTCATCACTCACCGAACTTCTTCCAGTCAGAGTCCTCCAGAGAGTCCATCACCTCATAGAAGTTACACATGACGGCGGCGGGGACTTGGTAGAGGAAGACGTCCTCTATGGACATGGTGTCCGGTGTACAGGGCCCGGCTCCTCTCATACACACCACCTAATGAATAACTCCATCACATGGAATCACTTCCCTTTACACAGAGCCATGTCTATCCCGCCTGTGTGAGGAGGCAGAGAACGTCCGCCCCCGGCGGCCATCTTGTGTGTGGCACCTCCGGGGACTTCATCATAGAACAAGGAAGAGAGACTTTCCACAGGACGGACCTCCAATTCCTCACAGGAACCTTAGAAATAGAAACATTTGCCATTATCACCCTTAATAAAAAGGAACTTCACTCTGTCAGCCCCCTCCTCTACTCTGCGGGACCTTCTACTCTGCGGGACCCCTCCTCTACTCTGCGGGACCTTCTACTCTGCGGGACCCCTCCTCTACTCTGCGGGACCCTCTACTCTGCGGGACCCCTCCTCTACTCTGCGGGACCCCCTCCTCTACTCTGCGGGACCCCCTCCTCTACTCTGCGGGACCTTCTACTCTGCGGGACCTCTGCGGGACCTTCTACTCTGCGGGACCCCTCCTCTACTCTGCGAGACCTTCTACTCTGCGGGACCCCCTCCTCTACTCTGCGGGACCCCCTCCTCTACTCTGCGGGACCTTCTACTCTGCGGGACCCCCTCCTCTACTCTGCGGGACCTTCTACTCTGCGGGACCCCTCCTCTACTCTGCGGGACCCCTCCTCTACTCTGCGGGACCCCTCCTCTACTCTGCGGGACCTCCTCCTCTACTCTGCGGGACCCCTCCTCTACTCTGCGGGGCCTTCTACTCTGCAGGACCCCTCCTCTACTCTGCGGGGCCTTCTTCTCTACTCTGCGGGACCCCTCCTCTACTCTGCAGGACCTTCTACTCTGCGGGACCCCCTCCTCTACTCTGCGGGACCTTCTACTCTGCGGGACCCCCTCCTCTACTCTGCGAGACCCCCTCCTCTACTGTGCTACACCCCCGCCGGTACTCTGCAGGACCCCCTCCTCTACTCTAAGGGACCTCCTCCTCTACTCTAAGGGACCTCCTCCTCTACTCTAAGGGACCCCCTCCTCTACTCTAAGGGACCCCCTCCTCTACTCTAAGGGACCCCCTCCTCTACCCTGCGGGACCTTCTACTCTGCGGGACCCCTCCTCTACTCTGCAGGACCTTCTACTCTGCGGGACCCCCTCCTCTACTCTGCGGGACCCCCTCCTCTACTCTGCGGGACCCCCTCCTCTACTCTGCGAGACCCCCTCCTCTACTGTGCTACACCCCCGTCGGTACTCTGCAGGACCCCCTCCTCTACTCTAAGGGACCTCCTCCTCTACTCTAAGGGACCCCCTCCTCTACTCTAAGGGACCCCCTCCTCTACTCTAAGGGACCCCTCCTCTACCCTGCGGGACCTTCTACTCTGCGGGACCCCCTCCTCTACTCTGCGGGACCCCCTCCTCTACTGTGCTACACACCGCCGGTACTCTGCGGGACCTCCTCCTCTACTCTGCGGGACCCCCTCCTCTACTCTGCGGGACCCCCTCCTCTACTCTGCGGGACCCCCTCCTCTACTCTGCGGGACCCCCTCCTCTACTCTGCGGGACCCCCTCCTCTACTCTGCGGACCCCCTCCTCTACTCTGCGGACCCCCTCCTCTACTCTGCGGACCCCCTCCTCTACTCTGCGGGACCCCCTCCTCTACTGTGCTACACCCCCGCCAGTACTCTGCAGGACCCCCTCCTCTGCTCTGCGGTACCCCCTCCTCTGCTCTGCGGACCCCCTACTCTACTCTGCGGGACCCCCTCCTCTACTCTGCGGGACCCCCTCCTCTACTCTGCGGGACCCCCTCCTCTACTCTGCGGGACCCCCTCCTCTACTCTGCGGGACCTTCTACTCTGCGGGACCCCCTCCTCTACTCTGCGGGACCTCCTCCTCTACTGTGCTACACCCCCGCCGGTACTCTGCGGGACCCCCTCCTCTACTCTGCGGGACCCCTCCTCTACCCTGCGGGACCTTCTACTCTGCGGGACCCCCTCCTCTACTCTGCGGGACCCCCTCCTCTACTGTGCTACACCCCGCCGGTACTCTGCAGGACCCCCTCCTCTACTCTGCGGGACCTCCTCCTCTACTCTGCGGGACCTCCTCCTCTACTGTGCTACACCCCCGCCGGTACTCTGCGGGACCTCCTCCTCTACTCTGCGGGACCCCCTCCTCTACTCTGCGGGACCCCCTCCTCTACTCTGCGGGACTACTCTGCGGGACCTCCTCCTCTACTCTGCGGGACCTCCTCCTCTACTCTGCGGGACTACTCTGCGGACCCCCTCCTCTACTCTGCGGGACCTCCTCCTCTACTCTGCGGGACCCCCTCCTCTACTCTGCGGGACCCCCTCCTCTACTCTGCGGGACCTCCTCCTCTACTCTGCGGACCCCCTCCTCTACTCTGCGAGACCCCCTCCTCTACTGTGCTACACCCCCGTCGGTACTCTGCAGGACCCCCTCCTCTACTCTAAGGGACCTCCTCCTCTACTCTAAGGGACCTCCTCCTCTACTCTAAGGGACCCCCTCCTCTACTCTAAGGGACCCCCTCCTCTACTCTAAGGGACCCCCTCCTCTACTCTAAGGGACCCCTCCTCTACCCTGCGGGACCTTCTACTCTGCGGGACCCCCTCCTCTACTCTGCGGGACCCCCTCCTCTACTGTGCTACACCCCGCCGGTACTCTGCGGGACCTCCTCCTCTACTCTGCGGGACCCCCTCCTCTACTCTGCGGGACCCCCTCCTCTACTCTGCGGGACCCCCTCCTCTACTCTGCGGGACCCCCTCCTCTACTCTGCGGGACCCCCTCCTCTACTCTGCGGACCCCCTCCTCTACTCTGCGGACCCCCTCCTCTACTCTGCGGGACCCCCTCCTCTACTGTGCTACACCCCCGCCAGTACTCTGCAGGACCCCCTCCTCTGCTCTGCGGTACCCCCTCTTCTGCTCTGCGGACCCCCTACTCTACTCTGCGGGACCCCCTCCTCTACTCTGCGGGACCCCCTCCTCTACTCTGCGGGACCCCCTCCTCTACTCTGCGGGACCTTCTACTCTGCGGGACCCCCTCCTCTACTCTGCGGGACCTCCTCCTCTACTGTGCTACACCCCCGCCGGTACTCTGCGGGACCCCCTCCTCTACTCTGCGGGACCCCTCCTCTACCCTGCGGGACCTTCTACTCTGCGGGACCCCCTCCTCTACTCTGCGGGACCCCCTCCTCTACTGTGCTACACCCCGCCGGTACTCTGCAGGACCCCCTCCTCTACTCTGCGGGACCTCCTCCTCTACTCTGCGGGACCTCCTCCTCTACTGTGCTACACCCCCGCCGGTACTCTGCGGGACCTCCTCCTCTACTCTGCGGGACCCCCTCCTCTACTCTGCGGGACCCCCTCCTCTACTCTGCGGGACTACTCTGCGGGACCTCCTCCTCTACTCTGCGGGACCTCCTCCTCTACTCTGCGGGACTACTCTGCGGACCCCCTCCTCTACTCTGTGGGACCTCCTCCTCTACTCTGCGGGACCCCCTCCTCTACTCTGCGGGACCCCCTCCTCTACTCTGCGGGACCTCCTCCTCTACTCTGCGGACCCCCTCCTCTACTCTGCGGGACCCCCTCCTCTACTGTGCTACACCCCCGCCAGTACTCTGCAGGACCCCCTCCTCTGCTCTGCGGTACCCCCTCCTCTGCTCTGCGGACCCCCTCCTCTACTCTGCGGGACCCCCTCCTCTACTCTGCGGGACCCCCTCCTCTACTCTGCGGGACCCCCTCCTCTACTCTGCGGGACCTTCTACTCTGCGGGACCCCCTCCTCTACTCTGCGGGACCTCCTCCTCTACTGTGCTACACCCCCACCGGTACTCTGCGGGACCCCCTCCTCTACTCTGCGGGACCCCTCCTCTACCCTGCGGGACCTTCTACTCTGCGGGACCCCCTCCTCTACTCTGCGGGACCCCCTCCTCTACTGTGCTACACCCCGCCGGTACTCTGCAGGACCCCCTCCTCTACTCTGCGGGACCTCCTCCTCTACTCTGCGGGACCCCCTCCTCTACTCTGCGGGACCCCCTCCTCTACTCTGCGGGACCCCCTCCTCTACTCTGCGGGACCCCCTCCTCTACTCTGCGGGACCCCCGCCAGTACTCTGCAGGACCCCCTCCTCTACTCTGCGGTACCCCCTCCTCTGCTCTGCGGGACCCCCTCCTCTACTCTGCGGGACCCCCTCCTCTACTCTGCGGGACCCCCTCCTCTACTCTGCGGGACCCCCTCCTCTACTCTGCGGGACCTCCTCTACTCTGCGGGACCTCCTCCTCTACTGTGCTACACCCCCGCCGGTACTCTGCAGGACCCCCTCCTCTACTCTGCGGGACCCCCTCCTCTACTCTGTGAGACCCCCTCCTCTACTCTGTGAGACCCCCTCCTCTACTCTGCGAGACCCCCTCCTCTACTCTGCGAGACCCCCTCCTCTACTCTGCGGACCCCCTCCTCTACTCTGCGGGACCTTCTACTCTGCGGGACCCCCTCCTCTACTCTGCGGGACCCCCTCTACTGTGCTACACCCCCGCCGGTACTCTGCAGGACCCCCTCCTCTACTCTGCGGGACCCCCTCCTCTACTCTGCGGGACCCCTCCTCTACTCTGCAAGACACCCTCCTCTACTCTGCGGGACCTTTTACTCTGCGGGACCCCCTCCTCTACTCTGCGGGACCCCCTACTCTACTCTGCGGGACCTCCTCCTCTACTCTGCGGGACCTCCTCCTCTACTCTGCGGGACCCCCTCCTCTACTCTGCGGGACCCCCTCCTCTACTCTGCGGGACCCCCTCCTCTACTCTGCGGGACCCCCTCCTCTACTCTGCGGACCCCCTCCTCTACTCTAAGGGACCTCCTCCTCTACTCTAAGGGACCCCCTCCTCTACTCTGCGGGACCCCCTCCTCTACTCTGCGGACCCCCTCCTCTACTCTGCGGACCCCCTCCTCTACTCTGCGGACCCCCTCCTCTACTCTGCGGGACCCCTCCTCTACTCTGCAAGACACCCTCCTCTACTCTGCGGGACCTTTTACTCTGCGGGACCCCCTCCTCTACTCTGCGGGACCCCCTACTCTACTCTGCGGGACCTCCTCCTCTACTCTGCGGGACCTCCTCCTCTACTCTGCGGGACCCCCTCCTCTACTCTGCGGGACCCCCTCCTCTACTCTGCGGGACCCCCTCCTCTACTCTGCGGACCCCCTCCTCTACTCTAAGGGACCTCCTCCTCTACTCTAAGGGACCCCCTCCTCTACTCTGCGGGACCCCCTCCTCTACTCTGCGGACCCCCTCCTCTACTCTGCGGACCCCCTCCTCTACTCTGCGGACCCCCTCCTCTACTCTGCGGACCCCCTCCTCTACTCTGCGGGACCCCCTCCTCTACTCTGTGGGACCTCCTCCTCTACTCTGCGGGACCCCCTCCTCTACTCTGCAGGACTGCTCTGCGGGACCTCCTCTACTCTGCGGTACCTCCTCCTCCACTCTGCGGGACCCCCTCCTCTACTCTGTGGGACCCCCTCCTCTACTCTGCGGGACTACTCTGCGGGACCTCCTCCTCTACTCTGCGGGACCCCCTCCTCTACTCTGCGGGACCCCCTCCTCTACTCTGCGGGACCCCCTCCTCTACTCTGCGGGACCCCCTCCTCTACTCTGCGGGACCCCCTCCTCTACTCTGCGAGACACCCCCCTCTACTCTGCGGGACCTTTTACTCTGCGGGACCCCCTCCTCTACTCTGCGGGACCCCCTCCTCTACTCTGCGGGACCCCCTCCTCTACTCTGCGGACCCCCTCCTCTACTCTAAGGGACCTCCTCCTCTACTCTGCGGGACCCCCTCCTCTACTCTGCAGGACTGCTCTGCGGGACCTCCTCTACTCTGCGGTACCTCCTCCTCCACTCTGCGGGACCTCCTCCTCTACTCTGCGGGACCCCCTCCTCTACTCTGCGGGACCCCCTCCTCTACTCTGCGGGACTACTCTGCGGGACCTCCTCCTCTACTCTGCGGGACCTCCTCCTCTACTCTGCGGGACTACTCTGCGGACCCCCTCCTCTACTCTGCGGGACCTCCTCCTCTACTCTGCGGGACCTCCTCCTCTACTCTGCGGGACCCCCTCCTCTACTCTGCGGGACCCCCTCCTCTACTCTGCGGTACCTCCTCCTCTACTCTGCGGGACCCCCTCCTCTACTCTGCGGGACTACTCTGCGTTACCCCCTCCTCTACTCTGCGGCACCTCCTCCTCTACTCTGCGGGACCCCCTCCTCTACTCTGCGGGACCCCCTCCTCTACTCTGCGGGACCTCCTCCTCTGCGGGACCTCCTCCTCTACTCTGCGGGACCTCCTCCTCTACTCTGCGGGACCTCCTCCTCTACTCTGCGGGACCCCCTCCTCTACTCTGCAGGACTACTCTGCGGGACCTCCTCCTCCTCTACTCTGCGGGACCTCCTCCTCTACTCTGCGGGACCCCCTCCTCTACTCTGCAAACTGCATCTTGGACACTACACCACACATCCCAGGAGCGCAGTGTCTGCACATGCAGGCCGAGTTAGGCCAGAATTTAGGAATTAAAACCAAAAAAATAGATTTTTTTTTCCTAAAAAATCCCAGAGGTGTCATCATCCCATCCTGCCTTGTTGCTAGGATGTTGCTAAGACACTTCCAGCTTATATCGCTCACCTCCACCATCACAGGAGTGAGCACTTTCTCTCATTCAAACCCCCTCACATGTGCTTTCTTCCCCCTGACACAGTAGCTCTGAGCTCAGCGTTTGAAAGAGAGCTCTGTGGGAGGGATTTCCCCACCAACACTGATCGTGTTGATGGGAGAGTCAAGCGATTTTCTTTCCTTCATCCGTGGTTGAAAAAAAAAAAATGGTATAATGTATGGCCTGCCTAGGTCTCTAATGTTATACAATATACTTTGTAAACAGGCTCGGTTCACATTGCTGCGAATTTGACACGATTTTCAGTGCAATTATGTAGTGCAACTTCAACCTCTTGCTGACCTGTCCACGGTAATTTTACTGCGGGAATGTACACCGTCACGTGCCTGTGTGTCCGCACCTTCAGGGCATGCATGCCCCCCCCCCCCCCCCCCCACCGAGCCCACTCCCGCTGTGATTGGACACAGTGGGATTTTGTCAGCAGGTTTCAGCCAATTATTCATTGCTGAAACCTGCTGATTGGCCGTGTCCAATCACAGCCCAGAGCCCTGTTTTGACAAAAACTTGGGGCTCCGTAGAAAGGTAAATGATCTGTCTGTTTCTTCTCCCTGCCAAGTGGAGAGAAGGAACAAGCAGATTTTTAGTAAAACGAAGCACATAGTACACAAGTTAACACCTGTTAGGTCCACACTTAATCCCTTGATTACTCCAAGATGTTAACCACTTCCAAGCTAGTGTCATTAGTTCAGTGTCGGTGTGTAGAATTATCACTGATCTATTTATCGAACAACACCAGGAGTTGTAGACTCTCTAATATTTAGCATAGATTTTTCTGGTTACTGTTTTTCTACTGGAAAGTACGGTAGATGCCAAAGGTTGTGACAGACCTTTGTTTCTTAACAACTGCTCCTCAGATACCAGGTGATGAGGCTTAGATTGGCCACTTCTGGATGATGTATCAGACCTTGTAGGAGCAAGTCTTGCTGGAGAGGCAGCTGCCAAAATGGTTTGACTGCCATCAGCATAACAGTGGTAAATCATGCCCCTTTTGGCCAAAATGGAGTAATTAGAATTACTGCCACCTTCTCCCTCTGTATTTTCCTCAATACTAAAGGGATTAGTTGAAACGGAGGAAAGGCGTAACCCAGATGAAAGTTCCAAGGATGTATTAACGCATCTATCCCCTGGAAACTGTCGTTTCTGTGAATGGAGAAAAAAACGGGAGTTGCGTATTTTCTTCTGATGCAAACAGGTCTATTTGTGGCTGGCCCCAGTGATCATTGCAAAAACTTCTGGATTCAAGCTCCAGTCTACCTCTTGAATCCGTCTTCTGCATAGAAAATCTGCCACTACATTTAGAGTAGAGCTGGGCGATTTTCTCCAAAAAAAAAAAATTTCTCCAAGAAAGGGGTTCTCCCCTGAAACTCGTCAGCCATTTTTTGAGGCATCGCTTGATTCACTCGACGTCAGGTCCCGGCTTGTCGGTGTTCAGAATAGCAAACCTGTTCAATTGTCAATGCTTGTTACCTATGCTCATTTGTGAGTATGCACTTTGCTTTTTTATGCTTTAATAAAGCTTTACTAGTGGTAATGCACTAGGTCGGTGCGCCCTCTTTCTTTTATTTTTTCTTTAGTCTATGAATACCCAATATTCTGAGGAGGGCTGCAAGATGGCAAGCATTACTGTATGAAGTTGGTCACATCACGTACCGAGGAACTAGACACCTGAGCGCAGGAGGTATTTTTACAGTGAGAGAAACACCAGACTCATGTGCCCAGACAGGCCCCCGCCACCAGGTGGGAAACACATTCAAACCCCACTAAAAACTAGGGAGAAGAGAGCTAGAGAGAGACCCCACAGTAAAATAGAGCAGAACATCCAGTCTGCTCCTTACCTGGGCCTTGCTGGTGCCTGTGCCACTTGCTGCGGTTGTCCATGCTGAGGCAGCAGCACGTTGCTTGTGTCGAAAATGCCGGTTCCGGACTCCAATAGCGCCTCTGCGCCGGACCAGAACCGGTAATATAGGCCCCAGACTTATTTCTCCATCCTCCCCCTGAGCTTTCCGGCGGAAATGATGCCCTGCGCCTGCCCGTAGGATACCACCCTCTCTGGTTACCTCACTTCCAGTGGAAGCAGTACCTCTGACTGCCCTTCCCAAGATGGCGGCGGCATCTGGAAAAAAACACAATCGGACCAGAACGTCCGCATGTCGTCTGCCAACGCCTGGGAGCAGCGTACCTGGAGCAGTCCCAGCTCTCCCCAAGCACTGACAAGGGAGAAGGAGTCCATCCACCTGGCACTACATCAGCCTGTGGAGATGGGAGGAACCGGCTCTCTAAGGCAAGTAAAAAATAGTGCAGTAGGGAGCTTGGCCTCTCAGGACAGCACCTTGATAGCTCCTAAGTCCCCCATGTGTTCCCTCCGGAGGAAACACGAAAAGTGATGATAAGTGGGAAGGAGCCTCCTTTTAAAGATTGGTGGAGGTGTGTTTCCTGACAAGTGGGTGGAGCCGCTCTCTCAAGGTGCTGTCCTGAAAGACTCCTGGAAAACAGGGAAAAATCCAGTATATATATATCCCATAGTTGGTAGATGCTATAACTTTCACACAAACCAATCAATATACACTTATTGGGATTTTTTTTTTTTAACAAAGACATGCAGCAGAATACATTTTGGTCTAAATGTATGAATACATTTTATTTTTATATTTTCTTTGTATTGGGTACGTTTTATAGCAGAAAGTAAAAAATACTGTTAAAAAAATATTTTCTTTTTCTTCAAAATATTTGGTCTTTTTTCATGCAATAAAAAAATAAAAAAACCCAGTGGTAATCAAATACCACCCAAAGAGAACTTTTTGTTGGGGGAAAAAAACTATAAATGTAATTTGGGTACAGCGTTGCATGACCGCGCAATTACCAGTTAACCTCTTCAGCCCCAGGTTTACACCCCTTCATGACCAGGCCATTTTTTCTGCCACGGCACTGCGTTGTTTTAACTGACAATTGCGCGGTCGTGCGATGCTGAACACAAGTAAAATTTATGTCCTTTTTTCCCCAAAAATAGAGCTTGTTTTTGGTGGTGTTTGATCACCTCTATGGTTTTTATTTGTTGCGCTATAAACAAAAAAGTAAGCGACAATTTTGGAAAAAAAAAAAACATATCTTTTAATTTCTGCTTTAAAACACATCCAATAAAAAATGTAAAAAAATCTAATTTCTTCCTAAATTTAGGTCAATATGTATTGTGCTACAAATTTTTGATAAAAAAAAAAAAAAAAAAAAATCCCAATAAGCATATATTGTTTGGTTTGCTCAAAAGTTATCGCGTCTACAAACTATGGGATATTTTTATGGAACTTTTATTTATTTATTTTTTTTACTAGTAATGGCGGCGATCAGCGACTTATAACGGGACTGCGACATTGAGGCGGACAAATCGGACACTAAGTGACACTTTGACACTTTTTTGGGGACCAGTGACAGCAATACAGTGATCAGTGCTAAATAATATGTACTGTCACTGTACTAATGACACTGGCAGGGAAGGGGTTAACATCAGGGGTAATCTAAGGGTTAAATGTGTTCCTAGGGAGTGCCTTCTAACTGTGGGGGAGGTGCTTGTACTGTAAGAAGACAGAGATCTGTGTTGCTGCTTAGCAGTAACACAAGATCTCCGTCTTCTCCTGTCACAGAACAGCGATTTGCCTTGTTTACATAGGCAGACCGCCATTCTGTCTGCCTCAGGAATGATCGGCGGGTCCCGGCAGACATCGGGTCCGCCGGACCCGCTGATTGGCTCCCGCTGTATCCAAAGAAGAAAATCTGGCGAACTTTCGTCTGTTTTTTTCTCGATGTTTCACAGTAAATCTGAACCAATGAACGAAAATCGTACGAAAATTCTCATACGACAAAGGCTTTTTTTTTGTTGTTTATTGTTTCTGATCATGTGCAGTCTTTTTTTTCCTGATTATTCTTGTATGAAAATTGTACGAAAACATTAAACACATTAAACGACAATCGTTCGTTCTGTTCCCATACGAGAATTTTCGTACGAAAATTCGGAATCAGCTGTCGAAAGTTGTGTACACACTATACGAAAATGGTACGAAAATTCTTTGGACGAAAATGTTCACACGATTTTCTTATAGTATAGGAGGCTTATGCCCTGTACACATGATCAGATAATCGTATGACTTATCGTTCGCATTTTGTTGCACGATACTAATATTGAATTCAACGGTGCATTTTGCTCTCTACGAAATGTCTGATTTTTTTTTTTGTACGATTGTGGAAAACCTTCCTGTTTGCCTAGCTACGTATTGGAAATGATGTCAAATAGGTGTGACCCCCTGTGTCTGCCACGCCTTTTGCCTATTTCCGTCCGTATTACGTGGTGTTTGTCTATCAGTTTTTAGCGACGCATACTGTACGGATTAAATGATTGTCGTTCACTGGGCTATCGTCCGAGCAAGGTTTTCGTGTTTGTCCCTTCGGATTTTGTTGGATGGACTGTCATGATCGGGTGTTGGAAAGCTGTGTACTAATGATCAGCCTATTGCGCGATCAATTCGAAAGCAATTTTTATCTGATCGTGTGCACGAAGCATTGTACACCTGTCGAAAAATCGTTCAAACTAGTTTTCGAAAAAGGAACATATAGTCGTGAGAGCAAACGATTTTGCCATCGTGTAATGACCGAAATTTGATGGATGAATCAATCAACTGACAAATTAATACATTTTTTCACTCGGTTTGTCACATAAGCCCAGCTATGAATAAGCACGATGTTCGGTGTGAAACGCGTCAACTGCTGTGCAGTTAGTCTGTACCCATTTATGATGCTTTGATATCCGTTTTTTAAATAATAAAGGTGACATTTTTTTGAGTGCGGCTATCCAGCTATCTATTTTTCTGTTTGGGCGAGAAACACATTACCTTTCAAGTTATTGTTCGCTCGGTTGAAGTTTTCCAAATGTTTTTTCGGCTCAAAACTGACACAACCAAGTTTCGATCTGTGCCCATTAAAGTGGAGTTCCACACAAAAATTGAACTTCCGCTTTTCGGAACCCTCCCCCCCTCCGGTGTCACATTTGGCACCTTTCAGGGGGTAGGGGGGTGCAGATACCTGTCTAAGACAGGTATCTGCACCCACTTCCTGGCATAGACTCTCACAGGAGTCTACAGCTCTTCCTGTCCCTCCGCGCTGACTCCGGGGAAACACACAGGTCCCAGTAGATAGCGGGGACCAGTTACGACCCGCAGCGCGACTCGCGCATGCACAGTAGTGAACCGGGAAGTGAAGCCGCAACGCTTCACTTCCTGATTCCCTCACCTAGGATGGGGGCGGAAGCTGCCGAGAGTCAAGTGAGTGATCGGCATCGGCTGCCGACATCGCTGGACCCTGGGACAGGTAAGTGTCCATTTATTAAAAGTCAGCAGCTGCAGTATTTGTAGCTGCTGGCTTTTAATATTTTTTTTTTTTTAGGTGGATTCCCTCTTTAACTAGATGATAAACTAACAGACTGTCCAAATGACAGATTTTCGAACAATTTTTCATCTAGTGTATGGCCACCATTAGACCCCTTTCACACTTAGGTGGTGCGGGTGTTAGCGGTAAAGCGCTGCTAGTTTTAGCGGCGATTTAACTCTGTTATAGTGGCGCTATTCGGGCGCTAGTGGGGCGCTTTTAACCCCCGCTAGCAGCCGAAGAAAGGGTTAATATCGCCCGTGTTGCGGCGCTGCCGGAGCGCTTTGCGGGCACTTCAGAAGTGCTGCCTATTCATTTCAATGGGCAGGGCGTTTTGGGAGCGATGTATACACCGATCCCGCACCGCCCCAAAGATGCTGCTTGCGGGACTTTTTTTCCCGTCCTGCAAGCGCACCGCACCAGTGTGAAAGCACTCGGGCTCTCACACTGGGGTGGCTTGAGAGGCGCTTTACAGGCGATATTTTTTGCGCTAAAATGCCTGAAAAGTGCCCCAGTGTGAAAGGGGTCTTAAAACAGGCGGTGGTTTCAGCGGGGAGCATCAATAGTTTCAAAAAAACTATCCGATAAGCACCTGAACGACCGCAACATATAGGGATATACAATGTAATGCTGGCCATACGAAAAATTGGCCGAAATTCGGTCATTTGGCCAGTTCGTTCGTTTTTTCGGCCAGCTAATGGGCACAAAATCGGTAATCGTTGGGACGTTTTTGAGCCGAAAAAACGAAGGACAAGTTTTTAAATTTTCTGCCGAACAAACGATAAATTGAAAGGTTAATGTGTTTGCCGTCCAAACTGTTTGCACTAGGTATATGTAAAAAGCGGTAACGAGATGTTACCGGGTTCTCCTCCTCACACACCAATCGTGTGTGAGAAGGAGATTGCAGTAACATCTCGTTACCGTTTACAGTGTACACCAACACACACTGATTGCCCCACCAATAAAGAGGACCTGTCACCACCCATCAAAGTACCTGTCACCACCCATCAAAGTACCTGTCACCACCCATCTGAGTACCTGTCACCACCCATCTGAGTACCTGTCACAGTTCATCTGAGTACCTGTCACAGTTCATCCGAGTACCCGAGTACCTGTCACAGTCCATCTGAGTACCCGAGTACCTGTCACAGTCCATCTGAGTACCCGAGTACCTGTCACAGTTCATCTGAGTACCCGAGTATCTGAGTACCTTTCACAGTCCATATGAGTAACAGAGTATCTGAGTACCTGTCACAGTCCATATGAGAACCTGAGTACCTGTCACAGTCCATATGAGTACCCGAGTACCTGTCACAGTTCATCTGAGTACCCAAGTACCTGTCACAGTCCATATGAGTATCCGAGTATCTGAGTACCTGTCACAGTCCATTGGAGTACCTGAGTACCTGTCACAGTCCATTGGAGTACCTGAGTATCTGCCACAGTTCATCTGAGTACCTGTCACAGTTCATCTGAGTACCCGAGTACCTGTCACAGTCCATCAGAATACCCGAGTACCAGTCACCAGCCCATCAGAGTAACCGAGTACCTGTCTGCAGCTCAAGTTACCCAAGTACCTATCTGCAGCCTATCAGAGTACCCAAATGAAATGAGATGTGTAATTTATGCTCCTAGAATGCCTGAAGGCACTACTTCAATGTTGGACCTCTGTATGTGGCTAGGCTGTGTAAAAGTCCCACACATGTGGTATCGCCATACTCGAGAAGAGTAGCAGAATGTATTTTGGGGTGTCATTTTTGCTATATACATGTTATGTGTTAGAAATATCTTATAAATTGAGAGCAATAATTCTAGCCCTAGACCTCCTCTGTAACTCAAAACATGCAACCTGTAGAATTTTTTAAACGTCGCCTATGGAGATGTTTAAGAGTAAAAGTTTGTCGCCATTCCACGAGCAGGGGCAATTTTGAAGCGTGACATGTTGGGTATCAATTTACTCGGCTTAACATTATCCTTCACAATATAAAAAAATTGGGCTAACTTTACTGTTGTCTTATTTAATTCTAAAAAGTGTATTTTTTTCCAAAAAAAGTGCGCTTGTAAGACCGCTGTGCAAATACGGTGTGACAGAAAGTATTGCAACAACCGCCATTTTATTCTCTAGGGTGTTAGAAAAAAAAAATGTATAATGTTTGGGGGTTCTAAGTAATTTTCTAGCAAAAAAAAAAAACTGTTTTTAACTTGTAAACAACACATCTCAAAAAGAGGCTCGGTCCATAAGTGGTTAATATGCACCATTTTCGTACCATTTTTGTACAAGAAAAATCTGAAAAGAAAGACTGCGCATGATCAGAAACAATAAACAACAACAAAAAAAAAGCCTTTGTCGTATGAGAATTTTTGTACGAATTTTCATTCATCGGTCCTGATTTGCTGTGAAACAAACGAGGAAAATCGGACCATTGTTCACCCGATTTTCTTATAATGTGTACCCCACTGTTTATTTCAGCATTTCAGCAGAATGGCTAATTTCACAAGGTGTCCTGAAGGGGGTGCTATGCTACTTTGGCCATTTCTTTTTACAAAGTAACCATACAGATTTGGCTTCAGAAATAAATAATTCACAATTTTTTAAGATTTTAAGATTAGATGTTTTATAACACACGCATTTCAAACGAGTTGGCTGTCGTGTCTCTGACTAAACACATTCTTCTGATGATGGAGCTTGGCAGGATGTAAATACTGTCTTATAGAAAACGCACTGTCAGACTGAGGATGAATCATACTACTGGGTCAAAAAACAGGAACTTTTTTTTTTTTTAAAAGTTAACCTGTGCTGTGGAAATATGACGGCTATCATTATTATGCCGCGTACACACGATCGCACATTCCGACAACAAAATCCATGTTTTTTTCCCGACAGATGTTGGCTCTAACTTGTCTTGCATACACATGGTCACACAAATCTTGACGGAAATTCCGAACGTGACGTACAACACATACGACGGCACTATAAAAGGGAAATTCAATAGCCAGTGCTCCACCCTTTGGGCTCCTTCTGCTAATCTCGTGTTAGTAGAAGTTTGGTGAGAGACGTTTTGCGCTTTTCAGCCTCGTGCTTTTCAGATCATTACTGATCTTCAGTTTGTGCTTGTGGGTTCGTATCTGGTTTTCAGTGCGTGTAGTCAGTTCGCATTTGTTTTTCAGTGCGTATTATTATAGTACGTATTTGATTCTCAGTGCGTTCTTGTCTGTTCATTTCTGATTTTCAGCTAGCTCTTCTCAGGCCTTTCTGATTTTCAGTGCTTTCTGTTAGTTCGTTCTGACCAGCCGACCGTTTTGAAGCCATGTTGCGGGTACGTACTCGTCGTAGGGTTCGTGCTGTGCAGGGGCTTGGTGTTGGGGTTCTTACTTTGACCCAAGCCCAGTCCATGAACAGCGCAGGGAGGAGTTCATGGACGAAGAATTGGTTACTCCAGCGTGACCAATTCTCTCTTATGCCTTTGTTGCAGGAGATCCGTGAGAATAATCCTGATGATTTCAGGAATTATCTCCGGATGATGGACCCCGTTTTTCACCGTTTGTTGGCTTTGCTGTCCCCTTATATTAGCAGGCAGGACACCTGCATGCAGCAAGCCATCACTCCTGAGCAGAGGCTAGTTGCCACATTGTGGTACTTGGTGACAGGGAGAAGTCTGCAGGACATCAAGTTCTCGACAGGCATCTCCCCCCAGGCTCTGGGGATCATTATTCCAGAAACCTGTTCTGTCATCATTCAGGTCCTGCAGAAGGACTATATTAGGGTAAGTTTTCTCCTTTAACATCACATTCTATGTTTTAATGTTTGCTAATGTATTATATTTCTTTCATCATTCCCTAATTACCATGATTGTAATATGCTGTGAATGTCCCCTTTGTTCTCATGCATGCTTGAAGTTTTTATTTTTTTTTTGTCCTTCATGCATATTTGCCTTCACTAACCTCCCCAGCATGCTATCCTGGGCCCATACACACCTAGCCTAGTCACTTAACAATGTATTTTGTCAGCTCCATAGTAGTGCTTTACCCTAAACACCCCCTAAAATGTGTTAAATTCATGCAGAGTGCCAGAGGCTTTCTTTGGGGTACCAAAATCATTTGGAACCCCCCCCCAACTGCTAAGTCAACCGATACCAATCCTCTATCTGCTGACTTTGCCAAACCCATACACACTATACGTACCACTTTTGTGGTCAGATTTCTGTATGAATTCCCCAAAGCATGTAGTGAAAGGGCCTGCCAGAATACTTTCAAATGGTACAGTTTAAAGTTTTGTTCTCCTATTATCTTGATAGGTAATTGCAGAATGTAAAAAAGTGCTTCAATTTGTACAGTGTGAATTTATATTTTTGTATTATGACACTTCTTACCTGTCCAGTGGGCTTCCAATAGTGTAAGTAAGGAGGGGCTGGCCGAAGTAAAACATTATTTATGCATTCAGCTCTCAATAAAGTGGAGAGGGTTACCTGTCCAAAACATACCCCCCCCCCTCAATTTTTTACAATGGGCCATCAGAGAGGGTGAGGAATCTGATAAGTGGACCTTATATTTTTGTCTTTAAATACTCCTTAAAATACATGTTATACTGATGTTTGCCAAGAATGTTTGTGTCTAATCTGCTTGCAATGTTTATGTGCAAAATTAATACATTTCTTTTTTCTTGATTGACTCCACAGTTTTCTTCAATGCCACAGGAATCGCAGACTGTGGCTTCCCAATTTGCCCAAAGGTGGGACTTTCTCAACTGCGGAGGGGCAATTGATGGGAAACACGTCCACATAGTCCCACCCCCCAACTCGGGGTCATACTATTACAACTATAAGGGGTTTAATAGTATTGTGATGTTGGCGGTGGTGTCGGCAACATATGAGTTTCTCTATGTGGACGTGGGGAAGAATGGTCGGATGTCGGATGGTGAAGTCATCGCTCAGACAGAGTTCTACACACGGCTCCAGAATGGTGGCTTGGGATTGCCATCTGCTGAAGAGAACGTGGAAGGACTCCCATTTGTCTTTGTCGCAGATGAAGTGTTTGGGCTGGGTGATCACCTGATGCGGCCATTCCAGATGAGGACCCTCACCCCAAACCAGCAGGTTTTTTACTACCGGCTGGCCAGAGCCAGAAGAGTGGTGGAGAATGCTTTTGTGATAATGGCCAACCGGTTCCACCTATTCCTTACGGCAATCAACATGGCGGAATATAAACGTAACCATATAATCCTTGCATGCTGCATTCTCCACAACTATTTAAGGAGAAATTCAATGAACTATGTTGCTTTAGTTGGGCCTGAGGCCGGACTTAACGATCAAACCCTGGCGGCGCTTGAAGCTGGCCATCCTGGCTTGCCCTCCCAAAGAGCCTGTGAGGTCCGTATCAAATATATGGAGTACTTTGCGGGTAGGGCCATTGATATGCCAGAAAATCTTTCATAAACATTCTAAAACTAAATTTTTTTAGTTAAACTGAAATAAGATTTCCTTTGATTTACTGCTTGTGTTTCTTTTAGCTGTCTCCTAGGTTATCCAATGGGCTTTTCTTTTTGGCCATTTTCTTCAACAGTGCCCAGTATCCTGACCAAATCCCAGGTCCCTCCCCTCAGCCTTCCAACCAAAAGGCTCAGGAAGGGGAGTAACGTGGAGGAGGCAACGCTTGGGCTGATTTGGGAGGCTAATGCTGCCCTCTGAACCACCCCCACTCTTCAAGAGGCCTTTGCCTCCATGGCTGCATGCAAAATGCAAGAAATGGAGGAGGGCCAACGCCTCAGCTGTGAGGAAATTATGTATCTGACCCTAAATAAGGGGTTGAGGGGCCAACTCACAACCAAAACCCACCTTTGTGAGTTTGACCATCCTCCTCCTCCTCCTCCACCTCCTGCCACAACTCTAAAACCACAGCCTGGAAGCAAGCCTGGAAGGAAGAGTGGAAGGAAGACAAGAGTGTGATGGCCTGGGTTCAGTCTGGTCTGACAAAAGACGCAGGCTGTTGTATGACCACAGCCTGGGGACATATATGTCATCTGCTGCTGTTCCTGATCTCTTGTAGTCTGGACCAGATTGTGCTCACTATTATATGGACTCCTCAGGCTTCCAATTTTGGCTGTAAAATAGTTGATGTGTGCCCTGGGGTACAAAGGTTTCGCAGATTTCACCAGTTTCTCCAGCGTTGCCTTCCTCTTTATTTTATTATGAGTTTGTTTGTGAGTAGGCAGGTACATTTCCTAAATACAATGTCAAATTAACAAGGGACACCAACACCAACCAACCTCCATGAGATTAAAAAAAAGATAATAATGGTGTTGTGGTAACTTGACACACAAAACGAAAAACCATATTATGGAGAGCACTAGAAACATTTTTTTAAAAAGCAGATCTTGATAAAAAAAAATCACTATAAACAAAAATTAAAAACATTATTATTATTATGACGAAAAAAAAACATTCAGGAGATCACGAGAAATAATAAAGAAATAATTTTTTCAGAACTCTGTGTGAATATCAGCAGCAAAACAACTTCATTATTATAGCATTATAAAGAACAAGAGAATGCGCTGCATTAAAAGATTTAAAAATTGCAGGGGGCGTGGTACGGACATGGCCGAGTGAAGACGCGTTTGCACAGAGCTCCCGGCCTCTCCTATCCCATCTTGGCTATTTTCGCTCTTTTTTCAGAAAATGCTCTCAGCTAAGAAGCGCACATATAGAAGGAACAAGAAGAAGCCAAGCCTGGCACCTGGGACGCCCGCACTGGCAGACTTACAGAGACTTTTCGGCAGATCTCTCCCCGGCTCCCCAGACCTTAAAATGGCGGACCCCTACGCCTCCGGCTCGCAAACCCCAGACCTCATGGCGTCCCCAGCCTTTCTGGAGGGACCCCGCAGCCCAATACCCTACTCCAACTCTCCCACCTTATCGGAAGTAAATTTGGGGGAGACTTCCCGCCAGCCCTTTATGTTGGGAGCGGATGCCGAGCTGAAGGCTCTCCTTCGGGCATTGCCGACCAGAGCGGACATTGAGGCCCTCGTGGGGAAGGTCGAGGTGGCACACAGGAAAGAGCTGAATGCAGTGAAGCAGGAGGTTCACTCACTCTCCACGCGACTGTCTTCAGGCGTAACCTCACTAGCAGCCCTGGAACAGAGAGTGACCTCTCTAGAATCGAGCCAGTCAGACCACAATACCTTGGTGATAGAGCTACAGCTCAGAATGGAGGAAATGGAGGATAGGAGCCGTAGGAACAATCTGCGGCTCCGAGGCCTCCCAGAAGCTACGGGGCAAGCAGATCTCCAAGCCACAGTGACGGACATCTTCCGTAGGGTGGCGGGGGACCGCCTACCGGAGCGGGTCGAAATCGATCGCGTCCATAGGGCCCTGGGCCCCAGATCGTCGGATCCGTCCAGACCCGGAGACGTGATCTGCCGTCTGCACCACTACACCCACAAGGAGATCATTGCACGTGGAGCCTGGGAAGCGGGAGATCTGGAATTCGATGGCGCGCACGTGAAACTAGTCCCTGATATATCTAGATCAACACTCATCCGCCGAGCCATTCTGAAGCCTCTACTAGATCTGGCCCGGCGCTACAACGCCACTTATCGTTGGGGCTTCCCGCTGTCGGTCACCTTTATCAAGGAACAGAGATCCTTCCTCCTACGCTCGCCTGATTCCCTACCTGCTGCGTTTGACTTCCTAGGCACGGATCCGATCGAAATCCCCAATTGGTTGGACTACCTACCTAGAGCACCCGGTCGGCCTACTACAATGAGACACCAGGCACCAAGACCGCAGAGAACGCAGAGAGGTGGACGTCGCCCCCGATCTCTCTCTCGGGAGAGCCAGCGGGAAGTGTGAGTACACTTTTGTTTGCCACCTCTCCCCCACACCGCAGGAGCGGTTATTATATGGGTTTATGGATAGTTCTTAAATGGCCCCCTTCTGCCATGGCCCCTGTTGTTGTCCCCCCTTTAGGGACCCTCACAGACTCCTTGTGCTTGGCCCCCCTTCCCCCGGGAGCCATGTCCTGAACAGGCTCTCTCTCCTTAACCCCTCACGTCACAGATCCCTCATGCTCTGACACGAACCCATGATCAGTTACGGGTGCCGGAACGAGCTGATTGTGTTAGCCTTAACCCACAGCCTCAGAGGTACTTTTACCCATTCATCAGCCATAATGGTCCCCCTATGTCTCCCATTCTTCAAGGAGTGCATGATACCCTCCAGTACCACAGACACGGAACTGTCTGCAGCTACTGAACACAGTTTTCCATGGAAGGACTTGTCTGAACTGGAGTTACACTGGAGAATGACCCAACCTGACTAGCTCAGAACTTCCTTTCTATATGTTTATCCTGAGCTGTGGCTTGCGTGTCAGTCCTGAGGTAACCTTTGCCCCACACTTACTAGACTTCCTCTCCTTATGTTTTGAGTTTTAAAACTTTTTTGTTTTAGTTATGTTTGATAGGAGGGGAGGTCTTGTTGGGGCTTGTCAGACTATGCATATGTCTAGTCCACACTAAGTGTAAATGCACTCTGAGGGATATTTGGTTTATTGAAGGGGATGCTTGGCTGTGGGGGGGGGGGGGGGGGGATTGCTTAAGCTGCATTATGCTGGGGTACTCTGAAGGGGACGGTTCTCCTCTCCCCGCTGGCGTTAACAATTTCCAGTGAGACGGCCCGGATCTGCCGCTAGGCGTGTCGATCGGTGGCTGATTGGGGGAAGTCTGCCTTCAGCAGATCACCGATCGCGGAGGGTGACCGCGGTGGAGGAGAGGAGACCCTTCTCTGCCTTTCTAAAGGTTGAGCCCCAGGGATAGCCGGGGCATCTATCTTCTTTTGATTTGTTTTTCCCTTTTTAATTATATTATATATCAGTTTAATAGAGCTTCTTAAGTGGACCAGGATGGGAGGGAGTCCCGGGACCTCACCCACGAGCGATATTCATCCACACCCCACGTAGGCCCCTGCATACACCTAGTTTCTCAGGGTGTTGTGCATTATAAGTAAGCATTGTCTTGCTAATTTAGACTTGCTAGGTGAGACGGCAACAGTGTGAGTAGTTGCTGCTCTAACACCTTCTACTTCTTCCCCCTCTCTTTACTCCCCTACTTTCTCCCCTCCTTTCTATTACCCTTGTCCATAACTTTTGTTAATTTTTTCCCCTCACTCCCCAGGAAGACATGGCAGGGGATACCATTAAGGTGACACCCCCTAACGCTAAAGGGCTTAACACCCCGGAAAAAAGGCGCATGCTACTGCATGATCTTAAAAAATCACGTACAGACATTGCGTTTGTACAAGAAACCCATTTTAAAACAAACAAATCTCCTGCACTCCAGAATAGAACCTTCCCATATGCCTACCACTCCACGCACTGTAGCGCCAAATCTAGAGGTGCTTCGATCTTAGTCTCCAATAGGTTGCCTTGGCGTTTTCATGGAATGCTGGCAGACCCAGGGGGACGCTACTTGTTTTTAAAGGGGCAGATAGGGGAAGCCCAATTTACGTTGGCCACCCTGTATGCCCCTAATGAACAACAGGCAACCTTTATCAGAAGCACAATTAGGAAACTTATGGAGTACAGAGAAGGCCAACTAATCCTGGGAGGTGACTTTAATGCACCACTGGATCCCTTGGTGGACACGTCTTCGGGCACCTCCTCTCTGTCACAGTCACATCGAAAATGCATTAGACAATCCATGCATAACGCCCACCTGCTTGATATCTGGAGGCTCCAGCACTCAGGAGAGAGGGACTATACCTTCTTCTCCCCCCCTCATAAGGTATACTCAAGAATAGACCTCTTCCTAGTGCCACATGACCAGCTACACCTGGTGGTTGCTTCCACAATTGGTCAGATCACATGGTCGGACCACGCGCCAATTCACCTCACGTACAACCTTACTGAGAGACCCTCACCTAGGTCTCTCTTCTGGCGACTAAATGAGAGCCTGTTGCAGATCCCGGAGGTGCTGGGAGATGTCTCCAATGCCATGGATGCATACTTTCAGGAAAATGATACCCAGGGTTGTGACCCTGGCATTCTATGGGAGGCTCACAAATGTGTAATGAGAGGTGTACTTATTAAACACGGGGCCACTATTAAAAGGAAGAGAAATTTACAGCTTACCGGGTTGCTCTCTGATCTAGCCACTATAGAATCCCAACATAAACAGCAGCCCTCCCGGATTCTGGAGACGAAGCTGGGGAATATATGAGCTCAAATTAATGACTTACTCCTTTATAAAGCAAAGGCTGCCTTGCAGTTTTGCCGCAAGCTGTCTTACGAGTCGGGAGAGAAATGTGGTAAGCTGTTGGCTAGATCGGTGAAGGAAACTAAAGCAGCCTCTTACATCCCACAGATAACATTACCTGACGGCACGAAGGCCACCATCCCGAAACAAATTGCAAAGGGTTTCGAAACCTTCTACTCTGACCTATACAATCTACCCGCCCCCCCCCCCCCCCACTAGCTTAGCAGACATTGACGAATACGTATCGGCAGCCCAAATCCCCACACTGCCAGAGGAAACTAAGAACCTACTAGATGAACCAATCACATTGGAAGAGTTACAAACCGCAGTAAAATCCATGAAAATAGGTAAAGCACCAGGACCGGACGGTTATACAATCCAGTACTATAAGACTTTCCTCACGACTCTAGGTCCAAGACTTGTGACATTCTTTAACACACTGGGGGTAAAATCCAAATTCCCCACTGAAACTCTCAAAGCCCATATCTCTTTAATCCACAAGGAGGGGAAAGACCCATGCTCATGTGGTAGCTACCGTCCCATTTCCCTGTTGAACGTTGACCTTAAAATATTTTCTAAAATTATAGCAACTAGGCTAGCAGCCCATCTCAACTCCCTGATCCATCTGGATCAAGTGCGGTTTATTCCATCCAGAGAAGCTAGAGACAATACCATTAAGGTCCTTAACCTTGTCCATGTAGCAAAGTCTAAGAAAATCCCCAGTATCTTTGTTAGTACAGACGCGGAGAAGGCCTTCGACAGGGTGCACTGGAACTATATGTTTTCGGTTCTCCGTCATGTCGGCCTGGGTGACAGAATGCTGAAATGGATTGGCAGCATTTACTCGACCCCATCAGCACAAGTAAAGGTCAATGGTATACTTTCTAATCCTTTCCCCATCAGAAATGGCACAAGACAGGGGTGTCCTCTGTCCCCCCTGCTCTTTGTCCTTTCCCTCGAACCCTTCCTCTGTAAGATTAGATCACACCCGGACATATCAGTCCTCCAAGTGATCAATACGAACTGCAAAATCTCAGCGTACGCTGATGACCTTCTGTTCTCCCTAACGAACCCTAGAATCTCACTTCCCAATCTAATGCGTGAATTCAAAATATATGGTGAGATCTCGAACCTGAAAATAAACTTTTCTAAGTCCGAGGCAATGGGAGTGTCGGTCCCCCATAACATCCTAACGGAGCTTCAATCAAACTTTAAATTTAGGTGGACCTCATCAGCTCTCAAGTACTTGGGCACGCTTATTCCCCCCGATGTGACACAGACGTTTGACCTAAACTTCCCCCCACTACTGACAAAGACCCGGACATTATTAGACAGATGGCACACAGGCTTTCACTCCTGGTTCGGGAGATGCAACCTACTTAAAATGAGTATCCTACCAAAATTCTTATATCTGATTCAAGCTTTACCGATCCATATCCCACCCTCCTTCTTCAGGCAGACCCATACACTCTTCACCAGATTCATTTGGGCACACAAAAGACCGCGCTTACGCCGCTCACAGCTGACTCTTCCCAAACACTGTGGGGGACTGGCAATGCCTGATATTCGCCTATACTACATGGCCTCGCACCTAGGACGCATACTCGATTGGAGGAGAAATAGTACCTCCAAACTGTGGGTACAACTGGAACAATCACAGTCTGGTGTGCCCCTGGGGGGAGCGCTGTGGTGTGTTGGCGACCTTCCAAGTTCTCTAAAAACTCACCCCCTTATAGGTACCACTCTGAGAAATAGCCACCAAGCCGCCGTACATGCAACTCTCACTTCCAAGACATCTCCCCTTCTCCCCATCTTGGGCAATCCCAAATTCGAGCCGGGTATGGAAGCGGCGGAATTCATGCCCCTTAGAGAAAACGGTAAAGACTGTGCAATTAAGTTTACGTGTGAAGGGAAGTGGCCAACCTTAGAAGACCTATGTAACCCAACAGGCCTGTACCGCCTAACCTTCTGGAAAGCTCTACAATTACACCACTTCCTCCACTCACTTCCAGAACCACACAATTTCGCTCGAGAACTAACGCCATTTGAGGTACTCTGTGCTGAGGAATCCCCTTTGGCCCACATCTTATCACAAACGTACTTATTACTAAACACACCAAAGACGCAGCCTCACTTGACTTGCCTATCCAGGTGGGAAGAGGATCTAAAACGTACCTTCTCTCCCTCACAGAGGACCCGGATCATCTCCCTCTCCCTCAAATCTTCGCTCTGCTCTAAAATACAGGAATCCAACTTTAAATTGCTCACTAGGTGGTACATGACGCCATCTAGACTAAGAAAATGCTACCCGAATTCCTCGGGTTTATGCTGGCGTTGCGAGCAGGGAGAGGGAACCTTGATCCACATCTTCTGGACCTGCCCCAAGATACAGACCTTCTGGAATGAGGTTAGGCGAATTACACAAAAATGTACTGACTACGAAGTACCAGACGACCCCGCATTCTTCCTTTTCCACCTATCTCCGGTACCCATTAAGACATATAAAAAATCACTTGTTCGACATCTCCTTAATGCAGCGAAAGGTTGCATTCCCATTCTATGGAAGCAGACCCACCCCCCCTTGTAAAATCCTGGCTCCAGAGAGTGGAGGAAATTAAGCAGATGGAGGACTTGATACTGACAGCGCAACATAAGCAAGAGCTGTTCAAGCAGACATGGGACATTTGGAACATGTTCATATTTTCTGATGAGGGTCAACAACTTCTGACCTGATCCCTCTAGTGGCGACCTCTCAACTGGAAATAATGAGGGCTCCCAGCCGCCGCCGTGTCTTCCTCCCCCCCCCCCCCTTATTTTTTCTCCCCCCCCTCACTTCTCTCATTTCCCATCTGCCTCCTTCTATACCTCTCCTATACTCTATAAGTTCTCTAGTTTCTTCTTTCGCCCCCCCTCTCTAATGGAAAGTGAAAAGTTAGGTGGGGACCACCACTATCAGGAACTCCCACTATGCCCTGAGGACTGCCATAGAATATACCTTATTGGTAGCTAATGTATATGTAAATAACCACTACACTTGCATATCTACACTATCCTGATCTGTATACCGCTCCTATACAAATAATATATGTACCATGGTTTGTTCCTCAAATGTAACAATCTGTACTGGTGGGCTCCCCGCCTGTGTTTGGAGTGTAATAAACTTTATATTTGAAAAAAAAAAAAAAAAAGATTTAAAAATTGCAGCGTGACGAATGTGCTATCTCCATTACGAGCGCTAGTTTTACCAGACCGAGCGCTTCCGTCTTGTAATTGATTCAGAGCATGCGTGGAACTTTGTGCGTCAGAATTGTGTACACACGATTGGAATTTACGAGAACGGATTTTGTTGTCGCAAAATTTGAGATCCAGATCTCAAATTTTGTTTGTCGAAAATTCCCATCAAACATTTCTCGACGGAAAATCCGACCATGTGTACGCGGCATTACAGTCTCCTAATAAAACCCTGGCTGTGATGCAGATCTAAAGGCTTCAGGGTCCAGTCAGATCCTCAAAGGTGCATTTTTTTATATCGCTAAGCTGGCTATACACTATGTGAGTTTGACAGTTCCTAATGAACTAGCTGAAATTTGATCAGTGGGTGGCCCTGACAGTACCCTTTTAACCGACAGCCTTCAATTGAAAAATCAATGGAGAAGAAAATTTTAGGCCAGGCTAGTCAGATGCAGCTGCTGTTCAGGTATTTTGACAGCCACCATAGGCAAGGGGCACAGCGGGAGATTTGTCTATCCGCATAGTATTTCCATGGATGGGGCTATCAATTTTTATTTTTATTTTTTTCAGCCGACAGGCTGGGCTGGCTTTAGGCAGGTATGTTGTCACGAGCCAACAAGCATTGACATGGGTTGTTTATAAGTGTTGCCAGTTCATTTTTAAATTTAGGATTTGGAGTGGATGTATATTTTGGATATGTATTTGACCTCAGAGGTATAATACATAAAGCTTCACTTTCCATGTTAAAGTTGAATTTGGCTCCAGTCTTATACCTCAAAACTATCCCGGATCCCGCGGGACCATCCCGCGATTTAATGTAAGTCCCGAAGCGCCCACCGGAGTGTCTGTGAGAGCCCGCAGCGGCCCCCGGGATATATATAGGAAAAGGCAGAAAAAGGCAGTACTCCAGGAGCTCACCTGTTCCTCGTGTGGCACAAGCAGCAGGAGGAAGAGTGACCACAAACAGCGCTGGTCTCGGCTGGGTAAGAGAGAGGAGACGTGCTGCTTAGACAAAGTCTGCCCACCGGACTGAAAGACAGGAGATGCTCCCGGCGGTCCTCCCTTCCCCCCTCTCCGCTATCCTGGATCTCCCGAGCCCAGAGCTGGAACAACCACAATAGGTACAGCAACAGAAGCTGCTACAAAGCAGCCACTGAGAGAAACTGCCTGGAACTCTGGAGGAGCGCAACCAACAGAGGGGTGAGTGGCTTGCTTTTCCTTTATATTAAGGTCGGACTGACTAGATCACTGTGATATAGGGAGATATCCCTGTTGAACATTGCTGGTACACTTTTTAAAGCTGGAACCTTGGTTCTATTGTTGGCCAGACTGTATACCCGGTGGTGTTCTGTAGAACTGTGTGTAATAGAAAACTGAAAACAACAGTTCGGAAGGGAACCAATATTTGATCACTGCCACATCCCAATTAAGGAAAGAAACCAAAAAAGGAAGTGTGCCCCAAGGGGGATAATATGGGCAGTGTATCACCGGGCAATGGATGGGTGGTGCAAGCATGAAATACACAATTAATGTTGAAAGTTTTATAACAAAAGTTTATTAAGTAGAAAAATATACACACAGATCTATAATATAAAATCGCATGAGTGGAAGAGACAAAGAACAAAGGTAATCAAACTGCTAACATGCTTTGGTATACTATCCCAGTAAATTCAAAGATGACCTGCTGGGGTGAACATACGGCAGCACATGATACTCTACATGTTTTGGAAAATAAAGGGGTTCTATCCCCTCTATATAGTGTGTTTCCTTCTTCAGGAGTTTCGGGGAAGCAGTGATGATATTTTTCTAGAAAGAATAAAAAGGGATATATATGTATATAGGTATAAGTCAGTCACTGTATTTAGCACCAACATAGGGTATAAGACCATTATGTCTGAGAGTATGAGAGACTGTTTGAAATACAGACAAGACATGAGGACAGAGCAAAATCGCAGATTGAGCGAACATATCTATACAGAAGTACTCACAAAGCATCTGACTCTTCAGCATATATACTGTACACAGGTATACCACGAGGACTCCCACTTCCTAGGGTTCGGAAGATTACATCAATTAGTTAAGGATCCAAATACTGGATATGATTTGAAGAATGGAGACCAGGAAGGAGAGTATGGGGAGATTTGCAGATTCTGGCCTTGACAGAAATCCCTACAGGGACGGCAAGCCAGGGCTCACAAGAGCCACCACTGCTGAGCGGACCACAAACACACCTGCAGAGTCAGAGACAAGGAAGAGGGGGTTGTTTTGAGAGATATGTATCCCATATTAAAGATATAGGGCTAATAGAGCCTTAACATTAAATGTCCTTTCACAGCACAGTGTATAAAACACTGAGACATGTTTGTGACAATCACAGTTAGGATTGACATACCTGGTCTCTGATGTTTCAATGTAAACAACTCCTGCAGGGAAGGAATGCTCCTCTCGGCTGTGTAGCAGAGAAGAGTGTGTGTGAGGCCAATACTAAGTATTCTATTTGGTGTAGGGTGTGATACTTGCAGGCCAATCATTAGCCTGCAGGGCGGGGTAGACTTAGGTGGCTGCAATACAGCTGATTGTCAGACCAACCGGAGCGTAATGTCCGGAGGAGACATCAGCTGTATGCACTTGCGTTCGTAATAGCCGCCCACTGTAGCTCCTCGGCCTGGGCGGCGGCCGACGCCACCGCGTCATAGGACGCGGTGACGTCACTCGTCGACAGAGGCCGCCGACACGGAAGGAGAGCAGTCTGATGGGGTGAGGATGGGAGATCCCCAGTGCGCAGGCGCGAGACAGGGCGTCGGGCGCGTGCGCATCAGCGCTGCTGGGGAGATGCCGCTGTCCCCAGAGAAGGGATACAGAGGCCTTTCCGATATAGAATAGATGCCGATAATAGAAAACTGATGCAACACGGATGAATCAATACGGATGAAAAGTGGATGTAAAGACTAAACTGAGAGGCTGGGTGGTTAAAGAGAAGGAATGGTGAGACCCTCCCCGCTAACAGGAAATATTTTCTGAATGTGACATCTTACAACTGAATGCAAGATTAACACACAGAGTGCCTGTAAATCAGGAAAAACTAAGAGGAGGAAAGGAAGGCAGACTTGCGTGTTTATAATACACTAATGAACCTCTGAACTGACTCTGAGAACAATCTGCATTAACCAGTGGGGAAACCGGATTGCAGACAGGGTCACACATAAGTCAAACTAGCCACTCACCCCCGACGCCACAGGGCCTCTTTATGCCGGTAGTACTGATGGGAAAAGGGGAATAACTTATATCTCTGAGAATTACTACACCGGACCTGTAATTAAAGAAAACAGGATGAGGTGGAAACCCGTAAGGGGGGCAAGTGTGAACCCCCCCAAAGTGAGTATGAGCCCATGCTCCATGAAAACATATATGACACAGGATGATAGGACAGAGAGCCCGGGAAACAGACAGGGGCCAAGTGTAAGCTTCCAGAGGGAGCACAAAAAAATGGTCAGAGAAAACAACCCAAGGAATCAGACACAACAGATATATCAACAAGCATAAGTGCCGACACAGAGGAAAATTTGTTAATTGAACCTAGACAAAAAAAACAACTGCCAACTAAAGGAGAAATGGCGGAGATGTTCGCCAAATTGGACTCGTCCATTAACAAAGAAACGGCCACTCTCCATGATAACCTAAACCACATTCTAAGAAGGGTAGAGGGAACAGAAGAGCAATTGGACTCACAAGCAGCGGCAATAAATGAGTTAAAAGAGCACATGGCAGGATTACAGAAAGAACATGGATACACACTGTACCAGCTGGAAGACCAGGAAAATTGTAACCGAAGGAAAAACCTTAGAATAAAGGGGAGTCCCAGATATACAAGGGGAAGATTTACAAGCAAAACTGGATAAAATATTTGGGCACATGTTAGGCCTAACAGAAACTGAAAAAATAAAGCTTGAAAAGGTCCACCAGGTAAGAAAGCCAGCCGCACTGGCAGCAGTAATACCAAGAGGCATAATAGCAAGATTTCATTATTTTCAGGATAAAGAGCAGATCTGGGTAAATTTAAAAAATAAACAGCCAATCAAATATGAAGAGTCCACTCTGCAGATATTTCCAGATCTAGGAGCCGAGACCCTGGCCAGAAGAAGGATACTTAAACCCTTACTGGAGCATTTGAAGCTAAATAATATAAAGTATTCCTGGGGCTTTCCAGCCTGCCTAACCGGGAGAAAAGAATGCCGGTCAGCAGCTCTCAGATATCCAGAAGACACAGCCATCTTCTGTAACAGGCTGGACATACCACTAGTCGAAATCCCAGGCTGGTGGGAAAGACAAAACAATACCCCGCCTATGGAGGAACAGAGATGGTAGCCGATTACAAAAAAGAAACTGGCCACACCGAAGAAGAAAAACTGAGAAACAAAGAACTGGGGGGCCAGGGAATGAACTGGGGGTGGGGGGGGGGAGGGGGGAGAGTGTAAGATAAGAGATTGAGTAAAGTGTTCGGGGAGGGGGGGCGGGCAAGGGTCACCCCTATTTAGGGGGGTAGCAGGTCTGACAGGGGACAACAAGCAGAGTTCAACCTCTGGGGGGGAACCAAAGGGCTAGGAGGAGATAGAGGGCCTCGGATCCATGGGCCATGGGGAGGCCAATTACCCCTCAAGCAGAGATGGGGAGGAGGGGGGGAGGGTAGAAGGGAGCTGGGAAAAGAGGAGGGAGGGTCACAGGGGTACTGCTCTGGAAAGGATCAAGATAGGGAGAAGGGGAGGGGCAGTCTCTGCTCACGGTGCTCCTGGAGATGGAAGGGAGAGATGCGATGGAGGAAGATGGGTAGAGATGTCCCGGAGCACGGCGCACAGAGATGACTACCCTTAACTTTATGACATACAATGTACATGGTTTAAATAATCATATAAAAAGAAACAATATAATAACAGAGATCAAACTCTACATAGCAGATGTAGTTCTATTACAGGAGACACATATATCACAGGATTCTAACCTGAAAATAATATCAAGAGATTATCCAGTCTGGTACTATGGGGATTCCCCAACAAAAAGAGCTAAAGGAATAGCTATAGGATTTGCCAGAGGGGTAAGGTTCACCTTGGAAGAGAGAATTACAGACCCAGAAGGGCGATATCTTTTCTTGAAGGGTAGAATCAATGAGGTGGAGTACTCCCTGGCAAATATCTATTGCTGTCAGGTCACCTTGAGGCTAGGTGACAGATGCACACCGTTGGGATCAGGAGTGCACCGCAAGGCAGTGGACCCTATGGCTGACTGCTGCGGATGGGAGTCCGGGTATAAGGAAGGCAGGGTCGCTGGAACACCAACACGGATCCCACCAGGGTTAGAGTGTAGGATTCACTGGGGCGCGGAGTCTAAGCAGGTTTTCACCAGAGCCTCTGATGGTGAGGATGGACTGGGCTGCAACTGGCTCCAGGTCACAACCCCCAGGGTCCCCCAGCTCACACCCACAGTAAGCAACAGAAGGATAAGGATAGTAAGGAATAAGCCAAGGTCAGGGCCACAAGCAGACAAGGACAACAGAGTACACGCCAAGGTTCAGGGTCACAGGCAAACAGGGATAGTCGGGGACACGCCAAAAGGTCAGGGTCACGAGCAGACAGGAATAGTATAGAACACGCCAAGGTCGGTAACAGAAATAAATGTAAAGCACACAGCAGGCAGGAACAGGAAGCCAAACACACAAAGGTTGATCAGCAGGGCAGACCTGCAGTGCAGAGGTTAATATAGAGTTCTCTGATAGGAGCTGGGGTGGAGCCATGCTAGAGGAGAGTTAATAAAAGCAGTCAGGTGAGAGACAGCTGGTCTTAGGAGATGAACACATGGAAACAGGTAAGCTGACAAACAACCTCTATTACATAACCATGACAGTACCCCCCCTCTTACGAGGCCTCCCCCTTCCCCGCCTGGGACCAGGTTCAGAGGGGAACTTCAAATGAAACGTCCTCAACCGACGAGGTGCCAAGACCTCAGAAGCCTTGATCCACGACCTCTCCTCAGGACCAAACCCCTTCCAATGCACGAGGTACTGGAGAATGCCTCTACAGAGTCGGGAATCCAAAATTTGGCTAACCTCGTACTCCTGATTATCCTCAGAGACCGGCGCTGCGGTAGAGAGAGAACGAGAGAACTTATTGAGGACTAAAGGCTTCAGAAGGGCAACATGGAAGGAGTTCGAGATTTTGAGGCTTTTGGGAATCTGGAGCTTGAAACAAACCGGATTCAGTTTAGAAGTTATGGTGTACGGACCAATGAATCTTGGGGCAAATTTGAGAGAAGGAACCCGGAGTTTGCTGTTCCTGGTGGAGAGCCAGACTTTGTCTCCTGGCTGAAGAGAAGGCGGCTTACGCCTGCGACGGTCAGCAAAACTCTTGAATTTGTTGGCAGCTTTCTGGAGGGAATCATGAACGTCAGCCCACATAGAATTGAATGATTCCTGAACAGTAGCCAAGGCTGGAATGTCGGAAGAACAGGTCATAGGAAGAGGGAGTAGAGGATGTCTTCCATAAACAGTGATAAAGGGTGTTTTCTGAGAACTGACGTTGACATGATTGTTGTGGGAGAACTCTGCCCACGGAAGTAGTGATGCCCAATCATCGTGATGAGCCGAGACCAAGGTACGGAGAAAGTCCTCCAACTCCTGATTAACCCTCTCAGTCTGGCCATTGGATTGGGGATGGTAAGAAGAGGTAAAATCCAAAGTAATGTTGAGGGATTTGCAAAAGGCTCTCCAAAAACGGGACGTAAACTGAACACCCCTGTCCGAAACGACATGGGAAGGAACACCATGAAGGCAGAAAATCTCTCGTACAAAAATGGGAACCAAGGTAGAGGCAGAAGGGAGACCAGGAAGAGGAACAAAATGAGCCATCTTGGAGAACCGATCGATTACCACCCAAATGGCTGTATTATTCTCCGACAGTGGAAGATCGGTGATAAAATCCATGGCGATGTGAGACCAGGGCTCCTTAGGAATGGGCAAGGGCATGAGAAGACCAGAAGGGGCTAGTGTGGAAGATTTAGACTGAGCACAAACATGACAAGCCTTAACGTACTCTTTAACATCCGAGCGGAGGTTAGGCCACCAGTAGAGACGACTGATGAGCAGGAAGGATCGGAGCAACCCAGCATGACCTGCTACCTTGGAATCATGTCCCCAACGAAGGATCTTAGCTCTTAGCTCCGTGGGAACAAAGGTCTTGCCAGGAGGAATTTTTGATTCCAGGGTGGTGGAATGGTCAACAATGCATGAGGTCGGAATGATCGGCTCAGGATCAGGGGTGGACTCCTCGTCCAAAGTGTCAAATGACCTAGAGAGCGCATCAGCCCGACTGTTGCAGGAACCAGGTTTGTACGTAATCGTGAATTTAAAATGGGAAAAGAAGAGACTCCACCTGGCCTGTCTGGGGTTCAGACGTTTAGCATTCTGTAGGTATTTTAGATTCTTGTGATCAGTAAAGATCGTAATGGAGTGAGGGGAACCCTCCAAGAGATGACGCCACTCTTCCAACGCCAATTTAATTGCGAGAAGTTCCCGATCACCAATGGCATCATTTCTCTCTGCCTGAGAAAAATTTTTGGAGAAGAACGCACATGGTTGACGTCTCTTCTCAAAGAACTGAAGAAGCACAGCTCCCACCCCCATCGAAGAAGCGTCTACTTCAATAAAAAATGGATCCCCAGGATTTGGTCTCCTCAAGAGAGGTCCAGAAACAAAGGCCTGTTTCAGATCGTGAAGCGCAGAGACAGCCTCGGGAGGCCAGTCTTTGGCATTCGCACCCTTCTTGGTTAAAGCGATAATAGGCGCGGCAATGGAAGAGTAATTCCTTATGAACTGCCTATAATAATTTGTGAAGCCAAGAAAGCGCTGTGTGGCCTTGAGGCTAGCAGGAAGGGGCCAGCTGGTAATGGCCGAGACCTTTCCGGGATCCATGCGAAGACCCAAACTAGAAACAAAACATCCCAGAAACAGGACCTCAGGACATTCAGAGGAACATTTCTCCAGTTTGGCATAGAGATTATTCTCTCTAAGGCGCTGAAGAACGGTGCGGACATGGTTTCTGTGAGCAAGCAGATTTTCGGAAAAGATGAGAATGTCATCCAGATAGATGACAACAAACTGGTATAGTAGATCCCTGAAGATTTCATTGACAAAGTTCTGGAACACAGCTGGAGCATTACACAAACCAAAAGGCATAACCAGGTATTCGTAATGCCCGTCCCTAGTGTTAAACGCAGTCTTCCATTCGTCACCTTCCCGTATTCTAATGAAATTGTATGCACCTCTGAGATCCAACTTGGTGAAAATGGAAGCCCCCTTCAACCTGTCGAATAGCTCAGATATTAGAGGTAAGGGGTATCGGTTTTTGATGGTCACTGCGTTTAACCCTCGATAGTCGATGCAGGGTCTAAGGTTACCATCCTTTTTAGCAACGAAAAAGAACCCTGCTCCTGCAGGCGATGAGGATTTCCAGATGAAACCTCTCTCCAGATTCTCGGCGACATACTCAGACATGGCCTGGGTCTCTGGAATGGACAGAGGGTAGGTACGACCCCTGGGCAGAGTTGTTTCAGGGACAAGGTCAATGGCACAGTCGAAAGATCTGTGGGGAGGAAGCACCTCAGCAGACTTCTTACAAAACACATCCCGGTAATCGCTGTATGCCGCGGGAAGATCAGAAGATACGGATGTGGTAGCAATGGAAAGTCTCTCCTTGGGGACCACCTTGAGAAGACAGGACGAGAAACACGAAGGACCCCAAGCCAGGATCTGCCCAGAGACCCAGTCCACGTGTGGAGAGTGGAGCTGTAGTCAAGGAAGGCCCAATACAATGGAGGTAGAGGCCTTGGGTAGAATGAGGAAGGAAATCCACTCCTAGTGGAGTATCCCTACCGACATCCTAATAGGTAGCGTCTGGAAACGTATAGGACCCCCTGGGAGCACAGTGCCATCAATTGTCAAAACTACCAGTGGTGTAGCGAGGGGAGAAAGGGTAAGCTTCATAGAAGAAGCAGTTCTCCAGTCCATAAAATTGCCGGCAGCCCCGGAGTCCAGATATGCTAGGACCGATTGGGGAGAAGAGCCTACATGGAGGAACACCGGAAGAAGAAGACGAGAAGGTGATGTTTCTGGGTCCAATACTCCACCTTCCAAACGTATTAGACCCTGAGCATTTCCCAGACGAAGCGAGCAGGAGTCACGAAAATGACCCTTGCCCCCACAATAAAGACACAAGCCTAGAGTTCTGCGTCTAGCACGTTCTTCGGGGGTTAGTCTAGTCCGGCCCAGCTGCATAGGTTCCTCAGCAGGCAGAGGATGCTCCACAGAGCGACGGGGGAAGAGTTCTGGCTGACTAGGACCTAGAGGGTGCTGGCGTCTTTTTTCTAGGGACCTCTCCTGGAAACGAATGTCAATCTGATTGCACAAGGAGATTACATCGTCCAGACCGGCGGGGATGGCTCTTCCTGCTAATTTGTCCTTCACTCGGTCAGAGAGGCCATGTAAAAAGGTTGCGACCAGGGCCTCATTGTTCCAGCTCAATTCAGCTGTGAAAATATGGAACTGAAGCGCATATTGTCCCACTGAACAAGATTCTTGGCGAAGGCGTAAAAGGGCACTAGCCGCTGAAGAAACCCGAGCTGGCTCCTCGAAGATATTACGAAACAGCTTCTAGAAGTCGGGCAGGCTGGAAACCACCGGGTCATTCTTCTCCCACAGGGGGGCAGCCCAAGCTAAAGCTTCACCAGAGAGGAGGGAAATGATATAGGCTACCTTAGCCCGATCAGACAGAAAGTTTTGAGGCTGGAGCTCAAAATGAATGGTGCAATAGGTGCAGCTGCTGATTGTACTTGAGGCTGCAGGTTCGGGTTTCCCAAGGAGGCCTGGAGCTGCTCGAAGCGGGAAGCCAGATGCCTAAGAAATCGTATCACCTGAGTCTGATTAGATTCCTGGGCCTCGAGTCTGAGAACTATGCCCTGCAATGGATCGGCTGCAGGAAGCGACATGTCAGCCGGGTCCATGGCTGATCAAACTGTCGGGTCACCTTGAGGCTAGGTGACAGATGCACACCGTTGGGATCAGGAGTGCACAGTAAGGCAGTGGACCCTACGGCTGACTGCTGCGGATGGGAGTCCGGGTATAAGGAAGGCAGGGTCGCTGGAACACCAACACGGATCCCACCGGGGTTAGAGCGTAGGATTCCCTGGGGCGCGGAGTCTAAGAGCCAGCAGGTTTTCACCAGAGCCTCTGATGGTGAGGACGGACTGGGCTGCAACTGGCTCCAGGTCGCTACCCCCAGGGTTCCCTAGCTCACACCCACAGTAGGCAACAGAAGGATAAGGATAGTAAGGAATAAGCCAAGGTCAGGGCCACAAGCAGACAAGGACAACAGAATACACGCCGAGGTTCAGGGTCACAGGCAAACAGGGATAGTCGGGCACACGCCAAAAGGTCAGGGTCACGAGCAGACAGGAATAGTATAGAACACGCCAAGGTCGGTAACAGAAATAAATGTAAAGCACACGGCAGGCAGGAACAGGAAGCCAAACACACAAAGGTTGATCAGCAGGGCAGGCCTGCAGTGCAGAGGTTAATATAGAGTTCTCTGATAGGAGCTGGGGTGGAGCCATGCTAGAGGAGAGTTAATAAAAGCAGTCAGGTGAGAGACAGCTGGTCTTAGGAGATGAACACATGGAAACAGGTATGCTGACAAACAACCTCTATTGCGTAACCATGACAATTGCCCAAATAATAATCTGATAAAATATACAATAAATGTGATAAAAAAATTTATGAACTTTAAGAAAGGATATACTATCTTGGGTGAAGATTTTAATTTCTGTATGATACCAGGGTTCAACAGCACATCCAGTGTACAGCGGACTGGGAATGTACAGAGGAAGGTTTTAAAAAATACTTTACAACAGAATTGGTTGATAGACGTGTGGTGAACGCAAAATGCGAAACGTCGAGACTACACATTCCACTTCTCTGTACACGGGACGTACTCAAGAATAGATTTTTTTGGGTTGATCACAGATTGCTCGAGACAGTTATCAATACAAATAATGAAATCGCTACATTTTCTGATCATACCCCTGCAATGATGGGAATTAAGATCAAGGAGAATCTAAACAGACCACCTGTCTGGAGATTAAATGAAGAGTTACTACAGGATAAAGTGATGGAAGAGAGGATCAGGCAGGAATTAGAGTGGTACTTTAAAATTAATGACACAAAAGAAATAACAGAAGTCACATTGTGGGAAGCCCATAAGGCCTATGACAGAGGTATACTGATGCAATTAGGAGCAGAAAGGAAAAAGGCTGGAATAAGGAGAAGGAATACTTTGATAAAAGACATCTCTGAGTTAGAACTGCAAGAAATGCAGAGATCATGGCAACACTTATTTGTAAAAGGGAGGAACTGAAAGATTTAGTCGAGCAGGATACACGGTCGGCCTATAATAAGATTAAAAAGGAAAGGTATCTTTGGAGAAAAAAAATTGGGAAGTCCCTGGCCAGAATGTTAAAAAAGAAAACAGCATTAAATTACATAGAAAAAAATACAAGACAGTACAGGAACAATGGTTCACAACACATCAGACATAGCTAGAACATTTCAGGAATACTATGCGAAATTATATGTCATTAATAAGTACGAAACACCTGAGCAGAAAAAAAAAAGCAATGGTTAATATGACGGATTATTTAGAGGACTTAGACTTAAAGCGGAGGTCCACCCTAAAAAAAAAAAAAAAAAAAACACACAAAAACGCTCCTTTAAATACATTAACTGCTTGCTGACCGCCGGCTGTCAATTGATGGCCAGGCGGCGCAGCTCTCGTTGCGGGTGGGCGTCATATGACGGTCTCGCTTTCCCGGGCCACCAGGGGGCGCGCGTGCTCCACCGATGGCGAGATCGCGCGCGCCCGCCGTGTCACTGGGCACCCAGTGCGCGTGCCCTTGGCCGCGATGTCCGCCGGGCACCCGCGATTGCCGGTAACACAGCAAGACCGTGGATCCGTGTGTGTAAACACACGGATCCACGGTCCTGTCAGAGGAGAGGAGACCGATGGTATGTTCCCAGTACAGAGGAACACCGATCGGTCTCCTCCCCTAGTGAGTCCCCTCCCCCTACAGTTAGAAACAATCCCTAGCAAACACAGTTAACCCCTCGATCACCACCTAGTGTTAACCCCTTCCCTGCCAGTCACATTTATACAGTAACCAGTGCATTTTTATAGCACAGATCGCTGTATAAATGTGAATGGTCTCAAAAATGTGTCAAAAGTGTCCGATATGTCCGCCGCAATATCGTAGTCACGATAAAAATCGCAGAACGCCGCTATTACTAGTAAAAAAAAAAAATATATAATAAAAATGTTATAAATCTATCCCCTATTTTGTAGATGCTATAACTTTTGCGCAAACCAATCAATATACGCTTATTGTGATTTTTTTTTACCAAAAATATGTAGAAGAATACATATCGGCCTAAACTGAGGAAAAAAATTGTTTTAAAGAAAAAAAAATTGGATATTTATTATCGCAAAAAGTAAAAAATATTGTGTTTTTTTTCAATCTTGTCACTCTTCTTTTGTTTATAGCGCAAAAAATAAAAACCACAGTGATGATCAAATACCACCAAAAGAAAGCTCTATGAGGGTAAAAAATGATAACAATTTCATCTGGGTACAGTGTTGTATGACCGAGCAATTGTCATTCAAAGTGCGACAGCTCTGAAAGCTGAAAAATGGCTTGGGCAGGAAGGGGGTAAAAATGCACTGTATTGAAGTGGTTAAAAAGCGTTTGAAAAAAAAAAAAAATTTTTGCTAGGCAGATCGTCCTAATCTGCCGCTTCCTATTCCATGGTGATTTCAGTCTTCTCCTCCTCGCGTTGATTTCTGGGAAATTTGGGCGCGGTGTCTTCTGGGACCTTTGTGTGTCACAGAAGACAGCCGCCCATTCAGAAATGTTTGTAGCTGCTGACTTTTACAAAAAAACTTTACGGCTGGAACACCCCTTTAAAAAAAAAACTCAGAAGATCAAATGAGAGGGCTGGAAGAACCTGTAACAGAGGAAGAGGTTATGAGAATATTAAAAGAGACTCGGGGGGCGTGGCTGAGCTGGCGGCCTGAAAGGACGTGTGTGAGAGGAGCTCCGCTCCCACCCGCCTAAAACATCCGAAAATTAATCCTACATTTGACTAAAAGATACTGGAGGCTCTTAGGGCATGACAAGAGGTAAATCGGGTCCGGGTAGGAAGGCTAAACAAGCCCCTATATCAGACCAGCAGCAGCAACACCGGCCCGCCATGGATTGCACGCACGAGGCATCTCAAGCCAACATGGCGGACCCAGCGACGACAGAGGAAGACCGCTTTCAGGCCTTAATGCAGGCGATCACTGGATGCCAGACGACCCTAACAACAAAAATCGATACCCTCCAGACAGAGTTCGGGCTGCTGCGGAGGGACATGGAGAAGATGAGAGGACGAATGGGAGAGGCTGAACGCAGGGTTGGTGAGACGGAGGATTCCATTCGGGACCAGAGGGCCTCTATTCACACCCTGCAGCTCAGGGTGAAGGCCCTGGAGTCTAGGGCGGAAGATAGCGAGAACAGAAGCCGACGGAACAACTTGCGGCTCGTGGGGCTACCGGAGGGAGCAGAAGGCCAGGATCCCGCGGCCTTCACTGAACAACTGCTCCGTACCCTGCTTCCGCAGGCCCAGTTCTCCACGCACTTTGCTATAGAGAGAGCCCATCGAATGCCGCCTGTGCGAGGCCCCCCGGGATCCCCCCCGCGTACGTTTATATTTAGGCTTTTGAACTTCCGAGACCGGGACCTGGCACTACGTGAAGCCCGCAAGATTCCTGAATTGCGCTTTGATAATACGAAGCTAATGTTATTTCCGGACTTCTCTGTCGATACGCAACGGCTCAGAAGGACCTTTGATCACGTTAAAGCGCAGCTTCGCACAAAAGGGCTCAAGTACAGCATGCTTTTCCCGGCTCGCCTCCGGGTTATTGACGGTGAATCTACCCGCTATTTCACCTCCCCAGAGGACGCCTCTCAATGGCTGGACGGCCTTCCCCGTGACCGGTAACGTATAAACCTCACAACTGAACTGGTACAGACTGGCCTATCCTGTTCCCCCTCCCCAACCTCTGTCCCCCACATGCTTTCCCACGTCGGAGGGTGAGGGATTACTCTGACCGATGACTGACCTTCCCCCTCCGGACGACTCAGATGGCAACCACCCGAATACACGTGATGGAAGGATGTGACTGCAACCTACATCATATTCCCTGCTACTACCGAAGACAATATCTTGCAACCTGGGTACAGTTGACCTTCTATATATCACATCAATGCAAGGTTGCTATGTGGTCAAATCATACAGCTGGTAGTGCTGAGAGGGAACGATGCTTTTACCTTGCGGACGGCCCTTCCAGCATGTGGGGGGGAGAGGAAATCCATGAACGGGGCCGGAATCTGCTGGATCACCACGAGGCAACTCTGAGGGACTCGTACGCTCACGCCACTGTTAGAGGGATAGACTGTTCTCCCTGTACCTGTGAAGGCCGAGCCGGCTCAGTGATGAAGTGTGTGCCCCTAGTTCTTACTAGGTGTTTTTTTGTTTTTCAGTTTAACTTTGCCTTACAAACCATACATCTACAAATTTAAAGGCTGCTATAATCTATTTGAAGAAGGTTCTCTCCGTTGAGGGATTTGTACACTAGTGATATTATTAGGGGGATAAACTGTTCTCCTTATATCTGCTGATGGTAAACGGGTAAAATGACAAAGTATGTGCCCCTAGCTCACACTAGGCGTTTTTTTATTTTCAAGAACAACCTTGACCTGCAAACTATGCGTTAGACAAGTTTTAACACTGCTATTTACTTTGCAAGAATGTGCCCTCTCTAAGGGAATTGCAGGTCCTAGACACTGCTAAAGGGACATACTATTCTCCTTATATCTGTTAGGGTTAATATGGTTAAACAAACAAGCTCGTGCCCCTAGTCTATACTAGGTGTTTTTATGTTTTTTTTTTTTTTTTTTTCCTTTCTTTTCTTTTCCACTTATATGCTGATAGGCTGTAGGCGTGGGGGCGGAGATCTCCAATCTTGTGGGAAGTAGTAACGCTTGTGTGAGGGAAGGCCGCCTGCCTCTCCATTGCTCTCACAGGAAACTTTCCTACAACATAATGGGATCGGTTTGGGATACAAGCACTCCGAGTTCCCCAACGGATGTGCGGGGAGGGGGGGGTTGGGTTTTTGGGATGCGGTTGCTCCCCTTTTCTGTTGTTTTTTTCCTTTGGTTCCCTTTTAGTTTTGGTTTTGTTCAGGTTGATACGACTACATGCAGTGGTTTAATTAGGCTATCTTTTATGACCCCTGGTTTTACCTGGGGCCTGCTGATCACAATGCTACGAATGTACTCATGTATACTGAAGATTGTGTCCCCCTCTCCGGGTCGGTCCTGCTACTACTCCCATCCTAAAATTCTGTCAATTTTAAGGCCATGGTGCCACTGAGAGTTATATCGTGGAATGTTAGGGGATTAAATGATAAAATAAAGAGAACCCTGGTCATGACGTACTTAAAAAAATATAGCCCGCACGTATGTATACTTCAGGAGACCCACCTTGTAGGCAGGAAGGTCCTTGGTCTTAGAAAACCTTGGATAGGGCACTCCTATCACTCGATGTACTCAGGTTACGCTAGGGGAGTTAGCATATTAATACACAAATCCCTGTCCTTCACCCTGCTTGATGTCAGGACTGATCCGGAGGGCAGATTTGTTTTGTTACACGCTGTGATAGACACTGTTGAAATGCTACTTATGGGTTTATATGTGCCTCCCCCGGCTACTATGGCTTTCCTCAAATCCCTGACTCCTATACTTGCTTCATATTCCACGGATAATCTGGTTATAGCTGGGGATTTCAATATGGCTCCGAACCCGTCCGTGGATAGACTGAATCCAGGGACGGGATCTGATTCTCCCCTTAGCAGGTGGGCCTCCTTATATGGATTGGTGGACGTGTGGAGGTGGAAACACCCATGTGATAGAGCATTTACTTGCCAGTCCGCCTCATATCGTACACTATCCAGGATAGACCTGATCTACATCGCTGGGGGGTTACTCCCCCGTGTTGTAGAGGTGAAAATGCTCCCTAGGGGCATATCAGACCACTCCCCTATGCTCCTTACCTTGCAAACACAGACCCCCCCCTCAGAGAGACTGTGGAGAGTGTCCCGATATTGGATCTCGGAGGAGAGTGTTGCGACAAGCATAGATACCTCTATAGCAGATTTCTGGACTTCTAATGCTGGCTCCTCGGTGCTGTCTATTAGATGGGATGCCTTTAAGGCTCATACTCGGGGAAGCTATCAGACCGCGATTTCCCTTGCCAGACGTGACGCCAGGGTCTCCATTGAGGAGGCTGAGAACAGGGCACAAGACCTTGAGTCCCGATATATCCAGACACAGAACCCAATCACCTTGTCTGATATGCAGGCGGCGCATCGTGAGGTGATGCTCCTCAGAATAGCCGGGGCTAAAAAACAACAGCTAACACAGACACAGCGTATATTTGAGCAGGGAGAGAAGACAGGACACTTGCTGGCCTGGCTGGCGAGGGAACAACAGCCCACGTCTACCATAGCTCGTATTAAAACTGACGATGGGAATCTGGTGACTGACCCAGTTGCAATCAATGCCTGCTTTGCCACATACTATAAATCCCTATATTCCTCCAGGGCGGGCTACTCAGCGGAGGAGCTGGACTCCTTTCTTAGTCAACTCGCCTTTCCGACACTTACAGAGGAGACCAGAGACAGCTTAGATGCACCCATCTCCTTGGAGGAGGTGAAACAGGCCATAGGTGAACTTCAGGTAGGGAAGACTCTGGGCTCGGATGGCCTCCCTCCTGAATTTTACAAACAGCATGGGGAGCAAATGATACCTAAAGTACACGAGATGATCATGGGGACCCTGAAAGACTCTACACTACCGCCGTCCATGACAGAGGCAATAATAGTGGTCATACCTAAGCCGGGTAAAGACCCTGAGCTTTGCACCTCCTACCGCCCCATATCTCTACTTATCGCAGACGCCAAGATAATTGCCAAGATCCTAGCTAAAAGACTAAATGGAGTCATACATAATATAGTTCATGAAGATCAAACTGGCTTTATGCCAGGTAAGGGGACAGACATTAACCTTCGTAGATTATACACGGTCATGGGTGCCGGGGAATATTTGACGAAGTCCGACGCAGTGGCCTCCCTGGATGCTGAGAAAGCATTCGACTCAGTAGAGTGGTGTTATCTATGGGAGGTCCTGCGTCGGTTCGGCCTTGGCCCTAAATTTATATCTTGGGTACAAACCCTTTATACTTCTTCACGGGCTAGGGTTCGTACGGGAACGACAGTATCGCCACCCTTCTATCTGCATAGGGGTACTAGGCAGGGCTGCCCACTTTCCCCTGCCCTGTTCGCCCTGGCCATAGAACCAATGGCAATCCTCCTTAGATCCTCCCCTTCAGTTACCGGTATTTTGATTGGCACGGTACTTGAAAAGATATCCCTATACGCGGATGACACCCTGTTATATCTCAGAAACACCAGGGATTCCCTGAGTGCTGCTCTGTCACTTATTAATATCTTTGGTGGGTTCTCTGGCGTCTGTGTTAACTGGGACAAATCGGTAATTTTTTCGTTACACCCGGAGGAAGATTCGATACCTGTAAATACTCCCCTCAGAAGGGTCTCTCAATTTAGGTATCTGGGAATAGAAATACATAGAGACTTTGCGCAATTTATTCCCCTTAACCTATCTCCTATAATGTCTACTCTGACTCAAAAATGTACCATTTGGAAAACACTGCCCCTGACCCCAGTAGGCAGGGTGAACTTGATAAAAATGTCCATATTGCCGAAATTTCTTTATGTCTTTAGACAGACACCTGTACACATACCGAACACTTTCTTTAAAAAAATTGACACCGTGATCACTGCATTTATATGGAACGGTAGCATACCCAGAATCTCCAAAATTACCCTACAACTCCCTCTGACACTAGGGGGACTTGCTTTACCGTGCTTCCAGAAGTACTATTGGGCGGCGGTGTTGGTTACCCTCCGTTGGTGGCTGTCGGAGGAACCAGCGAATCCTGCTTCCACTTTGGAGGCGGCTTTGCTGGGTTCATACTCAGAACTAAGAAATTTGATACACAGGGGGCCCAGATCTAACCCCGGGGTTACCACCTCAATGAAAACTACCCTAAAGGTTTGGGAAATGGTCAGGGAAAAAACTAGAGGGGCGGACAGTTGGTCCCCCCGTACACCTCTATGGGGGAATCCGAGACTACCGCACTTCCAGACCATCCCGGACCCAGTGCTGTGGGCTCGCTACGGAATAACCACCGTGGCGGACATAGTGTCGCGGGGCGGTATACTTCCCTTTGATACCCTAAAACAACAAAAAGGACTACCCAATAACATGTTCTTCAGATACCTACAGCTCAGACATGCGTACCACTCCCAGTTTCTCACACCCCCGACACTCATGACTACTGGGCTTGAGCGGTTGCTGGGCGAGGAGGGTGGGGGAAAGGTTCTATCTAATATATACATGACCCTGGCGGGTATGGACACATCTAAAGTCTCGCAGCTGTTTTCGGTCTGGCAGGGGGACATTCCTTCAATGACTGACGACGACTGGGAGGAGGGTATCCAGCAATACTTGCCCCTGATGATTTCTGCCAGAGATAGATTTGTCCAGCTAAAATTCTTGCACAGAGCCTACTTCTCCCCTCAGCGTTTAGCCAAAATATGCCCCACGAATAATCCAGTCTGTACCAAATGTGCAGCGGAGGAAGGCTCCTTCTTCCATGTGGTTTGGTCTTGCCGCTATATACAGACGTTCTGGAGAGGAGTGGTTAATACGATCAATCGAGTTGGTAAATTAAAGGTTCCCTGCGACCCGCTACCCTTACTACTAGGAATAGTTGACACACTGGATGCTTCCCGAGCTAAAAAACTCTTCGTGTTCTACGCAGCCTTCTACGCCAGGAAGGCGCTCTTGATGCATTGGAAGGGATCTGCCCCCCCATCACTTGGCTTTTGGAAAAACCTCATCAATAAGGCACTACCGGTATATAAACTAACTTACCTAGGTCGGAACTGCCCAAAAAAATTTGGGAAAATCTGGGATCCTTGGATAGGAGCGGAACATATAGACCTAGAATAGAAAGATGGCACGCAGATGTGAGACTCCTTTCAGTGCGCAGTGGGCATATCGACTCTGAACTGTATATTATATCTTTAATTTGCTGATCCCTATGATGAATCAAATGTGAACCAAGGGAGCCTCCCCTATGCTTTGTTCTATATAGATATATGGTGCAAGAAGCCGAGATCACAGGTCCAACATTAGGGAAACGATGAGGAGGTTTTAGAGGGGATGTGGCCGCAGCGGTCTCAATTCACGTACACCCCTCCCCACCCCTTCCCCCCCCCCCCTTCCTTGCTCCTACTGACCTACTCCTGCTGCTTATATATGCTCTATAAGTCTTACTTTGAGACATATGCTGTTAAACATCTGTACACCCTGTAATGTAACCACTGCACAATGTATCAACTGTATATATTTTTTTTTTTTTTCTTTCTTCTTTTGTATTTGCTTTTATTAAATAAAAAACTTTATGTTAAAAAAAAAAAAAAAAGAGACTCCCTTAGGTAAGAGCCCAGGTCCGGATGGCCTGACGACGCTGTATTACAGAATGTTTAAGGAGATTTTGGTTCCTAAACTGTGTTCATATATAAATGGGATAGGAACGAAGTGGGCAATAAGGAAGGAGGCATTAGACTATAACTATAATACCAAAAGAGGGAAAAGACACCTCACTCTGTTCTAGTTATAGGCCTATCTCATTGTTGAATGTCGACATTAAGTTGTTTGCAAAGGTAATGGCAGGAAGGCTGAAACCGATAATGAACGAGTTGGTACACATTGATCAGGCAGGGTTTGTCTCTGGACAAGAATGCCAGGACAACAGAATTAGAACACTTCTGGTGGTACATAAAATAAAGGAGTCTGGGACCCCCAGTCTACTCCTGTCAATTGATGCTGAAAAAGCGTTTGACAGGGTAGACTGGGGCTTCATGCAAGATACCCTGGTGGAGATGGGAATGGGGGTACCAGATACATGCAGTGGATCAGGGCGCTTTACAAGTATCCCACAGCAAGGGTGAAAGTAAACGGCTCTGTCTCAGGACCCTTTGAAATGTACAATGGTACTAGACAGGGGTGTCCCCTGTCCCCCCTACTGTTTGTACTGTCACTTGAACCGCTGTTGGCGAAAATACGACAGGATGTAAACATTAGGGGGATTAGGCCAGGGGAAGAGGAACATAAGTTGGCCGCATATGCCGACGATATTTTGTTCTTTGTAATCCTACCCAGATTAACTCTTCCCAATTTGATGAAAGTATTAAAACACTACGGAGAAATATTGAATTTTAAAATATATCCGGTTAAATCCGAGATCCTTAATATTAATGTGCAATCACAGGAGGTACATATCTATCAAGAGGAGTTTCCATTTATCTGGAGAGAAAAAGAATTAAAATATTTAGGGGTCAAGATTACAACGTCCCTGGACATGCTTTATCAATCAAACTTCCTGCCTTTGCTGAATGAAATTCAATGTGACTTGAGTAAAATAGCATCAAAGACATGTGTCATGGTTGGGGAGAATTAATATATTTAAAATGAGCCTCCTACCGAAGATTATGTACCAATACCAGATGCTGTCGATCCCTTCCCACAAGTGTACTTTAAAATATTGAACACGATACTCCTCAGGTTCATCTGGAAAGGGAAAAAGCCGCGAATAAGCCAACAAGTATTAACTAGAGACAGAAGACAGGGGGGCCTGGGAGTACCAGATTTAAAGAACTATCATAAAGCGGTTCTCCTTTGCCGGTTTATAGGCTGGGCAAAAAATAACAAAGATAAAAGATGGGTGGAATTGGAAAATACAATTAGTAAGACAGCGTTAGGGAAGATCATTTGGGTTCCCGCACATTTAAAGAATATAGGAGAGAAAACACATAAGATGACACTGAAAGTACTAGAGATTTGGGATATGGTACACAAAAAAAGAGAAATGGAGATATAATTCCCCATGTATTTCACTTAAGGACACTGAGTATTTTCCACTGGGGAAAAACAGTTGGTTTGGAAACTGGATTAAAAAGCAGAATGCACAATTAAAGGATGTAATGGTGAAGGGTATGTTTTGCACTTTTCAAGAGTTAAAACAAAAAAACGACTTGATGATAATAGATGAATGGCGGTATTTTCATCTGAAACATTTCTTTGAGTCCCTTCCTCAAACAGTGCAGTCAGCAGATAATTTGCTCCCGATGGCGAAACTCTGTAAGGCCACAGCAAAAAGGAGGGGATATCTATAATATATAAAACTTTGATGGAAAGGGGTGGGATGGGGAAGCCGCCATACATCGGTAAATGGGAGGAGGAATTGGGGACACAGGTGAACGAGATAGAGATGAGGAAAATTTTGAGTTTGGTTTTCTTAACGTCACAGGACAGTAATATGATTGAAATGAGTTTTAAAAGTTTAGCATGGTAGTATATAACCCCAGGTAAGGCCCATAAGTACCAAAGGGAGACCCCACAGTGTTGCTGGAAGGGGTGCGGAGGACTGGGAACCATGTCTCATATTTGGTGGACTTGTCCAAACATTAGACTATATTGGAGAGAAATATATTGAAAATAAAAGATATAACAAAAGTGGTGGTACAAGAAGATCCATGGGAGTGATTATTCCACTTCACCAAAACTCCAGTCAACCAACATATGAGAACCCTGGTTCCCTCATTATTGAACGCAGCTAAAAGCCTAATTCCTAGGCATTGGCAGGATCCAGAGAGCCCTACATTGAGGAGCTGATGTAATAGAGTAGATGATATTTATAACATGGATAATGTTGCGCACTGTAGACAAAGGCAAATCTAGATCTCTGGAGATGGACTTGTAACCTTGAGATTGTTGATATTTTTCCACAATTTTGGTTCTCAAGTCCTCAGACAGTTCTCTTCTCCTCTTTCTGTTGTCCATGCTTAGTGTGGCACACACAGACACACAATGCAAAGACTTCTCTCCTTTTTATCTGCCTTCAGGTGTGATTTTTATATAGCCCCCACCTGTTACTTGCCCCAGGTGAGTTTAAAGGAGCATCATATGCTTGAAACAATCTTATTTATCCACAATTTTGAAAGGGTGCCAAGAATTTTGACCAGCCCATTTTTGTAATTTTGTGTGACATTATGTCCAATTAGCTTTTTCTCCTCCCTTTTTTTGTTTTGTTCCAATACACACAAAGGGAATAAACATGTGTATAGCAAAACATGTGTTACTGCAAAACTTTTCTGCGAGAAATACTTGATTTTCTGGAAAAATGTCTGGAGTGCCAACAATTTTGGCCAATTGCGATCTCGATTCACCCCCACCCCCACCCCGCGATCTCCAGCCTGAATTACCACGATTTTTTTCGGATGTAGCCTGGACCAGAGGAGAAGCTGTCGGAACCAGCCTGGAACGCAAATGGCGCTGATGGCGCCGATATCGGAGCTGACGTCGGCAACCGGAACTGACGTCAGTCAGCAGAGAGCATAGTGACTGCACAAGCGCAATCAACACGCCGCTCGCTCCCGATGCTCGGGGCTGGTTATCCATTTAATACAGCTGTACTGTTACTGTATTACATCCCTCCCTTTGAGAAAAGCATCCGCCCATTATAATAACCAGCCCCGAGCATCGCGTTGATTGTGTTCAATGTATAACCATACATCAGCCCCTTTGAGAATAGCATCTGCCCCTTGCTGTCTTTATAACCATACATCCGCCCCTTTGAGAAAAGCAACTGCCCCTTGTTGTATTACATGAATAACCAGCCCTGAGCATTGGGAATGAGCGGCGTATTGATTACGCATGCGCCATCTACAGCTAATTTTTCTTTTTTAACCCCTTGCCGCCGAGCGTACGCAGATGTGCGTACTCGGCTTTCCGGGGTTATACCAGGATAATGCCCGCAGCTGCAGGCATTATACGGTACTGTTTTTTAGAGCCGGCGATCGGCTATCCAGTTATACCAAACGATGCGGCTAAAAGTCGCTCAGCTGTTATACCGGAGGAGTGGGAGGGGACGCCCCCCCTCCCACCGCTCTTACCGGGCCTCCCGGTTTCTAATATACTTTAGGCAGGCAGTTGATTCAGTTAGCTACAGTGTATTTCATATATATACAGGCAGTCTAGTATATATATATATATATATATATATATATATATATATATATATATATATATTTTAGACTGCCTGTATATATATATGAAATAGACATGTGCACACTGAAATATTTCGTTTCGGAATTTAATTTTCGTCCGAAAAATAAATGTATTTAGTTACTCCCGAAATTCGTTTTTATTTATCTCGTTTTTCGTTAAAAATTGCATTCGCCCGAAAATCCAAATTGAGGTAGAATTTGTCATTGAAGGCTTATGGTGTCTGTCGAATGTTCAAAGAAGATTCGACGGAACAGCTAAACTGCACAACGCCGTATAGTTTACCTGCTCCGTCGAATCTTCTTAGAACTTTCAACAGACACCATAAGCCAAAGTACATGTGTACTCAGTTCTAGCTATTTTACTGCTCCTCCTCTTTGGTTACAATCAGCCAATAACATTCATCATCATCATTATTTTTATTTATCTTTTCTCCCCTATGTCGAATCTTTTCTCCCCTACGTCAAATCTTTTCTCCCCTATCTCAAATCTTTTCTCTCTATTTCGAATAATTTTGGACTAATAGAGTTAAGGTTAAGCACATTCGACCACAGGTTTGATGGACACAGATTGTTATTGTCATCATCATGTCGAATCTCCTATCGCTATCGAACTGTTGTAACAACGAAAGCGAAAATAAAGCATTTGTTTATGTCGGATCTTTCGTTTTTTGGATTTTGCACTTTCGTTATCGTTTGTTAAAACGATAACGAAAATACCTGAAATTCGGACGAAAATGCATTCGGACGAAAACGAATGCACCTCTAATATGAAATACACTGCAGCTAACTGAATCAACTGCCTGCCTAAAGTATATTAGAAACAGTACAGCAGGAATGGTCTGCAGTGAGATCTAGCTAAACTGTAGCTAACTGAATCGCCTGCCTGCTCAAACTAAATGAAATGACACTCTCTCTGCCTCTCTCTGTCTCTCTCTTAACAACGCCACCAACACACTACACACGGCCAACGTGCAGGCGGCCTTATATGGTGTGGGGCATGGACTTAACCCCCTGAGCCATAATTGGCCAAAGGTACCCTGCCTTTGGTCAATTATTGCTCTCTTCACTGACGGCGCTGTGATTGGCCAAAGCATGCGGGTCATAGTGCATGCTTGGCCAATCATCAGCCAGCAATGCACTGCGATGACGCAGTGCACTATGGGCCGTGATGCGCCGCTCGAATTTGGCACTAACAGCCCATAATGTTCGATCATCATCGAACGATCGAACAGTCGATGTTCGAGTCAAACTCATGTTCGATTCGAACAGCCAGCCCATCCCTACATGTAAATCTGTTTTACTGATATACTTACCTGTAAAGCTGCAGCTACCCAAAAGGCAATGTGTTGTCAAACTGTAGATGTACATTTATAGCAATAGTGTGCCTATTCACTGAATGTGATGAAATACTGAATTGCTAAAGACATTCCTAGTGCTATGACTGTGCAACACATGGTACAGAGTTCAACAGTAAGGGGAATGTAATGCATAGCTCTATGTGCATAATGTAGCAGTTTGTGGTGTATAGACACGTGCAGAACGAAAACATTTGTTTTGTTTCGGATTCATTTAACAGCTTCCCGACCACCACACGATGATGTACATAGGCAGAATGGCAAGGATGTGCAAAAGGGCATACCCGTACATCCCTTAGTAATCCCGGGCTAGCGGGCGTGCGCACATTTAACACCTTGATCGCCCCCCTAGTGTTTAACCCCTTCCCTGCCAGTGACATTTACAAAGTAATCAGTGGCTATTTTTAGCTCTGATCACTGTATAAATGTCAATGGTCGAAAAATAGTCAAAAGTGTCTGATCTGTCTGCCGCAATGTCGCAGTTCCGATAAAAATCGCAGATCGCCGCCATAACTGATAACAAAAAAATTATAATAAAAATGTCATACATCGATCCTCTATTTTGTAGATGCTATAACTTTTGCACAAACAAAACAATATACACTTATTATGTTTTTCTTTTACCATAAATATGTAGAAGAATACATATCGGCCTAAACTGAGGAAGAAATTTGTTTTTTTTATATATTTTTTGGGGATATTTATTATAGCAAAAAGTAAAAAATATAGCTTTTTTCTTTTTTTTTGTTAATTTATAGTGCAAAAAATGAAAAACGCAGGAGGTGCTCAAATACCACAAAAAGAAAGCTCTATTTGTGGGACATTGATTTTGTTTGGGTAAAACGTTGCACGACCGCGCAATTGTCAGTTAAAGCGATGCAGTGCCGAATCGCAAAAAATGCTCTGGTTCCTGCAGACCATTCCTGCAGCCCCAGATCTGTACCTATGCATGGACCTTCACATATGGAGCTGGAGGAAGTATCAATGGCATAAGAGCGCACTGACATCATCGCACTTGTGTTCCATTGAGAATTACAAGTGTGGACAAAGACAACCAAAACATTTAGATGTCTTCTTTAGGAAGCAGAATATACAGGGAGGGCTATGTGAATTGTTAGAGAATAAAAATCACACACACCTAATTTGAACTGGATGGACCCGTGTTTAATTTAACATTAAAAACTGTGTAACAATGAGGTAACCAATGTGTATTGCTAGCTCATGGTAGGAAAGAAAAGAAAAAGAGAGAGCAGACACAGATTTGAGTGTGTGATCCAGAAATTACTTTAAGAAGGGGAGAGATAAAAAAGAAAGGAGGTAAGGGATGGGGGGTGATGGGTGTTAAGGTGGCCCCCTTCTCCCTCGCTGGCCTCCTCTCCACCAGTGTGTAAGCCTGAAAAAGTCAAAAAATAATAAATTGTGGGGATCATGAGAAAATGATCCAGATGGTCCAGGTGGCCATAAATGTGTTCAATAACATGTTGGATGACCCATTCTTTCCGGTGTTGAAGGTGTGCTAACTTTGCACACCATTCCACCAGTGTAGAATAGGATGTTGATTCGTAATATCTTGGAATTCCATTCTTGGTGGCCAGCAGAAAGAAGATGAAGAGCATAAAGAAGCAGAAGAGCTGAAGAAGCATGGAGAGTAGGGCAATGGTGGGGAGATACTGTAGTCTGCATATCCATTAAAGTGGTCGCACGGCAATTAACTAGATTTGGCTTGGCTGGTGCAACGCCACATGGAACTTGCCTTATAGCATTGCTAAATTGGTGCACAGAAAATTTTCTAATATTTACACCACAACACTAACATATTCCCACTACTGAGCACACGCAAAGGCCAATCACATGACTCTGAGCATTCTAACTCAACCCCCCTACTGCAAAAATGCGCTACAAACTGGTTAAAAGCTAGCTAATGTTGGATTGCAGAAGGATACTGGAATAGCTAACAGAAGCCCAAGCAAACATAACAAAATATAAACTTCATAAAAACTGTTGGGAATTAAACTAAGGACCTGTGCTGCAAGGGGGAAGTGCTGACCACTATGCAACTGGGGTACCCACAGCCAACATACTTACAAGCTGTTTTTGTTTTACACTTCATAACTAGCCCCTTTGGGGTTAGGAAAGGACCACAGTGTGCACTGTCATCACTTTCATTGCATGCAGTCCTATCATATGTGATGAAACAGCGCCTCTAGTGGATGATACTAGTAATTCTCTGTCTCACAGATGGCCAGGGTTCTTATAATTATGCTAAGGTACAGTGGGTTTCTATATTTTTTTTTTATTATTATTATACAGGATTTATATAGCGCCAACAGTTTGCGCAGTGTTTAACAAAATGATGGCATTACAGTTATATTACAATTTGGTACAGTAGGAATCAGAGGGCCCTGCTCCTTAGAGCTTACAATCTAAGAACTTTACTTTACTATATGTTATTATTATCATACAACATTTATATAGCACCAGCAGTTTTAAAAAAAAAGAGACAGTGCAGTTACAATGCAATTCTAAACAAGAAGGTTAGGAGGGCTCTGCTCACAAGAGTTTACAATCTAAAAACATGTAGAAAGGTAATTAGTACTATCATTTCAGAAAGCTACACATATTATAGATGAGCCACAGAATAGTAGGACCAAATATTTATCTTACGTAACGTGTTATCATCTGAATATTTCTCCCTTGAAACACATTTTACGTGATTAAAAAGCAAATACTGATTGTTTTTCTGAGTAGAAGAGATAATTGTTATGGAGGTTTTTGAATTTGTGTTGGACTACTATAACTATTAAACTAAAAAACATATCATCACGGTCATTGTGTTAGGGCCCTTTCACACTGGGGCGGTTTGCAGGCGCTATTGCGCTAATAATAGCGCCTGCAAACCGACCCGAAACAGCTGCTGCTGTCTCTCCAGTGTGAAAGCCCCAAGGCACACCAAGAAAAGTCCTGCTAGCAGCATCTTAGGAGCGGTGAAGGAGCGGAGTATATACCGCTCCTTCACCGCTCCTGCCCATTGAAATCAATGGGACAGCGCGGCTATACCGCCGGCAAAGCGCCTCTGTAGAGGCGCTTTCTGGTGGTTTTTAACCATTTCTCGGGCCGCTAGCGGGGGTAAAACCGCCCCGTTAGCGGCCGAATACTGACGGTGTAAAGCACCTCTTACAATAGCAGCGCTTTACCGCCGCCGCCGCCCCTGCCCCAGTGTGAAAGGGCCCTTAAAAAGAAAATATTTGTAGATAGTGCAGTATATGTTTTTATGTAATTATTACTGACGTAACATACAATGTGATTACTTGTATGTAAGTTCATACCTTATTAATATTTTAAAACATACATATATGGTGCTGTCCCAGCGCCAGAAGGATTTACCCACTTCCTGACCAGGCCATTTTTTGCGATTCAGCACTGCATCGATTTAACTGACAATTGCGCAATTGTGCGAAGCTGTACCCAAACAAAATTGATGTTTGTATTTGTATTAAATGTTAAATGGAAAATAATAAAAAAGAGATTGAAAACAAAATTGATGTCCTTTTTTCCCCACAAATATTTAACAACAAAAAAGATTTACCTCTAATTGGGACTTTGAAGGGGCAGTACTTCTCTACAAATAAACCCGTAATTGTAGAAAAATAAAGTTATTTTATTCGAAAAAGTTAGAAATAGTTGGATATACAATACATAGAAAATGCAGGATGCAGATACAAATATATGCAATATTGAATACAGTTCAGAAACAATCAAACTTGGTCCCAATTAGAGGTAAATCTTTTTTGTTGTTAAATATTGAGTTTAGGGATGTGGGTCAGTAGGGATGAGCTTTATGTTCGGGTTGAACATAAGTTAGACTCGAACATTTGGGTGTTCGCCCGTTCGTCGAAAAACGAACATTATGGGGTGTTCACACCAAATTTGAGCGCCGCATAACGCCCCATAATGCACTGCGAGAGCACAGTGCATTGCTGTATGATGATTGGCCAAAGCATGCACCCTGACCTACATGCTTTGTCCAATCCCAGTGCCCTCAGCTAAGAGAGCCATAAATGGCCAAAGACAGGGTGCCTTTGGCCAATCATGGCTCAGGGGGACTAAGTCCACGCCCCACACTATATAAGGCTGCCTGCATTTTGGTCCCGTTTAGTGTGTTGTTGGTGTGGACAGAGAGAGTGTGTCATTTAGATTAAGCAGACAGCAGACAGGCAGGCAGGTTATTCAGTTAGCTGCAGTGTACAATATATTTATATATATATATATATATATATATATATATATATATATATATATATATATATATACAGTCAGTCTCTTTTTTATATATATATATATATATATATATATATATATATATATATATATATATATATATATATATATACACTGCATCCAGTTTAGCTATATTTGACTGCAGGCCATTCCTGGTGTACTTTTTCTAATATACTTCAGGCAGGTTATTCAGTTAGCTGCAGTGTATTTAACCACTTACGGACCGCCCCGCTGCAGTTTTACGTCGATTGTTTGAAGGAAGATGTCATTATGGCAGCAGCTAGCTGCCATAACCCCGCTATTCCCTTCTTCAGCAGGCGGTCCACTACAAGATAAAAGTGGTCTCTGCGGCGGATTTGCCGCAAGATCACTTTTATCAGTGGCGGGAGAGGGACCCTCCCCCACTCCCGCCGCGATCCGGAGCCCTCCGCTGCTTGGAGTTGGTGGAGTGGATAACAAAGCCATCCTCATCCTCTGTCAACCAGGCTCAGAGTAGTTTGCTTGCCAATGCAGCTGCCAAAGTGGCCTATTCCATCGGCTCCATGTCAACAATCATTCCTTCCCTAGCCCCACCATCATGCATGGAGGAGTCCCCTCGAACTATTTGACCACAGTGTCGGGTACATACTGCAGGAGGATGCTCAGCGATTTGAAGGCTCCGATAATGGTACCCAGGTTGAGAAAGGGAGTAACGTGAGCCTAGAGAGAGGGGGTGCCCAAGAAGGACAAGAAACTGGCAGTCATGTTCCCCCAGCTGCAGCATACTGCCAAGTTTGCTCCAGTGATGGGGAGGGAAGGAATGATGAGGTCACTGACTCTACTTGTGTGCCTGATAGAAGAGAGGAGGAGGCACATCTGCAATGAGGCAGGATGCCCTCCAGGAGGCAGCTTAAGGGCAGTCACCCTATTGCATCACACCGCAGAGCTAAGCAGGTGCAGGGCGCTGCTGACGCCCCACATATTTTGAAAAGTTCTTTGGTGTGGGCCTTATTTGACACGTGTCCAGCAGATTGCACCGTTGCTGTTTGCAACATATGTCTGAAGCGTATCAAGCGTGGCCAAAACAGCAGCCGCTTGGGCACCACATGCTTGACCAGACATATGACAACCTCCCATGCAGTCCGTTGGCAACAGCACTTAAAAGACCCACATCAAATAACAAGCCGAACACCTCCTTGATCCTCATCAGCTGGGATCTCCAACCCCATTATACCTCCAGTCTTCTGAGAAACCTGCACTGAGAGGAATGAAGGTATAGAAATAGGTGTCCCAAGTACTTGCGGCCAATCTGCTAGCGGTATACCAACATCCGACAAATTTCCCTACCCCAGTTGCTAAACCATCAAAAGAAATTCGGTCCCAGCCATCCACATGCTCAGCTTGGCCAAATTGCTAGCACTGCAACTGCTGCCTTTTCAGCTGGTAGACTCTGCCCCCTTTCGTGAATTTGTGGAATGTGCGGTACCTCAGTGGCAGGTTCCCAAACGCCATTTCTTTTCACGGAAGGCCATTCCGGCTCTCTACCAGCATGTGGAAGGCAATGTCTTGGCCTCGTTGGACAGGGCGGTCAGCAGTAAGGTGCATATTACCGCTGACTCGTGGTCCAGCAGGCATGGACAGGCACGTTACCTTTCTTTCATGGCGCACTGGGTAACTCTGCTGGCAGCTGGGAAGGATGCAGGACAGGGTTCAGTATTTTTGGAGTTTGTTCTGCCACCACGCCTCCAAAATGCTAGTGGTGATTCTGCCACAGCTCTCTCCTCCACGACTTCCTCTTCTTCTTCCTCTATGGCCTTTTCCTCTGCAGATTTGTCCTCTGAACCAGCGGTGCTCTGTAGGCGTTCAAGGGGCTACGCAAGCACTCAGGCAAAAAGATGCCATGCAGTGCTTGAGTTGGTATTCTTAGGGGACAGGAGCCACACTGGGGCAGAGATTCTGTCAGCTCTGCAGGGGCAGGCTCAGAGGTGGTTGACGCCACGCCAGGTGGTTGCGACAATGGCACCAACCTCCTCTCCGCCTTCCGACAGGGACACTTGACCCATGTTCCCTGTTTGGCTCACGTCCTGAATTTGGTGGTGCAGCGGTTCTTGAGCAGGTACTCAGGCTTACAGGATCTCCAGAGGCAGGCCAGGAGAGTTTGTGGGCATTTTTGCCGGTAATATAATGCCAGTGCTTGGCTGGCTGACCTTCAAAGGGAATGCAACCTGCCCAAGAACCGCCTCATTTGCGACATGCCCACCAGGTGGAACTCAATGTTGGCAATGCTGCAGAGGCTGCACATGCAGCAGAGGGCCATCGATGAGTACCTGTATGAGTATGGCACCAGTAGAGCTTGGCTTTTTCCCACCACGCCAGTGGCTACTGATCAAGGATGCATGCACTGTCCTGTCACCATGTGAGGAGGCCACGAGGATGGTGAGCAGTGACAGTGCATGCATCAGTGATACTGTCCCTCTTGTCTTCCTGTTGGAGCACAGGCTTCGTGGAATAATGGATAGGGCACTTGAGGCAGAACAGCGGGAGGAAGAGGAGGACTTCCTTACCTCTCAAGGCCCCCTTTATCCAGATAGTATTCCTGCGGGCCCGCCGATCACACAGGAAGAAGAAGAGGAGGAGGATTGTGTCAGTATGGAGGTGCAGTCTCCAAGGGATCGTTTTCAGTCCCCAGAAACCCATGGTGTTGTACGTGGCTGGGAGGAGGTGGTTGAGGATCATGTGACCCTTAGTGACCCCGAGGACTCAGGATCGAATGCCTCTGCAAACTTACGCTGCATGGCCTCCCTGATCCTGCAAATCCTGCGAAAGGACCCTAGGATTCGTGGTATCAAGCAGAGGGATCATTACTGGCTGGCAACCCTTCTTGATCCACGTTACAAGGGTAAGGTTGCAAAACTTATCTTGCCTTCGCAGAGGGAGCAGAGGATGAAACATCTTCGGGATGCCTTGCAGAAAGGTTTGTGCAATGCGTTTCCAGAGCCTGGGAGGTTACAACTTCCTGGTGCTGGACAACGTGTTGCTGAGGCTTCGTTCAGTCACAGAAAGAGCAGTGGAGAAGGCGGCCGGCTGACCGATGCCTTAAGACAATTCTAAAGTCCTCAGCGCCAAGGTCTGATCGGTTCCAGCAACCATCGCCAGCGTCTGAATTACATGGTGCAGGAATATCTAGGTGCAACATCAGACTTGGAGACCTCTCCAACAGAACATCCACTGGGTTACTGGGTCTTGAGGATGGACCACTGGCCAGAGCTTGCTCAATATGCAATTGAGCTACTGGCCTGTCCTGCATCCAGCGTTCTTTCTGAACGTACATTCAGTGCTGCTGGAGGCTTTGTAACCGATCACAGAGTGTGCCTGTCCACAGGCTCACATTCATAAATATGAATCAGTCTTGGATCAGCAGCTACCAAGCACCTGATGCTGATGTAACTGATTGATTTTTCAATGGATGTGGGATCCCTTGAAGACTGCATATGCTGAGTGACTATCCTATTATGCTGAGTGACTATCCTATTCCTCCTCAATCTTCATGATGATAGCTTCTAAGAATATTTTTGGTTCAGGGCACCACCACCACTGCCTAAGGCCCAATTTTTCTGCCAGTGTTGAACAGGGGCGCGTAATTACAATTTTTGATCTAATATTTCACAGCAGGGCCCGTTCCTGCATTCAAGAAGAGTATCTGTGAGGCTTTACAGTGTTGTGCCACCACCATCACCGCCTAAGGCCCAGTTTTTCTGCCCGTTTAACAGGGGCATGTAATTACAATTCTTGATATAATATTTCACAGCAGGCCCTTTCAGCGCCCACTAAGAGTTTTGCCGCGTACACAGTCGGAATTTCCGACAACAAATGTTTGATGTGAGCTTGTTGTCGGAAATTCCGACTGTGTGTAGGCTCCATAGGACATTTGTTGTCGGAATTTCCGACAACAAAAATTTGAGAGCTGGTTCTCAAATTTTCCGACAATAAAATCAATTGTCGGAAATTATCATGTGTACACAGTTCCAACGCACAAAATTCCACACATGCTCGGAATCAAGCAGAAGAGCCACACTGGCTATTGAACTTAGTTTTTCTCGGCTCATCGTACGTGATGCATGTCACCGCGTTCTTGACGCTTGGAATTTCCGACAACATTTGTGCGACCGTGTGTATGCAAGACAAGTTTGAGCCAACATCCATCGGAAATAAATTCAGGATTTTGTTGTCAGAATGTCCGATCGTGTGTACGTGGCATAGCTGTGAGGGCTTACAGTGTTCTGGTACCACCAACACCTAAGGCCCAATTTTCCGCAGAGTGTATAGGGCAGGCCTTATAGTATATACAGGCGGTCCCCTATTTTCAAACATCCAACTTACAAATGACTCCTACTTACAAACGGAGGGAGACAACAGGAAGTGAGAGGAAATCTACCTTCTAGGAAGGGAAATTCTCTTCTGTAAGAGTTAATATGGGAAAAAGGTGTCTCCATTGATGCTTTATCACCAATCCTTGTTTACCTAATAACCCAAATTTTTCAAAATCCAATTGTTATTGGGACAGAAAGTGAGGTGAAATCTTCTGAACAGGGCCACAGACAGCAAAACAAATGTTACAGGAGTGATAAGCCTTCCCTATGTTATTAAAAAAGCTTACAAATAGCTTTTTGGCTGGAGCTACACTTAAAAAATGTACCTGTTCCAAATTACCAACAGATTTAACTTAAGAACAAACCTACAATCCCTATCTTGTTTGTAACCCGGGGACCGCCTGTATACTGCTGTTCAGAGTATATAGGGCCTGGGAGCAGAGTTCCCTTTAATATCCATACCAGACCCAAAGGGCCTGGTAATGGGCTGGGGGGGGGGGGGGGCATGCCGTTTTTCTCAATGATTTTCATCTATATTGCCGGGACCCGACATTACATTACAGCCGAAAGCAGTTTTGAATGACTTTTATTCCTTTAGAAATGTCTTTTTGTGCAGGGACTGTTCTAAACACGGGAAAAATGCGCCACTTTACAGGCATACTATAGTCACCCCCAGGCACTATATTTAAAGGAATATTTCACTTTTATTTTTTCACTTTAAGCATTATTAAAATAACTTCTTCCGAAAAAAAATGCAGTTTTTAAAACTTTTTTTTTGCATTGATACATGTCCCTTGGGGTAGGACCCGGGTCCCCAAACACTTTTTATGACAATAACTTGCATATTAGCCTTTAAAATTAGCACTTTTGATTTTTCACGTTCGTGTCCCATAGACTTTAACGGTGTTCGCACAAATTTTTTGCATGTTCTGCCGCAAACCAAACCGGGGGGGCTGTTCGGCTCATCCCTATGGGTCAGTTATCTTCATCTGTAGACATTTAGTATACCATTTAGTATATTTTAGTATATTTCCCCACAAATAGAGCTTTCTTTTGGTGGTATTTTATCACCTCTGCAGTTTTTATTTTTTGCGCTATAAACAAAAAAAGACCGACAATTTTGAAAAAAAAAAAACAATTTTTTTTACTTTTTGCTATAATAAATATCCCCAAAAAAATGTAAAAAAATGAATTTCTTCATCAGTTTAGGCCAATATGTATTCTTCTACATATTTTTGGTAAACAAAATCGCATTAAGCGTATATTGATTGGTTTGCGCAAAAGTTATAGCGTCTACAAAATAGGGGATAGATTTATGACATTTTTATTATAGATTTTTTTTTACTACTAATGGCGGTGATTAGCGATTTTTAGCAGGGCTGCAACATTGCGGCGGACAGATCGGACACTTTTGATACTTTTTTGGGACCATTGACATTTACACAGCGATCAGAGCTAAACATAGCCACTGATTACTGTATAAATGACACTGGCAGGGAAGGGGTTAACACTAGGAGGCGTTTAAGGGGTTAAGTGTGTCTTAGGGAGGTATTTCTAACTGTGGGGGGGGGGAGTGGACTGACAGGGAGTAGAGAGAGATTGCTGTACCTGATCACTAGGAACACCAGATCTCTCTCTACTTCCCTGACAGAACGGGGATCTGTCTGTTTATATTGACAGATCCCCATTCTGGCTTTCTGGGGAGCGATCATGGGTCGCCGGCGAACATTGCGGCCGCCGGCCACACGCATAGGCTCCGGTGTCGCGCCACGGGCGTGTGCACGCCCCCTATAGCCCTTAAAGCGTGCGCCGTACAGCTACGCTGATTCGCACAGAGGAGCCAACCTGCCGCCGTATAATGATGGTGGCTGGTCAGCAAGTAGTTAAATAAAATATACATATGCTCAAATTACTAGCCACTGTTTGTTTAAATAAAATGTAACAAATATAGATTAAGTTTCCAAAAATGTTGTCACTTTAAATAATGAATCACATGTACTATAAATACTGATGAAAAATAGATAAAAAATTACCGAACAAGTCTGCTGAATTGGAAAAGGTTAAAAAGTACTTGTTCCAGGGAGTGCTGGTACAAGGTGCATGCAAGGATATTGCAAGGCTATGACTGCATGAGGTTAAAAATTTCAGGCATGGATGATTGGATGGATGAATGGAGAGTTGGGGGCGGGACCTTTGAAACGCATTGTACAGTATATGCTCCATCACGTTCCTGTGCTTGCCACGATCACCGAGGATGGTTGTTGCGATCTAATGATCGGTTTCTCTCGAACAGGAATTAGAGTAGGACATTTTTATTTGATTAGTGCAAGCAGCCATTTGGCTGCAGTGCTGATCAGTATATACTGACAGCAGAGGAGTCCCCACTGTCAGAATACAATAACATGTTGGGGAGAATTCCCTTATCTACCTCGCTTGTGTAGATGGTGAAACTCATTTTTATTCTCTTAATAGCCTGCTGCCTGATCAAAAAAAAACAATTACGCTTGTGTATAAAGACTTAGCTTTAAGGTGAAAGCGAAGTGTATTTCAGTGCATGCATATTTTAAGATTTAGAGTGAAGATATCAGTCACATAGGGTGTTGTGTAGCATTGCAAAGCAGGAAATACATCTGCAATTATATATAAATACAACTTATGCATAAAACATGAATTTAAAAGCAATAAATTCATGCCTCTCAGTGTGTGTTAACACATGTATTAACGTGCATTTTTTGACCTGTAGAGAATGGACATGTAATAAAATGCAGAGCTTAGATAGATAGATAGATAGATAGATAGATAGATAGATAGATAGATAGATAGATAGATAGATAGATAGATAGATAGATAGATAGATAGATAGATAGATAGACAATATATGCTGTGATTAGTAAAACACACACTGAAATATAAAAATAGTCCACCAAGTGAAAAAATGGTGTGAATGTAAATGTAAAATAATATCCACCAAGTGAAAAAATGATGAATAATAAATTCAAACAGTCCTGTTATCAGTGGATAATATCAGAAAAATAAACGTCTAAAAAGCATCGATAAGGTAAGTGACATCAAATGTGAAGAGACTCTGTGAGGAGAAGCTTGTAGAAGACACCACCACCAATTGCATGAAGGCTTACCGGAAGTAATGGACTTAAAGGGGCTTATACCTCCTAAAGAGGAAGTAAACCCTCAGCAAAAAAACGAAAAAACAAAAAACCCAGCAAGACAAAGGCATAATTAGCTAGTATGCATAGCATACTAGCTAATTATGTATTACTTACCTCAGCCCCCGCATCAGTCCACGTCTCCCCCTCCGACCGCCGACATGTTGTCCCAGAGTGACTTCCGGGTATCGTGGCTCTGACGCTGTGATTAGCCGAAGCCGCGATGACATCACTCCGCGCATGCGTACAGGAACGGCACACTACAACTGAAGCAACGACATATAGCGCCATTGCTTCAGTTGTCTTAGGTGCGCATGTGCCGCATGACGTCGGCATATGCAAATACAAGGATTTCTCCTAAACCGTGCAGGTTTAGGAAATATCCTTGTTAGCCTTAATATAGGCTTACCTGTAACATAAAGTTGTAAACAAGTGTTTACAACCACTTTAAAGTGGAGTTCCACCCACTTTTACAACTCTTCAGCATCCCTCACTAAACTGCGCACTGTAAACAAATTGGATATTTTTTTTTTTTTTTCTCAGCACCTACTGTATATCTGCTGTATTCATTTTTCACTTCCTCCTCCCTGGCCGCGGCCCATCGCATCATTTCCTGTTTGCAATGCCTTCTGGGAAGGGGCAGCAACTTTCTCTGAAACTGCCGTTGCTATGGAAACCTGACCTGAAACCTATTACACTGCTTGTGCTGCACTGAGCATGTGCGAGATCTGCAAGGATGAGATCCAGGAAGAAATACAGTCTGGCTTCAGATGCCCACACTTAAGATGGCCACGGCCTGCTGTAAGTTTATAAAATAACAAACTACTGCTATAAACTAACAAAACAGAGCTTAGTTTACAGACTAACTTTACTAGAATACATTAAGCTTGTGTATTATAGGGGTATTTTTATTTAAAAAGTATAATTTCGGCCGGAACACCACTTTAAGTCAAACAGGCTTATGACAATAAACACTGTATATGGAAAACCATCAGAACTCCTGGATAGATCTTTGAATAGTGTTGATTACCATCAAATCGATGGACGTGTGTCTTTTTTCAACCTCACCTATTATGTAACTATGTAAAAAATCCACAGCATACAGGCACATAAGTCTCAAAATGGAAGGAGGGAAAGCCAGAGGATGTTCTTTGCTCACACGTTGAAACCAAAAATCAAAGAAAGGTTCCACATAGTGTTATATTGTTTAAAAATTGAATTTATTTAAAAAAAAATAGGATAATAAAAAAATAACCTTTTTTTGTATAATTCTCTTTTACTGGGATGTGGCAGGGGGTGTGTCCTATGCCTACATACTTTTACTAATAGATGCCCTCATTCCCGTCTCAGAAAGTTGGTAGGTATGTTTTAGGCCACACTGTGTATCGTAACATACAGGGTATTCACATCTGTGTGTTGTGGTGCCCTACAGCACAGATGTATTCTGATTACTGGGTATGTGACTTACAGTACATATGTAATGCGTTACCATACATTTGTCTCGAGGGGACGCTACACGTACCAATTAGCGTTCCCATAGAATCTCATTGAATTGTCGTCCTATTTTCTAACTGAAAGCTTTATGGAGCTATGGGCAGCAAGCTGGATGAAGTGTGCAGGAGCCTGATACTGCACCCGTGACCCACTGATTGTCAGTATATTACTTTGTAGTCTACTGTGCAAACAAAATTATAAATGCATATTTTTTATATAGGCAAAAATATGTGCATTTATTATTTTTTACCTAAAGGGGAACTTAGCCTTTAACATACATGTGGAGCAAGTGTTTGAACTTGCTGACAGGAAGTGGAATTGCCAGTTCATACATATTCCCTAAGGACAGATTCTCCATTGCTTAGGGGCAAGCTTTCTCACGCAGCACTAAATTGTTATCTTGCTTTGACTGATCTTGTTCTGTCTTTCAGCACTGCGTTTCGCTTTGTTAATCAGTACTTCCTGTTTATCTTTACCAATTAGCACTTGGTATAAGGCATGTTTTCAGTGTCATGTTCCACTTTAAGCCTGATGCTCCTTTCCTTACTTGCAGTCCATTTACTGTTTGTTTCAAAACAATAGGTGGTCAGAAATTCCCATTCCCATAGATGGATCCAAAATCATCTGGTTGAGCAGGGATCGGGTGATCAGCATACAGTGCCTTTAAAAAGTATTCATACCCCTTGCAATTTTCCACATTTTGTCATGTTACTATCAAAAACGTAAAAGTATTTTATGCGATAGACCAGAGATATGCAATTAGCGGACCTCCAGCTGTTGCAAAACTACAAGTCCCATAAGGCATAGCAAGACTCTGATAGCCACAAGCATGAAACACAGCCAGAGGCATGCTGGGACTTGTAGTTTTGCAACAGCTGGAGGTCCGCTAATTGCATATCCCTGCGATAGACCAACAAAAAGTGGCACATAATTGTGAATTGGAAGGAAAATGATAAATGGGTTTCCAATTTTTTTACAAATAAATATATGAAAAGTGTGACGTGCATTTGTATTCACCCCCCTTTACTCCGATACCCCTAACTAAAATCTAGAGGAACCAATTGTCTTCAGAAGTCACCTAATTAGTAAATAAACTCCACCTGTGTGTAATTTAATCTCTGTATAAATACAGCTGTTCTGTGAAACCCTCAGAGGTTTGTTAGAGAACTTTACATAGTTACATAGTAGGTAAGGTCCATCAAGTCCAACCTAAGAAACTTTAGTGAACAAACAGCATAATGAAGGCCAAGGAACACACCCGGGATAAAGTTGTGGAGAAGTTTAAAGCAGGATTAATTAATAAAAAAAAAATATCCCAAGCTTTGAACATCTCACGGAGCACTGTTCAACCCATCATCCGAAAATGGAAAGAGTATGGCACAACTGCAAACCTACCAAGACATGGCCGTCCACCTAAACTGACAGGCCGGGCAGGAAGAGCATTCATCAGAGAAGCAGCCAAGGGGCCCATGGTAACTCTGGAGGAGCTGCAGAGATCCACAGCTCAGGTGGGAGAATCTGTCCACAGGACAACTAATAGTTGTGCACTCCACAAATCTAGCCTTTATGGAAGAGTGGCAAGAAGAAAGCCATTGTGAAAAGAAAGCCATAAGAAGTCCCGTTTGCAAGAAGCCATCTGGGGGACACAGCAAACATGTAGAAGAAGGTGCTCTGGTCAGATGAGACCAAAACTGAACTTCTTGGCCTAAAAGCAACACACTATCCATAAACACACTCTCCACCTATATGACATAATCTGTCACTTGTCCTGTCCTTACTTGGCCACCTCTGTCTAGAACAGTTCACTCTCATCATCACTAGATGCACTTGCTCCTCTAACCCAGTGTTTCTCAACTCCAGTCCTCAAGGCGCACCAACAGGTCATGTTTTCAGGATTTCCACTATTTTGCACAGGTGATTTGATCAGTTTTACTGCCTTAGTAATTACCACAGCCGTTTCATCTGAGGGAAATCCTGAAAACATGACCTGTTGGTGTGCCTTGAGGACTGGAGTTGAGAAACACTGCTCTAACCACACGCAGAATCAGGCTCCGACTGTTACAACTCTGGCAAACTGACTACACTAGAAATCTCAAGTTACATTGTCGTGCTCTTGAATGACTATGGCGTAAAACCAAATGCCTGCAAGACTTCACCCTATATAAATCTGCCCTTCTAAAATATAATTCCTGCCTCCATGCGGCCAAACAAGCCTACTTTGTCTCTCTTATTAATACTTTGTCATCCAGTCCCCATCGGCTCTTCTCAACCTTTAACTCTCTGCTTCATCCCCCACCCCCTCTACCCACTAATCCACTCACTGCCCAAGAGATTGCCAATCACTTCAAAGACAAGATTGATGCAATTCGTGAGGACACCTCCACTGTGCGTACATCTTCCCCACCCAACATACCTTGCCTAACAGCACATTCAACACTCTCCTCTTTTGAATTGGCTACTACTGAAGAGGTTACAAAACTTTTCACAGATGCCCACCTAACCAATTGTCCTTTGGATCCTGTTCCCTCACAACTACTACTGTCACCCTCTTCTTCTATCCTATACTCCCTCACTCACATCTTCAACCTCTCCCTCTCTAGTGGCACCGTCCCTCCCCTCTAAAATGCACAGATCACTCCCATACTTAAAAAGCCCTCACTGGACCCCACCAACCTGAACAACTTAAGACCCATCTCATTGCTTCCATTCACTTCTAAACTTCTGAAATGCTTAGTCTACAACTGTCTTAGCTCCTACCTCAATGAAAATAACCTTCTTGACCCCTTACAGTCTGGCTTTCGCTCGCAGCACTCCAGGGAAACTGCCTTACTAAAACTCACTAACGATTTACTAACTGCTACAACCAACAGCCAGTACTCCATACTCCTACTACTTGACCTCTCTGCGGTCTTTGATACTGTTGACCACACACTCCTTCTCAATAAACTACATTCCCTTGGCCTCCGAGATTCTGCTCTTTTCTGGTTCTCTGCCTATCTATCACAGTGCTCCTTCAGTGTCACCTACAACTCTGTCTCCTCCTCTCCATAGCCCCTTTCTGTGGGGGTCCCCCAAAGCTCTGTTCTTGGACCCCTTCTCTTCTCTTTCGACACCTCCTCCCTTGGTCACTTGATAACCCCCCACAGCTTCCAATACCACTTATACGCCGATGACACCCAAATCTATGTCTACTCCTCACCTCACTCCTTCAGTCTCCTCTCGCATTATTAACTTACTAACTGACATATCAGCATGGATGTCACACCACTTCCTTAAACTAAACCTCTCTAAAACTGAGGTATTAATATCCCCCTCCCCCCCCCCGTGCCCCCCTCCATGACTTTTCCATCAAAATCAACAATGCAACTATCAGTCCCTCCCTTCACGCCAGGGTACTAGGTGTAATCCTAGACTCTGACTTGTCATTTCAGCCCCAAGTCCAATCATTGTCAAAAGAAAACCAAGCTCCTCATTCACTCCCCTGTTAACTCTCGCCTTGACTATTGCAACACCCTTCTCATGGGCCTACCTCTCCATAGGCTATCCCTTCTTCAGACTATCATGAATGCTGCTGCCAGACTTATCCACCTTACCAACCACTCAGTGTCTGCCAACCCTCTCCTCCAATCCCTACACTGGCTCCCAATCACCCAGTGGATTAAATTCAAAATACTAACCACAACATACAAAGCCTTTCACAACTCTGCCCAGAGCTACATCACCAAGCTTGTCTCCAAATATCACCCAAATCGTCCTCTCCGCTCTTCTCAAGACCTCCTACGCTCAAGCTCCCTCATCTCCTCCTCCCATACTCGTCTCCAGGATTTCTCCAGAGCCTCTCCCATCCTCTGGAACTCGCTACCTCCACCGGTCTGGCTATCCCTACTCTTGCTACTATAAGGTGATCCCTGAAAACTCATCTCTTCAGGAAAGCTTATCACATCTACAAATAATCTTCTACCACTTACATCAGCTCATTCCTCACAGTTACAACCTTTTGTACCACCTGCCCCACCATATTAGATTGTAAGCTCTTCTGAGCAGGGTCCTCTTAATCCTCTTTTATTTTATTGTATTATAACTATATTGTCTCCTTTTTATATTGTAAAGCGCTGTGTAAACTGTTGGTGCTATATAAATCCTGTATAATAATAATAATCCCCACCGTGAAACATGGTGGTGGCAGCATCATGTTGTGGGGATGCTTTTCTTCAGCAGGGACAGTGAAGCTGGTCAGATTTGATGGGAAGAAGGATGGAGCCAAATACAGGGCAATCTTAGAATAAAACCTGTTAGAGTCTGCAAAAGACTTAAGACTGGGGCAGAGGTTCACCTTCCAGTAGGACAACGACCCTAAACATACAGCCAGAGCTACAGTGGAATGGTTTATATCAAAGCATATTCATGTGTTAGAATGGCCCAGTCAAAGTTCAGACCTAAATCCAATTGAGAATCTGTGGCAATTCTCTCCATGCAATCTGACAGAGCTTGAGCTAATTTGCAAAGAGGAATGGACAAAAATGTCACTCTCTAGATGTGTAAAGCTGGTAGAGACATCCCCAAAAAGACTTGCAGATGTAATTGCACTAAAAGGTGGTTCTACAAAGTATTGACTCGGGGGGCTGAATACAAATGCATGTCACACTTTTCACATATTTATTTGTAAAAAAAATTGAAAAAAAATTATAATTTTCCTTCCACTTCACAATTATGTGCCACTTTGTGTTGGTCTATCACATAAAATACCAATAACATTTATTGAAGTTTTTGGTTGTAACATGACAAAATGTTGAAAATGTCAAGGGGTATGAATACTTTTTCAAGGCACTGTATATTGACTTTTGTTGATCGGCAGCTGCAGCCTATGGTGATCATTGCTATCTAAACAGTGTTGAGTTTTTTTTTAGATTGAAAGCGGTATTAAACCCAAAAATAATATATTGCAGCTTACTAATCATTAGATGTGGTGGCTGCATTAGTTTTCTCTTTTTTTGACTTTTTCCCCTCTGTTTTCACCTGGTGATCTGGCCAATAACACACCTCCTGTATTAGAGCACCAAAAAAAAGGAATGGGATACTAGCTCAGTATCCCTAGGTCGGACTTTTAAGGCATACGAAACAATAGTGAAGTATAGAAAAATAACAATGTTTAATAGGAAATATAATACATGAATAGAGCATTCAAAGGTTAAAAACCATATATAATGATACAGAGTATACAGTGAGCCCTCGTGCGTCAACGCGTTTCACCGTTAGGCTCCTTCAGGACACAGTCAAGGTTTCAAAGATAGCAAAGGAGAGAACGAATCTCACTGTCTAGAATGAAACTCATTTTAAAAGAAGAAAAATTCTGATAACCATAACATACATATTGAATATTGAATATTTAAAAGGGCTTATCTGTCCAAAAAGAGAAGTCGAGACTAGGGATGAGCCGAACACCCCCCTGTTCGGTTCGCACCAGAACATGTGAACAGGCAAAAAATTTGTTCGAACACACGAACACCTTTAAAGTCTATGGGACTCGAACATGAATAATCAAAAGTGCTAATTTTAAAGGCTTATATACAAGTTATTGTCATAAAAAGTGTTTGGGGACCCAGGTCCTGCCCCAGGGGACATGTATCAATGCAAAAAAAAAATTTAACCACTTAAGGACCGCCTCACGCCGATGTACGTCGGCAAGGCCGCACGGGCAGGCAGAATCACGTACATACACGTGATCTGCCTCCCACGGGCGGGGGGTCCAATCGGACCCCCCCGATGCCCAAGGCGGTCTGCTATTGTCCAGCGGCGATTGGAGGTGAGGGGGAGACCATCCATTCGTGGCCCCCCCCTCGCGATCCCCGCCGGCCAATAGAATCATTCCTCTATGTATGCTGTATGCTAAACAGCAGCAAAGGAAATTATGTCATCTCTCCTCGGCTCGGTATTTTCCGTTCCGGCGCCGAGGAGAGAAGACTGCAATGTGAGTGCACAACACATACAGTAGAACATGCCAGGCACACAAAACACCCCCCCTTTACCCCCCGATCCCCCCCCAATCACCCCTCCCCCACTGTCACACTGACACCAAGCAGTTTTTTTTTTCTGATTACTGCATGGTGTCAGTTTGTGACAGTTAGTGTGGTAGGACAGTTACTGTTAGACCCCTTTAGGTCTAGGGTACCCCCCCTAACCCCCCCAATAAAGTTTTAACCCCTTGATCACCCCCCGTCACCAGTGTCGCTAAGCGATCATTTTTCTGATCGCTGCATTAGTGTCACTGGTGACGCTAGTTAGGGAGGTAAATATTTAGGTTCGCCGTCAGCGTTTTATAGCGACAGGGACCCCCATATACTACCTAATAAATGTTTTAACCCCTTGATTGCCCCCTAGTTAACCCTTTCACCACTGATCACCGTATAACTGTTACAGGTGACGCTGGTTAGTTCGTTTATTTTTTATAGTGTCAGGGCACCCGCCGTTTATTACCGAATAAAGGTTTAGCCCCCTGATCGCCTGGCAGTGATATGCGTCGCCCCAGGCAGCGTCAGATTAGCGCCAGTACCGCTAACACCCACGCACGCAGCATACGCCTCCCTTAGTGGTATAGTATCTGAACGGATCAATATCTGATCCGATCAGATCTATACTAGCGTCCCCAGCAGTTTAGGGTTCCCAGAAACACAGTGTTAGCGGGATCAGCCCAGATACCTGCTAGCACCTGAGTTTTGCCCCTCTGCCCGGCCCAGCTCAGCCCACCCAAGTGCAGTATCGATCAATCACTGTCACTTACAAAACACTAAATGCATAACTGCAGCGTTCGCAGAGTCAGGCCTGACCCCTGCGATCGCTAACAGTTTATTTGGTAGCGTTTTGGTGAAGTGGCAAGCACCAGCGGCCTAGTACACCCCGGTCATAGTCAAACCAGCACTGCAATAAGACTTGGTGATGTGGCGAGTCCCATAAGTGCAGTTCAAGCTGGTGAGGTGGCAAGCACAAGTAGTGTCCCACTGCCACCAAGAAGAAGACAAACACAGGCCCGTCGTGCCCATAGTGCCCTTCCTGCTGCATTCGCCAATCCTAATTGGGAACCCACCACTTCTGCAGCGCCCGTACTTCCCCCATTCACATCCCCAACCAAATGCAGTCGGCTGCATGAGAGGCATTTTCTTTATGTCCTCCCGAGTACCCCTACCCAGCGAACCCCCCCAAAAAAGATGTTGTGTCTGCAGCAAGCGCGGATATAGGCGTGACACTCGCTATTATTGTCCCTCCTGTCCTGACAATCCTGGTCTTTGCATTGGTGAATGTTTTGAACGCTACCATTCACTAGTTGAGTATTAGCGTAGGGTACAGCATTGCACAGACTAGGCACACTTTCACAGGGTCTCCCAAAATGCCATCACATTTTGAGAGACCCAAACCTGGAACCGGTTACAGTTATAAAAGTTAGTTACAAAAATAAGTGTAAAAAAAAAAATATATATATATATATATATATATATATATATATATATATATATATATATATATATATATATATATATATAAAATTTAAAAAATAGTTGTCGTTTTATTGTTCTCTCTCTCTCTATTCTCCCTCTATTGTTCTGCTCTTTTTTACTGTATTCTATTCTGCAATGTTTTATCGTTAGTAAAAGTGTCCTTCGCGCTCGTCGGATGATAAAACTAGGCTTATTTCAAAGTGAAAATACAAAAAAATCGCATAGCAGGTTGATAGCAATATTGCAGCAAAATAAGGGTGTTCACACCAACACTTAATACAGTATATAATAAAGATGAATTTCGCGCAATATCAAATAAAATAAATAAAACTAAATAAATATATATCCACGTGTATCAAATCAGTGTAAAAAAATAAATATATAAAATAGTGCCAATTAAGATACTGGTCAGTAGGCTATCACTCCAAGGACCAAAAATCTCTGTATTGCAGTATGTAGCTGTGGCCACTATCTTCTAATGATGGTGATGATTGTTTCCAAAATTAACGTGAATAAAAAACATTTTATGCAGCCATTAATTATAAGTGGTTGATGATATGTGCAAATAAGTGCAATAAATATTGTCCTGAGACATCAAGCATAATTGCAAAAGGAATGGTGTAAGAAAATCCACATCCGCGCTCAGTTATAAAGGGGAATGTACGTTTTTTGAGGAGATAGATGGGTAACAGCGTACAAAAGTCTGTAAACATAGATGAAGTTCTTCTATTCAATTCTGGCATATAGAGTGTAATAAATGTGTGACCCTGCTGGTGGTGTCTCCTCTAATAGTCTCTCAGAACCCTCACCTTCAGATTGTAGTACAGAAGCATTCAATAGTTAAGGATTTTTGGTGTAGAAGCTGTCACTGGAATCCTTGCTTTCTCTATTATTAATCCTCCATCGTTCTTTCTATATGCCTCCGATCTGGTTCTCTCAGTGGTGGGGGAGATAAAACAAAAAGGGGGAGAGGGAGAAAAGAAGGCTCCACTAGCGTAATAAAGTTTAAAAACGGGGGGGGGGGGGGGGGGTATTTATTCTTAAGTAATGCTCTTACATTCAATATAATAAAAACAGGCAGAGTAATGAGAAAAAATTTCTGGCGTTCTTAGCGCCCTCTCACTTGTGCTTCAAAACGTGTGTACCGCTCCAGCCAATCCCTATGCGTTAAGACACCGTCACGTGTCTTCATCTGGGGAACCGGATTGGCTGTTGTATGTTAGCTTAAATACTATGGGACCAGAAAATCTCAAGCCGCCATCTTACTTGTGGTTTGTGTTCATTTGTTATTGCGGCCATTCTTCTTGAGTCTGGGGGAAATTGTATAGCCTCCATTTTGTTGAGGATATATGTTATTGTTCCTCTATAATATGTATGTCTATGAGCGCGGCCATTTTTTCAGTGGCAACTTTCTTTAATAGCAAGACATATTTAAGCTGCAGCGTATCGCAAAACTGTCATATTACAGGGGTTGATGATGGATTCCAATAAACTAAATTATGCTAATGGTTTAAACGGATCATAAATATTAGGGTTAAATAAATAAACATAAATGTATATTAGAACGCCCCAGGATCCAATAATACACCATAAGTGTAATTTTAAAATTGCTACATTTTGGACTATGTTCTTGTATGTGAATGAGGCAGGCATGAGAGTGCTCTGACAATCCATCCAATGGGTAAATTAATTCATTCTATACACAGAATAAAATAATTATAGGAGAGTAGGTCATTAAAAAACAATTGTAATGACATATAATAATAATAAAAAATTTTAATAATTAAGATCTTCTAATATTTAATATAAGACATTTTATAATATGTAATATTGTTGCATTATAAACTAGTTATAAGGTCTCTGGTAGTATGTTGCTAGGATGGAGCTGCCCAATTGATCTAAAATGTATATACATTAAATAATACATGTTCCATATCCAATCCTGTATGGGGAGGGACATAGATATGTTTATTAGGGATAAAAATTTAAAAATTATTTAAAAAACAGTTCAAATCGAACTCTACATTCAGGCCCCCAGGTACAAGGGTCCACAAAGTGTGAATCCATTTGGATTCTTTGCGGCTAATATCTCTAATCAGATGGCTTCCTCTCCATGATGGTTTGTTTTTCTATTCCCCAAAATTGGAGATGTGCGGGATCTTAGCCATGGGTGCCAAATTTGCACCAGGGGTGGCAAATGCATTTATGGCACAGTGGGAAGAAACGGTGGTATATACAGACACTCCCGCCGAACGAATTGTATACAAAAGATTTATAGACGATGTGATGATAGTCTGGAACGGAGACAGGAATACTTTAGAAATGTTCCTCAATAAATTAAACGACAATGATAAAAATATCAGTTTGGTATGGAAAATAGATGAAAAAGAAATAAACTTCCTAGATTTAAATATAAGCTTAGAGGGACAGAAGATAGTAACAAAAACTCATTTTAAGAATGTAGATGCCAATAGTTATCTGTCAATAGACAGTTGCCACTACAAACCTTGGCTATACAACATCCCAAAAGGCCAGCTCGCGAGAATAAAAAGAAACTGCACCAAAGAAGAGGATTACTGAAACCAAGCACAAGTGATTGGAGAAGGGTTTAAGGCAAAGGGATATGATGATCATTGGATAAATAACCAGATCGAACACGTAAATCTAATGGATAGGAAGACAATGCTTGAAGAACATCCCAAGAAGAGATTCCAACAAGAAGTACCTAGTATAATACTAGATTTTAATACACAATTTAAAGATGTAGCAAAAGTGATTCAAAAACACTGGCACATCCTAAAAAACGATAAGGACCTTAAAGAAATACTACCAGAAAAGCCCAATATCGTTTATAAAAGGGCACCTACCATCAGAGATCTAATTGTGAAATCAGTAATTGACCCTCCCCCTGTGCCCACATATACATTCTTTTCAGGGAAAGGATTTTATCCCTGTCGCAATTGTTATGCGTGCTGTCATGCGAAAAAATTTCAGGGAAAACGCAAAGAATTCATAGCAACCAATACAGGACAAACCTTTAACATCAGAGACTTTATAGGATGCCATACAGAGGGAGTGGTCTATGTGTTGCAGTGTAGCTGCAACCTCCAATACGTAGGCCGTACAAAAAGAGCACTCAAGACACGAATACAAGAACACGTACAAAATATAAAATCTGGCTTCCCTAAACATAATGTGTCGAGACATTTTTCACTAGTACACAATAAAGATCCCGCACATCTACAATTTTGGGGAATAGAAAAACACAAACCATCATGGAGAGGAAGCCATCTGATTAGAGATATTAGCCGCAAAGAATCCAAATGGATTCACACTTTGCGGACCCTTGTACCTGGGGGCCTGAATGTAGAGATCGATTTGAACTGTTTTTTAAATAATTTTTAAATTTTTATCCCTAATAAACATATCTATGTCCCTCCCCATACAGGATTGGATATGGAACATGTATTATTTAATGTATATACATTTTAGATCAATTGGGCAGCTCCATCCTAGTAACATACTACCAGAGACCTTATAACTGGTTTATAATGCAACAATATTACATATTATAAAATGTCTTATATTAAATATTAGAAGATCTTAATTATTAAAAATTTGTATTATTATTATATGTCATTACAATTGTTTTTTAATAACCTACATTCCTATAATTATTTTATTCTGTGTATAGAATTAATTAATTTACCCATTGGGTGGATTGTCAGAGCACTCTCATGCCTGCCTCATTCACATACAAGAACATAGTCCAAAATGTAGCAATTTTAAAATTACACTTATGGTGTATTATTGGATCCTAGTTCTAATATACATTTATGTTTATTTATTTAACCCTAATATTTATGATCCGTTTAAACTAGGGTTGTCCCGATACCACTTTTTCAGGACCGAGTACAAGTACCGATACTTTTTTTCAAGTACTCGCCGATACCGAATACCGATACTTTTTTTTTATGTCACGTGACAGTGTTTTTTTTAATTTTTTTTTTTTAACAGTGCTTTTTTTTTTTTTTTTTTTTTGGGGGGGGGGGGGGGGTGGGGGTGTGAACGGTGTATGTGTGTGTGTGTGTGTTTTGTTTTTTTTGTTTTTTAAATTTACAATTTTTATTTTTTACAATAATTTTTTTTTTTATTCTTTATTGCAATATGTGTTTTTTTTGTTTTTGTTTTTTTTTAATCAGCCCTGTTGGGGGGCTTTGGTGAGATATCAGGGGTCTTAACAGACCTCTATCTCCCCCTTGAGACAGAGAAAGAGACAGAGGATAGAGATTCCCCAGTCCCTTTCTCTGCAGCCTCAGCTGCACTGAGAATGAATGGAGAGAAGACAGCGGCTCCTCTCCATTCATAAACTGACACATCGTAATCACAAGAGATTACAATGTTTCAGTTATGTGAATGGACAGAGTCAGCTGACTCTGTCTATTCACAAAGGAAGGAGGAGGAGGACGGCGGAACGGAGGGGGACAGAGAAGGAGGGGGGAACGGAGGGGACAGCGGAGAGGCATAGAGGAGGAAAGAGGAACGGAGGGGGACAGCGGAGAGGCACAGAGGAGGAAAGAGGAACGGAGGGGGACAGCGGAGAGGCACAGAGGAGGAAAGAGGAACGGAGGGGACAGCGGAGAGGCACAGAGGAGGAAAGAGGAACGGAGGGGACAGCGGAGAGGCACAGAGGAGGAAAGAGGAACGGAGGGGACAGCGGAGAGGCACAGAGGAGGAAAGAGGAACGGAGGGGACAGCGGAGGGGGACAGAAAAGGAGAGAAGAACGGAGGGGGACAGCGGAGAGGCACAGAGGAAAGGAGGGGGCATGGAGGAGGATGCAGTGACAGTCAGCGGTGAGCGATCACCGCTGTGTCACTAAAGCAGCTGAAAGCCGCTGGGGGAGAAGCTTGTATCTCCCCCATGCGCCGATCACAGCTGACTTTTAGGTATCGGGGAAGCATCGGGAGCATTTGCCCGAGTACAAGTACTTGGGCAAATGCTCGGTATCGGTGCCGATACCGATACTAGTATCGGTATCGGGACAACCCTAGTTTAAACCATTAGCATAATTTAGTTTATTGGAATCCATCATCAACCCCTGTAATATGACGGTTTTGCGATACGCTGCAGCTTAAATATGTCTTGCTATTAAAGAAAGTTGCCTCCGAAAAAATGGCCGCGCTCATAGACATACATATTATAGAGGAACAATAACATATATCCTCAACAAAATGGAGGCTATACAATTTCCCTCAGACTCAAGAAAAATGGCCGCAATAACAAATGAACACAAACCACAAGTAAGATGGCGGCTTGAGATTTTCCGGTCCCATAGTATTTAAGCTAACATACAACAGCCAATCCGGTTCCCCAGATGAAGACACGTGACGGTGTCGTAACGCGTAGGGATTGGCTGGAGCGGTACACACATTTTGAAGCACAAGTGAGAGGGCGCTGAGAACACCAGAACTTTTTTCTCATTACTCTGCCTGTTTTTATTATATTGAATGTAAGAGCATTACTTAAGAATAAATACCCCCCCCCCCCCCCCATTTTTAAACTTTATTACGCTAGTGGAGCCTTCTTTTCTCCCCCTCCCCCTTTTTGTTTTATCTCCCCCACCACTGAGAGAACCAGATCGGAGGCATATAGAAAGAACGATGGAGGATTAATAACAGAGAAAGCAAGGATTCCAGTGACAGCTTCTACACCGAAAATCCTTAACTATTGAATGCTTCTGTACTACAATCTGAAGGTGAGGGTTCTGAGAGACTATTAGAGGAGACACCACCAGCAGGGTCACACATTTATTACACTCTATATGCCAGAATTGAATAGAAGAACTTTATCTATGTTTACAGACTTTTGTATGCTGTTACCCATCTATCTCCTCAAAAAAACTTACATTCCCCATTATAACTAAGCGTTGATGTGGATTTTCTTACACCATTCCTTTTGCAATTATGCTTGATGTCTCAGGACAATATTTATTGCACTTATTTGCACATATCATCAACCACTTATAATTAATGGCTTCATAAAATGTTTTTTATTCACGTTAATTTTGGAAACAATCATCACCATCATTAGAAGATAGTGGCCACAGCTACATACTGCAATACAGAGATTGTTGGTCCTTGCAGTGATAGCCTACTGACCAGTATCTTAATTGGCACTATTTTATATATTGTTTTACACTGATTTGATATACGTGGAAATATATTTATTTGATTTTATTTATTTTATTTAATATTGCGCGAAATTCATCTTTATTATATAATGTTTTATCATGTTTGCTTTTCAGGTATGCAATTTTTTATACTTTACCGTTTACTGTGCTTTATTGTTAACCATTTTTTTGTCTTCAGGTACGCCATTCACGACTTTGAGTGGTTATACCAGAATGATGCCTGCAGATTTAGGTATCATCTTGGTATCATTCTTTTCAGCCAGCGGTCGGCTTTCATGTAAAAGCAATCCTAGCGGCTAATTAGCGGCTAATTAGCCTCTAGACTGCTTTTACAAGCAGTGGGAGGGAATGCCCCCCCCACCGTCTTCCGTGTTTTTCTCTGGCTCTCCTGTCTCAACAGGGAACCTGAGAATGCAGCCGGTGATTCAGCCAGCTGACCATAGAGCTGATCAGAGACCAGAGTGGCTCCAAACATCTCTATGGCCTAAGAAACCGGAAGCTACGAGCATTTCATGACTTAGATTTCGCCGGATGTAAACAGCGCCATTGGGAAATTGGGAAAGCATTTTATCACACCGATCTTGGTGTGGTCAGATGCTTTGAGGGCAGAGGAGAGATCTAGCACCCCTGTCCCCCCTGCTCTCGCGCAAAGGCGAACGCAAGCGTCGGTCTGGCGTCAAATGTAAACAGCAATTGCACCATGCATGTGAGGTGTCACCGCGAACGTCAGATCGAGGGCAGTAATTTTAGCAGTAGACCTCCTCTGTAAATCTAAAGTGGTAACCTGTAAAGGCTTTTAAAGGCTTTTAAAAATGTATTTAGTTTGTCGCCACTGCACGTTTGTGCGCAATTTTAAAGCATGTCATATTTGGTTTCCATGTACTCGGCCTAAGATCATCTTTTTTATTTCATCAATCATTTGGGCAATATAGTGTGTTTTAGTGCATTAAAATTTTAAAAAGTGTGTTTTTTCCCCAAAAAATGCGTTTGAAAAATCGCTGCGCAAATACTGTGTGGAAAAAAAAAATGAAACACCCACCATTTTAATCTGTAGGGCATTTGCTTTAAAAAATATATATAATGTTTGGGGGTTCAAAGTAATTTTCTTGCAAAAAAAAATAATTTTTTCATGTAAACAAAAAGTGTCAGAAAGGGCTTTGTCTTCAAGTGGTTAGAAGAGTGGGTGATGTGTGACATAAGCTTCTAAATGTTGTGCATAAAATGCCAGGACAGTTCAAAACCCCCCTAAATGACCCCATTTTGGAAAGTAGACACCCCAAGTTATTTGCTGAGAGTCATGTCGAGTCCATGGAATATTTTATATTGTGACACAAGTTGCGGGAAAGAGACAAATTTTTTTTTTTTTTTGCACAAAGTTGTCACTAAATGATATATTGCTCAAACATGCCATGGGAATATGTGAAATTACACCCCAAAATACATTCTGTTGCTTCTCCTGAGTACGGGGATACCACATGTGTGAGTCTTTTTGGGAGCCTCGCCGCGTACGGGACCCCGAAAACCAAGCACCGCCTTCAGGCTTTCTAAGGGCGTAAATTTTTGATTTCACTCTTCACTGCCTATCACAGTTTCGGAGGCCATGGAATGCCCAGGTGGCACAAACCCCCCCCAAATGACCCCATTTTGGAAAATAGACACCCCAAGCTATTTGCTGAGAGGTATAGTGAGTATTTTGCAGACCTCACTTTTTGTCACAAAGTTTTGAAAATTGAAAAAAGAAAAAAAAAAAGTTTTTTCTTGTCTTTCTTCATTTTCAAAAACAAATGAGAGCTGCAAAATACTCACCATGCCTCTCAGCAAATAGCTTGGGGTGTCTACTTTCCAAAATGGGGTCATTTGGGGGGGTTTTGTGCCACCTGGGCATTCCTTGGCCTCCGAAACTGTGATAGGCAGTTTAGAGTAAAATCAAAAATTTACACCTTTAGAAATCCTGAAGGCGGTGATTGGTTTTCGTGGCCCCGTACGCAGCTAGGCTCCCAAAAAGTCCCACACATGTGGTATCCCCATACTCAGGAGAAGCAGCTAAATGTATTTTGGGGTGCAATTCCACATATGCCCATGGCCTGTGTGAGCAATATATCATTTAGTGACAACTTTGTGCCAAAAAAAAAAAAAAAAAGTGTCACTTTCCCGCAACTTGTGTCAAAATATAAAATATTCCATGGACTCAACATGCCTCTCAGCAAATAGCTTGGGGTGTCTACTTTCCAAAATGGGGTCATTTGGGGGGGTTTTGTGCCATCTTGGCATTTTATGGCCTTCAAAACTGTGATAGGTAGTGAGGAGTGAAATCAAAAATTTACGCCCTTAGAAATTCTGAAGGCGGTGATTGGTTTCGGGGCCCCGTACGCGGCTAGGCTCCCAAAAAGTCCCACACATGTGGTATCCCCGTACTCAGGAGAAGCAGCTGAATGTATTTTGGGGTGCAATTCCACATAGGCCCATGACCTGTGTGAGCAATATATCATTTAGTGACAACTTTTTGTAAATATTTTTTTTTGTTGTCATTATTCAATCACTTGGAACAAAAAAATAAATATTCAATGGGTTCAACATGCCTCTCAGCAATTTCCTTGGGGTGTCTACTTTCCAAAATGGGGTCACTTGGGGGGGTTTTGTACTGCCTAAAAGCTGTGTAAATTCCAGAAAATGTACCCTAGTTTGTAGACGCTATAACTTTTGCACAAACCAATAAACATACGCTTATTGACATTTTTTTTTTTACCAAAGACATGTGGCCGAATACATTTTGGCCTAAATGTATGACTAAAATTGAGTTTATTGGATTTTTTTTTATAACAAACAGTAGAAAATTTAATTTTTTTTCAAAATTTTCAGTCTTTTTCCGTTTATAGCGCCAAAAATTAAAAACGGCAGAGGTGATCAAATACCATCAAAAGAAAGCTCTATTTGTGGGAAGAAAAGGACGCAAATTTCGTTTGGGTACAGCATTGCATGACCGCTTAATTAGCAGTTAAAGCGACGCAGTGCCAAATTGGAAAAAGTCCTCTGGTCCTTAGGCAGCCAAATGGTCCGGGGCTGAAGTGGTTAAAAAACGGACGTTTTTTCAGGAGCAGTGATTTTAATAATGCTTAAAGTGAAACAATAAAAGTGTACCTGGGGGGTGTCTATAGTATGCCTGTAAAGGGGCGCATGTTTCCCGTGTTTAGAACAGTCTGACAGCAAAATGACATTTCAAAGGAAAAAAAGTCATTTAAAACTACTTGCAGCTATTAATGAATTGTCAGTCCGACAACACACATAAAAGTTCATTGATAAAAACGGCATGGGATTTCCCCACAGGGGAACTTCCGAACCAAATAAAAAAAAAAAAATGGCGTGGGGGTCCCCATAAATTCCATACCAGGCCCTTCAGGTCTGGTATGGATATTAAAGGGAACACCGCGCCAAAATTTTTTTTAAAAATGGCGTGGGGGTCCCCCTCAAAATCTATACCAGACCCTTCAGGTCTGGTATGGATTTTAAGGGGAACCCCACGCCAAATTTTTTTTAAAAATGGCGTGGGGTCCCCCAAAAATCCATACCAGACCCTAATAAAAGCACGCAACCTGGCAGGCCGCAGGAAAAGGGGGGGACAAGAGAGCGCCCCCCTCTCCTGAACCGTACCAGGCCACATGCCCTCAACATTGGGAGGGTGCTTTGGGGTCCCCCCCAAAGCACCAAAGCACCTTGTCCCCATGTTGATGGGGACAAGGGCCTCAACCCCACAACCTTTGCCCGGTGGTTGTGGGGGTCTGCGGGCGGGGGGCTTATCGGAATCTGGAAGCCCCCTTTAACAAGGGGACCCCCAGATCCCAGCCCCCCCCTGTGTGAAATGGTAAGGGGGTACTTTTGTACCCCTACCATTTCACAAAAAAAGTGTCAAAAATGTTAAAGGGGTTGTAAAGGTAAATTTAAAAAAAAAAAAAATAACAAACATGTTATACTTATCTTCACTGTGCAGCTCGTTCTGCACAGAGTGGCCCCGAACCTGGTCTTCTGGGGTCCCTCGGCGGCTGTTTCAGCTCCTCCCCGCAAGAACTAACCACCTTAATGCAAGCACCCTCACATGGTGGTTAGTTCTTGCGGGCGTGCTCCCGTGATACAGCCGGTGGCTATAGCCGCTCACTGTATCACTCGGCCCCGCCCCCCAGCGCGCCGCGTCATTGGATGTGATTGGCAGCAGCGCGAGCCAATGGCTGCGCTGCTTCCAATCCATCCACTGTAGCCAATCAGCGGCCAGGCTGAGCGGCGGAATGGATGTCGGGAGCGAGCAGCTGACTTTCGAGGGGTCAGGTAAATAAAACGGGGGGGGGCTGGGGGCGGCGGTATTGTCAGAAGGTTTTTCACCTTAATGCATAGAATGCATTAAGGTGAAAAAATTTTTACCTTTACAACCCCTTTAAAAATGACAAGAGACAGTTTTTGACAATTCCTTTATTTAAAGTCTTCTTCTTTCCATCTTCTTTCTTCTATCGTCCTGCGGTTTCTTCCTCCATCTTCTTCGTCCTCTGGTTCTTCCTCCGATCCTCTGCTTCTTGCTCCGGTGTTCTCGTCCGGCATCTTCCTCCGCTGCGTCTTCTTCCCTTCTTCGTTCTCGGGGGCTGCTCCGCATCCATGATGAGAGGCTCCTGGTCTGTGACGCTTCTCGTCTTCTGACACTTCTTAAATAACCCCGGTGACCCCGCCCCCCTCTTGACGGGAACTTCCCTATGGGATTCCCCATGACGCCAGAGGGGGCGGGGTCACCCGGATTTTGAGGGGGACCCCCACGCCATTTTTTTTTAAATTTTGGCGCGGGGTTCCCCTTTGGGGGAAATCCCATGCCGTTTTTAACAATGAACTTTTATGTGTATTGTCGGACCAACAATTCATTAATAAGCCGCGAGTAGTTTTAAATGACTTTTTTTCCTTTGAAATGTTCATTTTTATGTCAGACTGGAATATTACACTTTTATTGTTTCACTTTAAGCATTATTAAAATCACTGCTCCCGAAAAAATGGCCGTTTTTAAAACTTTTTTTTGCATTGATCCATGTCCCCTAGGGCAGGACCCAGGTCCCCAAACACTTTTTATGACAACACCATGCATATAAGCCTTTAAAATTAGGACTTTTGATTTCTCCCATAGACTTTTAAAGGGTGTTCCGTGGCTTTCGAATTTGCCGCGAACACCCCAAATTGTTCGCTGTTCGGCAAACTGGCGAACAGCCAATGTTCGAGTCAAACATGAGTTCGAAGCTCATCCCTAGTCGAGACACAGATGGACACAGAAAACCCGAAGATGAAAAAGACAAAACAAAAACCAAAAAGCAAACCACCTAAACAAAACAAGAACAAAAACACCAAGAATACCTTGCAGGAGAAAGACCTTCGTATGTAAATATTATGGTAAAATGGATATTTCATAATATACTCCCGGAAGGGGGGTTAATTATTGTGGTCTGTATACAGATGATTAGAGGCAGCCAAATCCAACAATCAAAACAGAATACTAGGACAGTGTCCTAGTATCCCCAAAAACAAAATAGAAACTGGTGCCCCAAGGACAAAGGAAGAGAGAGAGATACCTGCTAATATAAGTGGTTCAAGGATAGTAAGTAAACGGTTCCCAAACAGGGGCGAAGCGCTACCAAGAAGGGTAACCAGGACCGGTAGCCACATTGGAGGGTACTAGGGCAACAAAGCCAAGCTGCCTAAAAGGCTAACCCCACACGGAGACCTTTACCTAGACAGGTAGTATAGTCCCTATAGGGTGATCTATAATGAAGGCAATAAAAAGCAAAACGACATGCTTAGTTATAAAATACACCAACTATGAATGAGCTTATATAAAGTGGGGGGGGGCAGAATTACTTAAGAAATGGACAGATATCGGATAGCCCCTGGGAGACAGCCTTCCTCTGGTCACAAAGTTTGTATGCGAATGTAGTCTATTTATAGCCCCTAATGAGACAATTTGAGTCATGCAGTATGAATGCAGCTGCAATGCCAGAGAATTTCTAGTCTTTCATACATTCTTGTATTTCTAGCAAGGTTCTGAGAAAACATCTATTACAAATCAGTTAACTGCTCTGGTAAATCTACAATAACATACCATCTACCCATAAAACTCGTTACTTCCATCATTAGGAAATACGAATACCCCTAATGCCGCGTACACACAGTCGGACTTTTCGGCTACAAAAGTCCGACAGCCCGTCCGACAGACTTTCGACAGACTTTTAGCGGACTTGCGGCAGACTTTCTAAACAAACGGACTTGCCTACATACGATCACCACAAAAGTCCGACGGATTTGTACGTGATGAAGTACACCGGACTAAAATAAGGAAGTTGATAGCCAGTAGCCAATAGCTGCCCTAGCGTGGGTTTTTGTCCGTCGGACTAGCATACAGACGAGTGGATTTCTGGGTCCGGCGTAGTTACGACGTAAATATTTGAAGCATGTTTCAAATCTAAAGTCCGTCAGATTTGCGGCTGGAAAAGTCAGCTGAAAGTCCGGGGAAGCCCACACACACGATCGGGATTGTCAGCCGGCTTTGGTCCGTCGGCGTCCATCGGACTTTTGTAGACGAAAAGTCCGACCGTTTGTACGCGGCATTAGGCTTGCATACTTAGGTTGGCCATACACTGATATATTTTTTTCATTCAGCCTGCAAGTTCCTCCATCAACACTATACAGTAGGGTGTCAAACTCAATCTCATTGTGGGCAGCATCAGCATTATGGTTGCCCTCAGAGGTATCTGCAAGATTAGATATCCAGAGCACCCCACCGCCCCTTACATCAGGCATCAAGAGCCCCCCCCCCCTCTCTTACAGCACAGTGCACCCCCCTTGTGCTGCTGCCGGGAAGAAGCTGGGGACAGAGCTGGGAAGCAGAATGCACAGGATCTGTAGGAGGAGTTATGTCCTCCTTTCTGTTGCCGCCTGCTGAATCAATGTGGGAGTGGAGATGAGGGGGATGCTGCAGCTGCAGGGGAGATGTGAGGGCCACATTGAAATGGCCTGGTGGGCCGCATCCGCCCACGGGCTTTGTGTTTGATTGGATGCAGCTGCTGTTTGGCTGACCATTTTCAACCCAGATCCACTGATTTTAAAAACAAAGGATGTCAGGCAGGAGAGGGCTCACAGGTCCATCCATGAAGCAAAAAAATCTGCAAAGTGAATGGCCAGCTTTTTTACATGAAAATAACAAACTAGTTATATTTAAGTGCTCTGTGCAACCATTGCCCATGTCCTCCTCTTCACGGGTCCCACAGCAGAGCTCCTGGCCCCTTCCCCCTGCCCCCAGAGCAAGCAGCTTGTTTACAATGCCTATATGTCTATACAATGCCTGGAGGAGTTGGCAGTACAACATAATGAAAAATTCTCCTCATACATGGCTGTATCTGAATATTCTTTTTGTACTCCCCTCAGTTTCAAACCATCTTGACTCGAGCTACAACTCCCCGATATGGCATCCATCCCTTTTTTCTATCTATGCGCTTCTTACCCTTCCGTTCTACATCATCGGTAGGTCCACCATCATATTCATTGATTTCCTCATTCTGCCCTACCCATTGATTTGAGGGCATTCTTGTCTGGCTGTAAAAACTATTCGTTTAGGGACGGATTACTCTCAACCATTGTTTCATTCATCATGGGCTGTAACCATGACCCGTGAAAAGAACCTCTGCAACACACCTAACCGAGACAACCTGGACCTCAAGCCCTCCTCATTGCTTATATTTTGGGATCTCCACCTGCATTATGTGTTAATTTCATTCCAGTTTCCTCACAAACTCAGGTTATATTTGTTTGTTTTCGTACTCTCTCACTACTACTACTATCTCATGTTATTGTGGAATGGCTCTGCACACAGATTCTTTGTATTGATGATGTTATCAATCACCAAGTATACCTTTACTTTCCTGTATCTGTACTTTTATTCTTGAAATTGAATAAAACCTTGTTCTTCAATAAAAGACAGAAATAATAGATAACAAGCTATCTGCGTCACAGACTTGAGATTGGGTTACACTGAAGGCAAGTACTACTGTCCTGGTTAAAGAGTGTTCTGCAGGTGACACAGTACACACAGGCATGCACATCGCCATATGATTAGTGTTCAAAAAACTTACCTGAGGTATACTTACATAAAGAAGTAACAGAGAATGGGTTGTACTTGAGGTTATTCCGTGCCCCAGGAAGACATCACGTATGATGAAACATGTTGGGCGGAGCTACACGCTGACGTCATTACGCCCCACGTGACCCTGAAAGGGCGGGTGCTTTTTTAAATTGTTTGGCGGCAAACTTACTTGTACAATACTCGCGCTTTTATGTGTTTGCGAGTATACATCCTGTTTTGGCTTTTATCAATAAAGCATTTTTTAGACTTTATTACACTATTGGAGCCCCTTTTTTTAATATACATGCCCTGTGGTTTCTGGTGGATTGAGACTCCCAGATGTGTGTTGGATATCCTGGATGAATTTTCCTGACCCTCAGCTGGTTCTAGAGATGTGGTGAATCACCCTACCCTGCAAAGGGCTATATCTGCATGTGTATGTGACCTTACTAGAGATAGGAGATCCACACTATCCGGTAAGAGTTTTCACTTATAGCGTGATTGTCACAGGAGAATCTGTCTTTTCCTTGGTGGTGGAACTCCCTGAATCAAAACATCCCACTGGATCCCTTCTTTCATTTATCTTAAGAATCTTCACTTATTTTTCATAACTCCACTTAATTAATTTTTTTCACTTGATTTTGCACGATTCTCAATATTTTTTATATATTTTCTATTTTTCACTATGCATTAGATTAGTATCTTCACTGTATATTTAATCCTTTTATTTGGTAAGCGCTACATTTGTATTTCTTACTTAAGGTTATACCACTGCTCTGAAATTGGAGAATGCTCTACAGCTAACTGTATTGTAATAAAGTCCAGGAAAGCACCACAAGCAGAGCCCAGTGCCTGAAGGTCACATTCCAGTAACTCTTTGCCCCTTTCCCCATGGGCGTTACTCCCAAGAGAGTCTCCAGGGACTGGAAGACATCAGAGGCCGAGACACAGCACTAGCAAAATCCAGTAAAAGAAGCCGACACTCCAAATCCTGAACCCCTTGTACTCTTTTGTACCAATAAATTGTTTTCAAAGGATTTGGAGTGCCAGCTTCTTTTACTGGTTTTTGCTCTTAGTCGGGGGAACATCAAAGCCAGAGCCCCCTACTGTGGACTCTATGCTAACTGTCAGGACAATCCCTTGTTCAGAGCGCTGCACTTCTGTCTGTTTGCTGAGACACAGCACTAGACCCGTACAACACCACAGAGCCCAGAGTCTGATGGTCACATTACCCATAAGGCCTGAAATCTTTCACCTTGCACGGTAGAGGTATGGGCTCCAAGACTATGCCGAGGATCAGCTGGCCTAGATAGCTACGGTGTGGAGACTAGCTCAAGCAACTTTTAGAAGTCTTGAATGAAGAAAAATCACATCCACAAAGTGCTGAGAATGTAATAGAACGGAAAAATAGGTAATTAGCATTCTGTCTCAGTGGTAGTTTTCTGTTTTGCCAGTGTCAACCTCCTGAAGGCATCAGTATAACCCGTACATCTCTGAACTCACTATCCCCGTTTCCCTCACCAGATAATAAAAAACAATTACACTATGAGAAGCCTCTTTTCTCTCCTCTCTGTATGCTGGTACAAGAATATATTAACGTGTAGGTAAAATATCCATCTACATGAAGTTCAACGTCATAATGGAAAGTAAGTTTGACTCTTTTGGAGAGGAGATTATGAGGTGCTTTTTGACTTACCTTTGAACAAGAGGTCATTTTGGTGTGGTGAGCTGGCACCCAGTAGGTGGTGGGAGCGCACATGTAGTACTACGTGGATTTGTTCGAGGTTGTACATAGAGACACAGATTATTGTTTTATGCTTTATTTTGTTTGATTTAAACATTTTTGTTTCTTTGCACATTGTTATTGTGTGTGCCGGCTATTTGTTTTTGCCATGTGATCTTCTGTACTGTACTGAAGACATGTGATACAAATAAATCACAGTTCTGCAATTTAGATGCATTGTAATACACCTAAGAGCTTGTTCACACAGATCTTCGAGATCAGTAAAGGCTTGTCCAGATGTGTGGCAGCCCTTGCCGCCCCTTTAAAAATCCACAGTTGATTGCTTTTCAGAAAGCAGTTGACAGGCTGCTGGGAGGGGATACGTTGCCTCCTTACCATACTTCATAACATGCAGTTGTGGCACAACCCCAATAACTTGAATATTACACTCTGAACCTGACTTTTTTCCTTACGCCCATGAAGCAAAGCATTGCAGCCATGCCATGTGTACAGGCCTGAGGCTGGGTTCACATATATGCAAATTGCATGTGGTTTTCTCCGCATCCAATTCGCATGACAGGAGACTGACCGTCTCTCAATGGAGCCAGTTCACACAGGTCCAGGGCAGCCACGATCTGGATTGCAGAAGGGTCCTGTGCATCTTTGGGTCCGGTTCAGGTGCAAATTCAGGCAAATATTTGGACCTGAATTGCATCCGGCCTTAGTGGCTGCATGTCCTTATTTAGGTGGGTGGTAAAACTGCAGGTCAGCCACTGGCTTTTACCGCTCCTAGGTGCCTGTGTCAACAGGCCATTAGTGTCAAAGTGAGATCAGTTTGTGTTTTAATTTTAGTTTTCCAAGCAAGTCATTGTGAGTGTGTGGTAAGCAAATAATATGTAATTTAAAAATCCTGGTGAATTGCAATTAAAAATAGCCTCTAGTATACTACAGAATACAAAAAGGAGCTGACATTACAGGCTTTTTGTGGGAGATCTAGAGTTGTCAGTTTTTATAATCCCATCATCACTTGGAAATCATTGACCTGGATGAGCACGTGTTGGGATATATATTATGAGCATTCTCAATTTGATTTAGTGACTCGCCAAGTTATGATGCAACGATAAGGATATATAGCTCTCATAATTCTGGCCTGGCACCTTAACCTTAACCCAACTGTCTGCCAGAGGTCTTTTGTCCTTACTTCTCCCGTGGATCACAGGAGTGCACTTAGTTCTACACTCCTATGACCCAGATCTCGTCAAAAGCAGGCTAAAGCCTGCTGTCAGTGCCAGTCCAGGCTCTGCAGAGATCCCAAAAATAATGTTGGGATCCACCCAAATGCCTGAACGGCAGCTGGTTTAGCCTCTCACACAATTGAGTGCCTGAGAAAGGCCCCCCTCCACAGTCTAGCGCTCCGGTAAGCGCTGGAGGGGAAGAGTACAGAGTACTCAGAGCAGATTCAAAAACTGAGCAATCAGTGGTCTTTGATCGCTCATTACTCGGTGTATAGGTGGCTGGGGACAGTTTCAGAATTGATTCGATACTGCAGCCATCTAGGTGAGTATGTACATTTGTCTTTTTTATTTCCCGCGTTTCTCTTTTAAATCTAACTTGCTAGAGTTGTGGCACAGATTTCAGTATGTTACATAGTAACTTACTATATGAGTTCAACATCTTCTATAGGGCTCAGTGATGTTGTATGATGCAGCTGCATACTAAATACAGGAGGTAGAATTCCAGAAAGTGAAAATTGCATAATGGTTGTTAAAAGCTTTTACAGATTCTACCCATAGAAAAAAGAAAAACAAAAATGCATTTTATCCCAGCTACAGCCAAAACCTTTTTTTTAGTTTTAGAATAGTGGGGGGAAGGGTTTGAACTTCAGTTTTTTTGTGCAGTCTCCACTAGAAGACTTATCCAGAGAGAGAGCGTTCCTCCCACCAGCCCTACTGTACCCTGTAGTGAGATAAGAGCCAACAGGAGGAGCCCATAGTGGGGGACCAAGCACCTGACCTAACAGGAAGTGTGTCAAATGCTGAAGATTCTTCAGCCACAGCAGACAGCTGGAGAGAGAATTTAGGACTTGATGTCTCCTGGAGAAGCATAATAGTCTTCTTTTACAAGGGGCAGTTTTCAAAAGATTTAAAAAAAAAAAACTGGAACATGGTTGTTAATACATTTTGGGGGGAAAAAAATGTGTATTTCAAAAGAAAATCCTTTGTCAATGCAGCCTCTTAATTCTGTAGTCTGCCACATTGTACTCAGATTGCCTCCATTTTAAATTGTCTTTATCTGGTTTTGAAAATAATGAATATACACTAGATTGTCAAAAGTATTGGAACACCTGGCTTTACACACACATGAACGTTAATGGCATCCCAGTCTTAGTCTGTAGGGTTCAATATTGAGTTGGCCCACCCTTTGCAGCTATAACAGTTCAACTCTTCTGGGAAGGCTGTCCACAAGGTTTAGGAGTGCGTCTATGAGAATGTTTGACCATTCTTGCAGAAGCACATTTGTGAGGTCATGCACTGATATAGGCCTGGCTCGCACATCACAAAGGTGTTCTATGGGGTTGAGGTCAGGACTCTGTGTAGGCCAGTCAAGTTCCTTCATCGTAAACTCACTCATCCATGCCTTTATGGACCTTGTTGCGTGCACTGGTCCAAATAATTTGGCGGAGGGGGGATTATGATGTGGGATTGTTTATCAGGGGTTGGGCCTGGCCCTTTTGTTCCAGTAAAGGGAACTTTTAAGGCGTCAGCATACTAAGACATTTTGGACTATTTCACGCTCCTAACTTTGTGTAACAAGTTTGGGGATGACCCCTTCCTGTTCCAACATGACTGCGCACCAGTGCACAAAGCAAGGTCCATACAGACATTGATGAGCGAGTTTGGGGTGGAGGAACTTGACTGGCCTGCACAGAGTCCTGACCTCAACCCAATAGAACACCTTTGGAATGAATTAGAACGAAGACTGCGACCCAGGCCTTCTCAGCCACATCAGTGCCTGACCTCACAAATACACTTCTGGAAGAGAATGGTCAAACATTCCCATAGACAACCTCCTAAACCTTGTGGACAGCCTTCCCAGAAGAGTTGAAGCTGGTAAAGCTGCAAAGAGTGGGTCAACTCAACGTTGAACCCTACAGACTAAGACTGGGATGCCATTAAATTTCAAGTGCGTGTAAAGGCAGGCGACCCAAACTTTTGACAATATAGTGTATATTTGTGAACATTTTTTTTTTTAAATATAAAGCATGCATCTTTTAGATTTAGCTGCACTTGCTAATGAAACAAGTAGTTATTCCTTATAAAAACTGAAATCAGAGATTTTAAAATGCACTAGAAAAATAAGCCAGACAAAAGAAAGCAGGAAAAAGGGTAAAGTTAGGGGGGTAACAATGGGTCATGACTAGAGTAGCGTTCAGCATATTTATTAATGTGTTACAAAGCAGTTGTGTTTGGAACAGTTACTTCATTTTCTTTTAACAATACTAACTTCAGATAAAACATTTATCGACGTCTTTTAGCCATCAAAATCTACACACAAATATAAAATTTAAACACCACAGTTTTAAACGGACTAGCAAATAATTCAATGTCTGAAAAACAAACTTAAAATATGTCTCTTTTTAGAAGAGAAGAACCTTGTGGGGAGATTTTTATGGGGAGGAAAAAGAAGGAAAAACAGGCACTAGTCTGATACACATGTTAACAGAGCAGAACTGTACAGAGAAAGCACTCAGCATACATTTAAATAACAGTCCTTGTATATTTGGTCATATGATATTCACTACGGAGTCTTGAAGCAAAGCCTGTTTTTGTACGGCTGTTGACGGAAGCGGTGAAGAACGGTCCCTGTGTCAAAAGAGGGGGAGCCACTGAAAAGAACAAAGCTATTTTTCAGTTGCCATTTTTTGTTGTATTGCACAATGCAGAACTGCTAACAGATTTAAAATATGTGAAATCTACTAAGGGTCCATCGTTAAGGTTTTCAAAAAATGGTCTGATAAGAGGGGTGGGTGGGTATGTGTGAGCCAGCGGTGCACCCTCACCTGTTGGGAAGACATACATAAATCCGTTGAAGACTAGGTTGTAATGACATCTAAAAGATTTGTCTTTTATCCAAGTGTCTACAGACTAAAAACGGTAAAAAAAAAAAAAAAGGGGGACCCAATCGGTTGCCATGGGGAACAAAACCAGTTCTGTAAGAGCCTTTCATGAAGGAGACTGACATGGAAAAATTGGCACAAAAATGTTGTATCCGTTTTGTCTACAGCCATTCAAATTTAAACCTTCAGCTAACCAGTAGCCAGAATCTAAGTCTGATTTTTATTGAGGACTATGGGCACAACTCAATGAGTTGTAATTTGAGACCTGTATTAGGCCCACAGTACGCAAGCTAAAAACTGTATTTGAAAGTATAGCAATGGGGCAGTAAACCAGTAGACGTAGCTGTATTTCTCTTTTTTTTTCAATGTTGCCTAAACATATAAACTGACTTTTGGTTGTCCACAAATACATTTTTTAACCGCTGAATTTCTTTTACCCTATGAACACATAGGTGTAATGTTCATCTATTGAAATCATAACACAAATTGGCCAACTCGCAAAAGCACTTCCCTGGTGCCTTCATTGCAGCCTACAATATGGATCTTGGCTCTGCTCCATAATCAACCCATAGGACCATTGACATGTATATATAAACCTTTGCTTGAAGTGACAGCCCACCTTACTCACAGGATCTGCTCACCCAACAAGTGTTAGACCAGCCATAGATTGTTTATTTTTGATCAACCAGCGAGGTGGATAGAGGAATCCTCCCGCTGTGCCATTGTTTTCTGACAGTAGGACTCATCCACTGTCAAAATACATTGATCAGTGCCGCAGCGCTAATCAAAGGAATATTTTTCAACAAGCCGATAAGAGAGGAGTCTATCATCAAGTTCTCTGGCACAGGCCATATATGAATCAAAATTCAGCTGGTCTCTGCTGAGCTGGCTAAATTTCGATTCATCTACTGCCAGCTTTTACTGCTTGTCCTTGGTCAGAATCCATTCAGGTTCATCCTCCCCTGGATGCAGTCCCATACCTTAATAATTGTATCAATAAGGATAAAAGAAGCTACTTCAGATCTTTTAGAGAGATTCATTTGTTATTGCTCGTTAGCATATAGTTTTGTAGGTTTGGCATCTTATAGATTTATCGACCGTGCATACAGGAGGTCATTTGTTTGTGCATCTTGCATTTAAGTGATACTGCTCATTTCTTCACATTTGCTGGTATGACCAGAGAGTTTGCCTGACTACTTTCAGATGTAAAATACTGATCAAGCATCTTGCACTGCTGCTTAATTTTCTATATGCTCATACCTTGTATCCTTCTGAGTTTTCAGCTGCCTTGTTAGATATGTTGGGCAAAAAAATTTGAACAAAAAAAACCTATTAAGCCACTGGAGAGCCTGCAGATTGGCATCAGCTCTAACACCAGTGGTCAAATCTATCAAAGCATGGATAGACTACATCAAAACAACTGTTTGTTAGGATGGGGACAGACAGCATGTTATCTAGGCTCTTAATGAAACAGTGCTAAGTTACAAGCTGTCATAGCTAAATTAGCACTATGGTTGATGGCAGACCTACATCCAAACAAAGCTGGTGCAAGATTCCCTTAGTCATCCCCTGTTGGTCGCCATTAATAGAGTGACAAAAGGCAAGTAAGGCCTTTTGCATCAAGACAGGATGAGCAAACAACTATACACATCTAGATCAAGACATGCATTCTCCTACGGCCCAGTGTGCACATTTTGGAGAAGATGGCGAGGCACATATCAACTCTCTTGTCGTTCTGACTCAAGACTTTTTGACACCTCGCCCAGCCAATCCTTCAGAGTGAGGGCCAAAATTGAAATTGTGCGTGTTTAGATGGAGAAATGTCAGGATCTCTAGATAAATTCAATAGAATATTACTATTTCTGCTTTTTAAAGGTTGCACCTCTGGGTTACCCTTTCACCCCAATCAGTACCAGAGTCTACACAGAAGGCTACAGTACAATACCTTTGAGGGTATGCCTGGAACTCACTTTAGAAAAATTTCCAGGATTCATTGTGAAGAATTTGGGAGGTTGGAGCCCTGTTATAGAACTAAAGAAACATAGCCATTTCATTATCACCCATGCTGGCTAACTGGGGGATTGGATGCTTCCCTTAGACATTCATTGCTTCTGCCAATGTTTGCTCTGTTGCTGTCTCAGAACAACGGACTTCACCCTAGCCTCGAAGGCCTGGATGTTTAAAGGCTAAAGTTGCAGAAGTTTATTACATTCACTAGCAGCAAACGACTCACTTCTTTGCAACTTCCAGTACGACAATCTGTCTTGGCTATAGCTATAGACTTTCTCACATAATTTGTGCGATAAATACCTTTTTATCTCTTTCTACACAATAGTAGCACTTCAGCCAATTCTATTTTCCCCCCCAGTCACGTCAAGCTTATACAGAAGCCAGTATAAGGTTCTCGCTGCCCCTAAATAATTGTTAAAGGATATTGTTCCTTATGAACTGTACATGCTCTTAGAATCTATCTTCATGCCTTTTAGGGCGTTACAGAGGTTATTTGCGAAACCTACTGGCTCCAGCAGAGGGGAAGAGGCCTCCAAGAGGTCTATTGCCAACTGGATAATCAAACTGATCCAACAAGCTTACACCCCAGTAAGTAGTAACTGTGTGCACCACTAGAATTGTAGCTTCGTCCTGAGCCGTCTACACAAAAGAATCGTTGAAGTTCATCTTCAAAGTAGTTAACTGGTCTTTCAATATATTTTATGTCACAATATGGATCTGCTCACTTCAGTACAATTTGGAAGACAAACTATATCATCCTCTATGTCTTTTGTTTGGCAGTACATTCTATACTGTATCTGTCCCTCCCATTTAGCGAGTTATTTACCATGTGTATACCAACATGTAGGCACCAGGGGAACCAAATACTGTTCCTTATTTTTGTTTTCTATCGATGGCAGCATACCTCCCACCCTCTATTGAGCCATTTACTAGAATGGGGGTCTATTCATGCATATGCATGCAGATATTACTGGTGTTATGGGGTAAGGTACAGAGCCTAGTACTATACATAGTCTGCCTTGGAAAAGGACCAGGAAAGACAAATGATTATTATGAAGAAGAAAAAAAAAAAAATTCTCCCTTTTACAAAGCTTTTGTTGTGATCCTCCACACGTGGAAATGTTTGTAACCAAGTGATAGACTTCTAACGTATAAAAATAAAATAAACTCATGCACCCAGACTTGTACTATATGTAATATATCAAATATTCTTACTGGCAAACCTCGTGATTCCAGACTGCTTTCCTATAAGTCATGTCAGGAATGAGATTGGAAGAACAAAACTGTGCGGAAGATCAATCTACTGTGTGGATGAATGCTTATTACTAGATTGATCATATATGCTATCTGGAAGAACAACAGATAGGGATGGTAACAGAAAGATGTTCACTGACCAGCTTCACATGTAAATCCATCCAGTGCATTACAGGACTTGTTTACACCACATTAAAGCTGATTTGAATGTTTCAGTGAACCTTCAGTGGCAGTCAAAAGAGCTTCATCTCAATCACTAAGCTAAGGCAAAATCCCCTTGCAAAGTAAACAACCCATGTGCCTTAAAGCCTAACTCCAGGTTTGATTTATCTATAAATAGTTCATGTGTACCAAGCTGGTCAAAACAAACTATTTACTTCACCATCAGATGTAGCAGCTGTGTGTGTGCTGTATAAACTGTATGTAGCCTCAGTTACATACAGCATACAGGGACTTCCTGTACTTCTCCAGAAACAAAATGGAGCCAGACTGAGTGCTGCTCAGCCATTCACAGAAAGCTTTCTATTCAGTGAACGAATAAAAAGCTTACTCTGGCTTGCAACATCATCTGCTCCTCTTTGCCTCAGTCAAATCAGAGGAAGCTTTGTATTCATTCATAGAACACAAAACTTTCTCTGAATGGCTGAGCAACGCTCACCCCGACTTGATTTTGTTCTGAGAGCGGGATGAAAAACAGCTGAGGCTAAATACAGTTTATACAGTGCAGGCAACTGCTGCATCTATTAGTAAAATAGAATGAAACTGCTTGGTCCAAGCAAACTAAAGTTCACTGAAGCATGAAGATGAGCTTTAAAGCATTTTGCAAGGTTAAGAATCCCATTTAACTTGATTTCATATCAAAATGCAGGTTACTGTGCATAAAATGCAGCAAGCAAAACCTTTTAACAAAGGCACCGCAAGACATCACATTGGTGGGAACAAGTCACAATGAAAACAATGCATGCGCACTTGTCCAAGCACTTTGTAGCATTGAGGAGGAAGCTGGAGGTATGCTAAATACAGTTAGGTGGGCGCTGTGGAATATGAGCTTAGGATATTGCAAAGGGCTATTATTATTCCAGAGATGTGTATAACCTTTTTTGTGCCCATTTTCCAGTGCCTACATGGCCCTGATGGCCTTGACGGTCCTGCTATCCCTGCAAAAATACAATGTAATTCAATTATAGGGAAGAGAAGTAAGAATGTGTAAAAAAAACAATGAAGTCCTCAGACAGAAGGGAATTTTAAAAAGGCAGCTGATAAATAAGCTGCAGCATGCTGGGATGAAAAATAAATGTAGCCTGTTCATTCTGAGTTCATCCTTTAGTGGAATTCATAACAACGCATCACACTGCTGGGCTTACAGGCCATAACAAGTTTCTGCTAGGGCTCCTAACATGTTATTTGTAAATTTATCATGTTACAAGCACTACAAGACTCAGGTTACACAGAGTTCTGGGCTTTAAACTAGCATTTGAGCATTATGTGGTACAAGTATACTGTTTTCACCTGCAGAAGCAATGTAATACTGACTAAAAACTGACAAGTGTAATTACTTTGTTTTTTTTGTTAATCCTGAATTGCTAACATGTGGAAGCATTTTTCAAACACTGAAGAAAGTTCACTAATCTGCTATGCATCAGAAACGGCCTGGCAGTCAGGGTTTCTTGTATTACCATTGATCTGTCTGCTAAACTGAGAAAGCTGTAGACAACATCAATTATACATTTATCAAACAGATAAAAGTTGTATCCAAAACAAACCGAAAAATATTTTTATGACAAAATAAAAACCCTTAATATGACAAAAGTACAAGCAATAGGCACAGGTAACATGCTTTTCGAGGTGAAATATAAAACTAAAACCGTATGTTTTTAGATTCCAAATCATAGACTTCTGTTCTAGAAGGGATTTCATTGAAGGCAACTTCAACAGTCACTTAAAATAACAAAGCCCTAGCAAGACGACTTACTGTATAAGGGCAGTTATAATCACTTGAGTCCCAGGCAATGTTTTAAAATGGCACAGGGACAGCTCCGGTTTGTCCCGGCAGTTTTAAAATGGCACCAGGACTCAGTGGTTCCTGCAGGCCTCCACCGGCACTAGCAGCTGTCAGTGACAGTGAAGGTCCAGCACTAAGCCCAAGAGCTGAAATGATGAGTTGCTGGTCTTCCCATCTTGCTGCATAGAACTCCATAGGTATGTATGTAATCAATCACTGTAAAAACGCTTCCCTTTGTGTTTACACTGGAAGGGATGTGAAGTCACAAGTATATATGTATAATACGTTAAGGTAGACGATAAATACAAAAAAAAAAAAAAAAAATTATATATATATATATCAATCAGAATGGAGACATTGCTGAAATTCTAAAAAAAAAAAAAATAAATCTGGGATTTATTAGGATTTAGAGGAAAAAAAAATATCATAGGCTAAAATGGTTAAAGAATTATCCCATTCAAATGAATTTCTGATAAAGGTCAATTCTGGTGGAACAAGTCATCAGCTGGTTTGAGAACTGTAGTGGTAAATCATCTTTTCATGGTTCCTAGCTTTGTCCCATCTATGGTTGTGTCCACCACCACAATTTAATTCTTGATAATATAAAATACAATAACAATCCATCAAAGTGACTGAGACCCCTTCCCGGGATGTGTGCAGTAGAAGTTAGGAGATTTTGCTACCAGAACCCTCCAAAAGTTTAAGGAAAAATGTATGTATGTTTAGATTTTTTTCTATAAATAAAAGAGCTTCTTAAAAGCATTCATAAATATACACAAGTAAATGCCTTTTGCTTTAATAAGTAAAAGCAATTAACAAAATCATGAATGGCAATTTTCTTTTTGCAATTACAACACAGAAAGCTTTGGGACTGCTTTTTAAAAAGTAATTTTTTTTTTTATACTGTTGCTGTGTATATTGTGATAGATCAAAAACTATTCAGAGCTAAGGACTACCTGTGTGAAATAGTGATGTCATATAGGAAGCTGCATGCTCTTCATACCTGGGAGTACCAGGCATTTCCTTAAGTTCCTGTCACTGAACAGGGTGGTGGGGGATCGAAGAAAACGCAAGCGCATGCTGCAGGGAGTGGGGGGATAATAAGAAAACCTGTTGCCTTGTCTTTAATGGGGAAAGCGCAATTTTACTTTAGGAAAGTGAAGTAAAAAAGGCTCTAAATAGCAATTATGGAACAGATCTTGTTGGACTTTTGTACCAGTAGATCTTGACAACTGAACTATGGAGGCACATTAAAATAAAATCTACTTGAGGCTGGGTTCACACCAATTCAGATGCGGCTGACAGCTGGGGTCCGGTGCGTCCCTGTTCTCTGCTTCAGGGATGAATCTGGCCCGATCTATTGCCTGAATTTGGACCTGCAACGGAGCCAAAGACGCACAGGGACTGTGTAATTCGCTCTGCAGCCACCCCGGACATGTGTGAACCGGCTCCACCACAAGCTCTTGTCATGCGAATTGGATCAGGAGAAACCCACATCCAATTCGCATAAGTGTGAACCAAGCCTGACACTGATAGAATAATTGTTTACATCAATATTTCAGGGGGGGGGGGGGGGGGGCGGGGAGACACGTATTTATATATATTTATATAGCATAAAGAGGCCTTTTTTTTTCTGGTGTCTTGACTTGGTGCTGCGTGCAGACAGCCCATTGGAGTGTATTAAGACACAGCAGCTGGTCCTAATGTGACCAGCGTGTGGGTGAGTGACCCCAACACAGACAGTATATTCAGGCTGCTTACCCGCACGCCTGTCACATTAGGACCAGTGGGTGCGTCCATGCAGCTGCTGTGTCCTAACACATTGCAAATGGGATGTCTGCAAACAGCACCTGAAGTTGAGGTGCTGGAAAAAATGACCCATTCATGCTATATGGGCAAAAAAAAAAAAAAAAAAAAAAAAAAAAAAAAAGGGGGGGGGGGGGGGGTTAGTCAGTCATTCGCATCAACACATCAGTTTTTTTTTTTTTCCTTCATACCCCTTGTGACATTGTTATATCAGCGTCCGACTTTTCATTTCCATGCTTTCAGCTAAAGGGATTGCTGCAAGGGTTGGAACAGTGGCGGTCCATCCATTAGGGGCGCTGCCCTCTCTATCCACGGCCACCATCCCCTATTAGGATGCTGGGCATCTGAATTACAGCGGTGGGGATATTTTTTTGAAGCACCCAATTAGAACCAGAGGCTCCAATAGGCTTCAAAATAGGGTGGGCTTGGGGCGCAGAGCACTGCACTACAAGCCCACCCAGGTGTTACAACAGCGAATGAAAATTCGCTATTGAAACACTTTGTTTTACTGTTTGCCCCCCCCAAAAAAAACACAAATTACCGCCGGCCGCCACTGGCTTAGAACATACCTAGAACACTGACAGGGGTGCTTACAATGGGCAGCTTTTATGCATATGGCTTAAACCTATGCAGAAAAAAAAAAATTGGTTTTTATGTGTTAGTCTCCCACTTAAAGTCCTTTTAAAACTACATTATAATCTCAGACCAGGGCAACAATGTTGCTGTGTGATTTTACTATAGAAAAAAATAAACAGTTATCACCCTGTTAAATGACATGGGAAAACTAACACCTACTGACAGGATCCACAGACAGTAAAGCTCCCATACACACGGGCAGAATATTGGCTGAAGTCAGCCGTTACAGTAGAAAACAGCCGACATTCGGCCTGTGTGTACAGGGACTTGTCTGACAGTAGCCGATCTCACGACCAGCTTCTGTCGTACAATCATGTTGGAAAACTAGCAGCCGATCGGCATCCGCTCAGCACTTGCAATCAATGGCAACACTGTATAGTTAGTACAATGAGCTCCTCAGTTTTCTTTTGTTCAGCCCACTGGGTTGAGAAAAAAAAAAAAAACCTACCGTGTGTACCAGGCTTAAAAGTTATGTTATGGTGGGGATTTAGGAAAATGAAAACCGCTGTGTAAATGCTAGTGGCAGATTGCATCATATGTCACTTTCATTTTGCCCATAGTTACACTTTAAGGCTGCCGGTACAAATGAAATTGATTTAATTATAGTAACCCAAAGCTGCTTCTTGGCCGTCAATGATTTAATTGTGTGACAACACTAAAATGAAAGCAGACAGTGCTAGCTATGGGTTTATGGACTACTTTATATTAAAAAGTGGATGTAAAGTGAAAACTTGGCTGTAAATGTTTCTGCCTAGTATGCTGCTTACATTCAGAAAATTTTAGGACAAATTAAAATGTTTACTTGTTATCCAGAGCACTCCTGTGTGCCGATTAAATACCACCTCTGGCTTAAAGCTGTAGCTAGGGACTATAAATATTATAAGCATAGGCATTATTTGGCTTTCTCTGCCTGAGAAATTTGCCTACATTCAGTTTTTTGTTAAACCCACATCATAAAAAAACTATCAAATTTATTGTGTATTACATGCTGTTCATACTCAGTCACTATGAGATTTGTTTTCTGTATTCTGCAAAAACCCTGGTTGATCCTGCTGTTCTGTCTCCACCTTCTGTCCATGTCCCCAATTCAGCTAGAGATTTTTCAGGGCAGTGTTGGCAGCTTTGCACATGGCTCAGTTTTCAGTGAGTTTCTATACCGAGCATTTCCTCCCTATCACATCTGAACATCCCATGTGACTATAGAGTCACACATGTGGGTGTACACACAGTGATAAATGACAGACCACTCCCTCCCTCCCTCCTCCTCCATGCCCAGTAACCAGCTAAACACAACGGGGGTGGCATATTACCTGTAGATTGATGGAGGCTTCATCTCCCTGTTATTCTAAGACACAGACTGCAGGGGGGTGACACAGCCTGTAACTGGCAGAAATCCATCAACACATGTTATTGCCAAAAAAAAAAAAAAAATTATATATATATATATATGAAATCAAATATTTTATATATATATATATATATATATATATATATATATATATATATATATATATATATATATATATATATATATATATATATAAATAACACAATTTAAAACTTTTCTTTTAAAATATGATTTACTTTTACTCTGTATTCCAAAGGCTGTCTTTTTATTTTGAACATGTGACCAGCAGCAGAGGACTAGAAGCTCCTCTTACTTATGTTTCCCTGGGAAAGAGCTGGGTCATGTGACAGCTGTATATCGATTAGGAGAAAGGTACTTCGATTTTTTAAAATCTTTATTAATTACAGTGCCATCATCCAAATACAGAAATAGAAGGGACAAAGTACATTAAAGTGGAGTCGTCCCCCCCCAGGCAAAAACTGCTGACTTTTAATATTAGGACACTTACCTGTCCTGGAAACAAGTTCCCTACTGTACATGCGCAAAGCGTGGTGCGCTTTCTGAATGGCTCGGCGGCGGGGTAAAGGAGGTGGGTGGCTGAACTTCATGGCGAGTTCTCTCAGAAGTGGGGATGGGTACCTGTCAAAAACAGGTACCCCCCATAAAGTTGCCAAATGTGGCACTGGTGGGGGGGGAGGGGGATAAGCAGAGCTTTCACTTATGGGTGGAACCATAGTGTGTTTAGCATCACTTTAATGGCAGGCCATAGATCTACTTTAAAGGTGGATTCAACTATTTAGAACTGGTAGTATTAATATATATCATATTTGTGAATGCAAACGATATTTCTGTAAGCTGAACAGAGAGGAATACTTGCATGACACTTCCTGCAACCTCTGTCATAGTATTTCCCTACTATAAAATTAACACGATGGGAGGAATTAACAGTGATGCAAGCACCATTCTTATATATAAAAATGGAGCAGACGTTGCAAAAGGTGCACAAGCCCCTTCCTTAATTAGGAGTGACCATTTCTCTTTTCTGCCATGTCTGACAGCACAGAGAACATGAAAGCTGGAGCTGCATGCTCCTGTCTTTCTACTGTCTCTGCCCAGGTGGAGGACAATGGTTGCAGGCTCTGCTTGTGTAGTGTAAACACATGACATAATTCAAGGTTGCACCTGGCAGGAATCTGCAGCAGTTTTCTTTATAGATATCAGCCATATTCCCTCTGTTAATTAGTTGCAGACCTGCACTGGTTTCTATTTACTTTTTGAAATAGAAACTGATGCAGATAGACATAAAACAGGTCTATCTGCTTAGTTAAAAATGCATACGCCAACTCCTGACCGTTTCCTGCACAATATAATGGCGCAGAAAGCTTAGTGAATTCCCTTGAATGTTTTTACAGAATCTAGCTTCTAGAAAATAAAGCTACCCATCCATTAATCTGCTAATTAGTTTAGCTAATTTTACACCACCTTTTGCTGACTGATGGACATATATTATTCAAAAGACATCCCCTCCCACATATTTACTTGGATCTTGAATAGGGACAGTGAAACATCCAAGCTTTTTGAAGACTCCATCTACTCTTAGATTTCACACTATATGGAAATCTGGGTAATCTGCCTAACATCCCAAACGTAGAAGCATGCCCATAAACGTGCAGCCCATCCTGGTGCCCAAATTAGTCAAGTCTGGATCTGCTCAGACAGTCCCATGTTTACTTTTGGCCTGCATAAATTGACCAGAGGATCGCAGCTTTGGATTAGTTTCAGCACAATTTGGGTGCGGCCGAGCATAACAACATTATGCTGAACACCATACAATGGTACTCAAATAGGTAGAACAGGAAGAAACAGTACTATGAAAGGAAGTACAGATCTATGCCTTTTCATACAATTATTGTATGTATGAACATAAACACATATATAGCTCTATTCATCCATAAGTAAACATGATTAGAGAAAAACCTGTATGTATAACTATGGAACATCTCACTGAATATTTGCTCTTTTACTAGTAGTTTGTTAAAAAAAATGAAAATGAAAATGCCTTTTATTTATTCCCAATTTAAGCGTTTTAGTAAGTAATCAAAATTGTGCATTTAAAAGCCACATAAAACTAGGTCTGTGAAATCAAAAATTTGCTTTTGTCACTTTGAAACATTAGAAAAAAAAAAAAAAAAAAATCACTTCAGACATCTCCTTCCCCTATCAAAAAAACTACAAAAAAATACCACCTTGCTGTAATTTCAGTGGATTGCATCCCCTTACGTAACATTTGATTTGTTTACTTGTAAACAACCTGTTCAATATTTGATAATTATAAAACTAGGCTTTCCACCCACAAAATTGACCCCTGGTTTTAGACCCTATTCATGCTATAAGGAAGGCTTTGGCAAAACGAGGTTAGCATTATTTGGATTGTACACTGCTATTGTGGCTGAATAAATAGATACTTATAAGAAGCAGCTTTGGGTTGCTGGCGATTTTTTACCATGGATTTACAGTGAACTATTCATCAGAAACCTCAAGGCTGCATTCACACCTCTGTTTCCCGGGGTGTTAATGGATGAGGTTACCGGGAAAATGTGTAAAAGTAATGTTCTGTGGAGTCCGTTCATATTACTGTCCTGCAGCACAATATGAAAACAAATCCTACAATTATGTTTTTAGGTGCTGTAGTGTCCATTGTAAAAATTAGAATTCCTACTTCTTTCCCAATTTGAGCTGGTAAATGGGTCCTCCAGATTCCGCCCAACATTTTTATTGGGGAAAGCCAGCAAAACAATTCCTACAGCATCCCATGCCTTATTTTTGGGGCGCATAATCCAATCAATCAATGTGTATCTTTCAAACTTCTCTTGGAAAGCAGCTGTGGAGAGTTCTACTGTTGGGAGTGGAGCCTCGCATACCCAGCATTGCGAGCTCCATTCATAATAGTAAAACTCTGGCACTAGCTTATATTTTTTTTTTTTTTGGTGGAGAATGCAGGCATCGATCCTGCCACTAGCTTATGACTTAAAGCAGTAGTAAACTATCTACTTGCCGCCCGCGCTATAACTGAAAGACTGCTACAGCGCCGGCCTTAATTGCCCAGTAAGTAAATTGCCCTGCGAAGTAAAGGCATAATGTGCTAGTAGCATCGCCTACTAGCACATTTTGAAAGCGTTACCTTGAAATGAAGCCCTCCAGCGGTGCTTTGTGACCGCTGCAGAGGCTTCCATCTTCACCCAGGTTTGCGGTCTGCGGCTGCTTGATTATGGCCTCGCATGAGCGAGGGAGTCTCGGCCAAGGCACACAGCTCTGAATGAATGCTACGGTTATGCCGTTCCTTCAGAGCACAGGTGCCGGTGACATCCCCGGCTGCTGCTCGCTGGAACTGTTTAGGAGATATTCATTATACCTACAAGAAAGGTTGGACTTGATGGACTTGTGTCTTTTTTGAACCTCACCTACTATGCAACTGAAAGTTTTTTATAAGCATACCTGTAGGTAAAAATCACAAAGTGGAGTTTACTACCACTTTAGAGGTGAAAATGTATTTATTAACCACTTCTCGACCAGCTGCCGCACATATACTGCGGCAGGTCGGCTCCCCTGGTCGAATACGTTGGCTCAATTTCAGAATACTAGGGGGCACGCGCCACCGATGCGCGTGCCCGGTCACGATGACCGCCACGATCGCTCCACACAGAGACAGAACGGAGATCTGTCAAAGTAAATAGACAGATCTCCATGCGGTCAGGGAAGAGTATGAACAACGATCGAACTCCTCACCCAGGCAGTCCCATCCCCCCAGTTAGAATCACTCCCTAGGACACACAGTTAACCCCTTCCCTGCCAGTGTCATTTATACAGTAATCAGTGCATTTCTTGTCCGATCTGTCCCCCCACAATGTTGCAGTCCTGATAAAAAAAAAAAAATAATAATAAATCGCAGACCACCACCATTACTAGTAAAATTATATATATATTTATTTATATTAATAATGCCATAAATATAGCCCCTATTTTGTAAACACTATAACTTTTGCGCAAACAAATCAATATATCCTTATTGCGATTTTTTTTTTTTTTACCAAAAATATGTAGAAGTATATATAATTGGCCTAAACCGCAGAAGAAATTTGTTTTGAAAAAAAAATAATAATTTGGGGATATTTATCATAGCAAAAAAAATTTACCATCGAAAGAAAGCTCTATTTTTGGGGAAAAAAAGGACATCCATTTTAATTTTGTACAAAGTTGCACGCCCACGCAATTGTCAGTTAAAACGACGCAGTGCCAAATCACAAAAAATGGTCTGGTCATTAAGAAAGCAAATCTTCCGGGGCTGAAGTGGATAATTAAATTTTCATTAAAAAGAAAACAGGACAATAGAATTACAATAAGTCCACTTTAAAAGAGAAGTATGGCCAAAGCTTTTTTGGCCATACTTCTCTTGCGAGTCACAGGAGCGCGCGCACTTGTGCTCTCCTTTGACCCAGAGTCAGCTGACAGCAGGCTAAAGCTGGCTGAAATTACAGAGCCACTCCAGATTCTGGAAGTATCCTGACAATAAATATCAGGATCTACGCAGATGGCTGATCGGCAACTGTCTCAGCGCACCACTGAGAGCCTGAGCCAGCTGCTTCTGCCCCCTCCCAAGCCCGGCGCTCCAGTTTGTGCTGGAGGGGCAGAAAAGACAGCGGTGACTGACAGTCACTGCTCCTGGGAAAACTGAGGAACTGAATGATCAGCAGTCATGTGATCACTTAGTTCTCTGGCTTAGAGCCAACGGGGTCAACAGCTGCAGCATAGAGGTGAGTATATTTGGGGGTTTTTTGTGCATCCCCACACTTCCTTTAATGAAGAACACATATTTATTGGGCTGCTCTGCTTTAAGATAGAAAACTGAACACCTTCATTGCCAAGTATGAAAACCTAAGCACTAACAGGTTCTCTTTTATTAGGCTGGGGGGAGGGGGGGCATTCGGTTATTAATTGTAAAGCCCTAATTCTTCTTTACAAATATTAGGGGAAGGGGTGCATAGGGATTAAGAGGCTCCCCCAACTCTTTGAGGTGAAGTTGTAGGGTACTTCCATTGTAAATCATACAATGACTACATACACATAATAAAAGTGTTATTTGAAAAACAGCATCTACCTTGCTAGACATATGCTATCTGGGTAGATACTGTATATTTCAGCCCATAAATGAACGTTCTGCCGTAAGTAGTATCAATTTAATTTGAATTAGAATTTTAAGCAAACTTACTTTATTATGCGCAAACAGCAAAAGCAGTGCTACATAAAGGAACCTGAAATGGAGGCCCAAATCTGACTCACAGTGAAACCCTATGACTTATGCTACTATGGTTTACATTTTTCTATTTAGGCATCACAACACAGCTCCTTTGGCACACCAGTACTTATTACAGAGAAGAGCTGCACTGCCTTGTATGCAAAGACAGCGAATAACTCCTTAAATATGTAGAAGAGCTGAATCTGAAGGTAATGTATTAAAGCTGTAGAAAGGCACATACATACCGATCAATCTAAAGTAACCTATGACAAGGATCGTTGAACACAGAACTGAGCCTTGCAATCATATTTCAGTATATGCTGAAGAACAGCTTTTTTACATGGAATACATTTTCATACAGGGTAGGAAACAAAAAAAAAAAAATATGAAATCACGGGAGGGAAGCTAATGTGCATATCAGGCTTAGCTATGCTTTAGCTTTCGGTTTTTCTGAAGGTCATGTAGCAACTACTGCCTCAGTATGTGTCTGTGTCAATCAGCACAGTTATTCTCTACAGAAGTTTATTGGTAATGATTCAAGCCTGGCCACAATGCTTCCAGCAGCAGGATGTCAAAAAAAGGGCTCAGCAAGGAAGCATCAAAAGAACCAATAGCACAAACATGGACACAAAGAAATGCAAGATTTGCAGATCTACCTTCCCCTTCCTCCACTTCTAATAATCCACACTAATAATGTTTTATTGGAAACAGCTAGAGCTTCAATTCCACTTATTACCATGCAGCTTACAAAACATTTTGGCACTGTTGCCAACAACTATGCTAAATTGTTAAAAAAAAAAAAAAAAAAAAAAGGCCAAAGCTTTTTTGGCCACACTTCTCTTGTAGGGTCAAAGGAGCTCACTTATTTTAGTCCTCCTGTGACCCAGAGTCAACTGACAGCAGGCTACTATCAGCTGACGGAGCAGATCCGAACCAATTCCAAAAATTAGCATTACAAATAAAAAAGGAACGGGTTAAAAAAATTAAATGCAATAGAAATATAAAAAAGGAAACTGCTAAGAATAAGGTAGAGCATGAAGGAAGTGTAAGGCGTCATTCACACTTGCAGCACATACACTTGTTTATTACAGTGTAGTAAGAAAAGTGCAGTTTACCTGGTTATTGTATTTCTATATGCACCAGGTTACCTGCATTGTACATGGAAGGAAATTTTGGTCAGACTGTCATGTAGCAAACTTTCATGTAGTGTTTTCTGATGTGAATGCATTTAAACTGACGCAAGTAAACTAATTTTAAAGCACAAACTCTCTACAGAAAGGTATAAGGCTCCATTCACACTAGCGCGTTTTTTGATGCATTTTGCATTTTGCAGAAATGCACGGGAATTTTTTAACATGGGTTCCTATGGAACATGTTCACATCAATGCCTTTTTGTTTCTCTGCATTTTTGGAAAGGGTCGGGGACTTTTTTTCATGCAAAAAGCAGCGTTTTGCATGTAATGGATTTCAATGGACAAGCATCAAAAACGCAAGTGCACCGTTTTTGCAGCGTTTTTGCCGTTTTTTTTTTTTTTTGTAATTTTTTTTTAAGACTGTAAAAAAAAATGAAAAAAAAAAAAACGCAAAACGCAAATCGCGGCAAAAACGCCGCAAAAACGCTGCTCAAAAACGCTCAAAAGCAACATGCATAGGTGTGAATCGAGCCTTAGGCCTCATGCACACTGGGCGTTTGCTCAACTCTCCTTAACACCTTTCTCCTGGCAGAAGAAAAGCAGCATAAAAAACGCATTTAGATGCATTAAGCGCTTGGGTGTTAAATAATTTAATTGACCATAATAATAATAGGTTCTGGCCAATGAAATAATTTAATGCTTACGTGCTAAACACAGAAAGTTTTAATGCATGTTTAGACACATTTAGGCATGTCACGCATTTTTTTTTCTGCCAAAAAGGCTGCTTCTCCTGAACACGTTGGCAGTGGGGTTTTTTCGGCCTCAACGCCTATGTGTGCACTGACACAAACTAACACTGGAGGGGCGTTTAAAGGTAGAAAAAAAAGATAAGTGCTCCTAAAAGTGGCGTTTTTAACATCCAGTGTGCATGAGGCCTAAAAGTAAAATAAAACACTATATTAAATTAAATATTTATTTAAGCACTCTTCCACAAGCTACATAAAGTTGCAAATGTGTGAATGTAGCAAAGAGATAAGGATGAGACAGGGAAGTGGAAAGGCCATATATGTGGACTCTGGACCCCATCGATGATGCTCAAGATGCCAGAGTCTTTTAGGTTTCCAACAAACCTCTTGGTAGTAAACTATTGCAGTCACTCAAATTGTCTTTCTGCAATTCAGGGCATGGTAATGACATAGATTTTATGTGGCTTAGCAGGATACTGAATACCACTAACACTTTTGCTATGTTATCACATATTTGGATATGCTATAGGCACACTTAGGACCTGTGTCAACGGGCTTTGGGCTTGTGTTAATGGGTCAAATCAATTCAGGTAAATTCTGCTAGTATTCCCCACCAGTTTGAGGCATTTGGAATTCACCAACAGGTATATTTTACCTGCAGATGACCGCCATCTGTCTTACATTTGATCTCTGCTGCATCAAACGGTTTCTGCATTTCCATTGACCTGTATAGGGAGAGAGAAGCTATTCTGATGTTAACAAAACCTTCTTGACACGGGCCCTAGTGGGATGCATTTAATAAAACGGGAGAGTGCAAAAACTGGTGCAGCTGTGCATGGTAGCCAATCAGCTTCTAACTTCAGCTTATTCAATTAAAGTGTTACTAAACCCAGGACCCTGCATTCACTATATCTGGTCTCTCACAGTACATGGAAATGCAAGAATATTAATAAATATAAACTGCTAAATACCTTTTCTCATTAGTGGTATATAGCAGCCTTGTGACGTCTATCATTGTCTGGCCAAGCACTGGTTAAAGCTTGTATAAAGTGTTTATTTTCTTCCGATTGTCCTATGAGGCTGCATGAAACCTGACCCTCTGTCTGGACAGTGCTGATCACTTATACCCAGTGTATATATATATATATATATATATATATATATATATATATATATATCTATATCTATCACGCACCAAAATGAGCAGAGTTCCTCCAAGGCTCTGTTCCATCAGCAGAGGGATTGGGGACAGTAATAGGAGGATCAGAGAAGACAGAATCAAACTGCTTTTTTACACAAGGGATGGAGGATTAACCCCTTGGGTTTCACAGTGAGTATAACAAGCATGCTTTACTGCATATACAGACTGATTTTACTGTTGTGGGTTTAGTAACACTTAAAGCTTTGACAAAAAAAAAAAAAAAAAAAAACTGGAAGCCGATTGATTTCTATGCAGAGCTGCTCCAGATTTTGCATGCTCCAGTTTTAGCAAAATCAACCTCAATGGCTTTTAGATTTGTTTTGATGCAGAAAGCACAGATATTTATGGCTATATAAAATATACCGGCGCTTTTTCCAAAAGATTTGTAGACATCTAAGCTGGACAGTCATACAGTGTCAGACAGGACTTATTCTCCTAGCTACCAAAAGAAATGGTAGCAGACTGGAAACAGACCCTTGGGTCAAAAAAGGATGCAAAATGAATAGACTGATACCTGGTGCTGAGGAGAAGAGACTGTAACTCTACTGAAAAATAGTGCATTAATTAGACAGTAGAGTAGAGCTACAGTCTATTCTGTAAGGTGTCAGTCTATAGATTTATGTAAAAAAAAAAAAAAAAAAAATAGTTAGGTTAAAAGATAGATAACCAGGCACCCCCTTAGGCAGCTAGGCTGGGACATGTAGCTCATCAACAGGGCCATAGCTTATCCATATTTGAGCTTTATCATCCGTGTAAATCAGTTAAGAAAATAAAATCAATAGGACAAACACTGAATGAATGCTAGAAGCAGAGTTTGTTTGGTATATTTCAGTATACAGACATTTACACACGTTATTTCCTTATGTATGGATACAAAGTCTTTCCTATGTCACAGGTACTTTCACTTATAATAAATCACACAATCAAGACATAACTAAAGTGCTCTCTATGAAAAGGCATTTGAGAAGGGCACCTGATTTTACAAAATAAAAAAAAAAAAGTGCACAACTCATGTTAAAGAAAAATCATGGAAGAAAAAATAAATGTGACAATGTACTGAAAATCATATTTATAGAGCAGTTGTCTGTCATTTCAGCCCAGTAGTATATGGAAGTAAAAAAAAAAAAAAAAAAAAAAAAACACCACCACCAGGCTAAATCTACAGAGTCTGTCATTGTTGCTCTGAAACAGTCAAATATATATTCTTGAGCGCAAAGTACTGAAGCTGTTTGTCTAGTTTGTGGATTCCTGCATGCCAAACAGAACCTTTTTGTGGAAATAAAACAAGACAAGATAATGGAAGAAGTCTCAAAATGATGATAAAATAATCCTATGTAAAATTATTTCCAAAGACTTTTACAACGTAAAACATTAAATGGTTGTTGAACACCTGCACAGAATGGACAGTTCCTTGAAGGGTGTAGACATGATTAACGAGGGCTCCGCCTCCCTTTGCAACGCCATTCCTGTTCACGCCGAGTACATTATGCTCCTTGTGTCATCTAAGGATACATAGGTTTTTTTTTTTTTTTTTTACTGCCATTTAAACACACTTGTAGAACTGAGTTCTCTGTAAACAAAATATTTTCCTCTTTTTTGATTTTCCAAAAAAGAAAATAGTAAGGTGCAGGTTAATAAGGACTTCCAGGGTAGGCCATGTTGTAATCATGAACAAAATATGTAAATAATCCTTTGAACTGTTTAAAGTAGAATGTAGTCATGACTTTTTTTCTTCTTTTAGAATATATCGAAAAATGCTTTGGAATGAACATGAAGAAAACATGGTCAACATTGTCTGCTCATGTACGTTAACATGTTACATGGCCCTTATACTTTTGTAAAGCAAGAAGGTATGTGCTGATAAATATCATATGTATATATATATAATTATATATCTCAATACAATAGCTACTAGGAGTTCTGCACATCTTTGAAGTATAAAATCATGCAAACCCACAGCGTCCTCACAAATATCAGATAAAAACTAATACAAAGGCCTTCACGTTACATTTTAAGAAAAAAAAAAAATATATATATATATATATTATACCACAAAACTCACATTCACTCAGTTAACAGGGAGATGAGACTCTTACATCTATTGCTGAAGAACCGCTTCTTCAAACTTCTAGGCATCACTTAAACTGCTATAGAGGTGGTATTCTGCCAACTGTGGAATTTTACACTGAACAGGGAAAAATGTGGAAAGACAAAATAAAAGGTGTACCGTTGGCAACCAAGCAAGTACTTGTTTTAATTTTCTATGTGTAAAATGTAGCGCCCTCCTCCTTACACCACCACAAGCATTAAGTGCATCTCTTTTTTCCCCCACCCCAGTTAAAATAATAGCAAAGGAATAATAAGTAATAACATATATATGGTGCCTTATTCGCTAAAGTAATTATCTGAAATCAAAGCAGCCCATGGGAGGTTTCTCCATGACATCCCTCTAACTTACTTTCTTATCCTGTGCATAATGCAAAAAGGTATTCATCCGGCACACTGCTTGTCAATACACAAGCTCTTAGAGAAGAAACTTGGGCATGGGTGCAGCAGTTTTTGTGGGGTTACCTGACCATTGAGTAAAAACCTATTAGCCAGGTGAAACCCTGTGAATATCTCTATCATGTGGGCACTGGTATCTTGATACTTGATAATCTAAATGCATAATTAAGGTGATTCTAAAGTCAAAATGTTTACCTTAATGCCTTCCCTGCATTAAGTGGGGAAAAAAACAAAAAAACACAACACATTTTAAAGCTTTCTGTCCTCCCCCTTTCTTGTGTGAAGGGGAAGAGAGAGAAGAGATCCAGCGCTGTGCAAGGCTGCATCTTTTCTCCCCCGTCTTCACACAGACTCAGGCAGTGAGGAGGATGTGGGGTTTGGGGCCAATCCCTGCTGTGTGTGTCTTTGGAGAGCAGCTCCATAGACATACACAGCTCGGGAGTGAGCACGCATTATGCATCCTCCATAGCAAGCAGCTTGCGAAAAGGAGGAGCCAATTTCGCCTGCGGGGGTCCGAAGAAGAGTCAGTTCATGCTGCTCTGTGCAATACCATTGCACAGAGCAGGTGAGTATAACATGTTTATTACTGTAATAGAAAAATGTTATCTTTAGTAACACTTTCATGCAAATTTTTGTTTTTCTAGCTGGAGTTCAGCTTCATGCATCTCATGGAATTACCTTTTCCTGGTATTATCAGCCCACTGCTGACTGCAGCTAGAAGCCCAATGAGATCTATATGGCAGTTGAGGAGGTAATGTGACCAGTTCAATTGGCTACTGATTAGAGATCACATGCCATTCCAGTACATCATCTAAGTGCTCAGTCTGAAAGGTATACAGCTTGTTTAAAATAAATACAGACCTAAAATTGACAACTGGAATATGACTGGCCACTCAAAGCTGTAGAATATCCTTGACAGAAATGTTTTTTTTCTAACAGGAAGTCCTTATAAAACTGCCAAGCGAAAGAACAAATGAAGTAAAAAAAGAAAAACAACTTAGAGTTTCGCAGCTTCATGTGACTGTCTTCTTAAAAGAAAAAAAAAAAAAAAAAAAGTGTCCAGCTAAATAGATCTACAGAATTATTTAAAAAAAATACCCATAAATAAAATGTATTTCCCCAGATTCCTGCTTTATAAATATTCACTATTTCAGTCCTTTCTTCTGTGAAGGAAGAAAAGCAGTGCAACAATTATTATCACTACAGAAAAGCTACTTGTACTACAATGAACTGGAAGAACATTTGGTATCGATTTCCCTTATAATTGTGAAATGCTGCCAATTCTAAGACACAGTTGCCATCCCTTAACAGACTTGATAATGAAACAAAACACCTTTGTAAATAACCTTTGACAGGAACCATTCTCCCCCTAGTATATACTGGTAACAAGGATAATGCATCAGTGAATAGGTGTAGTTTTATGACTCCGGAACTGACACAGAGCTTGGGTTGGTGAATGACTGCTTCCTTCACAGCGTCATCTAGAGCAGTGGTCATCAACCTTGTCCTCAGGGCCCACTAACAGGCCGGTTTTGCAAGATAACTGAAATACATCACAGGTGATTATCATTTGCTGCTCAGTAATTGCAGTATTCTAGTCTGCATCTCCCCAAGGTAATACATAAAACCTGGCCTGTTAGTGGGCCCTGAGGAGAGGGTTGATGACCACTAAGCTACAGGGTGTTTAGTTCTCAACAGCAAATCTCTAAATGAATTGTATGCAGTAGTGTCCAAAAGTCTGAAGAACAATGTTTATTTCAAATCATTGTTTTTACTCGGTTGAGATTTATGAAAAGTGCTTTGTTTGAAACCAAAATGTACCTATCCTGTTCACAAACAATTTAAATCATTTACATTTATTGTGAAAGCATAACATTTATTTAAATAACGTGTGCTCCCAATAACGAGGCATACATTTTGTAGGTCTTAAAGCGATAAAGTCTTTTTTTTTTTTTCTTTAAAAATAACAAACATGTTATACTTACCTGCTCTGTGTGGTTTTGTATATAGTGCAGCCCCGATCCTCTTCTTCTTGGGTCCCTCTTCTGTGCTCCTGGCCCCTCCCTCCTGTCGAGTGCCCCCACAGCAAGTAGCTTGCTACGGGAGCACCCGAGCCGCATCTGTGTGTGTCCATCCAGACACGGAGCTGTGTATTGGTCCCGCCCACTCTCTCCTGATTGGCTGACTTTGATTGACAGTGGCAGGGGCCAATGGCACTTCTGCGTATCAGCCAATCAGGAGGGAGCGTCCCAGATGGCTGAGGCACTCGTGCACATCGGTGGATCGAGATGGGGGGCTGCTGCACACAGAAGGTTTTTTATCTTCATGCATAGAATGTATTAAGATAAAAAAAAAACCTTCTGCCTTTAGAAACACTAACTTTCAAAATAAATTTATGTGAAAATCTAGTGTTTCACATATTATATCCTTATGTGAGATAGTGAGTGCAGAGACATCAGATTGTTTCAGGTCCTAACTAATAATTCTCCAAAGCCCTGATCACACCATCACACTGCCATTGGTACAATACAGCAATATTCATTCTCAATGGCACCCCAAACACACCTTGCCATAACTGGTAACTCTATACCATAAGTTGAATTGGGCCATTACAGAAAATAGTACATGCTATTTTTTTTAGTGAGCTAATGCAGTGCACATGTGTGGATGGGACTTAAATGTTAAAACTCCAGGAATGCAGCCACTGTGAATGCCACCTTCTGGACTTATCGCTTTAATATACATTTTTACAGAGCATCAGACAAATCCCCAATGGACCTTCTGGTCTCAGTTCCAGCAGCTGCAGAGTCCACCCCAAAATACAAAGGCTTCTGTGAATGAAGAGCACAGGGGACGGGCAGGAATGCTATTGTGCGTGAGAAGACAGCTTATGTTCCGTCAGAGCTCCGGGAGTGTAGCTGTGTTCACAGAAAACCATAATACTCAGATGTAAATTAAAGAGAGGAGTCCAAGAGGTGGCATGCATGGACTTAGCTTGTAGTATGCCAGCACATTTTACAGACTGGCTGAATTCCTGGAGTGCAGCTTTAGGCTGGGTTCACATATGAGCATGCAGTGGCTCACAGCAGGGGTCCGGTGCGTCTTCGTTCCCTGTTTCAGGTCCGATTTCAGCCCGAATTCAGACCTGAAAGTACCAAAAAGACGCACAGCGTTCCCCGTGCAAATCGCACTGGAGCCACTGCGGAGATATGAACCGGCTCCATCAAGAGCCAGTCACAATCACCTGCTATTGCGAATTGGATGTGGGTAACCCATATCCAATTCGCACTAGTGTGAACCCAGCCTTAATGTCAGAAAAGCACTGAAATATTTTAGAACCATTTCTATCATTATTAAAAGGGAGATGAAGGAATCATTCTATGTTCTGATAAATTTCTTAAGTCCTGAGGAAATTTTGCAGAGCCAGACCGCAGTTACACACGCATAGTTCCTTAGTGGGCAGTATAATGTATGCTGGAGATAATCCTACACATTAAATTAAAGTGGATGTAAACCCCAATTTTTTTTTTTTTTTTATGTCATAATGTGGAGTATAAGATTTCCTATCATTTGAGCCCAGTCTTACCACAAATAGTTAATCCAGCTCTGAGCAATCCTCTTATTGTTCAGTGAGATAATTCTTGACAAACAGAAAAAAACTTTGTCAAATCCTCCGCCTTGCTGTGAGTGACAGGTGATTTACACATCTCGTGCACTAGCCTAAGACACGCGTTATTTTTTAATTCCCACCCCCACTACTTTCTTAAGCAGCTCTGCAAGGATTGGCTGTTCCACACCTCAGCATGATTTGGCATGCTGAAGTCATGTGGTTACTTTCCTGTCTTTTCACTGGATGTTAGAGATCATAGCAGAAGTTCAGTGTAAGAAATACACAGGAGAAAATGCATACTGACAAGGGGAGTGTAGAGGTGGGCGGGGAGTCTGACATCACGACTCCACCCACCGAGCTCCAGACAACAGACCCGCCCACAGAAACTGCAGTTTTTCGGGTCTCATAACAGACAGAGGGGAGACATTTGACAGGTAAAGATACATGCAGGAGGCGTGTATATCCTTATAGATAACCCCTATGGCAGTAGTTTAGAAAGGATGACATTGGGTTTACATCCACTTTAATCCAAAGCAAGATCATGTAGTTCTTAAGTAATCAGAGCACCTACAACCGGCATATCAAATTACCTTCTTTACAAGGCAAAAGAAGATCTTCATATGATATTCAAATCCAAATGGAAAAACAAAAAAAAAAAATTATTCTCAATTCTACTTCGTAAACTTGCAGTCAACGAATGATTGGGAGAGCAGCAGTTTCCAATATAAATTCTTTCATAACAAATGTGCAAATAAAAGTATGGGCTAATAATTTAGAAATATCACTGTTGAAGACTGAATGACCTAAAAAACTGACATTGTAATTACAGATGGTTTATGTTTTTTTTAGTGGAGAGGAGTGAGAACCTCTCTGGTAATACCTATCAGGCACTAATTGACAATGTTTTGGCTGGAGTTGGGATTTAAGTAGAGCTTATTCAAGGACACAGCCACATCACACAACAGAATATAAAACCAACAATCAAATGTGGTGGCATAAATGTTCAGGTGTAAGGAAGATTCACCTGTTATGGAATGGACTGCACACTGACAGTACTAAAAATACAAATACATTTCTGTTGATTTGCATTAGTGAAAAATGATGTAAATGTTAGAAAATTTTCATTTAGGTTAAAACAAACTACCTTATTTCCACATAATTTATAAAATAAACACAGTTCTTTGATACTCTCAGACTTTTGGACCCTACTAAACGTATTAAAGTTTGGGGAAATCCCCTGATTTATGTTATCAGCCACTTCAGACTATCAAGAGGCTGCTTTGAGTGTTCTTCAATGAGTTTACTCATAAAGGAAGTCTATTGTGCATACCATATTATCATCCCCCACATTAACTTTTCATCAAAAGTTATAAATTTCTGCACTGTAAGTTTCTACATGTATGTCCACAAACATTACTGACAGTTCTTTACACAACTAAAATGACAAACAAAAAAAACTTTCACTCTAACTACAAGTATCCTTGGTCTCCTAAAATCCCGTCCACTGCCACCCTTTCGTTTCTCAGTAAATAACTTATTGCCAAACTGCCACCATTCTATAGACCAAATCACCAATAGTAAGTTTTTTTTTTTAGGAGCTGGGGTAATTTATTTAAAAAATAGTCTTTCAAACAGTATAGACTTCATTAAATACTCAAGGGCTCACACAGTAAGTTCAAATTCCCCCCTTTAGGTGTAGGACTAACCATGTACTTAAGTCACAAGAATAACAAAAATATCTACATAGCCTTTAAATATGCCAGCTGCCACTGAAAATAACTAAAAGGAGAATTAAGAGAGCATTGGGTAAAGATCTAATGTATAAATGGCAGACACGGTACCCTATTTAAAAGGCTAAAAGGCTTTTGTATACCCTGGCTCAGTCCATGGGACACAATCATTTGGCAATACTGTGGTCTGGACTAAATCAAACCCCATACTTTTTATATTTACCACAGGTAAAAAGTAAATATGTAAGATTCTAATCTGCAGCAACAAGAATGCCACTACAGATGGCACGGGGACTGGAGTGTGCTAAACAGGAGCAAAGCTTAAGTTGGCATACCTAAAAAAGTTAAGGAGACAGCCCACCTTGGTCAGTAGTATGATGCAGAGTAAGCCATGTTCAAAGGAGCCTATTTAGTATAAAAAAAAGTGCAAAGCGGCTTCTGTCTCTGTTAGAAGTCTTCACCCCTGACTCACTGTGCTCGTCGGTAATAAAAAGATCCACAACTGACATTCACTCCCACCCTGAAGCTACGAAACTCCAAGCTACAGGAGGAAAAATAGACTTTTCTTTACTTCATTTATAGGGAAGCGTTGTCAGAGCCCTACCCACAAGGAGAAGAGACAACAGCTGCCTTTATTTAACAGTTTTTTTTTTTCTCTTTAAACTTCTTAAAGTCAGCTAACTCTTTCGGTCACCGGTGTTCTGGTGTCAACAGGTTCCTCCCTGCTCGGCCGTTGTATGGATGAAGAAACAATGTCTTTTCGTTCACCTTCCCCTCTGTTTCTGCACTTATCGGCAGGCTGAGTCTTAGGCGGCTCCTGCGTACAACCATCGCTCTCGAGTACTTTGTCCTCTTTGCAAATTTTGACACTTAAGTCCTGTGGCTCTGGGACACTTACGCTGTCCTTTGAAGTCTCTGGCTCCAGACTAGTTGTGGATGCCTTAGATTCGGAGTGGTGGTGATGGTGGTGGTGATGGTGGTGATGCGGTTGCTCCTTTTTGGGCAGAGTGCTCTTGCTTTTAGGGCTACTTTCTTTACTTTTGCTTTCTGGGCTTTTAGCAGGATTCTGTACTTTTACGCTCTTTTCGGTGACAGCAGATGGAATCTCCGGGGGCTCTGGGTCTTTAACCTCCAGGCTTACAGTTTCCCGTGTCTTACGTTTCTTTATTGGTAATACAGTCTCTAAGAGGGGCTTAACGGAAGACTCTTTGATTGCTTTTTTCTTTGCGGCTTCGGCTGCTGCTGCTGCTGCAGCAGCGGCAGCAGCAGCGACACTGGCACTGCCTGGCTTGCGGCCCCGTTTTTTTGGAGCTGCTGATGGGTCAATTTCTGATTTTCTTTTCCGCCCTGGGCGCTTAATGACAAGAACCTGTTCTGATGTAGTTGCATCAGATTCTTCTTTATTTCCGGATAAAGGCATTTTGACCAGAAGCTTTCCTGGAGTCTTTTCAACTACTCTCTTAACCTGTACACCCTCTAGCTTGACTATTGGCTTTGCCTTCCCGCTTCCTTTTGGCCTTCCCCTTCCTCGGCCAGTACCGGTGGGTTTTGAAGCTTTGGGCTTTTTCGGCAGTTTCTGTTCTCTTCGAGAGGGGCTTCCTCTTCCGGTTACAGTGAAATCAAAATCATTGGGGTCGAGGGATGTGTCGCCTACTTTTTGGAAGTATGCTATAAGCTCGACTTTTGACCGAAAAGCTTTTCCACTTGGGCTATTAAAAAAAAACAAAAAAAAACAAAAGAAGATTAAAAACATGCAGTATGATAAGCAGTGCAAGCCTTGCATGTAGATCTTTGGCAAGACACTTTGTGATAAATTACATTAAAAATATAAACTTTAAGCTTGTATATGTAAAAACGTGTTGGTTATCTGTGGAGGAAGTATTACTGCAAAGTGGTTGCCTTTGAAGGAAAACACCCTGTTTGTATGTACACCTTAGAATGGCCTGTAGGTGGTGCTGCCTGCCAAGTTTGAATGCACTGGATTAAAACACACCTCTTTATATTTTTACTATGTCATTGCTTTTTGTGCTTTAGCAGAAAAAAAAAAAAAACAGAAATGCCTCAAATGACAAGTGTATCATAGTAACAACTGTTTAATAAAAAGAAAAAATGATAAACCCCCATTTCCCATTTTACACATTTGCGATGCATGAGGCATTTGTGTAGCTCCCAAGATTTTCCCAGCAGAATTAGCCATTACCTCCCCCTACATGAATGGGCACTTTTCTTGCACCTGACCATTTTTTTTACTGGTTGCTATGGATGATTTTTGAACAAAAGTAATGAAAAATGAATGAAATGAAAAAAAAAAAAACAAAAAAAAAAAAAAAAAAAAAACATTAACTATAAACTGCTGTACAGCTCACAACAATGTAAGCAGAGAAGGGTGAACAAAAAGAGAAAATTGCAATTAAATCATAAATTGATTTAAAAAACCTAAGGAATTTTAAAACACAAATCAGCAACTAAATATAATGTATATGGCCTATTAACATGTCACATTTACATCTTAGGCGAAGTATTTTCATTTATGTTTGATTATGTAAGATATAGATTTAACTATATTGTTGTTTACCAAAAACAGCCATACATGTATAGGCAATGTATTTTGTATTGTTTTGCTTTTTTCTTGTTCTATATGAAAAATTCAATAAATATAATAATTTAACTACTTGCCGACCAGCCGCTATTGTTATACGGCAGCAGGTTGGCTCTCCTGCGCAATTGCCTTAGCTGTACGGCGGCGCATGCTTGCTGCAGGAACGTGTCCGCGGGTCAGGCTATGTTTGCCGGCGACCCGCGATCACCTAGTACAGAGGCAGAACAAGGATCTGCCTTTGTTAACAAGGTGGATCCCCATTCTGACAGATGACAATGTCAGAAATCTTCTGTTCCCAGTCATCGGGAACAGTGATCTCTGTCATGTCCCTGGCAGCCCAGTTAGAACACACCCAGGGAACACAGTTAACCCCTTGATCGCCCCCTAGTGTTAACTTCTTCCCTGCCAGTGTCATTTTTACATTGATCAGTGCCTTTTTATAGCACTAATCAATGTAATAATGTCACTGGTCCCCAAAAAGTGTCATTTGCGATCAGATTTGTCCGCCACCATTACTAGTAAGAATAATAAAAAAAAAAAAGTCCCTAAATCTAGCCTATAGTTTGTAGACACGATAACATTTGCGCAAACCACTCAATATACGCCTATTGTGATTTTTTTTTTTTTACCAAAAATTATATAGAAGAATATATAATAAATATATAAATCGACTTAAACCGATGTAGTTTAATATATTTTTCTTGGAAATGTAATATGGCAAAAAGTTAAAAAAAAAAAAATTCTCAAAATTATCGCTCTTTGTTTATAGCGCCAATTTTGTTTGGGTACAGCGTCGAACGACCGCGCAATTGTCAGTTAAAGTAATGCTGTTCCGTATTGCAAAAAAATGGCCTGGTCATGAAGGGGGGTGAATCTTCCGTAGGTGAAGTGGTAAAAATTAAATAAAATAAAATTTAGTGTACAGGCACGTGATATGTCAAGATCACTTTTCCAGGCTGCAGTCTATAGTTGCTGGTGTTCTCTGTCGCAGAAGAAATATGGAAGTCACTACTGTAGACTTGTATTTTGAAGGTGCACGTTTCAGGATTCCCTACCTAAACCCCCTTCCTGCCCAAGGCCAATTTTCAGCGCTCTCACACTTTGAATGACAATTGCACGGTCATGCAACACTCTGACATTATCATTTTTTCCCCCCACAAATAGAGCTTTCGTTTGGTGGCATTTAATCACTACTGGTTTTTTTTTTTTTAGCAAAAAATAGGAGACTGAAAATTTTGAAAAACAGGTCATTTTTTTTCCCTTTATTGATGTGCGTTGATGAGGCAGCACTGATGGGCACTGATAGGTGGCACTGGTGAGGTGGCACTGATATGCACTACACAGTGCAGTGCCTCTCCCTGTTTATGACCGATGTCCCTCTGTCAGACGCCGGTGATTGGCTTTTTTTCCCTGATCTTCTGTTTACATCACGTGATCAGCTGTCATTGGTTGAAAGCTGATCACGTGGTAAGGGGCCAGGATCGTCCCCTTACTAAGATCTGTGATCAGCCGAGTCTTATTGACTCACAGGGCGCGCAGGCAGCTCATGCACAGGTTTCACCCTCTCCATTTGTCCCATTTACCATGATAATTCAAAGTGAAAGTAAAAGTAAATCCCAAATTTTGGGTTGTACCCAGAAAAGTAAGAGGAGAAATCTTCCAATGAGGACACTAGTTTTGATGACCTGGGTCATCATTTGATGATCACCAAAATAAAGCTCTATTTTGGGAAAAAAAGGACATCAATTTTATTAGGATACAACGTCGCAAGCCCGCGCAATTGTCAGTTAAAGCAACACTGTGCAGTATTGCAAAAAATGGCCTGGTCATTAAGGGGGTAAATCCTTCCGGGGCTGAAGTGGTTAAAGGGAGTCCCTGATTATGAATATCATAGTCCTGACAACCTCGTGATATATACCCAATGTTTAAGGTGAGTTTGATTGATTAACCAAGGTTGGGATGACAATTATAAGCATGCCAACCTAACTGATAGACATCAGTTTAGGCCCAGGCAAGACAGTGAATGCGGTACCAAAGGGGACCATCACTGAGCACATATTGAGTGGTTTGGATTGCAGGCACACAACACAGGGGCTTTATGTGATGCAATGTGGAGGAAAAACTACACCAAGAGCTTATATTTTGGATTTTTGTGGACTGATACATGCACACAAGGAAAGATCTGTACCACAGTTTAATGGTTTTTATTTTGATAATTTGTTGGTATAGTCACTCCATATAAACTCTTTGTATGATTAATTATACACAGGTGGCTAGTATTGGATTTAACTAAAACCACAGCACTATTTATATATTGTTTCTTTTATCTGTTCTGCTTGTTCTAATCATAGAGCTGGCAGCTAATTTAGGTGGATTTAAGAAGGGCGATTGCAAAACGTACTTGACTATAGAGCTGTGTTTTTTTTTTTAAATATATATAAATTTTTATGTAAGGTAGGGGAAAAGAAATCTGCCCCCTGTATCACTTAAACACCCCCCATGCCAGCAATGATGTGGCTGTAAACTATGATTATAGTACACTGGGCAATTCGAATGGAGCAGATCATGAATAGATGCAAAAGCACATGTCGCCTTCAATTAAAATGTATCAAAACAATTAGTGGCTGCAGAGATACAAAGCTGAAGTTACATGCAAATCCTAAATTTCCTTATGCTCGCTGAACTCAGACCGTCCTCTCCTACATCCCCAGCTGAGGCTGTCCAAATAAAGAACTAGTTGAGAAGTTCAGAGGATGGGAAGGGGCAAAATCAAGTTGGACTTTCATAGGATGTTGGCATTTACATATCATTTCAACGGAAACTAGATTATTTTGACATGCAGTTTATATTGAAATGTTTTAATATATTTTCTTATTATAGCTCTGTTGAATTTCCTACATCTGTGACACATTTCTTTAAAGGGATTAAAACAGCAAGACAAGATGGTATCAGATTTTGATTAAAACATTTAAAAAGGTGCTTTGTATTCACCCAAAACAAGGGGATTAGAAAACTAAGCAAAAATGTTTATTTAAAGCGGTGCTCCAGCCCCTCCCACAGAAAAATGAAAAGTCAGCAGGTTACACATACTGTAGCTGCTGACTTTTAATACTAGGACACTTGCATGTCCTGGAATCCAGCGATGTCAGCACCCCAGCCGATATTTCCATCGGGTCAAGGCATGGGTGCTGCCGCAGTCATTGCCTGTAAGGGAAACCGGCAGTAGACTCCCTACTGGGCATGCGCGAAGCGCGCTGCCCTTTCTGAGTGGCCCGGCGGCAGGAAAGGAGGGTGGCCGAACTTCTGACGTACCTCCCTGTGGCAAGGTCCGACAGAAGTGGGGACAGGTATCCGCGCTCCTCCGAAAGGAGCCTTCCACTTTTGTGTGGAACTGAAATAAAACATAACACATAAAAAGAAAGATTAAAAAAAAAAAAAAAAAAGGCACCAGTTCTAGTTATTAGGGCTGCAGGTGAGACAGACTGGGGGGGCTGTTTTCACAAATATATCTTTATTACAGTAGAGCTGACAGGAACAACCCATCACTTCTAGCTCACTGCGGTTTACCATAGACCATAGCACACAGCAAAACACTACACACTGTTAATGATTTCCATAACCATCTTCAATGTTACTACCTCTATGTGGATCAGTAGACACTGAGCTACAGAAAAAAAAAAAAAAAAAAAAAAAAAAGCTGAAATGATAAGATTGTCTGGTTTTTAATTCCTCTTCTCTAGACTTCAGTGTGTGTTATAACCAGCATTCGTAAGCACCCAACCTCGTAAGGATTACAGCAACAGCAGTAACGTGTTAACAGCAGCTGGGTGTTTTTTTTACAATGAACTGTCAGTCTTCTAGTAGAAGTGATTCAGCCCCATTACTGGGGTTGGTCAGTGTCTCAGCAGTATCACTTTAAGTGGTTGTAAACTTCAGACATGAAATACGAATAAAGCATATTCTTCTATAGTGTCCACTTGTCTCAATTAACAGCAATAAGTGTCATTTCTGTGTGCGGCTTTGTTCCTCTGCCATCAGCATGAATCACTTCTGACAGGTTTTCCTGACACCAAGATAAATAAGGCGATAGGATGTAGAGGAGAGATGCTTGCAGATAAACAGTTACAACTTTGTAGGAGGATCTGTTTTATATCTCTGTGTATCATCTGAAGCCAGTAACTTAATTGGGTATATGTAAGGGTTTACAAACACTTTAACTGTAGTGGAGATAATAACCAAGGTCGCTAACCTTGCTATGCTATCTGGTTGGGATATAAGGCTGTAGTTGCACGCTCCATGAGTCTGACATTTGTGTGTCTGCTGTCAAGCTGGCCTTCAGTGGTGTATTTTCAGAAAGGTTTAGTGATGCTTTCCTTATGAAGTTTGTTAATATTATTCCCATTGGACAACACTAGACCACCTGACATGCTACAGGACAGAATCTGGAAGAAGTGGTGGAATATATATGAAGAATGGGAAAGACATTGGAAAGGCAATGTAGAGTAGTGGGTGCGGAACATGGCAGATTTAAATTACGAATAGAAAATAGATTGATCTATCTTAAGGTCCCAGTAAACTAATATTGTGGGATATCTGGAGAACCTCATGTTGAGTGAGCAGTCGGCACAAGTGCTGGCTGACCACATGGAATGGACATTTCAGACTTTGCAATGGTTCGGTTGAATTCTGAAGCTTCAGAAGCGTTGAAGCCAACTAATATGGGTTTTATCCTAGAAATAGCTCATGCCAGAGGTTTTTCTCCCTGAGGCGGCTAGACTCAGCCCAGGAGTCACCTGACTCTTACCTTCTGCATGAGAGGCCTAGGGCTGATAGCCTCATTCAAGGCTACTCATTCTCCACTTCAACGCAACACCCTGTCTTGATTGGTTCAGTCTCTGGACAAATTGATTTGCCTGATTCTAAAGACTGGGTTGTCTCTGGCCTTGTGACTCAGGAGTCCAGTTCTGGTGTTGACAAAATAATTTCTTCTGATCTCTTGGAAAATTCTTACAATAGATGCCAGACTGAGGAGTCCCAGACACCTTGTCAGGGCAGGGGACTTGGACAATGGAGGTATCTCGTCTCCAGATTAATATTCTGGAGCTGGACATTCCAAATGAAAGGTTATCAGATCAAGATCCAGTTGGACAAGACCACAGCAGTAGCTTACATCCCATTAGGGAGGAAATGGAAGTCTTCCAATGGCGAGAGAAGTAGAAAAGACAGAAATTTACTTTCTGGCCATTTATATCCTAGACATGGACAATTGGAAGGCACACTTCATTATCCAGCAGCACCTGGATCCCGGGAGAGTGCCTAAACCTGGAGGTATCACAGGTGGGCAGTGTGGACTTTCTAATGCCCAGGTTATACAAACTGGACAAGTTTGTCTCCAGGTAATCAGATCCCCTGGCTGAAGCAGTGTATGCTTTGCTGGTCCCTTGGGACCAGTACAGCCTGATCTATGCCTCTCTCGTCTGCTCCGCAGGGCCGGGATGGAGGACATTCTGGTGATCCTCATAGCTTTGGATTGGACCAGACGGATGTTGTTTTCCAACCTGATCAAATTCCTGGCAGGAGCACCATGGGCTCTTCCAAATCATGTATCCTGTTTCACAGTCACTGGCTTTAACAGCAAAGCTGTTGAAGCCCAAGTCTTGGACCGGCAGGGTATCTTCGCAATGGTGAATCACACTAATGTTAAAAGCCAGAAAATCTACTTCCCGTAAAGGTCTACCATAACACGTGGAAGGCATACTTTGCTTGGTGAAAGAAAAGAAGATTTCACCCCAGGAAATATTCCGTGGGACGAATCCTCACCTTTTTTTTTGCAATCAAGCCTAAATCATCAGCCTTGCAGAAAAAAAATTTAAAAAGTGGCACCGCCCACCTTCCTCACCCTCTTCGGTATTGTCTACTGCAAAATTCACTTACTTGATCAAATAAACATCATATTTTCCAGCCGAGCGCCCCGACTTTCTCTGCTTGAGCTTTCTTGTCCAGCCTTCAGGAAGAGTAGGATCATCATACATAGGTCCTCTATCTCTAATAACAGACCGTCTTTGCTTAGGGAAGGCAGAAGCTTCAGGGACAGCAGGTGCAGCAGCCTCTGTACTTTCAGGTACTTCAGCTTTCCGTGCTTCAGTGGGTTCTTCTGACTGCTGTGTTGATGGATGGGCTTCTTCAGATAGCTCTTCATCATTGTTTTTATCCTTTTTAACATTCCTGAGTTTTGGTGATTTGTCTTTCTGATCTAAATCTTCTGTTTTTTCTTCCCTAGGGTATTAAAAAACAAAACAAAAAACACAAAACATAGGATTATTACAAATATATTTTCCAAAATGTATACACCAATAAGACTGAAATCTAGTAAGCTCAATAATTTATACACTGAACCTACATTCTCCTGTAGGAAGTTGTGCCCATAATGCCTCTGACCCATTTACTCTGGACTTGCCAAAGCATTCAAGGTTACTGGAATTACATTTCTTCTTGTTGAAATAAGTTTTCGAATGACCTTTAACCCAAAAGATTAATCTATAAAAAAGGTACTTTTGAGAACCCAGAGTCACACATTTAAATCCAACTTTTTTTTTTTTTTTTTAACTTTACTATGCCTAAAATGGTATTTAAATGAATAGAGGGTGGTTATCCAAGGCTCATAAAAGGGTCTAAATAAGATCAATGGCTAATCTTTAACATTTAATATAAACACAGCATTGCCTCTCGCTGAATCCATTTAATAAATACTATATTATTATTATAGTAGTGTCAATGTTAAAGACTATAGCTTCTCTTCTTGCTTATTCTTTCTCCAATAGATCAGGCCTGCAATGTCAGACACCTTTTCTTAATGGCAAACTCTGAAGTGAAAAAAGTTTGGATGCACAGGATGTAAGTTTGGATGCACACCTCATATTCTTTGTAATACATTTTGTATTATGGTTGACATTTTGTTACTTACAATATACCGTAATCACTTAACGGTTTCATGTTAACCAGTTAGGGTATACATTACTGCCAGACCTGCTTGCTTTGCCTTGTGTATCATAGCCGCTATGAGCAGCTATTTAAGGTCTGGTAGGCAGAAACAGCTGTTCTTTGTCAGCATTTGTGAAAATGTAGGCAAGCACCAAGGGCCCATTCATACTACTGTGTTGCTGTAATACACATTCCATGCATTAGTGCAATGCTGCGCCATTGATTCTGAATGGCACCCCATCACATGCTGAGAGATGTGAATTACAGCAGGCTGCCAGAAATACATGCAATTTTTTCTCGTGCATTAGGCACCCCATTTAAATTAAGGGGCTACCTTAATGCAACGCTCATTACCAAGTGCGCTCATGCACTGCAATGATCTAAATGGGTTCCAATATACTGTATAAATTTGCAGCTGATAACAGTATAAACAGTAGAAATGCTTGTAAAGATGCACACAGGAAGGAATGCGTTTATTAGGGCTAATTTAGTGTACAACGGGGTACTCAACGGTTATAGGAGACTTATTGCAACAACTGTGTAAAAAGCAAAACAGATTTGCTGTGTTTAGTTTTTCAAGTGGAGTTCTACCCAAAAGTAGAAGTTCAGTTTTAAAAGGACTCCTCACCCCTTTACATGCCACTTATGGCATGTCATTTTTTTTTTAGGCGACTCAAGCGGAAGTCCCCCCCCCCCCCCCCGTGAATGTGTGTTTATTAAAAGTCAGCAGCTACACTTTGTTTTTGGCTGGAAACCTATAAACGGTTCCCGAATTTAAGACCTTTTGGGCCTATCCCTTCTCATGGGCATTCCTAAAAAGAGTGAGTTGCGGTCATATTGATCCACTGACCCAATTCACCATATGCCCGTGTTCTCTGCCTCCACGGCCAGGACTCCATACAGCAAATCTTGCGGTTCATGCACTTTGACAATGAACTCTGTCATCCTTGGGATGACCATGAATACGATCGGCTCCACAAAATTCGGCCCCTCATAAACTATGTCAACAAAAAATTGGCAGCCTTGTTTATTCCCAATCAAGATGTCTGCATTGACAAGTCCCTGATTAAATTTTCTAGCCAAAATATATAAAAGAACCGCGCTAAATAAGATTGATGATTAAATAAATGAAAACCATAAAGTGATCACAATACTATACTTAAATAGCAACACGATGTAAAAAATCAAAACACTGTGCTATGAGCCACATAGGTATAATATAATTGTGGAAAAAACATAATTAGAATAAGGAAATCAAAAAAACACAGTCCATAAACCAAGGTGACTTCTGTTGTCAACAGTCCTTATCATATTAGATTCCACCCATAGTGATTGTAGGCTTTTAAAAACTCGTGAGAAAATCCACCACCTATGAAGGTATATGATTACCAGAAATCAGTAGTAATGAAGCCTTATATCAGAAATCCGCTCAACAGGGACATCACCATCCGTCTCAGCCAGGAGGAATGATCACCAGGATACATCGGAAGTAGTTGGCTCAATTATGGAGACCCAGGGAGATAAGAAATATATCCACCATAGTGTAAATCCGTTTGACCAGTTTATTGATAGTAAAAGTAACACACTTACCAAAAGGAACAATTAAAATCGCATATATAAAATCAGCCGGCCGGCCTGCATACACCCGTTCGTTGTAGAGTGAAACGATGACGTCAGCGCGTCTGCCTTCCGACGTACGTTTCGTCCTATTGGACGTTGTCATAGGAACGGGCGACGCACTGACTCATCGCTCTTTAAATACACTTGTACCACCATACCTCGTTCTGACGCTCTGGTGACCACATCCTGTTAGGGAAACAGGAAGTGCCCAGGACAGACCAAGCCTCCCTGTGAACCAGGAAATGACGCTCATCAGCCTAACCAATGTGACAGGAAGCTGCTATACGCCAAGCCTCCATATGATGACAGGAAGTGATGCTCGTCAGCTTATCTAATGTTAGCATAAAAATGCTGAACTTAGGGCGAACCTTTGTACATAAAGTACAAAACACTGGAACGTTAGGCCTACTAGCTAGACCTCCTAGTACCATCTCATTTAGGGAGTGGACATTCTGACAAGAACAACTTAATGAAAGTCGCCCTATCAGAATCCGTCCATAGAGATTAGGATAACGCCATCTAGTGGGGATCAATCAATTAACATTCTTTTAAAGCAACACAAATTCTATTCGAAAAGATGAATAGTTATTGCTATGATGACCAAGGGGCCTATAGCAATCCCTAGAAATTATGGATCATCTCATTTCTCCGCTATGTATCGGAAAAAAGAGGTTATCTTAAGTATAGGAACATAAAAAAACTATAAAAACAAATAGGCTAAATAGCCATAAAACCATATGTGCCTCAAAGAAAGGGGGGTTGTTATACCCACTCAGCTATCCTATAAGGTAGATAAATATTAAATTATTAAAGGAACCTCTACTAGGAATGAGGTATATCGGATGTTAGGTGGACTTAGGTAGGTACCTTATCCGGTATTCTAATAAAACATTGGCACTCAATATAAAAACCCATATTGATATATATCAGCTCAGCCACCATTCTAGGAAGGTTACAACTCTCAAAAAATTGAGCCTTTATCAGGAATGGGGCATGCCAGATATTAGCTAGACTTATATGAATGTCCCAACCATATGGCGGTCATTACTCAAACCCTGGACATTATATGGTGTGAAACATACGTATTCTCAGAATAAGGCCATACTATATTGGAAAGTCGAGACCTTAACTGTTAAATTAACCAACAACTTAAGGCCTGAGGGGGGCAAAACCGGTAACAGCTGGTGGGCATTACCCGGTTGGCAATAGAGCAAGGCTACCAAAGGGTCAGAGCAGGTTTACATTAAACAACATAATCTAAATTATAATCTATAATATAATATAATTATATATAATCTAAATTATATATCATAACTAGTCAACATTCCCAAACCTTCACAGTCAATGGATACATTTTCATATATATGCAACTCTCACAGCCCTATAGGCGTATTATGGTTCCAAGAAGTCTCAGGTGGGAGGTTAGCCCACAGAAGGGCGATGTCCAACTTGAAGATTGGTTCAGCTATTTCAACAAAGCAGGGATCGATTTTTTGATATTTCTTATTGATCGTAAGAAGGCCAAACTTACTAGATTAGATGAAGAAATTAAGGGTATCAAGGACAAAATGAGTCCCCTCAGGGAAAGTAATGAGTATAAGGAAAGATCCCTCTCTCTTCTGACTCTTTTAGAGAAAGAAGAGAGGGACCAGAGAGTTAAAAAGAGAAAGAAGTTCAATAGAGATCTATTGGACTACCAAGGGGCAGTGGTGTTCGAATGGCAGAAGAAGCTGCTGGCAGAGCAGGCCTCCACTGATCCTGTCAATTTGGAGACAGTTCCGGCATATGCAGGGGGATTACCTCCCTCTGTACCATATGCTGCCCCTCCCCCCCCACCACAACCTGGTAATGCTAGGCAATACCCTGGCGGCCATATTGGCCCCCAGGTGAGATCCAGACAGGGTTTTCAACAGTCTCCCGCAAGACGGGGTGGTAGAGGGAAAAGGGTTACATCTAATTATCCACATGCCCTCCCACGACGGTCTCGTGGGATGAGTGTTCCCCATCAGGGGGGACGTGGCAGAGTGGGTAATCAGGCCAGTGATGACTCTTGGTTGGCCCCAGGGTTTGGGGACAGACCGTATGACCAATATAATGCCTATGCGGACTGTCCACCCACCCCCCGGGCCTTTGATTTTGGGTCATATCCTGATCGTAACTATGAGTCCAATCAAAACTTCAGGCACGACTACTATGAAAGACGAGGGCGGGGTTCACAAATTCCTGGACCTTCTAACAATGGGAGAGGTTATCCTGATTATAATATCAGCACCTCCAATTGTTTCTATCCCCTAAATGATTTAGAAGGACCTGCTCCACGTCCCAGTACAAGAGAGGACCTGAATGGAGGTGTCCTGCAGTCCATGTCCATGATGAGGGGATCTAACGACAATGGGGGTGTTTCTGGTCCCTCCGATATGGGCCACCAACGGTGGGGTTTTCACAGACCAGGTCAGGGCATCAAAAGGTCGGCAGACCAAAGAGAGGATCTAGAGGGGGGCGGCGATTGCGAGCAAAAAAAGAAAAAATCGTAACCTCTGATGGGATATTTAATTTAAGTTCTGTTACGTTAAACGATTCTGAAAAAACCTTACTCAACAAGGGCCTCAAGTTTGCACCTCCCCGTGGTCTGGATAAATTCCAGACTTATATAGATATACACAAATTTGTGCGAAGGGTTAATATTAAAAGGTATATGACCTCCAACCCCATTACAAATACTGTGTCCCATTCCACTGAATACCGTCATTCGGGATTGGCTAATGCGTCTTTATTCAACCCCCCGGGTGCTATGGCCCCCTCCTTGAGGGTATTTAGGGACCTCCTCCTCAGAGATTTGGAGCAATTACCCCTGAAAGAAGTACATTTCAGTAGTGAGTTGAAATTAGGTTTGAACTCCCTATGTGAAAATAAGAATTTAATAATAAGACCCGCCGATAAAGGGGGGGGTATTATTGTGTTAGACAAAAAGGACTACCTTGCGGAGATGTCGAGGATTTTGGGTGATCGTGACACATACACCCCCCTTAGATCAGACCCTAAGGTACAATATAAAAGGGAACTCGAAGCTATTGTTCAATATGGCTTCGAGCTGGGTGTCCTGAATAGTAAGGAAAGATCATATTTGGTTCCTAAGGCCCCACGCACCCCAGTTATTTATTATTTGCCAAAAATCCACAAGCATCCTACCTGCCCCCCGGGACGCCCTATTGTTAGTGGCATTGATTCTATCTCATCCCGGGTGGGCAGGTATATCGATTTCTTTTTGCAACCCCTGGTTTCCAAAATGCCGTCATATTTAAGAGATTCCCGTCATGTGATCAACCTACTTTCTAACGTTACCCCTAAATCAGGGTGTTGGCTAGTGACAGCTGATGTCGCTTCATTATATACAGTGATACCACATAACTTGGGGTTATTTGCGGTTGAGTATTATTTAAGGCGCGACTCCGCATTATTTGATGAACAGGTTTGTTTCATCATGCAGTTACTTCACTTTGTGGCTACCCGGAACTATTTTTGGTTTGGGGGTCAGTTTTACAGACAAGATAGAGGGGTCGCCATGGGGGCTAAATACGCCCCGAGCCTGGCTAACCTCTTTATGGCCCTATGGGAGGAGGATGTCATCTATGCCCATCGGAGACCACAGGTGGCTTTGTGGGCTAGATATATAGATGACGTCCTCCTCCTATGGGATGGTGACCGCCATGATCTGGATATCTTTATGAATATGCTGAATGACAATAATCGTGGCATAAGATTCACTTACGAGGCAAGTCAGACTGAGATCAACTTCTTAGATCTTAGGATAAGTATTAAAGATGGACAATTTTCCACAGCAACCTTTTTTAAGAATACTGACCGTAATTCTTACATACCTACAGATAGCTGCCATCACGAAACCTGGTTAAGGTCAGTACCGAAAAGCCAACTCATACGTCTGAAACGGAATTGTTCAGACCATGAGGAATTTTTAATTCAGGCCAATGTCTTGATTGAACGTTTCCTTGAGAAAGGCTACTCGGAGGTGTCCCTTAGAACCACATTGGATGAGGTTGCTACTATCGATAGGCGCACTCTACTTAGTGATAAGGTTCCCAATAAAGATAGGACTCCATCTGTACCGTTTATAACCACTTATTCTTTACAGCATAGAAATGTGGCGAAGCTGATCAATAAATATTGGCATGTCCTTCGTAATGACCCTGTATTGGGTACCATTCTCCCGGCTAAGCCACAAATGGTATATAAAGGGGCTCCCTCACTTAGAGGGAGAGTGGCCCCCAACATCCTTGACCCTCCCCCAATTAAGAAGGGTTTTTTTGAGTATATGACTGGTTTTTACCAATGCAAAAAATGTAGAATATGCTCCCTGAGTGGATGCACACATAGGAGGACACATAAGTTCATTTCTACCAGTACGTTGGCTGAGTTTGAGATCAAAACTTTTATTACATGCTCTACTGAGCGTGTGGTGTATTTATTGCAATGCCCGTGTGGATTGCAATACGTAGGGAGGACAAAGCGCCCTCTCTCCGTAAGGCTCAACGAGCATGTAACCAACATCCTGGCTGGTTTTCCCAAACATCCAGTCTCCAGACATTATCTGGAAACTCACAATCGTGACCCTAGGAAGACCATATTTCTGGGGATTGATAGGTATACCACACCCTGGAGAGGCGGTTCCCTGTTAAGGGGGATCTCTAGGCTTGAGATGGCCTGGATATACAGGCTTAGGTGTTATACTCCGTTTGGACTCAACGTTGAAGTAGACCTCAACGCCTTTCTTGACAACTCATGAATTCACATGTTTATAATACGCCTATAGGGCTGTGAGAGTTGCATATATATGAAAATGTATCCATTGACTGTGAAGGTTTGGGAATGTTGACTAGTTATGATATATAATTTAGATTATGTTGTTTAATGTAAACCTGCTCTGACCCTTTGGTAGCCTTGCTCTATTGCCAACCGGGTAATGCCCACCAGCTGTTACCGGTTTTGCCCCCCTCAGGCCTTAAGTTGTTGGTTAATTTAACAGTTAAGGTCTCGACTTTCCAATATAGTATGGCCTTATTCTGAGAATACGTATGTTTCACACCATATAATGTCCAGGGTTTGAGTAATGACCGCCATATGGTTGGGACATTCATATAAGTCTAGCTAATATCTGGCATGCCCCATTCCTGATAAAGGCTCAATTTTTTGAGAGTTGTAACCTTCCTAGAATGGTGGCTGAGCTGATATATATCAATATGGGTTTTTATATTGAGTGCCAATGTTTTATTAGAATACCGGATAAGGTACCTACCTAAGTCCACCTAACATCCGATATACCTCATTCCTAGTAGAGGTTCCTTTAATAATTTAATATTTATCTACCTTATAGGATAGCTGAGTGGGTATAACAACCCCCCTTTCTTTGAGGCACATATGGTTTTATGGCTATTTAGCCTATTTGTTTTTATAGTTTTTTTATGTTCCTATACTTAAGATAACCTCTTTTTTCCGATACATAGCGGAGAAATGAGATGATCCATAATTTCTAGGGATTGCTATAGGCCCCTTGGTCATCATAGCAATAACTATTCATCTTTTCGAATAGAATTTGTGTTGCTTTAAAAGAATGTTAATTGATTGATCCCCACTAGATGGCGTTATCCTAATCTCTATGGACGGATTCTGATAGGGCGACTTTCATTAAGTTGTTCTTGTCAGAATGTCCACTCCCTAAATGAGATGGTACTAGGAGGTCTAGCTAGTAGGCCTAACGTTCCAGTGTTTTGTACTTTATGTACAAAGGTTCGCCCTAAGTTCAGCATTTTTATGCTAACATTAGATAAGCTGACGAGCATCACTTCCTGTCATCATATGGAGGCTTGGCGTATAGCAGCTTCCTGTCACATTGGTTAGGCTGATGAGCGTCATTTCCTGGTTCACAGGGAGGCTTGGTCTGTCCTGGGCACTTCCTGTTTCCCTAACAGGATGTGGTCACCAGAGCGTCAGAACGAGGTATGGTGGTACAAGTGTATTTAAAGAGCGATGAGTCAGTGCGTCGCCCGTTCCTATGACAACGTCCAATAGGACGAAACGTACGTCGGAAGGCAGACGCGCTGACGTCATCGTTTCACTCTACAACGAACGGGTGTATGCAGGCCGGCCGGCTGATTTTATATATGCGATTTTAATTGTTCCTTTTGGTAAGTGTGTTACTTTTACTATCAATAAACTGGTCAAACGGATTTACACTATGGTGGATATATTTCTGATCTCCCTGGGTCTCCATAATTGAGCCAACTACTTCCGATGTATCCTGGTGATCATTCCTCCTGGCTGAGACGGATGGTGATGTCCCTGTTGAGCGGATTTCTGATATAAGGCTTCATTACTACTGATTTCTGGTAATCATATACCTTCATAGGTGGTGGATTTTCTCACGAGTTTTTAAAAGCCTACAATCACTATGGGTGGAATCTAATATGATAAGGACTGTTGACAACAGAAGTCACCTTGGTTTATGGACTGTGTTTTTTTGATTTCCTTATTCTAATTATGTTTTTTCCACAATTATATTATACCTATGTGGCTCATAGCACAGTGTTTTGATTTTTTACATCGTGTTGCTATTTAAGTATAGTATTGTGATCACTTTATGGTTTTCATTTATTTAATCATCAATCTTATTTAGCGCGGTTCTTTTATATATTTTGTCTACTTTATTCTGCACCTAAGAATCAGAACTGCAGCTTTGTGTTGGAGGGAAGCGCAGTAATTTTATATAAATTTTCTAGCCGCCTTGTGTTCAAACAAACAGTTTCCCCCCAGCAAGCGTGCCAGATATGGGGTCAAGATGTATAAGCTCTGTGACAGGGCAATAGCCTATACATATAGTTTCCTGGTTTACGAGGGAAAAAGATAGGAGTGTGGAGCCCCCCCAACTGCCCAGACTACATAGGGTGCAGCGGCAAGATTGTTTGGGACTTGGTGTCACCCTTGTTCGGAAAAGGGGTACCATTTCTACGTGGACAAATTTTATACAAGCGTGCCACTTTTTAGCCACCTCTTTCGATTAGGAATTGACGCATGTGGCAACGTGCAATCTAATCGCTGGGGGCTTTCCCCAACCTGCTTGAGGGAAAGGGGGAGAGAGCCAGCTTGAGGTCCAATGAATTGCATGCTGTGAGCTGGAAGGACAAACAGAACGTTTTCGTTCCGTCTCCCATTCAAGCAGACAAAGCAGTCCAAATGACTACAGCGGCTGGTGTTGTTGAGAAGCCCCTCTGTGTCCACAAATACAACCTTAAAATGGGAGGGGTTGACTTCAACAACCAGATAATGGGGCCGTACTTAATTGCCCGTAAGGCCAGACTCTGGTACAAAAGTGTCTGTATACCAATTTGCTCTCTACAAAAGCTTATGTGCTATACAAAGCGTCTGGATGAACTGGATCCTTTCTAAAATTCCAGGAAGAAATCATCACAGCCCTTCTGGATCCAGGAGGTGCTCTGCCCCAATTTCCCAATCCAAACGCAGCGAGTCGGCTGCATGAGAGGCATTTTTCGGATTTCCTCCCTGGTACCCTACCAAACGATCACCCCAAAGAACATGGTGGTGTCTGTGGAAAACACATAGGCGTGACACCCACTATTTTTGTCCCTGGCCAGCCTGGTCCCTGCGTCGGGGATGGTTTCCATCACTACCACAATCTAGTGGAGTATTAGCATAGGGTACAGCATGGCACACTCACACAGGGTCTCGAAATTTGAGATGACCATCGCATTTTGAGACCCTAACCTGGAACGTTTACAGTTTTATATATATATATATATATATATATATATATATACACACATACACACACACACACACACACACACACACATATAAAAAATATATATATACACACACACACACACACACACTAAAAAAGACGAAAATAGTTTTATTGTTCTCTCTCTATTGTTCTGCTTTACTGTATTTTATGCTATACTGTAATGTTTTCTTATTACTGTTTTATCATGTGTGCTTTGCAGGTATGTCATTCTACGGTTATACTGTAACTGTGATTTATGCTATAACATGATGTTTTACTGTGTTTTACTGAGTTTGCTTTGCAAGTATGTCCTACTGTTATACTTTTCTGTTACTGTGATTTATTGTTACCATTGTTTGCTTTGCAGGTACGCCATTCAGCTACAGCACGGATTTATTTTTTTTGACAGCAACAGGGTTTGCTCTCACGATACGCAAATCCGTGACTGCAGCGCTGTAGGAGGTGATTTCACCACCACAGTTAAAAAAAGAGCATATATGCCAAAGCATGGGGGCAGGGGAGGACATAGGGGCAGATCACCTATATGCTTCGGCATATATTTTTATATTTATTGTATGCCCATCATTAGAAGTGGGTGAATGCAGGGCGGTATTCTAATGGTGGGCATAACACCAATCGGTGTGAATGGAGATATCTGTTAGGTTCTCTTTTTTACCGTTCACCCCACAGGCTGCATGAGAAAAAAAAAAAACATTACAATATATGCCCAGCAATGTATTGGTGTGTTGCTGGACTTTGAGTGGTTATACCAGAATGATGGCTGCAGGTTTAGGTGTCATTTTGGTATTGTTATTTTTCAGCCAGCGGTCAGCTTTTCTGCAAAAGTAATCCTAGAGGCTAATTAACCGCTAGAGTGCTTTTACAAGCAGTGGGATCGAACATGGTTTTCTCAGGCGCTCCTCTTATCACACAATCTTGGTGTGGTTAGATGTTTAGTAGGAACAGGGGATACATTTCTCCTCCCTTATGAGAACAGGGCTTTGTTCTCTGTGAAGACTCAATCCTCTTCTTCTGAGCTCTCCAGGCCCTTCCTCTTCATCGGGTGCCCCCACGGAAAGCCGCTTTTCATGGGGGCACCCATGCACTTGCTATATTGACACAGACAGCGGGACTTGGCCCGCTCCCTTGTCATCAGCTTTTGATTGACAGCAGCAGAAGTCATCACTATTGTGATTGCAAGGGTGTCAATATGAATACCCTTTATGTGCATCTTGGGCACCCAAGAGCTACAAATGAGCCTGGGACAGTCAGGGCTTCTCATTACAGTACATGTGGAAGTGACTGGCTCTGGCACGCAATCGGTTGGCTATTATTTAAGCAATGGCCTTAATCATCTTATTTGGCAGCAATCCAGTGAGGCTGGCCAGTGGTTCATAAATCATGTTACAAAATCTTACCTGATTTGGACCCCGTCATACAAAAATATAATTTTCAAATATGTTTAGATACCATAATGTTTCTATCAGGATAGATTTGCATCAGCCTTTATGTAGCTAACAGGTAAGTTAGGCGAGCACTTCTTCAGCGTGGGGTCGGATATCTCCATGCTGAAGCAGTCCCCGCCTATAGGACTTAAGGGGGGGGGTCACGTCTGACGTCACCCGCGGCCATCTTCTAGGTTTGAAACAACCTTACACGTTTGTAAAACTGGCACTCTTTTATGAGTGCAACCATTGTGAGTAGTTTTTTAATATTTTACTTGGCAAATAAATTAGTTCATACAGAGAGCACTAGACCGTCCTCTTCCTCTTTTTTATGATTGCCTACTGTGAGAGACCAACGGCTTTATCGATTTACTATCATCACCCCAGGAGTGGGTATAAGGCTCTGTGACCTGTCTCAGGTCGAATGTATGAGGTGAGAAGCTTGAATACCTGTGGTGGAGGGACCTCAATCACCGCTATATTGTTCTGTCTGCCAGATTCACTTGGGGAAGCTGTTTTTTGATCTACTCATGTGCTTAAATTGATATTTTCAGCTGATTTTATTATCAGTACTATTATTGCTATCATGGACTATTAGTTTAATTTTTGCGCTGCACTATTTTATTTTTTCTGTTTATGTGAGGGAATATTTTGAATTTAGGGGCTTGTATTTGTGTTATATTTATCTGCGCTGAATACTGTTTATTTTAAACACTGTTTTAGACTGACAAATGCGCAAATAAAAAAACAAACAAAAAACACACACACCAAGAGCCTTCATGTGATCACTATATCAGAAATGACAGACCACAAGACCGGGAACCACTCTGATTGGTTACCGATCGGGAGTATGGACCCCAGCTGTCATTGACAGGTGGAACTGAGAGCCAGTGCCATCCTCACCTGGGCTAGTTCTTCACTAGCTTTTGGGTTCCCGGCGTCAGAATCTTTACTGTGGGCAGCCGGTTGTGCTGCTTGTGAATAGGTTTTGCAGTCTTCTGGGACATGACATGTCCCAGGAGACTGCAGGGAGGGAGGGGGAGAGGATTACTTACACTCGGATCACCTAGGCCAGGTACCCGCTCCTGAATATAAACAAAAAAGAGTCAGTGCTACTATCCATACATTACATAGAAAGCAGAGATCCCGGGGGCTCGATCCACAGTCGCTGGCTGAGTAGGGAAATGAGGAAAAGATGATCCGCACTCCGGTGATTGCTCTTAAAAAGTGTAATATTTATTGACAAGCCACAGTGACCAAACGCAAATGAGAACAGTTGACGCGTTTCAGCCTAAAAGGCCTTAGTCATAACCACGGTACCCACTCCTTCCTCCCCCCAAAAAAAAAATGCAGAGGAGGGATTAAGGACTTAAAAGCATAAATACCCTTTTGGTGGTGAAGTTCCACTTTAAGGATAGGGCGGGGGGGGTTGTATATTAACATCTATTAGATATGGGACCATTGTGCAGAGAATAAACATATATGTTTAGCGATTCTAAGTAGTTTTCTAGCAAACAAAAAAAAAAAAGGGGGGGGGGGGGGGGCAGATTTTTACATGTAGGAGAGGAATGTCAGAATTGGCCCAAACTGGAACTGGTTCTTTCATAAGGCATAACAAAATTGCAGGGTTAGACCAGTGTTTCTCAACTCCAGTCCTCAAGACGCCCCAAAAGGTCATGTTTTCAAGATTTCCCTCAGTTGAAACAGCTATGGTAATTACTAAGGCAGTGAAACTGATCAAATCACCTGTGCAAAATAATTGAGAGCCTGAAAACATGACCTGTTGGGGCACTTCAAGGACTGGAGTTGAGAAACACTGGGTTAGAGGAGACAACCCACAAGGAGGAAAAAAAAAAAAAAAAAATTAAAAATCTAAATCATATAGCAGGCAAGTTGTCTATGACAAGTACAGCCGAGGGCCCAAGACAAGTTTAATTAGTGTAGACATGGAAAAGGCGAGTACCGCTGTATTTCTCAAATATAACACATCTTTGATTCTTTATAAAATATACTTCAAACCTGCATGCACAGTGGGTCTACTCTACAGAAACAAAGCAGTATAATTGGTACTAGTATACTGATATATATTACCTAATATTTGTTTATTATAAAATTGACAATTCTACTTAAAAAAAAAAAAAAAAAATGTATCTGCTGCTTTTTCACTGGGCCTCCTACATAAAATCAATAATATTTATTCATACTACTCAAAGCACAGTCGTTTATTTACATTCTCTAATTTGCACTAGAAGGAAAAACAGGCCAGGTGGAATGTTTGGCTACTCTATGCAAAAAAGAAACATTCCATATACTAAAAGCCTTGTACTTAAACTGTAGTGCAGAATGCAAATCATATTTTAATCTACAAAATAAAGACATTTATTAAAAAAAAAAAAAAAAAAATGTTAATGTTGTTATCCTTGAAAAAATGTACACATTTTCCATTGTTGTGTTTAATACAGTATTATATTAAGTCAATTAAAAACCACCAGGCAATATGATTCACCTTGCAGCAATCTCTACACCAAGCACTTACTGAGATTTGCTTTATAAAAACAGTGCTAGATGCTCCTATGTGACTTTTACACACCATTAAAACACAATTTAAATGTTCAGTTTAAAGGGCGCATATCAGTAAATTCTCCATTTTCAGTTTGAGTGGCACAGCAGCTACTCATTCTTAAAATAGTCAATTTAACCACTTCCCATTCGTCACCATCCGGGGCCAGTGGATCCTGTGTCCGACTCAGCGGTGAGTCGGTAGAAGCACCGGAAAGTGGCGGCGTCCCCTTTCGCCTCCCATAAGAACAAGCAGCAAAACAGCCGCTATGATCATTCATATGGTGTAGGGAATAACCGGCTGAAAAACCAGATACCTGAATAATGCCTGTGGCATACATTTGTGGCATGACTTTTTTTTTTTTTTTTTTTAATTATTTTTATACATATAAAAACATTACATGTCAATCCAATTCAATACCATATAAATACATATAAGCATATACAAAACATTCATTAAAAAAAACAAAAAACACAATCAACACAACATGGACCTAGCTCATAATATACTCAACCATGTCAGAAATAGTCTATCATGTTAGATGTATTCCATCATCCCCCCGCTGTCCTGTAATCCCCCACCCCCCGAGAGGAAAAAAAAAAAAAAAAAAAAACCAAAACCCCTGTGAGTTTTCCAAACCCTGTTTATTAATTTATGAGGAGACTTTCTCAATTTTTGCTTCCACTGAGAATTTTTCCAATAAGGTGTACCGACAGTGCCATTCCCTACTCCTCTAATAATAACATAAAATTCTCTTAGTGACATTCCTTCTTATACAAGTAAAATGTGACTTATCCCATCCCTTTTTATTAATTTAAGGGGAGGAGAAATTCTTAACTTTTTACACTTCCCTAAAAGTTTCTGTCTCGTAAAGGAAAAAAAAAAAAAAAAAAAAAAAAAAAAAAAAAAACACACCACCCCCCTAGTATTTCCCACACCCATTGCCACTTCCTTCTTACCTAAAAACTGTGCATTTTCGCGACTCCAAAATTCTTCTTATTGGGACTATCACCACTTAAAATTTGTAGACCATACAAAAAATTAGTACGACACATACTCACGGCAGCACGCTGTCTAATAGCCCTAAATTGGAAACGCACTACCCCACCTTCAGCTGAAGATCTATACGCTAGAATCAGGGATGTAGAACTGATGGAGAAAATGACAGCTAGAATCCAAGATAGACTAGAGGCACACAACAGGGTTTGGGAGCTGTGGCACCTCCGGGAGGACCCACCATGACCAGGTAATAAAATCAACTAGAAGGCTTCTTCTCTTACCCCTTCCTTCTCTCTTTCCTTCCTATCCTATTTCTAATCCCTATATATCACAGGTCTACACAACTTTGTTTTCTATTACAAATATCTGTTTTATTCTTAAGTGTTTTTTTTTTTTGTTCTATCCCAGTCAAGAAGACTGGATCACAACTTAGTATCTAAATGAACGTTCGCATTTGCTTTCTTGTTTACCATAGGAACTATTGGCAGCTAAGCCATACAGGATATGTTTAATACCACTTATGGATACATTGAACAATGTATGTGATTCTTCATGTTCCTTTATTCTGTATCACTAAAATCTATAATAAAAAAAAATTGCTATTTGAAAAAAAAAAAAAAAAAAAAAAAAACTGTGGATTTTCAAACCCTTTTTATTATTACTTTATGAGGAGGAGAAATTCTCGTTTTTTTTTACTTTGAGCGAGAATTTCTCTGCTAAAGTGTGCCTAGTTACTGTGTACCAACAGAGAAACACACACACACACACACACACACACACACACAGTGGGGACGGAAAGTATTCAGACCCCCTTAAGTTTTTCACTCTTTGTTATATTGCAGCCGTTTGCTAAAATAATTTAAGTTCATTTTTTTCCCTCAATGTACACACAGCACCCCAAATTGACAGAAACAAAGAATTGTTGACATTTTTGCAGATTTATTAAAAAAGAAAAGCTGAAATATTACATGGTCCTAAGCATTCAGACCCTTTGCTCAGTATTTAGTAGAAGCACCCTTTTGATCTAATACAGCCATGAGTCTTTTTGGGAAAGATGCAACAAGTTTTTCACACCTGGATTTGGGGATCCTCTGCCATTCCTCCTTGCAGATCCTCTCCAGTTCTGTCAGGTTGGATGGTAAACGTTGGTGGACAGCCATTTTTAGGGCTCTCCAGAGATGCTCGATTGGGTTTAAGTCAGGGCTCTGGCTGGGCCATTCAAGAACAGTCACGGAGTTGTTGTGAAGCCACTCCATTATTTTATCTGTGTGCTTAGGATCTGAGGTCCTGAGCACTCTGGAGAAGGTTTTCATCCAGGATATCCCTGTACTTGGCCGCATTCATCTTTCCCTCGATTGCAACCAGTCGTCCTGTCCCTGCAGCTGAAAAACACCCCCACAGCATGATGCTGCCACCACCATGCTTCACTGTTGGGACTGTATTGGACAGGTGATGAGCAGTGCCTGGTTTTCTCCACACATACCGCTTGGAATTAAGGCCAAAAAGTCCTATCTTGGTCTTATCAGACCAAAGAATCTTATTTCCCACCATCTTGGAGTCCTTCAGGTGTTTTTTTTAGCAAACTCCATGCGGGCTTTCATGTGTCTTGCACTGAGGAGAGGCTTCCGTCGGGCCACTCTGCCATAAAGCCCCGACTGGTGGAGGGCTGCAGTGATGGTTGACTTTCTACAACTTTCTCGCATCTCCTGACTGCATCTCTGGAGCTCAGCCACAGTGATCTTTGGGTTCTTCTTTACCTCTCTCACCAAGGCTCTTCTCCCCCGATAGCTCAGTTTGGCCGGACGGCCAGCTTTAGGAAGGGTTCTGGTCATCCCAAACGTCTTCCATTTAAGGATTATGGAGGCCACTGTGCTCTTAGGAACCTTAAGTGCAGCAGAAATTTTTTTGTAACCTTGGCCTGATCTGTGCCATTCTGTCTCTGAGCTCCTCAGGCAGTTTCTTTGACCTCATGATTCTCATTTGCTCTGACATGCACTGTGAGCTGTAAGGTCTTATATAGACAGGTGTGTGGCTTTCCTAATCAAGTTCAATCAGTATAATCAAACACAGCTGGACTCAAATGAAGGTGTAGAACCATCTCAAGGATGATCAGAAGAAATGGACAGCACCCAAGTTAAATAGAGTGTCACAGCAAAGGGTCTGAATACTTAGGATCATGTGATATCTCAGTTTTTCTTTAATAAATCTGCAAAAATGTCAACAATTCTGTGCTTTTCTGTCAATATGGGGTGCTGTGTATACATTAATGAGGAAAAAAAATTAACTGAAACAATTTTAGCAAATGGCTGCAATATAACAAAAGAGTGAAAAATTTAAGGGGGTCTGAATATTTTCCATCCCCACTGTGTGTGTATATACGGAAGAAGGTGGGGGATAGAAGCGAGGAATGGTGGAGTACCTAATCACTTCCCATATAGCTCACATAAACCTGTGTTTGTCTAAATTCCAGCCATCTCTCCCAAATGCTTATAAATTCACATATGTGCATGCGTTCCAACCTCCCCGCATTCCCCCCAGCATAAAGGGGACAGGTTCGGACTGAATTTATACAATTTTATTGGGATGTAATACCACTTAATTTGTAGTTCATTTCCTTCATCCTTGTGTACAATGAAGACGAGTGAACATAATCAAAAACATTACCCCCATTGTTTCAGGCAATAACTGATTCTGTTCCAGTTACCACCCCTCCAAAGGGACACAGGGATTCCTCCTCTTGAGGCATCATCTACAACCTATATATGTTGGAAATACCCTGTCTATTTATTCCCCCTTGATCAACAAATCTTTCCCATTTAGCTCGCCAACTAAGCGGAGGGGTTTTGGAAGAGATTCTACAAAATGTTGAAGTTGTCTATACCTCCATGTTACCCTATATTTTCCTCCAAGTTCCAATGGTGAGCAAAGGACATTTCCCTTCAGGACATCTTTTAACCTCAAATAATCCGAGGAAGTCCATTTTAAATACCTTTTATTATCCTTAACCAGGAGGGAAATAATTGTTACCTGTCAATGGCATCAAAGTGCTATTATATTATCAAAATGTATTTTTAAAAAGCTTATCCCATACTCTGTGTTTCTATGGTAATTGGGGCCATTTCTCTGGAGGAACCCCTGTACTGCCTTGGGATCCAAATAAACTCGCTCAAGGCAGATTTACTTAACTCTGCCTCTAATGGCACCCATTTTTTATACGGAGAACAATGCACCCAGTCCATGACTCTCCACAGTACTGCCACCGCGTGATATCTTACAAAATCTGGAAGGAATAGTCCTCCCCTTTCCTTTAGTCTACTCAAATTTTTATAGGCAATACGATTGCCCCTGTTATTCCATATAAACTTTTGCAGTATCGATCTAAGAGTTTTAAAATAAGGCACAGGAATATTTATCGGGACACACTGAAAAATATACAAGGCTTTCGGGAGTCATCTTTTTGATAAAACTTATCCTGCCAAACCATGATAGTCTATGATGTGCAGGATATCCTCTCAAGTCTTGTTTAATTTTATTCAGTAAGGGCAAATAATAATCCTGATATAGGTCCAAAACACTCCCAGATATTTCAATCCCCTCCTCTAATATCTAATATCTCAGTTTTCTCCATATTAATCTTGAGGTTCGATACAGCCCCATAGTCACTCAATTCTAACAAGAGCTCTAGAAGTGTTATAGATAGCATAACATCATCCAAAAACTCTATACCTTTAATTTTATAATTGGCTCTTATAGAAGCTAAAAAGGGTTCCCAGGAAAACACGAAGAGTAGAGGGCATAGGGGACACCCCTGGCATGTACCATTATATAGCTGGAAGGTCTCAGGCAGAGTTCCATTTACTTGAATTTTAGCCATAGGGTTGGAGTATAGAGCCTCTATCCACCTCAACATTCGTGGCATTTCTGACATTTGTTGTGTACAAGAAAAAACACTATTTTTTGCTAGAAAATTACTTAGAACCCCCAAACATTATAGATAGATAGAATTTTTTTTTTTTTAGCAATACTTTGTCACACTGTAATTGCATAGGGGTCTTTCAAACACATTTTAATGAATTTCTATAATGTGAAAGATGTTACACCGAGTAAATAGATACCTAACATGTCATGCTTTAACCGCTTACCGACCAGCGCATGTCTATGTCGGCAGAATGGCGCTGGTGGGCAAAAGGGCGTACAGGTACCTCCCCTTTAAGAAGCGGTGCTGCGGGTGCGTGCAGGCCGCAGTCTCCCTGACCACAGGTCCTGCATACTCGATGTCTGCCTGGTGCCCCCGATCGTGTCACAGAGAGATAGAACGGGGAGATGCTTTTGTAAACAAAGCATTTCCCCGTTCTGCCTAGTGACAGGACAGAGATCACTGCTCTCGACGCTGTCATGTGAGGTGTAGCCCCCCCCCAGTTCGAATCACTCCCTAGGACACACTTAACCCCTTCACCGCCCCCCTAGTGGTTAACCTATTCACTGCCAGTGTCATTTACACAGTAATCAATGCATTTTTATAGCACTGATCGCTGTATAAATGACAATGGTCTGAAAATAGTGTCAAAAGTGTCCAATCTGTCCGCCATAATGTCGAAGTCCCGATAAAAATCGCAGATTGCCGCCATTACTAATAAAAAAAATTAAAAATAAAAATGCCATAAAACTATCCCCTATTTTGTAGACGCTATAAATTTTACGCAAACCAAACAATATACACTTATTGCGATTTTTTATACCAAAAAATATGTATTAGAATACATATCGGTCTAAACTGAGGAAAAAAAAAATATATTTTTTATATATTTAAAGGGGGATATTTATTATAGCAAAAAGTAAAAAAATTGCTTTTTTTCAAAAAATTGTCGCTCTTTTTTTTTTGTTTATAGCGTAAAAAATAAAAACTGCAGAGGCGATCAAATACCACCAAAAGAAAAAAAGACGTCAATTTTGTTTGGGTACAGCATTGAACGACCGCGCAATTGTCAGTTAAAGCGACGCAGTGCCGAATCGCAAAAAGTGCTCTGGTCAGGAAGGGGGTAAACTCTTCCGGGGCTGAAGTTAAAATTGCGTACGCTCGTTGAATGTCGACAAACTACGTTACTTAAAGTGTAAGTAAACTCCCCTATCGTTTCGTTATCGTTAGGTGCTCCCATTTGCGCACCTGTGCCATTCTGCCGACATACATCATCGTGCAGCAGTCAGCAAGTGGTTAAAGAGGAAAAAAAATTACCTTAAGGCTGAGAGGCGGTAGTGACGTCAGACGTCGCTCCAGTCCTCCAAAGGTTTCCCGGGTTGCGGGCAGGTTCGGTAAGCTCAGGAAACACCGGGAAGCGGCGGGGGCACCCCTCCCACGGCCCTATAAAAGCGATCTCACGGCGGACCAGCCCCTGAGACCACTTTTATCTGAAAGCTGGCTGCCTGCCTAAACCCTGGTATTTAACGTCAAAATAATAACGTACATTTACAGTTAGGTGATCAGCAAGTGGTTAATGCATTCCTTGCATTAAGGCAAAAAATAAAAATAAAATAAAAAAAAATTTTAGGTGTCAGCATTCCCCCTCACCCCACCTTTTACTTACCTGAGCCCTCATTCGATCCAGTGCTAGCCTGTGATGAGGGAGCGGGGCCGAGTCCCGCTGTCTGTGTCAATTAACGCAGTAGCAGGGCTCGGGGGCGAGCACGCATGGGTGCCCCCATGGAAAGCAGCTTCCCATGGGGGCACTGGACAGAGAGAAGGGGACAAAGGGCACTGGTGGGGAACCCGAAAAGAGGAGGTTCGCGGTTATACTATAATATGCAGCTGTTCTTTGAGAAATAAAACCCTGTTCGTTGCTGTAATTCCTGGATTCTTTACCTATTTATATGGAGTCAAGGGGAAGACTTGTGAATAACTGCTGGTACCTGCTACAGCAACATGAGCAGGTGCATCGCCACATTATACACCTATTTATATCTATTTTTAAGAATGAAAAAAAAATTAAGATTCCATTCTTTAACCATTCTAGTTTCCTATAAAAGATACTTTTACAAAACGTGCAATTTCGGAAGGAGAAAAAGGTGAAAAATCAGTCAGTCATGGATAGGTAAGTTATATGGCTGTAACGGTTCTCTAGGCATTCTAAAGCCTCGTACACACGATCGGATTTTCTGCAAAGCATCACTTTTGTCCGAAGGGCGTGTGCAATGAACTTGTCTTGCATACAAATGGTATACAATTGTCGGCCAACAAACACGAACATAGTGACGTACTACGAGGAATTTCAGCTCTTGTGCACCACCCTTTGGGCACCTTCTGCTAATGTTGTGTTTGGTGAGCATTGATTCCAAGCGTGTTTGTACTTTGGACTTTTGTACACACTATAGGAAAATCCGACAACAGACCGTTGTCCGCGGAAAATTTATAATCCTGCAATCCAACATTTGTCGCTGGAAAGTCTGATGGAGCGTACAAATGGTCAGATTTTCGGCCAACAGGCTGTCATTCCACAATTCCCGGCAGAAAATTCGATCGTGTATACGAGGCTTTAGACACGCTCATATAGCAGTGTGTACTCGTTTTTTTAACCACTTCAACACTAGAACAAATTTTCTCTTTTTTTGCACACTAATGCCCCGTACACACGGTCTCGATTTTGCAATGGAAAATGTTCGATGGGAGCCTTTTGTCGGAAATTCCGACCGTGTGTAGGCTCCATCAGACAGTTTTCATCGGAATTTCCGTCACACAAAATTTGAGATCTGGTTCTCAAATTTTCCGACAACAAAATCCGTTGTCGTAAATTCCGATCATGTACACACAATTCCCACGCACGCTCAGAATCAAGCAGAAGAGCAGCACTGGCTGTTGAACTTCATTTTTCTCGGCTCGTCGTACGTGTTGTACATCACCGCGTTCTTGACGTTCGGAATTTCCGACCAATTTTGTGTGACCGTGTGTAGGCAAGACAAGTTTGAGCCAACATCCGTTGGAAAAAAAACATGGATTTTGTTGTCGGAATGTGCGATCGTGTGTACGCATTAGAAATTTGCATTTCTGGCCATAAAATTACTTAAGATCCCCAGAACATTATACAGGTGCATCTCATAAAATTAGAATATCAAAAAGTAAATTTGAGTAATTAAATTCAAAAAGTGAAACTCATTCTATATAGATACATTACACACAGAGTGATATATTTTAAGTATTTTTCTTTTAACCACTTCAGCCCCCCCCACAAATAAAGCTTTCTTTTGGGGTTATTTGATCACCTCTGCGGTTTTTCATTTTTTGTGTTAACAAAAGAAGAGTGTTTGAAAACAAACAAAAAAAACAAAAAAAAAAAAAAAAAAAAAACCACACATTATCTTTTGTTGCTATAATAAATATCCCAAATTAAAAAAAAAAAAAAAAAAAAAAATTTCCTCAGTTTAGGCCGATTGTACATACTTTTGGCAAAAAAAAAAAAAAAAAAATATTATATATATATATATATATATATATATATATATATATATATATATATATATATATATATATATATATATATATATATATATATATATATATATATATATATATATATATATATATCGCAATAAGCGCATATTGATTGGTTTGCACAAAAGTTATAGTGTCTAAAAATTAGGGAATAGATTTATGGCATTTTTATTTATTTATTTATTTTTTTACTAGTAATGGTGGCGATATTGCGGTGGACAAATCGGACACTTTTGACACATTTTTGGGACCACTGACATTTATACAGCGATCAGTGCTATAAAAATGCACTGATTACTGTATAAATGTCACTGGTAGGGAAGGGGTTAACACTAGGGGGCGATCAAGGTGTTAACTGTGTTCCCTAGGTGTGTTCTAACTGTAGGTGGATGGGACTGACTAGGGGAAGAGAGAGAGATCGGTGTTCATACTTCGTATGAACACACGATCTGTCTCGTCTCCCATGAGAGAACCGGGATTTGTGTGTTTACACACACATCCCCATTCTCGTTCTGTAATGAGCAATCGCGGGTGCCCGGTGGTCATCGCGCCCGCCAGGCACTTGCATCGGCTACGAGGGACGCACGTGCCGCAGGAGGCGTCTTAAATAGCCGATGTACAGCTAGCGGTTAATTTTGATGATTATGGCTTACAGCTAGTGAAAACTCAGAATTCAGTATCTCAGAAAATGAGATTACATAATTTTGAATACAGAAATGTTGGCTTACTCAAAAGTATGTCCATGTACAGTATAGTTGGCACTCAATACTTGGTCGGGGCTTTTTTTGCATGAAATACTGCATCAATGCGGCGTGGCATGGAAGAGATCAGCCTGTGGCACTGCTGAGGTGTTATAGAAGCCCAAATTGCTTTGATAGTGGCCTTCAGCATGTCTGCATTGTTGGGTCTGGTGTCGCCTGATCACCTCCATGCCACATTGCAATGCTGCAGTAATTCATGCAAAAGGAGCCCCCACAAAATATTGAGTGCATATACTATACTATACTATACTATACTATACTATACTATACTATACTATACTATACATGGACACACTTTTCAGTAAGCCAACATTTCTTTTTTATTGGTCTTATGCAATTCTAAATTTCTGAGATACTGAATTTTGAGTTTTCTATACAAATGTAGGTAAACGCACATGTGGAACCACACATTGTACACAAGGATTATGTTATAAAGGAGCCCTTATTGTTATACGACAGAGGATTTTAAACACTATGGAATGCTGCTTTCTTAGGTTTATCTGACTAAAACTTCGGACACAGCTGCTTGGCAAGTGCTGTGAATCATTCTTTTCACTGCGTGTGAAGCTGCAGGCGTTTTTCATGGAATAATTGACAGCGGCTCCCACGAGGAGCCTTGCTATCATTCTGCAGCACAGCATTCAGCAGCGCACTGCACATTGTAATGTTTCTGTTGGCCCACATTACTAACATGTGATGCCTGGTCCCCCACTGCACATTGTGTGGTCCCCTCCACCGGCCCTGTACCCTATAGTGATGTAGGGTCCGGTGGAAGGAACCACTGAGCTTAGCAAAGAACGCAGGCACCCAGCACTCCCTGAAACGTCAGAAATTTTTTTGAGCAAGTATATCTATTAAAAAATCATAGAATTTGGCAGAGGGCAGTCAAGTATTCATTCTTTTCTTTGCACACTCGGCTATGTTCATTTATTTAAATTATTTTTTAATGAAGACATACCTACATTAATTGAAGTTTTTTTAAATCTGCTTTGGAGTTCAACTTTAGGAAGAGTGAAAGCCAAGCAGTAAAAGCAATGAAAGATCAATACTACACTGAGCAAAATCAAATACTAAATGGCACATAGAAAGTACTGCATCAGCATTTGTTTTCAATGCAAGCAGCAAATCAAAGATACAGTTATATTCTCAGTCTGTGAACATTAGTAAGAATTAGGAGGACACGGGAAACATATGAACTGATACTAAAACACTTCAGTGACTACTATTAATTGATAGAGTGCGTAGAGTTTGTTTTAAAGGGGATTTCTAGTCATCAAGAAAATCATGACATAAGCTGTAACACAACATTAATAGGTCTGCTTATAGACATTTTCACCTAAGATTCATCTAACTTTCACCCAAGATTCACACTGAGAATCCCAGGTGAATAAAGTGTGAATATTGTCTGAAAACATTATAAATAGACCTCTCTTTACTCAAAAGACAATGTTATTTAACCACCTCCCGCCTGTAGGATAATATATGAAGTTCTTGGATTAACGTGGTTATACCGGGATGATGACTACAGCTGCAGGCAGCATCACTGCTGTATTAAAATTTTCAGCTGCCATTTTTCTTTTAAGCAGAAGTGATTCAAGCAGCTATATAGCCGCTTGATCACTTCTACGAGCGGCGGAAGGGGACCAGAAGGTTTTTTTTTTTTGGTGGCCGTTGTTCATCGAGATTGATGTGGACAGGATGGCATGATTGACGACACATCTACATCGGGGACCTTTTGTTTTTTGTCCTAAAGAAAGGACTTTTTAAAAACTGTGATGTGTGTTTACTTACAGTTGTAATTTTTTGGGTGAATGAGTAGGAGTATATCCCCTATAGTCATTCTCATGGGGGGGGGTAATCTGGGGCTCCCCCACCTTGTCAGAGGGAGCTTCCCGATTCCAATAAGTCACTGCCCCCTGGACCCACACAACCACTGGCCAGGGTTGTGAGGAAGAAACCCTTCTCATTAACATGGGGATAAGATGCTTTGCTGAGGGGTGTTGAAGACTCCCCATGTGGGTATGTGGCTTAGTATGGTTCAGGAGGGGAGCCCACACCCCTGGCCTGCCAAGCTGAATGCCCTCAAGCCATTTTTTGATTTTTAATGTGAGGATTGGCTTTTATTCATGACAGCTTGCTTACTTTTGTAATCTGTGATTGGCTACAACTAATCACATAGTACAGGGTGCTGTGATTGGCCCAGGTACCATGCGATAGCTGTGGGCCAATCACAGCATCACAAAAAAAATCTTAACAGTCATGAATGGAAGCCATTCATTACTGTTTTGTTGACACTGTATTCATATAATTGCAATGACCAATCATAGCGATTACGATACCCCAGCTGCTCATAGCGGCTGGGTACAGATTACCTTGGTGGACACAGCGATCATGGGTTTGAACCAGTTCGCATATGCTTAGCAATGTACCAGTATGTAGCTGAGCCCGCACCTGCCACCTGCTCTGAATATAATTTCTAAAAGTGGTCAGCAGATGCTAAAAAAGGGATGTTATTGCCGGCTATTTTGTTTACATTCTGCGGTCAGTGAAGAATCCCCCCACTGACAGCAGGGATTAGTCATAAGAAATAGGAAGTGATTCTGGACAGCCGCACTATGAAAAAATTGCCTTTTTATTCAAAAATCAAATCAAAGATACATGCCACAGCAGACAAAAGAACTGACGCGTTTCGCACTAACAGTAGTGCTTACTCATATGAGTAAGCACTACTGTTAGTGTGAAACGAGTCAGCTCTTTTGTCTGCTGTGGCATGCATCTTTGATTTGATTTTTGAATAAAAAGGCAATTTCTTCAGAGTACGGCTGTCCAGAACCATTTCCTATTTATTGCTACTAGCAATTGCCAGCACCTGTGGCTTCTAGGCTGGTGAAGAGGTTTACTACTTGTTTGTCCTCCTGGAGCGGTGATATCTTTTCTTCCCTATAGGGATTAGTCATAGTTGTAAAAAAAATGGATGTAAACAAAGCTAAACTGAAAACTGAATCTGTTTTTTCTTTGAAATAACGTGACTGAAAGAATGACACCCGTGTTAAATGGGCCTTAGCAATCGTTCAAACTGAAGGCGGGTTTGAAATAGTGCTTTCAAACCCGCATTTTAGTGCGTGTTCGGGGGCAATTTGTAAGACTACTGTTCGGGTTCATGCACAGAGGTCTATTGAAATCGCCCTCCCGAAGTCGCCAAAAGTAGTGCAGGAACTACTTTTGGAAATCCCAAACGATTGGGACAGCGCCGCTGCCGGAAATAGGCTTCGATTTGGCTGTGAAATCACGCCGATGTGAATGGAGGCTTAAAGTGTATGTATTGCATTTCATTAAGGTCACACATTCATTTGAACAACCTGGCTTAAAAAGCTACTCACATGGGAGAGATCCATGCGGTCCTGCCTGTGATCTGGGATGCCTCGTATGCATAGATGCCCCAGAATCACTAGAACAAGCTCTCTCCCTCTTTTAAAAAGACCCTTTCACACTGATGTGCTTTTGTGCAGCTATAGGGCTCTTTCACACGGATGTGTTTTTGATGAGTTCCCATTGACTTACAATAGAAGGTGCCTTTTTGGTGCAGTTTCGAAAAATTGCACCAAAGATGCAGCATGCAGGACCTTTTAAAGCACTGCACCTGCAGTGTAAACATTTACATACGATTTAATGGGGAATAGTTTTCATGCGCTTTTGTTGCCTGGGAAAAGTGTGGCAAACGAGCACCAGTGTGAACGGGACCCAAGTCTTGTGCATGCTCATTGAGGTCTCCCTCCTGTCACAGAAGTGCTGCGCTCAGCTGCTTCCATGACACATGCGCAGGTCTTGAAAGAGGGAGTGTTGATTTTAGTGATGCGGGGGAACACACCCAAAGTACAGGGCATCCCAGGTCACAAGCGGCTACACCGTGTTTATAAAACTGAAAAAAAAAAAAAAAATTCCTCCCTTGCAGAGAGGCTTTGCCCACATGGCGAGGGTTACTACCCGCTTAGTCTAGCGGATGGTAGGATCATGTTTACTCACGTTCAGGGTGCCTGCATCAGTTTTTGATGATGTCAAAGGCCCTCAGACCACCCAAGCACAGGAGAGAAGAGACTGCAGGGACCGGTTTAGCAGTGCAGAGGAGCCTGCTGAAGTGGAGTATTAAGTAAAACTGCTGTACTTGGTTCCCCTAGACACAAATGAGCCGATAACCCTTGCAGTGTGGACACAGCCCCATTACAATGTAGAACATTTTAGTTCTACGCAATTCAGGTTTAAAAGTACTAAGGCCCCTTATTCGGATAATAATTTAGATTACATTACATAATAAATTAGATTGTTTGTGGGTCAAAGGGGAAAAAAAAAAAAAAAGTTGAAATTAGCATTTTACAGATTATGGCGACAAGAGGGAAAAATCAGAAAATAGGAAATCAACAAGGAAAACTATTATATTAGTAAAAAAAAAAAAAAAAAAATGTAAATTGTGCTCAGTGTATCGCTAAAAACAGTCTAAGTACACAAACAGCAACAACTACTGCTCATTTTAAGGCCGCGTGCACATTGGACGTTTTTTTCCCCGCCTCTAAACATATTAGCATATGTGTCCATGCACACACAGCGTTTAGTGGCAGGAGCTTTTACAGGCAGAAAAGGAGACCCACTACCAGTGTGTCCAGGAGCAGCAGAGTTTGGGCAAAATAAAACGTTTGACACTACTAAAAGCTGCTAGAAGCACCTTCTAAAAAGCTAGGGCTTGAACATTAGGGCTCATGCACACTGCAGGTCAAAGAAGCGGCTCCTATAGGCTTCTGAGCGCTCATTTTTTTTTGCCTGGAAACTCCCCTCCATGTTAGTCAATGTGTCCATGCACACTATGGCTTTTTCAGGAGTTTACAGGCATAAGCTCTTATAAGTAGAAAAAACCCCCCAGCAAACTTGCATTTTGGAGAGGAGCTTTCGAGCAGAAAAAGCTTACAGAAGCTTAAAAACACACACACACAAAAAAAAAAAAAAAAAAAAAAAAAAAAAAGGGAAAAAATAAGCTGAGGGGAGGGTTTGTGAAAAAAAAAACAAAAAAACACAACAACATTTGAGCCGCGTACACTACACATGAGCGGACTTTACGGCAGACTTTGTCCAGCGTACTTTTCGACGGACTTTCCGAATGAACGGACTTGCCTACACATGATCAACCAAAGTCAGACGGATTCGTACGTGATGACGTACGACCGGACTAAAACAGGGAAGTTCATAGCCAGTAGCCAATAGCTACCCTAGCGTCGGTTTTTGTCATTCGGACTACCATACAGAAGAAGAGTAGACTTTTCGACCGGACTCGAGTCCGTCGGACAGATTTGAAACATGATTCATTTCTAGGTCCGTCAAACTTTTGAGAAAAAAAAAAAAAAAAAAAGTCAGCTGGAGCCCACACACGATAGAACTGACTCAGGTTCGCCGGACCAAGTATGCCGTAAAGTCCGGTCATGTGTACGCGGCATTATGCTCAAAAAAGCTCAATAAAAAACATGCAAAACGGCCCAGCTGAAATAAAAGCACAAATGACTGTAAAAGCAGTTTGTTTTTTTTGAGCTGCAGTGTGCATGACTTTATAGACACTTTTTTTACAAGCATCAGGCATTTTTTCTGCAAAAAGCTCCCCCTTCCCAGCTCTTATGCAGCTGAGAACAGATGGAATGTGATCACTTATAAAAAAGGGGGAAGAAAGGTGTGTAAATATCTATAATGTTTTGCCTTTCATTTATTTTAAACTGAATGGGTTGTTTGTTTTACAAGGTGATCGTTTACAATCACTTTAACCGCTTCCGGGCCAGCCACCGCAGTTATACTGCGGCAGGTTGGCTCTCCTGCGCGAAACCACATAGCTATACGTTGGCTCGAGGGGTCCAGATAGCAAGCGTGCCAGCTGCACAGCGGTGGGTGCCGATGCTTGTGGCCAACGGTCGCGATGACCGCCGGCCATGAGCGATCGTGAGCAGGAGACAAAACGGGACGAGTGTGTGTAAACCCACACTTCCCTGTTCGGTTCTGACAGGAGTGACAGATCGTGTGTTCCTAATAGCTAGGAAACATGATCCGTCACTTCCTCTAGTTCAGGGATCCTCAAACTACGGCCCTCCAGCTGTTGCAGAACTACACATCCCATGAGGAATTGTAAAACTCTGACATTCACAGGCATGATGGGAATTGTAGTTCCTGAACACCTGGAGGGCCGCAGTTTGAAGACCCCTGCTCTAGTTAGTCCCCTTCAATTAGAATCACCTCCCAGGGAACATAGTTAACCCCTTCACCGCCACCGAGTGTTAACTGCCAGTGACATTTTTACAGTAATGAACACATTTTTAATCACACTGATCGCTGATTACATAGTTACATAGTTAGTAAGGTTGAATAAAGACACCAGTACATCCAGCTCAACCTGAGTGAGTGCGGGTGCGTGTCTACAATTGTCCCTATCCCTGTACATTGCGTCTCATTAAAATGCTCATCTATTTTATTTTTATTTTAAGGTATTTATTTAAAGGCACCCATATTGTGCCGTCAATTTTACACAGTGCTCCACACATATATCACACACTCACATCGGTCTCTACCCTCAAGGTGTTCGCCATGTCGCACTTACGCATTACTAGTAAAAATAAAAATGCTATAAATCTATCTCCTATTTTGTAGATGCTATAACTTTTGCACAAACCAAATGCTTATTGCAATTTTTTTTTACCAAAAATATGTAAAAGAATACATATCGGCCTAAACTGAGAAAAAATTATTATTTTTTTTTTAAATTGGGGATATTTATTATAGCAAAAAAGTACCAAATATTGTGTTTTTTCAAAATTGTCGCTCTTTTTTGTTTATAGCGCAAAAAATAAAAACCACAGAGGTGATCAAATACCACCAAAAGAAAGCTCTATTTGTGGGAAATAAAGGACATAAATTTTGTTTGGGTACGACTTCGCACGACCGCACAATTGTCAGTTAAAGCGACGCAGTGCCGAATCGCAAAAAACGCTCTGGTCGGGAAGGGGGTAATCCGGGGCTGAAGTGGTTAAGGACACTGAAAAGATCAAGTCATTTTTATATCTTCCCTTTTCTTTAGAACCTTTTATTATCTGGCTACAATTAACCTATCATGTTGATGCACTTTGTTCTGGACAACATATGCTTTGATCTAGTTCCTGTATATAATCGCTGCAAAATGCAAATGATGCACACACATTTCACACAGGAAAACCCATTTAACCTCAATATTAGATGAAAACATTGCTTTACAATTTTGAACAAGAAATGCAGCTGTGCAGAATGAAAACCATAACTATACCGGCCCATCCCTTTCATTTGAAAAACTACCACAAGCAGCTGACATCTCAGGATTTTAAAGAAGAATGTTTGTCAATATTAGGGATAGATGTGAATCATACATTTGAGCTGCAGTGTGTTAACATGTGCATTACATGGTACCATACATTAAAGTAGAAGTCCACACAAACTAAAATCCCTGCATCTACACATATCCACGATCTAACCTATCTAGCCCCGTAAAGAAGAAATCAGTATACATACCTTTTTTGAAACCAATCCGACCTGATCCCATGTGGAGCTGTCAGCTACGGCTTCACTGTGTGGGTGGGTGCAGAGGACACAGCCGACAATGGAAGCCCCATAGTAACTCTATGGGTGACGTCACTCGCCATTCATTTCACAGCTGTCGGTTGTGTCCTCTGCAGAGCTTCCACCACTGGAGATCAGATCGTCTTCCAAAAAGGTATGTATACAGATTTCTTTTTTTACAGGGTTAGATAGGTTAGTCTTAAGCCTTGTACACACGATCGGATTGTTGGCCAACAGAGCGTCAGACTTTTGTCAAAAGGGCGTGTGCCTGGATCTTGTCTTGAATACTAACGGCACAAAACTGTCGGCCAACAAACACGAATGTAGTGACGTACTACGTGGAATTTCAGCTCTTGAGCGCCACCCTTTGGGCATCTTCTGCTAATGTGTTTGGTGAGCAGTGATTCCAAGCATGCGTGTGTCTACTTTGGACTTTCGTGTGATGGACTTGTGTACAGATGATTCAAAAATCTGACAACAGAGCGTTGTCCGCCGAAAATTTACTAGTATGTCATCCAACATTTGTTGGCCGAAAGTTGAACAATTGTTGTCTGAAGGAGCGTACTAATGGTTAGATCGTGGATATCTGTAGATGCAATGATTTTAGTTTTAGGGTGGACTTACACTTTAATATATACTTATCTGTAAACACATTACCCTCCTGTTTCAAAACCTACTGCTTGTGTTATACAAACCAATCATTAGGTTTTGAGACGAAAAGAGAAAACATTTACAGAGAATTTTGAATAATGCGAAATGGATATTTCTGTAATGGCACTGAATCTCATTTAGTAGCATTTTAAGTATATTTTAATAAACAAGAACAAAAGACTCTAGATTTTTTAATATGTTTCAGACGATTGGTATCATTAAAGTCCCATTCTCTTAACAAATGTGTTACTAGTAAAATCAAATTGTGAACCTGTCCAACAGCATCATTTAGCCTGGGTTCACACTATTGCGATGCTGGAACCAGTGCGATTTCAGTGCCAGTTCTGGCATCACCTCTCCCTTGCAGGCAGGTCACACCGCCCTCTGCGAACCGATGCGGGTGTCAATACAAAGTTAATGACACCCCCAGATTAGTTCGTAGATCGCATTGCGAACTGCGAGTTCAGACAGGAATCGGATTGCATGGGTGTGAACACCCATGCAATCCGATTCCAGTGCAGGGGAGGTGGGGAATGGAAGGTTCCTGCACCTTTTTTTTGTGCAAATCCAATCCGAGTTCAGCCATACAACTGTATGGCTGAACTCACACTGCACAGACATGCATGTCATCTGTACAGCAATGTGGTGCAAATCACATGCGATGTTTGACATCACATGTGTGAACCCAATCAAGGGGAACTTTGTTTTCAGCACTTGTAGCTGCACACCTGATTCCTGGTGTCATAAACAAAGTACTGTACTTTGAACCTGGTTTAATTTGCAAAACAAGGATGTGTGAAAAGCAACACATGCATAAATGATAGTTCCAAGTGAAAAATTGTGTAATTAAAGTTTTAGTTGATCGAGTAACACATCCGTACATAGCATTTTCTTACAACCACATAGCATTAGAGTATTTAAAGCAGACCAACTGTCAATAGTTCACTTTGAGGCCCGGTTCACACTGATGCGAGTTCATGATGAATGTGATGCGTCAAAAACACTTTAAATTCGCATGTCATCCCTAAAGTCATTGTTTTCAATAACGGTTATTCACATACATGCTTTGCGATTCCTCTACGAATGCGATTAAAAAAAGGGTCTTGTGCGAGTTTACTGCGTTGCGAATTTAGTCTCCATAGACATCAATGTAAATCGTTCTTGAATCGCATTGATGGTTCACATATGTGTGAATTCCACCACACTACTCCCCACAAAAACCAGGAAGTACACAGGAAGTTAACACTTTTTTTTTTTTTTTTTTTTTTACACTATGATTCCATTGGCTAGAATATCAATCACAGCTATGTTCAACTCCTGAAATTTGCGGTAAAATCGCACCTCACAAAAAGGACAAAAAAACAGAACAAAATCACAGCGCATCAGTGTGAACCAGGCCAAAGGCCTCATGCACACTGGACGTTAAAATAACGTTATAAAAAAAAAAAAAAAAACGGCAGTAGCTTTGCAGTAAGTTTTTCAACTTTTTTGCAATAGTGTTTATATATATATATATATATATATATATATATATATATAAATAAATGTTTTCTTCAGTGGATCAAAAACATTAAAAAACGCTGGTGAGCGACGTTTTTTGAGCGTTTATCAGTGTTAGAGCGTTTTTACAGCTGAAAAACGTGTCTCAGAACCCACTAGTTTTGGGGGTTTTTTTACTGCTCAAAAACTGCTAACAGCCTATGTTTGCATGGACACATAGGATAACACGGAGAGTTTAATGACTAGAAAAAAACGTCTACAGCCAGAAACAGCTGCTGTAAAAACGTCAAAAAACGTCCAGTGTGCATGAGGCCTAAAGCTGGCCATACACTGAGCGAATTTCAGCTGGGTTCATAATGAACGGGCTAAAATTCAACCGCACCATTTCACCCGTCATCCTTTGATTGAAAATTCAAAGGGGCCAGGCGGGAAATTGTCAGCAGAACAGATAAAGCTACTGTTCAGCTATCAGGTTAACCTTTGGCACAATTCAGTAACCACAGCAGGAGTTTCGTTTGCACTACCATGTTAATGCGTGTTACGGTACAATGTTGTGATGTGATGACATATTCTGAATGACACCCCAACACACCTTACAAACGTACTTTTGTGCATTGCGCTGCCAAAAATGCAGCACCTTTTTTTTGGTTCATTAGGCAGCCGATTCAAACGATTGGGTTACTGTAAAACAACAGGTTGTTAAACACAGGTGTGTTCATTCCCAAACTTCTTTTAGTTTTGGATAAACATTGAATGGGTAAGACCCAATTTTTTCTTAAAGTGGATGTAAACCCAATGTCATCCTTTCTAAACTACTGCCATAGGGGTTATCTATAAGGATATACACGCCTCCTGCATGTATCTTTACCTGTCAAATGTCTCCACTCTGTCTGTTATGAGACCCGCAAAAAAGGAAGATTCTGTGGGCGGGTCTGTTGTCTGGAGCTCGGTGGGTGGAGTCGTGATGTCAGTAGACTCCCCGCCCACCTCTACACTCCCCTTGTCAATATGCATTTTCTCCTGTGTATTTCTTACACTGAACTTCTGCTATGATCTCTAACATCCAGTGAAAAGACAGGAAAATAACCACATGACTTCAGCATGCCAAATCATGCTGAGGTGTTTAACACCCAATCCTTGCAGAGCTGCTGAAGAAAGGAGTGGGGGAGGGAATTAAAAAAATAATGCCTGTGTCTTAGGCTGTCACTCACAACAAGGGGGAGGATTTGACAAAGTTTTTCTCTGTTTGTCAAGTTTTATCTCATTGAACAATAAAAGAGGATTGCTCAGAGATGGATTAACTCTTTGTGGTAAGACTGGGCTCAAATGATAGGAAATCTTATACTCTACAGTATGATAAAAAAAATAAAAATAAAATAAAAAAATAAAAACATTTCGGGTTTACATCCACTTTAAGGTAATAAGGTGTACGGCCATATAAATGAGCCCTAAACGAGACATCACATTTTATTGTAAAATTTGCCTTTTTCTTAGCCTACCACCCCTAAATTAAGCCACTAGTTTACACTTTAGGCCTCTTGCACACGATATTCATGTTTGAGCATCTACTTTTTTTTTTGTATGTATTTGCGCACATATGCGTTCATGCAATTTCCATGCAAATTGGCACACAAAACTGTATTCTCGCATTTTTGTTCTGCACAATATGTAAATGGGCATTTGGACACATTTTATGCGCAATCATGCGTATTTGCAGCCATCTGTGCGCATGAGGCGTAAATTACTGACCAAAAATGCAGATTTTTTTTTTTTTAACTGAAGAATGCACGGCTCTTGTTTACATGCCTGTGTGCATAGGCCCATTACAATTAACCACTTCAGCCCCGGAAGATTTGGCTGCTGAATGACCGGGCCATTTTTTTGTATTTGGCACTGCGTCAATTTAACGGACAATCGTGTGGTCGTGCAACCACGCAATTGTCAGTTAAATTGTCAGTCTTTTTTCCCCACAAATAGAGCTTTCTTTTGGTGGTATTTGATCATCTCTGCGGTTTTTATTTTTTGCGCTATAAACAAAAAAAAAAAAAAAAAAAAAAAGACCGACAATTTTGAAACAAACACAATATTTTGTACATTTTGCTATAATAAAAATCCCTATTTTTTTATTGCAATAAAGTGTATTGTATGAAACAGGAAGTATACAATACCCATTTTTTTTTTTTTTTTTACAAAGCTAATTTTCAATTGTCAATTTAGGCCGATATGTATTCTTCTACATATTTTTGGTTAAAAAAAACTGCAATAAGCGTATATTGATTGGTTTGCGCAAAAGTTATAGCTTCTACAAAATAGGGGATAGATTTATAGCATTTTTATTTATTTTTTTTTTACTAGTAATGGCGACGATCTGCGATTTTTATCAGGACTGCGACATTATGGCGGACACATCGGACACTTTTGACACATTTTTGGGACCACTGGCATTTACACAGCGATCAGTGCTATAAAAATGCACCGATTACTGTAAAAATGACACTGGCAGTGAAGGGGGTTAACACTAGGGGGCCCATCAAGAGGTTAGCTGTGTTCCCTATGTGTGTATCTAACTGTAGGGGGAGGGGAGTGACCTAGAGGAAATGACAGATCGTTGTTCCTAGCTAATAGGAACTCACGATCTGTTTCTCCTCACAGAACAGAGATGTGTGTGTTTACACACACACACACACACGTCCTCGTTCTGACTCTCGTGCCCGCGATCGCTCGCGCCCAACGGTCATATCGACCACGAGCATCGGCAGCCCCGCTGTGCAGTGGGCGCATAGCTACGACGGCTCGTGGGATTGTGCCGACCTGCCGCAGTAAAATGACGATGACTGGTCGGCAAGCGGTTAATGGGCTGTATTTTAGCTCAGTAAAAAAAAAAAAAAAATGCGTACAGAGCTTTTTCAAGCTGCAGTGTGCAAGAAGCCTTAAAATTAAACTTTGTAGTTAAAAGAAAAAAAAAAAAAAAAAAAATGTTTACTGTACACCTAGTGTCTGACATCGCCTAGGGGAGGGCAACATTACTGAGCGTTCCTGTGGGATCCTAGAAAAATGGATGATCCCAGATCCTGCAAGAACATTCTCCAATGCAAGGGATCTCTTTACCAGGATCCTGCAAAAAGGCCAGGTGATGCCATTCTTACCTAGGCAAAAAGACCCGGAATCTGGGGTGTAAGGTGAGTGTTTTCTTTCTATACATTTTCTTTACCATTATATCAAGCTGCCCAGGGCTGGCAGGACACTAGATTTCCAGCAGTCTGAAACACTACCTTCTCCAATCAACAATGCTGCTCTGCAAATTTTTTTGCTGGGGTGGGGAGGGCTGCAAGATAAACAGAACTTTGAATTGTCTTGCAAGGTGTGCTTTAATTGGAACCAGTCAAATCAACAGCGGGAGATTTCCCATCCACACCGTTTTAACTTGGATGGGGGGGAATCCATGGATTTCGCTCATTCATCCCAGCAAATCTTTACACCTATGGCCAGCTAATAGTGTGAATGACTGCCCTCCTAAAAAAAATCAATCTGCAGTGGATTGCTTTTTGAAAGCCGTTGTGAAAAGATCCGCAGGCATTTCAGAGGCAACTCCTAAACATCTGTTTGTTTTTCTAACAACCATAGGGAGAATAGCTTGCATAAGTCAAACGTTGGACTCCAGGTTGCTGCCCCAAAGACCCTAATGAGTGACTTTAACCACTTGCCCCCCTTCAAGACCAGGCCATTTTTTTGCAATACTTCAACTGACAATTGCGCGATCGTGTGACGTTGTACCCAAACAAAATTTATGTCCTTTTTTTCCCCCACAAATAGAGCTTTTTTTGTTGGTATTTGATCACCACTACGGTTTTTATTTTTTGCGCTATAAACAAAAAAAATTAAAAAAAAAAAACAAAAAAAAACAAAATTTTTTACTTTGTTATAAAACACATCCAATAAAAAAAATAAAATTATATATATATATATATATATATATATATATATATATATATATATATATATATATATATATATATATATATATATATATATATAAAATTTTTTTTTTTTTTTTTACTCATTTATTTAGGCCAATATGTATTCTGCTACATGTTTTTTGGTAAAGAAAATCACAATACGTGTATATTTATTGATTTGCCCAGAAGTTATAGCGTCAACGAACTATGGTATTTTTTACTAGTAATGGTGATCAGCGTCTTATAGTGGGCCTTCGATATTGCGACGGACAGTCGGGACACTGACACTTTTTGGAGGACCAGTGGTAAAAATATGTACTGTCAATGTACTGACACAGGCTGGGAAAAGGTTAAACATCAGGGGCAATCAAAGGGTTAATTGCCGGTTCACACTGGACGACTTGTAGCGTCCCGTTCTGTACAATGGAACCGTTCTAATCGAAGCGACGCAAGTCGCTTCGACTTAGAAAAAGGTTCCTGTACGACTTTGGGGGCGACTTGCATTGACTTCTATACAGAAGTCGTTTTGCAAGTCACCGCTCCTGTCGTGTCCAGGTCGCCTGAGGCAGTCGCGCTGCAAGTCGTGCTGCCTCAGTGTGAACCGACACTTACTGTGTGCCTAAGGCCCCTTTCACACTTGTGCGACATGTCCTGCAACTTGGGACTGCAAAGTCGCATGACGTCGTACCCCATGATTTATAAGTACCATTCATATCTGTGCGACTTCAAGTCACACCGACTTCAAAGTAGTCCCTGCACTACTTTGGTCCGCCTTTGATGAGAGTTGAGGTTCATAGACCTCAAGTTCACAAAGGCATTCCCTAAAAAAAAAAAATCACATGAAAACCATGGCCACGAAATCGCTGTAAAATCGTGGGACTTTCAAGTCGCAGCACTGAGAAAGGGGCCTAACCAGTGTTTTCTCACTCTGCGGGAGGTGCTTTTACTAGGGAAAGGCATTGATCCATATTCCTGCTTAGCAGAGACACAGGATCTATGCCTTCTCTACTGACAGAACAGCGATCTGCCTTGTTTACATAGGCAGACCGCAATTCTGGCTTTCTACCTAATGATCAGCGGGTGCTGGCGGAGATAGAGTCTGCAGCACCCGCAGATCAGCTCCCTCTGTCTAATCACAGAAGCAGCGGGTTGCTGACAGTGCACTTGCGAGCCCCAGACCCGGAAATATCGGATCATGTACTAGGTATGTGATTCGGGGCAGAGCGACTGCCCTGCCGCAGTATATCTGGTGGTGCTACCTAAGGGCTCACACACACATACACACACGCTTTGTTCAGCGTTCTCTTCAGAAAACATTTGATGGGTGCGGAGGAAGCTTGTTATTGCCTTCTCACCGCCTGCTTTATCCTCTTGAACTCCGCACCACAACTATGTGCATTGCAAGCAGTTGCAGGACACTTGCAGAGTGGCCTCTTTACTTGAATGGGTAGAACTTGGAGGACGCTACATCATTTTTAAGCGAAAGGAGGTATAATTCACGGCGTGGCTGCAAAGCATCGGGGCCACGGCTTGTGTACCAATGTTTATTTTGGCAGCACATTTCGATTTAGTTTTAGTCTTAGGACTAAAATGGCATTTTAGTCTTCTGCAATTGTTTTAGTTTTAGTCATATTTAGTCGACTAAATCTCCAGTACATTTTAGTCGACTATATTGTCCTACGTTTTAGTCTACTAAAATCTCCAGGTCATTTTAGTCGTCTAAAATCTAATGGGTGTAATTAAATTGTAACCTTTCTCTACAATTTCCAAGCTCGTTATATACTGCTGGAGTGAAAAAACTAATATGTTATTATTTATGGTTTTGAGGTATATGGGGTATGAACATGCATTACAGACCAGTGGTAATTTTGAAGTAAAATTTCAATTTAGTTTTAGTCATAGTCTTGACTAAAATGCCATTTTCGTTTTAGTCGTATTTTAGTCATCACACTTGTTTTAGCTTTAGTCGTATTCTAGTCGACTAAAATAGTATTCATTTAGTCGACTAACATGGTTGTCGAAATTAACACTGATGTGTACATTCCCGGCAACTAATCCTGCAGCCAAGGAGGTTGGTAAAAAAAAAAAAATTCTTGTGTGAACAAGCCCTAAAAGTTGATTGGAATGTTGCGTACAACCAATGCACCAGTTCCCTGGGGCCCAACGTTCACCAAATCCCCTGCCCAGGGAGCTGCAGTTGGCGAGTACAGCTGGCCAAAGAAGGGAATGGCTTTACACATCACACTCGGGTAAATGGCAATGCTTTTGTGCATCGGTGTTCACATACATATGCGGTATCCACTAAACACAGCCTTACACATCTGGGAAATAAGTCTTAAAGTGGATGTAAACCCAATGTCATCCTTTCTAAACTACTGCCATAGGGGTTATCTATAAGGATATACATGCCTCCTGCATGTATCTTTACCTGTCAAATGTCTCCCCTCTGTCTGTTATGAGCCCTGAAAAACTGCAGATTCTGTGGGCGGGTCTGTTGTCTGGAGCTTGGTGGGTGGAGTCGTGATGTCAGTAGACTCCCCGCCCACCTCTACACTCCCCTTGTCAATATACATTTTCTCCTGTGTATTTCTTACACTGAACTTCTGCTATGATCTCTAACATCCAGTGAAAAGACAGGAAAATTTCCACATGACTTCAGCATGCCAAATCATGATGAGGTGTGGAACAGCCAATCCTTGCAGAGCTGCTGAAGAAAGGAGTGGGGGAGAGAATTAAAAAATAATGCCTGTGTCTTAGGCTGTCACTCACAGCAAGGGGGAGGATTTGACAAAGTTTTTCTCAGTTTGTCAAGATTTATCTCACTGAACAATAAAAGAGAATTGCTCAGATATGGATTAACTCTGTGTGGCAAGACTGGGCTCAAATGATAGGAAATCTTATACTCTACGGTATTATATCAAAAAATAAAAAAAAATTCGGGTTTACATCCACTTTAAGTGCATTCTCATGTATAAACCAATGTACAAAAGCATCAGCATTTGCCTAAGTACAGCAATTCGCTTCTGCAGCTGGCTTTACATGCCAGCTGAGGCTCCCTGGGCGTTAAAAAAAAGTCAGGATTTTTACACCAGGGCATATTTCTGCCTTAAGCTGTCCGAGTGCATCAACGTTTAAAGCGCCCGTGTTGAGCCTGCAGTCATCAATGCAGCCCAAGTCAACAAGCCTTAAAAGCCGACTTAGTTACGACTAGAGGTGTCCTCCAAACTCATCTTTAGAGGTGTACCGAATAGAAATTTTGGTGCTGGAAATATATATATCTATCTATATATCTCTCTATATCTATATATATATATATATATATATATTCAACTTTTTAATACCGTTAAATTTAAATGAATATATTGTCGATTATCAGCACCTTTAGCGCACGAAAAATGCATCCCATTATATTCTATGCATGTCTTCACACTGGTCCGTTGTGGTATTAAAAAACATTTTTGGTCAGTAAAAATAAAAATTAAAGAAAGAAAAAAAAAAAAAAAAAAAGAAGAAAAAAAAGCACCTCCCTGTTGAAATGCATGAAAACACAGCAAGAACACACCAACACACCCGTTACATTTTTTATGCGTTTTTTTGAGTCACATGATCTATGAAAAACACCATAAGCACAGTAAAGTCATGGTAAAATCACGCCAAAATCATTTGCGTTGTCGGTACCCTTTTCTCTATCGGCAAAATATCGAAAGCACAATTTTTGACCCCCCCCAACATGTGGTTGGGGGAGTGGGGGTTAAAAATGTGCAGCAACAGGTAGCGAACCAGGGTGCTGACACGCCGAAATTGCAATGATGCGTGCCTGCAGCAAAAACTACCTGACATGAAGCAATCAGCGGACAGCAAGTCCTCCAAATGTGACCCATTCGGGCAAACAGGGTAGTGCAATGCACATGGTTTGCTGTTGGCAAAAATTGGGTTAAAACAGGCCACAAGGTGGTGTCACATCACCTCTGAAAAGCGATACGAGTGTCAGAGGACGGGTAGTTAGATGCATATCCGACTTTACCCTTAGGCTGTTTGCCCTATCTGCACCCAGTGCGTTAAGGGGGCTCAGGGGGTACAGTATCCAGCACCCCCCAATGTCAGCAGCCTGTCAAAATCTACAACGAGCTGAAATATGAGGGTGCGGGACGCTGTACTGTATGCATCCATGGACATATGCCCTGAACATAGAATTGCTGTGTTAAGGCATATGTGTCTTTGTGCATACAGCCCTAAAAGCCACAGAGAAGAGGCCGTTGCAGATTTCAGCCTGCCATAGATTCTGACAGACCGGATGCGCTATATATATATATTTTTTTTTTAAACCGTCCATTTCGGTTTCAGCCAAGTGCATACATGAATTTTCAGTTTCAATGCACCACTAGTACTGTATGCGTTTAATGACATAGATCCGGGCATATGTGCCTTCATTCATGTAGCCCTAAACGTGTGTACCACTTGCCACAGCGTCCAGCCACTGCATATTTCAGCTCTCCATTCATTTTTAGACTGGACACAGTAACATATGGGCTCATCCACACTGCAGCTCAAAAAAAAAAAAAAAAAAAAAATTTAATCTGCTTTTACAGGCGTTTGAGCTTTTACTTCTCTGCCTAAAAGCTTGAAGAATTTTGTGTTTTTTTGGTGCTCTTTTGGGTGTTTTTGAGCATAAGCATTTTTTCCCCACAAACCCTCCCCTCATTTTTCATTTGTGCGTTTTCAAGGTTTTTCACGAGTTTGGTGGGTTTTTTTCTGCCTATAAGAGCTTATGCCTGTATATTCCCGAAAGAGCCATAGTGTGCATGGACATTGGCTAACACGGAGGGGAGATTCCAGGCAGAAAAAAAATAATGAGAGCTCTAAAAAGCTCAATAGACTGTCGAAGCCGCTTCTTTGAGCTGCATTGTACATGAGCCCCATGTGTTCAGGAATGTATGGGCAGAACGTAGAATTCCTGCATACGAGCCTAAAGGTAAGTACCACTTGCCACAGTCTCTTTGCGCATTTAACCTCACTATAGATTTTAACGGGCTGGACATGAAATACGTGGCGGCTAGAAGAAGTACTGTATGCATTCAGGGATGTGTAACCCAGAACATAGAATTCCTGCGTTCAGGGCATACGTGCCTTTGCGCACGTGGCCCTAAATGTGCACGTCCAGCCGTGGTGGATTACAGTCCGTCATTTATTTTGTCAGGCTGGATGTAAAACACGCGGCGGTTCATCGCTGTACCGTATACATTCAGGGGGCGTATGGCCATAACGTAGAATTCCTGCATTCAGAGCATGCGTGCCTTTGCACATACAACCCCCTAAATATACGTACCGCATGTCACAGCGTCCAGCGGTGACATATTTCAGTCCATCATAGATTTTGACAGGCTGGATATGAAATACGCAGCCGGCTCGTTGCTGCACCGTATGCGTTCAGGGCTGTATGGCCCAGAACGTAGAATTCCTGTGTTCGGAACATACGTGCCTTTGCGCATACGACCTGCACGTCACAGCGTCCAGCAGTGGTGTATTTCAGTCCGTCATAGATTTCAACAGGCTGGATGTGAAACACGTGGTGGCTCGTCGCTGTACCGTATGTGTTCAGGGGCGCATGTCCAGCTCAGAATGTCGAATTTCTGCCGTGGTGGATTTCAGTCCCTCATTGCTTTTGTCAGGCTGGATGTAAAACACACAGCGGCTCATCGCTGTACTGTATGCGTTCAGTGGACATATGTCCATAACGTAGAGAGTTACAGGCTGGACACTGTACCATATGGGTTCAGGGGACATATGGCCAGAACGTAAAAATTGGCTTTGCGCACGTGGCGTATTTCAGTCCATCACAGATTTAGAAAGGCTGGATGTGAAACATTCGGCAGCTCATCGCTGTACTGTATACGTTCAGGGGCGTGTGTTCATAACGTAGAATTTCTGCGTTCAGAGCACGCGTGCCTTTGCGCATACAACCCTAAACATGTGTACCACTCGTCACAGCGTCCAGCAGCGGCGTATTTCAGTCAGTCAGAGTTTGACAGGCTGGATGTGAAATAAACGGTGGCTTGTAGCTGTACCGTATGCGTGCAGGGGCATATGGCCAGAAAGCAAAATTCCTGTGTTCAGAACATATGTGCCTCTGCGCATACAGCCCTACAACGGCTCATTATTGTATGCGTTCAGGGGGGGCGTATGGCTAGAACACAGAATTTCTACACTGAGCATACGTGCCTTTGCGCATACAACCCTAAACATGCATACCGCTTGCCACAGCATCCAGCCGTGGTGGATATCAATCCATCATAGACTTTGTCAGGCTGGATGTAAAACACGCGGCGACTCGTCGCTGTACCGTATACGTTCAGGGGACGTATGGTCATAACATAGGGTGTTACATGCTGGACGCTGTACTGTATGCCTTTAAAGGCGTATGGCCAGAACATAAAATTCCTGCGTTCGGGGCAAGTGTGGCTTTGCACATTTGTGGCATATTTCAGTAGGTCAATTTAGACAGGCTGGATGTGAAACACGCGATGGCCCGTTGCTGTACCATATACGTTCAGGGGCGTATGTCCGTAACATAGAATTCCTGTGCTCGGAACATCCTTTAAGCATACAACCCTAAACATACGAACCGCTTGCCACAGCGTCCAGCCGCGGCGTATTTCAGTCCGTCATAGATTTTGACAGGCTGGATGTGAAATACACGGCAGCTTATTGCTGTACCATATGCGTTCAGGGGCGTATGGCCAGGACATAGAATTCCTGCGTTCGGAACATACGTGCCTTTGCGCATACAACCCTAAACATACGTACGGCTCGCCACAGCATCCAGCCCTGGCGGATTTCAGTTTGTCATTGATTTTGTCAGGCTGGATGCAAAACATGCAGCGGCTGGTTGCTGTACTGTATGCGTTCAGGTACATTTGGACATAACGTAAAATTCCTGCGTTCAGGGCAAACGCGGCTTTACGCATGTGGCGTATTTCAGTCCGTCATAGGTTTAGACAGGCTGGATGTAAAAGACACGGCGGTTCGTCGCTGTACCGTATGCGTTCAGAGGCGTATGTCCATAACGTAGAATCTCTGTGCTCTGAGCATATACGCGCCTTTGCGCATACAACCCTAAACATGTGTACCGCAAACTGGGCTTTGCGCACGTGGCATATTTCATTCCATCATAGATTTCGACAGGCTGGATGTGAAATACGTGGTGGCTCCCCGCTGTACTGTGTTCAGGGGTGTATGTCCAGAACGTAGAATTCTTGAGTTCGAAACATATGTGACTTTGCGCATACAGCCCTTAAAATATGTACCATTTGCCACAGCGTCCAGCCGTGGCGTATTTCAGTCCATCATAGATTTAGACAGGCTGGATGTGAAACACGTGGAGGCTCGTCGCTGTACCATATGCGTTTAGGGGACGTATGGCAATAACATGAGAATTTCTGCATTCGGAACACATGTGCCTTTGCGCATACAACCTGTGACGGCTCATTGCTGTACCATATGCGTTCAGGGGACGTATGTCTATAACATAGAATTCCTGCATTTGGTACACACGTGCCTTTGCGCATACAACCCCCGAAACATACGTACGGCTCGCCATAGCGTCCAGCCATGGTGCATTTCAGTTTGTTATAGAATTTCTCAGGCTGGATGTAAAACACACGGCGGTTCGTCACTGTACCGTTCAGAAAACGTATGGCCAGAACGTAAAATTCCTGTGTTCGGGGCAAATGTGGATTTGCACGTGGCATATTTCAGTCCGTTATAGATTTCGACAGGCTGGACGAGCCAGCCTGCCGAAATCTATAACGGACTGAAATATGCCACATGTGCAAATCCACGTTTGCCCCGAACGCAGGAATTTTACGTTCTGGACACTGAATTCTTGCGCTTGGAACTTTGCGCATACAGCCCTAAACATACGTACCATTTGCCACAGCAAAAGGTGCGCACGTGGGATATTGCAGTCCGACATTTCGACAGGGTGGATGTGAAATACGTGGCGGCTCGCCGCTGTACTGTGTTCAGGGGACAAATGTCCATAAAGTAGAATTGTTGCATTCGAAACATATGTTACTTTGCACATACAGCCCTAAAAATGCGTACCATTTGCCACAGCGTCCAGCTGCGGCTTATTTCAGTCCATCATAGATTTAGACAGGCTGGATTCTTAACACGCGGGGGCTCGTTGCTGTACCATATGCGTTCAGGGGACGTATGTCTTTAACGTAGAATTCCTGCGTTCGGAACACATGTGCCTTTTTGCGCATACAACCCCTGAAACATATGTACGGCTCGTCCAGCCGTGGCGTATTTCAGTTGGTCATAGATTTGTTTGTCAGGCTGGATGTGAAACACGCGGTGGCTCGACGCTGTACCGTATACGTTCAGGGGACGTATGGCCAGGATGTAGAATTTCTGCGCTGGGGGCAAACGCGGCTTCGCGCATTTGTGGCATATTTCACTTTGTCATAGGATTTGTCAGGCTGGATGTAAAAGACGCGGCGGCTCGTCACTGTACCGTATGCATTCAGGGGACGTATGTTTGAAACATAGAATTTCTGCGTTTGGAACACACGTGCCTTTTTGCGCATACAACCCCCGAAAAAAAAAAAATAAATAAGGATCGCCATAGCGTCCAGCCGTGCCGTATTTCAGTCCATCATAGATTTTGTCAGGCCGGATGTAAAACACGCGGCAGCTTGTCGCTGTACCGTATGCGTTCAGGAGACGTATGGCCATAACGCAGGAATTTCTGCGTTCCAAACACACGTGCCTTTTGCGCATACAACCCGCGACGGCTCGTTGCTGTACCATATGCGTTCAGGGGATGTATGTCTTTAACGTAGAATTCCTGCGTTCGGAACACACGTGCCTTTTTAGGCTGGATGTAAAACACGCGGCGGCTCGTCGCTGTACTGTATGCATTCAGGGGACCTATGGCCATAATGTATTCGGGGCAAACGCGGATTTGCACATGTGGCATTTTTTAGTACGTTTATTTAGACAGGTCGGATGTGAAACCCGTGAAGGCTCGTCGCTGTACCGTATGCATTCAGGGGACGTATGGCCAGGACGTAGAATTTATGCGTTGGGAGCAAACGTGGCTTTTGTGCATTTGTGGCGTATTTCAGCAAGTCATCGATTTAGACAGGCTGGATGTGAAAACACGTGGCGGCTCATCGCTGTACCATATACGTTCAGGGGACGTATGTCTTTAACATAGGTTTCCTGCGTTCGGAACACATATGCCTTTTTGCGCATACAACCCCCGAAACATATGTATGGCTCGTCCAGCCATGGCGCATTTCAGTTTGTCATAGATTTTGTCAGGCTGGATATAAAGCCTGGCGCCGCCTACCCACGGCGGCTCGTCGCTGTACAGTATACGTTCAGGGGACGTATGGCCAGGATGTAGAATTTCTGTGTTGGGGGCAAACGCGGCATTGCGCATTTGTGGCGTATTTCAGTTTGTCATAGATTTTGTCAGGCTGGATGTAAAACACGCGGTGGCTCGTCGCTGTACCGTATGCGTTCAGGGGACGTATGTCTTTAACGTAGAATTCCTGTGTTCGGAGCACATGTGCCTTTTTGCACATAAAGCCCCCGAAACATACGTACGGCTCGCCATAGCGTTCAGCCGTGCCGTCTTTCAGTTCGTCATAGATTTTGTCAGGCTGGATGTAAAACACGCGGCGGCTCGTTGCTGTACTGTATGCATTTAGGGGTCCTATGGCCATAATGTAAAATTCCTGCGTTCGGGGCAAACGCGGATTTGCACATGTGGCATTTTTTAGTACGTTGTTTATTTAGACAAGCTGGTTATTAAACCCGTGACGGCTCGTCGCTGTACCGTATGCGTTCAGGGGACGTATGTCCATAACATAAGAATTTCTGCGTTCGAAACACACGTGCCTTTGGCGCATACAACCTGCGACGGCTCGTTGCTGTACCGTATGCGTTCAGGGGACGTATGGCCAGGACGTAGAATTTTTTGCGTTGGGAGCGAACGCGGCTTTGTGCATTTGTGGCATATGTCAGCAAGTCATCGATTTAGACAGGCTGGATGTGAAACACGCGGCGGCTCGTCGCTGTACCGTATGCGTTCAGGGGACGTTTGTCTTTAACGTAAAATTCCTGCATCCGGAACACGTGCCTTTTTGCGCATACGACCCCCGAAACATACGTACGGCTCGTCCAGCCGTGTCGCATTTCAGTTCGTCATAGATTTTTTTTCAGACCGGATGTGAAACACGCAGCGGCTATACGTTAAGGGGACGTATGGCCAGGATGTAGAATTTTCTGCATTGGGGGCAAACGCGGCTTTGCGCATTTGTGGCGTATTTCAGTTTGTCATAGATTTAGAGGGGCCGGATGCAAAAACACGTGTACCGCATGCGTTCAGGGGACGTATGTTTATAACGTAGGATGTCTGCGTCCGGAACACACGTGCCTTTTTTTTGCGCATACAACCCCCCAAAAAGTACGTATGGCTCGCCATAGGTGTCCAGCCGTGCCGTATTTCAGTTTGCCATAGATGTAAAACACACGGCGGCTCGTCGCTGTATCATATGCGTTCAGAGGTCCTATGGCCATAACGTAAAATTCCTGCGTCCGGGGCAAAACGCGGATTTGCGCAGGTGGCATTTTTTAGTATGTTGTATATTTCGACGGGGCGGCTGTAAAAAACACGTGACGGCTCGTCGCTGTACCGTATGCGTTCAGGGGACGTACGGCCAGGACGTAGAATTTCTGCGTTGGGAGCAAACGCGGATTTGCGCAGGTGGCATTTTTTAGTACGTTGTATATTTCGACGGGGCGGCTGCAAAAAACACGTGACAGCTCGTCGTTGTACCGTATGCGTTCAGGGGACGTATGGCCAGGACGTAAAATTTCTGTGTTGGGAGCAAACGCGGATTTGCGCAGGTGGCATTTTTTTTTAGTACGTTGTATATTTCGACAGGCCGGATGTGAAATACGCGGCGGCTCGGCGGCTGTACCGTATGCGTTCAGGGGACGTATGGCCAGGACGTAGAATTCTTGCGTTCGGAAACATACGTGTCTTCGCGTATACGACCCCAAAACACACGTTCCGTTTGCCGCAGCGTCCGGCGGTTGCAGATTTTAGCCTGGCGTCCATTTTAAATGCACCGGACGCGTCACCGTGCACTGCGAAAATGCCAGGATTTGACGCACACACCGGGGGGGGGGGGCGCCTAATGCCTATGTGTGACAGAGAATGGAAGGGAGGACACATGGAGCGATAAGGACTAGTGATGGGGTCCTCCTGACACATAGGATGTATGGAGAGGGGTGTGTCCTGCAGTGCTCCCCCCCAGCACAGGCCCCGGACTTCTCCTCACACTGTGGACACTCCGGGGCCTCCCCAATCACAGGGGCTTCAATGACGCACTGAGCAAATGTCATCCCTGGCCTGAGGGATTGGGGAGGGCGGGGGGGGGGGCACTACACTCTGACCCCCCCCCCCCCCCCACTACACAGGACATCAGCACCAAGGGACATTATCTCCTCACACAGCCCCGCCCCCCTCACCTAAGGGATTCATTATTAAAAAAAACAAAACACACACACACCACACAGACACCCTGTCAGACCCGCCCCCCTCCCCTCACACACAGGGAGATAATGGCAGGCAGGAAGGCGGGAGAGGTGGTGGAAGGAAGGGAAAGGGAGGGTGGAGGACGGAAGGAGGAGAGGGGTGGGGTGGGGGGGACGACACAGACCGGCCGGGAAGCCAGCACTCACAGTCTCTCCTCTCCGCTCGGCGCGGCGGCCATTTTCTAACGGCTCCTCCACAGGCTGAGGAGGGAAAGGGGGTGGGCAGGGCGCGAGAGCAGCCGCGAGGGTGACGTCACCGCGCCGGAGCCTACCTGCCCTTCTCTCTCGTGTGAGGGGACGCTCCATTGTACAGAGGAAATGGGCGGGGTTACGCGTTCCCGCCTTTATTGAGTAGAGAGAGAGGGAGCTGAGGAGATGAGAGAGGGGGGGGGGGGGGGGGTGTGAGCTCAGTTCAAAGTTGTGCGTCACAAGTATTGTGGACACAGTGAGAGGGTGACACAGACAGTGAAATGTGAGGGACAGGCGAATGTAGTCCTGATGTTCGTCAACAATAATGTCGGAAAACACGCACTCTCAGCTTGGATAGCGATTTTAAAGCCTGACTATAAAGGCTAAGCCATACCATTCTCTTCGGAACGGAGCGTGTGTGTTTGAAAAACCGCGCGACCAATGCACGGCGATAGTGCCGTCAGCGATTTTACGCATTTTTTTTTTTTTTTTTTTTTTTTACAAAGAGTAATGGCCCGTACACACGATCCGAATATCGTACGATAAAGGAGGAAGGATCGTACGATATTCGGATCGTGTGTACACTGCTTTCGACAGGCGATCACGACCGTTCATACGATTTTGATTCAATCGGACATACCCGAAAATTTTCCTCGTGCGATTCCAGATCGTACAATTTTCGTTTAGTCAGTATAGTTGTCGTCCGAAAATACAATACAAATACATTACAACACATGACTTCACTTCCAAATTTTTTGTCTGTCGTACGAGAATTTTCGTGACTTTAGCTATTCAATTTCAACTTGCGACTATTAAGCGAGAACAGTCGTACAATCTGTCGTACGATATTCGGATCGTGCGTACGGGGCATAAGTTCACCTTTACCAAAAAAAAAAAAAAAACCTGTTAATGCAGATAAGGAGCATCTGTAAGATTAAAAACAATCTGTGCAGCTTTGACTAAAGATGAATAATGCCCTTGTTTTAGGTGTAGGCCATTTATATACCTCATGAAGCTTGACTGGAATACTCCCAGGACGTTGCTAGGAGAAGCCTAAGTCCTGCTCACCTCCACCATCATAGGAGCAAGCTCCCAAATGCGTTCAGAGCTATTGAATCAGAGAAGAGAAAGCGCATAGGGGGGATTTTGAATAACAGAAAGAGCTCACTCCTGTGATGGTGTAGAATAGATGAACAGTAATAGCTAAGCCTCAGCAATGTCCTGAGGGTTTTCAGGTCAGGCTTCATGAGGTACATGAACAGTGTTGCCAACCTACCAGATTGAAATTTACTGACACGACAGCCCAAATTTACTGGCATTTCCAAAAGTTACAAAATTACAGTTGTAAGTGCAAATTTCAGTATTTAGGCTACAAATAAGTGCAATATGCAATTAGCAATGTGATTCAAGGTAGACATTAAGGCAAAAAGCACATTTCTTACTTTATTTTAAATATAGTAAGTGGCTCAGGGGCAGGAAATTAGAATGGGCGGCACACACACATGAAATAGACTCTCACAGTGACACTGACTGTAGTGTGCAGCAGCATAGATCACGGACACGTCCCATCCTGAGTCACAGTGACAATCTCTATCCATGCCAGGTGGGCCTCTCAGTCCCCTTCAGTCCAAATAGCATTAACAGTCCCGCTCTCGGCTTGCCTTTCTCCCATCCCACAGACCTGCACACGACGCTCTGACCACTCCGCTTGGCTCCCTTGCACCATGGCATCACACGACATGCTCAGGCACCGTCTCCACCAGACTCGCCCCCCCCACCGGTACCACCCGAACACACTGTAGCAGGTACTTGGATGGTCCTGGCTGGCTCCGTACCCAAGCTGCGCTTGCCCAGTTCTGAGCCAAGCGCCACGGCCATATTTTTTACTGCCAACCTTTTCCTCTTACTGGCAGCAGAAAAGTGTCTGTTTTTTACTGGCTGTCAGTAAAAATACTGACGGTTGGCAACACTGTACATGAATGGCCTACACCTATAGCAAGGGCATTATTCAATCAATCTATCTATCCAATCAAGAGCCAGGACCTCGACCAGAGAGGGTTTGCGCGTCTCCGACGTGGGAACGAACGGGCTCAGGTGAGTAATATGGGGGGGGGGGGGCTGGTCAGTGACAGAAGCTTTTTCACCTTAATGCATATGATGCATTAAGGTGAAAAAACACGGGGGTTTACAACCTCTTTAAACCAGAAAGCAGGGAAGTATGAGGGGATGAGGGATGCCACACAAAACTAGCTCAACAGGTGAAAATATATTGGAAAGGCCTCAGCCTTGAGCCTACCCTGAGCCCCGTCTCTGATGCATTTTGTGCCACCCATCTGGGCTTAATCATATAGAATAATAATAATAATAATGCCCTTGCTATAGGTGTAGGCCATTTACATTCCTCATAAAGCCTGACTGGAAAATTCTCAGGATGTTGCTAAGAGACACCTAGCTGTTACTGTTTACCTCCACCATCACAGGAGCAAGCTCTTTCTTATGCATCCTTTGTGAAACCAGTTGTATTTCCACTACTCTGAGCTGGAAACTGGGCACAGGTATGGATTCTCCAAATCTGTAGTATTTGGCCAACTGCTTGCAAGGCCACATCTTTAAAGTTTGTTTATGTAAGTGTTTTGTCTAAAGAAAATGTATTTAAAATTGAAATACAATACTTGCTTTTATTAACCTTTTTAATTTATTTATTTGTATTTAATTTTTGTCATTTTTAATAATCAACCATACTTACAAAAAAGCTGAGAACCACAGTCCTAGCGCATACAACTACTTTGAAAATGGCCCCTACAATGTATCGAAAATTGTATTTTTTGGTGATGACTGGTTTGACCACTGCTCTGAAAAAAGTTTTGTAGTGTGAGGGCTCACCTAAACAATTCATCAAATTGCATTCCAAATAAGTAGTTTATCTGTTCGGCCTTAAAATTACCAGTTTGGTCTAAAATATTTTCAGATTATTCATTTCTTGCTGTGGCCTCAGCTTTATTTAAAACTGAAATCACAATGACAAGACACCTCAATTACCAAAAGTGGGAATCTATCTATCTATCTATCTATCTATCTATCTATCTATCTATCTATCTATCTATCTATCTATCTATCTATCTATCTATCTATCTATCTATCTATCTACCTATCTATCTACAAAAATTAAAAGCAGCATTCCCAAATACTGCATCTGCTAATTTTTACAAAATATTTAAAACTTTGAGCACTATTTTCACCCATGCCAATTCTTCATAGATCTTCAAACCCTCGGAACCGCCATATTGGCTGTAGGAGTCGGCTGTGTGGCAAGAATTGCGAAAGTGGGTATCTGTCAGAAAAAGGTAATCCCGGAAAAAAAAAAAGTTTTTTTTGGGGTGGGGGAGAAGCGGAAAAGTGATACTTTCACTTTAAAGTGATAGTCTGCTTTAACTCTTTTTTTCTCACAATTTAATATATATATATATATATATATATATATATATATATATATATATATATATATAATATTATATATATATATATATATATATATAATATTATATTGAAAACAATGTACTTCCTGTGTAGCGGATCCCTTATCTGAACATTTGCTACAAAGTGAAGGCAGCAAGATTGTAGAGATGAATCTACTGTATTTCTAGGGTATTATTGGCTGATCTCTATATTTATTTATTATTTATTATTTATTTCAGGTACTTATATAGCGCTGTCAATTTTACGCAGCGCTTTACATATATATATTTAATACATTATTAAACATTGGAAAGAGACATTTTTGACTAATTAATTGAATCACTTGTTTGGTAACTACCGTAATAAAACTATGAACAAGTAAGTATAAAAAATAGGTGTACACAGCGCTAAGAGCATAACATTAAAGGTAAAAGTCCATAGTGTTTAGGATAAAGTCCTTGTTCAGGGAAAAAAAACTGGAACCACCCACGGTGTAGACAGAGACACAATTAGGTGAGCACGAACTTAACCTCCACCGAACATCAACACACTAGGCCTCTTAACACAAAGAATGGACCACTAAATTTTTGGTAAGAGGCCTGATGTGTTGATGTTCGGTGGAGGATAAGTTTGTGCTCACCTAATTGTGTCTCTGTCTACACCGTGGGTGGTTCCAGTTTGTTAGGACTTTATCCTAAACATTATGGACTTTTACCTTTAATGTTATGCTCTTAGCGCTACGTACACCTATTTTTTATGCTTTTTATTGTCATCAAACTATTTATGTCAGCTGCTTTACTATTATTACTAGCGCAGTGATTAATCTTGAATTTAATGAACAAGTAAGTACCTCAGAGATGGGATTTTTCAGGCAATTTTGAAATACAAAAGATGTATATATTCAAAAAAGTTTTATTATTACAAAAAACATCAACATGATAAAAATATTCCCAAGTAAGGGTAGTACGGCAGAGAAAGCACATGTACATGTATCATAATATTGCATAGTGATCATCTAAAAAGTGGTAGCACCCCACTACACATGATTAAACCATCCATACAAATTCCAAATGATGGTGAGTAGTGGGAATGTCCAACGCGTTTGGAAATGTGTATAAATTCAAATCTTCTTCAGGGACTAATACCACTTCTGAAAGTATAGAGTACAAATGCAATTTAGAATCCAAAAATAAATGCCATATGAATATTTTGACAATTATAGAATATCAAAACTTACATAGCCGCTATATTATTGGAGAGAGCATTCCCTCAACCTCGATGGTTATCATCAAGATCCGAAAAATAGCCTTTCACCACATAAAGGGACCACTGGAAGAAATCCTTTGAAGGCACCCAAAAACAGGGGGGGGGGGAGAAGAGGGGAAGGCCAAATGTTCAGACTGCAAAAACTAAAAAAGAAAAAACAAAATAAGGTAATATATCTATAGAAATACACTCCAATCAGGGTTTATGATATATGCTAGCCTCACAGGAGATCCCTGAGTTCCCCCCATCATCCCATATAGGGATGATGGCAATTTACACGCCAAGCTGCATGAGTCCTTCAATATAATCCGTAATAAAACTAAGGAAGGGCAAGCATGTAACAATGTAAAACTCTCAAAATAAAAGTAAATAGTCCAATAATAATTGATATATGTGCTTGGTAAAAGTACATTGTAGTTTTCCATAGTAGTGGTACATTAGTCACATACTTTTAGGCCTGCTTGAAGTTCAAGACTGCCTTTCATGCCAAATGCTGATTGGTGATATTTTGTAATTGTAAGAAATGTAAAAAGCAGAGCGATATTTAATTTCAGATATAGCAGATTTTTAAAATTATATAATTTGCAATAAATTAACTTTAAAAAAATGCTACTTTTTTCCTTAATTTGAACTATTTTGATATGTACCTAAAGTGGTTGTAAAGCCACTTGTTTATAAACATACCATCCCATCTGTTAAATAACGATATGTACCCCAGTGTCTGTGCTGTATAAAAAAAATGCCAATTTCTACCGTATTTCAGAGCGTCTCCCCGCGCTCTTGTGACTCGGCTCTTTCCTCTACCGGGCTGACAACTACAGCGGGAGGGGCCGAGAACTCCCGCTGACGTCAGCCATAGAGGAGGAGAGAGGCAGCCGGTCACGTGAGCGCTAGGAGGTGCTGTAAAAAAAGAAGGTAGAAATCAGCATCTTTTGTATACAGCACAGACACAAATATAAAGAAAAAAAAATATATAAATATAAAACAATTAGGAGGGGACTGTCACGAGCTGACAGGCAGGGAGGGGAGGACAGAGGAGAGCTGCAAATGATGGAGGCACGTAAACTGACCACGGTGTCAGGGCACAGCAGCCATGATAAACCGTGGTCAGTTTACAGAGGGAAGGGCAGAACCAGGCTGGATCAACCAGGTATTTTATATGATACAGGGGGCCAAATTACACAGCACCAGAACTGTGCTGCATAATATGCTTTAAGGGAACAGGATCTATTTTTTTCTTAGGGGAACAAACGCTTTAATGTAGAACTATAGGCAAAACTTATTTTTTTCATTTTGGATAGAGCAAGGAAGGGTTATAACCCCTGTCGGAACTTTTTTTTTCACCAGCTGTGTCCTATTGCAGAGATTTCACTTCACTTTCTGTCCCATAACCAAAGAGGAAGTGAGAGGAAATCCCTGCAAATTAGGGGAATTCCTTCAGGACCCCCAGGTCACCAGAACTATTTCCCCCATTGTAAAGATTCCCTTCTATTACTTTTCTGAGGACAACCCAAAATTTTGTATTTTCTTTTACTTTCACTTTCAGAAATGATGGTAAACAGGACAAATAGAAAGAGTGAATCTCCCTAACTGGGGGTACAGACAGCAATAAAAACTTGACAGGTGTTCTAGTCCCTCTCCACTCTATCCAAAACTAAAAGAAAAGGTTTTGCCTTTAGTTATACCTAAAATGAATAACTATGGACTGGTAGCAGTTGATCTGTTGATCAACAGACCATAGTCACACATTGTAGACCAGGGATATGCAATCAGCGGACCTCCAGCTGTTGCAATACTACAAGTCCCATCATGCTCTGCCTCTGGGTGTCATGCTTGTGGCTGTCAGAGTCTTGCTATGCCTCATGGGACTTGTAGTTCTGCAACAGCTGGAGGTCCGCTAATTGCATATCCTTGTTGTAGACCCTTCTTTTTAGGGTGTCTAGAGCACTGTATTTATGAAACAAGCACTGGAAGCTTAGCCATTCACGCGCATTACACAATTTATTCAGATTAGCACATTTTATCCTGGGATTGTTTTTTCTTTTTTTTTTTGTGGCTGTTAACATATATTTGTCTTTTCTGTATGTTTGTAAATAGATTTCTGCTCATTGTACTGAAGAAAAATTGCACAAATTTACAACTGTTGCCTGCTACCAAAAATAGCTCAATTTGCACGTTTTACTAGACAGCTGCAATGTGTTCAGAAAATCAATCTATCCTTGTTTTATAAACTAAAAAAGTAGAAATTGCATATTTTCTTATAGAAGCTGTATTTTAAACCAACAAATGCAGATTTTTTTTTTTTTAATAATTCTAAGATGGGGTAATATATTGCATCTGCAGGGGTAAAGTGTAATGTATTCCTGGCATAGGTAGACATTATTTTTCTTATGATTTTGTTGAAAACACCTTTACACAGGTAAAGCAAGTAATGACACTTCAATGCAGACCACAGCTTATATGAAAAGCTGGCTTTTTTTTTTTTTGCATGTTTATTTTTCAACCTGCCTTTATTCTTTTGCTAAAGTACATATTATTTTAAACACATAATTTTACGTGGTTTGCTTTTTTTGTGGGGTAAATTAGTACAATGCATATATTTAGTAAAACAGAAATTTAATGACTTTTCTCCTGCACAAAGTTTTTTTTTTAATATGCCCCATATGTACCATTAAGCATGTCCAAGTAAACTGAACATGAAAAAATATCCTTTTGCTTACAGTACACAAAATGTTGGTATGAATATATGAGTACAGTACCATGAAGTAATCCGGGATTCCCTTTAAAGTACATATTTTACAGAAAAAAAAATATTCACAATGAAACAAGTAATTATATTATTATTTTATTATTATTATTATACAGGATTTATATAGCGCCAACAGTTTACGCTGCGCTTTACAACGTTAGGGCAGACAGTACAATTACAATACAATTCAATACAGGGGGGGGATCAGAGGGCCCTGCTCTTTAGAGCTTACAATCTAGGAGGAATTATAGAACAGGTGTCCATCTACTTTTAATATGTGGACACAAAACAGCACCTTTTTAATGCATGGAAACAAAAAAACAGCATATATGTGTGAACAGTATATATTACACTGAAATGCAAAGGACTAAACAGGTGTGAACAGCAATTATAATAACATTTCATAGCACTTTTGTAGCCTTTTCCCTCCCTTAGGACACAAAGCACTGTAGAAAAAGTGCAAAGTTTGCTAAAAGGCAAAGCTAATAAATCCCCAGAGAAGTGAGTGGGTCTTTCATCTGTTTTTAAAGGATATCCAAAGTCAAGAAGAAAAATGTCATATGTTGCGGTCCTAGATGTGGTGACTGTAATTTCATTTTCAGAAAATACCAGTTGATCTTGACAGCAGTGCCATGGCTTTGAAACTGTAAACTCCTGTTCTTCCTCTGCAACCATGTAATGGAGATGAAGAGAAGAAGACATGTTGGAAGTCCAGCCTGGGTGACAACTATGGCTACCTTCACTGATACAGCGGGGTGAGCAAGAATAACTACCCTAGGAAAGAAAGTGTGTTATGAGCATGTTTACCAGGTAAAAATTTTGGGCACCCCCTGCAACAAAATTTTATTTTTTAGTGAGATACCCTAAATGGAAATGACATCTAAATGGATGCAGACCCTGCAACTTTCCTGATTAGAACCCTGCAGGTGCAGACGCTTGTTGATAATTATAAAATCTCTCCCATTCACATTCATTATGCACACGGACACAGACAAACTTCTTCAGAAACACAAAAAGGTGGGAATTTGCAGCAAAGTTTGTTAAAATCCCTGCAATGTACATAGATCACCCAGAGGGGAATGTTTTTTTTTTTCCACAACAAAGGGAGTTACTCTTTAGTATAACTGGTACAAACCTCCCAACTTTTTGATATGGGAATGAGGGAATTTACAAATGCAGCAATTTAGAAATTAGATGAAAGGTTTAGCACTGGGAAACACTTTTTGATAGATAAAAGTGTATTTTATATACATCTATATAGATCAGAGCAAAATGAGGGACAAATGAGGAGGAAAGAGGGACAGAGGGACATTGCTCCAAATCAGGGACAATTGGGAGTTATGCTGGTACATATAGGCTTTTTTTTATATAAACATTTAATTTTTATTTTTTTCAATGACTCCAAGAAGGGATCATCTACAGCACCTGCAGGGGTAAGTGTAAATATAAGGAGCCCCATGCCCCCCATAAAAATTAAAAGACAGCAGCTATAAATACTGTAGCTTCTGACTTTTAATATTCATGCAGTTACCTGTCCAGGCATCCAGCAGGGTCCTCATTTGAGCTGATTCTTCAATTGGCTATTGGGTGCAGGCGCCGCCATCCTCACTATAGGGAACGGCGTCCAACTGCGCATGCGTGCAGTTGGCAAACAAAATAAATAAATGTCAGTAGATTTATGAGTTACATTGTTAGCAATACATAGCATATCATTCTTTTTTTTTTTTTTTAATCCACCTGCATCCCTGCCTCTATTCTTTCCTAGGCAAGAATGACGTGTCTGTGTTTTTTTTTTTTATGTTAAAGTGGAATCAAAATCCACATTATTTACCTCTCTTCCAGCGATGTAAGGGCTTCCATCTTCACCCAGTTTTTTTTTTTTTTGGTTTCAGCATTTTCAAACATCTTGATTGGCCAGCTCAGGATTACATAACAGCTGCACATGTGTAAATATGTTAATTCACGTCTGCGCAAAGTCTTGTCAAGAATGTACACTGAGCTGCACATAAGCAGCTCAATTTTTCTCAGCAGTGACATTGCTTTCAGACAGATATATAGAGATATATATCTATATATAGAGATATATAGAGATATCGATATATAGATATATATCTCTATATATCTATATATCTCTATATATCTATATAGATCTATATATAGATATATCTATATAGATCTATATATAGATATATATATATAGAGCTATATATAGATATATATATATATATATATATATATATATATATATATATATATATATATATATATATATATATATCTATATCTATATCTATATATATCTATATATATATGTATATTTGTATATATGGTGTTTTGGCATTTGGCAACCCCTTAATTTTAAAGGACTGCCAAAGGCACAGGAATGCTCAAAAAGTAGTGTAGGCTCTACTTTTGCACATTGTGCCACACCAAACTGCATGGTTCTGCGGTGCCATTCGGTTTGGTGGCCGCAAAGGTACTGTGTTTGCTAGATGCCTTTGGCATGCCATTAACAATTAATAGCACATTAGAGCCCAGATCATTGTATGTCCTGGACATAGATGTCCCTTATTCCCCATTGCATTTTTTGCTCCATGTCCTATCTATTCCTCTCAGCCACTATAGAAAATTATTATTATTATTATTATACAGGATTTATATAGCGCCAACAGTTTACGCAGCGCTTAACAAAATGAAGGCATACATTACTGTTACATTACAGTTTGTTACAAGAGGAATCAGAGGGCCCCGCTCATTAGAGCTTACAATCTAAAAAGGGAGGGTCAATTGATACAAAAGGTAATAGCTGTGGGGGATGAGCTGATGGAGGAAGTAAAAAGGTGTATTAGTTAGAAGCAGGATAGGCTTTCTTTTCTTTTCTTTTCAGGCATTGTCTAAAGATAAATAGATTAGGGGACAATCGGAAAGATTGGGATAAGGAGTTCCAAAGGATGAGAGAAGCTCTGGAGAAATCCTGGAGGCGGATATGGGAGGAGGTGATGAGGGAACTAGAGAGTAGGAGGCCTTGGGAGGACTGAAAAGAGCGGCTTGGTTGGTATTTTGGGACTAGGTTAGTGACGTAGCTGGGGGCAGAGTTACGGATGGCTTTGTAAATTATTGTTAGTACTTTGAATTTTATTCATTGGGTGAGTGGAAGCCAGTGCAGGCATTGGCAGAGAGGGGTGGAGGACACTGAACAGTTGGTAAGGTGGAGGAGTCTGGCAGCGGCATTCATTATGGACTGAAGAGGGGATAGTCTACGTAAAGGTAATCCAATGAGGTGGGAGCTGCAGTAGAAATGTGTTTTTCCACATCTCCTAAATGCCACATAGCGTTCCATTACCATTTGTTGGAAGAAAGCACAAATTCCTAGTCGATTGGGTTCAAGCTGGTGTTCTATAAACCTTTGACCAGTGACAGCTGTGTAATGTCTATATCGCTTTTATTTATTTTACATATGGTTCAGTATGTTAAAATGTTCTATAAATAAAGATCATATAAAAAAGAGAAAAAAAAAAATTAATGGAACTGATTTGCGTTTCCTGCATCACATTCTAGTGTGAAATGGTCCTAGGAGCTGACACCACAAGGTGTCTGTTCTTAGGCAGGGCATTTACCTTTATTAGTCAGGGAAAACATTTCTGTCCTTTTCTGTTATTTTGTTTTAGTATATTACTAGGGTCTGATTTTTCCTGAGTTGATCTCAAAATTCCAGTGACTGCCATGTCCCCATCAAGTGAGAATAACTTTATTAGCCTCTGAAGTGGTCTCCTTGGACAGTGCAATAGCAGTTAGCAGGGCTTAGCCATGCAGTCGGAGGAAAGCAGGTCCTAGTAGCAAAGTGAAAGTAAATCAGAGAGGGATACAGAACGAAGCTATTCTTGGAAGCAAAGGTAGTAACAGACATCGTCTGGTGTCTTTTCTTAGGCAGCATTTTAAATTACTTCAGTGAGGTTGATTTAGGTAGTAAAGGCAAATCAGGTTTTGCCTTGTAAATTAATGTTCACTTTGCAATAGGGAATTTCCCTTAGTGAACGCAGTGAAAATTCACTTGGCAAAATATGCCGAATTATGTGCAAGGAAAAACATTTTTTTTTTTTTTGCTTGCACATGATTGGATGGTGGTAGTCAGCAGAGGTTCATATCATTCACTAAGCAAAGTGAAATTTCCCTTGCAAAGCAAACAGCATTTTTGCCTTTACAGCCCCAAAGTGTCAACATGCATTTTCAGATGTGCTTGACTTTGAATGACTGTGTTTAACCACTAGCTGCCCGCCCACTGTCATATGACGGTGGGACGAGGCAGCTCTCGTTCTGGGTGGACGTCATATGACGTGATCGCCTTCCCGAGCACTAGGGGGCGCGCGTGCGCCCGCCATGTCACTGGGGACCCGATGTGTGTGCCCGGCGGCCGCGATGTCCGCCGGGCACCCACGATCGCCCAGCAACCGAGCAGAACCATGGATCTGTGTGTGTAAACACACAGATCCATGTCCTGTCAGAGGAGAGGAGACCGATGGTGTGTCCCTTGTACACAGGGACACCGATCGGTCACCTCCCCCAGTCAGTCCCTTCCCCCCACAGTTAAAATCACCTCCCTAGGACACACATTAACCCCACGATCACCCCCCTAGTGTTAACCCCTTCCCTGCCAGTCACATTTACACAGTAATCAATGCATTTTTATAGCACGGATCGTGGTATAAATGTGAATGGTCCCAAAAATGTACCACGACACTACCTGCCTGGAGTTTGTATGTTCTCCCTGTGCCTGCGTGGGTTTCCTCCGGGTACTCCGGTTTCCTCCCACACTCCAAAGACATGCTGGTAGGTTAATTGGATCCTGTCTAAATTGTCCCTAGTATGTATGAATATGAGTTAGGGACCTTAGATTGTAAGCTCCTTGAGGGTAGGGACTGATGTGAATGTACAATGTATATATAAAGCGCTGCGTAAATTGACGGCGCTATATAAGTACCTGAAATAAATAAATAAAATAAAATAAATAAAATAAAAAATGTGTCAAAAGTGTCCGATATGTCCGCCTCAATATCGCAGTCATAATAAAAATCGCAGATCGCTACCATGACTAGTAAAAAAAAATAATAATAATAATAAAAATGCTATAAATCCATCCCCTATTTTGTAGACGCTATAACTTTTGCGCAAACCAATCAATATACGCTTATTGCGATTTTTTTTTTTTTTTTTTTTACCAAAAATATGTAGAAGAATACATATCGGCCTAAACTGAGAAAAAAATTTGTTTAAAAAAAAATTGGATATTTATTATAGCAAAAAGTAAAAAATATTGTGTTTTTTCAAACTTGCCCTTCTTCTTTTGTTTATAGCGCAATAAATAAAAACTGCAGAGGTGATCAAATACCACCAAAAGAAAGCTCTATTTGTGGGGGGAAAAATTATAAACATTTCATTAGGGTGCAGTGTAGCATGACCGCGTAATTGTCATTCAAAGAGCGACAGAGCTGAAACCTGAAAAATGGCCTGGGCAGGAAGGGGATGAAAGTGCCCTGTATTGAGGTGGTTAAGATGACTCAATTCAAAGAATGCAAACCCAAAGCACATCCATACATTTTCCAATACAGTGCAACCCAATTAATTGGTGGTAGGAAGCGGTGGTGGGGAAGACACTGTTGGTATGCCCATGTATTTGACCTGCATGGATAAATGCAGCATAATGAAAGACAATCTGTCCAATGCAAACCAATCCTTCACCTCCAGCAAGGAACATATTATTCAAAATGACTGCACTCAAACTGAATGTAGAGTTACATCCCACTGTTAAAGCGGAGTTCCACCCAAAAGTGGAACTTCTGCTCATCCGATTCCTCCCCCCCTCCGGTGCCACAATTGGCACCTTACAGGGGGGAGGGGGGTGCAGATACCTGACTAATACAGGCATTTGCACTCACTTCTGGGAATAGACTCTTGCGGGAGTCACACCCCTTCCGCACCCCCACCCCCCGCTGTCTCCTGGGAAACACATAGGTCCCAGGAGATAACGGGGACCAGTTAGGACGTGCAGCGCAACTCGCGCATGCGCAATAGTGAACTTGAAAGTGAAGCCGCAACGCTTCACTTCCTGATTCCCTCACCGAGGATGGCGGCGGCAGCTGCCAAGACCCGAGCGATTGATCGGCTTCGACTGTCGACATCGCTGGACCCTGGGACAGGAAAGTGTCCATTTATTAAAAGTCAGCAACTGCAGTATTTGGAGCTGCTGTCTTTTAATATATTTTTTTTTTTTGGTGGACTCCCGCTTTAAAGTGTTACTAAGCCCTCATTTTTTTTTTTTACATTTAAAAAACAAACATTATATTTACCTGCTCTGTGCGGTGGTTTTGCACAGAGCAGCCCGGATCCTCATCTTCTCGGGTCCCACGCCGGCACTCCTGGCCCCTCCTGCCTGGCGGGTGGCACCCAAGCAGGTGCGCTCCCGAGCCATGGCTCTGTGTGTCCATTCACGCCCTCTGTCTCCCGTTTTGGCTCACTAGCTGTGATTGACAGTAGCGGGAGCCAATGCCAAAAGCCAATCAGGAGTGCGAGTCCCCGAAGAGCAGCCAAGGTTCTTGTGGACATCGCTGGATCGAGATGGGGCTCCGGTAAGTATTAGGGGGCCGGGGGGGGGGGGCTGCTGCACAAAGAAGGTTTTTTAGCTCCATGAGAATAAAAAAACCTTCTGACTTTACAACCACTTTAAAGCAGGACTAAATCCTTTCAATGAACATGAACTTTTTTAATCATTACACTGTTAGCATTAATGAAAAGATATATTATATTTGCTTGTTTTTTTTTTTTTTATTTATTAGATTGTTCCTGGTCTCTGGCGTAAGCCAAAATTATGTCATAAATCCCAGGGGTCTTTCATGAGCATTTCCTTTTCTTTCATCTGCAGGAGGGGAGGAGGTGAGGAGGGGATTTCTCAGCTAAGCACACCCTCCTGCTTCCATGCCTGAGCTGAGGGCAAATGGGTGACGGGAAGTAAATCACCTGCCCTTACTCAAGATGGCTGTGGCTAGAAAAGCTAGTGGGGGGGCGTTTTTAAAAGTGATTTCCCAACAAAATAAAGCTTAGTTTTTTGGGTTTTTTTGGTTAACATATTTTGTGAACCTGAAAACACTTCTGTTTTTTCATGTTACTTAATTTTTGCTCTACATTTTTTTGTTTTTAAAATTCCCTGTTTTTATACTTTAGTATATTGCTGTTAGCAGTCAATTGGCTGCCTGGATGTGGTCTGGGCCCATACTCAGGTAACCCAAAAAATCTTGATTTTTTTTATTTTTTGGACACAGTACATATTTGCAACAAACTGAAGCTCCATATTTACAATTTTATACATTGGAGGCAAAAAAAAAAAAAAACGTAAAATGATTCTATGGGCACGTGACATACTGTATATCCTATTTACACTATTATATACTGTACAGTATGTCTTTAGAATTTCTTAGGCCCCTTTCACAAGGCAAGCCCGCTCGGATCCGTCTGTCCGTTTTTCAGGCGGATCTGAGCGGGCCACCCATTGACTCCTATGGGGAGACAGATGTCAGCGGAGATGTGTCCGTTGACACCCGTCTGCCATCTGATCCACTAAAATCAGACGTATGGCGATATGTTCGCCACCCATCTGGGCGGATTGGATGAGATGTGATGAAAAGGGACATGCTGTCCGTTTGCGTCCGATGCCTTCATAGGAATCAGCAGCGCTCTGACAAGTCCCTCCCCGCTCAGTGAGCAGAGACGGACCCGTCATCCGCCGGCTCAGCGGAGATCAACGGATCTCTTGCTGAGCTGGCAGACTTCACTAAACGGATCCGCCTCGTGTGAATTAGGCCTTAGAGTGACACTGTGGCCTTTTTTCATTTTCATTGTATATGATCGACTTAACCACTTGACGACCGCCTCACGCCGATTTACATCGGCAAGGTGGCACGGACAGGCAAAATCACGTACATGTACGTGATTTGCCTTCCGCGGGTGGGGGGTCCAATCGGACCCCCCCCCCGGTGCCCGAGGCGGTCGTCTTTTCTCCCACGGCGATCGGAGATGAGGTGGAGGCCATCCGTTCGTGGCCTCCCCCTCGCGATCGCCGCCGGCCAATGAGAACATTCCTTTGCTGCTGTGTGCTAAACAGCAGCAAAGGAAATGATGTCATCTCTCCTCGGCTCGGTAATTTCCGTTCCGGCCCGAGGAGAGAAGACAAGTGAGTGAGTGCACAACACTACACACACACAGTAGAACATGCCAGGCACACAAAACACCCCGATCCCCCCCCAATCACCCCCCCCCCCTGTCACAAACTGACACCAGCAGTTTTTTTGTTTTTTTGTTTTTTTTTTTCTGATTACTGTATTGGTGTCAGTTTGTGACAGTTACAGTGTTGGGACAGTTACTGTTACCCCCCTTTAGGTCTAGGATACCCCCCTAACCCCCCCTAATAAAGTTTTAACCCCTTGATCACCCCCTGTCACCAGTGTCACTAAGCGATCATTTTTCTGATCGCTGTATTAGTGTCGCTGGTGATGCTAGTTAGTGAGGTAAATATTTAGGTTCGCCGTCAGCGTTTTATAGCGACAGGGACCCCCATATACTATCTAATAAATGTTTTAACCCCTTGATGGCCCCCTAGTTAACCCTTTCACCACTGATCACCGTATAACTGTTACGGGTGACGCTGGTTAGTTTGTTTATTTTTTATAGTGTCAGGGCACCCGCCGTTTATTACCGAATAAAGGTTTAGCCCCCTGATCGCCCGGCGGTGATATGCGTCGCCCCAGGCAGCGTCAGATTAGCGCCAGTACCGCTAACACCCACGCACGCAGCATACGCCTCCCTTAGTGGTATAGTATCTGAACGGATCAATATCTGATCTGATCAGATCTATACTAGCGTCCCCAGCAGTTTAGGGTTCCCAAAAACGCAGTGTTAGTGGGATCAGCCCAGATACCTGCTAGCACCTGCGTTTTGTCCCTCCGCCCGGCCCACCCAAGTGCAGTATCGATCGATCACTGTCACTTACAAAACACTAAACGCATAACTGCAGCGTTCGCAGAGTCAGGCCTGATCCCTGCGATCGCTAACAGTTTTTTTGGTAGCATTTTGGTGAGCTGGCAAGCACCAGCCCCAGGCTGCGCCAGATTAGCGCCAGTACCACTGACACCCACGCACGTACCATACACCTCCCTTAGTGGTATAGTATCTGAACGGATCAATATCTGGTCCGATCAGATCTATACTAGCGTCCCCAGCAGTTTAGGGTTCCCAAAAACGCAGTGTTAGCGGGATCAGCCCAGATACCTGCTAGCACCTGCGTTGTGCCCCTCCGCCCGGCCCAGCCCAGCCCAGTCCACCCAAGTGCAGTATCGATCGATCACTGTCACTTACAAGGCACTAAACGCATAACTGCAGCGTTCGCAGAGTCAGGCCTGATCCCTGCGATCGCTAACAGTTTTTTTGGTAGCATTTTGGTGAACTAGCAAGCACCGGCCCCAGGCAGCGTCAGGTTAGTGCCAGTACCGCTAACACCCACGCACGCAGCATACGCCTCCTTTAGTGGTATAGTATCTGAACGGATCAATATCTGATCCGATCAGATCTATACTAGCGTCCCCAGCAGTTTAGGGTTCCCAAAAACGCAGTGTTAGCGGGATCAGCCCAGATACCTGCTAGCACCTGCGTTTTGCCCCTCCGCCCGGCCCAGCCCAGCCCACCCAAGTGCAGTATCGATCGATCACTGTCACTTACAAAACACTAAACGCATAACTGCAGCGTTTGCAGAGTCAGGCCTGATCCCTGCGATCGCTAACAGTTTTTTTGGAAGCTTTTTATTGAACTGGCAAGCACCAGCGGCCTAGTACACCCCGGTCGTAGTCAAACCAGCGCTGCAGTAACACTTGGTGACGTGGCGAGTCCCATAAGTGCAGTTCAAGCTGGTGAGATGGCAAGCACAAGTAGTGTCCCGCTGCCACCAAAAAGACAAACACAGGCCCGTCATGCCCATAGTGCCCTTCCTGCTGCATTCGCCAATCCTAATTGGGAACACACCGCTTCTGCAGCGCCCGTACTTCCCCCATTCACATCCCCAACCAAATGCAGTCGGCTGCATGAGAGGCATTTTTATGTCCTCCCGAGTACCCCTACCCAACGAACCCCCCCAAAAAGATGTCGTGTCTGCAGCAAGCACGGATATAGGCGTGACACCCGCTATTATTGTCCCTCCTGTCCTGACAATCCTGGTCTTTGCATTGGTGAATGTTTTGAACGCTACCATGCACTAGTTATTAGCGTAGGGTACAGCATTGCACAGACTAGGCACACTTTCACAGGGTCTCCCAAGATGCCATCGCATTTTGAGAGACCCGAACCTGGAACCGGTTACAGTTATAAAAGTTAGTTACAAAAAAAGTGTAAAAAAAAATATATATATATAAAATAAAAAAAAATAGTTGTCGTTTTATTGTTCTCTCTCTCTATTCTCTCTCTCTATTGTTCTGCTCTTTTTTTACTGCAATTCTGCAATGTTTTATTGTTATTGTTATTGTTATTATGTTTTATCATGTTTGTTTTTCAGGTATGTAATTATTTATACTTTACTGTTTACTGTGCTTTATTGTTAACCATTGTTAACCATTTTTTTGTCTTCAGGTACGCCATTCACGACTTTGAATGGTTATACCAGAATGATGCCTGCAGGTTTAGGTATCATCTTGGTATCATTCTTTTCAGCCAGCGGTCGGCTTTCATGTAAAAGCAATCCTAGTGGCTAATTAGCCTCTAGACTGCTTTTACAAGCCGTGGGAGGGAATGCCCCCCCCCCCCCACACCGTCTTCCGTGTTTTTCTCTGGCTCTCCTGTCTCAACAGGGAACCTGAGAATGCAGCCGGTGATTCAGCCAGCTGACCATAGAGCTGATCAGAGACCAGAGTGGCTCCAAACATCTCTATGGCCTAAGAAACCGGAAGCTACGATCATTTTATGACTTAGATTTCGCCGGATGTAAATAGCGCCATTGGGAAATTGGGGAAGCATTTTATCACACCGATCTTGGTGTCATCAGATGCTTTGAGGGCAGAGGAGAGATCTAGGGTCTAATAGACCCCAATTTTTTCAAAAAAGAGTACCTGTCACTACCTATTGCTATCATAGGGGATATTTGCATTCCCCGAGATAACAATAAAAATGATTAAAAAAAAAAAAAAAATGAAAGGAACAGTTTAAAAATAAGATAAAAAAGCAAAAAAATAATAAAGAAAAAAAAAAAAAGCACCCCTGTCGCCCCCTGCTCTCGCGCTAAGGCGAACTCAAACGGCGGTCTGTCGTCAAACGTAAACAGCAATTGCACCATGCATGTGAGGTATCGCCGTGAAGGTCAGATCGAGGGCAGTAATTTTTGCAGTAGACCTCCTCTGTAAATCTAAAGTGGTAACCTGTAAAGGCTTTTAAAGGCTTTTAAAAATGCATTTATTTTGTTGCCACTGCACGTTTGTGCGCAATTTTAAAGCATGTCATGTTTGGTATCCATGTACTCGGCCTAAGATCATCTTTTTTATTTCATCAAACATTTGGGCAATATAGTGTGTTTTAGTGCATTAAAATTTAAAAAAGTGTGTTTTTTCCCCAAAAAATGCGTTGCGCAAATACTGTGTGAAAAAAAAAAATGAAACACCCACCATTTTAATCTGTAGGGCATTTGCTTTAAAAAAATATATAATGTTTGGGGGTTCAAAGTAATTTTTTTTGCAAAAAAAAATAACTTTTTCATGTAAACAATGAGTGTCAGAAAGGGCTTTGTCTTCAAGTGGTTAGAAGAGTTGGTGATGTGTGACATAAGCTTCTAAATGTTGTGCATAAAATGCCAGGACAGTTCAAAACCCCCCCAAATGACCCCATTTTGGAAAGTAGACACCCCAAGCTATTTGCTGAGAGGCATGTCGAGTCCATGGAATATTTTATATTGCGACACAAGTTGCGGGAAAGAGACAAATTTTTTTTTTTTTTTTTGCACAAAGTTGTCACTAAATGATATATTGCTCAAACATGCCATGGGAATATGTGAAATTACACCCCAAAATACATTCTGCTGCTTCTCCTGAGTACGGGGATACCACATGTGTGAGACTTTTTGGGAGCCTAGCCGCGTACGGGACCCCGAAAACCAAGCACCGCCTTCAGGCTTTCTAAGGGCGTGAATTTTTGATTTCACTCTTCACTGCCTATCACAGTTTCGGAGGCCATGGAAAGCCCAGGTGGCACAAAACCCCCCCAAATGACCCCATTTTGGAAAGTAGACACCCAAAGCTATTTGCTGAGAGGTATAGTGAGTATTTTGCAGACCTCACTTTTTGTCACAAAGTTTTGAAAATTGAAAAAAGAAAAAAAAAAAAGTTTTTTCTTGTCTTTCTTCATTTTCAAAAACAAATGAGAGCTGCAAAATACTCACCATGCCTCTCAGCAAATAGCTTGGGGTGTCTACTTTCCAAAATGGGGTCATTTGGGGGGGGATTTGTGCCACCTGGGCATTCCATGGCCTCCGAAACTGTGATAGGCAGTGAAGAGTGAAATCAAAAATTTTCACCCTTGGAAATCCTGAAGGCGGTGCTTGGTTTTCGGGGCCCCGTACGCGGCTAGGCTCCCAAAAAGTCCCACACATGTGGTATCCCCATACTCAGGAGAAGCAGCTAAATGTATTTTGGGGTGCAATTCCACATATGCCCATGCCCTGTGTGAGCAATATATCATTTAGTGACAACTTTGTGCAAAAAAAAAAAAAGTGTCACTTTCCCGCAACTTGTGTCAAAATATAAAATATTCCATGGACTCAATATGCCTCTCAGCAAATAGCTTGGGGTGTCTACTTTCCAAAATGGGGTCATTTAGTGACAACTTTTTGTAAATATTTTTTTTTTTTTTGTCATTATTCAATCACTTGGGACAAAAAAAATAAATATTCAATGGGTTCAACATGCCTCTCAGCAATTTCCTTGGGGTGTCTACTTTCCAAAATGGGGTCATTTGGGGGGGGTTTGTACTGCCCTGCCATTTTAGCACCTCAAGAAATGACATAGGCAGTCATAAACTAAAAGCTGTGTAAATTACAGAAAATGTACCCTAGTTTGTAGACGCTATAACTTTTGCGCAAAACAATAAATATATGCTTATTGACATTTTTTTTACCAAAGACATGTGGCCGAATACATTTTGGCCTAAATGTATGACTAAAATTTAGTTTATTGGATTTTTTTTTATAACAAAAAGTAGAAAATATCATTTTTTTTCAAAATTTTCGGTCTTTTTCCATTTATAGCGCAAAAAATAAAAACTGCAGAGGTGATCAAATACCATCAAAAGAAAGCTCTATTTGTGGGAAGAAAAGGACGCAAATTTCGTTTAGGTACAGCATTGCATGACCGCGCAATTAGCAGTTAAAGCGACGCAGTGCCAAATTGGAAAAAGACCTCTGGTCCTTAGGCAGCATAATGGTCCGGGGCTCAAGTGGTTAAAGTCGACCTAGCATCAGATAGACTTGTTCATGATTAAGTGCGTGCCAGCTAAGTAATAGGTAAGTATAATGTTTTCCAGTATTTATTACCTTTTATTACTTTTTTTAAAATCGCGCACACCAAATATTTATGGTGCTTTGTTACTATGCATTTTAGCACGTGTGAACGCACACGCGTTAGCATGATGCATGCAAGTTCTATTGAGAATTATGGCACCACCATGCATCTGCAAAAGGGCAGTGTGTTATTGTGCATTGAGTGCATTCCGGCAATGCACAAGTATGAACATAGGGGGTTATTTATGAAAGGCAAATCCACTTTGCACTACAAGTGCAAACTACAAGTGCAAAGTGCACTTGGAAGTGCATTCGCTGTAAATCTGAGGGGTAGATCTGAAATGAGGGGAAGCTCTACTGATTTTATTATCCAATCATGTGCAAGCTAAAATGCTATTTTTTATTTTCCTTGCATGTCCCCCTCGGATCTACAGTGACTGCACTTCCAAGTGCACTTTCAGTGCAATTTCAAGTGCACTTTGCACTTGTAGTTTGCACTTGTAGTGCAAAGTAGATTTGCCTTTCGTAAATAACCCCCATAGTCTTATAATGGACAAGTATTATTAGTCTTATAATGGGCAATGGATAATTATTGATGTCACATGTGACCAGGGGCGGACTGACCATCGGGCAGTTCGGGCACTGACCGAGGGCCTGCGGCCAGTAGGGGGCCCCATGATAGCTTCCACTTCGGGACCCGATCTACCCGTCAGCTAGCTGCGATTGACGGGTAGATCGGGTCCCGAATCCTGCTCCCTGCAGAAGAGACTGCAGTCTAAATAGACCTCGTGATGCGCATCTCCCCGCCAGCCCCTCCTTCCCTCCCATCCATACCAGGTGCTTTTATTTGTCATCACCTCAGACGGACGAGAAGAGAGGAGGGGCCGGCGGGGGGGCGCGCATCACGAGAGGTATGTTTACAGCCGCTTCCCGAACGTTAAGGTAACCTTCTAAGCAGCATAACTGGCATGTGCAGTTGCAGAGGAGAGAAAACATGAAAAAAAGAAGGTGAAAATAGTATTTTTACACAAAAATGTTATCCTGTTTTACGTGTAGTTTTCTACAAAGCTTTCTCTGTGAATTTCTCTAATTCTAGGAGCCTGTTCATAGCTAGAAATATAATCTCTGTTATCGAAGACTACAGTGAGAACCAGGGATACCTCTATTACATTACAATTTAACCACTTAAGATACGTCCTAAAAAAACTTGTCCTAAAATAATTTTCTAGGATGCATCTGCTATGCCCTGATGTCTGCCCCATGCCCTATAGTCTGCCCATACCCTGCTCTGTGCCCCATGCTCTGATATCTGCCCCATGTCCTGATGTCTGCCCCATGCCCTGCTGTCTGCCCCCATGCCTTGCTCTTTGCCCCATGCCCTGCTCTTTGCCCAATGCTCTGATGTGTGCCCCCATGCCCTGATGTCTACCCCATGCCATGCTCTGTGCCCCCTTGCCCTGCTGTCTGCCCCATGTCCTGCTCTGTGCCCCCATGTCCTGCTCTGTGCACCCATGCCCTGATGTCTGCCCCAAGCCCTGCTCTGTGCCCCCATGCCCTGATGTCTGTGCCCTGCTCTCTGCCCCCATGCCCTGCTGACTGCCCCATGCCCTGCTCTGTGCCCCATGCTATGATGTCTGCCCCCATGCCCTGCTTTTTGCCCCCATGCTTTGATGTGTGCCCCTATGCCCTGCTGTCTGCCCCATGCCCTGCTCTGTGCCCCAATGTCTGCCCCATGCCCTGCTCTGTGCCCCCATGCCCTGCTCTGCGCCCCATGCCCTGCTGTCTGCCCCATGCCCTGCTCCATGCCCCCACGCCCTGCTCTGTGCCCCCATGCCCTGATGTCTGCCTCATGTCCTGCTCTGTGCCCTGTGCTCTGCGGTCTGCCCCATGCCCTGCTGTGTGTCCTAATGCCCTGCTGCCTGCTCCCATGCCCTGCTGTGTGCACCGTGATATGCCCTACTGTGTGCCCTTGTGGTGTGCCCCATGGTGTGTCCTACTGTGTGCCCCATGCCCTACTATGTGCCCAATTTCCTCCTGTGGGCCTTGTGATGTGTCTTGAGCCCTACTGTATGCCCCATGATGTGCCCTGTACCCTGCTGTGTGCCATATGATGTGCCCTGCTGTGTGTCCCCCGTGATGCACCATTCAGTGCCCCATAATGTGCTCTGCTGTGTGCACCATACTGTGCCCTCATGTAATATTCCCTGCTGTGTCCCATTATGTGCTATCTTGCCCCCATGTAATATGCCCCATAATGTGCTCTGCTGTGCGCCATAATGTGACCTCTTGCTCCATGTAATATCCCCTGCTGTGCCCCATAATGTATTATCTTGCCCCCATGTAATATGCCCTGCTATGCCTCATAATGTGCCCTGCTGTGCCCCATAATATGAGATTTTATCCCTGCTAATGTGTTCTGCTGTGCCCCTTAATGTGCCCTCATGTAATATTCCCTGCTGTGTCCCATTATGTGCCCTCTTGCCCCCATGTAATATGCCCCATAATGTGCTCTGCTGTACGCCATAATGTGCCCTCATGCCCCTAAGTAATATACTCTGCTGTACCCCATAATGTGCCCTCCTGCCCCATGTAATGTTCCATGCTGTGCCCCATAATGTGCCCCTCTGCCGCATCCCATGTAATGTGCCCTATAATGTTCCCTGCTGCCCCCCCCCCATGTAATGTGTCCTACTGTGCCCCCCCAACCTGTAATGTGCCCTTGTGTGCCCCATAATGTGCCCTGCTGCTCCCCATGTAGTGTTTCCTCCTGCCCTCCACACACGCATATTGTGCCCTCTTGACCCCCTGTGCTTATGACCTGCTGACTTCTATACTTTTCCATGATTCCCCCATGCTTTGCCCTGGTGCCCCCTGTGTACTGTGCTTGCTTGACATCCCATGCTCTGCCCTGTTGCCCCCTGTGCACTGTTTATCTCAGGTTCGACCCAGAATTGAGGCGTCCACGCAGTGCAAGCTGGGGGGTGGGGCTTTGTGTGGGTGTGGCTTGAGTGTGGGCGGGGACACAGGGGGCCTCATGATCTCCTGTTGCCCGGGGGCCCCATGAGTTGTCAGTCCGCCCCTGCATGTGACAGGCACTTTTGCTATAATAACATCTCATCAAATTTATGTTTATGCTGTAACACATACATGCTCAAAATAGAAAATAAACACCTTATATGAATCATTCCACATTCAGAATATTAGAATACACAACACCTTGCACCCACTCCAAAATTACACGCTCTATAAAGGGGCATACAATAGCTACACTATAATACATTCAAGTTACTGAAAGAAACACTTGCAGATTTCTCCTAAAAATTCCATAAGTACAGCAACAAATTACCACCGCAGTGGTTGACAGTTGACATAGACTGAAGCCTAGCATACACTATCATTTTTTTTACGTTCAACACAGCAGGCTGAACAAAAAAAAAACTGAAGAGCTTGGGAGGAGATCATGTACTAACAATCTAATGTTAGTACAGCAATCTCACAACTGAGCTATTGTATTCTGCCACCCGGACACCCCCCCCCCCACCAGAATACACTGGTCAGCGCTCTCAGCCATTGGCTGAAAATGCCCATCAGATGCCGATCGGCAGACCTTTCTCGGTCATACCCCTTCGACAACAGCAGGACTTCAGCGCCGCCTTCTGTTGGACCGGCTGCCACAAACAAGGGCTGAACATCATCTGGTTTCTATTGAATACCGCCAGATATTCAGCCAGTGTGTACAGGGCTTAAAGCTTACACCTTTGAAACAAATGAGGACCATTTCAAAGGGGTCCTTTGTAGTAGGGGTATTATCTTTGCAGTGGACAGTCTTCAGTTTATGCACACCAACCCCTCAATGGCCATTCTTCAGCCTATGTGTGTTAACCACCTAGTGTCAAGTCTCAAGTGTTACCCCCTTGGTGGCCAGTCTTCAGCAAATGTGTGTTAACCCCTTAGTGGCCAGTCTCCAGCCTATGTGCATTAACCCCTTCCAGTGGCAAATCTCCAGCTTATGTACATTAACCACTCAGTGGCCAATCTACAGCTTATGTGTGTTAACCCCCTCAGTGGCTAATCTCCTCAAATGTAATACATTTCCCTATGTGGGAATCAGGGGCTACGTGCTAAGCCTCTTAATATCTAACACAAAAAAGTATATACCCAGAGAGCAAAGCAAAAAATTGAGTTTTAAGGAACAAGAAAATCAATCAAAATCAAATTTGCAAAAATAATTATTACATAGATAATATAAAACTATTTGTAAAATTCCAGCCAAAACAACCCAATAGTCAAAATACAAAAGTATGATTATTGCCTCGACATGTTTCATCACAAACATGGCTTCTTCTGGAGCTTTTGTAGGACCTTTTTTAATACATTACCACCTTTTAAAAAAATCACGGTTCCAAATGATCCCCAAGACCTACCAGGAGGTCCAATGGGGAACGTCTGTGCCACAAAAAGTGAGGGAAGAACGACTGCCCTATGATCACACCTATTATCTTAAGAAGTTTAGCAAATTGATTCATATCCTTTTCCCAAATGGCAACTTCCTCTGGAAATTTCAAGGTACTTGTGCCATCTGAGCACTCCCCTCTTTCAATTTGCCTCTGTTCCTTAGCTCAGTGTCAATATGAAACATTTTTACTCAATCTATCCCAAGGGATTGACACTTTTAAACAGGTTTTGGAGCCTCACTGATAACAGGGTGAATGGCCACAGCTCCAAAACTTGTTTAAAAGGGTCAATCCCTCGGGATAGATTGAATAAAAGTTTTGATCCTCCCTGGTTAAAAAGGGGTCATATTGAATATTGTATTTAAATGAGGTGGTGTGTTTATTAAAATCTCCAAGCTCCAATACTAATTTGAAACATTGTCTTAATATCTAACACCCTACCACCACAGAGGTGGCTAGTAGTGCTCAGTTTTCTTGGGGGGGGTGGGCATCCTGTGGCCTCCTCAGTCAGCCACCCCCCCCCCCCAGCCAGCCAAAATTAATTTGCTAATGTCACACAACTGGGTGGCCTCCAGGCGCAGGGCTCTGTGCCCCGAGCCCACTCTTTTTTAAGCCAATTAGATCCTCTGACTCTAATCATGTGCTTCTAAAATTAAAAAAAAAATCCATTGAAATCCATGCGTCCAGCACAAAGCATATAGATTAGGAGCTGGACGCATGGATTAGAGGGAGTGGTGCCCTTGTGCCCTGCATGAGTGGCCACCACTAATAACCTATATAAGGCCTCTTTGAAGCAAATGATCCTGGGTTAAGCTTGGTACACACTGTGAGTTTTTTTCCATTCAACCCAGTGGTTTGCAACATTAGTACAGCGATTTCCCTCATCAAGCTGTTGTGTTCTGACAGGGCTCCCCCCAGAACACTCCGATCAGCTCTCTCAGTCATTGGCTGAGAGCACTGATTGGGAGCCCAGGAGCCCATTAGCTGCTGGTTTTCCAGCATGCTCATCCAACAGAAGCCGGCTTCTGTCGGACCAGCTGCCATACACATGGGCCGAATGTCTGTCAATTTTTATTGAACCGGCCGATGCCGCCTGGCATTTGGCTTTAACACCATCACTTATCACCATCACCATCACTTATGGCTGGATGTCACCTCTTGCCAGGAAGCTAGCAGATCAGTATTTGTATTTGTCAAAAGCTTGCTAATTTAAAGTAGAGCTAAGCCCCTAACTGGGTTTGCTAATGTACTTAGTTTGCTAATGCCAAATGTCAAAAACAACGGCCATACTTTTTCTAAAATTAAATACCGTTTTCACGTGTTTTTTTTAATCTTTTGTTGCATCTTGGTGCTGCTGATATTTTCATTTTTTTTTTATTCTTCATTTATGCTTTTTTTGATATTTTCATCCTTTTGTTGCTTCTCAGTTTTGCATGGAAAACTGTGTTATCTCCAGCATAATTTTATCATACACAGGCTTGTATTTATCAGCGCATATATAGCAGCCTATAAAAAATAAGAAGGCAAAGAAAGGGCGTCAGGATCTGACAGTGACACAGATTCACCTTGGGAGCTGAGACAAGCTTTTAAATCAGTGGCAGGAGCTTAGGGTGATTATGTTTTTCGGTGCCAAGTAAAAGCAGGACACCAGAGCGCTGAGAACACGTTTTTCAGGATCTCTTGTAACCTTATGCAAAGGACTGACCATTGTGGGTGAAAAGAAACATACTAAATATATCTGACCAGGGCAAGAGTCATCTGTGTTCATTTTATTTTTACTCTGTGTCTGATACATTCATTGAGGAATTGCTTTATCTACCATTTCAAAGCAGATGAAGGATTTAATTGATGTTTGTAATAGCAAAAAAAACAAATAAAAACAAAATAAAAAAATGACCGTGTAAATAATTTTTACATTTATTTTTTACAAATTTTAGCAGTTGACAAAAATACATTTTGTAGGTGTACAATCCACTCCACAACCACTATACCCAAACTAACAAATTAGAAAATGCAGACATCTAACAATGCTTAGTATATTTTATCTTAGACTCCATTCACACCTATGCAGGTGTGACAGTGTGCGATTTGGTGCATCACATTTAGGGCAGACCATTCATTTGAATGGGCTGCCAACGTTCAACAACAGCACAAAAGAAGCAGTGTGAGCACCAGTGGCGGCAAACCAACGCCAACCCCCCCACTGGAGATGGACGGGAAGATGACGATACCCCTCCCATGGGAGACGGATGGGAAGGCAGCGATATCTCACCCCCACAGGAAACAAACTGGAAGGCGGCGATCCCCCCCCCCCACACACACACACGAGAGACGGATAGGGAGGCGGCGTTCAGAGCCCTCCCTAACTTAGGAGGCAAATGACAAGGATCTGGGGTAGGATCTGAGGTAGGGCTGCTTCTCCTCTCTCAAGCTACTCCTGGCTTCTGCTTCTCCATCCAGCCGAACAGGAAGTGGGTCCTGAGACCCGATTGGCCGGGAGTCCTAAGACTCCCGACCAATTGGGTCTCAGGACCCACTTCCTGATTGGTTGGGAGGAGAATCAGGAAGACAATAGGGAATATTAATTTGCTACTGTCACACAACTGGGTGGGCTCAGGGCGCAGTGCTCTGCGTCCCGAGCCCACCCTTTTTTTATGCCAATTAGAGCCTTAGTCTCCAGAACTGTGTCCTCCACTGGAAGATTTCTTCTCTATTCCTGTTCTGGTGACAACCCAAAATTTGGGATTTCCTTTCACTTTCAGTGAAGATGCCAGTCAGGATCCCTGTTTCAGGGCTTTTATGCAAAAAATTCTTTACATCCCAATACCCACACAGGGGTTTCAGCTTCATTCAAAACAGAAACAGGAAAAGGTCAAAATAATGCCAAACCTCCTGGATCCTTCTTTTCTAGCAGCTCTGCTGCTCAGGCCTCAAGCCTATGTCTTTGATGAGGTCCCCTATACCCTCTTACACACACTTCTTTGTCCATGTGCACTCCCATCTCTCTCAATCCTCTAGGTTCTCTCAGTCCTCTTGACTCGCTCAGTTGTTTTGACTCTTTCAGTCCTCTAGACACAAAACCTCCTGACTCCAGCGTGGAGTGCTGTCTCCTGAGTAGAGCACCCCTGTCTCCTAACAGGAGCCCCATGTTATGGCCAGGCCTGTGATCATAAAGGATGTGTGCACCTGTACACACACTCTGTTGGTCTCTTGCAAGAGCTGGACACTGGGTTGGAGGCTTCCTCCCTCCCAGAGCCGTTTGAAGCCTTTGAACTCCAGAACCCAATCTGAGGAATACCAAAACCCACTCAAAACCGTGATTCCAGAGCCCTCCATTTTGCATTAGTGTGAACTGTGTGTCACTTTTACCTCTATTTACACAGTGGCAGGGCACAGACAACAGTAAAAACATGGCTAGTGTTCTAATACCTCTCCACTCTGTTCATAGTTAAAAAAAAAGAAGGTTTAATTATACAAAAAATCCAGACACCGACAGACCTTCTGGCATAAACAGGTACCTTGTCTAGTGTTACTTTCTGAAGTATAGTTCAATGAACTGCTACATGCTCTGTTTTGGTGACAGATTGTCTTTTATTCAATAAAATGTATTTAAGTGCTAAATAGTCCTTGTACCATCACAATGAATAATTCTTCATCTACTGCAAACTAACGGCCATAAATGATTGACATTGAAGGGAAGCGTTACCATACAAATGCACCTCATAAATCTGTTACAGAATAAGCTCCAGATGTGCAGCAGGCCTTCATGGAAATGTTGTATTATGAAACTTGTTCTTACTTTTTTTCATTAATCAGATTGTTTTGACATTGAAAGGAACAAGACAGCACAATGTATCCTTTTCTCTAATACATGATTTGTTTTGTTCTGCAGTTCAGAGTAAAAGCTGAATTTTCTACAAAACAAATCTTATAAGCGTATTATGTAGCATAGTATATACAGTTCTGCTTGTAAAAGAATGTACTTGTTCAGCTCTCCTGGGTATAAGATAGTAAATAATATGTTGATTACAACAAGAAGATAAAAGAACAGCAAGAAGATAAAATAGTTCTTGACAAAATAAAACCACAGTAAATGTCAACTATCCTCACTATATACAGTACATATGACTGCATATGGTGAGGGCATAAGTGTATATGGTGAGGGCATAAGGTCCATATATATTCAAGTTTATTGCCAATATTATTAAAAAAAACTAAATGTTGAAAGTTGCATTAGTTTCCTTTTTTTTCAAGCATTTTCCCTTTATTTTCACCTGTTGATCTGGCCAGTAAGTCTGGTATTTTTGGGACATACATTTAATGTGAAAATGGCTTAATGTAGCTTAACGTGTAATAAACTTCAACCAATTGCCCTGAAACTTTGCACAGCCTAAGTTTTTACCTTTCCAAACCTACCGTATAAGTTTCATGCATTTTGGTGTTCCATAAGGCAAACTAGGGACATTAAGGTTGTTTTTTGGGGAGCTTAATGTGGCTTGTAACGAAACGTCCTACACCCCACTTGAGTGCTATCGTAATATACCGCTTCCTCCCAGTCTAAATATAGATATCAGATATTCCAACTGCTCTCAAGCACAAAACAAGACGATACTTATTTAGTTGCTGAACATGGACTGTTTTATTAGAACCAAAATAGTCTTACTGTATATACAGAGGAGGTTCCTCCCTCCTGCTCATATTACTCTAACAATACACCTGTAACCAGAAACTTAATTAACATGAGCTAGTTTACTAAATCATTTACCCAGACTAGGTGACTCAGAGATATGACCCCTCAGGGTAGACTTCACGTCTCCTAGCTCACCGACTACTACTACAATACACATTATCATAAATATCAACACAGAACTCCTTCATACAATAGCAAGGTTAATTAGCACAAACAACAATGGGTGAAATACTCTTAGAAGCCACACTAGTAGACAACAGGAGACCCAGGGCTTTCCAGATCTCATTAATCAGCATTCCTTTCATACATCTGCTATATGAGTCGCAAGCATGCAGAGACCATCATGGCCTCCTTAATAATGATCTTTTGCATTACATAACAGAATATGCACTGATTACTGTGTAAACATCACTGTCAGGGAAGGGGTTAACATTAGGGGACAACCAAGGAGTTAATTTGTGTTTCCTAGGAGTGTTTCTAACTGTGAGGGGATGGGACTGACTAGAGGAGGAGCCAGATCGCTGTTCCTACGTAGTCTCTCCTCCCCTGTCAGAACAGGGATTTGTGTGCTCTCGCGCATCAGGTCACATGCACCTGCTATGGCTCTTAAAGAACATTTCTTCAGTGTTGTCACATGAAAAGATATAATAAAATATTTAAAAGAATGTGAGGGTGTACTCACTTTTGTAAGATACTGCACCTGCTCTGTGCAGTGGTTTTTCACAGAGCAGCCCTGATCCTCCTCTTCTCAGTTCCCTCCCTGGCGCTCTTGGCTCCTTCTTCCTGCCAAGTGCCCCCGCAGCAAGCAGCTTGCTATGGGGCATTAGAGCCGAGCCACAGCTCTGTGTGTCTATTTAGACACAGAGCCATGGTTTGGCTCTGCCCTCTCTCCTGATTGGCTACCTGACTTTGATTGACATCAGCGGGAGTCAATGGCGACACTGTTGTGTCTCAGCCAATCAGGAGGGAGAGTCCCAGACGGCCGAGGCACTCATGCACATTGCTGGATAGAGAGGGGGCTCAGGTAAGTATTTGGGGAGCTGAGGGAAGACTGCAACTTCTGCCTTTACAATCACTTTAAGCCACATTAAGCTCCCCAAAAAACAAGCTTAACTAGTTGCCATCCGCCCTACTGTCAAATGACGGCAGAACGGTGCAGCTTTTGTTCTGGGACATCATCACATGATGTCCCAGAATCGCGGCCACATCGGAGATACTGTAATCGGGGGTTCCTTGCCTCACAATGACAGTGTGTGACGAGGAGAGCCAATCAGAGGCATCTCCTCACAGGAGGCATCTAAACATGTAATCAGGGCACTGATCATCAGTGCCCTGATTACAATAGTGCCATCAGTGCCAGCTATGAGTGTCCACCAGTGCCATCAATCAGTGCCCACTGCTGCCCACAAGTGCCACCAATCAGTGCCCATTAGTGATGCCAGTCAGTGCTGGCTATCAGTCCGGCCTATCAGTGCTGCCCATTAATGCCCATCATTGCTGTCCATCAATGCCCATCAGTGTCGCCCATCAGTGCCACCCATCACACAGACACAGTCCTGCGCCGCTGCTGCGCCTCTGACACTATGTGTGAAAGGAGCGACGGCTGCCTGCTGATGCTGAGACTAAGTTGATTGCTGCAGAGAGAAGAGAGAAACACCAGTGGGCATGCACCCTAGGCAGCAGTGCGCCCTAGGCGGCTGCCTAGTTTGCCTAGTGATAGCACCGGCCCTGGCTAGAAGGTATAAAGTGCAGTCATCTATAGGTGTCTGCAGCAGCTCTCCTTGTTCCTGCTATTTAATTTATGCTTTCTGCTTCCAACTTGCCAGATATTCATTTTGGCCAGTGAGGCAGCCTGTTCATAGTGAATGGCCTAAATGATTTTTCTTTTGTGAGGGAAGTCATGTGAGGGCATGGGGCAGTCCTTGACATTACTCAAAAGTGATGCACCATTGCCTATTAAAATTCTGTCTAGGTAGAAGTACCAAACAAATTTGGCTTTGATGATTTCATTTGCTGGATAAAAAGTATATTATAAACCCAAAGCCCGCCTTTTGATAAATAATTTTATATTCAAACCATTTTCTATTTTCAGAGGCATGAGACAAGGATGCCCTTTGTCACTACTGTTATCTACATTAACAATAGAACCTTTAGCAAAATGTATGAAGAAAAGTTATCATTATACTGTACACTGATAACATGGTAATGTACCATTTGGATCTCTTAACTTCTCCAAACAGATTACTTCAACTGATCGAAAATTGTGTTGTGTTCGCTGGATTTCAGGTTAACCGAGAAAAATCTTCCCATTAGATCACAAATCAACCCAATATATACCCATCTTCTGTCTTCTAACAACAGTGGACAAATGTAGATATGGGGGGGGGGTTGTGGATCCTAAGGCTCAAAACTTGTTTACTTGTTTTATTATACATTCTGAGTAATTCACCAATGTACAGTGCCTTAAAAAAGTATTCATACCCCTTGACATTTTCCACAATTTGTCATGTTGCAACCAAAAACGTAAATGTATTTTATTGGGATTTTATGTGATAGACCAACACAAAGTGGCACATAATTGTGAAGTGGAAGGAAAATGATAAATGGTTTTCAAAATTTTTTACAATTAAATATCTGAAAAGTGTGGCTTGCATTTGTATTCAGCCCCCTTTACTCTGATACCCCTAACTAAAATCCAATGGAACCAATTGCCTTCAGAAGTCACCTAATTAGTAAATAGAGTCCACCTGTGTGTGATTTAATCTCGGTATAAATACAGCTGTTCTGTGAAGCCCTCAGAGGTTTGTTAGAGAACCTTAGTCAACAAACAGCAACATGAAGGTCAAGGAACACACCAGACAGGTCAGGGATAAAGTTGTGGAGAAGTTTAAAACCACTTCCATACCCGGCCTATTCTGGCACTTCTCTCCTACATGTAAAAGTCATCATTTTTTTGCTAGAAAATTACTCAGAACCCCCAAACATTATATATGATTTTTAGCAGACACCCTAGGGAATAAAATGGCGGTCATTGCAACTTTTTATCTCGTACGGTATTTGCGCAATCATTTTTCAACCACCTTTTTTTGGAAAAAAAAAACGGTTTCATGAATTAAAAAAATAACAAAACAGTAAAGTTAGCCCAATTTTTTTGTATAATATGAAAGATGACGTTAGGCTTGAGTAAATAGATATCTAACATGTAATGCTTTAAAATTGCGCAAACTCATGGAATGGCGCCAAACTTCAATACTTAAAAATCTCCATAGGCGACACTTTGAAAATTTTTACAGGTTGCTAGTTTAGAGTTACAGAGGAGGTCTAGTGCTAGAATTGTTGGATACGCTTTAATGCACGTGGCGATACCTCACATGTGTGGTTTTAATGGCATTTACATATGTGGGTGGGACTTGCGTGTGCGTTTGCTTCTGAGCGCAACCTACTGTGGACAGGATCGTTTTTAAAAAAAAATGTATTATTTTTTTTTATTTTACTAAATTTTTTATATTTTTACACTTTTTTTAACATGTTTTTTTTTTGATCACTTTTATTCCTATTACAAGGAATGTAAACATCCCTTGTAATAGGAAACTATTGTGACAGGTCCTCTTTATGGAGAGATGCGGGTCAATAAGACCCCACATCTCTCCTCCAGGCTGGAAAGCATGAGATGGAGGAAAAAAATTCACCGATCTCATGCTGACAGCCGCAATTGCGGCTTTGTTGACATCTGGGAACCCAGGCGTGACGTCATAACATCACGCCCTTGCCTCCGACGGTCATAAAGATGACTGGTGACCATCTGGTCACCGGAAATTTCTATCGTCGTCACCCGGCGCCGGCTGATTCTTTTTCCGGGCCCCCGATGGCACGGAAGAGCTCAGAGAAGCACCAGATTGCGGCGGGAGGGGGGGCGTCCCCTCCCGTCGCCTATAAGAACGATCAAGCGGTGGAACTGCCGCTATGATCATTCTTATCATGCACAGAATCGCCGGCTGGAAAGAATGATATCTGAATGATGCCTGTAGCTGCAGGCATCATTCAGATATCCTCGCACAAAGTCAAGGACGTCATTTGACTATGTGTGGTAGGGAAGTGGTTTTAAGCAGGGTTAGGTTATGAAAAAATATACCAAGCTTTGAACATCTCACGGAGCACATGTCTGAATATTCGAAACTGCTTCTTCATTTCCTACAGTATACATTTATGCTAAGAAAAGTATTGTTCTGAGGTGGAAATCCCCAGACCCTCACACCATCTCTGGTTGGCAAACACTCATTAACCACTTCATCTCCGGAAAGTTTACCACCCCCTTCACGACCAGGCCAATTTTTGTGATACGGCACTGCGTCCCTTAAACTGACAATTGTGCGGTCGTGCAGCGCTGTACCCCAAAAAAAATTATGTCTTTTTTTTCACATAAATAGAGCTTTCTTTTGGTAGTATTTGATCACCTTTTTTATTTTTTGCGCTAAAAACAAATAAAACCAACAATTAAAAAAAAAAAAAAACAATATTTATTAGTTTCTGCTATAAAACATATCCAATAAAAAATGTAAAAAAAAATCAAATTTCTTCATCAATTTAGGCCAATATATATTCTGCTACATGTTTTTGGTAAAAAAAAAATCCCAATAAGCGTATACTGATTTGTGCAAAAGTTATTGCGTCTACAAACTATGAGATAGATTTATGAATTATTTATTTATTTATTCATTACTAGTAATGGCGGCAATCAGCGATTTTTAGCGGGACTGCGACATTGCGGCGAACAAATCTGACACTAAGTGACACTTTTTGGGGACCAGTGACACCAATACAGTGATCAGTTACACTGACTCAGTCAGGCTCAAAGGAAATGCCCTTTGCAGGCAGGGACCGTGGGCCCCTATGGTATAGCAAATATGATAGTCCTAGTGCTAGCTGTCCCACATGTGGCTACTGATCCTAGTACCACCTCTTCAGGCCCTGCCAGTCCTCCTGGCTGCAGCTGCCTCTTTCCACTGCCTGTGCCACCACAGTCCTCCTTACTGGCTCTGCACCCATCCCAGACTGCTTGCACCCAGTCCTTTCAGGCATGCCTCCCAGTCTTCCTGACTGTAGGTCACTCACCTGCACTCCTGGCTGTTCCTGTTGTTCCTCCTGGAGACTTGCCTGGCAGTGTTCTCTGACTGTCCTCTCCTTGCTCCCATGCCTCCTGTCCAGGACACCTCCGTGTGTCCTTAGAGGATCCTGTCCACACCTGAGCCCAAGCCCAAGGTCATCCCCCAGACTGGGGAGCTCCCTCAAAGGCCACGACAGCCTAACACTCCATCTCCAGCTTCCACCCGAACAACTCCTCCCCAGCTGGGCTGACATTGAGTATTTGAGGGCGCCTTCCCCCTGACAACCCAAGTTAGGGATTGGTCAGGGCCCTCAGAACACTCCAGCTAGCTCCTCCTGGACTCCTCCTATCTGCTTTCTGGAACCTTCTCTAAGTTCCACCTAGCAGGGAGGAGTTCACCAGAGGAGCTGCAGATGAGTCATCCAGCCTACCTGAGTCACTCAAACCCTGACCCAGAAAAAAACACACAGGCTTGACTGCCAGAACTCTAGCTAGGGGGTGCTACAGTTATAATAGAAGTCTATGGCAAAGTGCAGCTAACCCGCAGGAAATCCACAGGTGTACTGCACTCGCGGTGTGGGTAAACTGCCGCATATTAGTGCTGCCTTAGGCCCCTTTCACATGATTGGTCTGATCGGGTCTGCCTGTCCGTTTTCCAGGCGGACCCAATCAGACCATCCATTCACCTCTATGGAGTGGCAGATGTAAATGGGCTTGTGTCCACTTACATCTGCCTACCTCCAATTCAATCTGATAAAAAACAGAAGGGGATCCATCCCCTTCTGTGTGGGTGGATAGGAGGGCCCATGTCTGCTCTGCATATGCGGACTGGACACGAACCTGTCATCGGCCCGCTCCGCTCAGTGTGGCCCGCTTCCAGTTACCAAGTCGCTTAAGTGGCCCTCACTCTCCAAAAGGTTGGGCACCCCTGGTGTACAGCGTGATGACATTAGCTCTCAACAGGCTCTTGTTTTTCACACCTTGGCTGGTTGTAGCCGTGCACTTCTCTTCTCCCACATAAATGAAAAATTAACAATATTAGAAAAGCAAACAAAAAAACAAAGCTGCAAATGAAACATAAATCAAAATTCCTTAGAGTTTCTAAATACATTTAAACCAGGAAAAAAAAATCAAATATCTATCTTGCAATGGAAGCTTTCCGGGCTCTGCTCCAGAGTTTCTTGCAGTGCCAGTCAGCATGATATAGTAGAGGGGATAGACACGAGTTATAAGGTGCTGGGAAGCTGCTTTTCTATGCAAGGAAAGCATGTAAAAATGTTACTTTGATATATTCATTATTTCAACAGATCTTTCTTTCAAATCAATTACCAACCTAAAATAATCTGGAGTCCCTTTTTATAGATACAAACTAACTAAAGGGTAACTCTACTCTCATGGGGGGAAAAAAAAGCAAATAAAGAAAACATAAGTCATATTGTAATTGAATGTTATTAAAAATGACCTTTCCTTTTCAATCTGCAGCCGCTGTAATTTTATGAAAATGCAATGCAATATGGCTACCCGTAGGTGTTCTGTACACAGAATGTGTACTGGACACACCCCAGAAACATCATTTCCTGCTCCTGTGATAGGCTCACTGATTTTCCCAGAAGTCTGCCTAAGATATAAGTCAGATTTCAGGCATCCCCTGCAACAAAAATGTCATTTTTTGTAAGATACTTTCAATAGGAACCCGTCTAAAGGGATGCATGCCCAGCAGATTTCCTCATTAGTGCTCTGTAGGTGCACAGCTGACTGATAATTATGAAGCCCCTCCCATTAGATCCCTATTAGAGGCACAGAGGAACAAACAGGGATTTCTTCAGAATAACAAAAGGTAGGAATCTGTAACAAAGGTTGTTATAATCCTTGCAATGTAAATAGATCACCCAGAGGGGAATGTTTTTTTCTGACAATAAGTGGAGTTACACTTTAAGTATAAGAATTTGAAATGTCATACCCAACTAATGGTTCAATTTTTAACCCTAACATTAAAGTATATCTTTTTTGATTCCCCGCTGGGAAGATTTACAAGTGAAAACTCATCATTTTAGAGCTGTCCCCAGAACAGGAAAAATCTTCCAACAAGGGCACCTATTCCAGGGACAACTGCCTCAGATGGGAATTCTCCTTACTTTGGGAGATTTCTTTCAGTTTCCTGTTGCATTTTTGGGACAGGGAATGTGGGGAAATTTCCCCACTGGTGAAGAGAATAAACTTCTGAGCGATATAACAAAGTGCGGCATACTTTAAAGCAGTCTTTCTCAACCTGCCTACCCCAGAGGAACCCTTATATCAGTATTAAAGCCAAACAAAAATGTAATCTATTGCAGCTTACCAATCCTTAAGCGTGGTGGCTGCATTATTTTTCTTTTCTAAGCTTTTCCCCTCTGTTTTCACCTGGTGAACTGGCCAGTAACACACCTCCTGTTTCAGAGTGCCCTCACACTGGATGAAGGGGAACAGGAGTCACCTTTGCACAGCAGTATTATAAGTCTGGGGGGAGAGGAGTGTTAGATGTACTAGCAGATTTAGATACACTAACAAATTGAAGCCAAACTCCACCTAATACTTTATAAGCAGTTACAGGAACAGTTTTTTTCACTTTTGGGGTAAAGGTTTTACTTAAATAAATAAAAGCTGATAGTTGTAAACACCCCTGCTAGTGTTAAATGGTTTGTCTCATCTCTATAACTGATACATTCTGCTGGAGAGCTTGTTCTTTTGAAAAACAACAGACTTACATGCCAGATCGCCAGATGAAAATAGAAGAAAGATAGCCTAAAAAAAGAAAATGAATCCAGCCATCACATCTATTAAAGTGTAAGCTGCAATATAATAGTTTGCTTTTTGGTTTAATACTAAACTCCAGGTATCTCTAAAAATCCATTATGCAGTCTCCCCACCCCCACACAGATAGATTCGTTTTGTCTGAGGGGATTGGAAAAGTTGAAACACCTTATTTCTTTCTTCCACAGACCTCCTTCTCTCCATACTTTTGGAACACTGAAGCTGCTCCTTGGGAGCTACTGCAAACATGGGCTTACATGGAAGAGTGTAGGTTACTAGGAGAGCAAAGGATAAGTTAAAGCGGAGTTCCACTGAAAAGGGGAAGCTCCACTTGTCTGCCTCCTCCCCCCCTCCGCTGGCACATATGGCACCTTCTGGAGGGAGGGGGGAGTGGGTACCTGGTTTTGACAGGTACCCACTCCCACTTCAGGTTTAGCTCTCTGCAGCAAACTAAACTCCGAAGGTTTCTCCGACGGAACTCCGATGGAATTCCATTCAAGTCTTGCCTACATGCGGTCAACCCAAAGTCCGACCGTCAAGAACGCGGTGACGTACAACACTTACGACGGGACTAGAAAAAGGAAGCTCAATAGCCAGTAACCAATAGCTTCTGTCTTGTACTTGCTTCAGAGCATGCGTCGTTTTTGGTCCGTCGGAACAGCATACAGACGATCGGTTTTCCCGATAGGAATTGGTTCCGTTGGAAATATTTAGAACATGTTCTATTTCTAGGTCTGTCAGAAATTTTCGAAAAAAAAAGTCAGATGAGGCCTACACACCATCGCAATCGGGAGCAGAGATCAGTGACGTGTCACAAACAGCCCATCCCCCCTACAGTTAGAACACATCCTTAGTACTGACTTAACCCCTCCCCGCCCCCTAGTGGTTAACTCCTTCACTGCCAGTGTCATTTACACAGGAATCAATGCATTTTTATAGCACTGATTGCTGTATAAATGACAATGGTCCCAAAAATGTGTCAAACATGTCCGACATGCCCGCCATAATGTCGCAGTCACAATAAAAATCGCTGATCCCCGCCATTACTAGTAAAAAGAAAAAATATTTCCTAAAAATACCATAAAACTATCCCCTATTTTGTAAACACTATACCTTTTGCGCTAACCAATCAATAAACGCTTATTTTTTTTTTTTACCAAAAATATGTAGAAGAATACGTATCGGCCTAAACTGAGGAAAAAAAATGTTTTTTAAAATATTTTTGGGGGATATTTATTATAGCAAAAAGTAAAAAATAATGCGTTTTTTTTTTAAATTGCTGCTTTTTTTTGTTTATAGCGCAAAGAATAAAAACCACAGAGGTGATCAAATACCACCAAAAGAAAGCTCTATTTGTGGGAAAAAAAGGACGTCAATTTTGTTTGGGAGCCACGTCGCACGACCGCGCAATTGTAAGTTAAAGCGAGGCAGTGCCGAATCGCAAAAAAACGCACTCGTCAGGAAGGGGGTAAATTCTTCCGGGGCTGAAGTGGTCAATGTACACACAGCACCCCACATTGACAGAAAAACACAGAATTGTTGACATTTTTGCAGATTTATTAAAAAAGAAAAACTGAAATATCACATTGTCCTAAGTATTCAGACCCTTTGCTGTGACACTCAATATTTAACTCAGGTGCTGTCCATTTCTTCTGATCATCCTGGAGATAGTTCTACACCTTCATTTGAGTCCAGCTGTGTTTGATTATACTGATTGGACTTGAGTAGGAAAGCCGCACACCTGTCTATATAAGACCTTACAGCTCACAATTGCCAGAATCGCATGGCTGTGAACACCCATGCAATGGGATTTATGTGCGGAGGGAAAAAAAGGGTCCTGCACCATTTTGGTGTGGATGTGATGCGATTTGAGCCATACAAAATGTATGGCTCAAATCGCACCGCACAGACATTGCATGTGCTGTGCGAATCACATGCGGCATTTTGCACGCACCAGTGCAAAACCTAGGCTTAAAGGAAACCTGATATGAGAGTAACATGGAGGACGATATTGCTGACCCTGTGTGCAGAAAAGGACTTCTGCACGCTGTCCTCTGCTTGGTGACTCGTATTGATCAGGAAACGAGCATTTTCACAAAACGGTTAACAATGGCTGCCCCTCTCGTGTCCCCTGTATTTCTTTCATTTACCTTACATGGTAATATGGTAACAATTTCTATATATTTGAGGCTTTGCTTCCACCTAGTGTACATGGAAGGAAATTGATTTTCTAAAGATGTTCACTGTTCAAGGGAATTTTACCGAGAGCTTAAAGAGGAACTGCAGTCTGCTCACATAAATTGTAATAAAAACATCTTTGCCATTCTGAAGCTTCCCTGCAACCACTTTGCATATTATTTTATCTACTGTAATTCTGTACTTGCCAAATATGCTGCAGAAATCTCCTTCCACGGAGTCTGGCTGCAACCATTTTAACTGTGGGCAGCTGAAGCTGCTGCCTGTTCACTTCCTGGATTTACACAGAGGCACACCTCCAGCTCTGCAGCTCTCATTGCCCCTCTCATGACTCATCCCCCTCTCCATTCCTGGCAAACTCTCACGAGAGTAAGAGAGCTGGGCATGATGTCATACGCCTAGGCTTTTTACCAGACAAGAAACAGGAACGGGCTGTATAAGGTATTTACTGGCAGAAAAAAAAAAATGTACTATTTAAAGTTAAAACAACAAGGGCAGAGGATTTAATAGATGGAAAGATGAAAAAATGAATGAAGTTCCGCTTTAATGAATGTGGTGAAATTTCACTTTGCAAATAATACCAAATCACGTGAAAGGGGGAAAAAAATTTCCCTGCAAGTGATTAGGTGATGAAAGTTAGCAGAGCTTCACCTCATTTACTAAACTGTGGGCAAACCTTGCAAAGTGCAACTTCCCTGGCAAAGTGAACAGCCTAATTGCCCTTAGTATATCAACCCTACAGTGCTCAGGTTGCTGTATAAGGGTCTGTACCCATTAGATACAATGTTACCAACCCCCCAAGTGAAATTTACTGGCAAGATGCGTAAAAATGACAAACAACACCCTTTTTTTACTGGCACTTCAAAAAAGTACCTAAAATGGCTGTTTTTGGTGCTAAACTGTGCAACTCCTCTCCAGGCTCCCCCTCAGAGACTGCAGACATGATAAAAGATGAGATGGTCAGAGACTGAGGACATGGTACAGGAGATGGTCAGAGATTGCAGACATAGTACAGGAGATGGTCAGAGATTGCAGACATGGTACAGGAGATGGTCAGAGACTGAGGACATGGTACAGGAGATGGTCAGAGACTGAGGACATGGTACAGGAGATGGTCAGAGATTGAAGACATGGAACAGGAGATGGTCAGAGATTGCAGACATGGTACAACTGATGGTCAGAGACTGAGGACATGGTACAGGAGATGGTCAGAGATTGCAGACATGGTACAGGAGATGGTCAGAGATTGCAGACATGGTACAGGAGATGGTCAGAGATTGCAGACATGGTACAGGAGATGGTCATGTGGACAGGAGATGGTCATGCGGAAGGATACAGGTGATATCAGAGAGACAGCAGACAGAGATTGCATACAATGTTTTTGTACAATCTCACCACTGCCATTTTTGTCTGGAACCTGCTGCCTGTGCCTGTCTGTGGCAGACAGTCAAGCAATGGATGGATGTTGCAGCCAGGCCAGGGGACAGGGGGTCCAGTGGTGGGACTCAGTTCAAAACAAGTTGGCTTGTAACTATATGCATGCACAGCTGCTGCACGCCACTCAATAACCAGGGGGCTGCAGCCAGGGCAGGGTGCTCAATGCTGGTCAGTGGCACTGGTCAGGGCCATGGGGCCCTACATGTCCATCCAGGGGGTCGGCCCGGCCAGGTTCGCAGCGCCCTGAGCTGTCCATCTCTCACGGTGCTGCTGTCGCCTGCGCCCCAATGCACTGTCTATGTCCACTGCCACTCTGTCTTCCCGCTTGGCTCCTGGCATTTTAGGCAGCTTGCGCGGTATGACATCATCAGCCGGCGTGGGGCGGGCTCATGATCGGATTGTCTCGGGATTTCTGGACTCCGGAGTTGGCGCTGCGCATGCGCAGTTCTCATCTGAGCCTGACGCAGCCATTTTTACTGGCACCGTTTGTCTCCCACGGACATTTACGGGCACCGGAAAAGTGCCCTGTTTTTACGGGCTGCCCATAAATCTACGGACGGTTGGCAACATTGATTACATAGCTTGTAGTGTAGTATATGTTTTTGTTGTTTTAACTACAGGGACAGTTAAAAAAAACAATCACTCTATATGTGTGTGTTAACAGTTATAAAACCATACATCATATGCATTTTTAGTGCATTTCAGTTTTTTTTCCAATCAGCTTTAATTTGTGTTACAGCAAAAAATACAGTATGACAATTGTCTTATTTAATCAAACTGCAAGTTAGTGTAGTAACCTGAGCTGTCTTCGTGAATGATTACTGTATTTTCCTTCACTTAAATTATAACTAATGGTAAAACTTTTTTTTTCTTTTTTTTTGGGAGTGGAGAGGGATTGTAACACTTGTCAGCTTTTTATTGCTGTCTGTGCCCCCAATAGGGAGATTAGTCCTGTTTACCATTATCATTGATAGTAAAAGTGAAAGAAAATCCCAAAGTTTGAGTTGTCTCCAAAACAGGAATAGAGGGGACCTCTTGAGGACACTAGTTCTGGTGACAACCAGGTGTTCCTTCAATGGGACAAAGATGGCAAAAAAATAAATGGATGGGGTTATAACTTTCCATTGCTCTCTCCAAAATTAATTTTAAAAATTTTATTAGTGCTACTTAAGTCCATGTAAATGCACATTTTGAGCTCACTTGTGTTACTGCATTATTTATTTATTACAATTACTTATATAGCACCGTCAAATTACACAGCGCTTTACATATATATTGTACGTTCACATCATCCCTTGCCCTCAAGTTGCTTACAATCTAAGGTCCTTATCACATACATACAGTTGTGCTCAAAAGTTTGCACACCCTGGCAGAAATTGTGAAATTTCGGCATTTATATTGAAAATATGACTAATCATGCCAAAACATTGTCTTTTTTTCAAGGATAGTGATCACATGAAGCCATTTATTATCACATAGTTTTTTGGATCCTTTTAAAATCATAATGATAACAGAAATCAAACAAATAGCCCTGATAAAAAGTTTACATACCCTGGAATGTTTGGCCTTGGTACAGACACAGAAGGTGGCACACACAGGTTAAAATGGCAATTAAAGGTTAATTTCTCACATTTGTTTTTATAAATCACAATTGGTGTCTGTGTCTTGTTAGCTCTCACATTAAAGCACTAAGCAGGCTAGACACTGAGCCATGAGGAGGTAGAAAAGAACAGTCAAAAGACCTGAGTAACAAAGCAATTGGACTTTAAAAAGATAAAAAGGGATATAAAAAGATACCCAAAGCCTTGAATATGCCAGTCAGTACTGTTTAATCCCTTATTAAGAAGTGGAAAATTCGGGGCTCTTTTGATACCAAACCAAGCTCAGATAGACCAAGAAAAATTGCAGCCACAGCTGCTGGAAGAATTGCCCAGGATACAAAGATAAACCCACAGGTAACCTCATGAGAAATACAGGCTGCTCTCCAAAAAGACGGTGCGGTTGTTTTTAAGAAGCACAATTCAACGATACTTGTACATAAAAGAGCTGCATGGTTGAGCTGCCAGAAATCTTTTTGATCTACCTGACCTTGGCTTGGTATCAAGAGATCCCCAAATTTTACACTTCTTAATAAGTGATTGAACAGCACTGACTGTCATATTCAAGGCTTTGGATATCTTTTTATATCCTTTTCCAACTTTGTAAAGTTTAATTACCTTTTTACGCAGGTCTTTTGACTGTTTTTTTCTGCTCCCCTGGCTTAGTATCTAGCCTGCTTAGTGCATCCATTTGAGAGCTCACAAACTCATTGACTATTTATACACAGACACTAATTGCGATTTAAAAAGCCACAAATGTGGGAAATTAACCTTTAATAGCCATTTTAACCTTTATGTGTCACCTTCTGTGTCTGTACCAAAGCCAAACATTCCAGGGTATGTAAACTTTTCATCAGGGCCATTTGGGTGATTTCTGTTATCATTATGATTTTAAAAGGAGCCAAAAAAACTATTTGATAATAAATGGCTTCATGTGATCACTATCCTTGAATAAAAGACAGTTTTTGGGCATGATTAGTAATATTTTTAATTAAAATGCCAAAATTTCACAATTTCTGCCAGGGTATGCAAACTTTTAATCACAACTGTACATATACTAGGGTCAGTTTAGACAGATTCCAATTAACCTACCAGCATGTTTTTTGAGTGTGGAAGGAAATCGGAGTATCTGGAGGAAACCCACACAGGCACTGGGAGAACATGCAAACTCCAGGCAGGTAGTGCCGTGCTTGAGATTCAAACCAACGATCCCAGTGCTGCCAGGCAGAAGTGCTAACCAATTAGCCACTGTGCTGCATGAGCATTCATATTAATAGATATTCAAATATTTGAATATTCTTAAAAGTAATACATGAGCTTTAAAGGATAAGGTCACCTTTCTAAAAAAAAAAATAAATGCACATTTTTTGCAGGTAAAAAAAATAGTGGATTTATTTGTTTATTTTTTAGGAGCCTGTAAGGCATTGTACCAGCGATCAGCAGATTGCAGGTGCAGTCTCAGGCTCCTGCAGACTGTCTGTGTAGCTGTCTGCCCGTACCTCATATGGGCAGGCAGTTCCTGAATGACAGGAGGCATTAATAAACTACCTAGGGAGCTCACCAGCGCCCTAGTAGTTCATTGACAACTACAAGCCATCAGCCACAAAGACTGACGATACTTGTAGTTCATTCATTCATAGAACTCGGACCCCTGCACAACTGAGTTCTTTTTAAATTGTGACAGCAGGTGCAGGGAGAAGATCCCTGGCCCACTGTCACAATTAGAATGGGGATCGGTAAGAGGGGCTGCAGGAGTGGAACGGGTGGAACACGTAACATGTTCCCAAAGGTGAACTTATTCTTTAAAACAAGCTTTATTTTTTCTTTTGCCCTCACTGATCTCTGTAGCATCCTCAAAGTTCACAAGAGAAGTAATAAAGTCCTTCAAGTCAGGTCTGCATTCTGCTCTCCCCCTCTTCCTGTGCACTTGCTCTGCGTTTACATTATAAATTAGGCTGTCACTTGAAGCCAATGGGATCTGATGCTTTCCCAACTTCTATAAAAAGGTCTGTATTACAAACTGATGAAGTGTCTCTTTGAAAAGAACATAAGCCCTCTGACTAGGTATTAATGCCTGCAAAGGACTGCAAAGGACCAGAGAATGGATCTCATTAAACTCTGCACCACTGAATTCATCAAAGCCTTGGGAACTTAAAAGCATCCCTATGTTTCCCTAGACTTTTTCAATGACTCTCTGTAGTTGAAAAAAAGAACTATTCCATTTTGGTTGCCTCCACTATCCCCATTAGCAAAAACAGAATCATCAGTAGAAAATGGCTGATGAAAACAGTACCAAGACCTTTGAGGTATTTAAAAGAGAATTTATAACAGTTTTATCAGCCTTCAGCAGACTAATTCTATATTGCCTTTCTTTTTTTGGAAGTAGGTGCTGCATCCATTGGTGGGTGCAATCTATTCCAAGCGCATAACAACTATTTGTTCTTTTGCAAGACATTTACTCCTCTGGAGAGAAACTACTTGTGACATAACTGACTACAAAGACTGCTCATAGGCTGGATCTCTACTAGGCTCTTTGGCCATTATCCCAGAGCCCAAACACAGTATTCTTCTAGCCTTGCCCCTCAAAGTCATCTTTTGTACCTCAACAAGATTCTTAACTGTGTAACACACTCTACCTTAGGTAGGTAGGTGCTAGGTGTAGGTTTTGTGTAAGCTACCAGCGCAGGTAAATTTAAGCAGGCCTATGCTATGAGCTAGGCCTGTTTGTTTTGATCTGGGGCAGGGGAGTGGTTTAGTATAGCAGCAGGTGACTGGCATGTGCCTCAGCTCTTGGGCGCCTCCTCTGTTTCCAGGGAGAAGGTTCTGGAAAAGGGTCAGGGCAGAAAGCTGGAAAGACATGGGGTGCATGTGGGAGCCCTGACCAACCCCCAACTAGGATTGGCAGGGAGCAGGCCTCCTACATATACCCATGGTTAGCCTGCTGGGGGAGGAGTTGTCGGCTGGGTAAACTGGATGATGGAGTGTTAGACTGTTGTGTCTGAGGAAACCAAAAAAGACGCCACTTACTCCCATCTATAGCTGGTTATCGCAGTAAGAAGCATTGGAAGGCTAACAACAGGTATAAACAAGGCCAAGGATAAATCCAAGGAAAAAAACAAGCTTAACTTACCGACCAGCCCGCAGACAACCAAATAACCTAACAGTATGCGCACATGCATTCTGATGGATAGGTGAGAGCAGTTAGCCTTCCAGTGCTTCTTACTGCGATAACCAGCTATAGATGGGAGCAAGTGGCATCTTTTTTGTATCACTGTCGTGTTTTTTGGTCAGGCAACGCACTGACACCTTTGCAGCCATTGTGCTATATGCTGGGTGTTCAGTGTGCCCCTATCCTTCAGAATGCATGTGCCTCCAATGTGGGGACACTTATAAGTTAGTGTTAGGTACCACAGATACCAGGGTGCCTTGACGAGGCTCTGCGGCTTACGCATGCATTTGCAAATGTGTGCAGACTAAACCCCTGCTTTTAACGCATACTGTTAGACAGGTTTAATTGGTTGTCTGCGAGCTGGTCGGTAATTTAAGCTTGGTTTTTTCCTTGGATTTATCCTGGGCCTTGTTTGTGTCTGAGGGAACCCTTTTCTGGGGGAGGGGGTGTACCTCAAGCAGGGAGCTCGGGAGCGAGTAAAGACACTGGGACTTATTCAGAGTGAGGCCTAGTCATGTGCTGATGGTGTGACAGGAAACTAAAGTTGGACAGTAAGTGCTCCTAAGTAGTGTGCTGGAGAAAGTGTTCTGAGGGGAGGACTGTAAAGTTTAGAGTCAACCATCTTTTGTTCTACTAAGAAGTATATGCACAACTACTTTTACTCTGCCAAGAAGTGTGGCGCAGCTACTTTTATTCTGCCAAGCAATATTCATCCCATGTCCCTTTTCCCCAACCAAGTTCAATCCCCTAATAAAAACAACAAAAACAAGCAAGAGACTATTCATTGACTGAGAAGTGAGCCAAGGCTGAGGTTGTCTCTCTCTTACCACCATAGGACTCCGTGGATGTGCGGCACCGGGGATCTTTCCTCTCTTCCTTCCAGTGACTACAGGAGCTGGGACTAGCTCCATCCCTTGCTGGCAAGTGGATGCAGAATCACCTACACTATTCCCCATAGTGATTGAGACTGAGCAACACACTAAACAAACCAAGTGCCAAATCTTTGAGTTCATCAGTTTTGTTTGCGGTCTACAGTTAGAGATTATACTAAAGTGGTTGTAGACCTCAGACATGAAATAGGAACAAAGCATATCCCTTTATAGTGTGTACTTGTCTCAATCCAGAGCACTTATTGTCATTTCTGTCCGCTGCCTCGTTCCTCTGCTATCATCATAGGTCATCTCTGATGAGCTTTCCTGACACAAAGAGAAAAAATTGTGCCAGGGAGGGATCTCCAGCTGATTGACAGCCTCAGCCCTGTTCCTGTTTGCTGTGTGAAGGGGGTGTGTCCCTTTCCTCCAATCAGCTCTCGAAGCTCTCCTCACTGAGCTCTGTAGAGTATAACTTCAGCTCTCCGCCCCCTTTTTTTCTTAACACTCAGACAAGCTTGATATATTAGGCACCGATGTAGAGAAAAGAAGACTGCAGATAATCAGATACAATTTATGAAGGAGGATTTGTTTAATCTCTGTATATAACCTGAGGGTAGTCACTTCACTAGGTATATGTAAGGGTTTACAACCCCTTACAGATTTTGTAGCTGCCTCTACCACCTTTGCACCTAACAAGTCTCCTAATAAGCCCTTCATAGAGAGCTACTGCTACAAACATTTTTTTGGCCACATGCCGCATATTAATGGACTTTATAACTGAACTCCCAATATTTAAAGGCTTTACTGTTTGGGTGGCTATAGATAAGGTGGCACACTGTTAAGTGAACCGGGCAAAGTTTAGTTCTCTGCAGGTTTGGCAAACCATATAAAAAAACTAAACCTGAACATAGAGCTGAACCCCAACGAAGTCCATAGGGATCCTAATGAAGGCTGATTACTCCTTAGGCTGATTACTCCTTAGCCCTTTTACTATTGTTGTTAACACAGATGGCCAACAATAATCTGTGACAATAATTTTGTCATGCTACAATGATTTTTTTTTCTGACTTAAATGTCAGTTAAATTGACAAATAGGAATACCATATAGCCACCATTCTAGACCAATTAAAATTTTGGTTTAGTCCAACACATACCAAACCATTATGTGAGTTAGAGCAGGCAGGCATCCGTTTGGGTAGCTTACGATCCTTGCTGTTGGCTGCTATGACTCATCACAGTTTACACTACCATGCTCATCAGCTCACCCAATCATTACAGCAGCCACTTCAGCTGTGGCCTATTGCCTTAAAACTAGCACCAAACCTTCTCACCCCACCGCTATTCCATTACCCATTGAGGCTCTTCAAATTCTGCTAACAGAAATTTCCCCTAAACACTGGGAAGCCTGTGGGTTAATAACCACTAATGACCTACTTGGTAAGGGGACATTTCACCCTTTTAAATCTCTCCAACAGAAGTTTTCTATCCCTTCTACTTGATCTATGCCAGACTAGCTTCATATCGCAAACACCCTCTACTTCCTACCCTAAGCATATCTTCCCAGGCCTGGTCTTTTTGGAACTCTGCCTCTAAGAATATTAAAGGTATCTCATTGTTCTACCATGAGCTCAACTCTTATAACTACCATTTGTAAAGGGTCCAGCATTGATTAAATGGGAAACAGACCTACAAACTTCTTATTCTGATAAGCAATGGCAAAAAGCTATTCTGTATAACTACCTGTAAACTAAATGCGCAAATCATAGGGAAATGGCTCAAAAGATCCACCTTAGATGGTATCCTTCACTGTATTCTGTATCCAAATTTTCCAGCCGTGGTGACAACCTTTGCTGGAGGAGATGTGGCCTGGTAGGCACTTTATCCCATATGCTACGGTCATGTCTTCATGTTTGGAGCTATTGGAAATCAATTTTCAGACTACTTTCTGAAGTAACTGGTATTTTTGTCAAGGCCAACGTAGAACACGCAATTCTAAATATAAATATAGATGATTACCCAAGTGGAAATCCTCTGTGTCCCTAGTCTATCTGAAGTTAAATACCACCTTGAGGTGATCTTTAGTTATGACCGAATAATGGCCTACAAAAATGGCACACAATGCAAATTATATCAATGGTGGGATCCTTGGCTGTCTTACAAAAGTGGTACTTAGTGGAATTCAGGTGTATCCTCCAGTTACCTTTTCTTTTTTGTCATTCCCTGTATGTTATCTGGAGATGATTGCAAATCCTGCTTTTGTTAACTTGTTGTGTTATGGTTTGCTTAACTGTATGATGTTTGACGCTCTAACTATGTAACTCTACCTGACGTCTCCACAGATGCTGGTTGTTTACAGCTGTATTTTTTCTATGACCTAAAACTTCAAGAAAAACTATTTGAATAGAAATGAGAACAAGATCTTCAAAAATGTCTATCTTCTTACTTCCATTTTCCTTTTTTTCTTCAGTTGTACAGTGTGTCTAAATATGACTGTGCATCCCCCCCTACTCCTCGGTCTTAACCTGTCCCTTCTCTCTCTTCGAAAATTGGGTGTCCACTTAAGCTTGTAATATGACTGGTAACAGACAGTACTGGAACTTGGAGATACCTTTCTCTCTTACGACCAGCATGGCTCATAGCCATTTCTTAGGTTACTCTCCTCACCGTTAAGTTTGTTCTCTTCATTGGCTGGTTCTTTCTATATTCAAAAACGCCTCCCTTACTGGCATACGTTATTTGACACTCATTTAGTATTCTTGCACCTTATATTTCATATACATTTGCTATGACTACAGTGTACCCATCTTCTGTACCCATCTTCTGATGGCTACTTCCAGCAGGATAATGCACCATGTCACAAAGCTCAAATCATCTCACCACTGGTTTCTTGAACATGACAATGAGTTCACTGTACTTCAATGGCCTCCGCAGTCACCAGATCTCAATCCAATAGAGCGCCTTTGGGATGTGGTGGAACAGGAGATTTGCATCATGGATGTGCAGCCGACAGATCTGCAGCAACTACGTGATGCTATCATGTCAATATGGACCAAAATCTCTGAGGAATGTTTCCAACACCTTGTTGAATCTATGCCACAAAGAATGAAGGCAGTTCTGAAGGCAAAAGGGTGTCCGGTACTAGCAAGGTATACCCAATAATGTGGCTTTTGAGTGTATATAATATATATATATATATATATATATATATATATATATATATATATATATATATATATATATATATATATATATATATATATATATATATATATATATATATATATATATATATATATAGGTCAGAACTCTGTGCAGGCCAGTCAAATTCCTCCACCCCAAACTCACTCATCCATGTCTTTATGGACCTTGCTTTGTGCACTGATGCAAATCATTGGGTGGAGGGGGGATTATGGCGTGGGGTTGTTTTTCAGGGGTTGGTCTTGGCCCCTTCGATCCAGTGAAGGGAAAGTTAAGGCGTCAGGATACCAAGACATTTTGGACAATTTCAACAGTTTGGGGATGGCCCCTTCCTGTTGCAACATGACTGCGCACCAGTGCACAAAGCAAGGTCCATAAAGACATGGATGAGCGAGTTTGGGGTGGAGAAACAGCCTTCCCAGAAGAGTTGAAGCTGTTATAGCTGCAAAGGGTGGGTGGGCAAACTCAATATTGAACCCTACGGACTAAGACTGGGAAGCCACTAAAGTTCACCTGCGTGTAAAGGTTTCAATACTTTTGGTAATATAGTGTGTATATATACATAAATATATGTGTATATATAATTTTTAAAGAAAATGAGAAACTGACTGGCTTCACATGAGGCTAATTAATTTTTTTAAATTTATTTTTAGTTTTTACCTGATTTACTGTATGTTTTGTTTATAAAATGTTTATGCTTTATGTGGTTCACTTATGAACTGTATAGGTATATACATGTGTGAGTGAACATGATAAGTATCTTAAAATACTAGATTAAAGCTGTCCGCCTGTGATTAGGCGTCTTTGTAGGAGATTGTCTTGAAGATTATCCCTTAGCACCTTCCCAAGCAAGTCCATCATAGCAGTTGGATAAATCACTGAGCTCAGCTTTTTGCCGTCCAAAGGGATTATAAAGTAAGTTAAAAACTGGGGCCCATGCCAGACCTTTTCTTCTTTTCTGGACTATAAAAGACGCTTTTCTATGTCAGGTGCATTGTACCATAGGGGAAAGGTCCTCTGTCTGCAACAGTGGACCATCGACGGTTGCAGCTCAGGGGGTTCTACTTGCATGAGCTTTCAGTCATTATTTCTTCAGCTGACTAGATAACACCCCTAAGTTCCAAAATGAGCAAAGGTCGACCAGATATAAGGATGGAAATGCCAGATGATTTCTTCATCCCCATTCCTCTGGAAACCACTAACATTACCGCTCTTAGCCCATTTCTGGTACCCCAGTCGCATCTGGGGACCCCAGGCATGTTTATGAGTATGTCGGCCTTCATGTTGTTCACTATAATCTTTGGCTTTCCCCTGAACGTTCTGACCGTCATCTGCACTATCAAGTACAAGAAACTGCGCTCCCACCTTAACTACATCCTGGTAAACTTGGCTGTGGCCAACCTCATAGTAATCTGTTTTGGCTCCACGACTGCCTTCTACAGCTTCTCTCAAATGTATTTCGCACTGGGTACTTTGGCATGCAAGATAGAAGGTTTCACAGCCACCCTCGGAGGTATGTTTTTTTTTTTTTATCAATATCTACTTGCATACATCAACTTGTATACATTATATACTGCTCTCAAAACAAACTCTGTAAAATGCAGCAGTACCCATGTCATTAGTCTGATTGTGGTTTGTCTATTTGACCCCCCCTCCTCTTTTTTTGGGGAGAGGAGGAGGGTGGGAGTGTATATTTGGAGTAGTTTTGTTCCTTCAATTTTGTGTTCTTTGTATTTTTGTTTTTTTCATGTTTTTGTATTTGATTGTTATTTGTCTACTGTTGATAGACATATGCCCTGGGTATCAGAGAATGATACCCCGACCCATAATTACTGGAGATTCTTTGTCCAAAAATAAGGACGCATCATATAGGGACTTTAATGGTGTTGTCCCCTCAAAGAAATTATACAGACTCCATATAAAATTCCAGTAGTTTATTGATCCAAAAATCAAGATAAAATAAAATATGGTATATAAAATCTCATGTCTGTAAAAACATATGTTGTAATGTATACATCCTCGTCTAGTGCCTTATATTGGCCCATCCACAACTGAACATATTCAATTCAGGGGGGCAAAAATCTTATAGTCTCCCAAAAAAATAAAAAACAATTGTATACAAATGTATACAGTGCCTTGAAAAAGTATTTATACCCCTTGAAATCTTCCACATTTTGTCATGTTACAACCAAAAACGTAAATATATTTTATTGGGATTTTATGTGATAGATCAACACAAATTGGCACATAATTGTGAAGTTGAAGGAAAATGATAAATGGTTTTCAAAATTTTTTACAAATAAATATGTGAAAAGTGTGGATTTGTATTCAGAGTCAATACTTTGTAGAAACCCCTTTCACTGCAATTACAGCTGCAAGTCTTTTTGGGGATGTCTCTACCAGCTTTGTACATCTAGAGAGGGACATTTTTGCACATTCTTCTTTGCAAAATAGCTAAAGCTCTGTCAGATTGGATGGAGCGTCTGTGAACAGCAATTTTCAAGTCTTGCCACAGATTCTCAATGAATAAAGGTCTAGACTTCGACTGGGCCGTTCTAACACATGAATATGCTTTAATTTAAACCAGGGATATGCAATTAGCAGACCTCCAGCTGTTGCAGAACTACAAGTCCCATGAGGCATAGCAAGACTCTGACAGCCACAAGCATGACACCCAGAGGCAGCGGCATGATGGGACTTGTAGTTTTGCAACAGCTGGAGGTCCGCTAATTGCATATCCCTGATCTCAACCATTCCATTGTAGCTCTGGCTATATGTTTAGGGTCGTTGCCCTGCTGGAAGGTGAACCTCCGTCCCAGTCTCAAGTCTTTTGCAGACTCTAACAGGTTTTCTTCTAAGATTGCCCTGTATTTGGCTCCATCCATCTTCCCATCAACTCTGATCAGCTTCCCTGTCCCTGCTGAAGAAAAGCATCCCTACAACATGATGCTGCTACCACCATGTTTCACGGTGGGGATGGTGTGTTCAGGGTGATGTGCAGTGTTGGTTTTCCACCAAACATAGCATTTTGCTTTTAGGCCAAAAAGTGAAATTTTGGTTTTATCTGACCAGAGCACCTTCTTCCACATGTTTGCTGTGTCCCCACATGGCTTCTCGCAAACTGCAAATGAGACTTCTTATGGCTTTCTTTCAACAATGGCTTTCTTCTTGCCACTCTTCCATAAAGGCCAGATTTGTGGAGTGCAAGACTAATAGATGTCCTGTGGACAGATTCTCCCACCTGAGCTGTGGATCTCTGCAGCTCCTCCAGAGTTACCATGGGCCCCTCTTGGCTACTTCTCTGATTAATGCTCTCCTTGTCCGGTCTGTCAGTTTAGGTGGACGGCCATGTCTTGGTAGGTTTGCAGTTGTGCCATACTTTTTCCATTTTCAGATGATGGGTTCAGTGACGGCCCATCCATTAGGGGCGCCTGGGCGCCGCCCCCTCTTTCCGCGCCACCCTCTATATGAATAATGGATAGATTCGTGCATAGCATGAATCTATTCACGGCCACTGTGGCCACCCCCTATTCATGCATCCGGCGTCTGAATTGCAGTGGCAGGGGCATTTTTTTAAGCACCTGATTAGAGCCATAGGCTCTAATAGGCTTCAAAATAGGGTAGGCTCAGAGCACAGAGCATTGCACCATGAGCCAACCCAGGTGTTACAACAGTGAATGAATATTCACTGTTGTAACACTGATCTTCTATCTGGCCAATCAGAAACAGGTCTGAGACCTGTTTTCCGATTGTCCGAAAAGAGAAGAGGAGTGGAAGAGAACTCCAGTGGCAACCTGGGAAGCTCTGGTGAACTCCATGCCCAAGGGGGTTAAGGCAGTGCTGGAAAATAATGGTGGCCAAACAAAATATTGTCACTTTGGGCCCAATTTGGACATTTTCACTTAGGGGTGTACTCACTTTTGTTGCCAGTGGTTTAGACATTGTGGCTGTGTGTTGAGTTATTTTGAGGGGACAGCAAATTTCCACTGTTATACAAGCTGCACACTCACTACTTTACATTGTATCAAAGTGTCATTACTTCAGTGTTGTCACATGAAAAGATATAATAAAATATTTACAAAAATGTGTGGGGTGTACTAACTTTTGTGAGATACTGTATATAGGGAGAAAATGTTAATCCCCACACTACTGGGAGCTTAGATGTTAAGTGTCCCCTGCATGCAGTCTACCAATTAAGAGACTAAATTTAATCCAGGCAGGTATCTTAATATCCTGAGATGTGCACTTGTCCTCATATGAATCGGCCAGAGCAATGGGAATTGATTTAATTAACTGTTGATTTATTTTTTTCACACTGTGTTTTCATTCTGTGACAAAAGGTAATAATAGGCTGTTTTTTGATGCAAGAACTGCACAAATCTAGAAGAAATACATAAAGCACACCAAGATTGAAGTAAGAATACACATGCGCCTTGTATTGAGACACTATTTGATAATCCCAGAGCTTTACAGCTTTACAAAAAGGTACAAAAATATAACAATCCAATAAAAACACATTTTTATTTTATGATAAACATAAAAAATATTATCAAAGTCTCACTCGATAGGAACCCAGAGGCCTACCTATTAAATGACAATTCTTTGTCTAACGAAAAAAAATGTAAGAACTCTTTACTGAGACATTTATTTACAGCAGCCAAGGCTTGTATCCTGGCCTTATGGAAAAGTACGTGTCCCCCTACAGTTGCCCATTGGAAGACAAGAACTGCAGACATTCAAGTTATTGAAAATCTTACCATGACTTTGAAAGAGCAGGAGGACAAATATTGGAAGATCTGGACTCCCTACTTTTTCTATAGGGACCAGACAGTACTGGCTTCACAGCCACTGGAGCGTCCTGTGGGATAATCTAATCCTGAGGGATTTCCACACCCCCCCCCCCCATTTTTTTCTCCTCCCCCGTTTCCTCTTGTCTTTTATGCCTTTTCTGTACTCTCTTCTTTATGTGTTCGGTCAATAAGACCGTTATCTCACCTTGACGTATTACAAAACACAAAACTGTTAAGGGAATTTGCCAACGACTGTTGTTGGTCATCTGGAATTATGTAAAAAGGAACATAACAGACCTGTTATGTTCCCTTTTAAGCGACAACCAGCTGACCTAGTAGTTTTTGTATACTAGCTATGCCGAGATGTGCCTTTGTTTTATTTTGTACCTTTTTATCCTTCTGCTATGTCAAATTCCTTGACTTCTAAATAGAGAATAAAAAAAATAAAAAATAAAATATCAAAAACATATAAAAAAAGGCTGTGACAAAGAAAAATATCTGAGTACAAATTTCCGCTAATAAATGTATATTGGAAATGTGTATTATTTTGAATTCTTGCAAATAAAAGTTAAGAACAGCACAAAATGGTGAATTGTTAAGACTTTCTGATACTCTTGAGTTACAATAAGGGCTCATTCAGTATGACAGAATGCAAGCATTTCTGTACCCAGTGTTTGTGGACAGCCGCAGACAGCAGCCTGTACAAATCACTCCGCCAGCCTGTCATTGACTTCTTTAAGCAATAGCCAGGTGCAGAAATAAGCTGAATATTATTCGGCCCTCCGTGCCTTTTAGAATGAACCCTAAAAAGTATAAGCTTGCAGCATCAGTTAAAAAGTGTACAGCACCTTCAGTAAGTAGATGTGCTTTGTGGCAGGATGGTTCCCCTCAAGCTTCTAGTATTCAGTATGTTGCTTGCAACATTCTCAGAAGCCATCTGACTACTCATGGTTTGTAATATTTCTATGGCTGAGAATTTACCAAATAACTACTGCCTCAAAAAACTTAGCAGAGAGTTTTAGGTTTTCAATTTTCATTGCTCTTCCACTTGCTGAATTTGAAAAACCCCATAACATTTGCTGAGACTTCCAAAGAAAAGATCTTGTGTGTGCTTTGCATTCTTGAATTATTGGCATTGGGTATAAAATTCAAAATTAAAATGATGTATTTAAATGTTGTTTGTAATTCTTTTCTTAGAAAAATAGTAATTTTATTATTAGTATAAGGTATTTTACATTTGAATTTTAGGCAATCGTCTTTTCCTTGCACTGCTGAATTTTTACTATGTGGTTAACCCTTTCTTTTAGGAATGGTCAGCTTGTGGTCTCTAGCTGTTGTAGCTTTTGAAAGATTCCTGGTCATCTGTAAGCCCATGGGCAGCTTCACCTTCAGAGAAAACCATGCCATCTTGGGTTGTATCTTCACTTGGGTGATTGGGCTTGTGGCAGCTTCTCCTCCTCTGCTGGGCTGGAGCAGGTTTGGTACTTTACGATTGTTTTTGTGGTTCTAAGTCTTCAGTTAGTGAAAATAATAAATACCCCAAGAGCAGATTTTCCAACATTCCAATATTATACAGCTGTGATGTAATTCTATGCAAATTTCATCACCACCAAGAAACACATAGAAATATGTATTATCTGACCTCAGTCTTTACTCCTATTATTCATTTTAGGTAATCAAACTAGAAAGACTGAAGATTGTTGTAACTGGAATAATGTTGTCACCAATGTGACTAACCAGTGTTATACTATTGATCATTGGGCCATTTAAAGTGGTATTCTGGACAAAATTATACTTTTTAAATAAAAATACCCCTATAATACACAAGCTTAATGTATTCTAGTAAAGTTCTACTAAAGTTAGTCTGTAAATTAAGGTCTGTTTTGTTAGTTTATAGCAGTAGTTTGTTATTTTATAAACTTACAGCAGGCCGTGGCCATCTTAAGTGTGGGCATCTGAAGCCAGACTGTATTTCTTCCTGCATCTCATCCTTGCAGATCTCGCACATGCTCAGTGCAGCACAAGCAGTGTAATAGGTTTCAGGTCAGGTTTCCATAGCAACGGCAGTGTCAGAGGAAGTTGCCGCCCCTTCCCAGAAGGCATTGCAAACAGGAAATGATGCGATGGGCCACGGCCAGGGAGGAGGAAGTGAAAAATGAATACAGCAGATATACAGTAGGTGCTGAGAAAAAAACTAAAAAAAATATCCAATTCGTTTACAGTGCACAGTTTAGTGAGGGATGCTGAAGAGTTGTAAAAGTGGGTGGAACTCCACTTTAAGTCTTTCTTGAGGGGCGATAATGAACGGTACTGAACAGTGCAGGCAACATTGGCTGAGCTACAGTATGCTGCACAATGTGCCTGAATATGTGATTAACAATATAATTCTATGAAGCATGAACAGTGTGTCACGGGTAAAGGAGTTTTTGTGATGTAATGTCATATCAGATTTATTCTTATTATATTGATTTTAAACTAATGTAGAGATCTGTGCACATATGTCATTTACTGCGACTATCAATTTGTGTAGAACGCCTCTTAATTTTCTATCACCTCCCACGCAATGATTAGGCTCTATTTTAGAGCTTTAAAAAGTTCTAAAGTAGGATTGATTTCAGGGTGTGCAGATTTCATTGCTTTTACTTGTGTGCGTAGCTATGAACAATATTTTTGGACCCCAAGATAGTGAGAGCCCACTGTTATCCGGTGGAATTAATGTTTTATTTAATAATTGTGAGAACCCCAACAATGTTTTCTGGAACTTTTTCCGGCTCCAGACCCACAGATTGCTCTTTTAATTCATACTGAAATTTGGACATGCTTTCAGCTCTGCTGTAAAGTCATTTTTAATATTTTCTTTTATAAATTCTCACATCTTTTATATTTACCTTTGGAATCACCTGGGAGAAACTATGCCCACCATACATAATTCTGCTGCTGCAATGCAGGTCCCTTGTGTTGTCTGCAAATACTTAGTCACTACCAGTCAAGTGTGACTCTATCTCCATGTCCCTGTGTACCTGCCTGGATCCTTTGGCCTGGATATACACAGGGTCATGACTTCTCTGAAGAGATGACCCACACCCATTCCAGCACTAAGCCCCAATTTCTGTCTTTCAAGTGTTTAATGCCAGAGCCTCAACTGCACACTGAGTACCTGTCATTTTACAATTGCATGACTTGCCAAGCACTCAATGCCACAAGGGGGCTTAAAGGTGAAGTACAGCCAAAGCTTGTTTGGCTGTACTTTTCCTGTGGATCACAGGAGTGCAGTTTGTTTTGCACTTCGGTAACCCGCTTTCAGCAGACAGCGGGCTGAAGTTCACTGTCTGCTGACGTCACCGAACCAGTCTAGGCTCGAGCAAGATCGCGACACTGGGGTCGGGATCCGCCCACATGCCTGGGCTGACACCCGGCTCAGCCTCTTAGCGAGTCGCTGAGAGCCTGAGCAGGCTGTTCATGCCCCCTCCACAGCCCAGCACTCCAGTGAGCGAGAATGGGGCAGACCAGAGTGCAGTTACTGACAGTCACCAACTCTAATGCTCGGGGAGCTGTGAGAACCGTGCAATCTGCGGTGTTAGATTGCTCAGTTCTCAGTGTTAGAACCGACGGGGGATGGATACAGCCCTTTACACAACCTATGCCTAGGACAGGGGTCTCCAAATTTTCTAAACAAGGAGCCAGTTTACTGTCCTTCAGACTTTGGGGGGGCTAGACTATGTCCAGTGGGAGTAAACAATTCTCCATCTTTGGTAATGGGGGAGAAATAGTTAATGTCAGTGGGAGGAATAGTTCTCCAATATTGATGTCAGTGGAAGGAATAGTGCCCCATCATTTCTTTTAGTGGGAGAAATAGTGCCCCATCGTTGGTGTCAGTTGCCGGAATTATGCCCCATTGTTGGTGTCAGTGACTGGAATATTGCTTCAAGGGCCAGATAAAGGCAAGCATCTGGCCCCAGAGCCGCAGTTTTGGAGACCACTGGCCTAGGACCTAAGTGGCTCCACAAGGACTCAGGTTTGGATTTGAAGACCAACATAGGTACCTGCAGGCATTACAAAGTGCCTACATTTAGCAATGTTGAGGTAAAAAACATTGAGTTTCCACAGATAACTCTCATATATAAAGGCAAATCTACTGTATCTACGTTGTATTTTTCTGTCTCTCATATTTCATAGGTGATAGGAAATTAGCTGTTAAACATCTTACAATTCCAATTCCTAATTTTCTTCCTTTTTTTTGGTCTCTGCAGATACATCCCAGAAGGTCTTCAGTGTTCCTGTGGGCCAGACTGGTACACTGTAAATAACAAGTGGAACAATGAATCCTACGTAATTTTCATCTTCTGCTTCTGCTTTGGGTTTCCTTTGGCTGTCATTGTATTTTCTTACGGACGATTGCTCCTCACACTACATGCTGTAAGTGTGATATCAATAGATAGTAGATAATAGATATCAATAAAAAAAAAATTAGCAAACTTATTTAAAGTGAGTCAGAGTGGCTTTATCATGGAATTTGCCCACTACCTCACTTAAATCTCTAAACTAGACCCTCTAAATGTTCTGCTCCAGTTTTAAAACATACACCAGTTGCCAGGGAAGGTTCCAGTCTGTGGCTGGTTTTACCATTTGTACCATACACAGAGTTAATCTGGCTTTCAAACGTTTAAACTTAGAGCTAAGTATCCGCAGATAACATCAGGAGAGCAGCCTTGAACATATAAAAGTTTGACTTGGATGTCAGTTTGACAGTAGGGTCCTGCCATGTGTCAGAAACACTAACAGCAGCTCCAGTGTGAAGGACTTTTCTCTTCCTGGATAATAAAGGTTGTTCCCATCTAGCCTCTTAATAACTATTCAGTTTTCTTCAGAAACCTGTAAAAGGAGCCTGCCATTCACACAGTGAAAGGGATGCTGAATGTGGATGCAATGGATTATAGAATACCAAGTGGACTTTACAACTGAAGCATAACTGAATAATGTTTTTATTTTAGCATTTCTGTGTCACCCACTCTCTGGTCAATTTTTGAAAACAGTATACAGTATGTAAAATCCACTTCTCCAAGTAAAACAGGAATGATTGCTCCAAACAGCAACTAGCCAAGCCAGCTGGCAGTGTTGCAGATTTTTCCTTCATGGTCATGTAGGGCTGTTAAAAACTTGGCAGGAGTCTCTTTCTCTTCACCAAGAGCTGCAAAATATCTTCGTTGGAGTTAAGCTTTCAGTTTAAAAAATACATGCAAAAAGTCCTGAAATGTTGAACAGATTATCTACCATATCGGTTCTCAACCTTAGTTACATAGTGAGTCTGGTTGAAAAAAGACACAAGTCCATCTAGTTCACCCAATAAAAAGGGAAAAAAATATATCCTATACCTCAAAAAACCCCAGCAAAGTACGATCCGATTTGCTCCAGCGGGGGGAAAAAATTCCCTCCCCCAAGAGGCAATTGGATATTTCCTGGATCAACTGATTCAACCTTAACCCCTTCGCGACCACTCTATAGCCGAATGATGGCTACAGCACGCCGGGAGGCCGACATATGACGTCCTCCTGTGCTCGGGCTGCCTGCACGGATGCAGCTGATCATGGATCGGGGTAAAGAGCCAATCACGGCGGCTCTTTACCACGTAATCAGCCATGTCTAATCACAGCTGATCACAGATGTAAACAGGATTTGCCAGTTATTGGCAATCTTCCCCTCATGCTGACAACGCGTGAGGAGAGGAGAGCCAAAAACCAGCAAATCCTGATGATCAGTGCAGCTCCAACAGTGCCCACCAATGCTGCCAATCAGTGTCCATCAGTGATACCTGTCAGTGCCTATCAGTGCCGCTTATCAGTGCTGCCTATTAGTGCCCATCAGTAAAGCATATCAGTGCAGCTTAATCAGTGCCTGCCCATCATTGCCGCCTGATCAGTGCCGCCTAGCAGTGTCCATCAGTGCAGCCTATCAATGCCCATCAGTGCAGCCTCATCAGCGCATATCAGTGAAGGAGAAAAATTACTTATTTACAAAATTTTATAACAGAAACTGTAACAAGATATTTTTTTCAAAATTTGTGGCCTTTTTTTCATTTGTTTAGCAAAAAAAAACCCAGTGGTGATTAAATCGTGATTTCTTCTGCTGGTATTTAATCACCACCTTTTTTTTTTTTTTTTTTTGCTAAACAAATGAAAAAAGACCACAAATTAAAAAAAAAAAATACTTGAAAAAATTTTAAAAATTTTGTTTGGGTACAGTGTTGCATGACCATGCAATTCACTGAAAGCTGAAAATTAGACTGGGCATGAAGGGGGAGAAAGTGCCCCGTAGGCAAGCGTTTAAGCTAAGTTTAAACTTGCATCTAAACTGCCATGCCTCTAAAAAAAGTGATTTGTGTTTGGCAGAGGCATTTAGCAGGCAGCTTGGAGAGCGATGTAATGCCTTCTCACTGTCTGCTTCAACTCTTTAATTGCTGCACCAATTCAGTGCAACCGTGTGTATTGTTTTGCGGCACTTTCCCATGTGAATAGATCACGTTCAAAGGACTTCCTGGCTGACGAACATGAGAGGAGCGATAGTTTTTGCCGTGGGTACAAAACAAAGCATTGTGATTGCGGCATGTAAACATCCTTCCCCGTCCTTTTTTAAGGATATAGACAGTAGCATTGGTTCTTTTCTGTGGCAGGGTGCTTCCCCTCGGTTGGCCAGACAGACTCTCCAGCTTCCTGTAAGTTGTGGTGGCCTCGCCTTGCCCAGTTTACTGGTGTACTATTGGGCAGCTATGCTTGTTACAGTGAGGTGGTGGTTTCAGCAGTCTCTAGCAAATGCAGCTGTGTGTTTGGAGGCGGCCATAGTGGGTTCTCTTACAGAGCTGGGCAATTTGGTGTATTGGGGCCCCTCGGCGTATCCCTCCCTTCCGACCTCGACTGCGGTGACCCTACGGGTGTGGGCTGTGGCCAGGCGACGGTTTATGTGTCATAATAGGTGGTCCCACTTTTGTCCCTTGTGGGGCAATCCTTCTCTCCCTCACTTTAGAACTATCCCAGATCCACAACTTTTGGGCCCGGTATGGCATTAAGCTGCTAAGAGATGTGCTCCAGGCTGGATCTCTTCTCTCATTTTGGGCTCTTGCAGATAGATTTGCCCTCCCTGCTTGGATGCAGTTTAGGTATCATCAGATGCGTCATGCGGTTAGGGCATAGTTCCCATTGCCTCCCAGTCTCAAAGCAGACCCTATTGAGGAATTGCTGGCACAAGAATCCCTCGCTAAGATTATGTCTACATTGTATTTAGCTCTCATTCAAAAGGATTCACCCAAAATGGAGGCCCTATGGAATAAATGTAAAGCAGACTTACCTGACTTAGATAGAGAAACCTGGGAGGAATGTTTTGAGGATAGCTCTAAATTAGTGATTTCGTCTAGAGACAAGTTGATCCAAACAAAATTCTTACACAGGATATACTACACGCCTCAGAGACTGCACAGGATCTATCCGCTACGCTCCCCAAACTGCCCACGATGTCACTCACTGGACAATACCTTTTTTCACATGTTTTGGACCTGTCCTCGAATATCGAGGTACTGGGCTGAGGTGGGGGAAGCTATTAATATTCGCCTTCAGCTGAATATCTCAGTGACACCAGAATTGGCCCTACTGGGTATCCAGGATGACAAACAGAGACCAAGATACACTAAGATACTGATTTCACTATTGTTTTTTTACGCCAAAAAAGAAATCTTGTTGAAATGGACCTCTCATTTGCCCCCCACGATAAGATCATGAAAGGACTCAGTTAATGCAATATTACCATTATATAAGCTAACCTACATGAGTAGAGGGTGTCCTCTGAAGTACGAGAGGATTTGGAGGCCGTGGACGTAGCACCTGTCCATAATTGTTGAGGCTTGCAAATGTACTAGTTTTTTCTCAATGGAGATCTTGTGGTGTTTTCCTCCCCTGTCCCCCCCCCCTCCCCTCCCACCCCCTTATCCCTCTATATACTAGGCATTCTCAAGTGGCTACTCTATTATCCATGTCGACTGATGTTCTGTATCTATACCTTTAAATTGATATGTTCTTTGTATGATGATGATTGTATTTATTTACTGTCCAGACAAAAATGTATAGTACCAACTTCATTTATATTTTTCTTTCAATAAAGACCAACCTTGTTGTTAAAACATCCTTCCCACTGTCTTTGCAGCTTAATGGGGAGGAAACAGTTAGGAGGACGCTAAAAACGTGGCTCAGCTACACATTTTTAACACCCTCCAACCACGTCTAAATGAGCCCTTAGTGAGACCAGGACCTGGTAAAGACTTCAAAAACCTTTCATGCCCCCAGTCCTCAACAGATGAGCTTCTTTGCTGTGGTAGGTGCTCATTGAGGCTAAGGACTGAGCTCCCTCTATGTGACATAGATAGAAAACCACGGCTCAGCAGTGGAAAACTGTGGCCCCCGTGGTTGAGAATCATTGTTTTAGCAGAAGAAAAACACATAAAATTAGATGTAATATGGAAGAAGTATAGAATGTTGTATTTTGGAATATTTCAAACTTACCGCCAGTATTTGTCTTTTGAAAGGTTGCAAAGCAACAGGAACAGTCTGCCTCCACACAGAAAGCTGAGCGGGAGGTAACCAGGATGGTGATTATGATGATTGCTGGATTCTTGGTGTGCTGGCTTCCTTATGCCTCCTTTGCTCTATGGGCAGTAACTCACCGCGGCGAAACGTTTGACTTGCGTATGGCTTCTATTCCATCTGTATTTTCAAAAGCCTCCACCGTATACAACCCATTTATCTATATTTTCATGAACAGGCAGGTGAGTTTGTCTGACATTAGTTCTCGTTGTTTAGCCTTCATTTTTCTACAATTCGTTGTTTTTTTTTATACAGGAAACAGGGTAGGAATATCTTGGATGCAGACCATGAGGGCTCTTTCACACTGCTTTGTTGTGGCAATTTATTGTGAATGGCAGCTAGATGCACCTTTAGAATGGACCTATAGTACACAGCACTCCATTGTTCATGGTGGTGCATTGTTGTAAAAAAAAAAAAACAGAGAAAGAAACATTGATTCACAATCAAAATGAACAGTCTGTAGTGTGCAGCATTTTTTTTGTTTGCCCTCCTCCAGCACTGACAGATCAGAGCTATTCCTTACTGTCTCACCATACATCACCACCATCATCTTCTGCCTGGTTCTCAGGGTAGGTCCATCCATTAAGGGCGCACGGGCGCCGCGCCCCCCCCTGTCCTTTTTGAAGCACGGATTAGAGCCAGAGGCTCTAATAGGCTTCAATATAGGGTGGGCTCAGGTCGCAGAGAGTGCGCTCCGAGCCCACCCAGGTATGTTACAACAGCGAATCAATACTTGCTGTTGTAACACTGATCCTCCTCCCGGGCCAATCAGGAAGAGGGTTTTGACATCTCACTCGACTGGCTGAAAGGACAGGCGATCCTATTGGATGCCTAGGAGGAGGAGGGGAGGAGCTGGAAGCCGCCATGGAGAAGAGGACTCGGAGCCGAGCCACTGCACCACCCTGCCTGCCACCTGTCACGATGGGGTAAGTGCCACACTGACCGGCAAACAGCAGGGGGGTGGGTGCTGCTCGGGGGGTTGTTTGCCCCCCCCCAAAAAAAAAGTCACCAGCCACCGCCACTGCTGGTTCCCATCTCTCCTCTTCAGCCATTGGATGGTTACTGATTGTCCTAGTGCTCAGGGATCCATCCTGGGCATCTTACAGATACCAGTATCAGGCTGGGAGTGTAAACTGTACTGCACATGCACCGTAGCCAGTGTACAATTAAAAAAAAATTGCTAGGAAAAAGGGGAAAGGGTTTTATTCTTAGCAGAACAACATCTGCTAAAGAAAAACAACAAACAATAAGTAAACTCTAATCCCCTTGCAATTTTTTTTTATTAAAACTAAAGTACTGATTATCTAAACAGTCAATAAAGGTAATCTTCATTGAAATAAATATAAGGGCTAGCATTGTTGATATCCTTTTAAAAATGCTAGTTGATTGGCTGTTAGGCTCACCGTTTGGCTTTAAAGTGGTTGTAAACCTTTTCATATACCCACTGAAGTCACTAGCCTTAGGTGATACACAGAGATGGAACAAATCCTCCTACATATGTTTTACCCATTTATCTGCTGCTCTTTCTTTTCTAGAGCCATTAGAGGTTCAGGTATCAAAGGCTTTTTTTGGGCTTCTAGAAGGCAAAGGAAGGGGGGGGGGGGATCTGATGTCACACATTGCAAAGCACTGAACATAGAGTTGTGAGTATTCTGAGACCTGAGTGGAGGGAATGGACCCCCCCCCCTTACACAGTCTCATAGGGAAACATGCACAGCTGAGGCTGTTAATCACCTGCTGTGTTGTGTGTGTGTGTGTGTGTGTGTGTGTGTGATTGCCTGGTGTCAACATTAACTGTCAGAAGTGACTCATATAAAAAGCAGAGGAAGGGGAGAGCAGACAAGATTCACACTAGGTGTTTTTGTTTGAGGCAAGTACACACTATAGAAGGATTTGGTTTTTTAATTTTTTATTTCAGAGGTTTACAACCACTTTAATATAATCTACATCAATGACTGGGCACAAGCATACAGAGTACAAAGCCAGAGTGAAATCCTGACTTTCAGATTTGTTCCAGATTAGAAAGTACCAAAGACATTGGATTAGCATTGTATGCCGGACTACGAGCATATTTTAGGAGAGGTCAGCTCCATTTTAGAAATAGAGGGTGATGGGCAAGTAAATAAACAGAACTTACATTCTTAGTACAAGGCCGGCTTTAAACAGGGATCCTATTCACATGCTCTGATATATAATTATCCACTAGAGGAAGTACACTATATTGCCAAAAGTATTGGGACGCCTGCCTTTACACACATACAAACTTTAATGACATCCCAGTCTTAGTCTGTAGGGTTCAATATTGAGTTGGCCCACCTTTTGCAGCTATAACAGCTTCAACTCTTCTGGGAAGGCTGTTCAAAAGGTTTAGGAGTGTGTCTATGGGGAAAGTTTGACCATTCTTCCAGAAGCGCATTCGTGAGTTCAAGCACTGATGTGGATGAGAAGGCGTGGCTTGCAGTCTTCACTCTAATTCATCCCTAAAGTGTTCTGTCAGGTTGAGGTCAGGACTTTGTGCAGGCCAATCAAGTTCCTCCACCCCCAAACTCGCTCATCCATGTCTTTATGGACCTTGCTTTCTGCACTGGTCCAAATCATTTGGTGGAGGGGGGATTATAGTGTGGGGTTGTTTTTCAGGGGTTGGGCTTGACCCCCTAGTTCCAGTGAAGGGAACTCTTAAGGCGTCAGCATACCAAGACATTTTGGACTATTCCATGCTCCCAACTTTGTGGGGACAGTTTGGGGATGGCCTCTTCCTGTTCCAACATGACCGCACACCAGTGCAGAAAGCAAGATCCATAAAGACATGGATGAGCGAGTTTGGGGTGGAGGACTTCCCCTATCCTTGTGAGCAAGCCAGCAGTGGTAAAACGCGTCAAGGAAGGTGGTCTTGGGTGGAGATTTTAATATATGCAGTTTTCATCTTTTGACAAATATAGAAAGAAGAGATACGTTTTGGATTGCGGCTTACATTTACTTTTAACCCACTAACTGGATGGAGAAATAAGAGTCCAGCAGTAGCAGTGTCCTGAACTCCATCAGCTAAAGCAATACATCTTCTTATTGGAACGCTGTGGCTAGGCAAATATTTTTAAGGATTATATCTTAAAAATGTTTATGTTTCGATATACAGATGGTTCCAAACTTGTAGAATGTGTTTTCCGAATATAGAACTTGGATCTGAGCATGTGTATCCAAAACTGCATTGACAATGCTAACCTAAAACCTTGTAATCCATATTTCAAAAAATATTTCACCCAGTACACACTTCCCCTGGCTGGGATTCTCAGTGTAGAGCTGCTACAGTAGTTACACCAGTAAAGGGATAATAATAGAAATGAGCAAATGAAATGTTTCTGTATTTCTGGCTTTACATACATTGAGGTTATGCAAATTGGTAAATATTGTTAACTACCCATCAAAATGCTCTCTTCTTCCAGTTCCGATCCTGTATGATGAAGCTGATCTTCTGTGGAAAGAATCCACTTGGCGATGATGATGACACCTCTGCCTCTGGATCTACTCAGGTGTCCTCTGTGTCCACAAGCCAGGTGGCTCCTGCATAATGCCAGACACATGCAGCTGCTGTTCTGCCACGTTTATTGCCACGGCTATGTGCCCTGAAATGCTTCCAGGTGACATCGCTATCCTCCAGTAACCCACACTCAGTTACTCCATAAAATTTAAAAGAATTTTCTCAACTCAGCCATGTAGCCATTAACCCCTTTATAAATGATTTCCCTAATCCCTTACCTTCGTCAACAGAAAACATAGGACCCAAGATTCTGAGTATGTGGTTATAGGCCATGTGAAGGTATAAAATGACACAGAGGCATGACGTATGAGTTAGAAATCATTCCAATTTCTGAAGCATATAATGCTATCACATGTTCCAAAATTCATGTCCCTCCCTATGAGATGAAGCTGTCACATTTGGCATTCCATTTGGTTTGTAGCTTTTATCTAAAGCACAATATGAGGTCTTCGAGTTAAGATGAACATTATTTCTGAGGACTGATTTCAGCAAGGAAAGTGGTTTAATAAACATATGTAGGAGGTATTATCATTTTTTTAACTTGCCATTATTTTTTTTTTCTGTAACCAACTCATGCCTCTCTGTCCTGCACTGGTTCTATTGTAGTGAAATCTGGTCATTTTCTTTTCTTTTTTGCTATCAATTGAAGCCCCCAGATGTATCTAACTAGGTAAGGAATTATTTTATTTCAAAGATGAGGTGCTCCATAAAACTATAGCAGATGGATAGACAGGGCAAAAAAATAAGAATGTTTTTTCTACCCCATATTCTGGCACGTGGACAGCCATGTTTGTGTTGTTTTACCTACCACGTTATGATTAATCGTGTCTAGCTGAAATTACATGATGACCAGCATCTTCCTGGGTTCATACTATATATACTATGAACAAGTTAACAAATTACAGACATGTGCTCTGTGCAGTTGGATTTGGGACATAATGCATTGTTATGTAAACATAATCGATAAAAAAAAGCATATTCGGTATATAAAAATCAGGGCTAATCTGAATTTAGTGTTTCCGCATCTACAGGGTGATGATGGTGTGAGTGATGGATTTGTTTCCTAAAAATGAATGCTTGTTTTTTTTATGCTCATAAATGAAAAGTAATTACACGTTCATAAAGACAAAATGGAAAAGCCGGTCAAAAAGGGCAAGTGTTTGGCAGCAGGGATCTTAATCTGGATGCAGAGAGATTGTAAAGGACAGTCAGGGGTTTTATTGAATGAAGAACACTAACTAAAAGGCACTAGACCCACCAGAACAGTTTCTGATTAGGTCTGAGGGAGAGAAACCTCATCACTGGGCTTTCCTCTCTCATTGGAGAGTTTTTTTTTTTAATTTAATTTTCTTTATTAGAGTTCGATAACCAATTTAAGTCATTGTTTTTGAGCAGTATATATATCATCACTGTACATGAAAATTATATTTGGCCTTTATATCAGCAAAATATAGCATCTGATACAAAAGGTCCTACATCTTCTTTGCGATACAAAAGACTTAAAATGAGACTTGATGTAAACATGTATTGTCAGCTAGTAATATAAACAATAGCTAATATTGGATGGCGATCTTTGGGATGTAGGAGTGCTGAACCCTGTGGAGATACTATACATCAAAACGTGATGGGTGGCCTTGCGGTCCTAGAGGCTGCTAACCAGTAACCCTGGGGACCTGCTGGACCCTCTTAGGTGTTTACCAAAGTTTTGAAAGGATGGGAGTGCCACATTAGCTTGTATAGTCCTTTGAAAGATTTTCTTTTTTTTTTTTACAACAGCCTGTTGCAAAACAATAGCTGTTGCAAAAGATTTTTTTTTCAAAGGACTATACAAGCTGATGTGGCGCTCCCATCCTTGCAAACCGTCAATGTTGGATGGCAGACACCATACGTTAGCACTACATACCTGTGCAGCTCACCTTCCAACAGAGCATTGATTTTCTGAGAACACCAGTTCCAGGTTAGGTTTCATCAATTCACATGAGCTTTCTGAATGATTGAAGAGAAAAAGCCCAACATATGCTGCATCTCGGGAAAGACATTCTTATTTTTATGGTGGAATAGAAATGACAATGAACGCACCTACATCTGCAACAGCTCAGGACATTTTATGGCATATATATGCTACTTCTAGATTTCTTATTTATTTGCTTACTCCTTTCTTGTGGGGGCAATTGTAATAATATACCAAGGATTAAACATTACTCCATCGTGCTTATTAACCCTTCTCTTTCTGTAATGCTGGCACTGTTCTGCATGACCTCAAGAGGAAAATACCATGTTTAAAACTGTAAATAAACTTCCTCAGGGCTTCCAAGCTTACATCTCTATTTCTTTTTCTGTAGGCTCTAGTTTAGTGAATAAAAATTGTAATTTCATTAAATAAACGTATCAGATGCATCTGTCACGCTAGCTGTCTGCTGTCTCAGTTTCTTCCATTCTTGCTAATCTTCTCTATGTTATTAGGTTTTACTAGTACCTGCACATTTGTGCTGCATATGAGTGACTTCAGCCTCTGTCTCTGAATAAACCTACAATGGGCAAAATTAATTAAAGCCAAATAAATATAGTTTAGAGAAGAAATTGAACCATCAAAAGGAAATTCATGCATGCATAGAGAAAAACATACATTTTCTGTGTATAAAAGGCCTACACAACCCCAGCTAAACACTTAGCAGTACATTTATAAAGCCTAATACACACGGGCCGAATGTTGGTTGGCATCGGCCGGTTTAATAGAAACTGGCTGACATTTGGCCCGTGTGTATGACAGCCAGTCTGACAGAAGCCAGCAGTTTGATCAGCTTCTGTCAAAGGCTCATGGCCAAAAAAAAAAAAGGTCTGCCGACCGTCTCTCGATCAGCGCTCTCCAATGGCCAATGGCTGAGAGCGCTTAATGGAATGTTCTGGCAGGGGGTGCTGTCACCCCTGTCAGAACACAATAACTCAGTAGGGGAGATTGCACAGATTGTACTAATTGCTGAAAAAAAACTAGTGGTGTGTACTAGACTTAAGGGTGAACAGATAATGCCAACTGCTCTCAAACTGCAGTTTATTATTTGTTCATAAAATGAACACCAAGGAATACTCAAATGACTTTAAGGTCACATGCAAACTGTATTTTCTTCGATTCCTTTCCTCCTACAGGAGTTTAGCAGCAGAAAAATGCTGTAAAAACACATGTTTACGCACCTGGCAGTATTGCATTCTATTAGCCAGAATGTTAAAGTGGTTGTAAACCCTCTCATGTATCCAATGAAGTAACTGGCCTCAGATGATACACAGAGATGAAACAAATCCTCCTACATATGTTTTACTTTATCCACAGTCTTCTCTTCCCTCCACCCCTTTCAAAAGGGCAGAATTGTGTTAAAATCCTTCTGCATCTGTTAGTATCACAGAGGAGAGGGTGGAGAGCTACAGTTACACTGTGTGAGAGCTGATTGGAGGAAAGGCACCCTCCTCTCCACACAGCAAACAGGAGCGAAGGAAGAATACCGAGCTGTGTTGTGAATAGATAAGCTGTGGGCTGAGCTCCCTCCCCATCGCAAATTTTATTTCATGTGTCGGGAAAACTTCTCAGAAGTGACTCATGCTGATAACAGAGGAATGAAGCACCAGAGAGAAACGACACTTAGAGCTTTACAGAGAGATAAGTAAGCACTACATATATATGTGCTCTGTTCCGATTTCATAACTGAGGTTTACAACCACTTTAATATTTATGCAGATTTATTAGGGTTTAGGTGATTTTGAGCATTTTTTTATGCTCAAAGGCTCCTCTCCTGAACCTAACTTTGGTTTGGATATTTGATGGAATGAGACACGTGAATACCTTCTGTTGTAAGAAGGCTTGATTGTATTACACAGTGTGGTGATGTTAAGAGCAGTATAGCCAAAGCTACTTCTGGGTCACAGGAGTGCACTTATTTCTGCCCCAGATAGCAAGCAATTGTGCTGCAAGTTTGAAAATTACTTGCTAAGCTATTGCTAGACTTGCCAGGCTTCACAAGTTTGTTACACAATTGCAGCAAGTTTGCATTGTATGACTCCAGATCAATTTTCATGCAAACATTCTGCAAGTCTGCTGCAAGTTCTGGTTCAGTTATGTTGTGCATTAGTCATCCCACCACAGGGGTCACTGTGGCTGAATTTTCATGTTGTAGACTTGCAGAGCTCTTGCTATAGACTCACCACTGCAACTTTGCTCTTGCTAGAGACTTGCCATGAATATTTGCTACAAATTGGAAAAGTGTCAACTAGAATTTGTGCTTCAAGTGCCCTACAAGTGTACAACTTGCCAGTGAAAATGTGCAACAAGTTAACAGACTTACAATTCAACACTGCCACAAATTTATGGCAAGTTATCCTTGTTATCTGGGGCACTCCCATTCAGCCAACAGCAGGGAGCCGGTTCCAGGCCCTAGAAGGATCATTTAAGGTCGTGATCCAGCCAAATGCCTGACCAGCGCGCTGCTCCCGCCACCTTCACAGCTGGGCACTCCAGTGAGTGCTGGAGGGGCAGTGAAGACCGAAAACGGAGCGATTAGTAGTTACGTGATCGCTCAGTTCACACTCTAATGCTGCGTACACACGGTCTGACTTTTCAGCTACAAAAGTCCGACAGCCCGTCCGACAGACTTTTGACAGACTTTTGACGGACTTTTGGCGGACTTTCAACTGACTTTCTAACGACCGGACTTGCCTACACACGATCACACCAAAGTCCAACGGATTCGTACGTGATGACGTACACCGGACTAAAATAAGGAAGTTGATAGCCAGTAGCCAATAGCTGCCCTAGCGTGGGTTTTTGTCCGTTGGACTAGCATACAGATGAGCGGATTTCTGGGTCCGGCGGAGTTACGACGTAAAGATTTGAAGCATGTTCCAAATCTAAAGTCCGTCAGATTTGCGACTGGAAAAGTCAGCTGAAGGTCCGGTGAAGCCCACACACGATCGGATTGTTCGCTGGATTTGGTCCGTCGGTGTCCGTCAGACAAATCCAGTCGAAAAGTCTGACCGTGTGTACGCGGCATTAGAGCTGGCGAGGGACAGCTGCAGCATTGGACCGATGCTGCAGCAACTAGGTGGGTATGTGTGTTTATTTTTTTAATATTCCACACTTCTCCCTTAATTCCCTCTCCAATGAGAAAGCTAAAGGTGACTCAGAAAACAGCAGTGATTAAACTGGACAGGGGGTCAGACACAAAGCACATTATGTTTAAAATAGTTCTATACATATTTCAATACATAGGTATGCCCAATGTGTTTTTAGCTGTTTTAATTTTGGATTTAATGACACAGTCACACTAAAGAAAATAAATAATTTTTACATTTTCTGAGCCATGTCTTTTGCCTTTCTTGTTATCCAGGGCAACCAAAATAAAAAGATAAAAAAAGGGCATTTTACCTGGACCCCCTAGGATAAGTTGACCACTATCCCATTGCAACAGAAGTATAGATAGGTTAATGATAACAACAAATATTTAATTAAAGAAAAAGAGGAAGTCTTTCTTGGGTCCATGTAACAGCATACTCTGGAACGTCTGGAAAAAAAAAATCTAAAAACATTTGTGTTATTCTTAATAGAGTCTTATCATGCATGCTAAAATACTAAATAAAAATTCATCAGTAACATCCCATGTACGTGGAGGGCTCCTAAGGGTGCTTACAACACTCAAGTAGCATGAAACCATTGTGTTTTTGCCTTGTATGTAAAGTTAAATAGTAGAATGGCACCTCTAATGTCAGTTTATGCAAAAGATCACATGATAAAAGAAGTGCAACTGATACAAAAGGCCATTCATGTGTGCTTGAAGCCCATGAGCAGCTTGGGAAAAAAAATAAAACTATCAGTTTCCGGAGTCTGTTTGAAATAAGAAAAGCACTGGAAATCCCAATCCTGGAGTTGGACTTTAGAGCATTATATTATCTTTAGATCAGGAGCTTTAGCACCAAGATATTGGCACTGGGTAGCTTGTGTAGCAGCAAAGTGAGAATTCACTACCGAGGCTCTCCGCACACGATGAAGGGAGTATGATGCATAAAGAGTTATTTTAGAGTTAGGTTAGGTTAAAGAAAGGGTCATGTGTTAGGAGGTATAGTATATTTGCCTGGGTCTAGAGTAGTGGTGATTAAAGCTGATCTCCACCTTTAGTGTCACTTTAACTTGGTTATTTCGACTAAGCTGGCCCAAATAAACTATTTTCTACACCAGCCTTTTTTTCAACCAGGAATCCTGGGGTGCCCGCTGAGTTCTTCAGAGGTGCCATGCTAAAATGCCTAAAAGATGCCCAAAAATTGTGTAGTAGTCACTGGGTGGATCAAGCCTGCAATTTTGTTACATATAAGAGGTTTTCATTGTGCAACATTACAACTGGTGATGTCCTTGGGCATAAAGGAGGCCGTCTGACACTTGCATCCGTTTGAGAGATTGTGACATCATCTACCCGCCTCTCTACCTTATCCAATCAGAGGAAGATCAGCTTTAACTCTCATGATATAGGGGGCCTCAAGTGCAACCCCTGACATCACCAAAGGGCCACACATAATATTCAGTGAATGTAATGCTACGAAAAGCTGTCAAAACCTCAGGCATGCAACAGAAGATGGTCAAAGACCACAGGCATGCTACAAGAGATTGTTAGAGACAGCAATCTTGCTGGAAGAGTTTGGGGACATGCTGTAAGAGAAAATCAAAGACTGGGGACACATTTCAGAAAACAGTAATGCATATATAAATAAATTACATGATACTGTGAGAGATCACTGTTATTACTGCAGGTTGGACAACAGGGGTTTAGGGTAAGCTTGAGTGGGTTAATTGTTAAATCTCAATTCCAGACAATTTTTTTTTTAAATAGAGTGTCAAAACTATTGGCAACATTTTATTGTTGGGTAAAATGGGTGTGGAGCTCTGAATCACCTATTTTTGTGGGAATCTGTGGTCATGCTTGGTATTTTTTTAAGGCATATCTAAGGAAACTAGGTGATTTGACTTAGCTATTATATCAGTATTGGTAGGGATATATTGCATATGGGGGTCATTGTGCTGTGTCCAGAAGTTTTTTGTATTTAGTATTACAGTCAAATAATAATTCAATCTGTCAATGCATTTTGGAGGTTCAAAGGCACCCCCCTAACCCCATCTTCAGGACTAGAAGAAAGGTTATGTAAAGAAATTGTTAAGTTACCAATAAACCAGACTAATCACATGAAGATTTTATGAAGTATCACAAATTGCTGGTAACGTTTGAATGTAACTAGTATATTATACACATACATCACATTTTAAACATATAGGATTAAAACAGTCTAGATATAACCAAAGTAACATATCTTTTTTTGCAAAATCTCACTCTTTTCTTTCCAAACCTAAAACAAATTTCATAGATAATTATCTTGGACCCTTCATATTTATACAATAAAAACCTATAGACTGTCTTGTTAAAAATGTGATTAATCTAATGCCGTGTACACACGGGTGGACTTTTTGGCATCAAAGGTCCGATGGTCTTTCCGACGGACTTTCGACGGACTTTTGACGGACTTTTGATGGACTTCCGACGGACTTTCGAACGAACGGACTTGCCTACACACGATCACACCAAAGTCCGACGGATTCGTGCGCGATGACATACGACCGAACTAAAATAAGGAAGTTGATAGCCAGTAGCCAATAGCTGCCCTTGCGTCGGTTTTAGTTTGTCGGACTAGCATACAGACGACCGGATTTTTCGACCGGACTCGAGTGCGTCGGAAAGATTTGAAACATGTTCCAAATCTAAAGTACGTCTGATTTTCGACCGAAAAAGTCCACTGCAGGTCCGATGAAGCCCACACACGGTCAGATTGTCCGACGGATTCCTCCCGTCGGACCAGTCCGTTTGAAAAGTCCGCCCGTGTGTACACGGCATTATAGTTTTAATTTAAACATTTAAATATTGTAATTACCAAAAAAAAAAAATATTTAAAAACAAACTCCACAGGCCTCTGTAGCAGCAAACGCTGTGGAGCAATTCATTCTCAAAGTTCAAAAGAGGAACAACGAACAGTAAACTCCTTAAATTTGGATCTCATGACTCTGCACAAACCTGTCTTCATGTGCACATGCTTTATGTTTACATTACAGATTAGAAGGCTGTCAGCCTACCATGTCACTGCTGAGAAGAGAAGTAGGGTGAGTTAAGAGCAATTAAACTGAAAATAATTTCTGCCTGCAACTACAAAGGTAAGTGAGAGCTTGTTTTAAAGCATATTTATTGCTTGTTGAGAATATGTATATACATTTGAATGTCCACTTCGAGTGATCAGTTTGCCACTTTAAAACAACTCTATCTTGGGAGTAACAAAAAGACATTGATTAAGAAAGACAGAAACAAGAAAAATATACTGTCCTTTTGGTAAAGCCATGTGAAAGTGACATGTGAAAAGAGAAAGTAGACATCTCACTCAGAATTTAACACCCCAATCAATCAAAAGCAGTCAGTCCTCCAAAACAGTAATATGACAATGAAGACATCTCCACACATCAAAGAATTGACTTGGTGGGATAAGACATATAGGCAGATGATACTTTAACGTTTATTTATCTCCTATCCTAAACTGTAATGCCCCGTACACACGGTCGGACATTGATCGGACATTCCGACAACAAAATCCATGGATTTTTTCGGACGGATGTTGGCTCAAACTTGTTTTGCATACACACGGTGGCACAAAGTTGTCGGAAAATCCGATCGTTCTGAACGCGGTGACGTAAAGCACGTACGTCAGGACTATAAACGGGGCAGTAGCCAATAGCTTTCCTCTCTTAATTTATTCTGAGCATGCGTGGCACTTTGTGCGTCGGATTTGTGTACACAGGATCAGAATTTCCGACAACGGATTTTGTTGTCGAAAAATTTTATAGCCAGCTCTCAAACTTTGTGTGTCGGAAATTCCGATGGAAAATGTGTGATGGAGCCCACACACGGTCGGAATTTCCGACAACAAGGTCCTATCACAACACATTTTCCGTCGGAAAATCCGACCGTGTGTACGGGGCATTACTGTCCAAAATAATGTTTGCTGCATGGAGGTAAAAGAACAATAAGTATCAATTAATGTATTTTTTCTTCTTATTGATAATCCTAATAATATTAATTACACATTATTATTATTGCAATAGAAATTACATATACACTGTACAGTTTTCAAATTTTTTTGACAAATCTTATAATGTCAGGTATTGCAGATGTTTTTTGGCAAACACTGAGTCACGCTTTAAAGAAGTTTTTATTTTTAAGTCTGGCAAATGTGAAATCTTTCATATAAATATGAAAATTTCCCATTTACTGTGAGCAAAGGGTGCACATGTGCAGTGGCGGCCCGTCCATTAGGGGCGCCGGAGCGCCGCTCCCTCTTCTCCACGGCCACTACTCCCATGCTCTATCCACAGCTGCTATTTTGCAGGATACCGCCACCCCCTATTCATGCGTCCGGCCCCTTTCAGGACACTTGACACGTGAATTACAGCGGCGGGGGTGTTTTTTTTGAAGCACCTGATTAGAGCCAGAGGCTCTAATAGGCTCCAAAATAGGGTGGGCTTGTGACGCAGAGCATTGTGCCAGGATCCCACTTAGGTGTTACAACAGCGAATGAATATTTGCTATTAAAACATTGATCCTCAATCCGGCCAATCAGAAGCAGGTCTGAGTCCCGTTTTCTGATTGGCCCGAAAAGAGAAGAGTCCCAATTGGCCGCCGAAGAGGAGGGAGGAAACGGAAGCCGCCGCAATGCTGTGGAGAGCAGGGGAAGTAAAAGCCACCGCAGAGCAAGGGAAGCCACCGTGGAGCCCGGGAAAAGCGCTGCCCACCATAGATGGGGTAAGTGAAACAGACCCACCCCACTGACCGACCGGGGGGGTGTGTTACTGTTTGCCGCCCCCCCCCAGAAAATTACCACCGGCCGCCATTGCGCTTGTGCCAGATCTCCAGCAGTTTTGCCAAGTCATTTTGCTTCTCTGCTGTGAAGCCTATAATTGGATCCCCTGTTCAGCTCACAGAATACACACATACTTAAATACAATTCATTCCTGCTTCTAGCTTATTAATGAGCCATGTGGAGTCTCAGTTGGAGAGAGACAGTCTATAAGTGACTAACAGGTTCTGGATGATCTTATTATATGCTCATTTCGGAAGTACCCGGTATCAAATGTTTATTTCTAAAATAAAGATTACTTAGGAATGATAAGAATCATAACATAAAGATGTATACAGTATATTAACTTTAAATTAAATTAAATTTTATTTCAATTCAATTTAAATAAAATTATCTAAAAACCATTATTGCATCCCTTAAAATGTATTTTTTCGCTATTACTTTTCAGTATTAATTAACGTGGTTAAAAATATGGAGTTGTTATAAATTTCTCTTTGTTAAATGTATGAAGACAGATGGAGATACACTTTAAAACTAAGAAAAACAGTACAGGATAATTACGGTACATGAAAGAAATTACTGCAATTGCATACTGCAAAGAGCCAACCAGTGACATATTAGCATTTAGGTAATATTAATCATATTAATATCAATATTGGATACTAGTTAGAAAAAGGGAAGCTAGTAGGCTGCCATATGTTACATCATATCTTTTCATTTAGCATATTATAGCATAGCAGGGATCACAATGATCTGAAGTTACAAAAGATTGTGTCCCTTTATAATTCCATATGTATATAATTCACCATCTGGGAAGTGATATACTAAACATCACATGGTAAGTTGGCAATAAATAAGCTGTAATATTAATACAAAAAAAGGTGTCCACTACCACCACCTATAACTGGCCATTGCAGCAAGTAGCATTAGAAGGCAACATATGATATAAACAAGGCCAAGGATAAATCCAAGGAAAGATCCAAGCTCACTCACCAGCCAACCTATCTAACAGTATGTGTTAAAACAGGGCTTTAGTCTGCACAGGACCAACGATACCAGGGTGCCGTGGCGAGTCTCTGTGGCTTAGGCATGTATTTGCAATTGTGTTTTAACGCATACTGTTAGATAGGTTGATTCGGTTGTCAGCTGGCTGGCCGGTGAATAAATAAATTGTACATGATAAAATAGCTTTTGTTTAAAGAGAAACTATAGTGCTTTAAGTATTTCAGTTTACCAGTTCTTGGATCTGGTAGCTGCATTAACTTTGCTTTCTCAGTCTCCTTTTCCCTTTTCTCAACTGCTTATCCTGCAAATAACCCATCTCTTAATGTCTACACTCATTTCTCTATTCTATCTATGGGGCAACCATGGCTGTCATACAGGCTGTACCTCAGGGGTGTCTGCATATGTTCATCTCAATTACATGGTGGATTGGTGGGACTAGTAGTTTACACAATAATAATAATATAGTCCTTTGTGGGATTTTTTTTTTAAGCTCACAGGAATTGACAGTGACACTGTATTTCTGGCAAGATCAGCAAGTATTTTCTGTACTTGTTGAAAATGTACTTAAAGCTGATTTCCAGGAATTCAGCTACTTTATATAAACTGCAGGCATACCATGAGTTAAGTCTAATGAGGTGCCTGCCTCCTGGTAGACTTATCTTGTTATTCTTATCTGACAGGTTTATTGTGCACTAGCAAGATAACTTCCTGATGCTGCTCATTGTAGTGTCAGTTCCTCCAACAACTGTTAAAAATATGGAGTTGTTATTCATACCCCCAGCTCTCTTTCTACCCATTCACAGAAGCCTTTGTATGATGTGAACTTATTCACAAAATACAAAGGCTTCTGTGAATGGGCAGCACAGGGGAGGGACGGGAATAGCCTCTCTGTGTGCTGTGTGAGAGGCTGTGAGATGGTGGTCTGTGAAGCATGGGCAATATTAGTACGCCAGAGCATTAGGTTAGATTATAAAACAGGAATTCAATGGGAAATAACAGTACGACACATGCTGTCCCTGACCTCCACTTATTTGAAGTTTATCCGAAGTGTTAAGCTATGCCAGTGCACTTTTTAACCTTATAATATTTCATTTTTAGTTCACAAATTGAATAAAAAATGTAATCTTAAAAAAACAATAGGAAAATATATAAAAATCCTACACATTACCTTTGATATAAAGACATTACCCAGAGTGTTTGCATATTTGCCTTCTCTTCAGATCTCTTCTGCTACAGAGTGAACTAAGCAGTAGCAAAACACATTGTCATGTTTTATAAAAATTAAAGTGCTGGAATTATTGCCACTAACATCAAATCAATATTTTTTCCTTTCTCTACTCAGCATATTGCCTTTTAAAAGGCAGCAACTGTCCTGGAAATGGGCCTAGATTGTAGAAAGGCTTAGGAAAAGCTCCAAGGTAGAGTCTGATTCTTGGCTTATAATGCTAATTATTAAACCAAAATGTTAAATTCACAAAAATAATGTCACATTTTTGTTGAAAGATCATTTTTCCACCAGAGCTGACCATTTAACTACTATAAGTTTTGTAATATACCGCCAGCTGGAATGGCTCTTTGGATGGATGACAATCTCAGCAGATTTCTGTGATAAACTGTTTAATGAATTGAAAAACACATTTTGATCATTAGCAAATAACACATAGTAATGAAAATATTGTGTGCATTTTGCTTTTGTCAATTAATATTATGTCCCATGACCTAGTAGAGAATACTTGCAAACACATTCTCAACATTATGGCCCATGACCTATCAGGCCTTGCAGCATAATGTTACTAGCCCTAGTGATGGCATGGCTGTGCGGCTTGACAAAGTCTTGCAAGGCCTACTATATGTAGGGCCACAATAGAACTCTGGGCCTCATCTATGAAAGTGTCCTAAATCAGAGTTGTCTGAGTTTATCATAACAATCATTTTCTTCTTTTCATTGTCAAGCCTGTACTAAAAAACATGAAAAGGAGAATGTGATTCATTAGATTGTCCCCACAGACAATTCAATGAGATACTTTCATACGTAAGGCTCAGCACAGCGAGCAGCATGTTTGAGGTTAGGCTTCATTATCCTCTATTGTGTCATTACATTATTTTATAGATTATATCACATAATACACAGCCAAAAAGTAAAATTACAGTTCCATAAGGAGTGATGATGCAGACGTTGCATAGCAGCAGCCAGTCCAGCCAGAGCCTTGACTTTGATATACAAGGATCTGGTACCCAAACCTCCTGCTCAATCCACAACAGATGTCCTGGGTTCCTGTAATAGTTCTTTTAGCCACCTCTGCTCCGGTTGCTAGTGTGGTACATGACCGAGTTCTGCTAGTAGTGAACTTTTGTTTAGCAATTGGGAATAGTTCAGAACTAGCGGAATTCCTGCCAAGCACTCACAGGGCAGGTGGGCACTATGTTCATCGCTCAGTCTACTCGGGATAGGAAGAGGGTAAGCAAAGTTAACAAATTATAACAAATCCATTCACAATCATTATTACTTAAACACAATTCTTGTTGGCATATGTAGATTCAGGTCAATAATTGGCAAAAAAGGGGCAGATTTAACAGTACAAAAGAAATAATCGAGAACAGCACTCTCTTGTAGTCAATTAATAAAAATTACATCAAACTCAATATATATATATATACATAAAACCAATATTTGATATTTAGTCCATACACAATTATTTGATTTTCAGTTCATGCAAAAGTGCCCAAACTGACAAGAAAACTAAAATAAATAAATGTAAAAATCAAATCCTGCACCCAAAAAGTGCTATAAAAGTGACCAGCTATCTCCACTTCTTCAGGTGACTTGTTCACATCCTGGTGGTGAAAAACCTGCTCACCTCCAGCAAGTTGAAACCAAGCTCATCTGTGTCCTCCAACTGGTAATTGTGTCAAACTTGGCAGACCTTCCATAACTCCCCTCCGACTCTGGATGGAAGCACCATCCAGTTCCAAGTTTACAAGTTTACTTGTATGACATCAACATATATTATATGGAACAGAAAGGAAACAACATAGTGCTCTCCATTTCTAAAAAGGATTAAAAAAAATAAAAGATAAAAAATTCCCACTGACTTAGATACCTCACAAAATTCCCTCCCCTTCCCTGCAGTGGTTATTAACCTTCTCAAGCTCCCACTGGTTAATAATCCCTGGAGGGGAGGGGAGGGAATTTTGTGAGATATTTAAGTTCATATTGGATCAATAAGACCAAAGTACTAACACCTCGAGGCTTAAATGTCAACTTTCATCTCAATAGTTTTATAAGTAATCTTTACGTTTGTTTAAATAAGTATTATTGCTGTCTTCCATAATTTTAAAACATTTTTTAAATATTACTTTAAACAATAATGACTTATTAATAAAGGTATATATTTTTATTATTGGTAATGGATAATGTATACAGCATCCGGAAGTGTTCCTTATATAGGATCTAATAAGGGGAGTGTTACCAACATTTATAGTGATATTTATATTGGTATTGTAAGTTTAGTCAGTGTCCCCAGTATTTAGATTGGGATATTTAGTTGTTTCCAGGGTATTGTGGAGGCAGTCCTAATGAACATGTCACATGTCACTTTGGTTTCCATGGGATGAAGTGTGTACGTTGTAACTATGGAAATGCGGCTTGTGGCTATAAAAGGGCTCGGGTGCGTTGGCTCCCCACCTACTGAGGAAGCCCAATTGGAGGGCGGAACACGCCTAGGAGGGAGGAGCCCAGCCCGTGACATCACACCGCCCCTGTATGAGTGGAGCGGTGAGCTGGCTGATGGTTGCATTTTAAATGCGTATTGTACATTTCTTTCCTATATGTGTTTTATATCAGCAGGGTTTAATAAACCTTTCTAGAAATGGAAAGCACTATATTATTGCCTTTCTATTCATATAATATATGCTGGATGTCATACGAGTAAACTTGGAATCGGAGGGTGCGTCCATCCAGAATTGGAGGGGAGTTGTGAAAGGTCTGCCGAGTTTGAGATAATTACCAGCTGGAAGACACAGATGAGCTTGGTTTTAATTGTTGGGGGTAAAGCAGTTTTTTCACCCGGTGCACAAGTTATTTTAAAAAGTGGAGATAGCTGGTCACTTTTATAGCACTTTTTCGGCACAGGACTCATTTGATTTTTAATTTTATTTATTTTTGCTTTCTTATCAATTTGGACACTTTTGCATGAATTGAGAATTAAATAGTTGTGTATGGACTAAATATAAAATATTGTTTTTTATCCATATATATTGAGTTATATGTAACTTTTATTCATTTATCACTTAGGCCCCTTTCACATGGAGCGGATCCCCTGGACGGACTCCGCCAGCTCAGCAGGGGGGATCACTCCATTGAACTCCTCTGAGTAGGCTTGTTGGATCGGATGGCAGGCGGGTGTCTGCTAATATCCGCCTGCCCATTAAAGTCAATGGGTGGCCCGCTCGGATCCGCCTGAAAAAAGGACAGGCAGATCAGACGGCCTGATCGTGTGAAAGGGGCCTTATTCGCGATTATTTATTTTGTGGTAGAAGGTGGGGTGAAATCACCTTAAAGTGTTATACCTAGCAACACAGTTGGTTTTACATTTGTATTTTTTTAGACTGCGCTGATTGAGGTATAATTTTTCTTTTAGATTTAATAGTACTTATGAAGAGATTTGCAAGTAAAAGATCCTGAGTTAAGTAGGATGTAAAAGAATCCAATGTGGTTATAGCTCATATGCATTTCAGTATGCAGCAAACACTGCAAATAAAAGATGTTGTGCCAGAGGCTTCAAATTGCCAAGGCCTCCCTCTTCTTTTTATTCACCTATGATTAAAAGGTGTAAAATGTAACTGTAAAAAAAAAAAAGTTAGATTTATATTTATTTTACCCTTGTTTACTACATTGTTGGGTGTGACGTCATTATCCTTCCAGGAGCAGACAAAACCTCACGAGAAGTTCCTCCAGTCCATTGCAAGGGCTGCTTCTTTTTGACTGCTCTGTATTGTGAGAAATCTATTCTGAATGAGTGTGACGTCATTCCTGCCTAGGCTCCACAGACAAAAGGCGGGGGTAGAATAAGTATAAATCTAACTTTTTCAGGTACATTGCTAATAGCAGGTTATTTGGGAAGAGGGAGGGCCAGACAGTGTTTTACTGCAAAGTCTGTTTTAAAGCATATATCTAAAACCAAGAACAAAAATGTAATATATTGCAGCTTACCAGTTCTAAGATGAGGTGCCTGTCCCACCTTGTGTCTGGACAGTGAAAGGCAGGGATGTGCAGTCAGAGGAGGCAGGTGAGGCAGAGCCATGAACATAAAAAAAAAAACAATCAATTTTAAGGGTTGTAGCTCAGAGACCTGGGGCCACAGAGAGAATAGCTGAAGTCCTACTCCACCACTGGTCAAAATTTGGGGCTCCTATCATCTATGGTTCTGGAGATACGGGGCTCCTTGCGCAGCTACATACAGAGCAGCCAGTTTAAATACAAGCTAGCACTGTTTGCAGCAGACTGAGAGGATGAGCTCACAGTGCCTCTCACTTCTTGTCAGGGGCACTGAGCTCAATGGACAGCTTGGAATCTTGGACCAATGGTAAAGTACCATTGGCCCAAGCTGTCCAATGAAAATGCTGCAGTGGAGGCACGCCTCTCACTGTAGTGTGATAAAAGACAAATGCTCCCTTCCAGCCCAGACCGCTTAACTAGAAGGAAAAAGCATGGGTTTACGGGTATAAGATTTACCCACAATCCCAAGTTTTTCTCACACAGTTAAGAGGGAGAATGAGAATCTGCTGCTGCTGAAAAGGTACAAGCTAAATCATATATTATTATGCTATATGTTATAAGATAATAATTTATTATTTATCTATTTACTGTGAAATTACTGGTTTGAAGTTATAACTGCAAACTTCTATAATTTGTCCATTAAGCCACCTACTTGAGTCCGGTTTTTGAAAATATAGTAAATTACCTTAAAAATAATATATAATCATTATTTGTATATTACTTACTTATGGTAATTAACCCCTTGCCACCCAGGCCAATTCGGACACTTCTCTCCTACATGTGAAAATCATAATTTTTTTGCTAGAAAATTACTCAGAACCCCCAAACATTATCTATATTGTTTTAGCAGACACCCTAGGGAATAAAATGGTGGTCATTACAACTTTTTATGTCACACGGTATTTGCACACAAAATTTTCAAATGCATTTTTTTTTTGCATAAAGAAAACACTAAAGTTAGCCTGATTTTTTTGTATACTCTGAAAGATTATGTTACGCCGAGTAAAAAGATACATAACATGTCATGCTTTAAAATTGCGCACACTTGTGGAATGGCGTCAAACTTCAGTACTATAAATCAACGCTTTAACATTTTTTACAGGTTACATGTTTAGAGTTACAGAGGAGATCTAGTGCTAGAATTATTGTTCTCGCTCTAACGTTTGTGGCGTATGTAACCTGTGTGTATCTGGCTCTGATACTAGCCAGTGCCTCACCAGCCACTGACCTCACCGCACGTCCTTGGTGAAAGGAGAAGCAGCAGCCTATGAGCTAACCTCTCTGTTGTTCTCTTCTTGCCTACCTTAATCATTCTCCTTGTTATCACAAGGATTGGCTGTTTCTCCTGTCCCAGAGGGAGCTTTTCTGTACAGAATCTACAAAGAGACTGATTTCAAAGTAAACTTGGGTACTTACACAGCTTGCATTTGAAAATATATTTATTTATGTATTAATGAATGCAAAGCTATTTTAAATATGCATCTTTTATATATGCCTATAGTTTAGTTTTATTGAAGGATGAAGTTACGTTTAGTAAAGCAGTGAACAGTTACATTCTAAATTTGCCACATCTTTCCTCATTTTATTACCACGCTTTTGTTTTTCTATTTTTATAATGTATCGTAGATCTCTGGTTTAGGGGAAAGGGAGCATTTTATCTTGCTAGACCTCTACTCTTCTACATCCAATGATGTCACACAAAATGGGACAAAGGAAGATGGTGACATGTCTTGGGACTTGTAGCATTTTGAGGGCCTATACATTTTGGGTTTTTGGATTTGACCCTTTTTATCCCCATTTACCATACAGATATGACATGGTGGATGGAGAGCATAATGGCATAATGGATGAGAAGCACTATACACAATCATCACATTGTAATAAAGGAATGCACCAGGATCCATTCTTTTTTACAAAAGCAGAAGAGGAGGCAAATAAGACAATCAATGTTTGTGGTGCCTTCTGCATTTGAAAATGTAGGAGTGTGGCCAATTCATGTGCTCCCCATGTACTGAAAACCCAAGTCACCTTTTCTCAGCCTCACTCTGTCAAAGGGGAACTGGATCCAGTGGCGGCTGGTGCTAAATTTTTTTTGGGGGGAGGGGGCAGCAAACAGTGCATCCACAGCCACCCCTCCGTCGGGTCATCCTCCACACTCCTCCCCGGTTGGTCGGTTATTAGCCCAGCACTTACCCCATATATGGCGCAGGCAGCGCTTCCCTCTGGGCGTCTCCTCCCTTGTCCTCATAGGCCAATTGGAATGCTTCTTTTTTCAGCCAATTGGGAAACGGGTCTCAGATCTGCTTCCTGGTTGGCTAGGAGGAGAATCAGTGTGACAATAGCGAATATTCATGCACTATTGTCACACAACTGGGTGGGCTCAGGAAGCAGTGCTCTGCACTCCGAGCCCACCCTTTTTTGAAGCCTATTAAAGCCTGTGGCTCTAATCACGTGCTTAAAAAAAAACCTGATTGAATCCATGCGTTTGGAGGCCTGCATGTAGATTAGGGGGCCGGATGCATGGATGGGGTGGGGGGCGGCCTGCTTTAAGGGCTGCCACTGACTGGATCCTGCATTCATTTCTGTCTCTGTGGAGCCTGCAGTCTACCATCTGTACCATAGATATGCTAAAATCTGTTTAAATCGTACTTTCACTTTTGCAGCCAAATTGGGATAACACCTATCTTATATTTGTAACATGTCCCTATTCACCTAGAATTAAAAAAAAAAATATTTAAAAATGTCTGCTTCTCCCTTTAACTTGCTTTTTACATTATCTTATGTAGCTTTGCCTATGTTGTGTTAAGGAGTTGGCTAGGGTATTATGTTTGCCATAATACTCTGTACTATGCTGGCAGATCTTTGTTATCAGTTGTGAATTAGATGTGCACACTATCTGTCCTAATAAAGGGTAAAGCTCTCAAGGCTTGGGTGGTACATAGCACACAAACAATGGTCCCTTAGTCTGTTGCCTAATTGTACATTGCAAGCTATTCTGAACAATAAAAGTTGCCTATATAGCCCAATGTATAAATCTGCTCCACAGAAACAACCAGAAAGGTAAGAAATATTTATTACAAAATAATTTTTACGTACGATGAGTGAATGGGAACACATAACAAACATATACTGGTAGTTTCTCAGATTTCACTGCAAAGGTGGAAAGTTTTGGGCAATGGAAGGAAACACGCAAATGCAAGGTGAGCATACCAACTCCTTGTAGACCAGTGTTTCTCAACTCCAGTCCTCAAGGCGCCCAAACAGGTCATGTTTTCAGGCTTCCCATTATTTTGCACAGGTGATTTAATCAGTTTCACTGCCTTAGTAATTACCAAAGCTGTTTTACTCTGAGGGAAATCCTGAAAACATGACCTGTTGGTGCGCCTTGAGGACTGGAGTTGAGAAACACTGATGAAGGCCACGGATAGGAACTGCCTTGCAGCAGTGAAAAGTTTACAGTGGGAGTGATGTAATATTCTGGTAAACAGCACTATACCACTGTCACTAGAGTTAATATAAATGTACATTTCGCTTGTATGAGCAATTATTTACATATCCAATACATGCAAATATCTGATACCTTTATAGAGCAACTGCTAAGGTTTATGTAGAACTTCAGTAGCCACCTTCTTAAAAAAATTAATAAAACGTTTTCACATATTATTTTTGTAGAAAACCAAATATAAGATATATACTTCACCTTTGAGTAAAAATATACATTCCTTTATGACCTTGTGACTAAATGTACAAGCAGAGCTGCTAGTGTAAATCACAGATGCATCTAAATATACAAAATCAGGTATTCAACTTTACAGTATAGCAGTTTATCTGACTTTGAGATAGAAATATAAAAACTAATTCTAGGAATCTGTCTGTGAGCAAAAAAAAAAAAAAGATCTCCTAGATTAATCTAAAGTGGTTAATAATTTAAATAGCAAATTTTTCCAAATAAAATCTGAATGTGTTAACAAAGTTTATAATTTCCAGTATGTATTTGGTACTGGTTTTCTTTATGTTTTCGTTTTTATTTTTTTATAAATGGTAACTTATTTAGTTATTAGTTAGTTTAGTTTAGTTAAGTAAGTAGTTCTTCTTTTACCAAGTAGCAACTTTTTTTTTTTTTAATAATCATAATAAATATTCTTACATTTCATTAAACAGAACATAGATAAGGCCATATCAATAACTAGTAACGCTATTTAATAGGTAGTTACATACTGTATATCTTATCAGCTAAATTGCTTTATATGAAGTTAAAAAATGTTTCCATTGAAGCTACACTTAGATTAATTGTAGCTTACCCATGAGGTCTGAAGATGAGCACAATACCTTATGCAATGATTTCAGCTCTGTCCATTGATTTCCATTGTGGCCTTATCAGCTATAGGACCAGTCTTCTTCAAAGACAAGCAGACTTCTGAGATGTAATAGCTAGTGTCCCAGTTATTCATTCCTTCGTTCTCTCCATTCACTTTCCTAGTATGTATTTCCGCTTTCCTCCCATCACGTAGCCTAAATTTCGTAACTTACGTCTGCCCTGCATTGACAGATTAAACATTTTCTTAATCTGTCTTCCCTGGTCTGAACCAAGAATCCCTGGGAGGATTAGTGACACTCATGGACATTTGATGTCAGTTTCCATCAGTCTCTACCAGAAAGTGTGACACGTTTATAAGATTTGGGGTTCTTTGCACTAACTAGTTCCTAGTAGAGCAGAAAGCAGAGATAATCTCAGGTGCATCTGTCAAAAGGCATCTGCTAAGACTCAGAAATAAATTAGTACATAAATTGAGAGTTCTAAGTCAAGGTGAATGCTTCACACAGACTCACATTCTATATTTACCATATTCACAGCTAATAATAAGAAAATAATCTTACCAACATTATGTTACAGATAGACACCAGCTTCTAGACACAATTGTCATTGCAGTGCCCTGTAGCTGTCATTAATCTGTCCTTCACAGGTGACAACATTCTAAAAAATTACACTTTCGTGAATCGTATTTTAGCTAAGCAGGACACAACCAACTAGTTGAGTGGCTCTGATTTGTAAACCTCTATTCATCTTGGGCATAGGGTTGCCGCCTCATCCCTTTTAAACCCGAACACATATGAATTACACAGGTTCTGTGGCTAATTTAATGCATATAAGGCACCAAGTGTGTTTAATTACTACCTTAATCAGCCACAGAACCTGTGTAATTAATATGTGTTCTGTTTTAAAGGGATGAGGTGACAACCTTACTTGGGCACCTGGCTGTTGCACTAGTTAATTAAGTTTATTTGCCAATGTCCTCATCTTAGGAATAGCTGTGAGGTAATCAAGTAATGGAAGATCTGCTCTGCAAGTGATTTGGCAAAGTGGAATTCATTACTTGGTCAGCTGGGAAAATATTTGATTTATCTGATGCAAATGTATAACAATCACCAGAAAGGCCTGCTTGAAAGCTACAGGGCCTCAGGGCAGGTGGGCTCAATCATATACAAGAATGGCTAAACAAACCAAAATTGCTGCTCAGTTAACAAGCTGTTAAAGCCATGGACTAGCTTTAAATTCACAATCTACGGGGGGCGTGTCCAAAATGGCGACGGGAGTGGACGCGTTTTAGCTCTGCTCTGCCGCCCGGATCATCCATCCTGCAATCCCGCGGTGCTGGAAGCTTCTCCACTGCCTCCCGGCTCCCTGCCTCTGACTGCCCATGCCTGGCTACAAACGAGGGGGAGCAGCACGCAGACAGAGCCAAAAAAAGACCACACAGCACTCCGAGGGGAAGGGCGCTGCCATCCCCCCTATCATGGCATCTCAGGGAGAGGAGGTGAGTCACGAGGCTACTGCTCCTCAGGCCCCTCTGGAGCACACAGCACTCATGGAGGCTATTAATGGTTGTAAAACAGCGCTGACTGAAAAAAATGGACAATGTGTACACAGAGCTGGGCATAATCAGAAGGGACATTGATGCTTTTAGAAGCAGGGTGACGGAGGTGGAGCAGCGTGTGTCCGCAGCTGAGAATGTGCAGTGGGAAGACGCGGCGGACCTCCATTCCCTAAAGATCAGAGTGAAACACCTTGAGTCGTGGGTCAGAAGATGCTGAGAATCGCAACAGACGCAATAACTTGCGCATTATAGGGCTGCCTGATGGAGCGGAGGGCAATGACACCACCCTGTTCACCGAGCAGCTGCTGCGCTCTTTTGCCACATGCCTCCTTCTCCCCCCACATTGTGGTGGAGCGTGCCCACAGGATCCCCACAATTAGGGCGCCGCAAGGCCCCCCCGCGCAGGTTTATATTTAAACTGCTAAACTTTCAGGCCCGAGACCTTATCCTGAGAGAAGCCAGAAGTGTGGGGGACGTGAAATACGAAAATGATTAACTCCTCATATTCCCAGACTATTCCATCAAAACGCAACATCAGAGGAAGTCATTCGACCATGTTCGCTCCCGCCTCCGGGCAAAAAATCTAAAGTACAGTATGCTATTTCCCACCAGACTCCAGGTTCAAGATGGAGAACGGATGTGTTTTTTCACATCACCTGAAGAGGCATCTTCCTGTTTTGACACGATTGGGATAATGAAGGTATCTACTCTACAGTTCTTGTTTCATCTTGCCCTTCCATGCGGATTACCTACATGTGGCCATCTGGCACTCCTTGTTGATGGAACTCTGTTTCCTCCCCTGGCACTGTGACTGAAGTGAAGGAGACAGCCCTTCTCTGGCCCTACTATAACTATTTGGGGAAACAGAGCCATGCATTCCTGTACTACCATTGCTGATGGGGACCCGGACAACGTGCTCCCCTGAACCCCCTCTATCTCCCACTTGCTTCTTGACTGGGGAGCCCTGTCTACGCCAGAGACCCACACATCTCTCAGGATTACCTGACTGCCTATACTAAGTTTTGTACCCCCAGTTCCCTGGGAGACCGGCACCATACTTATCATCCGGATGACCCTAGTTGTTATGGGTTAGCAGACATATGTACTGTATGCATAAAACAAAAAAGTGTAGCGCTGTGCAAGTAAGTCACATGTATGAACATATGAAAATAGGTAAAAGTGTACCCAATAAATATACACTGACAGAAAAAATAAAATAAAAAATGATGTGAATAATAGTAAATAAAATAAAAAGTTCCAAATATGGATAGAATCAAAAGTCCCAAAAAAAACTTGTAAATGTGTAGATCTTGATAGAAGTAAACATGAAGTGAAAAAGCACCACCACCGGTGAAATGGAGGCTTACCGGAGCGTTTGACCCCAGAGAGATGTACGTTCAATGGGTCAAACAGGCTTATGTGATGATAACGACCACAGGCAAAGCTTGATCCTCTGGAGATTGTGCCCAAACAACACGACCAACAATGGAGTGGTGGAGCTCATAAGCACATCCCGTGTTGCACGGATATCCGATAGAGATGGATAGAAAAGGAGAACAAAAAAGGGCACATAGCGTAATTGTGTAAATAGTGAAACAATTTATTGAAAAGTGGAAAAACTCACATTTGAGTAGATAAAACAGCGCTTTGGTATATAAAATGGCGGCAATGGAATCTTCCCGATGCGTTTCGTCTCCTTGGACATCGTCTGGGGAACCATTCCATTGCAGTCGGACATAACAGGGGTAAACCTATTGGAAGAGGTCAACGTGGTGGTGGTTCTCGCCGCCCTGGCCCCCATCCATATGGTGGTTACGGTAGTCATGAGTACTCAGATACTACTCCAGCTCGATATGGTAAATATGTGGATCCATATTATTCTCGCTCTCGACATTACAGTCAACTGCCTGTAGCCACCCATAATAGGTTCTCCCCCCTTAGAAGTGCACGGGACAGCGATTATAGATCTGACTTTAGAGACATCCATGAGCGATCACCTTACAGATATAATCAATCTAATCCTAATACACATGGAGGTCAGGGTTTTCGCGAGGACCCACTATTGAGAAAAAGAGGTCCAGACCCAAGAGAGGCACAAGAGGAGGCAGGAGAATACAGAGGAGGAAAAAGAAGGAGAACTTGAAGGGCCAAGGTATTTTTAATTTAAGTACTAAATCTTTTACACATGAAGAACAATCTGTCCTGGATAAGGGTCTCAAATTTGCCCCCCCCCAAAAAAAAATTAGACAGATTTGGAACATTCATTGATGTACATAAGTATATCCATAAACTCAATATCCAGCGCTACCTCATTTCCAATCCTTATAGGAGAGGGGGTAGTGCTGCAACATCTGGTACAGTTCATTCTGGATTGTCTAATCCGTCATTATTTAATCCACCTGTTCCAGTAGCCCCAGCTATTAGCATTTTTAGAGATCTTGTACTCAAAGATCTTGCAAAATTACCTGAAAAACGTATCCATCACCCACCTATTTCTAATGTCGGCCTCAAGTCCTTATGTCAACAGAAAGACTTGGTGATTTGTCCGGCCGATAAAGGTGCGGGGATCGTTATCTTAGATAAGAAAGATTATGAACTGAAATGTACAGGATTCTTAATGAACCAGATACATATAGAGAATTACCCAATAACCCCACCCTTTCATATAAAAGAAAATTACAGGATATTGTGAAAAGGGGGTATGATCTCAATATTTTGAACAAAAAGGAGAGAGATTTCCTGGTGCCTCTGACACCTATAATTCCTACCATCTACCACATACCAAAAGTCCACAAAGACTTAGTTCATCCTCCCGGACGGCCTATCGTGAGTGGCATTGACTCGGTCACTTCACGTATAGTCCGTTACATAGATTTCTATCTACAACCCTTAGTGAGACAGACTCCATCGTATTTGAAAGATACAGGGGCCACCATTCGACTTTTGGAAGGCCTTGATGTACAGGACGACTACACTATTGCTACTGCAGATATGACCTCCCTGTATACTTGTATACCACAGGACAAAGGCATCAAGGCCGTAAAATATTTTTTGGAAAGGGAGCCTTCTATGGCTCCATTCCAATGTTCTTTTATTATTGAGTTGTTAGAATTCGCAACTAAACATAATTATTTTTGGTTTAACCAACAATATTATTTACAGACACGTGGCGTGGCTATGGGTGCTAAATTTGCCCCTAGCCTCGACAATTTATTCATGGCTAAATGGGAGGAGGATGTTGTCTATGCCCACGGGACCTCTTCTTTGGTCCTGTGGGCACGTTACATCGACAACATCCTCCTCCTATGGAATGGCAGTATTGAATCATTGGGAGTGTTTTTTTAATATCTCAATAACAACAATAGGGGTATTTCTTTGTCCTATGTTGCTAGTACTGACAAGATTAATTTCCTTGATTTGGAGATTAAAATTAAGAATAGACGTTTTGAATTTCAAACATACTTTAAACCCACTGATCGAAATGGGTTCATCCCAACTGATAGTTGTCATCATCGATCGTGGCTGGACTCGGTCCCTCTTAGCCAATTTCTAAGGTTACGTAGAAACTGCACGGACATTGAGACATTTAAAACGCAAGCAAATCTTTTAAGGACTAGGTTTTTAGACAAAGATTACGACCCTCAAAATGTAGAGCGTGAATTTCAACATGCCCTCAGAACGAACAGGGAGTCCTTACTGGAAGTTAAATCGAAACCAGATAGTGACGATACCTTTAAGTGGGCAATGTTTACTTCATTTTCTATTCAACACAGACAAGTCAAAGCAATTTTCTCTAAACATTGGGATATCCTTAAGAATGATCGCGTTCTTACTGCCTCTATACCCGATCAAGCTAAGGTCATCTTCAGAGGAGCTCCCACTTTACAAAGTAAAATAGCTCCGAATGTCATTAACCCCCCCACTCTTTTAACTTTTTTCCATGAGCTTAACGGCTTTTTTTCATGTAAAAGGTGCACCGTTTGCCAACATAATTCGGGCATTGCACGCAAGACTGTAGATTTTACATCTTCTGTTACTCACAAAAATGACCCTATTAAACATTTCTGTACGTGCACCACCAGTTATATTGTTTATTTAATTACTTGCCATTGTGGCAAACAATATGTTGGTCGCACTATCCGTTCTTTTTCCATTAGGATTGCTGAGCACATTGCCCTAATTAAAAGTGGCGATACCAAACATAAGGTCCCCAGACACTACAAGGTTCACCATAATCGCATGTTCAAGGGGACACAGTTTGTAGTTATTGACAGATATGTTCCCCCTTGGAGGGGTGGGGTTCTCATCTAGAGACCTTCTGGATATATGAGCTATAGACATATTTTCCATACGATATGAATATAGGACTTGATATTAATTAATTTATCAATAAGGCGTAAATATTCATCAGTTCAGATTTTTATTATACACCAGGTTGTCTCTCTCCAATGTCTTCATACAACTCTTATTTCTCTTTACGGTGTTTTTATTTATTTACGTATTTTCTTTCACATATATCCATTGTTATTTGTACATGACCCCCCGAGAATCCATTCCATATGTGCTAATTATTAGTTTTTATGTCATTCAAATTTTTTATTTTTGGTATTCATGTTTCTTTGATTTTATTTATAATAGAACACGTACACGACATTAAATATAGCCCTTTTACATTTGGTACCTGTTGACATGTGTGTTGACAGTTAATCATATGTCACGATCCTCCCTCTGTTGTTTGGAATGCATGTTCCAGTTGTGGCTGGAGCGCATGACGTCATTGCGCTGAGATTTATTTGGGCCACAATGTGTGTGCGCAGTTTGGTTGGACCGCACGTTTCAGATTAAGCTGGGGCGCATGACGTCAGGGCACGGCGACGTGCAGAGGCCGCATCCTGCGGATGGTGTCTGATTGCATGACGCCGCCCTTTCACGTTGTTGCAGTCCCTCCGAGCGGCATTTCAGCAGTTTCTATTATTCATTAGTTGTTTTAACATATCCTATTATTATTCATAACTGTCATGGTTATGCAATAGAGTTTCTTTGTCAGCTCACCTGTCTCCAAGTATTCCTCTCTAGAGACCAGCTGCCTCTCACCTGACTGCTTTTGTAACCTCTCCTCTAAGCATGGCCCCACCCCAGGCCCTATCAGGAAACCCTATATTAACCTGTGCACTGCAAGCCAGCAGTGCTGATCAACCATTGTGTGTTAGCCTCCGTGTGTACTTGCTGTGTTTCCTACGTCTGATTCCTGTTACCGACTTTGGCCTGTTCTTAACGATTCCTGTCTGCTTGTGACCCTGACCTTTGGCGTGTCCCCGACCATCCCTGTTTGCCTGTGACCCTGAACCTTGGCGTGTACTCTGTTTTCCTTGTCTGCTTGTGGCCCCAACCTTGGCTTGTCCCTTACTTCCTTGTTGTTCCAGCCTGCTGCCTCCTTCCTCTTCTCCTGTAGTCTACCGTTAGCGTGAGCTGTGAGACCCTGGGGCCCCGACCTGGAGCCAGACTGCAGCGCAGTCCATCCTTACCAATAAAAGCCCCGGGGGAACACCTGCTGGCTCTTAGACTCCGCGCCCTGGGGAATCTATGCTCTAGCTCCCAGTGGGATCTGTGTCAGTGATCCAGTAGACCTGCTTGCTGAACCTCCCAGGGTTCAATCCGCAGCAGTCAGACCTAGGGTTCACTACCTAGCGGTGCACTTCTGACTCCTACAGAGTGCATCTGTCACCTAGCCTCAAGGTGTCCTGACATTAACACTTCATTCCATATGGGCTTATTCGGACCCTCTTTATTTTATTTTGTGGAGAACCAATTTTGTGTTTTTTATACAGAGAACGGTGGAACGCATATTTCCACCGAAAATACCTTTATATTGGGTCCATTGTGAGTGCTGGAACGCACGCTAGTTCGCTATCTTGCCCCAAAACCGGAAGTGGGGTCAAACACATCCGGGAATCGATTCTCAACCACGGGTCACATTATCTTTATATTTCTTGACGGCTGCAATGGAATGGTTCCCCAGACGATGTCCAAGGAGACGACACGCGTCGGAAAGATTGCATTGCCGCCATTTTATATACCAAAGCGTTGTTTTATCTACTCAAATGTGAGTTTTTCCACTTTTCAATAAATAGTTTTACTAATTACGGAATTACACTATGTGCCCTTTTTTGTTCTCCTTTTCTATCCATCTCTATCGGATATCTGTGCAACACGGGATGTGCTTATGAGCTCCACCACTCCATTGTTGGTCGTGTTGTTTGGGCACAATCTCCAGAGGATCAAGCTTTGCCAGTGGTCGTTATCATCACATAAGCCTGTTTGACCCATTGAATGTACGTCTCTCTGGGTTCAAACGCTCCGGTAAACCTCCATTTCACCGGTGGTGGTGCTTTTTCACTTCATGCTTACTTCTATCAAGATCTACACATTTACAAGTTTTTTTGGGACTTTTGATTCTATCCATATTTGGAACTTTTTATTTAATTTACTATTATTCACATAATTTTTTATTTTATTTTTTCTGTCAGTGTATATTTATTGGGTACACTTTTACCTATTTTCATATGTTCATACATGTGACTTACTTGCATAGCGCTACACTTTTTTGTTTTATTTCTTTGCATACACTTATTGCTGTGTTAGCTGCTTTTCCATGTTTGAGGCAGCGCAGAATTATTTTGTACACTAATATGTACTGTATGCCTCTCGCACACGTTACCTCCAAAGCATGGCGTTTTGCCGTGCTCTTCTAGGGAAGAAATGCCGCCCACTGTTTTGGGGGGACTGGCAGGGTGGGGGGGTTGTTTTGTTTCAGTTATTGTTTTAATGGTTGTTATGCTTATGTATACCTGACACAGTAATTTGGGCTCAATTTACTACCACCCTTTAAGGGCAACTCTCACTATGTCAAACGATTGTTTAATTTCGCTCCATCTGGGTTGAGTTTGATTCCCGAGTACTCTGCTACACTGTACAGGAAGGCTGAATGGCATCGCTAACAATAATCTCTTGGAACACCAGGGGCCTTAATTCCCCTGTGAAGCGGTTGCTGGTGTTCCAATTTCTGTGGTCATACAACCCTCATATTTGTGTTCTTCAAGAAACCCACTTGGTTGGGAGAAAGACCCTTAGTCTTAAAAAACCCTGGGTGGGCCATCAATACCATTCAACATACTCTAACTTTGTCAGGGGGGTCAGCATCCTTGTGTGCAAAACCCTGCAATTCAGGCTCTTGGAGCTGACGCTCGACCCAGATGGACGATACATAATAATGCATGCAATGATAGAGTGTTTAGAGGTACTGCTGGTGGGTTTGTACATACCTCTCCCTGCCTCGACTAAACTGCTCCACAGGCTAAGCTCTCTCATCGCCAAGTATGCAACAGATAATGTGATACTCATGGGGGACTTTAATATGCCACGAAACCTGGGCTGGATTGCTTCACCTCTGTGGGGGGTCCACTTCAGATCTGTCCGCTTGGGCGAAGACATACGGACTGACGGACCTGTGGAGGTGGAGATACTCCCTCGACAGGTCCTTTACATGCCACTCTGCCACCCACAGGACTCTCTCGTGCATAGATTTGATGTATGCGGGGAGCCCCCTCTTACCCAGGGTCCAGCAGATTTCCATCCTCCGGAGGGGAATCTCTGACCACGCACCACTCCTCCTCCAGTTATCTTTAGAGGGATCCCCTATGGATAAACTATGGAGACTATCAAGGTTCTGGATCTCTGATCCTGGGGTGGACTCCGGGTTTCACCAACAGATGAATACATACTGGGCACTCAACCCGGGGTCAGCTCCAGAGGCGGTGGTATGGGATGCCTTTAAGGCCTCCTCCAGAGGCCACTACCAAATGCTCATTGGAGGGGTCCGCAGGGAACTGCAGGCCGATCTGGTTAGAGCCAAGGACCGGGCCGCAGCCCTGGTGTGCCAATTTTGCACAGACCAGAGACCTGGAGCTTCATACTAAGCTTCAGGAAAGCACCAGAGAGGTCCTGTTGATCCGCACCTCCCTGACCAAAGAGAAACTACTCCAACAATCCCAGAGGATCTTTGAAGAGGGCGAGCGGGGGGTAGGCTGCTGGCCTGGCTGGTGCGTGAACAGTCGGCCTCCATGAGTGTCCCCTCACTGATTGACAAGGACGGAATCAGACAGACCTTCTCTAAAACAATCAATGACAGTTTTGCCTCCTACTACTCAGAACTTTATTCCACCCGGGTAGATTACTTTATGGAAGAGCTCCACACATATCTCTCAGACGTTGACTTCCCAGTTCTGACTGACACCTATAGAGACCAACTTGAATCCCCTTTCACCCTCCAAGAGGTTCAACATGCCATTTCCTCGCTCCAGGCGGGGAAAACACTGGGCCCCGACGGGTTTTCCACTGAATTTTATAGAATGTACACCGAAGAACTGGCACCCAAATTCCATTCCATGCTTCTATCCTCTCTAAGAGATGGATCCTTGTCAGCCTCCATGTCAGAGGCAGTGATAGTAGTTATTCCCAAACCGGGGAAAGACCCCGAACTCTGCAAATCCTATCGCCCGATCTCCCTGATCGACGTGGATGCCAAGCTGCTAACAAAAATATTAGCGACTCGATTGAACGGGGTGATCACGGCTTTGGTCCATCCAGATCAGTCCGGTTTTATGCCGGGCAGAGGAACGGATATCAATATCGGCAGGCTGTTTACCCACGTTGATCTGGCCAGAGAGGGTGACACAGGAATAGTGGCCGCCCTGGATACCAAAAAGGCATTCGACTCTGTCGAATGGCTTTTCCTCTGGAACATGCTGGAATGTTATGGATTTGGGCCTAGGTTCATTTCCTGGATTCAACTCCTCTACAGGGATCCGACTGCTCAAGTCAAGGGTTAATGGCCTATTGTCAGCCCCCTTCAGTCTACATAGCGGTACCAGGCAGGGATGCCTTCTTTCTCCGGGGCTTATTGCCCTGGCGATAGAGCCTGTGGCGATCTTAATACATCAGGACCACAGGGTGAGGGGCTTACAGATTAGGGTTAGTGGAAGAGTGGAATGAGTGGAAGAATTTAGGTATCTGGGAGTAACTTTCTGAAGGTCCCTGCAGGCATACATAGCTGACAACCTTTCTCCCCTTCTGGCCCAGTTTGGCAGGAAATGTCAGCTTTGCAAAACCCTGCCCCTGTCTCCATCGGGTAGGGTAAATTTGTTAAAGATGGTGTATCTCCCCAAGTTTTTGTACTTCTTCAGGAACACCCCATCCCCTATCCCTAAATCCTTTTTTCAAAAGATGGATACTATTATCTCCACTTTTGTCTGGGCGGGGAAAACCCCGAGATTGGCGAGGCGGACGCTCCAATTCCCCCTTTCACAGGGGGGCTTGGCGATGCCCCACTTCCAACTCTATTACTGGGCAGCAGTCCTGGTGACGGTCCGATGGTAGTTTGACCAGCCCAGGCAGAACCCGGCGGTGTCCCTTGAGGTGCCTGTTCTGGGCTCCTATGCGGCCCGGAGCAATTTGGCCTACAGAGGGCCTAGGGCCCACCCCCAGACGACGACTCCGATACGCACGACAATACATACGATAAATACAATAAATACGACAAAGGTATGGCAGAGGGCGGGGGCAATTTATAAAACCACTTCCACAATTTCTCCCCATACACCCTTATGGGGCAACCCCATGCTGCCACACCTGTATAAGCTGCCATACCCCCAGTTATGGGCATCCAAGGGGGTAATCACCATTAAACACATCTATACGGACGGATCCTTCTCCTTCTTCGAGACACTAAGGGCTAAATATATTGTTCCCTCCTCTATGACATTTAGGTATTACCAACTCAGACATGCAACACAGGCCCAGTTCCCCGACCCCCTAAACCTCCAGAATGACTCTGTGGAACGACTGCTCATCTCTAAAATCCTGAATAAGCCCCTCTCCTCCCTCTACTTTTACCTCTCCCTCGCACACATGACATCTCTGACCAAAGTTTAAATGGAAGACTGACATCCCGAACTTGACTGAGGAGGGGTGGAAGGAAACGGTGACTGACTATGTTACTAGGCTGATCTCAGCAAAGGATTGCTTCATCCAATTTAAATTCCTACACTGGGCATACTATACCCCCGTGATACTGGCCAGTATATACCCTGAGGTGAGTGCAATTTGTCCCAGATGTAGCTCCTCCCCGGACACATTCTTTCACATGGTATGGTCATGCCCTCTAATACGTCTCTTCCGGGAGAACGTATTGGATGCCCTAAGGTCTTTTGGTGATTGGTCTCTCAGTTTAGATCCTGCCATGGCATTGCTTGGCAATGTGGAGAGTATAAAAAAAAAAAATAACAGCAAGAGTTGGAGAATGGAGGAGTTTATTAGCACTGATTAGGGGTAACTAAGAGTTAACAAAGGCTTAACTAGGAACATATTTTATGTCTTTAAAGCTGAACTCCAGGAATTATTTTTATTGTATAGTTAGGCAGCCCATCAGTGATTTGATTTACTTTCCTTCCACCGTCCGTGGAAGGAAAGCAAAATCGCTTGATTCCCACATCAACACAGTGTTGATGAGGGAATGCCTCCCACAGCACTATTGTGTTCCCTTCCCGGCCAGCAGAGCACCATGATTGCTGCTAGTGGCTTTAGCCGTATGTGTCTTCTTGTAATTGGCAAAATCAGTAATGTTAAACATTTTGATGGAGCTAATGCATGAGAACATTAAACTATATTGGGATAAGTGTTTGACCTTGTAAAAGTCTCATATCATCTCTCATTGCTCAAGGTTCCCTTAGAACATTCCTATAAATATCTAGTACAATATCCTGAATTCCTCCAGTCTTCAAAGTTGATCCAACAGAGATACAGAGATTTAGACAAAGGCCTATTTTTGGTGTATGTAGGCCACCCAACTAGGCTACACATTACATCTGCTCATCTTAAAGCCATAATCCCAACTCAAGCAAACCAGCCTCACTGACCGAGATAAATCTATAGTCTAACCTCCTCTTACTGGAAATCTTTTTCGGTTTTAACAAAATTTCTGAAGGATCAGTATGAACTCTAACCAGTGCAAGTTATTAAGTAAAACATCAAATGATAATCCTCTGTCTATATGTTCTCCATCAGAGTGCATGGTATATAAATTGCTAGAAGAGAGATTCTGGTAACAGATGGTAGGAGAGATAATAGTACCTCCCAAACTTTCTCTGAATGGAGATGATGTCCTGATTGTTTATTGGCCAAATTACAATAATGTGCACATGTTCTGTGGAGAGGGTACAGCCTAAAGAGACGAGAGTGTAGAGCTCAACATCAATTCACAATACAGTGATCTTTATTTTATACACAATTTTCACTTCCTCTAATTAACACAGTGACCCCAATTTCACAAAGTGAAGGGTATTAGCAAATTGACTGACATGGAGAAGATGAGATTAGATTTGGTGGCTAAGAAAGCCCAAGCCTTTCCCCTCCTCCTTTGTCTTTCATTTAAGCAAGCTCTTATCCTGTCACCCAAAGTGTCCAGAAAAGTCAACCTTAACCTGATCAAGTGACGTAAAACCACAGCAAGCAGCAAGAAAGATTGACTGTGGAGAGGAGGGGTGAAGTTAAAACTCCTGCTCCAATTAAGAGATAAAAAGTTTAAGGTGGTTTGAGCTGGGCTGTGGGTGTCTAGGCTAATCCATCTCAGCTCAGTATATAACTAGAGAGAGGTCAACAAATTACCCATCCAAGTGACAGCCAGGAGTATAAAGCAAGAAAGAGAGATTTTGTGGGAGAAAGGGAGAGGTGGTGGGAAGGAATCAGGGGTATTTTATACCAGAGGTGTCAGTTTGGTGGCAAAAGGGATATACAGGTTATGGCTGCAACATGGAATGAAGCTGTATTTGCTGCTCGAAGAAAACATGATGAGGAAGAAACCACAAGAAGTAGTGTTTTCACATATACAAACAGCAACAATACGCGGGGTGAGTAATGGGGGTGGGGGGAATGGGGGGGCAGGAGAAAACTAAAGGTAGCCATTAGACATTAGAGAAAGATCGGTTGTCTACCGGACAACTATTCATTCGGAAAACTGTTTAGCTGATGCCTGAATGAACATACCAGAAAACAATATCTGCCATTAATGTCAGCTTATGCATATTCAAATACACCAACATCTGACGATATGTAACGTCCAATAATGCTTCATCATTTTAAAATACCCTTCTTAAAATGTTTGCCAAGGCATAGGTCTCAAAAAATATCTTTTATCATTGACCAGCATTCACATGAACATGCAACACTCCAAGACAAACAACCAATAAAAAATAGCTTTACCAACTGACTGTTTGGCAGATATCAGTCAGTTTATAATATCTGATACAAATCATTTTTGTCCTAAAAACTTTCTCTAATGTCTATGGGGAAATGTATATGTGTATCTGTGAAAATGACTCTCGTTAGGTTACTTTAGAGTATTAAGTTATTAGTGTTACATCCTTAAACCCACTACAGTTTTTCATTTTGAAGATGTATTACTTACTGAGTATAACCTGGATATTACAAATGTTGATGCGAACGTTAAAAGACAATAACATAATGCAACTACTTATAAAGCAGCTAGACGGCTGTGATCAGGGGAACTCCTGAATAAGGTGATAAAAACTGTGGATGGGTTAAGCAGCCTAAATTTTAATGGCGAGCAAATGCTTTTTGTGTTATATTCTTTTCACTCAGAGATTGTAGGAAGAACCACATGTTCTATTCTTGCCCTGTCATCCCTTTTAGGGACCCAACGAACTGGTCTCTGTGCCCTTTTTTTCTTCATTAAGTGCTACCAGGTCCTTTGAAAAGGTCTACCTTGGGCATTTGTATATTGATCAGATAGTTGGCTGCCTACTTAAGTAGTAAGGCAGCTGATTTAATGCAAGTAAATGCCCTCTATATCTTTCATTAACTCTTGATTTCTAATCTTCTTTCTGAGATATTGATGTACATTGTATACCCTATGCTCTTTTTCTGATCTTTTATTAGAGAACTCAACTTTTCCTAGTCTATATAAATTAGGCTAGATATGACAATCCAAAAGTTGTAGAAAATGACTTGGGAAAGGGGAAGTTATTCCCAGCTTCACCAAGCTATATATCTGTTTATAAAAGCCTAATGTATAGTTTGCTTTTCTCAAGTTCCCATTTCATGGGTAAAATCATTTTCAATAACCCTTTACATTTGTATGTATCCCTGTTTTAAAGAAGTTATAAAGCTTAACCAGGAATAAAGCCTAGCACACCCGATCAGAAAATCATACGAAAAATACTGCTTTCGAAGCGTTCGTTAGTACATAGCTTTTGCCTGAAATTATCTGAAGGGACAAACACGAACATTTTCCTCGTTCGATACCAGATCATGCGATTTTCATTTTATCGGTACAGTTTTTGTCCGAAAATACCATACAAATACAATACATCACTCCAAATTTTTATTGTGTCGTACGAGAATTTTTGTAACTTTAGTAACCTCTTCATTTTTGATATAGACACTAGCATGCAAAAAAAGAAAAAAAAAAAACAGACGATAATTCATCCGATAATCTCATCGTGTGTACGAGGCTTATGTGTCGCCTTTGCAATGTGATAGGGGTTGAGTGAATAACATGAGTGTATGAACAGAACTACCAGCTTTTCCTTTGTAAAACATTTGTTGAATTGACTTTAAATAGAAATACTCCCTGAAGTACAGAATGCAGTGCAGTTTAGGTGCTAGGAATTGTGAATTACCAGCCTTCAACATTTCACAAATAGAAATGAGTACAAGATAAGGAAAGTAAGCATGTTTTTGAATAAACATGGAGGAGTGCCTGCTTATACTTTCCTGCATGCACCAAAGAAACTTTTTAATCAATTTGTGAAGGCTCTGATTTTGTCAAGCTGAGATAGCATTTAAGGTGTGTGTAAAAGTGACCCCTCAATATCACATGACTTGAGAGTCCATTTTGGCACACCTTACATGCTACTGGTGAAGAGCCAGTGACCTTGTCTTTCGCTTCCATATTAGGGAAGTAATGGCTAATAATACCACTTTAGCAGTCTTCTCTGGAAGTATGAAGCACACCTTTCCACACTTACAAGCTGGATCGGAAAAGTACTGAATGTTTAGAATCTGCAGGTAACATTGAGGTTTGCCTAAACCAGCTCTGAATACCCTTCAGATGCTCACTTTAGTTTATATATTTTCTAAGGAATATGGGTCTGTTTGGGAAAGTTTAGACAGATATTCTAAAGGGGAATATGGAGTGTTTGGGTGAACCGCTAACATGCAGTTTAATTGCTAGGTATGTTCCAGTACCCATGCTGGTCATATTTTTTCTCTCCAATCACATGAGCATGAACGTCCTGTTGAGCAGAATATTCTTGTTAGTAAATGGAGCCTCACTGAGCGTAATCCGGGGATAAGGGGTAGGTACCATCATCCTTAGTTATTGGATATTGGAAAGAGAGGGAAGTGCCTGGGGCTGCTCCAAACATGCTCCTCAGCACTAAAAAGTCAAGGACTATCTGGGTACCCAAGGATTAAGCCCGTTTAAAAAAAAAGTACAATTTATTAAAGAACAGACATGGTTAAAAACAGTTAGTACAAAAGTACATACAGTGTGCACGCAAAACCATGCACAGTAATGAAAGCAGGTGATAAGCAAATAAACCCCAATGAAGGGGAACTGACATGTGTATCCTGATGAGATCCTGAGGATCGTCAGCTTTCAGTGTCCCTGTTCACCTTTGTGAATTCTGGCTCCCCAGTTGCATTCTTCATAATGTAAAATAAAAATCATTTAAAGAAAGTGGGGACCCCTCATAGTGGCCAGAGCAAATGTAATAACCCAGGAACTCAGTGCACAGATCTCACTAATGAAGTACTAGAGAGATGAAAGTACTGCCAGTTGGTTTTAACTTGAAATAGTAGATGGTTGGTGCTAGAACCTTAAGTACATAATGCTTTTATACTTTGGATTAATTGAAACTATACTGATGGTATCCCAATGGTCCATGGTTGCATGTGGGCTGCTTCCGTCAGCGTTGGAACTGCCAAAGAAACCTTGGGATGTGAAAGTAATACGTAATACACGAATCTAAAGATCAAAATGCCACACCAAAGTATTAGGGTTTTCATTTCAATAAGCGCAATAAATAATGCATTTTGGTGGGCACCCATCACACCCTTCATCAGGGCTTAAAAAGATATAGAATCAGCTAGTATGGACTCAAACTGTAATTTAAACTCTGTATTGGAAGAACTTGGTGACATTCAGCAGCTGGTTTAAGCTACCAGCTACATTGCCGAGTTCCTCCAAACTACATTTTGTACTCTAATACTTTGGCATGGTGCTTTAATCTTCAGATTTAAGTTGGTTTTAACTATTCAACATTCAGCAAAAACAGAAATATCAGTCAGACTGATCCCATTACAAAACAAATGAAAAAAAAAAAAAAATAATGCACACACTGCATTTATCCATATCCAAAAGTCATTTGTCACTTTTCATCACCGAAGAGCAGTTAGACGAAGGAAAGATAAATTCTGATTGGTTACCTAGTGCGCTACCTAGTTCATTATACTTTTCTTTATTAGATAAGTCTCTAATTCTTCACGATCTGTCTCTCCTCTGATGACCTCCTGCACTTTCTGCTTATGTTAATGCTGCCATCTGTTTCAGTGTGTGTTCAGCCCAATTCAGCAGGAAATCTTTTGGCACTCAGCAACCAGTGCAGGCAATTCAGAGACCAGGAAAAAAAAACAGTTTGGGACATTTTACGGCAGCAAATCCACAGAGAAATGCTAAAAAGTATACTATTACACAGAATTCACATTTTTCTCCAGTATATCCAGTGCATTCATTTTGGGTGGAATTTTTTTTTTTTAAATAATGCACCATAACTCTAACCAATAGGCCCAGGCCGTTCTACAATTTTATGTAGTTACTGCAATAGGGTGGACCTAGCATTGGATATCTCTTTTCATTGAGTGTGGGATGAAACCCATGCAAACTTTAGGTAGGTAATGTCGTATTCAAACCGACAACGCTAATGCTGCCAGGCAGAGGTACTAACCGATAAGCCAATGCTTTTGTCTAAAAGCAATGTTTAATGTGATTTTCAAATTTTACTTACTTGCTATCCTGCTCTTTGCCTTTCTGCCTATTATATCTCATATACAAAATTGAAAATGCTCTCCATAGTGGCTGTTACTGTATTTGGGAAGGTTGTAAGTATCATATGCTCAAATTGTTTTATCATGCTTTAGGTCCTCTTCTTCCACTATAACCAGGCAGTCTTGTACATATTACTTATAACATTCAAGTGAAAGATATAACACCAACAGGTCAGAAAAAAATAAAAAAAATTCAAAAACTGAATCACTGTGTTGGAAAAAGGATCACCCCCCTTGTGTTAGTATTTTGTGAAACCACTTTTTGCTTTAATTACAGCCTTTAGTCTGTTGGGATTTGTCTCTACTAAGTTTCCACATCTAGACTTTGCAATATTTGCCTACTCTTCTATGCAGAACTGCTCAAGTTCATTTAGATTTGATGGTGACCGTTTGTAGACTGCAGTCTTTGAATTACAGACCAGTTAGCCTAACATCAATAGTATGTAAACTCTTGGAGGGGATGATAAGGGACTATATACAAGATTTTAGTAATGAGAACGGTATCATTAGCAGTAATCAGCATGGATTCATGAAGAATCGTTCTCGCCAAACCAATCTATTAAACTTCTATGAGGAGGTGAGTTGCCATCTAGATAAAGGAAGGCCCGTAGACGTGGTGTATCTGGATTTTGCAAAAGCATTTGGCACAGTTCCCCATAAACATTTACTGTACAAAAGAAGGTCTGTTGGCATGGACCATTGGGTGAGTACATGGATTGAAAACTGGCTACAAGGGCGAGTTCAGAGGGTGGTGATATATGGGGAGTACTCGGAATGGTCAGGGGTGGGTAGTGGGGCCCCCCTGGGTTCTGTGCTGGGACCAATCCTGTTTAATTTGTTCATAAACGACCTGGAGGATGGGGTAAACAGTTCAATCTCTGTATAAGCTAAGCAGGGCAATAACCTCTCTGCAGGATGTGGAAACCTTGCAAAAAGATCTGGGGTGGGCAACTACATGGCAAATGAGGTTCAATGTAGAAAAATGTAAAATAATCATTTGGGTGGCAAAAATATGAATGCAATCTATACACTGGGGGGAGAACCTCTGGGGGAATCTAGGATGGAAAAGGGCCTGGGGGTCCTAGTAGATGATAGGCTCAGCAAAGGCATGCAATGCCAAGCTGCTGCTAACAAAGCAAACAGAATATTGACATGCATTAAAAAGGGATTCATTTCAGAGATAAAACGATAATTCTCCCGCTCTACAAGACTCTGGTCGGGCCGTACCTGGATTATGCTGTCCAGTTCTGGGCTCCAGTCCTCAGGAAGGATGTACTGGAAATGGAGCGAGTACAAAGAAGGGCAACAAAGCTAATAAAGGATCTGGAGGATATTAGTTATGAGGAAAGGTTGCGAGCACTGAACTTATTCTCTCTGGAGAAGAGACACTTGAGAGGGGATATGATTTCAATATACAAATACCATACTGGTGACCCCACAATAGGGATAAAACTTTTTCACAGAAGGGAGTTTAACAAGACTTGTGGCCACTCATTAAAATTAGAAGAAAAGAGGTTTAACCTTAAACTATTTAGAGGGTTCTTTACTGTAAAAGCGGCAAGGATGTGGAATTCCCTTCCACAGGCGGTGGTCTCAGTGGGGAGCATCGATAGTTTCAAAAAACTATTAGATAAGCGCCTGAACGACTGCAACATACAGGGATATACAATGTAATACTGACACATAATCACACACATAGGTTGGACTTGATGGATTTGTGTCTTTTTTCAACCTCACCTACTATGTAACTATGTCATTCCACATATTTTTAATGGGGTTTAAGTCTGGGCTCTGACTAAGCCATGCAAGGACATTCACCCTTTTCTCCTGCAACCACTGTGTGGTCATTTTTGATGTGCGCATTGGGTCATTGTCATATTGGAAGGTAAACCATTTTGCCCCATCCATTTTTCCTTCTATCCTGACAAGTGTTCCAGTCCCTGCTGCAGAGAAACGCCCCCATAACAGGATATTACCACCTCCATACTTTACTGTAGGAATGGTGTTATTTGGATGGTGTTATTTGGATGGTGAGCTTTATTGGATTTTTGCCAGACATATCATTTGGTGTTGAGGCCAAATAATTAAATTTTAGTCGCATCTGATCATACCCCCTTTACTAGGTGGCCTCAGAATCTTTGAGGTGCGTTTTGGCAAAGCTCAGTCATGATTGCATGTGGCCTTTCTTGAGGAGTGGCTTTATTCTTGCACCCTCCCATTCAAGCCACATCTGTGGAGAATTTGTGATATTGTTGTCACATGCACACAATGACCACTCTTTGTCATAAATTCCTGCAACTGCTTCAGAGTTGCTGTAGGCCTCTTAGTAGCCTCTCTGGCCAGTCAAGTTTGTGTGCCATAGAGAAGGTAATTAGTTACACCTGATTGAGTTTACAAGTCATTTTTAAGAGAGGGGTGATCCTTTTTCCAACTCAGTGATTCTCTTTTTGAATTTGTTTTATTTTTTCTGATATGTTGGTGTTATATATTTTACTTGGATGTTAATTAAGTAAATACAGTTAGATAAAACAAAAACGGTGTCTGTCTTTATTTCAGGCTGCAAAAAGCAACAGAATGTGATTATTTTAAAGTGTGTGTGTACAAAGTTTTTTTTTAGAATATAAACTTGTTTGATAAGGCTATTTGCATTCACATATACATGTATATCTAAAAAATTGCAAACAATACATTTTCTCTTATATTACATCATAAAATAGTGGGAGTTGAGGTTGTAATGTCTATCCAGTCTAACTATTTTCTTTATCATTTGCAGGTCCCTTTGAAGGTCCAAATTATCACATTGCACCTAGATGGGCCTACAATGTCACCACACTCTGGATGATATTTGTAGTTATAGCATCTGTTTTAACCAATGGAATTGTCTTAGTAGCTACATTTAAGTTTAAAAAGCTTCGACACCCTCTGAACTGGATCTTGATGAACTTGGCTATTGCTGATCTTGGGGAGACTCTCATTGCCAGCAGCATTAGTGTCATCAACCAAATTTTTGGTTACTTTGTCCTTGGCCATCCCCTATGTGTGATTGAAGGGTACACTGTTTCAGTGTGTGGTAAGTCTTCAAGGAGTATTACAATGAAAGGTTGTGCAGTTCTTGGTAAAGTGATGAGCTGTTAGTAGTTTTGTTCATTTTTTTGTATATGCAGTGTTTGCAAATTTCCAGAAAACTTACCTGATTGTCAGCAGTTTAAAGAGGAGCTGCAGTCTGCTCACATAATTTGTAATAAAAACATCTTTGCCATTCTCAAGCTTCCCTCCAACCACTTTGCATATTATTTTATATATACTGTGATTCTGTACTTGCCAAATATGCTGCAGAAATCTCCCTCCACTGAGTCTGGCTGCAACCATTTTAACTGTGGGCAGCTGAAGCTGCTGCCTGTTCACTTCCTGGATTTACACACCTCCACACCCTGCACACCTCCAGCTCTGCAGCTCTCAATGGCCCTCTTATGACTCATTCCTCCTTTCTTCCTGGCAAACTCTCAGGAGAGTGAGAGAGGGGGCTGTGCATGATGTCAAATACTTAGACTAATGACCAGACAACAAAACAGGAAGTGGGCTGTATAAGGTATTTACTGGCAGAAAAAAAATGTTTTACTATCCAAAGTAAAAAAAAAAACAAGAAGATTTATTAGATGGAAAGATGAAAAAATATGAAAAAATGACTGAAGGTTTGCTTTAAAGTGGAGGGCCACCCTGAAAAAAAAAATTACACCAAAAATCCTAAAAAAAATAAAAAAAAAAAAAACTTAAAAAAAAAAATGTTTTTAAACTTACCTAAACCCTTGTTGCTAGGCAGTCTTCCTAATCTGCCTCTTCCTTTTCCGCGGTGTCTTCTGCTCCTCGGTGAGCGGCCCCGTTGTCTTCTGGGAACTGTGTGTGTTCCCAGAACACCACGGAGCCATTCACAGAGCGCCGCGCCACTCGCCCGTGCCCAGTAGGAAACTGGCAGTGAAGCCGCAAGGCTCCACTGCCTGTTTCCCTTACCTAGGATGGCGGTGCCGGGACCTGAGAGCCGAGGGACGGGTCGGCCTCGGGCGGCCGACATCGTGGGCACCCAGGACAGGTAAGTACTTATTTAAAGTCAGCAGGTACAGTGTTTGTAGCTGCTGACTTTTAATTTTTAAATAAATCCCACTTTAAGTTACAGGGCTTACAGATGAAGGCTCTCTATGCATTGTATCTGAAATGATCATATGTCATAACCCAGTCAAATGCGTTGACAGGGAAGATGCTGACAAGAGTTAACAGCTACTCTTATACTGTCCAGTCAGCAGGCTGGGGATGTAGAGAGGACACCACTGCATTCCTTAAAGAATAACTAAACTTTTGGTACAGTTGTGCCTTAAGTTATCCCCCAACCCCACAGAGTGCATTCTGCCTGGTAGAACACTCTCCTTGTTCCAGCAAACTTCACCGTGCAGTCATGCCCAGCATTGAACATCATTTGCAAGGAGAGTACCCTGGCTGGGTCCTCTTTGTATTGTGCTAATTATTCCTGTGCATGAGCCATACTTGGCTGAAGGCTGCCATGGGAATGAACAGATCTGTGGTGCATGTGCGCAGTAGGAAGGGGACCCAGCAAGGTCATTTTCCTTGCAGCGCTGGGCAAGACTGCAAAGTGAGGATTTTTGGAGGAAGGTACGTATTCTACTGGAGAGTCTAAATTTAGGGGAGTGGGGATTTGATCAGAAGTACAGATATGCTTTAACTGTTAGCTTTGTCATCCACTATTCTTTTCTGTATGACAGGCTTGTGTAAGTCTTTTGGGCCTGAATGGACTCTGTGCATTCCAGTCAAGTTCCTTCACCCCAAACTCGCTCATCCATGTCTTTATGGACCTTGCTTTGTGCTTTTCTGAACAGTCATGTTGGAACAGGACGGGTCTATCCCCAAACTGTTCTCACAAAGTTGGGAGCATGAAATTGTCCAAAATGTCCTGGTATGCTGACACCTTAAGAGTTCCCTTCACTGGAACTAAGGAGCCAAGCCCAACCCCTGAAAAACAACCCCACAGCATAATTCCTCTCTCCACCAAATTCATTGGACCAAAGCAAAGTCCATAAAGACATGGCCGAGCGAGTTTGGGGTGGAAGAACTTGACTAGCCTGCACAGAGTCCTGACCTCAACCTGATAGAACACCTTTGGGATGAATTAGAGCGGAGACTGTGAGTCAAGCCTTCTTGTCCAAAATCAGTGCCTGACCTCACAAATGCGCTTCTGGAAGAATGGTCAAACATTCCCATAGACAAACTCCTAAACCTTGTGGACAGCCTTCCCAGAAGAGTTGAAGCTGTTATAGCTGCAAAGGGTGAGCCAACACAATGTTGAACCCTACGGACTAAGACTGGGATGCCATTAAAATTCATGTGCGTGAAAAGGCAGGCTTCACAATACTTTTGACAATATAATGTAGATATGTCTAGAATCATGTCTAAATTATTGATCTTTCTACAGGTATCACTGGACTATGGTCATTAACAGTAATTGCTTGGGAGAGATGGTTCGTTGTGTGCAAACCCTTTGGTAACATTAAGTTTGATGGAAAACTGGCTGCTGGTGGAATAGCATTCTCTTGGCTTTGGTCAGCAGGCTGGTGTGCACCTCCAATATTCGGCTGGAGCAGGTAATATCTTCAGACATAAACACTACACACAAATGTAGCCCATTGTTTGCTTCAAGTCGAACTCAGTTAAATAAATTTCAGGTGCATCAAAACAAAAAAAGCATTCAAAGCTTTACAAGTTTTTTTCTTTAAAAGGCAAAAGAATCACATTTTACTTGCAGAGAAGGATCCTTACTCTCAGCATTGAAGCAGTGGTCTCTCTGCAGAGGTCCAGCATGCTAATTGGTAACAGCTAGAGCTCTCAAATCAGCAGGGAGTATGATCTTTGCTGATTGCAGAGCTATACTGTAGATCTAACAGATAGCTGTGGCTGTTTTGACATCTGCAGAAAGATTACTGCTGTCACACAGAGAGCAAAGGTCCTTCTCTACATTATGCTAGCAGGGGACTGGCTTTTCTATTCATTTTGTGTTTCTTTCCTAAAGAAAACAAATTGTAAAATTTTGAACACCTTTTTCTTTAACACACCTGGTGGAATGTATTTGTCTGATGAAAGTTTTTTTTTAACAAAAAAGTTTATTTAGGTTTTTACAGAACAAACAATCTATATTGGGTTGAACAACAATACAGACATCTTAGAAAGTATTCCTACCATTCTTAATAGATGTAGAGATTTAACAGCAAAAGCATCAACACATGAAGATAAGTTTTGCGTCAGATTTCAACAAGATATTACAGGCATACTCAGTACGGTATCATCTAAGGTAGAGGTGTGGGTGGTCAGCCTGATCACCCTTGGCAGATACACTCCTATCTCATATTCACCAAAAGAGACATAGAAACATGATGGGAGGGGGTTTGTGTCAGGTATAGTGGGGATTGACCCACACACCTCAGTCAATAGTTAGATGTTTTGCCTTCACCCATGCCTCCCAAATCTTCCCAATTTTTTGGTGGCAATTTCTTCCCATGTATGTCATTTTATATAGTGGCAATGCTGTATTTACCAATGACTGCCAGAGCTGTCTGGTGGGTGGTTGAGATTGATTCCACTGTAGTAAGATTGCTTTCCTAGCATATAATGTGGTGTAGAAGACAAACAGCTTTTTCCCCCATTTTCCCTCAAGGAAGTCGCAGAAGAGGGATCGGGCTGTAGGGGATCTTCAGTTTCCCAATGGAATTCATATCGGCAAGTACATTTTTCCAAAAGTCCTCCACTCCAGGGCAGGACCAGACCACATGGAAAAAATCAGCATTATCTGAGCCACATCTAGCGCATCTCGCTGATCTATCAGGATAGATTCTAGCTAGGCGAACTGGAGAGTAGTATGCACGGTGGAGAAACTTCAACTGCATGAACCTATCTCTAGCCGAGATTGTAAGGGGTAAAAATTGCTGAATTCCCTCCTCCCAGTCCTCGTCTGTCAGCTCCGGAACATCCCTCCGCCACAACTCGCAGAGTTGGGAGACTCTAGATGTGTCAAGGGACGCAAACATATTGTAGAGTGCGGACAGTGTTTTCCCTTTATCTGGATATTTAAGTGTAACCTCCAGAGGTGACCCATCTAGAGTTAGCGGATCAGGGAATTAGGACCTGAAAGCATGGCGCAACTGAAGGAACCTAAAAAACATGGGATTCGGGAGGTCTTTATCTCTTTTCAAGGCATCAAAAGGAAATTAGTTGTCCCTGGGATACTATATCCCCAAGGGTCGTGACCTCATATCTAGCCCACACGATCGGATCAGGGATGGAACGAAAGTGAGACAAATTGGGGTTGCCCCACAAGGGGGTTGCTGGGGACCAATCCCTGGGCCCCGTGAGCTGTTTTTGAACTGTATCCCACACCTTAAGGGTCATTCTCATGGGGAGAGTCACATGGAGGTTGGACCTAGGGCCTCTGTACACCAGATTTCCCAGCTCTGCATATGAACCAATCAATGCTGCTTCAGTGGTGCAAGCAGGGTTGGTTGGGTCTTCTGAGAGCCACCATTTTACCGTTACTAAGACCGCCGCCCAGTAATATTTCAGGAAGCAGTGCAATGCTAGTCCCCCCAATGTACCTGGTAATTGTAAAGTTGATCTAGCTATTCTAGGAGCCTTCCCATTCCAAATAAATGAGGTAATGATACTGTCCAAGCGTCTAAAGAAGGATATCGGTATAGAGACCGGGGTTTGTCTGAATATATAAGTAAATTTGGGTAATACTGACATTTTTATTAAGTTAACTTGGCCGACTGGTGTTAGGGGTAGAGATTTCCAGGTGGCGCGTCTTTGGATAAGTGATGGACCACTGGGTTTAAGTTGTCTGATGAAAGTTTAATTGGGCTTTAAAAAGATGCATATCTTGTCTTCATGTTGCAGACATAATGGGATTTATTTACTAAAACTGGAGAGGGTGAAATCTGGTACATCTCTGCATAGAAACCAATCAGCTTCCAGGTTTTATTGCCAAAGCTTAATTGAACAAGCTGAAGTTAGAAGCTGATTTGCACCAGATTCTGAGTGCACCAGTTTTAGTAAATCTACCCCAATTTGCCCAGATGTGTTGACTTACTTATATCTGACAAATGCAGTACAAATGTCAGAAATTTTGGAGGTTGCTCTGATGTAGCTTAATTGGCACCAGCCCTTACTACAGATCTTTCACATTTATCATAGCAAGATAATGGTATCTGCACATATTATATCTAAGTATCTAGGGAAGTCTTTCTCAAAATTTGTAAGGTGGAGGAACCCTTCACATAACATTCTGGTCTCAAGGAATCCCTGCTAAAAATGACTATATCTACAGCTCATGGTACATTAGTGTGATGGCCACTGGGGAGAATGCTCCTTACATTTGTGGTCATTGGGAACGTTTCTCTCCTACAAATAGCTAAAAAGATCATAGTTGTTAGTGGCTAATTATCTGAGATATGGAAATTGCTCATTGCCCAAAGAACCCCTAGCAATCTTTGGAGGAACTCTAGGGTTCCAAGGTACAAACAAGGCCAAGGATAAATCCAAGGAAAATAACAAGCTTAACTTACCGACCAGCTCGCAGACAACCAATTAAACCCGTCTTACAGTATGCGTTAAAGGTTCCAAGGTAACCCAGGTTTAGAAAGGCTGATCTAGGGAATGCTGACATTGCTTTTGTGACGTAAGATGTGCTGCTGCATACTTTTTTTAACTTTCAGGCCATACTAATCATGAGTCGGCCTTCATTGACCCTGTGGATGGACATTCCCAAACGTGGACAGAGTTTTTTTCAGTAATTGATTATTTGGGGTGATCGAGAAGGAATTTGTAGAGGTTATTTATTCCAGGGGATAGTTTACAATATTTGAAAGGGTGCACACTACAACCATAAGCACAGCATATCCTCCATGTCTGTATGGTGTAGAGCAGAGGTCTCCAAACTGCAGCCCGGGGGCCAGATGCAGCCCTTTGCTTGCATGTATCTGGCCCCTGGGGCACTGTTTCATCCACTGATACAAACAATGTGACACAAATCCCCCCACTGACACCAATGAAGGGACACAATTCCTTCCAATTACGCCAACGATGGGGTACTATTCCTCAAAATAAAACCAACAATTGGGCACAATTTCTCCCATTGACACCAACAATGGGGCCGAATTACATCAATGATGGGCCACAATTCCTCCCAGTGACACCAACGATGGGGCACAATTACTCCCACTGAAACAAACAATATGGAATTATTTTTTCTCACTGAAGTCAGGACCTTTTCTACTCCCAATGGCCACAGTCTGAACCCCCTAAAGTCCGAAGGACAGTAAACTGGTACTTTGTTTAGAAACCCCTGGTGTAGAGCACTTCATATGCAGTATAGATGAAGATATAAACATTCATTCATTCATTCATTGACTTAATTAACAAAACTTTTCAAAAGAACAATCTTGCATCTGTAGTGTGCACATGTTATTGCAGCCTGGAGTTCACGCAGTATGGGCTGCAACCTATTTCACATCTTCTAATGTTTTTCTACAGATACTGGCCCCATGGCTTGAAGACATCTTGTGGTCCAGATGTGTTCAGTGGTAACAGTGATCCCGGAGTTCAGTCTTACATGATGGTGCTCATGATCACTTGTTGCATAATTCCTCTGGCAATCATCGTCCTTTGTTACATACACGTTTGGTGGGCCATTAGAAAGGTGAGCAAAGCTAGTATTAGAGCCATATAGCACAAAAAAAGTAATCTTAATTATTATTTAAGGCATACTTGGCTGTCACTAGAATATGTTTATTTCATCAGTATATATGCTTAAGAGAACATGAAGCTTGTTAGGGACTGAAGAGACAAAGTTGGAAACGGTGACTAGTGTGAAAGTTATGTCCTAGTGCGATATAATATTGAAGCCAGGGAGGATAATAATTGTTACCCGGTCATAACATTTGGACACCCTAATATTTGAAGCTTCATGAGTTCCATGGTCAAGTCATTTATAAGGAAGGTTTGAACCGCGCAGAATAGGACATGGTTTGTTTGCTAAACCACAACACAACCTGTTACCTGGAAAAAATCAGCAATAAATGCAACACTGATCTATACAGCCTGATTTAGAACATTTTTCAGATCCTTCAATTAGTCTTCATGCGTGCAATTCAGCAGCAAAACACAAATGTCTGCCAAAAGCCTTTAAAGTGTTTTACAGTTGAAAACACCACTGCCAAGCTTTTATTGGGACCACAAGTAAGTTTTTTAAAAATCTTCCCGTCTTCTAGGTAGCCCAGCAGCAGAAGGAGTCTGAATCCACCCAGAAGGCTGAACGTGAGGTCTCAAGGATGGTAGTTGTCATGATCATGGCTTACTGCTTTTGTTGGGGGCCGTACACATTTTTTGCCTGCTTTGCTGCCGCCAACCCGGGCTACAGTTTCCATCCCTTGGCTGCCTCGTTACCTGCCTATTTTGCCAAGAGTGCCACCATTTACAACCCCGTCATTTACGTCTTCATGAACAGACAGGTTGGTGCATTGGGGAAAATTGAGGAAAATATGCTAAGTCATTCATCCTCTACAGCAGAAAATCAATGTAACTGTAGAAAACGGTAATGTCTCCTGTATCAGTGCCTGGGCCTAGCAGCCACTTGCTAGGTAAGGATGCTGAAACAGGGTTAAAGGACACATGCCCCCTCCATACCCGGAAGTGCTGACTTTTCTTTACAGCTGCGATGGAGCAATGAGATGTGAAGAGTGCAGATAAAGTAAGTATATAAGGGTGTCTGGGGATGCCCTTTACAGATACACTGTTACTTTTCCCCCATAGGCAAAGCGACAGTGTCTATTTGAAATGACTCTGTCACTTAAAGGATAAGTTCGCTTTTTTAAAAAAATTAATAAATGCCCATCTTTTTTGCAGGTAAAAAAAATGTGCATTTATTATTTTTTTACTTGGAGCCTGGAAAGGCCTGTGAATTAATGACGTGGCTGAGTGGGTCCGCCCGCTGTCACTGGGGAGGGGGGGGGGAGGTGGAGCAGCTGCAGCTGCTGGAACATGTTACATGTTCTACCCTAAATATGTAACATTTTCCATAAGGTGAACATATCCTTTAAAAACAACACACTTTAAAACTGATTTACTAAAGCCAAATTGACTCTGCACTTTGCAAGAGCAGTTGCTCCAGAGCTTAGCAAATGAGCAGAAGCTCTGCTAACTTCCATCATCCAATTATGTGCAAGCAAAAAGGCTGTTTTTTTTTTTTCCTTGCATGTGATTGAGTATTCTTTGCAACAGTCTAGTTGCCTTTAACCCTCTTATATTTACCTGACCCAGTGCCTGTTCATGGAATCTTTGCTCTGTTGCTCAGCAAAGTGGCCCAAAGGATCTACCCTCCCAGAAACTCCAGGAGGTGATAGGAAAACCTCTCCAATGGGGGTATAGACAAAAACACACCACAATTTTAGTTGAGTAAGGGAGAGTAATGGTGCCCATACACTAGACGAAAAATAGTTTGAAAATCTGTAATTTGGACAGTTTGTTTTTCGTCCCGTTAATGGGCACAAATCGAGATCTGGTTGTGACTCAAAAAAAAATCAAAGGAAACCATGTGATTAATGCTCTTCATATTGAATCTTATGTCATGGTTGTGAACTGTTGATCCATGGAATTGTAATGCAGTTTCTGTGAAAATAAAGAATTTATAAAAAAAAAATAAAATCAGAAGCCATAAAAACGAGAAACGGACTCATTTATGTCCATTGAACAATTTATCGTTCGAAATTCGGTCAATACATGATGGCAATATGGTTTGCTCTCACGACTGTGTGTTCGGTTTTCAAAAACGCGTTTGAAGGATTTTTAGACTGGTGTGTGGCTAGCATTAGAACTTCTGACAATGTTTACTACTGCAGTCTGTGTCTTAATTTAATGTTGACACTTGCCCTATTTTTTGCCTTAGTGTCACAGGGGGAACATTTCCCCGTAGGGTGTAGAGATAGATACACAAACTTAAAACAAATTTTAACAAAAAAAAAAAAACTTTGTGATATCTAATGAAGACCTGTTTTTGTTACTTCCTTTAGTTCCGGAACTGCATCTATCAATTACTTGGCAAAAAAGTTGAAGATGGCTCAGAACTTTCTTCGACATCTCGGACGGAAGTATCCTCAGTTTCCAATTCTACCGTGTCACCTGCATAACTTCCCAGGGACATCCCTCCTCGAATTTCCTAGTCCCATATTTCTGCACATATTGTATATATTTGATTGCAGGAGCAGCTATGGGTAACTCTCCTACCTACACATGCATGATCATTATTTGTATCTATATGTCCATTTTCACTACATATTGTCACTTCATACTGTGACTGTAATATTTTTTTTCATTATTATAATATTCTAGTAACTGGCCTGAATATTGTCTATTAAAATATAAATCAAAGAAGTATTATGGGCAGCGGGACTGTCCAAAGTGTGACTTCAATAACTGAACAATACTTGTTGTACTAGGAACTGGAACATAAATAAACCTATTCTTAAAAAAAATATGGGGACTCCCATTGCTGACTGCCTTCTGAAAATGTAGGTTGCCCAGTTGCTCCGGTAAACCCTTGGGTTAAGTACTTTCTGAATCCCTGACATGGAATTTTGCAGTCCAGGAAAAAGTCAGAAGTCCTGCAGGCTTATACTAAGTAAAAGGCACAGGGTATTAAAGCCAGAGGTCAGCATGAGAATCGAGCAAGTTGCATTTTCAGAATAGGAGCTCAGCAATGGTAACCTTATTGTTTTACTCCTTTAAGTCAAGTGGGTGGTTTTGTGAAAATAAATGTAGTGAAGGAGCATACATACAATGTAAGGATGATATTTGAGAAGGGGAGGTTGCTTTAGATACCCCCTTGATGTTTTGCTGCTATATAAAACTTTAAAAGTTTAACTGTAATGATATTTATGTGATCATAATATTCTTTGGCTTGTCTTAGTGAGTATGTTTAGAGTAATGTTTCCCGACTAATTACAATATGAATAGCAATTGTCTACCATGTTTGTTTTAACATATAAAGTTTAGCAAATAAAAAAGTGATGTAATTAGAACAACAAGAAAATTATCAGTGCAATTTACAAACTAAATTGAACAATCTCAGTAAGGTTTGGCCAAATGCTCTGCGACCGTGTAAGATGCAGGCAGGAATGGCAGATCTTCGTGAGCCTCTGCGGCGGATAGTGTCCTGACAATAGGCCTGACTGGTGTATGCCTAACTTTTATTTCTCTACAATAAATATAGAGTGTGGTGAATATGAGTGATATATTATGAAGTGGTTTGGGTGCACACTGTTCTAGCACTCAGCTTTTTTCTTATTTCAAAGAAAGCAGCGATGTGCTGTGAACAAAAGGCAGCTCTAAGAACAGATGGTCAGTAACAAGTAAATGCTCTGCTTGAAATACCCCAACTTAAAAAAGACCCTATCAACATAACATTTAAAAAATGCAAATTCAATGAACCCCAAAACACTACCTCTAAAAAAAAAAAAAAAAGCAGCAAAAAAATATCAGTTTAATCTTAAAATACAGAGCCTATCAACCTAAAAGAGAAAACAATACCCAACTCCCCCCCCCAAATAAAAACCCCCAAAATAGGATAGGACAGCAGCTAACAGTGACCGCTGACATCAACTCAAAAAAATCATTAAACATTCTGTAATGTACCTGCATTTTAATTGAAATTATCTTTTTGCAGCCCCTTGTACAACAGAACTCATATTAGGGGAGGGAGAAGCAGATGAAGGATCACATCTGTAACGAAAGCTCCAAGATATGCATAACTGATTGCATAGGTTAAGAAGTACAGATCTGAAGCTACCCAAAGGCACCTTGAGATGCCTGCTATTTGATGGTGGTGACAGTTTTAAGCACCAAGAGCACAGGTATACTAAAAGACTTCTGTCCGAAAATGTTGACTGAACTTCTAAAAATGTAGACGTTAAAGAGGAACTTCATTCCCCTTGATTGAGGCTTCATTCCCCTCCACCAGCGTCATCACTTTTGATTGTCCAGCATGCGCCTTAGGGACCTGGTAGGGCCCTGTGGGGTACATGTGTCAAGTGGTGCATGCAAATGTGCTAAAAAAAAAGAGGTTCCGGACCCAAAGCCCAGCAGAACTCTTCAGCACATCTGCACAATGTAATTCTTGCTTAGGTGAAAAAGGAGGAAATGTAGGCCCGCAGCACAAAAAAGTATAATATATATATATGTGTGTGTATGCAAACACGATCAATGAACTTCTATTATTTGCTCCCTTTTGGTCTTTTAAATATACCATAAAAAAGCGTTTTTGTATATCTCACCAAAAAAAATAATCCTGCCAAAAATACAGTATTGTCCTGTGCTCTGTGTACTCTGCAGTGTCATCTCAAGCATTGATATCCAATTCTTTCTGTGAACTACAGAACACTTTCCCCTATGTTATGGAGTTGATGATAATGGGAAGTGTTCTATTACATTTTCACTCTAGGACAGGAAGTGTGTTACTGGCAGGATCACCAAATAAAAATAAAGGGGGGGGGGAGCCTGAAAAAAGAAAACAAGTCTTTGTATTACTGTAAGTTTTCTGATATATTTGCAATAAAAATTATTAAACCAGAAAAAATAAAACAAATGCAGCCTCTATATCTATAGACTGGTAAGCTGTAATATATTAGATTTTAGTTTTTGGGTTTAGATACACTTTAATATTGTATATTTTCTCATTAAGAATTCCGCTGATCTTGTTTGCTGATGATGTCACTTCCGGTTTACAGAAGACTTAAAGGCGTCAAATTAAAAAAAATTTACAGCATTCAAAACAGCCAAACTTAAAAACCACCTACACAGAATTCAATTCCCTAGACTCACATTAGAACAGGCAAAGCAACTAGACGCCCCCATCAGCCAAGACGATATATCTGAAGCAATGTCCCAACTAGCTAAATCCAAGGCCCCCGGACTAGATGGCCTGCCACTAGAATTCTACACTGCATTCCCTGAAATACTAGTCCCGAAATTGCAAAAACTATACCAACAAATATTTGAACATAAATCACTCCCTCCATCAATGCAGGAAGCACAGATAATAGTTTTACCTAAACCAGGAAAAGACCTCAGATACCCCGAATCCTACCGCCCTATCTCACTACTTCAAGTGGATATTAAGATACTGGCCAAAATTCTAGCATCCCGCCTAAATAAAGTTATTCTTTCCTTAATACACCCAGACCAAACCGGCTTTATGCCCGGGAAAAATACGGCCATGAATATAAGAAGACTTTTTCTAAATATTCCAGCACAACACGATAATCGAGGTACCAGAGTAGTGGTGGCCCTAGACACAGCAAAGGCCTTTGACTCAGTGGAGTGGCCTTTTCTATGGGAATGTCTACAGGAATATGGATTCGGTCCCAATTTTATACAGTGGGTACAAATACTCTACCAGTCACCAAAAGCACGGGTTTTCGTCAATGGTTGTATGTCGGAGCAATTCCCCCTAGAGAGGGGCACACGCCAGGGGTGTCCCCTCTCTCCACTGCTATATGCCCTGGCTGCGGAACCATTGGCCATAGCTATAAGAGCTGACATAGACATAGTGGGTCTCAGAATAGGCGACTATATAGAGAAGATCGGACTTTACGCTGATGACACGATACTCTATTTAGCGGATCAGGGCCCATCACTTCAAGCAGCTCTAGACACAATAGACAAAATGGGGAAATTCTCAGGCCTACGGATAAATTGGGAAAAATCACAGATACTCCCTATAGACCATTTTCCCCCAAATAATATACACCCAGAACTACCATTAGTCAGAGTAAACACTATCAAATATCTAGGGGTACTGGTTACAAGAGACTTACGCGAATATACAACCAATAACATAGAGCCATTGTTTAACATGATAAAAACCAAAACGCAAGCATGGTCCAAACTACCTCTGGGAGTAATGGGGAGGATAAATATCATAAAAATGATTATCCTACCTAAGATCCTCTACATGGTATGGCATGCCCCACTATACATCCCCATAGGGATTTTCAAAAAAATGGAATCAATTTTGAACACCTTTGTCTGGGGGCATCAAAGACATAAGGTAGCTTGGAATGTCCTTAAAAACCCTACAGATATGGGGGGAACATCTCTGCCAGATCTGCAGGAATACTACATAGCGGCACAACTGTCACATATACACCACTACCATAATAATGAAAGACAAAGATACAGTACACTAGTAGCGAGTAGCCAAGACAGTCCCTTATCTACCCCTCTTCAAACTATACTACGAGGGGGTCAGGTTCATAGGAAAGGTCCACAATTTAATGACGGGTTACTTAAACATCATCAACGAATATGGGGACTGGCCCAGAAAAAACTTAAAATAGGGAATATCCACACGCACACTCCTTTATGGGCTAACGACCAGCTTGTGGAACTCAAAAAAATCCCAGACCCTATTGTGTGGGCCAGATATGGAATTATATACCTGCACCAAGTAATGGCAAGCGCTAGGCCCAAAGCGTTTCAAACTCTTAAGGAAGAATACTCTATTCCGCAACAATTATTCTTTAAGTACCTACAACTCCGACATGCCTTACGTTCTCAATTCAGAAACGAAAGTAGCATCTTGGAATATCCCCAAATCCTGGATATAATTATGGGAGCCGATTCGCAAAAATTGATATCTAACCTTTACTACTCCATAAGATTACCCAGAATTAGAGAAGTGATACAAAAAGCCAAAACAAGATGGGAAAGAGATATAGGAGCCATTGGTGAATCAGACTGGGAGGAAATTCTAGAAAATGTTAAAGTAACATCTCCAAAACTGTCTGACAGGCTAACACAGACATACATCATTCACCAAGCATACCTTACACCTAACATAATAAGGAAATTTCAACCTACACGGCCCGTAGTATGTCCTCACTGCCAGGCAGAGAGGGGTAGCTTCTTTCACTTAATCTGGGAATGCACTATTATTCAAACATACTGGAGTCAAGTGATCAAATTCTTACACGACCAAATGGGTTCCCCTGTGGTGCTAGATCCAAAACTGTGCATACTCGGTCTTCTTCCAGACGTGGATATTGATAAATACCAAGCCACATTTATATCTGAAGTCCTGTTTATGGCCAGGAAAGTGATTGCTAAGACTTGGATGCAGAACATAACCCCCACCATAACAAGCTGGAAGAGGGATGTTAACAATTCCCTCCCATACAAGCAGTTGATCTGCAAACACAGGGGAAACAGTCACAAATACTCAAGGATATGGGACGGATGGCTGGGAGACGGGGAGACATGTGTATAGTAATGCGTGAAAACAAGAATATCAACACCTAATAACCAAAACGCACAACTATATAATAAACGTTCCAACTCAGTCTGTTAGAACTTTACAGAGCTATTAACAATAGAAATATCTTTGCTATGCAATGCCAGCCTTGTAAGGCGCTGATGTATGTAATCGTACCACATGTGATAATATTGTATGTATCTATGCATAGACCTCAAATGTGCTGTATAAATTTATGCCTAATTTCAATAAAGACTATTTTCCCAAAAAAAAAAAAAAAAACAGCCAAACTTGGCGTTTTGAATGCTTTTAAGTGCAAAGGGACCCCAGATCCCACCATAAAGAGTACCTGTCACTGACTATTACTATCACAAGGGATGTTTACATTCCTTTTGACAGCAATAAAAGTGATCATAATTATTTTTTTTTAGGGGACAGTGTAAAAAATAAATAAATAAGAAAAAATAATAATTTCAAAGCGCCCCATCCCTTCGTGCTCGCGCGCAGAAGAGAACGCATACGTAAGTCACGCCTGCAAATGTAAACGGTGTTCAAACCACACATGTGAGGTATGGCCGCGATCGTTAGAGCGAGAGCAATAATTCTAGCACAAGACTTCCTCTATCTCTAAATTGGTAACCTGTAGACATTTTTAAAGCGTCGCCTATAGAGATTTTTAAGTACCCTAGTTTGTTGCCATTCCACGAGAGTGCGCAATTTTAAAGCATGACATGTTAGGCATCTTTTTTTCTTGACGTAACATCATCTTTCACATTACACAAAAAAATTGGGCTAACTTTACTGCTTAGTTCTTTTTTTAATTCATGAAAGGGTATTTCTTCCCAAAAAAATTGCACTTGAAAGACCGCTGCGCAAAAACATTGTACCATAAAATATTGCAATGATCGCCATTTTATTCTCTAGGGTCTCTGCTAAAATATATATATATTGTGTAGGGGTTCTAAATAATTTTCTAGCAAAAAAAAAAAAAAATACAGATCTTAACCTGTAGGCAATAAATGTCAGAAAAAGGCTTAGGCATGAAGGGGTTAAGTGTTTTTATGCAGAGAAATCAGCAGTTACAACAATGCAGTATTCTTCCTCCAAAGTTCAGTTCCATACAGCAAGGCATTTATATATATCACTTAGGGCAGAACAATAATGCAGAGCTTACATACGGGAGGCTGCTCAAGAAATGCTTCCTTAAACATGTAAGCACAGAAATATTGTATACATATGTTCATGTGCGCTCTGTCAGCTCAAACAGAGAGAAATTGGTGATTAATCTACTCTCTATAGTGGGAAGTCCATGCATGAGAGTTCAAATGCAGCAAGAGGTGTGTAGATGGTCACAGATGGGCAGTATCTGGATGGCTGCCGGCTCATAAATGCTGCACTTTGAATGGCTGTAGAGAAGACTGCAGATAAACAGGTACAACTTATGTTGGAGGATTTGTTGTATCACCTGAGGCCAGTCCCTGCACTGCGGATATGGAAGGGTTTACAACCACAACCTGAGGATTGCCGAGAGTGGGAGGGGTTATATGAGGGTCCTGACAGCTCTCTTCTCCAGTGTCCAATCACCTGAAGGGAGCCGCATATAACCCGTCATCTAAGACTACGTTTTCTATTCTCTATGATCAAGAAAACGCTCTGCACTTTACCACTTTTTTAAATTTTTTTTTATTGTCATTTGAGGATCTTTAGACAACAATAAAATAAATACAAAAGCAAAAATAGCAATTTTTAAACCTTTTGGTACATGATTGTGTGTGCGATCTCTTCAATTCAACCAACAGATATGGCCAGCAATAACCTGTCCCCTCTCCAGTGCACCCTGTCCTACAGAAGGAAGGGCGTGGCTGGTTGCTATGGGTTACAACACGTGTTCAGTTATTATAGCAAACTTTTTGTTTTTTCCCTGTGTGAACGAAAAAACATTTTCTCATTTTTCCCATGAGAAGAGTTTATGATTCCTGAAGGTGATTAAAGCTGAACTCCGGGAATAAAACTTTATTCAAAATCTATCCCTCAAAGGATAGAATTCCACTTTGTATGCGTGAAATGTCTTTGCAAGATATTACCTTACAGCATTGTAACTGTGCTGTACAGAGAGCAGAGCTGTGGGAGGGGCCCAGAAGGCTCCACCCACTACCAGAGGGAGCGGAGACAAGACCTGTCACCCTACACAAGGGGAGAGAGAGCAGAGCTGTGGGAGGGGCCCCAGCAGAATCCACCAACTACAGGAGGGGGCGGAGACAAGACCTGTCACCCTACACAAGGGGAGAGAGAGCAGAGCTGTGGGAGGGACCCCGGCAGAATCCACCTACTACAGGAGGGGGCGGAGACAAGACCTGTCACCCTACACAAGGAGAGAGAGAGCAGAGCTGTGGGAGGGGCCCCAGCAGAATCCACCTACTACAGAAGGGGGCGGAGAAAAAACCTGTCACCCTACACAAGGAAAGAGAGAGCAGAGCTGTGGGAGGGGCCCCGGCAGAATCCACCTACTACAGGAGGGGGCGGAGACAAGACCTGTCACCCTACACAAGGGGAGAGAGAGCAGAGCTGTGGGAGGGGCCCCAGCAGAATCCGCCTACTACAGAAGGGGGCGGAGACAAGACCTGTCACCCTACACAAGGAGAGAGCAGAGCTGTGGGAGGGGCCCCAGCAGAATCCACCTACTACAGGAGGGGGCGGAGACAAGACCTGTCACCCTACACAAGGAGAGAGAGAGCAGAGCTGTGGGAGGGACCCCAGCAGAATCCACCTACTACAGGAGGGGGCGGAGACAAGACCTGTCACCCTACACAAGGAGAGAGAGAGAGAGCAGAGCTGTGGGAGGGGCCCCAGCAGAATCCACCCACTACAGGAGGAGGCGGAGACCAAGGAGAGACAGCAGAGCTTTGGAAGGGGCCAGCAGGCTTCACCCACTTAAGTAGGAGCAGATACAAGTCCAGTCACCCTGCACAAGGAGAGAGAGCTGTGGGAGGGGCCAAGCAGGATCCACCCACTACAGGGTGGAGACCAGAACAGTCCGCGTGTACAGAGATCTTTGGGAGGGGCCAAACAGGCTTCACCCATTACGGGGGGGGGGGGTGTGGAGACAAGATTAGTCACCTTGCACAAGGAAAGTTAGCAGAGCTGTGTGAGGAGCCCAACAGGCTCCACCCACTAAAGGGGAATGCAAAGACAAGATCAGTCCTGCAGCAGAGCTGTGGGAGGTCCACTACAGGAGGGAGGCGGACACAAGACCAGTCCCCTTCCGCACGGTAAGAAAGCAGCAGTGGGTGGTGGGAGAGAGAGAGAGAGAGAAAGGGAGAGAGATATCTCCTTAAGGCTGGGTTCACACTATGCGTGGTGTGGGGCACAGCAGGGGTCCGGTGCGTCCCCACTCACTGTTTCAGGTACAAATTTTTACCTGAATTCGGCCCTAAAACAAAGCCAAATACGCACAGGACCCTTCTGCAGTGCGCTCTGCGGCCACCCAGGAGATGTGTGAACAGGCTCCATTGAGAGCTGGTCAGTCTCCTGTCATGCGTTTTGAATGCGGAGAAACCCTCATCCAATTCGCATCAGTGTGAACCCAGCCAGCAAGTCCATTTGCTACAGAAACCTCTGTTCAATCCTAACCACCATATAATGGAAAAATCAGACATTGTGGCAAAACAGGCCTATCGCATCTGCCACCCCAACAAAAGATCATCGGTTACTGACAAACAACCATGAAGGGCACCAATAGTCAGACATGGGATATCTACATGATGTGTATATACTGGTTTATAAGAAATGGACAATAGACCCATATGTGTCAATGTGAATGTAAGGATTACAAGCATAAAGCGCTGTGATATATATTGTTCTTGTACAACGTCCAAAACAAAGGATAAAAAGAAAAAAATTAAAATAAAGAACAAAAAAAACAAAGGCTACACTTATCTCTCCAAATATGTATTTACGTTTTGCAGTCTTTTTCCAGCAGTATTATAAATGTGTGCAGTAATACACAAGTAATCATGACAGCTGTGTCTCACTTACTGGCTGATGATCAGGGAGCGCTCGTTATCCTCACATAAAGAAAACCTGTTGATCACCATCCAACACCAGTGCAATCCAATGACACCGCCCACAGTATTGAAATCCACCCCTACAGTGTATGTCAGCCTCATTCTGTCCTTGTACATTTAGGGCTCTTTCCATGGGTGGTGGGGAAGAATGCAGGGCTCAGTCCTGCTAAATGCTAATATTATGGCTGGACAGGGATGTATACATGCTGCGGACACGATGCTTTGCATATTTTTTTTTCTACTCCGGTTGCAGAGTTTGACAGGCAGCACCGCCCATTGTGATCAACTGGGACAAACACTTGGCTTGCAGTTGTGGCGCAGTCCCACAATGTAAGATTGGCATTCAGCAAAAACAGGTGTTAGGACGTGGCAGTAGCATCTCCTGAACGCCTGCCAGCCATTGCTATACCAAGCTCTGAAAAGAGATCCACCAAGGCTTGGCTGAAAGATTGCGGCCTGCGTTTTATTTTGGTGGGCTGCCCCTACCCACAGAAACACGGGTAAAGAAGTCCCAGACCCATTTTTTTAAATCAAGCAAGATTGAATCGCATAGAGCTGCAGCATCCTGAGGTTTTGCCCATGTGTGGGGGTGCCATTTCAAGTTAATGGCACCCCCTGTGCATCTGCTAAGGAGCAGCACGTTTTGCCTGCAGGTCCAGAATGCACGTGATTTTGTGAATGTCCCTGACCTGTACAAGGGTGACCCTAACCTAATGTATCTAGTGCACCATTACCAAGCTCCATGTTTTAATCCCCTTAATACCAGCAGCTTCTTCATTTATAACAATTTTAAAAATGTAGCAGAAAAGAAACGGGATCAGTTTGGGGTGTCTACTTTCCAAAAAGGAGTAATTTCAGTTTTTTGTTTTTTGTTTTTTTTTCCCCCAGTCTTGGCATTTCCATTTGATATGTTTTATAATTGAAAGTAAGAGAACAAGTTTAGTTTTCAAATGTCTTTTGATTTTTTTTTTTTTTTTCATTAATATAACCTAGTAATTAATAAATACCACCAAAAGAAAGCTCTATCTAAATAAATTATATAAAATTCATTTGGGTACAGTGTTGTATGGCAGAGTTACTGTCAGTCAAAGTATAACAACACTGAAAATGGCTTGGTAAGGAGGGGGTGAAATATGCCGTATTGAAGTGGGTAAACAAACAGCAAATATTTCTAAGCTGTATTCACATTATAGCATTTCATAAACGCACGACGAATACGACAAAGTAGCTCATGCTCCTTTTTAAGCTTTGCTTGTTTTGCCACGTTTGTCACACATCTGAGTTGCTGTGTTTTGGGTACATAAACAATGAATAGTACGAAATTCCTGCAAAATCTCACAATTTTGCACATGTTCAGGAAATGCTATAGTGTTAATGCGGTCTTAGAAACCGACCAAAACCAGACTTTAGAATCTTTTTGTAATCTTTGAGAAAAGGTCATTTCACGTTGAGTCCTGGTTCACACTTGTGCGCAACAAATTCTGTGCGGAATCCGCACCACATCCCATTCATTCGTACCGCTGCGCGTTTGTATGTTAAGTTAACGACACTCCCAAATCAGTGTAGCAGTGTAATTAAGAAAAGAAAATTGAGAAGAATATAAAAAATACAGTTTCACCATAGGCGTGCGCACAATGCCTGGGCACACCCTAATCACTCCGTGTGGTGCAGATTCCCCCTATTTAAACACCTGATATTTCACCAAAGCCCAAAAGGTTGGGGCTCCTAAATTTTATAAAAAAATAAAAACTACTGACACTGTCAGTGTATATATACACACGCATGTGCATTTTGGCAGCGCTGCCCACACATTTCAATGAGCAGGGGCAGTGGAGGAGCGGTGTATATGAAATGTAAATTCGAAATGTGAAAATCCAAAAGCCTGAAAATTTGAAAATCTGAAATCGTAACTAACTATTAAATTATAGGTATTGTAATTTCCTTTCAAACTTGGCTGTCAGTGAACGTAACAAATACGAATTTATCCGAAGTTACGCATTATCCGAAATAACGAATGCTGCATCTAAACAAATGGAACGGAACAAATTAATAATAAATAATAATAATAAAAAGGTTTTATTATTATTAATTCATTACGTTCCATTAGTTTGGATACGGCATTCATTATTTTGGATGATTCGTAACCTTTGGATAAATTTGTATGTGTTACATTCACGAACAGCCAAATCTGAAAGGAAATTACAATACCTATAATTTAAGAGTTACTAGTAATAGTAGTTAAGTTATTATTAGTTAATTATTATTTCAGATTTCCGAATTTACAAAACTTACAAATTCACTAATTTACTAATGCACGAATGTATGAATGTAGGAATTTACGAATTTACGAATATTCGGAAAAATTCGTTAAACAGGTTTTCGTTAATTCGGATATTTCCGAATTAACGAATTTGTCGAAATTCGTTAAAAAACTAATTCGGAACGAAACGAATTGCACATGCCTATATGGTAGCACTTCATTAATGGCAGAACTGGTCAGAGGAAAATATTTCTCATCTCCCTGCCGTCACACAGAGTGATCATGCTAATGTGCTTGAGGTAATTGTGGCGTGCCCAGGCACACCTGATACACTGATACATTGCTACCTTGTTGTAGATAATATGCCCTCTCTAATGACCACTATTCACCTCTCATCAAACCGAGGTCCTATACCCCCACTGAAGTCGTGTAAACCCACAACCAAAGAACTCCACAAATGAACAGAAAGCCCAAAAAACCTACATGTTTCACTTTAAAGAAAGCTTCATCAGGGTTAAAGTGCAAAAGATAAGGGACAAGGAGTGCGGGAGGTAAGATTATCCCCACATGGCAAATCAAAAAATGTCCGATTTGTTTGTTTTCTCTCCTATTTATAGACCATCCCCCAAAGATACGCCTGCGTGTGTATGACATTGTTTTGCGAGTTTGGCGTTATGGCGAATCTATATGTGCAATTGCGTAAATTCATTCACATATTCGCAATGCCATCAAACAATTGATCACTGTGTCTTTCTCGCATATGTCGTGCCAGAGTTCTCTCTCTTTTTAGAGTTATGTCATTTATATGCTCCAAGACACGTCGTCTAAATTGGTGAATTGTCTTGCCAATATATAAACGAGAACATGGGCATTGATAACTCCTTCGGAGCTACAATTAAAAAATGACTGTAACTGAATCATATCATCATTCGTAGGGTTACAGAATTCCTTGGCTGTGGGGACATATCTGCAAGCCTTATGCTGCGTACACACGATCGCACATTCCAACAACAAAATCCATGGCTTTTTTTGCCGACAGATGTTGGCTCAAACTTGTCTTGCATACACACGGTCACACAAATCTTGTCGGAATTTCCGAACGTCAAGAACGCGGTAACGTACAACACGTACGACGGCACTAGAAAAGGGAAGTTCAATAGCCAGTGCGCCACCCTTTGGGCTCCTTCTACTAATCTCGTGTTAGTAGAAGTTTTTGGTGAGAGGAGATTTGCGCTTTTCAGCCTCGTGCTTTTCCGAACGTTACTGCACTTCAGTTTGTATCTGTGGGTTCGTATCTGGTTTTCGGTGCTTGCCCCCCCCCAAAGCGCACGCGAGGTCTGTATAAAATATATGGAGTACTTTGCGGGTAGGGGGGCCATTGATATGCCAGAAAATGTTTAATAAACATTTAAATATTTTTTTTTTTAAACTGAAATAATATTTCCTTTGATCTACTGCTTGTGTTTCTTTTAGCTGTCTCCTAGGTTCTCCAATGGGCTTTTATTTTTTTTGGACATTTTCTTCAATAGTGCAAACGTAATTTATTTGATACATGAGGTGACAATCTCTTCTTCAGTGAACTATTATTATGTTGTGGGTCTGCTACACACACACCTTGTTTTTGTTGTTAATGTGTGTAATGCATTATTAATAAAAATATTCATCGTTTTCAGCACCATGAATGAATTTTGGTGAGTCATGAAAATGGCATGATTGTGGCAAATTATAAAGCACTGTGGGAGTTATTTACTAAAGGAAAACGGAAAATTTATATCAAATACTTACCGTAATTTTCCTTTCCTGATAGGCTCCATGGCAGCATACGTGTGGGTTGACCCCGCCTCCATAACTACCCAATAGGACCCCTCCCTTATAAATTTCAGCTGTGGGCTCTCAGCCGTGTTTCGTAACTAGCCTACTCCAAGCATTGGGAGGGACTCCTGCTGCCATGGAGCCTATCAGGAAAGGAAAATTACGGTAAGTATTTGATATAAATTTTCCGTTTTCCTGACAGGCTCCATGGCAGCATACGTGTGGGAAATAACTCGCCAAACACACCCGGGTGGGCACAATGCTGAGCAAGAAAATACATTTATTTAACACTGTCCACTGACAGCACTTTCAAACCAAAATTAATGGATGACAAAGTGGCTGGTTCAACGCAATAGTGGGAAACAAACGTATTGATAGATGACCAAGAAGCCGCTCTACATATGACTTCGGGTGCGACATGAAGAGAAGCCGCCCCGAGGTTGAAATACTCCGAGTTGAGTGTGCAGTCACTGCCTCTGGAGGAGCCAAGCCCTTCGCTTTATAAGCCCTTTGAATGGTCTGTACTATCCAAGCAGAGATGGATCTGATTGAAGCCCGTTTTCCTCTATTTTTTCCCTGTAGAAGAATGAAAAGAAAATCCGTCTGTCTAAACGATTTTGTAGCTTCTAAGTATTGACTCAAAGTATGTCCCACATCAAGGGGATGGACATCTTGACCTTCTGTTGTGCTAAAGGTAGGCAACACAATTTCCTGATTTTCGTGAAAAATAGATGTCACTTTAGGGTTTGAGCCCAACATGGGAATTAATACTGCTCTATCCGGAAAAAAGGTTAGGAAAGGCTCTTTGGAACCTAAGTTCCTGATTTCAGACACTCTTTTGGCTGAAGTTACTGCCACCAGGAAGACGGTCTTGAGTGTGAGGTCTTTAACTGATAGAGGATTTTCAGGATCTGTTCCAAGCGTGGAAAGAAAATCTAGAACAAGGGGAAGATCCCATTTAGGGAATCTCGGTTTCCTTTGAGGTCTTAGTCTGATAGCACCCTTGAAGAATTGGCGAACCAGGGCGTGGTTAGCCCATGAAATTCCTGTAAATGCAGAGATGGCTGATATTTGCACAAGAAGGGAACTTACTGCTAGAGGCAAATCCAACCCTGGTTTGCAGAAAGCTGAGAATATCCTGGACTTTTGGAGAACCACAAGGATTAGGTCTAGAGGCCATGTGCTCTGTGAACTTGGACCAGATACGTTCATACACTCTATTAGTGCTCTTCCGTCTGGCATTCAGAAGCGTCGGGATGGCTTCTTCTGGACAACCTAAGGCTTCAAGCCTTCCCCTCTCAAAAACCAAACCCTGAGATGTAGATGAGCAGGGCATGGATGCAGGATAGAACCGTGGGACAGAAGATCCGCCCTGAGAGGCAGAGGGATTGACTCCCGATAACTGAGGAGAGTTAAGAGGGGAAACCATGGCCTGTTGGGCCAAAACGGTATCACTGCCATGACTTCCACTTCCTCTGTTCTGAGCCTGCGGAGAAACTGGAGTATCACAGGTACCAGAGGGAAGGCATACGCTTTGTTGAACCTCCACCGATCCGTGAGGGCATCTATCCCATATGCTTGGGGATCCCGGAACCTCGAGTAATACTTGGTCAGTTTGTAATTGCATGGGGATGCAAACAGGTCCACTTCTGGAAACACTCCCAGTGTCAGGAGCCACTTGAACACCTCTTTGTGCAGGGACCACTCGTTGTTGTCCATTTGAACATGGGACAGAAAGTCCGCCTGAACATTCTGGACCCCCGGAATGTAGACTGCCGAAATGTTGGACAGATTCTTCTGAGCCCAGTTCATGATTGGCTCCACTTCCCGTAGGAGGGACCAGCTGTGAGTCCCACCTTGTTTCCTTATATAGGCCACAGTGGTTGTATTGTCCAACCGGAGCATCACTGAGGAGTTCTTTATCAGATGGTAGAAGGATCTGAGCGCCTGAAAGGCCGCTCGAAGTTCCAGAATGTTGGATACAGTCTTCCGAGATGGCGAGTTCCATCTGCCCTGAGCCACTTCTGACAGGCAATGAGCCCCCCAGCCCCGATTGCTGGCATCTGAGGTCACTGTGACCCATGTGATGGGGAGAATCGAATGGCAATTGCGGAGATTTTTCCCTTGGAGCCACCAAAGGAGAGACTCTCTCATGAATGGAGTGAGGAGGATGCGCTGATTCTTGCTGGGAGAATCCCACTGTTGGAGAAACCCTTTCTGGAATGGGCGAGTGTGCCATTGAGCCCACTTCACCATGGGAATGGTGGCTGCCATTGTGCCAATCACCTTCAGACATTGAAGAGCGGATAGGTGAGATGAAGCAAGGGTTGAACGGATCCTGTCCCGGATCACCACAATCTTCTCCTCGGGTAGCGAGATGGTGCCTTCTAGTGTGTTGAAATGGGCACCTAGAAATATGAGAGACTGAGATGGGATCAGGTGACTTTTCTCCAAATTCAGGAGCCACCCAAACTCTTGGAGAGTGGCAATTACTAGACTCCTGTGCTTTAGAAGCTGACCCTTGTCCTGGGCTAGAAGGAGGAGGTCGTCGAGATAGTGGTGAAGGCGAACTCCTTTGACTCGGAGCAGAGCAACAACAGCCAGCAGAACCTTGGAAAACACCCGAAGTGATGTCGTGAGACCAAATGGAAGGCAGGTAAACTGTAAGTGTTGATCGCCTACAGCAAAGCGAAGAAACTTTTAGAAGTCTTCTGCCACTGGGACATGAAAGTAGGCGTCTTTCAAGTCTATTGACACCAGCCAGTCTCCTAGATGAATTGATTGTTGAATCGTTAATAGTGACTCCATTTTGAATTTTTCCTTTCGGATAAACCGGTTGAGATGAGTCAGGTCTATAACAGGCCTCCATGTGCCGTTCTTCTTCTGTACCAGAAACAGAGGGGAATACATGCCTTCTCCTCGTTCACCATCTGGAACAGGAATGGCTGCGTTTTGAGCTAATAAAGAGCTTATGTAAGCTAAAAGAACTTGTTTCTTCTCCCTTGAACTTGGAAGATTTGTTGGTATAAATCTTAGTCTGGGAGTGCTGTTGAAAACCCAGGTGTGGCCTGAGGACACTGTCTTGACAGTCCAGAAATCCCGAATTGAGGCCGCCCAAACATGCCGGAAGTGGAGCAGACGAGCCCCCACCTGACATGTTTGAGCGGGCCCAATTTCAAAAGTACTTAGTGGAGTCCTGGTTACTAGTAGAAGCCCCTTTTGTGGGCTTTTTAAAAGAGGACTGCCTGGATTTCCAGGATCTAGACCAGGCCTATAGCTACGTGCTTCCCTTGCACGGTTGGTGTTCTGCGATCTTGAAAAGGTGCGTTTTTGGTTCTGTAAACGCCTGTCTTGAGGGAGGAACCCCGATTTACCACCCGTAGCCCGGGTAATGGCGCTATCAAGCTTGTTGCCGAAGAGGGATGAACCCTCAAATGGAATACGGCACCAAGCCTGCTTAGAGGCTGGATCCGCCAACCAAGGTCGCAGCCACAAGGCCCGACGGGCGGTGACCGATGACAACATCACCCGAGCCACTAGGCGAACAATGTCAATAGAGACCTCCCCCAGAAAGGCAGAGGCAAGCCTGATTTCCTGAATAGGGGAGCTCTTAGCCGCTTCTTCAGAGATACCTCTAAGAGAATCATTCACATTGTCTGACCATGCCTCTAAAGCTTTAGAGACTGCTGCTAAGACCAGAGGTGGTTTGCACACTGTGCCTGCTGTCAGGTAAATCCTTTTTAGGTCGGCATCAATCCGTCTCTCCAGCGGATCTTTAAATGAGACTGTATCTTCAAGAGGCAGAGTCACATATCTCACAAGCCTCATTAATGCAGCATCTACCAAGGGAGCTGACTCAAGGTGTTTAACCTCTTCTTCCTTGAAAGGGTATAGTTTTGCGACTTTAGATTGCATAAAGCTTTTTTTTTATCCATCTTGCCCCATTCTTCAAAAATTATAGCTCCTACTTCCGTGAGGAAAGGAAAATAATGACGCTCCTTGCTGAGTTGTTTGAAAAACTTTCTCTGTTTAGCAGGAGAAATAACTGGGTCTTCCCAAACCAAAGCGTTTTTAACAGCTTTCACCAGAGAAGGAACCAGGGCATATTCAAAGCCCATCCCAGGATCATCCGCTTCTGACCCACTATCTGAAGGGGGAGCTGACTGGTGACTAGGTTGAGAAGACTCCCACGTCTCATGGACTGGACCCTCTTCTGACAGGGGAATCAGTGGATCTTGAGGAGAATCATGAGGCTTTGCAGCGTCTCTCTCCTGCAGCGATTCTTTCACGACTCGCTTGATTAATGTTTCCAGGTGTTGGTCTGCACCTTCCCTTTCATTAGCTGCTTTAGAGAAACAGCGGTCACAGAGAGACTTGCTGGCAGGAACTGGGGCCCTGCATCCCCAACATGTTTTCTCCGGTCCCCTACTATGAGATGAGGGGGGGTGAGGAGAACCTCTACTGTGGTCTTTAGACTTAGAGGATGAACCATGGTGTCTAGAGCCAGAGGAGGAATGCCGGTGGTGTGATTTAGATGACCCGCTCCTTCTGCGGGAACTACTTTGTCTTTGATCAGACCTAGAAGGGCTAAGGAAAGAAGGAAGACAGGAATAGAGAAGAGAAAGGCACAAAGTCAGAATGATGCCCTACACTCCGCTCTCTTCCCCCCAGCAGGCAAGTAAAGAAAATACTTTCAAATCCTACCTGCTGCGAGAGGACTGGCCACCAGGAGGCAGTGAAGAGTCTATGGCTGATGCTGGGAATCACTGCAGGTGAACACAGGTCAAATCAGATATACCAGAAAGCAAAAACAGCAAGCACAGACCCATCTGTACTGCACTTACCTGGGGAAGGCTCTGCAGGTGCTCAGGGAAGTCGCTGCTATGCCCACGATCATTCCCGAGCTCTGCAAGCCTCCCCAGGCTTTTAAAATTGGCGCCGCGTGACGTCGCGGCCACGCCAGGCCCAGGGTCCTCGTGCGCATGCGCGAAACCAGGCCTCGCTTTCGTTCCGGGACTGCGCCTGCGCAGAACGCAGACAGAACCCGGAAGTAGAGGGAGCGGCGGCTGGAATGCACAGGGAACCAGCCGCTGCATAGGCAATTTAACAAAGAGCACACAGAGAGAAAAACAACAACAACAAATATATACACTGCTGCCATGAAGGCGATACATGCTCACCACCACCTACGATCGACTCGGCCGGAACATCCATACACACACCGGGCTTTTTGGCAGATAATGGCCACCTGCATACTGCTAGGCGATTGGCCTGTGCGTGCTTTTCATTCCAAATGACTCCAGCTCTTCAGCGCTTTACTCTGCAATACACTCCATACCCTGCTAACAGTCAAGGCTTATTGGAGGGATGAGACATCACATCGGTTGGCCGATACGATCGCAGGACATCGTCTTCAGGTAGGAGAACCAAACATAAGGTCCTACGGAGGAGGACAAAAAAGGAACACGGCTGAGAGCCCACAGCTGAAATTTATAAGGGAGGGGTCCTATTGGGTAGTTATGGAGGCGGGGTCAACCCACACGTATGCTGCCATGGAGCCTGTCAGGAAAATCCACTTTGCACTCCAAGCGCACTTGAAACTGCACTGAAAGTGCACTTGTAGTGCAAAGTGGATTTGCCTTTTAGTAAATAACCCCCATTTCAGTGTAAACACCAACCAACACCAAACAGAAACAAATGTTGTTTTTGACAGTACAAATAGCCTTTGTTGTGTTAAAACAGGCATGTTTAAAACCATAAAACAATACACAACTCAGGAACAGTGCCTTGATTACAATTTAGCGCCAACAGTGTCACCAATCAGTGCCCACCAGTGCTAGCAATCAGTGCCCACCAGTGGCAGCAATCAGTTCCCACAAGTGCCACCAATCAGTGCCCACAAGTGCCACCAATCAGTGCCCATTAGCGATGCCAGTCAGTGCTGGCTATCAGTGCGGCCCATCGCTGCTGTTGATCAATGCCCATCAGTGCCGCTCATCAGTGCCCATAAGTGTGGCATATTAGTGCCACCTAATCAGTGCCCATAAGTGCCACCTCATCAGTGCTGCCTCATCAGTGCACATCAGTGAAGGAGAAAAATTACTTAGTTACAAAATTTACTGACAGAAACTAAGTAAAAAAATTTTTTTTTTCAAAATGTTTTTTTTTTTTTTTTTTTTTTTTTTTTTAGTAAAAAATAAAAAAACGAGCAGTGATTAAATACCACCAAAAGAAAGCTCTATTTGTGTGAAGAATATGATAAAAAAATTTGGTTGGGAACAGTATAGCATGACCGCGCAATTGTCATTCAAAGTGTGACAGCGCTGAAAGCTGAAAAATGGCCTGGGCAGGAAGGGGGTGTAAGTGCCCTGTAGGCAAGTGGTTAAAGATAGTCCCCCTGGCAATTAGGAAGCTTTTACAAGCTGCTATGCCCAAATTATGATCAATATTGCTGTACAGAGCTTCAACATCCAGGCTTGCTAGCAACATGTCTTCTTCCAAAATTATGTGTGAGTTTATTCACAAAGTCTCGTGTATCTTCGACATACGAAGGTAACTCACTGACAAATGGTCTCGTTATGAAGTCAACATATTTGCTAGCACCTTCTGTTAAATTGCAATTTTCAGACACAATTGGGGGGCCTGGAGGTTGTTGCAGTGCATAAAATGTTGCAATAGTGGGGTAATAGTTATAAATGAATAAATATTCGTCTTTGGAGATTCATTTTTTTTTTTATTCACTCCTTTTTGCAGGATCGTTCTCAAATCCTGCAAATAATCCTGAGTGGGATCCTTTGATAGGATTTCATAACTTTCCTCCTGATTCAGGATATCATAACACATTTTTAAATAATGTGCTCTCTCCATTAAGACGATATTCCCCTCTTTATCGGCTGATTTAATTACAAACGACTGGTTGGTGTGTAGCTCCTGTAAGGCAGTCCACTCAGCATAAGTAAGGTTAAAGTGTTTATTTCTACCTCCTCTTTTTTCCCAAAGGGTCTGTAGATCTTTTTCAACCAGCTTAACAAAAAGCTGGATTTGACTGCCCTGTGGGAAAGGGGGAGTGTGGTTACTTTTAAGTTTTTATATGGGGAGAAAGGTCCTGTCGCCTCTCTAGCTCCTCCCTCATTTTCATTTTGTAATGATTCAAGCAACCTCAACATTTCTATATCTTTTGATGTTTAATTTTCACTTGGCTGAGTGGTTTGATCTTCAAATTCCTTCTTTAGAACACCGAGTAACATATTGGATCATTTAGATACACTAAGACCCCTTTCACACTGGGGCAGTTTTCAGGCACTTTAGCGCTGCAAATAGCCTCTGCTAAGCCCCTGAAACCCTCCTCCCATTCATTCTACTGTGACTTTTCACACTGGGGCAGTGCGTTTGCGAGACGTTCCGAAAAATCCTACAAGCAGCATCTTTGGGGCGGTTTAGGAGCACTGTATACAGCGCTCCCAAAACGCCCTGCCCATTGGAATGACTGGGCATGGCTTCCGAAGCGCCGCAACACAGGAGTTTTTAACCCCTTTGTCAGAGAGGTTACCTTGGGGGACAATGTGCTGGCCACTCTGGTGTGCGCGCGCCCCTGTGTGCACTAGTGTGCATGATCCGGTTGGCCCTGGTGTGCGTGCCGGTGTCCGGATGTGCGTATCCCTGTGGACACTGGTTGGCATGTTCCTGTGGGCACTGGTGTGTGCGCTGGAGTTCGGGCGCATGCGCCTGTGTGCGTTGGCGTGCGCCTAGCGTTTGGTGCCAATTGGTCTATTTAGGTCTGCAGCATACTCTGCTTGGTGCTGCCTGATCATCAGCTCCCTGTGCCCTTGCTCCTGTCACCTGTATCTGTTCCTGATCTCCTGAGGACTCGGCTTGCTTCTTGGATATCCGCGACTGCTGCCAGCACCTGACCTCGGCCTGTTTGACTCCGCTTCTGCCTGCTCCTCTGTACTTCATTGCCTGCCTGTTGCTGAACCCGGCCTGTACCTGGACTTGCCTGCTCTGCTCCTGCTCAGCACCTGTTGCCTGTGTTCCTGTTTACCAACTTGCTGTTGAAGATCACCCACCTTCCAGCTTCAGGATCCCTACCACCAGGCTCTCATACCACTCCGTACTCCCGTGCCTCCTGTTCTCTCTACCAGGGGCCGCGAGTCGGACGCATAAGGGAGACCACCCTCTGCCCAAGCGGACTCACCGGTCAGGTACGTATAAGTCTGATACCCTTCTCTTGGGTTAAAAGCACCCCGCTAGCGGCGAAACGCGCTGGCTAAATACAGCGCAAATGCGCCGCTAAAATGAGCAGCGCTTTAGCGCTGACGCGGCCATGGCCCCAGTCTGAAAGGGGTCTAAATTATGAAAAGTATTGTGTCGCCTGCCTTTATATGCACATGGACTTTAATGGCATTCCAGTCTTAGTCTGTAGGGTTCAATATTGAGTTGGCCCACCCTTTGCAGCTATAACAGCTTCAACTCTTCTGGGAAGGCTTTCCACAAGGTTTAGGAGTGTGTCTTTGGGAATGTTTGACCATTCTTCCAGAAGCGCATTTGTGAGGCCAGGCGCTAATGTTGGACGAGAAGGCCTGGCTTGCAGTCTCTGCTCTAATTTATCCCAAAGGTATTCTATCGGGTTGAGGTCAGGACTCTGTGCAGGCCAATCAAGTTCCTCCACCCCAAACTCACTCCTCCATGTCTTTTGGGGATTATGATGTGGGGTTGGGCTTGGCCCCTTAGATCCAGTGAAGGGAACTCTTAAGGCTTCAACATACCAAGACATTTTGGACAATTTCATGATCTCAACTTTGTGTAAACAGTTTGGGGATGGCCCCTTACTGTTCCAACATGACTGCGCACCAGTGCACAAAGTCCTGACCTCAACCCGATAGAACACCTTTGAGATAAATTAGAGCAGAGACTGCGAGCCAGGCCTTCTTGTCCTCATCAGTGCCTGACCTCACAAATGTGCTTCTGGAAGAATGGTCAAACATTCCTATAGGCACATTCCTAAACCTGGTGGACAGCCTTCCCAGAAGAGTTGAAACTGTTACAGCTGCAAAGGGTGGGCCAACTCAATATTGAACCCTACAGACTAATGCTGGCCATACACTATACGAAAAATCGGCCGAAAAATCGTTCGTATAGACACTTCGTTCATTTTTCGGCAAGTTAATGGGCACAAATCGATAATCGTTTGTGACGTTTTTGTGGAAAAAAAACGAACGGGAAGTTTGGAAAATTTCTGCCAAACGTACGATAAATTGCAAGGTTAATGTGTTTCCCGTCCGAACTGTCTGCACTAGGTATATGTAAAAAAACGAACAAAAAATTATTTATTCATGTCCACTGAACAATTTATCGGTCATTACATGATGGCACGATCGTTTGCGGTCACGGTCGAACGCTCGTTTTTCGAAAATGTGTTCGGCCGATTTTTCGTATAGTGTATGGCCAGCATTGGACTGGGATACCATTAAAGGTCATGTGTGTGTGTGTGTGTGTATGTATGTATGTGTAAAGGCAGGTGTCCCAATACTTTTGCTAATATAGTGTATGTTAGACACTAGTGATGGGCTTAGGCATGTTTGGATCGAACCCACCAGGAAGCTGTCACTGCACACCACCAATCATAGGCAGTGTTGCATCTCCTGACCAACAGGGGTACATACACACACTGCCTATGATTGGCGGTGTGCAGTGCCGGCTTCCTGGCGGGTTCGATCTAAACATGCCCGAGCCCATCACTGTTGGACATTAATGTCAGTAAAGTCCACCAAGCAGGTCTTATCCTGGTTGCATATGAATGCCAGAACACAGACAAAAGCAATATTAGTTACACTGTTGTTGGTTACTAAGTGAAGTTACTTGTTACTTTTATTGGGGTGGACCCCCCTGACGTGTGTGTATGTGTGTATATATATATATATATATATATATATATATATATATATATATATATATATAGTATTATAATATAATGCCCTTAAGGCTGGGTTCACACTATGTGCGTCCCCGTTCATTGTTTTCAGGTCAGAATTTTTGCCTGAATTCAGACCTGAAACAGAGCCAAATACGCACATGACCCTTCTACTGTGCGCTCCGAGGCCACCCAGGAGCTGTGTAAATCAGCTCCATTGAGAGCCGGTCACAGTCTCCTATCATGCGAATTGGATGCGGCAGTGGCAAAATTACCAGGGTCGCAGCAGTCGCACTTGCAACTGGGCCCTGGCGTTCTACCACTGTGGGGGGGGGGGGGGGCCAAGACCCGGCATCTCCCCTGCACCTCTGGCTGTCAGTTGAGTATGCAGTGGGGGGAGGTGGGAGGGGGCGATCGGCAGCTCTATGGTGGCAGCAGGATCTCCCTGGGGCTAGTAGTTCTCTTCCAGAGTGCAGTGTATACAGTGGAGAGGGGAGGGGCCTCGGACCCGGGCATGTATCAGTTTCATTCTTCAGTGTACAAGTGAGTCGCTCTGCTTGTATACTCTTGCTGATACATGCCCGGGTCAGAGGGTCATCCCCTCTCTACTGTATACACTCGGGAGGAGAACTACTAGCCTCAGGGAGATCCCGCCACCCACGAGCACCATAGAGCTGCCGATCACCCACCTCCCCCTAGGTGGGGGGGGGGGGTACAGAGATGTGCTCGGGGTTGGAGGTGCACAGGCAGCAGAGACCAGCCAGGTACATGGGGACCCTGAAGTAAAGGGGGCTCTCTGGGGACCCTAATGTAAGTAGGGAGGCTCTCTGGGGACCCTGATGTAAAGGGGGGATCCGCACTAAGATATGTAACGAGAATATATATATAACACATGTATATTATATACATGCGTATGCCCGCCCAAGGGTATGATTTTCTTTACTTCGCTGCTTTGGGCTCTAGCCCCAGATCTTTTGTAGACCTAGCAACGCCCCTGGTGGGGTTCCTTGCATCGGGGCCCTGAAGATTCTTGTTAAGCCTCTGGGATGCGGAGAAACCCTCATCCAATTCGCATCAGTGTGAACCCAGCCAGCAGGTACATTTGCTACAAAAACCTCTGTTCAATCTTAACCACCATATAATGGAAAAATCAGACATCGTGGCAAAACAGGCCTATCGCGTCTGCCGCCCCAACAAAAGATCATTGATTACTGACAAACAACCATGAAGGATACCAATAGTCAGACATGGGATATCTACATGATGTGTATATACCGGTTTATAAGAAATGGACAAGGAGGGACATACTGGAAATGGAGCGAGTACAAAGAAGGGCAACAAAGCTAATAAAGGGTCTGGAGGATATTAGTTATGAGGAAAGGTTGTGAGCACTGAACTTATTCTCTCTGGAGAAGAGACGCTTGAGAGGGGATATGATTTCAATTTACAAATACTGTACTGGTGACCCCACAATAGGGATAAAACTTTTTCGCAGAAGAGAGTTTAATAAGACTCGTGGCCACTCATTACAATTAGAAGAAAAGAGGTTTAACCTTAAACTACGTAGGGTTCTTTACTGTAAGAGCGGCAAGGATGTGGAATTCCCTTCCACAGGCGGTGGTCTCAGCGGGGAGCATTGATAGCTTCGAGAAACTATTAGATAATCACCTGAATGACCGCAACATACAGGGATATATAATGTAATACTGACACATAATCACACACAAAGGTTGGACTTAATGGACTTGTGTCTTTTTTCAACCTTACCTACTATGTAATAGACCCATATGTGTCAATGTGAATGTAAGGATTACAAGCATAAAGCATTCTGATGTATATTGTTCTTGTACAATGTCCAAGATAAAGGATTAAAAAAAAAACAAAGGCTACACTTATCTCTCCAAATATGTATTTACTTTTTGCAGTCTTTTTCCAGCAGTATTATAAATGTGTGCAGTAATACACAAGTAATCATGACAGCTGTGTCTCACTTACTGGCTGATGATCAGGGAGCGCTCGTTATCCTCACATAAAGAAAACCTGTTGATCACCATCCAACACCAGTGCAATCCAATGACACCGCCCACAGTATTAAAATCCACCCCTACAGTGTATGTCAGCCTCATTCTGTCCTTGTACATTTAGGGCTCTTTCCATGGGTGGTGGGGAAGGATGCAGGGCTCCCTCCTGCTAAATGCTAATATTATGGCTGGACAGGGATGTATACATGCTGCGGACACGATGCTTTGCATTTTTTTTTCTACTCCGGTTGCAGAGTTTGAGAGGCAGCACCGCCCATTGTGATCAACTGGGACAAACACTTGGCTTGCAGTTGTGGCGCAGTCCCACAATGTAAGATTGGCATTCAAAAAAAAAAAAAAAAACTGTTAGGACGTGACAGTAGCATCTCCTGAACGCCTGCCAGCCATTGCTATACCAAGCTCTGAAAAGAGATCCACCGTGGCTTGGCTGAAAGATTGCAACCTGCGTTTATTTTAGTGGGCTGCCCCTACCCACAGTAACATGGGTAAAGAAGTCCCAGACCCATTTCTTTAAAATCACATGACATTGAATCGCATGGAGCTGCAGCATCCGGATTTGCGTGGGCATTTTGCCCATGTGTGGGGGTGCCATTTCGATTTAATGGCACCCCCTGTGCATCTGCTAAGGAGCAGCACGTTCTGCCTGCAGGTCCAGAATGCACGTGATTTTATGAATGTCCCTGACCTGTACAAGGGTGACCCTAACCTAATGTATCTAGTGCAGCTCCATGTTTTATTCCCTTTAATACCAGCAGTTTCTTGATTTATAAAAATTGTAAAAATGTAGCAGAAAAAAAAATGGGATCCGTTTTGGGTGTCTACTATTCAAAAAGCAGTAATTTCAGGGTTTTTCTTCCAGTCCTGGCATTTCCATTTGATATGTTTTATAATAGAAAGTAAGAGAACAAGTTTAGTTTGCAAATGTGTTTCAAATCGTTCATTTATATAACCTAATGATTAATGAATACCACCAAAAGAAAGCTCTATTTAAATAAATTATATAAAATGTATTTGGGTACAGTGTTGTGATACTTTGACAGTAACTCTGCCATACAACACTGAAAACAGCTTGATAAGGAGGGGGTGAAATATGCTGGACAGTGGAACCTCAGATTGCGAGTAACAGTTAACGAGCGTTTCGCAATACGAGCTATTTTTAAAAAATCCTGACTGGGTTTGCGAGTGTCTCGTAAAACGAGCAGGATTCAAGTTTCTACGGTGTGCAATACCACATTTGGCCAGAGGTGCCGGTGACACTCAGAGCCGTTCGGAAACACTCCGTTCCCGAGTTTCTCCGGCACCCCCCCCCCACCTCTGGCTACATGCGGTATTGCATGCAATAGAAGTCAACGTGAAACGAATTATCTTTGTTTCCACTGACTTCTATGGAGAGACTCGCTTTGATATGCGAGTGCTTTGGATTACAACGGGGCTCCTAAATTGTAAAAAAAAAAAAAAAAAAAAAAAGGGTAAAAAATAAAAATAGTAAAAAAAAAATTGTAAAAAATATAAAAATAAATAATAAAAATAAAAAAACTACTGACATAGTCAGTATATATACACACACACACACACACACACGTGTTTGAGCCTTGAGGTGCACACTCTAATGCCATAGGCTGTACACACAACCAATTAACCAGGGTGACCAAACCACAATCTAACAAAAGTTACCTGGCACAACTATAGTTGGGGTCTGCAATCTGCAGAATCAGCTGTGGTGCTATATTAGTCCACCTGGGAATTTGTGCATGAGCATATGACAAAAAAAGGCAGAATTTAGTGCTTCAGCCTATAGGGAACAGTTGCCTACTTTCCTCTTATTAGGCCTCATGCACACTGGATGTTAAAATAACGTTATAAAAACGTCAGTAGCTTTGCAGTGAGTTTTTGAACTTTTTTCAACGTTTTTGCAATAGAGTTTTTCCACGTTAGCGTTTTTTTTTTTTTTTTTTTTTTTAAGAACAATTTATTTATTTTTTTTTCAATGGATCAAAAACGTTAAAAAATGCTGGTGAGCGACGTTTGAGCGTTTATCGATGTTTATCAGCGTTAGAGCATTTTTACAGCTGAAAAACATCTCTCAAACCCACTTGTTTTGGGGTTTTTCTTTACTGCTCAAAACTGCTGATAACAGCCTACGTGTGCATGGACACATAGGATAACATATTGGAGAGTTTAATGACTGTAGAAAAAAATGTCTACAGCCAAAAACAGCTGCTGTAAAAATGTCAAAAAACGTCCAGTGTGCATGAGGTCTTATTGGTCAGTGGTCACACAATACACAGCAGCATAGGTGTACGCAGCCTATTGCATTAGGGTGTGCACCCCAAAGCTCAAACACACATACGTGTGTATATATATATATATATATATATATATATATATATATATATACACACACATACACACACATTCCTTTGGCAGTAAAGCCAGTACAGTTAAAGAGAAGCATGGTAGCACTTCATTAAGACCCCTTTCACACTGTAAAGCACCTGAAAAGCGCCTCTCATGCCTCCCCAGTGTGAAAGCCTGAGTGCTTTCACACTGCAGCGGTGCGCTTGCAGGACGGGAAAAAAAGTCCTGCAAGCAGCATCTTTTGGGGCAGTGGGGGAGCGGAGTATACACTACTCCTAAATCACCCCTGCCATTGAAATCAATGGGCAGCGCCTGCGAAGCAACTGGTCAGCGGCGCTTTTCGGGCACTTTTAACCCTCTCCTCAGCCGCTAGCAGGGGTTCAAAGCGTTCTAACGGCCGAAAAGCGCAGCTATAACAGCGGTAAAGCGGTGCTAAAACTATCGGAGCTTTAGGGCACTTTCACACTGAGGCGCGGGGGAGTTGGGGATACAGCGCTGCTAGTTTCAGCGGCACTTTACCATCATTTTTGGGGTGCTTTTTGGCCACTAGAGGGGCGCTTTTAATCCTGCTAGCAGCTGAATAAAGGGTTAAAAGTGCCCGCAAAGCACCGCTCCCGCGGTGCTTTACAGGAGCTATTTTTAGCGCTATAGCGCCTGTATCCCATCTTCGTGCCGGCACACAGAGCAATAATGCTAATGTGCTTGGGGTAATTAGGGTGTGCCCAGGCACACCTGATACACTCCCTGTGCACGCCTATTCTCAGCAGGATTTTAATGCTCACAAAGTAACATTGGATCATTTTGATACACTAAGATCCCTTTCACACTGGTGCTGTTTTCTGGTTTTCAGGTGCTTTAGCGCCGGAAATAGCTTCTGTTTAGCACCTGAAAACCGCTTCCCATTCATTCTACTGTGACTTTTTACACTGGGGCAGTGTATCTATGGGAATGTTTGACTATTCTTCTAGAAGCGCATTTGTGAGGTCAGGCACTGATGTTGGAACTTGACTCGCACAGAGTCCTGACCTCAACCTGATAGAAAACCTATAGCTATATATATTAGGATAAATAAGAGCAGAGACTGCGAGCCAGGACTTCTCGTCCAACGTCAGTGCCTGACCTCACAAACGTGCTTCTGGAAGAATGGTCAAACATTCCCATAGACACACTCCTAAACCTTGTGGACAGCCTTCCCAGAAGAGTTGAAGCTGTTATAGCTACAAAGGGTGGGCCAACTCAATATTGAACCCTACGGACTAAGACTGGAATGCCATTGAAGTTCATGTGCGTGTAAAGGCAGGCGTCCCAATACTTTTGTTAATATAGTGTATGTTGGACACTAGTGATGGGCTCAAGCATGTTCGAATCGAAGCCATCACTGCACACCGCCAATCATAGGCAGTGTGGTCTCTCGACCAGCAGCTGTACATAAACACGCAGCCTATGATTGCCGGTGTGCAGTGCCGGCTTCCCGGCATGTTCGATCTGACATTTCCACTGTTGGAAATTAATGTCAGTAAAGTCCACAAAGCATGTCTTATCCTGGTTGCATATGAATGCCAGCACACAGCTAAAAAGGAATATTAATTATGCTGTTGTTGGTACCGAAGTGAAGTGAATGATATCTCTCTGGAGTCCATACCGCTCTTAATACAAGAAAGAACTTTGCTCGCGTTGGAAACCGCAGCTTGGCATTATTGAGCTTATGATCTACCAAAACCCCCAGATCCTTCTCCACTATGGATTCCCCCAGTTGTACCCCCCCCCCCAGTATGTATGATCCATGCATATTCTTAGCCTCCAAGTGCATAACTTTACATATTTTTTTAACAATCAAAGGTGATTTATTGTCATATAAAGTAAACACAGTGTACAAGTTGACATAGTACAGAACACTTCAGGCTAAATAAACACATACAAGTACAGGAATAGAGGTATGGTGACCATGATATACAGTAACTAGTCAAATATCCATAGTACAGTGTAGAAAGTAGGGTTACTAACAGGATCATTTCAGTCCCATATACCACAGTAACTTTGAGCTAAACACCAATGGAGGCCTAGGCAGAGGTCCAAGGGGCCCACACTATCGTATTTCCACTGACAACCCTTATGTAAGTGATCCTATACATAGGCAGGGCCGCATCAATCTGTGCCTCCCAAGAGGCGAGGGCATGATCCATTTCAGGAGAATCTCCTCCTTTGCATAGAATAAAAGGTAAGCAATTCATTTGGAATGAGGAGAGTGTTGTGCATCCTCGTGAACCCCCAACAGGACCAATTCTGCTAGTACTGGAAGGGACAGTTGTAGCCTCAAATTTATTTCACTGAATACCAACAACCAATAGGTCGATATAATTGGGCATTCCCAAAACATATGGAAGAATGTACCCTCATGTGTTTTACACCTGGAGCATATGGGATCTCTGTCCGGAAAGATTTGATGGAGTTTCTGGGGCGTGTAGTAGATTCTATGTAAGAATTTCACCTCAATGAGCTTGTCATTGGAAGAGATGACTAGTTTGGGGCCGTGTTCAAGGCAGTCCTCCCAATCCAGAGAGGGTATGTCTCTATGCCATATTTCCAAGTCTTTCTATCTTGGGGGAGTCGGTGCCCAAGAGTGCTCCATATAAAGTGGAGAGGGGTTTACTAAGGTCTGCTGGTAACAGAAGCTCTTCAATGGGGTCAGCAGAAGAGGCAAACGAAGAAACTGGGCCCTAGCAGCATGCCATAGTTGCAGGTACCTAAACCACATCCATCGGGGCAAATTGTATTTACCGGTAATCAGTAAGTCTGGGAGTGATATCAATTCACCTTGGGGCATAACATGGCTCAAAGTTGTAATACCGTATCTGGCCCATATGTGGGGGTTGAGAATAGTACAGAAATGTGGTAGGTTGGGGTTCCCCCATAGCAGATGCACCGGTAACCATGGGTCAGAAAGCATAAAACATTGCCTAGCAGATGCCCACACAAAGATATGACCATTCAACGGAATCGGAAGGAGGCAATGACTCTGGTACCAGAGTTGTCATGAGAAAAAGGTTTACAAAGAGCCGTCCAATGTTTATGAGTCCCCTTGCCCAGCATAAATCCAGTTTGGTCTATGTCCACCAAGTCCTCAACCGAAGGGGACAGTTGATTGGCCAAGACCTTTGCAAAGATCTTGGCGTCCACATTTAACAAGGTCTGTAAGATGCACGGTCTTGTGGATCCTTGACAGGCTTGGGGACCAGCACAATTATAGCCTCGTTTATAGAGTCAGGCAAAGATTCCAAGGACTCAAGGTTAGAGAGGAGTGACGTCAACTTGGGAGCCAAAAGTTCCATAAAGTTGGTTTAGAATTTGGATGGTAGGCCACCCGCCCCAGGGGCCTTACCTCCCTGGAGACGCTCCATTGCCATTTCCTCCAGAGTGATGTCCGTCTCTAGCCTCTCCCTATCCTCCGTGTATAGGTAAAGGGTCAAAGAAGGAGGAGTGAGCAGAGTCTGAGAACTCGACCCGGGAGGTGTACAAATCGCTAAAGAATTCCATAAAGCGGGTATTAATGCTAGCGGGTGCCGTAAGCAACCAGTCATGCCCATCCCTAATAGAACCAATGGGAGTGGAAGGAATATTACCCTTGGCCAACCATGCCAGCAGCTTCCCACTCCCCCCCCCCCCCCCCCAAAGTGAAAGACCTTCTGGGCCGATTATAACCGAGCTTAAGCAATTTGGGCAACCCTAACCGTGGACAGATTACGCAACGCCTGTTGCCATGCTTGGTAGTGATCGTCATCGGGGGCAGAGACATACTCTGCCTCCAGTTTAGTCTCCCTCTTAATGCGTTATTTTTTAAATATACTCCCCCCAGCCCATGACTTAAAAGAGTCCCAGAGGGGAGGCAGAGTCAGTATTGTCAGTCCAAAAATTACATATAGATGCAGTGAGAGTTTCCTGCAGGCACGCATCATTCCCCAAAATCTGGATAGTCACCAGAGATGGGACTCGGGGGGGTAGTTAGAGCTAGAGAAAGGCATAATAGTGCATGATCAGAAATGCCCCGGGGAAGCACAGATAGACCCTGAACACATTGCAAGGCAGAGCTAGAGGCAAAAACCAGATCAATTCTAGACAAGGTCTTATAGGTGGAGGAATGGCAAGTATACTCTCGTACTGTCGGGTGCATGTGTCTCCAGACATCCGTGAGGGCAATGGTGTCAGCTCATTGTCGGAGGTCAGGAGGGTCACGAGCCAATGTGTTCAGCCTGTCCAGATGCGCAGAAGGGACCATATTGAAATCACCCAGAAGAAAAACTAGATTAGTATTAAACTGTACCACAAGTTGCATAATCACATGTAGGATCTGGGCCGAGGCTGGCAGCAGGACATATATCCCGACCAAAACAATGGTTTTGTCATAAATGTTAGCATGTACGATGACATATCTCCCCTCCCTGTCTGTCCTGACCTCAGTAAGTTGGAACGGCAGGGTTTTCCAGATTAGGGTGCTAACCCCGCGAGCATACGTGGAGTAGGTGAAGTGGTAATTCAGGCCCATGCTTTTTTTTTTTTAGGCAAACTGTTTTAGGTCCCTGGAGATGCATATCCTGAAGGATACAGATGGGATACCTTTATAGACTTTTTTACTAGCAATGGCAGCAATCTGCGATTGTTAGCGGGACTGCGACAGACAACTCTGACCCCAAATTACACTTTTTGGGGACCAGTGACATTATTACATTGATCAGTGCTATAAAAATGCACTGATCAATGTATAAATGACAGTGACAGGGAAGGGGTTAACTGTTCTAACTGTAGGGGGCATGGGCTGTCTGGAACACAACAGATTGCAGATGACTAGGAACAGCAAATCTCCATAATGTCTCCTGTCAGAGCGGGGATCCACCTTATTTACATAGGCAGATCCCCGTTCTGTATACCAGAATCCGCCGGACCCGGACTATGGAAAACAATTTTCAAATTTCCGAAACAAACTGCACATGTCTAATTGGGAGTATCTCACCCAAAATTACATTTTTGTTGCAGGGGATGCCTGATATCTGACTTGTATCTTAGTGCAGACTTCTGGGAAAATCAGTGAGCCAATCACACAAGCAGGAAATTACATATCTGGGGGCGTTCTGTACACCTGTGTACAGAACATCTCCAGGTAGTCATATTGCATTTCACAGAAAATTAGAGCTGCAGATTAAAACTGAAAAGTAAATTTTAATATCAATTACAATGTAACTTGTCGCAATTGTATGTGATTTTTTTTTTTTTTATTTGCTTTTTTCCCCCCATGAAAGTGGAGTTACCCTTTAAAATACTTGCACACTTTCCCTGCTTTGTGAGGTTAAAGCCTGGTATACACATTTTTTCATTAAAACCATATTTGAAAACTATTCCATATAAGAATGGTAGAAAAAACAGTTCTTGAAGTCATCAAAAAGGGGCTGTGTCTTGATGCACATCACAGGAAATCAGGCAAATTGATGAAGACGGCAGCTTTGGGTTGATTGCAGTTCACCTCGACCTTGCTGGCAAACCAACACTGCTAGTCCAGTTGGGCAGACTCGTTGAAATGAAGTCAGTAGCTAAAGAAAGACTTAGAGACATTTAAAGCATATTTCCACCTTTGCAGCCAAAGTGGGATAACATACATCTATATCAGAAAAAAAAAAAAAGTTCTAGTCAGGTTGAAAAAAAAGACACCAGTGCATCTAGTTCAACCATAAAAATAAATATAATATACAATCCCATATACACAGTTGATTCAGAGGAAGGCTAATGCCGCGTACACACGAGCGGACTTTACGGCAGACTTGGTCTGGCGTACTGGATTTCGTTGGACAATTCGATCGTGTGTGGGCTCCAGCGGACTTTGTTTGCTCAAAAGTTGGACGGACTTAGATTTGAAACATGTTTTAAATCAATCCGTCGAAATCGAGTCCGGTCGAAAACTCCGCTCGTCTCTATGCTAGTTCGACGGACAAAAAGCCACGCTAGGGCAGCTATTGGCTACTGGCTATGAACTTCCTTGTTTTAGTCCGGTCGTACGTCATCACGTACAAATTCGACGGACTTTGGTGGATTGTGTGTAGGCAAGTCCGTTCATTCAGAAAATCCGCCGTAAAGTACGTCGAAAAGTCCGCCGGGCAAAGTCTGCCGTAAAGTCCGCTCGTGTGTACACGGCATAAAAGCGCCAGCAAACCATGATCCAATTTGCTACAGCAGGGGAAAAAATTCCTTTCTGATCCCTGAGAGGCAATTGGATTTTCCCTGGATCAACTTTACCTATAAGACCCCTTTCACACTGGGGCTTTTTTCAGGCGCTTTACCGTTAAAAATATCGCCTGTAAAGCGCCTGAAAAAAGCCTCATCTGCAATCCCAATGTGAAAGCCCGAGTGCTTTCACACTGAGACCCCTTTCACACCGGGGCGTTTTTCAGGCGCTTTAGCGTTAAAAAAAGTGCCTGTAAAGCGCCTGAAAGAAGCCTCATGTGCAATCTCAATGTGAAAGCCCGAGTGCTTTCACACTGGGGCGCTGCGCTGGCAGGGCGTCAAAAAAAGTCCTGCAAGCAGCTTCTTTGCAGCGCTTTCATGTTTTTGGCCCGGGGCTGGGTGTGCAGATGGCCCGAGCCCTTTTACACTGCCAGCGCCCGAAAAACGCCTGAAAAACGCCCCAGTGTAAAAGAGGTCTTAAGCGGCGCTTTACCAGCGTTTTTCGGGCACTGGCAGTATGAAAGGGCTCGGGTTTTTACATTGGGATTGCAGATGAGGCTTCTTTCAGGCGATTTACGGGCGCTTTTTTTTAACGCTAAAACGCCTGAAAAACGCCCCAGTGTGAAAGGGGTCTAAATGTCAGTTCTAAACTATTCAAACCTATTTTCAAATTTCCAGAACGAAACAAACTGCACATGTCTAATTGGGAGTATCTCACCAAAAATGTGATTTTTGTTGCAGGGGATTCCTGATATCTGACTTGTATCTTAGTGCAGACTGCTGGGGGGCATTCTGTACACCTGTGTACAGAACACCTCCAGGTAGTCAAACCATTTCACAAAAAAGCTGCAGATTAAAAAAGCAAAGATCATTTTTAATAATATTCAATTACAATATAACTTGTTGAAATTGTATATGCTATTTTGTATTTGCTTTTTTCCCCCCCATGAAAGTGGAGTTATGTGGAAAGTTTGCAGCACCTATACACTTGTCTTCCATGAAAGCGGAGTTACCCTTTAAAATACACACACGCTTTCCCTGCTTTGTGAGGTTAAAGCCTGGTATACTCAGTTTTTTTTTTTAATTAAACCCCTATTCAAAAACTAATCTAAACTATTCTAAACTATTCTAAACAAAGCTATCAAAAACTATTCAAAACTATTCTAAACAAAACTATTCCATATTATAAAGAATGGTAGAAAACAGTTCTTGAAGTCACCAAATAGGGGCTGTGTCTTGATGCACATCACAGGAAATCAGGCAAATTGATGAAGACGACATTCTTTGGGTTGATTGCAGTTCACCTTGACCTTGCTGGCAAACCAGCACTGCTAGTCCAGTTAGTCCAGACTCGTTGAAATGAAGGCAGGAGCTAAAAAGAGGAGAGGTAGAGGGGAGACATTTGTAAGCAGTCCTTAAAGCACATTACCACTTTTGCAGCCAAATTGGGATAATATACATTTATATTTAAAAAAAGTTCCATCTAGTTCAAACATAAAATAAATAAAATATAATATCATACAATCCTATACCCACAGCAAAGCAAGATCCAATTTGCTACAGCAGGAGAAAAAACTCCTTCCTGATCCCCCAAGAGGCTATCAAATTTTCCCTGGATCAACTTTACCTATAAGGCTCGATTCACACTAATGCGTTTTTAGATGCATTTTGCAGAAATGCAGGGAAATGTTTTAACATGGGTTCCTATGGAACGTTTTCACATCAGTGCATTTTTGTGCCTCTGCATTTTTTGAAAGGGTTTTGGGACATTTTTCCCACAAAATTCAGTGTTTTGCATGTAATAGAATTCAATGGACCCGCATCCAAAATGCATGTAACGCATTTTTAGTTTTTTTTTTTTTAATTTTTTTTTTTTACACTGTATATAGCTGGTTGCTAAGGAGGGGTCGGGAACCCGCCTGCCACATCCTTAACCGATGAGTCATCAGCTGACTTCCCGCTCAATGTAAAAAAAAAAAAAATGCCAGCAAAAAAAAAAAAAAAAATTGTGAAAAAAAACAGCGTGGGCTCCTCCCCCCCCCCCCCCCCCCCCCCCCCCCCCAAGTCCACACCAGGCCCTTGGGTCTAGTATGGATTTGGAGGGGACCCCCACACAGCAACATTTTTTTAAAAATCGTGTGAGGTCCCACCAAAATCCATACCAGACCGTTATCTGAGCATGCAGCCCGGCAGGTCAGGAAAGGGAGGGGATGAGCGAGCGCCCCCCTCCCTGCACCATACCAGCCTCTTCCCGACAACCCTTGCCCGGTGGTTGTGGGGGTCTGCGCGGGGGGGGGCTTATCGGAATCTGGAAGCCCCCTTTAATAAGGGGGCCCTCAGATCCCGGCCCCTTCTATGTGAATGAGTATGGGGTACATTGTACCCCTACCCATTCACTAAAAAAAAAAAAAAAGTAGTGTAAAAAAAATACAGGACAGTTTTTGACAAGTCTTTTATTAAAAATCTTCTTCTCCGCTTCTTCCTCCATCTTCTCCCGCATCTTCATCCTCTGGTCTTCTCCTTTTCCCCCTGTTTCTTCTTCCGCTCTTCTTCTCTTTTATTTGTCCGGTGGTGTTCTTCCTCTGCCGCGGCTCCAGCAGACGACCTTCCTCCGATTCTGTGTCCCGCTGATCTGTCGGAGCCGATGTCCTGCATTTCTTAAATAACGATGGGGCATGGCAATCGGATTACGTCATCTGGAGGCCGTGCCCCCTTGTGACGTCACTGCCCGGGGCATGATGGGTCCGTGACGTCACAAGGGGCGTGGCCCTGGATGACGTAATCCGATTGCCACACCCCCATCGTTATTTAAGAAATGCATGAAATCGGCGCCAACAGATCAACGGGACGCAGAATCGGAGGAGGGCCGTCGGCTGGAGGGGTGGCAGAGGAAGAAGAACACCAAAGACAGAAGGAGAGGAAGAAGCAGGGGGAGAAGGAGAGACTGGAGGATGAAGATGCGGAAGAAGATGGAGGAAGACTGGAGGAAGAAGCGAAGAAGATGATTTGTCAAAAGCTGTCTGCTGTATTTAACACTACACTACTTTTTTTTAGTGAATGGGTACTCATCCACATGGGGGGGCCGGGATCTGGGGGCCCCTTGTTAAAGGGGGCTTCCAGATTCCGATAAGCTCCCCCCGCAGACCCTGACAACCACCGGGGCAAGGGTTGTCGGGAAGAGGCCCTTGTCCCCATCAACATGGGGGCAAGGTGCTTTGGGGTGGGGGGGCGCAGAGCCCTCCTGCCTTAAAGCACCCATCCCACAATGTTGAGGGCATGCAGCCTGGTATGGTTCAGGAGGGGGGTGTTCGCTCGCCCCCTCCCTTTCCTGACCTGCATTCTCCCATAAGGGTCTGGTATGGATTTTGGGGGGACCCCAACACCATTTTTTTTAAAACTTTGGTGTGCGGGGGTCCCCTCCAAATCCATACTAGACCCATGGGCCTGGTATGGACTTGGGGAGGACCCCACGCTGTTTTTTTTTAAAAAATTTTTAGCCTGCATTTTTTTTTTCTTTTTACATTGAGTGGAAAGCCAGCTAACTCCTCATCGGTTGTTAAGGACGTGGCGGCCGGCTTCCCAGCCCCCTCCTTAGAAACCAGCTATATACAGTGTAAAAAAAAAAAAACACGCAAATCACGGCAAAATCGCGGTAAAACATGTGTCCAAGAACGCGGCAAGCACCGCAAAAAAAGCACTGCAGAAACGCTCGAAAGCAACATGCATAGATATGCATCGAGCCTAAATGTCAGTTCTAAACTATATTAAAACTATGGAAAACTATTGTAAACTAAACTATTTTCAAAAAGAAATGAACTGCACATGTCTAATTGGGAGTATCTCACCAAAAAATAGGATTTTTATTACAGCTTACCTATAAAATCCTTTTCTTGGAGTACATCATGGGACACAGAGCCTAAGTATTTACTTAATGGGTTATGGGCCACCTTCAGGTGTTGACACTGGTATACCCAATCAAGGAAGTTCATTCCCTATATAACCCCTCCTCCTACCAGGAGCACATCATTTTTTGTTGCAAAGCAATACTCTTAAACCCCATAAAGAGGGACCTCTGTGTCCCATGATGTACTCCAAGAAAATAATTTTACAGGTAAGCTGTAATAAAAATCCTATTCTTTATCGTACATCATGGGATACAGAGCCTAAGTATTTACTTAATGGGACGTCCCATAGCAATGCTACTTGAGGGGAGGGATACACAACCCGGAGGGGAGGGTATCCCCAGACTTGAGGATCTATACTGCCGCCTGCAGCACACTGCGCCCAAAGGCGATATCCTCATACCTCCTTACATCCACTTGATAAAACTTGGTGAATGTATGCACTGAGGACCAAGTTGTGGCCTTACAGATCTGAGCCATGGAGGCCTGGCGACGCACTGCCCAAGAAGCACTAACCGCCCTGGTAGAGTGCGCCTTAACTTGAAAAAGGGGAATCTTATCCCTTTGATCATAAGTTTTGAATTATAACTTGCTGAATCCACTTAGCGACAGTGGACTTCGACGCTGCCTGTCCAATCTTAGGACCCTCTGGTGGAATGAATAATACATCAGTCTTACAAATCTGAGCAGTTGCCTTAAAATAGATTTTTACTGCTCTCACCACATCAAGACAATGTTAGTGACTTTTCTTTCCTGGAACATGGTTCTGGAAAAAACAGCAGGACAATATCTTGGTTCAGGTGGAAATCTGAGACTACTTTTGGTAAAAAAAACCCGGACGAGGGCGTAACACTACTCTGTCCTCATGAAAAATCAGATATGGCTCTTTACAAGAAGGAGCAGCCAAATCCGAAACCCTCCTTGCTGAGGATATAGCAACCAAAAATACCAGCTTCCGTTGTCAAAAGGACTAAGGGAATATGCTGTATCGGTTCAAATGGCTGTTTTTGTAACACTGACAAAACTAAGTTCAAGTCTCAAGGGCTCAAAGGAGATTTAACTGGCGGATTAATCCGTATCACCCCTTGCATAAAACTCCGGACTAAAGAATGTGTAGCAAGCGGTCTTTGAAATAAAATTGATAAGGCTAAGACTTGGCCCCTAATAGTACTCAGGGCCAACTTCATCTCTACGCCTAATTGTAGAAAGGCAAGAATTCTGCCTATGATATATCTCCGAGGGTGCCAACCCTTGGATTCACACCAGGAAACATAAGCCCTCCAGACTCTAATATATAGTTCTGGAAGCTGGCTTCCTTGCATTATTCAAAGTAGAGATAACCGACCCGGAAAGCCCACGTTTCTTCAGAATGTGGGTTTCAATAGCCAGGCCCTTAAATTTAGCATTCGTAAAGTAGGATGGAATATCGGCCCCTGTGAAAGCAGGTCTGGCCTTAGTGGAAGGAACCATGGGTTCTCCACTGCCATCTTTACGATTTCTGCGTACCATGACCTTCTGGGCCATGCTGGTGCTACCAGAATTAACAGCTTTCTTTCCAGGTTGATCCTGCAAGGAAGTCATGGCAGCAACTGAATAGGGGGGAATGCATAGATCAGTGAGAACTGATCCCATGGGGTCACCAACGCATCTGTTCCACATGCGAGTGGATCCCTTGACCTGGACACAAAGTTGACTAACTTCATGTTGAATTTGGACACTAGAAGATCTATGTCCGGAGTCCCCCATCTTTGGCAAACAGCCTAAAAAATGTCGGGGTGAAGAGACCATTCCCCTGGGAATAACTGCTGGCGACTTAAGTAGTCCGCCTACCAATTCTCTGTTCCCGGAACGAAGACTGCCGATAGGCACGGAATATTCCCTTCTGCCCAAGTTAGAGTATGGTTCACCTCTCTCTGTGCTGAGACTCTTGGTGCCCCCTTGGTGATTGATATAGGCCACAGCTGTGGCATTGTCGGATTGGACCCTGACAGGACAATCCCTTAACCTGGAAGTCCAGGCTTTCAGAGCCAGACGCACTGCCCGAATCTCTAGGATGTTGATGGGCAAGGCTCTTTCAGTTCTTGAACACTGTCCTTGGACAGTTGTCTTCTCTAGTGCTGCTCCCCAGCCTGAAAGGCTGGCATCTGTCGTTACCACTTTCCAGATAACTGGTCTGAAGGATTTTCCTTTTAGCAGATTCTTTAGTAACCAATTGAGGCTTTGGGACACCCTTGTTGACAGCCGCATTGGCAAGTCCAAAGCTGGATCATTTTGTTCCAAGCAGATAGAATACTGTTTTGCAACAGTCTCGAATGGAACTGGGCATAGGGAACTGCTTCAAATGAAGCCACCATCTTAACTAACAACCTTATGCAAAGGTGAATGGAGGGATCTCCTTTTGACCTGACCCTCCGCACAAACTCTCTTATGGAGTTGTCTTTTGCCTGGGGCAAGAAAACCCTTTTTCTGGGCTGTATCTATGATCACACCCATATGTAGTGCTGACAACTTTTGTTTTTAGCCATGTGTGTTATACAGGACATAAGTTGTTATAGTGTCATCTTGTGGACAATTGAAAAGGTACAATGTTTTATGTTTATGTTTCATGATTAAGGGAAGTGACATGGAAGTGATTGATTGTTTACTTCTGAACTTTAACTATGACCTACCCACAATGCTCCTGGACAAGAGGAGAACTGAACTGCATTGTGGGAGGATATAAAAGGGCCGGGAGCGGCCATCTTAATTCTCTTGTTCCTGGGACGCGTGGCCTGCTAGCAGAACTCTGTGGGCGTGTGTGTCCCACGGGGTTGCAGCCTACCTTGTGAAGGAGCGGAGCAGCAGCGAGGAACCTGCCATCGTATCACAGTGTGCTGGAGCAGCAGAAGTGATCATTCCGGAGACCCGTGGAGGAGGTAACCGAGGACTCCTGGTCGTTCGTGAACAGAACAGTGCGACGGCGGGGTGGTGGCTCCATACTGACTGAGAACTGCTGAAATGGAGACATCTACTTGCCCAGATCCCCTGTGGTGAGAGGGTGAACACCCGGAAGTTTGTTTAATACTACATACACATTTAGAACTGTTACAGAGTGTTGCTGGGACTGATAATCCCACGGAACAAGTTAAGTTGGAGAACCTTACATCTGAATAGACTTCAGTATTCAAGATGGATGCTAGATGTTTGTCTCCTTCATATAAGAACACTTAGTCAATCTGCTGGATTATAATTGCCTTAATGTATTACATTACACTGCGCAACACCCAGGAGGAACCCTTTGTGGATTACAATTACAAAAGCTAGCGAAGACTGAAGACGTCAGGACTATCTTTTTTATTGCAGGGCCCTGCATTTAGTTACCAAGGATAGTGACTTTACAGTTTAGAGCAGGGGTAGCTCCCTGGTGTATATATATATATATATATATATATATATATATATATATATATATATATTTAGGTATATTTGTGTATGTTACCAATTGTCATAACTATTTACTATACTATTGCACTACGTTGGTGTGATAGTGTAGTCATTGTAATAACCCTTTACATAAATATATTATTTACACAAAGAAAAGTTATTTTTGGTTATTACTGAAGTTTGTGTGCAGTGTTATTTCTCCTGCAGGTGGAGCTACAGTCACCCAGGTAGAGGTAAATATAAACATAAGTGTATATTGTGAGTTAAAGTCAATACTCATACCAATACAACACTGCACTACAGCTGTACCAAGGGGATTGAACAATTTAAGAGGGGTAAAAAGATAAGCGGACAGGTCTGCTTTAAACCAGCAGCTCCACCGAGAGTTATTGCTACACAAATACTCCAGATTTTTTAGCGGTTTTAAGGGAGACTTCTCTAGGTTGGAAACGCAACCCAGACTTTTCCAGGTAACTGTAATGCATACACTTTGCTCCAAACATTGATTGGTCTATTAGCAAAAGATTGTCTAGGTATGCCAAGGCTGTTTATGCCCCGTTCCCCCTTACCTGGCTGGTGAGGCTAGCACTTTTGTGAACACTCGAGGTGCTGTAGCTAGCCCAAAGGGCAAGGCTACAAACTGAAATGCTGTTCTACTTAGAACCACAAAAACCTTTGGTGAGCAGGAAATATATGGACATGTAGATATGCATCCCTGATGCCAATAGACGCCAGAAGTTCTCCTCATTGTATGATAGAAACTACTGACCTGACCGCCTCCATAGAAAGCAGTGGATCTTCAGGAACTGCTTTAGATTCTTTAGATCTAGAATGGATCTGTTGAATTTCTGCGTGGATCTGTACATGTACAGGAAACACATGAAAAGGCTGTGAATGTTTTAAGGAACCTTAGAAAAAACAGAACTATCAGTTGACTCTGCTGGAGGTAGCTTGAAAGAGGCACCAACCACCTCTAAGAGATTTGTACCAGCAATCTCTCAGATTGCGAGGCTGAAAGGTTCAAATCCAGTTTTTTCCACAGAGGAATAATTGGTTTGCCTTTCTTTCTGATCACCTGAGAGTAACCCCTCATCTTACCCACTGTTCCCTTGATAAGGGGTCTAAGGTGGGGGAGGGGGATCTAACACGCTTCCTATCTCCTTTTGGATAGCGTATGCGATTAAAGTCGCTCAAATCAAATATGTACGCTATCAGAAATATAAGCATAAAATGCTAGTGGGTAAAATACATAAAAGGTATATACAAACATACACATCATGTGATTAATAAAACTGTTTAAGTGACAGTGTGCATTCATGTGAAAAAATATCTGTATGTTTTAAAACATAAAAGTCCACAGGATCGTGAACAATTTATCCAAAAAACTCAAATAAAAATAGAAAAGAAAATAAATGAAAGTGCTTCTGTGTGCTGTGCAAAATTCTCTTACAAAGGGTTTTATTGCTAATCATAGCAATTTCACAGTTTAACCTCCCTGGCGGTATGATTCTTTCGGATTTTAGGTGCTGAAAGCGGTACAATTATTTTGCATGGAAATTTGGCGTTTTATATTGTAGGTCTGTAAATCTTAACAATAACACACTTAAATCTGTCCAAACCAGAGTCTAGTAGATATCCCGGGTATGATAAAGTTTGAAACACAAAAACATAAATTATAATATAATAAATAAAAATAAATAATTAAAAAAAATTTAAAAAAATAGTAATAAAATAAATTTCCCCACAATTCACTATGGCTCAATTCTGCAAGTGTTCTAATTTACTATCGCTGTTTTCTAGCTGGTCTAAAGCCACTTTTGACGTAAAGGGACACTTTTTGGTTGCTATGGACAATCTCCAGTTTCCAGGCAGAAAGAACAGTGTATATCATGTAAAACTGCATGCAGGGCATGGGCCAGAGCACTGGGGACAAAAGGGATGTGAAATCATTTCATACAGTACTGTAATCTGTAAGATTACAGTACTGTATGTGTTATGATTTTGACATTTTTTTGAATTTGCCGCCAGGCTCTGCCCCCGTGCGTCGGACGCAGCGGGGGACATCGCAGGATCCCGGGGACAAGGTAAGTAAAGCCGCCCCAGGATCCTGCAATGCGATCCCGAGTGTGGCTCGGGGTTACCGCTAATGGTACTGAATTTTAACCCCGAGCCACACTCGGGAATACCGCCAGTGTAGATAATGCATCATGAATAAACATAACAAAGTTTAGCATCTTATCAATAAAATAAGTATGCTAGTAAATCAAAGAAAAACAAAATAAGAATATAACAGAGGCTGAAAACAGTTTTGAGAGGGAGGTTAAAGAAGAGCTAGGGGCAGAGATTAGTTGAGAAGGGAGGAGTAAAGAATAGGGGGAAAGGAGAGAAGAGGAAGAAAGGGGGAAGGGTGGGTCCTCGCGGTGGGGAGCAAGAGTGCATTAAATCTGAAGAAGGGTGGTATCAAATCTGGTGGGTTTAGTATATTCGACCCATGGCCTCCATACCTTCAGGAACTTATGAGTGTCCAAAAGGACAGCAGTCAGCTTTTCATTAACCATTATATCGTCCATGCGATTCTTAACCACCTCAAAACTTAGTGTCTGTGTCTTGCATGCCCTAGTTATCGTTAGTTTGGTTGCAGTAAAGAGATGCAGAGCCAGCTGGCGCTCCGGGCGAAGCAGCTCCGCAATTGGGTTGCAGAGAAGTGCCTCGAACGGATCCTTTTTGAGGTCAGCATGGAGTATGTTTCAGAGGAGGGAGTAAACTCTAATCCATAACCTGCGTACCCTCGGACAGGTCCACCAGATGTGCGTCATTGTGCCCTCCTGGGAGCACCCTCGGAAGCACAAGGGGGAGTAGGCTGGAATGAGCCGGGCCAGTCTAGCAGGCGTGTAGTACCACCTGTAAAGTATCTTATAGGCATTTTCTAAAAAGATGACATTCTTTGAGCATTTGGATATTGCTAAAGTCATGACCTGCCAATCCTCCGGATCAAGCTGTTTTCCTAGTTCCCTTTCCCATTGAAGGTGAGAGCCGTGTCGGTGGTTTTTTAGAGGTAATAATAGAGGAATAGATCAGTGATATTAAACCCGAGGTTTAGGGTCTTGCTCTGCAGAAGTTCTCGAATGGGGTAAAAATGTAAGGGGTCGGTTGAGATTTTATAAGCCCCTGGAGAAAGTGACGAATCTGTAGGTAGCTGTAGTGTTCGCGTAACGGGATATTGTGAGAGGAGCATAGAGCCTCAAATGATATTATCCTGGTGGGGGTGAAAAAAGAGTGACTGTCCCTGAATCCGTTTGTCTTTCACCAGGAGAATTGCTGGGGATTTTCGCAGCCTGGTGGGAACAATGGGCACTGGAGAAGTTGAAGTAGGGGTAGATGAGAAATCAGGCCAGCGAATACTTTACTGAGTCCCACATGCAAAGGGAATGGGCCAGACATGGCCCCGTCACGAGAGGGCGATGTGTGGGAGGGAGCCAGGGCAATGAGGAAATGGGTGTTGGGTGTGAATCCACTAGGTCCATAGTGGCCCATAGCGGCATTTGGTGTTGTGCATGGAGTTGGGATAATGGGGCTATGTTTGCAGCTATATAGTAGGCTTGTAGGTTAGGGACTGAAAGTCCACCATTGATTCTGCGGGCATAAAGTATTTGCTTATTGATCCTGGGGCGGGTAGAACCCCAGACAAATTTCAGGATTTTGCACTGATGTATTCGTAGGATATGCGGCGGGATCGGGACCGGTAGGACTCTAAAGAAGTAGAATAATTTCGGGAGGTATGTCATACGAATAGCCACGATCCTGCCGAACCAGGATAATGGGAGATAAGTCCAGGAGGACAACATGTCCGTCAGCTTCTTAAGTATAAGAGGAAAGTTTGCCTTAGAGTCCCGTGTAGGTTGGGGTGAGCCGGATCCCCAGGTAGGGTAATGAGGTCAGCCATTGGAACGTGAAGGTGTTTAAGGTTATCAAGTCTGAGGGCCGAAGATTAATTGACACGGATTTTGATTTGGTGGGGTTAACGGACAAGCCAGAAAGGGAGGCAAAAGAGTCTAGTAAAGAGAACAGGTTAGGTAGGGTGATTCTAGGGTTTGTTAGGGTTAGGAGAATATCATCTGCGAACAGTGATATCTTATGGGGTGTCCCTGCTATCTCAACACCAGTTATGTCTGGGTGGGATCGGATCGCCGCTGCAAACGGTTCCATGGCCAAAATAAATAGGAGTTGGGAGAGTGGGCAGCCTTGCCGAGTCTCCCTCCTGATGGAAAATGGAACTGATTCGAAACCATAGTATTTGACCTTAGCCTGGGGGGAATCATATAGTGCCATTACCCATTGCAAGAATGACGATCCAAAGCCATAGTGGCTGAGTACCTTCGTCAGGTAAGGCCAGGACAAAGTGTCAAAGGCCTTGTTCATGTCAAGAGACAATAACATAGTTGCTATAGACCGGCTATGGGCTGTGTGCTGAAGTTTTATTATACATCTAATAGCGTCTCCTGCTTGTCTCCCCGGAACGAACCCCACCTGGTCCTTTTTGACCAGACGTGGTAGGAAGAAGTTTAAACGATTGGCCAGGATCTTGGTCAGTATTTTAATGTCTACATTAATAAGTAAGATGGGCCTAAAATTGGTCCAAGACATGTGGTCACGGTTGGGTTTTGGAATCATAACAATATTGGCGGTTAAAAGGTTAGGGGTGAGTGCATGGCCATCTTTTACTGCATTGAACATAGTCGTTAAATGGGGGGCTAAGACGTCTGCTAACTTCCTATAGTAAAGGGCCGTGAAGCCATCCGGGCCTGGACGTTTGCCTACTTTCAGTTCTTTTATACCCTGTAATACTTCCATTTACTGAATATCTCGATCCATTAACGATGCGTGTGTGTCGGACAGCTTAGGCAATGTCAATCCTGTCAGGAAGGATGTCAGGTCTTGAGTAGGGGGCTGAGTGGGGGCCTTGTAGACTTGTAGAGGGTGGTGAGGCGGTACCTAAATTCTTCCAGCACTTTCAACGGGTTACCTGTGAGGACATTCTGTCTAGTGCGGAGAGTGCTGTGCAAAATTCAAATTGTTAATCTATAAGTGCTCCAAAATCCATGCGATTCAGAAAATGCTGTTTAGGTGATCCAATAGCAAGATGCTGTGTTATCACTCAGGTGCTCTCCCCTAGGTATTGAACGCTCACCTTAAAGCGTGTGACCTTGCTGTTAAGCTTGGTCTATACACGCATTAGAACCACTTTTGGGTTCAGCAGTATATCCGGAACCCTGGATTGGTCACTACTATGCCTCAGTATATCAATAGAGAAAGGAGGACTTGGTATGAAACAGTAATAAATCCCACACAGGGTACTCACAATAGCCAGGCGCGTCAGTGTGCCACTCTATATCAAACGTAAATCGGTGGAAAAATACGGATGATAATAGGATGGTGTGCTGATCGTTCCTGGCAGTTCCTCTGCCAAACGTACCATCATTTCTTTTCCTTTCTATTTATATTTGAGTTTTTTAGATAAATTGTTATTCATGATCCTGTGGACTTTTATGTTTTAAAACACAGATATTTTTTACATGAATGCACACTGTCACTTAAACGGTTTTGTTTATCACATGATATGTATATACCTTTTATGTATTATAGTGGATATTTATTCCACAATATTTTACCCACTAGAATTTTATGCTTATATTTCTGATAGCGCTGCGTACATATTTGATTTGATTATTTTTGCATGCTTCATGAGACATGTTTAATGCTTGCAGCTGATTCAAAGAATAATTATTGGTCATATATTTCAATTATAGTTAGTGGAGGCTCACAGGACGCTGTATATTTTATTGATTAAAGTCGCTAGTTTAGCTTCTAGGCCCTGCAGGGCAGAGGAAAAATGCATTTTTAATCATGTATATAGTGGCAGAAATGTTTTGCCTCTTTGAACTGATCCTTTAGGGACTGACAGATTGCCTATTGCAGCGACTGCAGGCTGAGAAAAGGCTCCTGCCAAGGAACAAAAGGATTTTGACATACATTCCAACTTTTTATCTGTTTGATCTTTAACCACTTAAGCCCTGGACCATTTGGCTGGCCAAAGACCAGAGAACATTTTGCGATTCGGCACTGTCGCTTTAACTGACAATTGCGCGGACGTGGCTCTCAAACAAAATTGATGTCCTTTTTTTGACCACAAATAGAGCTTTCTTTTGGTGGTATTTGATCACCTCTGTGGTTTTTATTTTTTGCGCTATAAACAAAAATAGAGCGAAAATTTAGAAAAAAAAACGTATTTTTTACTTTTTGCTATAATAAATATCCCCCAAAAAAATATGAAAAACAATTTTTTTCCTCAGTTTAGGCCAATACGTATTCTTCTACATATTTTTGGTAAAAAAATGTTTAAAAATTGCAATAAGCGTTTGGTTTGCGCAAAAGTTATAGCGTCTACAAAATAGGGGTTAGTTTTATGGCATTTTTATTAATTTTTTTTTTCACTAGTAATGGCGGCGATCTGCGATTTTTATCGTGACAGCGATATTATGGCGGACACATCGGACAATTTTGACACATTTTTGGGACCATTGTCATTTTTACAGCGATCAGCGTTATAAAATTGCACTGATTACTGTAAAAAATTACACTGGCAGTAAAGGGGTTAACCGCTAGCTGGCTAGGAAGGGGTTTAGTGTGTCATAGGGAGTGATTCTGTTAGGGGGCGTGGCTACGTATGACATTCCTGATCATAGCACAGGGAGCTATGATCAGTGACAGTGTCACTAAGCAGTTACATTAGCATCTCCCCGTTCTTCAGCTCCGTGAGACGATCGCGGGTATCCCCGCAGACAGAGTCCGCAGGACCCGCGATCCTAGTCACGGAGCTCGCGGCAGGGTTATGCGCGCACATGACCACACGGCGGCAAATTCAAAGTGACGTACCTGTACGCCCATTTGCCCAGCCGTGCCATTCTACCGACAAATGTACATACGGCGGTCGGCAAGTGGTTAAGCATTTGTGCATTGTATACCGGACAAGTTAAATTTTTATTGATGCTGGAAATTGCAGCATCAACTGCTGGTTTTTGCCGTCTTTTTGTGAATTTCTCCTCCATGGGATAGAGAACTGAGAATCTCTTTAAAGGGAAAAAATGCTTATCCAGGTGATCCCATTCAGCATAAATAAGCTTTTCTAGTAATGCGTGGACCAGAAACGCATGAAAAGGTTGTAAGGGTTTTAAGGAACCCAAGGAAGAGACTGAACTTTCAGCTGGCTCTGTTAGAGGTAGCATGAAAGTAGAACGAACCATCTCCGTAAGAGTTTGTACCATCAATCTATCAGATTGCGAGGTTGTAAAAGGTTCATCAACTGTTTTCCTCCGCAGAGGAATAATCGGCTTGTTTTTCTACGTGATCACCTGAGGGTAATACCTCATCCTGTGGCCACTGTTCCCTTGGTAAAGGGTTTGAGGTGGGGGAAGGGAATCTAGCATGCTTTCTATTCACTTGGATGGAGGATGCGATTAAAGCCGCTAATCTACCTTCTAAGCCCTGCAGGGCAGAGGAAAATGCATCTTTTGTCACGTATACCGGGGCTGAAGTGTGAGAAGCAGTTGCACCACCAATAGGTTCCAATGACTCACCCTGGCTTGCCATATCTGGTATCTCCGGAAAGGAAGATAGTGAGGAGGTATGACTGAAGTTCCCAGTGCCTGGGGGTGGAATTTTTGGCACCTTTAAGGTAGTTCTGGAAGTCATAATTCTAAGCACAAAAGCAGAGGCACTTTTAAGACAATATATACTATTTGCTGAGCAATAGTCTAGCAGCAAATGCTACCATACAGATCAGCTTTTGATGCTGAACAATTGTATTTTCCTGTACTGGAAATGCCTGTATACACTGCTTACGTGCTCCAGCGCTCCTATGTCCTGTGTGACAGCTTATAGAAAAGACTTCAGGTGTGAGCCCGATTAGTTCCCAGTGCGCACGCCGTGTGTTCCATGTGGACGCCGAGTCCTGCACACAGCGCCGGCTACCTTAGCCACGCCCCTTCAGTGACCTGCCCTCCTCCTTTCAAATGAACCTTAGCTTGTGCGGACGGCACGGCATTTGGGTCTGAATGCAGACCCGAAGGAGAGGAGGCTGCAGCCGCCATCTGGCGTTCCTGGCAGGTTTGCTATATGCATGGGCACAACAAGGCTTTAAAGGCAGGTAAAACATAGTAAAATATTTTAAGATCTTTTAAATTCACCATCAACTCTGCTAGTTGGCTGCTGAACCCCCTAACCACAAGATGTATAATAAGCTGAATAATAAGATTCGACCCCGGGTGTCGAATCATTTTATTTAGCCGTTGTGGCCTATATTCTGTTTTCTAAGTGTAAATTAGTTTAGCGCTCTTGTTTTTGCCAATTCAATGTAATGATTTATTCAGACATGCAACACTACCCAAATGTAGAATGTAGTGCAGATTTTAAAGAAATGCTGTACCCCCAGCCCCTTAGTTTCCCCAATTGGGGGGGGGGGGGGGAGAGGAACATTTTGTTCAATAAAAAACCCCCACCTGTTACTGGGACACTCACTGCTGTTTGTAGCTGGACACAGAGCTGCTGAGAAGCACAAGGTATGTTCACTCCCTCTAGAGGAGATTAAGGCATTTACAATGTTTTCATATGGAAGAAAAAAAGGCATATGTGAAGTTTGCAGTCCTAAGCTTCTTCCCTTACCTTTTCCTCACTGCAGGATACTGCTGAAACAGACAGATCCAAACTTCACCCATCAAGGCGGGCAGCATTATTAACCTTCAAAGACTGGGTCCCTATTTTAGGGGTTCCACTCCTTTGGACCTGTATAGCACCCCTCAGGAACAACTTTAGGTGATGTAGCATGACCAAAAAAAGACCTGGTTCCTGGGGTCCAGCCCTCAAAAGAGGCTTACAGGCAAAACCTGGTTCTTCTATGCGAGGCCTGGGTACCATCCTGTGGCTTCAGTGGCTTGGATGGATCCGGTCCTCGTGACCAACACCTTAGACACTGTCGAAAAAAGGGATGTGCTCCTGGTAGGAGGAGGGGTTATATAGGGAGTGAGCTTCCTTGATTGGGTATACCAGTGTCAACACCTTAAGGTGGCCCATAACCCATTAAGTAAATACTTAGGCTTTGTGTCCCATGATGTACAATAAAGAAATTAAATTTTTGTTGCAGGGGATGCCCGATATCTGACTTGTATGTTAGTGGAGACTTCTGGGATAATCAATGAGCCAATCACACAAGCAGGAAATGACATATCTGGGCAGCATTCTGTACACAGTCTGTGTACAGAACACCTCCGGTTAGTCTTATTACAGCTGCAGATTAAAAACCAAAAGGTCATTTTGAATAAGATTCAATTACATAAAAAAATAGCATATACAGTTGTGACCAAAGTTAGATTGTAATTGAATGTTATTCATAATTACCTTTCCTTTTTTAATCTGCAGCTCTTATTTTCTGTGAAATGCAATAAGACTACCTGGAGGTGTTCCCCCCCAGATGTGTCATTTCCTGCGTGTGATTGGCTCACTGATTTTCCCAGAAGTCTGCACCAAGATACAAGTCAGATATAAGGCATCCCCCGCAACAAAAATTCAAGTTAGACTTACTGGTAACTTGTTTTCCAATAGTCTTTCAGGACAGCACCTGAGAGATCATGGCTCCTCCAACAGGAAACACCTCATCATTCCAAGCTTTAACAGGAGGCCTCCACGCAGCTTCCTTCAGTTGTTTGTAGAGAACCTCCAGCCCCGGCTGCAACACAAGCGACAGTTATATCATAGTATTACAGCAACAAAAAAAGGGTGGGTTATTGCTGTCCCTTAAGACTATTGGAAAACAAGTTACCAGTAAGTAACTTGAATTTTCCCAAAAATGTTTTCAGGACAGCACCCGATAGGATAATCGAGACTTACCCCATTTAGGGTGGGACAACAGCCTGCAAAACTTTCCTTCCAAAAGCCTGGTCCCCAGCTTTTAGGAGGTCTAACCTATAATATAGTTACATAGTAGGTGTAGTTGAAAAAAAGACACAAGTCCAACCTATGTGTGTGATTATATGTCAGTATTACATTGTATATCCCTGTATGTTGTGGTCGTTCAGGTGCTTATCTAATAGTTTTTTAAAACTATCGATGCTCCCCGCTGAGACCACCGCCTGTGGAAAGGAATTCCACATACTAAATAAAGTAAGAAAAAGAAAGTCAGCTTTACCTCTACAGTCACGACAAAAGAGTATCCAACAGAGGATTTTATATCATTTCAGACTGAGGGGGTGGTCTATTTATTAGAATGCCCGTGTCGGATCCAGTATATTGGTAGAACGAAAAGGGAATTCTGGATTAGATTGAGGGAGCATATCCAAAATATTAAAAAGGCTTCACTAAACAGTCTGTCAAGACATTATGCAGAATTCCATAATAAAGACCCCTCATCCCTTCTGGTATGTGGCATTGAAAAATATAAACCCCACTGGAGAGGAGACAATAAAGTGATTAAAATCAGCCAGTTAGTCGAAATGGATACATGAAATACGGACTTTAACACCTCTGGGACATAACGTTGAATTCGATCTTAACTGTTTTATTTCTAATTATTAATCTACTATTTTTATTCTACTATTCTATTTTCCCCCTCTTGATATTATCCTTTTCCCGTTTTAAGATCTGCGGTGTGAGCCTTTGCCAGAGCTCAGTAGATTTGGTTATCTCATTTGTCATTTGACCTACTATATATGTAGATTATTTTTTATTAGAGGTTATTCACTCCATTGTGTTAATTTACTATCATTACTGTTATCTATCCACAAGATGGCAGTACATGCAAATTAAAAGTAGGAGTTTATCCTTGTGTATATTCATTATTAGAGTACAATAATATGCATCTGTTCACCACTAGATGTCATCTGTGCGCCATGTCTATAAGATGTTGTCTAATTACCACCAGATGACGCTGTCCTATGGAGATTCCTATATAGGTTGTTTTTATATTTTTAACCACTTGACAACTGGGCACTTAAACCCCCCTCGTGACCAGACCAATTTTCAGCTTTCAGCACTCTCACACTTTGAATGACAATTACTCAGTCATGTAATACAGTAACCAAATGAATTTTTTGTCCTTTTTTTCATACAAATAGAGCTTTCTTTTGGTTGCATTTGACCACCTCTGGGTTTTTTATTTTTTGCGCTATAAATGAAAAAATACCGAAAATTTTGAAAAAAAACGCATTTTTATTTGTTTCTGTGATAAAATTTTGCAAGTTAGTAATTTTTCTTCATAAATTTTGGCCACAATTTATAATGCTACATATCTTTGGTAAAAATAACCCAAATTAGTGGATATTATTTGGTCCGTGTAAAAGTTAGAGAGTCTACAAGTTATGGTGTAAATCATAAAAAATTGATCACACCTGATGTACTGATGGCCTATCTCATTTCTTGCGACCCGAACAAGTCAGGAAAGTACAAACACCCCCCAAATGACCCCTTTTTTGAAAGTAGACATTCTAAGAGGCATGGTGAGGTTTTGATGTTATTTTTTTCCCACAATTCTTTGCAAAATAAAGATTTTTTTTTTTTCCCCACAAAATTTTTATTGCAATAGGTTATTTCTCACATGGCATGTGTATACCACAAATAACGCCCCAAAATACATTCTGCTACTCTTGAGTATGGGGATACCACATGTGTGGGACTTTTTCACAGCCTGGCCACAGAGAGGCCCAACATGCAGGGAGCGCCATCACGTGTTCTAGGAGCATAATTTACACATCTAATTTGTTGACTACCTATTACAGTTTTGAAGGCCCTGGAGAACCAGGACAATGACACTGACGTGGCACTGATGACAAATGGCACTGATACGTGGCACTGATGACAGATGGCACTAATACATGGCACTGATGACAGATGGCACTAATACGTGGCACTGACAGATGGCACTAGGCACTGATGACAGATGGCACTAATTCGTGGCACTGATGACAGATGGCACTAATACGTGGCACTGATGACAGGTGGCACTGATGACATATGGCACTTATACGTGGCACTGGGGACAGATGGCAGTGGGGACATGACAGCAGGGACAGATGGCAGCGGGGACACTTTTTTTCGTTTTGTTTTTTTCTGTTCACTTACCGCAGCAGTGGTTCGCTCTCCCTCACACGCTGTCTCTGTGTGAGGAGGAGAGCGGCGATGAGAGATGATCTCATATGTTTACATATGAGATCATCTCTCATTGGCACCGCCAATCGCGCTGAAAACGGCCGCTATGATTGGCCGTTTTCAGCGATCTGTGACTGACTGTCCAAGGGACACGGCCAGCACAAAACTTCCCCGATGCGTGCCCGCGGGATCGCGCAACGCGGAAGTAAACAGGAGGACGTCCAGGGACGCCCTCCCAGCAATTGGAGTCCGTGCTATAGCCGTCTTTCGGCTATAGCGCGGACGCCTAGTGGTTACATTTAATTTTATTTCACCTTTGATACAAATGTATTTTGATTTTATTTAAATAAAATATACAACCCCATTTACACAATCATATACACAGTTGATCCAGAGGAGTTGATATACAGGAGGGCAAAAAACCCCAGCAAAGCATGATCCAATTTGCTACAGCAGGAGAAAAAAAATATTCCTTCCTGATCCCCCCGAGGCGCAAAAAGATTTTCTCTGGATCGACTTTACCTATAAATGTCAGGGTTTTTTTTTTTTTGGCTATATTAGCTTTTACGTTGAGTGGATTTAAATCACCATTGTGGCTCATTTTTTCCCATCTCATTGTCGTCATATCATAGTAGCGAAAGCTTGACTATTTTATTCAATTTTATTCATTTTAGAAAAACTTTGGTTACTCTTTACATAAGATTAAAAAACCAGTCAGCTCACGCTATGCCCCAGTATGCAGCTTAAATTCCCCTGCCCAAACCAGCCTCAACCCCCCAACCCCCCCCCACCCGCCCCCACCAACCCCGGGCCTGCAGACCGCTCCAGGTAATGTTTGCTTTCATTACATAAACTTCTTGGCGAATCTCTGTTTTTTTGAAGGATAACCACTTCGCCCACTTTGCCCATCCAGGTTCTCTTCTATCTCTAGCCTCGTATCTTCACCCTCCCCCACCTCCAAAATATGAGTTTCATTGACCCTTATTAACCAATCCCAGATGCCTGGGCCCTCAGACTCTTGCCATTTTTTTGGTATTAAACTCTTTGCTGCATTTAGTAGTACTGGAGTTAAAGATACATTGTACTTATATGACCTTCAGTCCCGTGGAACAAGCACACCCAGGGGTCCTCCTTGATCTCAGTACCCATTATCTCCTGTGTTATCTTTAGCACCTCCTGCCAACATTTTTTAATTGGGCACTCCCACCAGAGGTGGGCCATTGTTCCCCTGATGGAGCACCCCCTCCAGCAGTTTCCAGAGATTTCCAGTTGCATCTTGTTTATTCTATCAGGTGTCATGTACCATCTAGCTAAGCATTTAAAATTTGATTCAATCATTCTGGTATCTACTGCTGATTTATGAGTTGCGTTTAGGATGGCTGCTTCCCCCTCATCCCGCACTATTTTATATAATTCTTTTGTTTTTCTTATGACTCTACTCTTCAAGAACATTTTCTCCAAAGGGTTGAAGTTCTTCTTATCTCTAAAGGGGCCCGGGAGGCTTTTAATAAAGAGCGCAAGCTGGTTATATCGCCATGTGTCTATTTTCATTAGGTCCTTGAGTAGGTTTAACTCCTGAAAAGTGACAATTTTACCATCTTTCATAATATCCAACAATTGTGTGTCGTTATTTTTTATCCAATTCCCTCCCACTTCCCTCAACCCTGGCGGAAAAAAACTAATTATCTTTTAAATAAATAAAAAGTGAATTAAACTCCCAAGCATTTTCTTTATGTAACTGATCCCAAATCTTTAAAGTGTAACGTGTTATGATATGTGCGTTTGGGCCCAACTTCCTAAAGTGTGAGGGATTCCAAATTATTTTGTGAAGTTTTACATTACTCATATCTTTTTCTAAGCGTACCCATCTTTTGTCTATCGGTTCCTTTCCCCAATCTAACACCCGTGATACTACTATCGCTCTGATATTTTTTAAAGTCTGGAAGAGCCAAACCACCCTGTGCTTTATCCCTAACTCAGGACCTTATAGGCAATCCGTGGCTTCTTATTTTTCCAAATTAATCTAGTGAGAATATTTAGTGCCCTAAAAAAAACCTGCGCTAATGGGATTTGGAGTAACTGCATTTTATAAAGGATCTTCGGGGCCAGGGTCATTTTGACAGTATTTACTCTTCCGATCCAGGAGATCGGCAGATACATACTTTTTCTCGCTTCATGCTTGATCTCAGAGGAGGGGAATGAAGTTTAATAGGTACAGTTTCCTTAAGGAATTTGCTAATGTGACTCCCAGGTAGCTAATTTTTTTGCTCCACGGTAAATGAAAATTTTCCTTCAGTTTAATTGCTTGTTGTCCATCGATATTTATATTTAGAACCACTGATTTACTAAGGTTAACCTTATAGTTCGATAGCTCCCCATATCTCTTCAGAGTAGCCAGGAGGTTGGGAAGTGAGATCCTCTGTTTGACGATGTAAAACAATACATCGTTGGCAAACACCGAGAGCTTGTGTACGTCACCCTCCACCTCACATCCGCATATGTCTGGATTTTTTTGAATCAAAGCTAGTAAAGGTTCTAAGGTTAAAAACAAACAAGAGGGGGGACAGGAGACAGCCCTGCCTGGTCCCATTCTCCATCCTGAACTCCGCCGATGGTGTACCATTCACCCTGACAAATGCCGAGGGGGATTTATACAATGCTTTAACCCAGTTCAACATGGTTTCACCCAGACCGACTGCCCTCAACGTCCTCAGCATGAACCCCCAGTCTACTCTGTCGAAGGCTTTCTCAGCATCAATCGACAGAAGCAGACCGGGGGTCCCCCCTATTTTCATCTCCTCCATTACCAGTAGTGACCCAACGCTGTTGTCTCTCCCTGGTATGAAACCGGTCTGGTCAGGGTGAATCCAGTACAACATTTTATCCTTTAGTCTACTGGCCAGTACCTTGGCGTATAATTTGATGTCTGGGTTGAGCAGTGCTATCGGCCTATAGCTCGAACATTGCGAGCGATCTTTCCCTTCCTTTGGTATTAGAGTTATTGCCGCCGTCAGTGCCCAATCGCATAGCTCTTCCTGGCCCCCCAGCCCATTCCAAATCTGGCAAAGCTTGGGGATCAGGGACTCGTTACATTTTTTGTAAAAATAGGTAGTGAAACCATCTGGCCCTGGACTCTTTCTAGAGGGAGATGCTTTCAAGGTCCTCTCGATCTCTTCTACAGTAATCGGACGCTCTAGTTCTTTTGCGTCGCTGTCCGAGAGGCTTGGTAGACCCCCTTAGGTCCCTTATGAACTCCTCCATTTTTTCCTCTTTTCAGGGTGCCAAACCCACCTTGCCTGACCTTGTAAAGGGATGAAAAGTAACTCCGGAACTTCTCGGCTATGTCGCTGGAAGTATGTTTTAGTACCCCCTTTTTATTTTGGATCCTATCTATAAAGTTGGTCCCCCTTTTCCTTTTCAGTACTGTTGCCAGTACTTCCCCACCTTATTACTCCATCTAAATCTTTTAGGTTTTTATTTAGGATACGCTTGGAATCCAATTCCATTAAATCTTTTAATTCTTCTCTTTTTATAATTAGTTGGTGTAGGAGTAATTTCTGGCTACCACTAGCGGCCTTATGTGACTGTTCAAGCTGGTGAATTTCATCTATAAGTTCTGTTTTCCTTTTTGCACTCTTTCTCGTTGGCCCCTAATGAAATCAGAATGCCCCTTAAATAGGCTTTTAAAGCCTCCCACAGAACTGATTCAGAAATCTCACCGGTATCGTTTACCGAGAAAAACCCATCGATTTCTTCCTGTATCTTACTACAGACACTAGGATTCTTGATGAGCCTCTCATCCAAATGCCATGAAAATGGGGACCCCCGGAGTCCCGGGATCCCCACCTTCATCATGACTGGGGCATGGTCAGACAGCATAGTGATGCCAATCTTCGTATCCTTAACATGTTCTAATAACCTATGGTCCACCAGAAAATAATCAAGCCTTGAATAAGACCCATGGACTGAGGGAAAAAAAGGTGTAATCCCTGTCCTTTGCGTGCTGAACTCGCCATGCGTCGATCATATGGTAACTATGCAATTTCTGTCATATTTTATTTAGAAGTTTCCTACCCACTCCCTGTGAACTAGAGGTACTATCCAGAGTTGGATCTAAGCAGAAATTAAGGTCTCCTGCCAAGATCACCTCACCTGCCCTAAAATCCATCAACTTGTTCAGTACCTGAGACAGGAAATCGATTGAATTTCTATTGGGGCAATAGACATTTGCCAGAGTAACAACCCTTTCGCCCACCCTCACCTTCAAAAAGAGGTAGTGACCCTCCATATCTGCGCTCCTCTCCAAGAGTGCATACTTGGTCCATTTAGAGTACCCAACTGCCACCCCTTTGGCCCTCTTGATGGGGGAGTCACTATAATACCAATTGGGGAAGCAGTTGGAATATAATTTGATGTGTATCCTGTGAAAGATGGGTCTCCTGAAGAAACACCATGTCTGCCTTAAGTTGCTCTAATTCTCTTAACACCTTGTGTCTCTTAAGAGGGGAGTTCAACCCTTTAACATTATATGTAAGATAAGTGAACTCTGACATTTAATCTTTAAATAGAACTGCAATGTAATGTCGCAAGTTGCTTTTTGAACCTATACGGAGCCTCTGCAGGACCAGATCCCCCCCCTCCCCACCAATTCACCCCCCCACCCCCAGCTCCCACCCCATATCCCCTCCCACCGTCCTCCCCCCTGCCAGCGAATACCTGGCTCTAAGTCCGCAGCAGAAGAATAACATTAATCTCTACCTGCGTCCAACCAAGATATTGGGGTGTGACTCAGATGGCGGGTCGCCACGGTCACCCCGTCCCCCCCCGCTCTCGGGGCAAGGGGGAACAGGGTCAGCGGGCGGCCGGAAACCTGCTAACTCTTCATTCATATAGCACCACTCCCCCCTATCCCCCCAACCCACATTTTTTGAGGAGCTATGCCCTGTAGCGGCAGGAGGGTGTTTATCTGGGGCCTCCTGGGCGCCGCTGGGGGATTCTGTAAGACAAAAGATATAGCATTTGTCTTCCCCCTAACTGCGGGCTTGTACTGGAGAGGGGGGAAGGGTAAGGTGATTGGTGAAGTCCAGCCTATTCCGGCCATCCCAAAGATTCAGACACCTAAAATCCAGGACCTCTCCCCCCCTCTTCCCCTCCTCCCTTTCCAAAGGGGGATTTGTACTCACCAGGCCCCAACCTGGATCTGCCCGCAGTTGCCTTCCCTTCCTCCTGTTCCATGAGGAGGTTGGCAGGGTCCTGGGCTGCTAATGGGGCTAGTACAGCAAGCTGACCGCTTTCCACCGCCTTGCTCTGTCTCCACGACGCTCTCCATGCTTTGTCCCAGCAATTCTAACACCTCTGGGTTGTGCTGCAACTCCGGCACCGCCCACTTCCTGTGATGCGGCCGTGTTCCTGAGTGAGGCTTGGAAAGCAGTACTTCCTGTAAGAAGATTCAGCCCTACCCGGCCTCCCTAAAACCTGTCTCAACAGGGGACCATCAGACCCTCCCAGGTCATTTGGTCTTTAAACAAAAACAAACATGCTGCTGTGTTCGGGAGAAACACAATCAATACTGGAGATTAAGGGGAAGGGTGGGGACTTATAACAAGCTGTTAACTGTTTCCTGTAGGGAGGAGCCCTCACCTCAGGTGTGTCATCCTATAAGGTGATAGGAGAAAATTAGTTTACCAGGCAGTAGTTGCCCCGGTTATTTGTTAGTAGATCCACCGATTCCTCTCTAGTTCTTGACTTGCTGCATCTTCTGTCACTAGGTGGCATTATGCTGGTGACAGACAGACAAGGGCTTAGCAAGGTCAAGTTATGAATGGATGGGGTGTCTCAGCCAATTGGCAGGTGTTTTAGTCCCTAAAGTTAGTGCCTGCTGGGTGAGCCTAATTGGATGGAGTCAGGTGATCATAGTTCTGTGCCACCTGGGAGGCTGTCTGGGTGGACGTGTGTTATGCTGCCCCGGGCTGCTAGGCAGAAAGCCTGTGGCCTATCCCGGGGACATCTGGCTATTAGGCTGTTTGAGGGCCTATCCAGAAGCAGCGCAGGGTTGGGACTGCAGGATTGGAGTCAGAGTGTAACAGTTCAGCCGGACCGGGAACCAGTTGAGGCCGGAGGTAGAGGGGAAGCTGTCGCCACTAAGGCCCCATCCACCTGGTTGCCAGTGACCATTGTAAGTAAGCTGGAGCCAGTACCGGAGCAGTCTTCTCACCAGCTTGGGACGGTGAAGTAGGAAAACTTAGTGCCAAGCCAGGGACCCAGTGGGACAGCAGAGGTGACGCTTGAGGAGCATCAGTGAGTGCCAAGCCAGGGACCAAGTGGGTCAGCAGGGGTGATGCTTGAGGAGTATCTGAGTGCCAAGCCAGGGACCCAGCAGGGAAGAGGGGGTGACGCTTGAGGAAGATACTGAGTAATGGAAGTGGAAGAGCTCAGGGGATCCAGTGGCGATTGGGTATGTGAGTCTAATGAAACTGGGAGTTCAGTGAGTGAAGACCTACAGTGGGAGACTGTAGCGTGTGAGGAGAACTATTCTGTGTTACCAATAGTTAAGTACAATTAACATTGGTGACTGTTACAAGCTTTGTTGCCATAGGAGAGAGCGGTCCTACCTATACAGATGTGGTATCTGGCTGAAGGCCTTCCACTGTATAGCTGTCTATAGAAGACTCAGAGTCTGCCAATTATCATTGCATCTACTTAAGGGTGTCCTGGTCCTAACCCTCTCTCCTACAGTTCTTGTTCGAGACAAAATCTCTGCATTCAAAAAGTGTCTGGCACCCATCACTTCAGTTTGTTTTACACACCCAGCAGCTTTCCCTGACTCTGGAGGTCACCATTAAGCCTCTCTAGAGGTCCAGGACCTCGCTACACTAGCATTGTATACAAAAAAATGCTACAGTGGGCTTGATTGCGCAACCATTTGCATTTTATATAAACCAAACACTGCTCCAGTAAAGCAGCCAATCACTATATGTATCAGTGGCAGTGCGTCCATTAAGGGCACACGGGCACCGCCCCCTCCCTCCAGCCACCTCCATCTGTGTAAAATGGACAGATTCATGCATAAGGGGCCCTTATTTAGGCATCCGGCCCCTTTTCGGACACCGGACGCCTGAATTCCAGCAGCGGGGGGTGTATGCTTGAAGCACCTGATTAGAGCCATAGGCTCTAATAGGCTTAAAAAAGGTGGACTGCATGCGCAGAGCATTGCGCTCGCAGGTCACCCAGGTGGCTTAGCAAAGCAAATGAATATTTGCTTTGCTAACACTGAACTGCCTCTCAGAAAATCAGGAGGCACAGATCTAATACCCATCACCCGATTGGCTGAAGGCACAGGCGCCCTGATTGGAATGGGAGGACAGAGCCATAGACACAGGAGCTTGCGGCCATCACCTGCTGCATGTCCCACAGCTCGCCATCACCCGCCGCGGTGTGACTGCGTATGATGGGTCACAGTCTTGTCAATATTCCTATCGCACACATTCCTGGAAAGTATGGTGGTACGGTGGGTGCTGTAGCGATTACCAGTTGGGTCCTTGAAACATCAAGTGTACATATTTGCCAGCACATTGTAGATCAACACTTCCATCCAAAGGTTTCTTTTATTGAGAGAGATCACATCACAGAAATAAGTGCACCATTTTTGGACCCACACAGGGCCCCTTAGGCATGTGATAAAGTGCAACGATGTCAGAGCAGAACATAAATACATTATCCAATCAAGATTTGAAAAAATTGAAAAAAATGGTACCGCCCCCACCCTGTGACGTCAATCTGACGTCAGAATCCTGCTAAAAACTTCAAAACATAAAAGGCAGTCCTTGTGGGAATACACATGGAAATCCCAATGGAAAAGTCCACGTGCAATTTAAAAAAAACAAACAAAATACGTGAATCTTCCTCTTTGTGGATGAGCAACCTTCACCAGCTGTGTTGTACACCCAAAGTGCTCTGTAAGTGGATGTTCGCTTACCAGAAGTTGTTGACCTTATTAAAAGAAGGTCAGATAAAGCCTTTAGTAAGAAATGATTTGCTGCAATGGAATGGATAAGCCGTGTGGGTAACCTTTTCCTCTCCCCAGTAGGATATCAGGAAATGTGCAACCAGGCACGCCTCGACGTACGTTTTCGTTCCCCCCCTCCTGAAGACGGGAAACAAAACATACGTCGAGGTGTGCCTGGTTACGCAATTTGATCTACAATTCCGGTCCCTGTGGTTGTCGGCGGCTGGTGATGAAACGCACGCCAGCTACCACGAGCAGAGCGGAGCTTCTAGTCCCATATGAGCGGTACAGCCTCAGTGCCAGGCGAGGGCACTTTTAAATGTAAGCAGCCATTTGGCTTTCGTTTTTATATCGTTTTTTAATAAACGGGATTACGCTATTTTAGTTCTTGTATCCTTCTCCATATTTCCTGATATCCTACTGGTGGAGAGTTAAAGGTTACCCACACGGCTTATCCATTCCATTGCAGCAAATCATTTCTTGCTAAAGGCTTTATGACGTTTTAATAAGGTCAACAACTTCTGGTAAGCGGACATCCACTTACAGAGCACTTTGGGTGTACAACACAGCTGGTGAAGGTTGCTCATCCACACAGCAGAAGATTCACGTATTTGATTTGTTTATTTTTCTTCCATTGGGATTTCCATGTGTATTCCCACAAGGACATTATTTTTTAACACATGCAGGGATTGCATGGTTGTAATCCCTTTGATATATGCACTATTTGCACTATTTGTATCCAGTTTTATACATATATTTAATATGTTTGTATGGCACATTGATATATATTTAATTATTTTTTTGGGGTATGATATTTTATATTTTCTATGCAACATAGCAAATTATAAACTTAGACCCAGTGCCCCCCACCATACATTTTTCATATATAATATATTTTTTCTATGCTGGACTATTGTTTTTCTATGCTATTTTCTATTTTATTCTAATCTTTTCTATTTGAATGCGAATTCATTCTATACGAAATTCGAATTTCGGAAAATGGTTATATAGAAATAGAATGAAATCAAATTCTAATAGAAAAATAAAAAATAGAAAAAAATTATATATATTTAACCCTTTCATGACTAAGCCTATTTCTGACATTTGGTGTTTACAAGTTAAAATCCCTATTTTTTGCTAGAAAATTACTTGGAGCCCCCAAACATTATGTATATTTTTTTTAGCAGAGAATCTAGAGAATAAAATGGCGATTGTTGCAATATTTTATGTCACACAGTATTTGTGCAGCGGCGTTTTAAACGCAACTTTTTGGGAAAAGGGACACTTTCATGAATTAAAAAAAAAAAAACAGTATAGTTATCCCATTTTTTTGTATAATGTGAAAGACCATGTTACGCTGAGTAAATAGATACCAAACATGTCACGCTTTATAATTGCACGCACTCGTGGAGTGGTGACAAACTGGTACCTAAAAATCTCCATAAATTTTTTTACAGTTACCAGGTTAGAGTTAGAGGTCTAATGCTAGAATTATTGCTCTCACTCCGGCGATCCCTCATGTGTGATTTGAACACCGTTTACATATGCGGGTGCGACTTCCGCATGCGTTTTCTTTGCTGCGTGAGCTCGCGGTGACGGGCGCTCTGAAATTTTTTTTTTTCTTATTTTATTTATTTTTATATTATTAAATTGTGCTCTTTTAAAAAAAAATTTTGATCACTTTTATTGCTGTCACAATGGTGACAGGTACCTTTTTATGGAGGGATCGGGTGTCTCCAATCCCTCCTTTGCACTTCAAAGTAATCAGATCACCAAAAACGGCGATTCTGAATACTGTTTATTTTTTAAAATCCGGCACCATTGGCAGCCTAGTAAACAGGAAGTGACGTTGTTTCCGTGTTTACATTCAGGAGACTGGAACAAAGTTGTTTCTGGCTTTGTACCAGTCTGTCTCTAGCCTAGGAAGTGGCAGATCATGTCTCGGGCCTCCCGGTGGGACGGGAAGAGCGGCAGCGGGAACGTCCCCTCCCCGCTCCTCCAGGATAACAATCGAGCGGCTTTTAGCCACATGGGTGTTATCTCTGGATAGCCGATCGCCGGCTCTAAAAAATGGTACCAGGATGATGCCTGCAGCTGCGGGCATCATCCCAGTATAACCCCCGAAAGCCGAGGCCACACATCTATGTACGCTCGCCGGGAAGGGGATATATATAACCATCTTCCGAAATTGTAATTTGGTACAAAATTGAATTTGAATAGAAAAGATTAGAATATATTATATTTTTTCTATTCTGTTTTATTGTTTTTCTATGCTATTTTTTTTATTTTCTATTCTAATCTTTTCTATTCAAATTCATTATGTACCAAATTCCAGAAGATGGATATAGATATATATCTATATATAGATATATATATATAAAAAAAATTTCTATAATGTTTTATTGTTTTTCTATTCTAGTCTTTTCTATTAGAATTCTATCTCATTCTATTTCTGTATAACCATTTTGCGAAATTCGAATTTCGTATAGAATGAATTTGCATTCAAATAGAAAAGATTAGAATAGAAAATAGAAAAACAAAATAACAGAATAGAAAAAAAAAATTATATATATATATATATATATATATATTCAAATTTCGAATTAAATGAATTTGAATAGAAAAGATTAGAACAGAGTAGAAATAAATAGACTAGAAAAACAGAATAAAATATATATATTTTATTCTGTTCTATTGTTTGTCAAGTCTATTCTTTTCTATTTTCTATTCTAATCTTTTCTATTCAAATTCATTCTATACGAAATTCGAATTTCAGAAGCCACCTTCCGAAATTCAAATTCGAATAGAAAAGTTAATAGAAAAGAGAAAAACAATGGAGCAGAATAAAAAAATATATATATATTTAATAACATCTTCCGAAATTTGAATTTCATATAGACTGAAATCAAATTTGAATAGAAAAGATTAGAATAGAAAATAGAAGAGAATAGCATAGAAAAACAACAGAATCGAATAAAATATAATAATAAATAATAAAATATATTTCATTCGATTCTGTTGTTTTTCTAGTCTATTCTTTTCTATTCTAATCTTTCCTATTCAAATTCATTCTATATGAAATTTGAATTTCAGAAGCCATCTTCTGAAATTCGAATTTAGTATAGAATGAATTCGAATAGAAAAGTTTAGAATAGAAAAGAATAGCATAGAAAAACAATGAAAGAATAGAAAAAATATATATAGCCATCTTCCGAAATTGAAATTTGGTACAGAATGAATTTGAATAGAAAAGATTAGAATAGAATATATTATATTTTTTCTATTCTGTTCTATTGTTTTTCTATGCTATTCTTATATTTTTCTAAAATGGTTATAGTTTACTTTTTCAAATTCGGTTAAATTTTTTTGAATGCGGTAGAGTTTTTTCGAATTTGATAGTTTTTCAAATGCGGTCACATTTTTTTGAATGTGGGCACATTTTTCAAATTCAAAACTAAACGAATTTAACGAATGCAACAAATTTAACTCAACAATTTAGTTAAATAACGAAAAAACAAATTTTTTCAGCCTGCACATGTCTAATGGGGAGAAAACTAGAAAGAAAGAAAAGCACCATGGGAGAAAAAAGGAAAGAAAGACCAAAAGGAAAATAAAAAATGAAGCACAGCCAAAAAATTAGCAGGCTTTGTGGGCAAATGAGAGAATCAATAAAAAAGTATACATTTTTATTACAACAGTTAAAATCTCAGATAAGTATTAACTTAACTCTCCACAACTGACTACTATTTTCCTCTATCACTTGACATCACATACCATAATATGACACTGATCCACACAATATGTATAGCAATGCACTGGTTAATAGCATTTCACTGGAAATCACCATCAGTTCCATTAACACTTGAAAACCAGAACATCAATCTTATGGAAAAAAAAATCCACACTACAGAACACTATTCATTTTTCTAACAAAAAATGGGAACAATGGATACATTTTTCCAAACTCTTCTTCAACACTGAATTATAATATTACTAACATTTATCAGATGAGCATCATTAGAGTTATATATTTACAATATGCATAATATACATTATATTAAAATAATAAAACAAACTATGTTCCTCCTATCAAAATGTTTTTCTTGTTATGTGCAAAATACCTGTATTCTTTTCTATGGCATATGACAGCTTTTTGTACCACCTTTCGTACCAAAGAAAAATAGTTTGTTAACAAAAAAAACATACAAACACCCTGTATGGACAGTTACCCAAGCACAACAGAAAAGGGGGGGGGGGGGGTTGGAATGAAAAAAAGACAAAAAAAGGGGGAAAATGATTAACAGTGGAGCAGAGAAAAAGGGGGAAAAGGGAGAAAAAAAAAGGGGGGAAAAAGAAAGAAAAGGAAAAGAAAAAAGTAGAGCAGAACAAAGGGGCCAAGAAAACCAAGGAAAAAGAAAAAATAGGAGAAATAATAAATGCAAATAAAAATAAAGTCAATATGAAAAAAAAAATGAAATAAAACACATGATAAAAATATTAAAAATGAAAACAAACCTGTAGCGGTACACTGACATCTAATCACCAAGTCCATTAACTACGTGGGATGGTGATCGAAGACGTGAAACCACCCAATAGGGGAGGTGATCAAGACAAGTCACTCCGCCGCAAGGCAAAAAGGATACACATTGGGTACGGTACAGCCTGGTGGTCTCAACACCAACCTCTTACATGCTTCATTGACACAATCTTCATTTTTGTGTTTTTTCTTCCTTGGCATATTTGTGCTTCAAATACACGATGTGACACCGCACATTTTCTACTAGTGCCTAGCCTGGGCAGTGTTTTATCGGGTATAGTACATACCATGTAATCTATTTCTCTTTTCTTGTTTATACTCTGTTTCCCACACCCAATGCTCAACCTGAGATATTCGCCTAGGGTAACATATGGGTAATGAATACCTAAGGTTTTTCCGATATATTCTGAGGTCTGATAATTTGTGTACTGGTGGCTTGCATATTAAACATTTTGATTTTTCATAACCTCAAGCTTATCCCATGGTATGAGTGTTGAGTGCTTCACATAGGAGCGATTTGTTGTTTCTCTTTCTTTAGCCCTATGTTTTATTATGTTTAATTCATAGTTACTTGTGTTCCTGTTTACATTTTTTGTTATATTTAGTTTTCACTTTTGGATTTATTTTGTTTCATCTCAATATTTTGATCGTGTTTATTGTTTATTTTCAATTTTTTCATATTGACTTATTTTTATTTGCATTTTTATTTTTTCCCTTTGTTTTCCTTGATTTTCTTGCTCCCCCTTCCCCCATTGTTTTTACGCTCTACTTTTCCTCTTTTCCTTTGCCCCCTTCCCCCCCTTCCCTTTTTTCTCCCTTCCCTCTTTTTCTCCTCTCCACCGTTTGTCATTTCCCCCCTTTTTTTTGTCTCTCTTTTTTACCCCTGTTTACTGTGTCGTGCTTGATTAAATTTTGCTTTTCCTTTTGGTCTTTTTCCTTTTCTCTCCCATGGAGCTTTTATTTTTGTTTTCTCCCCATTTCCCCTTCCTCTTAACTTTCATATTACTCCTATTGTCGTTTCATTTTCCATCTCATGCCTCTCCCGATCTTGTATCACTCTTTAGCTTTTCTCGCCTTTCCTAGCCTTGCTCCTACACTCGCACTCTTCTGCACTGTTGGTTATGTAATGCGGTGCCGACCACATGTCAAGGGTTTGTGGTGGCTCCCCGTCATGTGCGGCATGCCGTGATTGGCGGTCGGCGCTCCCACACAGCAAACCGCTGGATCCTAGTGGCTATTTGTGATCAGGCGCATCTGGTTGATGTGCCCAATTACATGTACACGAATGCTTTACATGCAGACTGTATTCCGCAATATTAGCGATTGCTTACCCCAGGATACTTTACGTTGTGCTGCCTTTTAGGTTATGTTTTTGGTGGGATTCTGACGTCAAATTGACGTCACGCGGTGGGGGCGGTACCATTCTTTTCAATTTTTGCATGTTCTGATTGGTGTATAATGTATTTATATTCTGCTGCGACACTGTTGAACATCACATGCCTGACGAAGGGGCCCTGCACAGTTTCGAAACGTTGCACTTATTTCTGTGATGTGATCTCAATAAAGAAACCTTTGGATGGAAGTGTTGATCCAAAGTGGGCTGGCAAATATGTACACTTGCTTGATATGGCGCACAGTGAGGCTGCGACGGATTGGCGCACAGTGAGGCTGCGACGGATGGCTTTTTTCTGTATTTTTCAGAATTTCTCAGTTTGCACCCCCCCCCCAAAAAAAATTTTGAGCACCAGACACCACTGATACGCATTACCTATGAACTCTGCTCTGTTGGGACCACAAAGAGCAATAGCGCAATTGTAAATAATTTGCAATGCATTCCACACTGCTCCAGGGTTGGCATATGAATGAGCAGCAAAGTGGATTTAATGGTATTGTATACAAATAATGCTACAGTGGACTTCAATACACAACACATACTTTGCATATTGTATCATCACTCCAGTAATGGAATAAATCACTATGGGTTGCATACGAATGCTGCTCTGTTGGTACAAAACCCTGGAACCAATGGGAAATCAATCACCATGCATTCTACGCTGCGCCAGGCAGGTGGGCTTGATTGCGCAACCCATCAATTGCTTTTTATATAAACAAAACGGGGCACCAGTAAAGCAACCAATTACTATATGCATTGCCTATGAACTCTGCTCTGTCAGGACCAATTTGGCCTGGCCGAAAAATGACTAATATGGTATCCCCATACTCCAAGCAAAACTAAAAACCATTCCAAGAAAAACACTCCGTATTCCCAGGAGTCATGCTTGCCAATCACCAATGGCAAAGGGGGGTCAAGCTTTCCATCGATCGCCAATAGCAAAATGGGGGTGGGGTGGGGGGGGGGGGTGGAATAATACATGCCATCAATCACCAATGGCAAGGGAGGGGGGTCACGGTTGCCATGAATCACCAATGGGAAAGCGGAGGGAGTTATGCTTGCCATCAATCACCAATGGAAAGGGGAGGCATAACTCCAATTTATCAGCAACGGCAAGGGGAATGCATGCTTCCCATTCATCACCAGTGGATTGGTTTTAGCAGGGGTTCCCCTGGAGTTAAAAGGTTGATCTATATAATGCAAGAGCTTGCCTGTTTGAATACAAACCATTAAGGCAGGCCCCAGCATAACACAGTTGATTGTAAATTTTAGGAGACTATTAGGATTGTAACATGTATTTGTCACATTTAAACAAAGGGCAAAAAAAATAAAGTTTAAACTGTAGCTTTTAAATCAACATTGCAAACATAATCAAGCACCACTTACCAAACAAAGATGGCAGCAGCAAGCCAAGTGTTTACATCTGTACACCAAAGGGCAGACTGCCTCACAAGTGGGCGTATTTATATGTAAAGCAGCCCTTTTTTTTTTACACAACTTTATTTGTGACAGTGCCAAATGGACAAAACTCAAAAAGTTTAAAATAACTCTTTTTCTTTTGCAACCAGGGGTCGGATGTGTCACTGTTCCTGGACAGCTGCAGAGGAGGGAAAATAAAATTAAAATAAAACAAGCTGTATACTGTATGGTGGATTTTGATGTTAAAGGTCAGCTGACACAGCCACACCTCTTCAACTTTAACCCCTTATTGCCCAGATTCAGTGTTGATTTTGCATTGCACAGCACAGCACTTGTCTAAGGTTGGTGTTTGATGGTTTACAGAAGAAAAAAAAAAAGGTTTGTCACTTTTATTTGGTCAAATTCAGCAATCAAATTAGACAAATTGGTTTATTCAATAATGCAGAGTGCATTAAGGGTCCGTTCACATCTGTGTGTTGTGAAATGCACATTGCGTTTTTAGTGCTTTTTTTAATGTGTTGTGTTAAAATTCAATGCAACGCATAATGTGTTTTGTATCATGTATTTTCCTCCATGGTCCCCTGGGAAAAATGGACATGTGACTCAAAAGACGCACTAAAAAAAACACGTGTTGCTTTTTCGTGCGTTAACTTTGACTATAATGGAAGGTGTATTTTTGGTGCGTTTTTCACAAACGCACTAAAGATGCAGCACACAGGAGTTTTCAAAAGGACAGCCCACAGGTTCACATCTGATACATAGTATTTAAAGGGGAAATGCACCTCTGGCACACTGGGAAGCTGCCAAAGCGCAACAAAAGCACACAGATGTGAACAGGCCTAAACTTATAGAATTAAGTCATACCGAGTTCTCTATAGTAACCTGTGATGGGATTGGTTGGTATGGGTTACTATATGGCTGCCAAGCATCCCAGATCACGTAGGACAGCGCAGGAGTTGTGGATGCTCTTTGAAAAGGTCCGCGTCCTGCAGGGTGTCCTGAGTGTGGAGTGGAAGTGGGGTGGTAGAGGTGGGAATGCAGAGCGCCTGGCACTGTAGCCAAAATATAGTTGTGGCTTCAATAAAGAGGCAACATCACGAGAACATGTGATTAGGAAAGCAACACTGACACCAATGATATGGGGGTTGTTTATTTTATCACACATACACCAATAATGGGGCCTTTTTTTTACTCCCAATGGCACCAATGGCAATTATTTTATTACACTTACATCAATGATGGGGCCCATTTCCTTCCACTGACACCAATATGGGGGCTTATTATATTCCCACCAACATCATTGATGGGGCATATTACCTCCCACTGATGCCAAAATCCTCTCAACACTGACGATATAGGACGTGTTTTGCTTCTCTAGACAGCCGCAATGCGGTTTATTTTCCTCCTATTGATGCCAGCGATCGGGCTTATTCTCTCCCCACTCACACCAATGATGGGGCTTATTTTTACTCCCAATGGCACCAATGGCAATTATTTTACATAGTTACATAGTAGGCAAGGCTGAAAAAAGAAAGTTCAACCTGTGTAGGTGTACGTGTGTCAATGTATATAATAATTTCCCATATCCCTGTATTTTGTGTTTTTAATGATGTACATCCAAGAGTCTTTTAAAAATATCCATACTCCCTGCAGTCACCACTAATTGTTGGAGAGAGTTCAACATCCTTATTGCCCTGGCAGTGACGAACCCCCTGCACAGTCTAAGGTTAAACCGCTTCTCCTCCATTCTCAACATGTTGCCCCGTGTCCTCATGCACTCCTTGGGACTGAATGTTTTTTTTCTATACTGGGTTCCCCATTGAGGTATTTGTAGATCGCTATCATGTCCCCGATTAAGCTGAGTTTTTCCACCTAGTGAATAATTAGCATTTATGTTTCTTGCTCCCCAAATGCATTATTTTACATTTCTCCACATTTGCCATTTGTCTGCCCACTCCATAATTTTATTCAGGTCATTCTGAAAAAATGTCCTGATATGAGGTTATTGCTCTACTTTTTTTTGTTTCATCTGCAAAAACTGAGACTGAGCTATTTATCCCGTTCTCTATATCATTTGCAAATAAATTGAATAGAATTGGTCCCAACACAGAACATTGGGGTACTCCACTTACCACTCCAGTCTGAGTACATGTAAACCCTTGTTTTTCCTGCGTAAAAACTGAGGAAAAGAAGGTATTTAGTAGACTTGCCTTCTTTGTGTCATCTGTAACCATCCTCACATCCTCATCTATTATGTGTGCAATGTGTTCTGATTTTGTCTTTTTACTTTTAATATATCTAAAACATTTCTTTGGGTTCTTTTTACTTTTTTCCACTGTGTGTCTTTTAATAATTGTTTTTAGCTGCCCTGATTGCGATTTTACACTTATTATTTGCATTCCTTGTAGTGTTGGAATGTTGATGGTGACCCAATCCCTTTGTATTTTTTAGAGGCCATATTTTTCTCCTTTAATGAGACTTTTTACATTATGGTTTAGCTACCCAGGTTTAATCCTCGCTCTTCTATATTTATTGCCCATTGGGATGCACTGTGTGATACCTCCTATAGCATTCCCGTTTCTCTTCTGCGTTCAACTTTTCCTGGATTTGGTCCCAATTTATGTCATGTAGCAGTGATCGCAGTTCAGAAAAATTTGCACGTTTAAAATTGAGTGTTTTTGTGCTACTCTCGTGCCTACTTTTCCTATGATTTATGCTAAATGTGATCATCCTATGATCGCTAGATCCCAAGTTGTCGCATATCGCCACATCTGAGATCAGACTTGGATTGTTGTTTATCAATAGATCTAACAGGTCATCCTTTCTAGTTGGGGAATCCGAATCCACCAATTGGGACATGAAGTTTTCCTGTAAGACATTCATAAAATGACGGGCCTTAAATGAGTGAGCTGTTCCCTCAGCTCAGTCAATGTCAGGATAATTGAAGTCCCCCATTATAATTACGTTTCCCTGCCATCTATAACTGTGATAGTAGTTCTAGCTCCTTCTCCTCCTGCAGGTTGGGTGTCCTATAACATACCCCCACTACTAATTTCCCACTTGCTTCTTCTTTTCGGAGTTCTACCCACACTGATTCAGCCTCCCCTTTAGTCCCATTCATAATGTCGCTCCTCTCTACCACCCTTGTATCACTTTTGACATATAGACACACCCCTCCCCCTCTTCTACCTTCCCTGTCCTTGCGATGCAAGGAATACCCCTGTATGTTGGCCAGCCAATCGTGAGGGCTGTGAAACTAATGCTGGCCATACACTATACGAAAAATCGGCCGAAAAATCGTTCGTATGGACACTTCGTTCGTTTTTCGGCAAGTTAGTGGGTACAAATCGATAATCGTTTGTGACGTTTTTGTGGAAAAAAAACGAACGGCATGTTTGGAAAATTTCTGCCGAACGTACGATAAATTGCAAGGTTAATGTGTTTCCCGTCCGAACTGCCTGCACTAGGTATATGTAAAAAAACGAACACAAAATTATTTATTCATGTCCACTGAACAGATTATCGGACATTATATGATGGCACGATCGTTTGCGGTCACGGTCGAACGTTCGTTTTTCGAAAATGGGTTCGGCCGATTTTCTGTATAGTGTATGGCCAGCATAAGTGTCAGTTATTCCCACAAAATCTAAGTCCTTCTCCTGTAATAGTAGCTCTAGTTCCTCTACTGTGTTAGCTAGGCTCCTAGCGTTTGTGTATGCTCCTCTGAGTGTTGCATGAGTGCGTATTATTTTCTCCATTTTTTTCCCCTGGCTTTGTTTTTGCATTTCCCAATTGTTTACGCCTGTATTTGATGTTATGGCTGTATTATCACTGCTGACTCCCCTATCACCTATCCCCTATTTTATTACACTGACATCGATGATGGGGCTTATTTCCCTCCACTGACAACAATATGGAGCTTATTATGTAATGGATCAGAATCGCAATCGGGTTCAAGTTAGATGTCTGCTGCTGCTCTTAATTATGAAATGTAGATGTGCATGCATGCCGGGTGTAACCACTCTGACAACTGCTCAGGTTGATTACTTCCTCACCTCTGTTTATTGCAGGGCAGTGCCCAACATTTTATACACAAAGAACAATAGATTATACGTCACTACTATGTAGATTTGGTCACTCTAAAAGGTACATCTTATTGGCTGAAATACAAGAGGAATGCAGAAACTTGATGCTGGAGGCTTGGTTGTTGGTTCTTCGTCTTTACTTCCTCATACCTCCAGTGCGGGGGCAGCAGGGGGTAGACGCCATCTTTGCTTCCAAAGCAGAGCTGAGCTGTTTTACTATATGAAAAGTAAGGAGTTGCATAGAAACATGTATACACATAAGAAAATAGGCATTTTTATGATTATCATTATGTTCATTACATTCCTTCACAATTATATTCCCACCAACATCATTGATGGGGCATATTACCTCCCACTGATGCCAAAGGTAGGGGCTTATTTTCCACTCAACACTGATGATATGGGACTTGATACCAGCAATACGGTTTATTTCTTTATCGTACATCACGGGACACAGAGCACCATAGTAATTACTATGTGGGTATATAGGCACCTTCAGGTAATGGACACTGGTATACCCAATACAGGACGTTCACTCCCTTTATAACCCCTCCTCCTACCAGGAGTACCTCAGTTTTTTCGCCAGTGTCTAAGGTGTTGGTCACAAGTGAAGATGTGCTCCAAATTGATCCTTGCTGGATTTAAACAGCCTCCATAGACCGGATACATCCAAAGTGCCACTAAGGCCAAGGTGGATGGTACCCGGGCCTCATATACAAAGCACGAGGTTTTGCCTGTAATGTCTCTCCTTGTAGGGCTGGACCCTGGGGCCCAGGGCTTTTTGGTCATGCCTACATTACCTAAAGTTTTTCCTGGCGGGGTGCTAATACAGGTCCAAGGGAGTGGAGGCCCGATAAAAAGGGACACGGTCCTTGAAGGTTTGCTAACGCAGCCCGCCGTGATGGGTGAAGTTTGGATCTGTCTGTTACAGCAGATCCTGCAGCGAGGATAAGGAAAGGGAAGAAGCCTAGGAACTGTAAAAAGTCCACCTATGTTTTTTTCTTCCATGAGTAAAATGTTGTCATGCCTTAAAGTCTCCACTAGAGGGAGTAAAATGCACATACCTTGATACGTTGATTCTCAGTCAGCTCAGTGTCCAGCTAAAACAGCACATGTGTGGTCTCAGCAGCCAGCAGAGTTTGCAACATGTTCTTCTCCCCCCAGGGGAACTAAGGGGCTGGGAGGTACAACAGCATTGTACTCTCCCCCCCTCCCCCCCCCCTTGGGGGGTGTGGTGGCGGCGGCTTCCCTGTGTTGTATTTATCTTACAGCCTCTCTCTCTGCAACGGTGTCAGCTTTATTTTCCCCCCAGCCCTTGTCCATACTTGATTTTACAAGGACAGAGCCTCCCCTCCTACGGGTCTGCACTGGCAGACCCGAATGCTGTCCATGCGCATGGACTGCTGTTAATTTGAAACAGGGGGGGCGGGTTAGTGGCGAGGGGGCGTGGCTTAGGCGCAGCACTGTGAGCAGGATGTAATGTCCACGAGGAGCACATGGCGCAGGCGCTGGGGCGCAGAGCTCGCACCTGAGGCATTTAAACAGACGCTTCTCATCAACAGAAGATCTCTATCAGACGCAACTGAAGAGATGAAGGTCTGACACACAGGACACAAGAGCGCTGGGGCACGTAAGGGATGCATGCAGGCATTTTCAGTACAGGAGATACATTTTTAGTCAGGATCAAGCTGAACTTTATATAGCGGCATTGTATTGCTAGACTATTGCTCAGCAAGTAGTGCATTTACTTAGTGCCTCTGCTTTTGTGCTTAGCACTATGACTTCCAAAAGAGACACCACAAAAAAGGTACTAAAAATTACACCCCCAGGCGCTGGGAACTCTAGTTGTGCCTCCACACTGTCATCCTCTCTGGAAATACCAGATATGGCAAGCTAAGGTGAGTCATTGGAACCAATTGGTGGTGCAGCTGCTTCTCACATCTCAGCCCCTGTATACCTGACTGAAGATGCATTTTCCTCTGCTCTGCAGGGCCTAGAAGGAAGATTAGCGGCTTTAATCGCATCCTCCATTCAAAAGGATAGGAAGCGTGTTAGATCCCCCTGCCCCACCTCAGACCCCTTACCAAGGGAACAGTGGGTACAGGATGAGGTGTTACCCTCAGGCGATCAGGAGAAGGGAACAATGGTAGATGAACCCATTTCAGCCTCGCAATCTGAGAAATTGCTGGTACAATCTCTTATGGAGATGGTTCGTTTTACTTTCATGTTACCCCTAACGATTCAAGCTTTAGACTTGCCAATGTGGCTGTCTACAAGGGTGTCCCAAAGCTTCAGTTGGTGGTTACTAACCCAGAATCTGCTGAAAGGAAAATCCTTCAGACCAGTTATCTGGAAGGTGGTAACAACAGACTCCAGCCTTTCAGGCTGGGGAGCAGTGCTAGACAAGACAACTGTCCAGGGACAGTGGTCAAGAACCGAAAAAGTCTTGCCCATCAACATCCTAGAGATTTGGGCAGTGTGTCTATCTCTGAAAGCCTGGACTTTCAGGTTACAGGATTGTCCTTTCAGGATCCAATCCGACAATGCACAACTGTGGCCTATATCAATCACTAAGGGGGCACCAAGAGTCTCGCAGCGCAGACAGAGGTGAAACATATTCTAACATGGGCAGAAAGGAATGTTCCGTGCCTGTCGGCAGTCTTCATTCCAGGAGTAGAGAATTGGCAGGCGGACTACCTGAGTCACCAGCAGTTATTCCCGGGGAATGGTCCCTTCACCACAACATTTTTTGGGCTTTTTGCCAAAGATGGGGGACTCCGAACATAGATCTTCTGGCGTCCAGATTCAACATGAAGTTAGTCAACTTTGTGTCCAGGACAAGGGATCCACTCGCATGCGGAACAGATGCGTTGGTGACCCCGTGGGATCAGTTCTTACTGATTTATGCATTCCCCCCTATTCAGTTGCTGCCACAACTTCTTTGCAGGATCAAGCTGGAAAGAAAGCCGGTAATTCTGGTAGCCCCAGCGTGGCCCAGAAGGTCCTGGTATGCAGAAATCGTAATGTTGGAGGTGGAGGATCCATGATCCCTTCCACTATGGCCAGACCTACTCTCACAGGGGACGATATTCCATCCTACCTTACGAACGCTAAATTTAACAGCTTGGCTATTGAAACCCACATTCTGAAGAAACGTGGGCTTGCTGGGTCAGATATCTCTACCTTGATTAATGCAAGGAAGTCAGCTTCCAGAACTATATATTATAGAGTTATGTTTCCTGGTGTGAATCCAAGGGTTGGCACCCTCGGAAGTATATCATAATTCTTGTCTTTCTGCAATTAGGGGTAGAGATGAAATTGGCCTTAGTACTATTAAGGGTCATTTCCCAGCTTTATCGATCTTATTTCAAAGACCGCTTGCTTTACATTCTTTAGTCTGGAGTTTTATTCAAGGGGTGATGTGGCTTAATCTGCCAGTTAAATCACCTTTGAGCCCATGGGACTTAAACTTAGTTTTGTCAGTGTTACAAAAACAGCCATTTCAACCAATACAGCATATTCCCTGTTCTTCGTTGCTATATCCTCAGCAAGGAGGGTTTCGGAATTGGCTGCTCATTCTTTCTAAAGAGCCATACTTGATTATTCACAAGGACAGAATGGTGTTGCTCCCTCGTCCAGGTTTTCTGCCAAAAGTGGTCTCAGGTTTTCACCTGAACCAAGATATTGTCCTGCCATCGTTTTTTCCAAAACCATGTTCCAGGGAAGAGAAGTCACTACATTGTCTTGATGTGGTGAGAGCGGTCAAGGTCTATTTAAAGACAACTGCTCAGATCCGGAAGACTGATGTCTTATTTGTACTGCCAGAGGGTCCTAAGAAAGGACAGGCAGCATCAAAATCCACTGTTGCTTAGTGGATTAGGCAAGTTATAATTCAGACTTATGATTTAAGGGGTAAGATTCCACCTTTTCAAGTCAAAGCGCACTCTACCAGGGCGGTTGGTGCTTCTTGGGCAGTGCATCACCAAGCTTCCATGGCTCAGATCTGTAAGGCCGCAACTTGGTCTTCAGTACGTACATTCATCAAGTTTTATCAGGTGGATGTAAGAAGGCATGAGGATATCGCCTTTGGACGCAGTGTGCTGCAAGCAGCAGTATAGGTCCTCCAGTCTCGGGGTGCCCTACGGGTTGTCTCTCCCTCCCCTCAAATAGCATTGCTATGGGACGTCCCACATAGTAATTACTATGGTATACTGTGTCCCATGGTGTACAATAAAGAAAATAGGATTTTTATAACAGCTTACCTGTAAAATACTTTTCTTGGAGTACATCACAGGAACCTCTTTCTGGGGTTTAAGTATATTGCTTTGCTACAAAAACTGAGGTACTCCTGGTAGGAGGAGGGGTTATATAGGGAGTGAACTTCCTGTATTGGGTATACCAGTGTCCATCACCTGAAGGTGCCTATATACCCACATAGTAATTACTATTGTGCTCTGTGTCCCGTGATGTACTCCAAGAAAAGGATTTTACAGGTAAGCTTATTCCTTCTGCACTCACACCAATGATGGAGCTTATTCTATCCCAACTTACACCAATGATGAGCCTTATTCTATCCCCACTCACACCAATAATGGGGTTTATTCTTTCCCTACTCGCACTAATGATGGGCCTTATTCTATCCCCACTCACACCAATGATGGGGCTTATTCTGTCCCCTGATGAAGTCACATGGGCGTGACGCTAAGTGTTGGGACAGACAGGCACACCAGAAGTGAAGTTGTAATATGTGCACGTTGCTCGTGGATTACATGTTGGGAATTTTAGTGCTTATGTGAGTACATCAGCTGTCATTTTAAATAAAAACCCTTGCTTTTACAATATTACAATATCTGGGACCCCTTCTTTCCTTTTATATACCCCATAGACAAGCCCAGGAGGGACTCCCAGAACACCAACACGCACATATATTAAATTCATCCCAGTGGGAATCACCAACCAGGAGAAGGAGGCTCCCTAGAGGAAGTTGTTTGTATCCATCTACAGAAGCCCACAGTGAGACTGATCATATTACTTTGGATCTCCAGCATGGTTTATATACGCTGTTACAGCAGTAAGGTAAGAGGCCAGAGAGGCCACCTTGTACTTAGGTGTCACTACACAGAAAGAAAAAAGACACCCACTTTTTATTGCATATGTTTTGCACAGAGTGAAAGAGGGAATATACCATTCTCCACATCACCCTTCAGCACTGTCTGTCAATTAGGACTGTGTTTTATGACTCACATCTAGGATTCTTTTTTATGTCTACTTTATAACGTTTGCTATTTTATTTATTTGAGTCACTATTTGCACTATTGTTATATGCAGGTATTGCACCTTTGGACATGTTTTTTGCTTTCTACTTGGCATTTTGTGTGTCGTCGAGCTAGATGGTGATGCTCTTACCCTTTGACAGTTCCCTGTCTAGCACTTTGCACAGTGTTTTGTTTGTTCACCTATGAATTTGCTTAGCTATGTGCGTCACATATATGTTTTAATTTTATTTCAACTACCGTTACAGCGCAGCACCATACACATAGGTGTGCGCAGCCTATTGCATTAGGGTGTGCACCCCAAAGCTCAAACACACACTATCAGGGCCGGACTGGCCTACCGGGATACCGGGATATTTCCCGGTAGGCTGGCTGCATGTAGTACCCCTGGGGCCGCTTTTGCCTCGGAGCTTGGCTGGCTGCCTGTGTAAGCCTGTGTCGGCGGCCGCCGCCGCACTATGCAATGCCTGTGTCACTGTGTCTCCTCCTCCGATGCGGCGCCGCCCACACTCAACTAATATGCCTCTGTGTGTGTGAGGGGAGGAGCAGGAGAACACCGTGCTGCTTGATTTTTCTCGTCCTGTGCGGCGCCAGCACTGCCCTCTAATCTGCACAAGGAGAATAGAAGTGGCCGGCCGTGCAGCTGCAGCACAAGAATTAAGGTACAAAAATCTCTCTCTCTCTCTCTCTCTCTCTCTCTCTCTCCTGTACCCAACGATTACAGCCACTGTGCCCATAAATTCCAACCACTGTGCCCATTAAACACAGCCACTGTACCCATAAATTGCCACCACTGTGCCCATTAAACACAGCCACTGTGCCCATAAATTACAGCCACTGTGCCCATTAAACGCAGCCACTGGGCCATCAAGCCCAGCCACTGTACCCATAAATTGCCACCACTGTGCCCATTAAACGCAGCCACTGTGCCCATCAAACGCAGCCACTGTACCCATAAATTCCTGCCACTGTGCCCATCAAACGCAGCCACTGAGCCCATCAATTGCAGCCACTGTACCCATCAATTGCAGCCACTGTGCCCATTAAACACAGCCACTGTGCCATCAAGCGCAGCCACTGTACCCATAAATTGCCACCACTGTGCCCATTAAACGCAGCCACTGTGCCCATAAATTCCCACCACTGTGCCCATCAAACACAGCCACTGTGCCCATAAATTCCCACCACAGTGCCCATCAAACACAGTCACTGTGCCCATCAAACGCAGCCACTGTACCCATAAATTGCCACCACTGTGCCCATTAAACGCAGCCACTGTACCCATAAATTGCAGCCACTGTGCCCATTAAACGCAGCCACTGTGCCCATAAATTCCCACCACTGTGCCCATCAAACACAGCCACTGTGCCCATCAAACGCAGCCACTGTACCCATAAATTGCCACCACTGTGCCCATTAAACGCAGCCACTGTGCCCATAAATTCCCACCACTGTGCCCATCAAACGCAGCCACTATGCCATCAAACGCAGCCACTGTAACCATCAATTGCCGCCAGTTTGCTCCATCAATTGCCGCCAGTTTGCCCCATCAATTGCCGCCAGTTTGCCCCATCAATTCCTGCCAGTGTCCCCCCCGCCCGGCACTTACCTGTCTCAGGTCAGCGCGTTGCTCCACGCTCCCTCCGATCACAGCGCCTGTCGCTTCAGCCAATCAGGTGACAGGTAACCAGACCCAGTGCACCTGATTGGCTGAGAGGCGGGTCAGTGTTAGGGAAGCGATTTATTTGATTTCCTAACACAGCACTGTGCAAGCAGCGAACGCACAGCAGTGTATGTGTATATATATATATATATATATATATATATATATATATATATAAAGCCCTATGTGCCTATGTGCTTTTATATGTGTCTTATCTATATATAATGCACTCTTTAAATGTGCTTTAAAATGCATGGTTTTCCATTTTATGAACAAGAAAATAATGACATTATGCTGTTGGGCTGATATTATAATGCAATGGGGCTGGTATGACATTTTTTCCAGGGCTGGTTTTCATACCCATTCCGGCCCTGCACACTATCAATCACTCACGATGTTCACTCAGAAAGATAAGGGGCCAGTAAATTACATGTTTACCGGCCTCTTCCCCCACTCATCCCCGCAGCATCAGTCAGCAGGAGAGGAGAGGAGGGAGGCCAGAAGCACTGTGGGGAGAAGGGGAGTTTGTGCTGCACATGGTGATTAGGGTGTGCCTGGGCACACCTGGTACACCCTGTGCGCATGCCTATGACCATACACTATACACTATACCTTTACCTCTTAGCTTCTTTAGCAAGGCAGTGGTCGTCTTGGAGGTGTGTTTAGGGTCGTTATCATGTTGGAATACTGCCCTGCAGGCCAGTCCCCGAAGGGAGGGGATCAGGCTCTGCTTCAGTATGTCACAGTACATGTTGGCATTCATGGTTCCCTCAATGAACTGTAGCTCCCCAGTGCCGGCAGCACTCATGCAGCTCCGGACCATGGCACTACAACCACAATGCTTGACTGTACGCAATACACAATTGTCTTTGTACACTTCACCTGGTTGCTGCCACACACGCTTGACACCATCTGAACGAAAAAAGTTTATCTTGGTCACTGGACATGGTTCCAGTAATCCGTGTCCTTAGTCTGCTTGTCTTCAGCAAACTGTTTTCGGGCTTTCTTGTGCATCATCTTTAGAAGAGGCTTCCTTCTGGGATGACAGCCATGCAGACCAATTTGATGCAATGTGTGCCGTATGGTCTGAGCACTGACGGGCTGACCCCCACCTCTTCAACCTCTGCAGCAATGCTGGCAGCACTCATACGTCTATTTCCCAAAGACAATCAATGGATATGACACTGAGCATGTGCACTCAACTTCTTTGGTCGACCATGGCGAAGTCTGTTCAGATTGGAACCTGTCCTGTTAAACTGCTGTATGGTCTTGGCCACCGTGCTGCAGCTCAGTTTTAGGGTTTTGGCAATCTTCTATAGCCTAGGCCAGTGGTCTCCAAACTGCAGCCTGGGGGCTGGGCGTGGCCCTTTGCTTCCCCTTATCTGGCCCTTGGGGCACTATTCCGCCAACTGACACCAATGATGGGATACTATTCCCCCTACTGATGCCATTAATGTGGCACTATTTCTCCCATTAAAACCAATGATGAAGCAAGAATGCACAGGCTTTTTCTACACCCACTAGCAACAGTCCGACCCCCCTAAAGCTTGAAGGAAAGTAAATTGGCACATTGCTTAGAAAGTTTAGAAAGTTTGGAGACCCTTGGCCTAGGCCATCTTTATGTAGAGCAACAATTCTTTTTTGCAGATCCTCAGAGAGTTCTTTGCCATGAGGTGCCATGTTGAAATTCCAGTGACCAGTATGAGAGAGTGATAACACCAAATGTAACACACCTGCTCCCCATTCACATCTGAGACCTTGTAACACTAATTAGTCACAGGACAATGGGGGAGGATAATGGCTAATTGGGCCCAATTTGGACATTTTCACTTAGGGGTGTACTCACTTTTGTTGCCAACGGTTTAGACATTATTGGCTGTGTGTTGAGTTATTTTGAGGGGACAGCAAATTTACATTGTATCAGGAACCATGAATCAGACTGAGACAGAAGTATAGTTAAATCACACTTGTTTAATAATAATAATAATAAAAAGGTAAACAGAGTAAGCGTGGTCAAAACAAGCCAGAGTTCAGTAACCGTATCGGGTAGTCAGCCAAGCCAATGTCAGAGAGCCAGAGATGAACGTAGTATTACAGCATGCAGGATCAGGAGCCAGAAGGGATGTCAGCCGAGCAAGTCTTCAACAGGAACGCAGGAGAAAGTCTCTGTGATGTTGACAAAGGCAAAGGCAGAGATCAAGTGAGCTGGACGACTTTAAGTAGGCAGGACTGACGAGCAGAATCAACAACAGCTGGGTAACTGTGGAGAGAGATGGGAGCTGGCAATTAGCCAACAGCTGAGCAGCCAGCTCAGAGAAGGAAGGGCTGAGCCCAGCTCTGACAGTACCCCCTCCTCAACGACTCCTCCCCCTCGGAGGACCACCGGGCTTGAGGGAAAACGTCTATGGAAATCACGGAGGAGGACAGGGGCATGTACCTCTGAGGAAGAGCGTTCCTCTGGAGTGTACCCCTTCCAATGCACCAGATACTGTATGTGCCCACGGAACCTACGGGAGTCAACAATGGATTGTACTTCATACTCCTCATTGTTCTCAACCTGTATAGGGTGAGGACGTGGCACCGAGGTGGTAAAGTGATTGCAGACAAAAAGTTTCAATAAGGAGACATGAAACACATTTGAGATGCGCATACTAGGAGGAAGGTCCAAGGCGTAAGCCACTGGGTTAATCCTGCGAAGGATACGGAAAGGCCCAATAAACCGAGGTGCGAACTTCAAAGAAGGAACACGAAGTCGGAAGTTGCAAGACGACAGCCAGACTCTGTCCCCAACCTGTTAGGAAGGTGCAGGCAGGCGTCTGCGGTCAGCATGGAGTCTGAACCTATCGTTAGCATGTTGCAAAGCCTCCTGAACATGTGCCCAAGTGGAATGAAGACCACAGAGATGCTCCTCTAATGCAGGAATACTCTGCGGAACAAATGAGTCAGGCAACATGGGAGGTTGGAAACCATAATTCCCCATAAACGGGCACAATCGGGAAGCAGAATTCAAAGCACTGTTGTGAGCAAACTCTGCCCACTGTAATAGGTCTGACCAGTTGTTATGATGGTGAGAGATATAGCAACGTAAGAATTGCTCCAAGGACTGATTGGCTCATTCTGCGGCCCCATTAGACTGCGGGTGATACACAAAGGAGAAAGCAAGCTGAATTCCCAGCTGTGCACAAAAGGCTCGCCAGAACCGGGAGACAAACTGACTACCCCTGTTCGAGACAATCACCTTGGGTAGCCCATGTAAGCGAAAGATCTCCCGAGCAAAAATGGAAGCCAGTTCCTTAGATGTGGGCAGCTTCTTAAGTGGAATACAATGACACATCTTTGAGAATCGGTCAACCACCATAGGGATGACAGTGTTGCCTTGGGAGTTGAATAACTCCACAATGAAATCCATAGACAGGTGGGTCCAGGGCCTTTCTCCATTGGGTATGGGTTGTAGGAGGCCCACTGGAAGGTGTCGTGGAGTCTTACTCTGAGCACACACGGAACAGGCAGCTATGAAGGCAGTTACATCAGCCCGTAAACTAGGCCACCAGAAATCTTGGGAAATGGCCCAAACGAGTTGATTCTTTCCAGGGTGGCCAGCTGCCTTGGGAGAATGGTAAGTCTGGAGCACGGCAGTACGGAGACTCTCTGGGACAAAGCAGCGGTCACAAGGTTTCTCAGGAGGAGCATGGACCTGAGCAGCAAGAATTTTGTCACCCAAAGGAGAAGTAAGACTGGTGCGAACCGTAGCCAGAATACGATCAGGAGGAATCACAGGAACCGGAACTGACTCCAACTTGGAAGTGGAGGAAAATTGTTGTGACAAGGCGTCATCCCTTACATTCTTAGTACTGGGTAAGAATGAGACAATGTAATTAAAACTTGACAAGAAAAGAGCCCATCGCGCCCTTCTGGGAGAGTGGCGCTTAGCCTCAGACAAGAATGTGAGATTCTTATGGTCAGTAAGAACGAGAACCGGCACAGTGGTACCTTCAAGGAGATGTCTCCATTCTTTCAGGGCTAAAATGATCGCCAACAGCTCTCTGTCACCAATCTCGTAATTGCACTCTGCAGGTGACAATTTCTTGGAAAAGTAGCAACACGGATGCATAGCGCTTTCAGAGGTAGGACGTTGAAGAAGGGCGCCAACTCCAGTCTCAGAAGCATCAACTTCTAGGATAAAAGGCAACGAAGGATCAGGATGTGCCAACACAGGAGCAGAAACAAAGGCAGCCTTGAGACTCTCAAAGGCCTCAATGGACTCTGGAGACTAACTCTGTGGGTTACCGTCCTTTCTGGTCATATAAGTCAGGGGCTTGACCAGAGACGAGAAGTTACGAATAAACTTCCGATAATAGTTGGAAAAGCCCAGGAAACGCTGCAGATGACGTAAACCCACGGGTCGGGGCCACTGTAGGACTGCCAAAAGTTTCTCTGGGTCCATCGAAAAACCAGCAGTGGAAATGACATAGCCCAGGATTTTAACCTGTTCACGATGGAACTTGCACTTCTCTAGTTTACAATAGAGATTGTTTTCTCTTAGTTTCTAAAGCACACGACAGACATCTGTGTGGTGGCTCTCCTGAGACTTGGAAAATATGAGGATATCATCAAGATAAACCACCCCACATAACTGCAACAAATCTCAGAGTACATCGTTAATAAATTCCTGGAAAACTGCCTAGGCATTACAAAGGCCAAAAGGCATTACGAGGTGCTCATAATGGCCTGTTCTGGTATTAAACGCAGTTTTCCACTCGTCCCCCTCCTTAATCCACACGAGATTGTATGCCCCTCTCAAATTAAGCTTCGTGAAAACCGTTGCTCCCTTGAGGCGGTATAATAACTCTGTAATCAATGGAATCGGGTAGGCATTCTTAATCGTGGAACGATTGAGACCCCTATAATCAATACAAGGTCTCAGTTCACCGCTCTTCTTCTTCACAAAGAAGAAACCAGCACCAGCAGGAGACAAGGATTTGCTTATGAAACCACGAGAAAGTGCATTTGCAACATACTCCTCCATGGCCTTATCCTCCAAGACCGACAAAGAGTAAACCTGGCCAGGAGGGGGTATGGCACCAGGTTGAAGGTCAATTGCGCAATCATAAGGCCGGTGTGGAGGCAAACTACCAGCATGACCGCTGTCAAAGACATCACTAAAATCGCAGTGCTCCTCCGGCAGGGAGGAGAGTGAAGAGGTGCACAGGACCTTGGCTACCTTCTGGAAGCATGTCTCACTGCATTGTGGTGACCAGGAGAGAACCTCAGCATGGAACCAATCAAAAGAGGGGTTGTACCTCTGTAACCAAAGATAACCAATAACCAGTGGAAACCTAGGTGAGGAAATAGCTTGGAATTGGATTGGATTATGGTGAAGAGCCCCTACGGCCATGGACAACGGAACCTGCCCATGAGTCACATGGGCAGGCTGTAGAGGTCTCCCCTCAAAAGCCTCAATGGCAAGTGGAGTGTCACGCAGCTGCAGCAGAATCGAGTGCCGCAATACAAAGGCATCATCAATGAACAGGCCTGCAGCCCCAGAGTCGATTAGAGCCTGTATCTCGATGGACGAATCAGCCCAAGAAAGGGTGACCGAAACCAGAGGCTTATCCTTCTAGATAACTGGGGACGAAACAACGCCACCTAAGGTCTGTCCATGACAGGACCTCAAGGTTCGGGCGTTCCCTAGATGGGTAGGACAAGACTTCAAGTGACCTGCCTGGCCACAATAAAGGCACAATCTCTCCCTCCTCCTAAAGGCTCTCTCATCTGCAGAGAGATGCGTGAAGCCCAAGTGCATGGGTTCATCTTCACTGACCGACTCGGTACCAGGAGGCATGGGAGGTGAGGGAGGCAAGGGTGGGACTGCAAAGCTCGGAGGCAAACATACAGGAGGCTTCCGCAAGAGCTCCTTAAAAGAGAGTCTTTCTCTGAGTCTGGAGTCAATGAGCATGGCAAACATGATCAACCTCTCCAGCTCAGTGAGTATATCTCGGGCTGCTATCTCATCCTTGGAATCCGAGAGACCATGAGAAAAAGCAGCCATGAGGGCCTCATTGTTCCAAGCAACCTCTGCTGCCAGAGTACGGAATTCAATGGCGTAATCGGCAACAGTTCTCGTACTCTGATGGACATGAGGCGCTTGGAAGAAGCGGAGCATGCGGGAATGTCAAATACCCTTTTAATAGAAGTCACAAACTCAGGGTAACTCAAGACAATAGGTTTTTGCGTCACTCATAGAGGGTTTGCCCAGGCCAAGGTTCTCTCAGAAAGCAAAGATATCACAAAACCTACTTTGCTTCTGTCCGTGGGAAACTCAACTATTGGTAAATGTGAGTACTATGATTCCCTTCTGACTCGCTTACCACCACTGCGCCACAGGTTGAAATAAATATGACCTACTCAAAAGCTGCCACTTTGAAAATCAGAGTACTATATATAGTGTTTTTTATGCAAAATAGATGTGGCTATGTAAACAAAAAACACAGTGGCGCTGAAAAATGTGAATAAACTAAAAACCAATATAACCAAACGTATTCCTTATAAGAAATGACTCCTTACAAAAAATAATAATATTACCGTATGTGACAAAATATGTATAAAAAAAGTGTCCACCAAGTGACAAGTGTGAAACCAAATTAAAACATAAAATATATCAAAGTAAATCGCTGAAGTGAAAAACAGTCTTTCAATACTGGCTTTTTTCTTCAACTTCCACCACACCCGAGTGTTCGGTGATCCCGCTCCCTATGAAAATACACTCACCGACTCCTAATGCCCACACTCTCGTGTTAGGGCTTAAAAGCTTATTGACCGTATCACAAGGGTCACAGCGGCAGTTCAAAATACCAGAATCGTGTGCAGGGATCGTTCCACATGTGAAATACAAAAAATACTCCAATAGTGCAAAAACGTATAACAATTTATTAAAAGCACTCCAAATCTTTAGTATTACACTCACATGTTTCAAATATGAAAAAGCAGAGAAACAATTCCACAGCAAATCGATCTTCACAGCACATCGAAAAACGCATAAGAATCAGCCACTAATGAGTTGCAGTCACGGCGGACCCGAGGTGTGCAGGCTACTTCTCTCACCTACTCCCAAGGGCCTCCCCGCTCTATCGATGTGTCACTTCCTCATACGATGCGGCAGCGTCACTCGTCATTGGTGGGGTACGTCATACAGCCACGCCCCGACATGTTTTGTCATACACCGACTTAATCATGGGATTGGCTGTATGGTGTGACGCTAGTTGCTTTTATCTCCTCCTCCTATCACCTGATCGGAGAAGCACCGACGCGCCTGCGCACATCTCGTGTCCTCGCAATCACAAATCTCCGTTCTTGCAAAGCGGCATGTATTATACAGAGCTTCCACACCTCCGGAGCAGATTATATTAAGGGCATAACAGATAACATCATTTGCCAATGTTGCAGTGTTGATGCGATTCCGCAATCATCACTGCAAATTCTCTGTATTCTATAATAAAATGTACATAAACAATATACAGAACCAAAGCATAATTACTACAATACTGATATGGGTTATTACTTCCCATAATACAAAGTGCATAGAGTGACCAAGAACGCTATAATAATTACCATATTAAAAATACAAAAATTAAAATTATAAAAAATAAAAAATATATATATATATATATATATATATATACACATTCTGTCGAATATTATCAGTAACAAGTAAGGCGTTTATTTTTCAATGTATATGGATAACTGAATGGATGGGCTATCCTAATATCTCTCTCATTGCATTTCCAAAAAAATATTAATCAAAAGGAATATTGTTAAAAAAATGGTTAGTTTAAAAATTACAGTAAGAGGGAGGCACAAGTATAATGCCGCGTACACACGATCGGACTTTCTGACATACTTGGTCCGGCACACTTTCCGACGGACTTTGTCCGCCGGGTGCGCCGGACTTTAAAACGGACGGACTTTCCCACACACGACCGGACTTTCCGGCGGGCTAAATCCGCCCGTCTTTCCAACGGACTTTCGCCGGAGTTACGGCGGACTTTCAGAATGAACGGACTTGCCCACACATGGACAAGTCCGTTCATTTTGAACGTGACTCGGGTACGACGGGACTAGAAAAGGAAGTCAATCTTACCACTTTTATCGGCGAGATTGACACCTTGCGAGCCCTGTCGCGGGGCATACCAGGCCCTTAGGTCTGGTATGGGTTATAAAGGGAAGCCCCTACGCCGAAAAAATGGCGTGGGGTCCCCCCTAAAATCCATACCAGACCCCGATCCGAGCACGCAGCCCCGCCGGTCAGGAAAGGGGGTGGGGACGAGCGAGCGCCTCCCCCCCTCCTGAACCGTACCAGGCCGCATGCCCTCAACATGGGGGGTGCCTTGGGGGAGGGGGCCCTGTGGGGCACCCCCACCCCAAAGCACCTTGTCCCCATGTTGATGAGGACAAGGGCCTCTTCTCGAAAACCCTGGCCGTTGGTTGTCGGGGTCTGCGGGCAGGGGGCTTATCGGAATCCGGGAGCCCCCTATAATAAGAGGGATCCCGGCCCCCCACCCTATGTGAATGAGTATGGGGTACATGGTACCCCTACCCATTCACCTAGGGAAAAAGCGTCAATAATAAAACCACGCTACACACGGGGGGGGTCTTCCTCCGGCTTCGGGGGTCTTCTTCCGGCTTCGGGGGTCCCTCCGGTTCCTCTTCTCCCGGCGTCCGGTTGGTTCTTCTCCGCTCTTCTTCTCCCGGTGTTCCAGGTCTTTGGCCGGCTCCTCCGCTGTCTTCAGGCCGCTCTTTTGCCAGCGGAGGTCCGGACTTCTGGGCTTCTTGTCTGCTTCACTCTTCTCTTCTCCAGATGTTGACACGGCAGTCTCTCCGGCTGGACTGCTCTCTGAGGGCTCCGTTGTGACTTATATAGGCGGAGACCCCGCCCCCTTATGATGTCACAGTCCCTGGGCATGCTGGGACTGTGACGTTTTAGGGGGCGTGGTCAACATCACCCGGCCCAGATTTTTCCAGTCTCTGTGGCAGGCTTGGTTCCGGTCCGGGTCTTCTGGTCCACTTGAGTCCATGCTCAGGTGAACTTTAAATGACCAGGAAGCAAGCACAGCAGTGCTCTGGCTTGAGACTCAGAAGGGAATCTGAGAGGGAGGAGCCCTGTTTGGATTGAAAACAAATGTTTGCTTTACCTCATGTTTTGTGGGTGACGGGGATCAGCCCCACACCGTATAGAGAGCAGTGTACTGTTTAGTTTAGCGCCGGACGGCAAGGATTTGTTTTAATGTTTTGTTCATTTTTATGACTTTGCAAACCTGCTTGTACACTGACCTTCATTTCAAGAAAAGGTGATCCCCACGAGCTAATTTTCCCACACGTGGTGGAGAATGCGGGTAATTTCTGAAGATGGAGGAAATGATAAAGACCCTGCTACAGGCCAATGCAGCTCAGCGGGAAACCAACCGCCAAGTCGCAGAGGCCGCTGCAGCACAACAGGTGGCCCAGAAAGAGATGCACCGCCAAGTCCCCGAGGCCGCTGCAGCACAACAGGCGGTTGCTGCAGTACAACAGGCCGCCCAGCAGGAGTTGAACCAGCAGTTTGCAGAGGCTCTAGTGGAACTGAAAAAGGGGTCCATGCCTCCTGTGCCAGTGGAACCAAAGATGGTACATGTCTCCTACCACCTACAGAAAATGACACCTGCCGATGATGTTGAGGCATACCTTGCAATTTTTGAGAGAGTTGCTGTCCGCGAAGGATGGCCAAAAGAACAGTGGGCAGGTCTGTTGGCCCCATTTCTGACAGGAGAACCTCAAAAGGCCTATTTTGATCTGGAACCGGATAAGGCCCAGGACTTAGAGGAGATTCTGAAGACAAGGATTCTCGCACGCTTGGGTGTCACTATGGCAGTCCAGGCCCAGCGCATGCATCAGTGGACCTTCTCCAGGAAGCAGCCACCCCGTTCTCAAATGTTCAACCTGGTCCACCTCACCAGGAAGTGGTTGCAGCCGGAGACCTTAACAGGCCCTCAGATCGTGGAGCGTGTGGTGATGGACCAGTACCTGTGTGTGCTTCCTGCTGCTCTGAGGAAATGGGTTGGACAGGGGGACCCCAAAACTGCAATCCAGTTGGTGGACCTAGTGAAGAGGTACATTGCTACTGAGGACTTGGTGAACCCGTCTACGCCCCACTTCGGTGAGTTCAAGGGTACAAGATCACCCAGCCAGTCTGGTAAGACTGTTCCGGGGTTCAAGAGCATGGGGAAGTTAGATAAGACTGTTACGGCTGATGAGACTGCAGGTCCTAGACCTGGAGACTGGCCAAAGAAGCCAGGAAGGTCTTTGGGACCATTAAGAGGACTGGGGGTAGAGCATATACAGTGTTTTCGTTGCCATGCATTAGGGCATATTGCTGCAAACTGTCCTATAAATGATGAACCTATGCAATGCGATTATGCTTATATGAAAAGACGCATGTTTCTGTTTGCACAGGTCGCATGTACTGCATCATGTCAGACTTACATTGAAAAACAAATGTGTGTTATTTCAGTGGATGGGAAGCCACTCACAGCCCTGCAAGATTCTGGTAGTGTGGTGACCCTAGTCGGGGATGATTGTGTAAACCCCACAAAACTACACCCCAGTACTATTGGGGTAATTTGTATCCATGGGGACACCCGGGGCTACCAGACAGCGGTGGTTGAGGTTGATACCCCCTGGGGCAGTGTAACACATTCAGTGGGGGTGGTTCCTTCGCTGCTTCATGAAGCTTTAGTGGGGAGAGATTTTCACCATTTTTTGAATTTATGGGAGAGCAAAGGGAGGCTGGTAAGTAGAGCTCCCCCTGCTGGGGAAGCACTGGAACTCCCACCAGACCCTTTTTGCCAAAAGGAAGGGGATGCTGTTGGTGGGATCAAGGAAGCTGGATATCCTCCCCCCTGCCCTATCATGACAGGGGAGCCGGAGGACCTGGAAGCTAGCTTCCAGCCCGAAGGTAACGAACAGGAGAACACCTCTGACCCTGACAATGAGAGTAGCCAGAATGTAGTATCCAACTTAGAGGTTAGGAGAGAGGATTTCTGTACTGAGCAACTCCGAGATGCCACCCTCATGAGAGCCAGAGAAAACGTTAAGATGGTGGATGGGGAAACCGGTGGATCCCAATTGGGGGGTGTCTCTCCCCTACATGGCCCTTAAAAACCACTTACTGTATCAGGTGATAAAATGGGGAGAGGACGTGGTAGAACAGCTACTCGTTCCCAAACCCTTCCGTAGGGTGGTGCTAGACCTGGCCCATGGTCATGTAATGGGGGGACATCTCGGTGTCAAAAAGACCAGGGAGATGCCATGGAGCACTGTGAATCGTGCCCCAAGTGCCAAATGTCAGCACCGTCGCCACATTTTCTCAGTCCCCTTGTTCCTCTACCAATAATTGAGGTTCCCTTTGAGAGAATTGGCACGGACCTGGTGGAGCCGGTAGTGAAATCTGCCCGGGATCACCAGCATAATTTGGTAATCCTGGGCTATGCAACGTGCTATCCTGAGGCCATTCCCTTGCGTAACACCTCGGCTAAGGCTATCGCCAAGGAGCTAGTCCAGGTGTTTAGTCGAGTGGGGATTCCAAAAGAGGTCTTAACCTGATCAGGGCACCCCATTTTTGTCCAGGGTTACCGAGAAACTGTATAAGTTATACAAAATCTCCCATCTCCTACCTCTGTCTACCACCCCCAAACAGATGGTCTTGTCGAAAGATTTAATAAAACTTTGAAAAGTATGCTGAAAAAAGGTGGTCGACAAAGATGGAAGAAACTGGGATTTTTTGCTACCTTATCTCATGTTTGCCAAACGTGAGGTTCAGCAGGCATCCACAGGCTATTCCCCCTTTGAGCTCTTGTATGGTAGACATCCATACAGGGGGGGCTACTAGATGTCTCCAAAGAAACGTGGGAAGCAGAGGCCACCCCATATAGAAGCATCATAGAGCATGTCTCCTTGATGCAGGATCGAATTGCAGCTGTCCTGCCCCTGGTACGAGAACATATGGAGCAAGCCCAGGAGGCTCAGAGGAGGGTCTATGATCGGGCTGCCAAGGTCCGTACTTTCAGCCCTGGGGACAGAGTGTTGGTACTGGTGCCCACGGTGGAAAGCAAGTTCCTAGCCAAGTGGCAGGGTCCATTTGAGGTTGTCGAAAGGGTGGGGGAGGTAAACTACAAAGTCTACTAGCCAGGGAAAAGGAAACCACACCAAATTTACCATGATAATCTCTTAAAGCCCTTGAAGGACAGAGATACTTTACTGGCCGCATCCCCGCCTCCCACAGACCGGGTACTGGTTACACCTGACGTCCCCATAATGGATTGCCTGTCCCTCACACAACAAAGTGATGTTAGGGTGTTTGTGTACAAAAATAGAGACTTTTTCTCCCCCTTACCCGGACTGACCAACGTGATCCAGCATGACATAGTCGCGTAAATGTAAAGCCATATAGAATCCCAGAGGCCAGGCGCGAGGCAGTCGCAAAGGAAATCAAAAATATGTTAGAGTTGGACGTGATAGAAGACTCCCACAGTGAGTGGTCGAGCCCCATAGTGCTGGTCCCAAAACCTGATGGCACTATCAGGTTCTGTAACGACTTTAGGAAACTCAACAGTGTGTCTAATTTCGATGCAAACCCAATGACTCGGGTCGACAAACTCGTGGACAGGTTGGGACAGGCTCACTACATAACAACCCTAGACCTAACGAAAGGCTATTGGCAAATACTGCTAACTGAATCGGCCAAGGAGAAGACTGCCTTTTCCACTCCTGAGGGCTCACTTCAGTACAAGCGGATGCTTTTTGGTCTGCATGGAGCCCCTGCATCATTCCAGCGAATGATGGAAAAAACCTTGAGACCACATCGCCCGTATGCAGCTGCTTATTTGGATGATGTGGTCATCCACAGCCCAGATTGGGAATCGCACCTGCTCTGAGTACAAGCAGTGGTATTCCCTTTGGAAAGCAGGTCTCACAGCCAACCCACAAAAGTGTGCCATAGGCCTGGAGGAGGCCAAATACCTTGGGTATGTTACTGGCCGGTGACTGGTCAAGCCTCAGATCAATGAGGTTGAGGCAATTCCAAAATGGCCCCAACCGGTAAACAAAAAACAAGTTTGGGCCTTCCTGGGCATTACGGGGTATTACAGATGGTTTATACCCAACTTTGCCACCATTGCCACCCCTCTGACCAACCTGACGAAGGCTAGAGGGTCGGTCATGGTTAAATGGAATCCTGAAACCGAGGAGGCGTTCCAGAAATTAAAGCAGGCCCTTTGTGTACTACCGGTGCTAGTGACCCCGGACTTCACAAAGGAGTTTGTGGTACAGACGGATGCCTCTGAGGTGGGACTAGGGGCTGTACTATCCCAGAACAGAAATAGTGAGCAACACCCGGTTGTATACCTGAGCCGGAAACTGAACAAGCATGAAAAAAACTATGCCATTGTCGAAAAGGAGTGTCTCGCTATTAAATGGGCCTTTAGACTCCCTGAAGTATTACTTGTTGGGGAGGTCATTTAAGCTGGTCACCGACCATGCTCCCCTAAAGTGGATGTGTGACAACAGAGAGAAAAATGTCTGCGTGACAAGGTGGTTCCTGGCTTTACAGCCCTTTAAATTTACAGTAGAGCAGGGCAAGCTCCAAAACAATGCAGATGCCCTCTCCCACATGTACTGTGTATGTTTGGGACAATTGCTCAGTAGCAGGGGCTTGAGCAGAGGGGGAGGATATGTGACGGTATGTGAGGTGAGGTCATTGATTATCGGTATATTTCACCTAGCATTTGTTCTATTGTCAGAGACTGAACCGGAATCCGGCCCGGATTTTTCCAGCAGGAAAAGGGATATCAATGCTCCAGGTAGGTCAAATAGGAAAGAACCTCTCCTCTAGATTAGAAGCCACAGGTGCTGGCAATGCATATAGCAATGAGGATGAGAAAAGGATTCTGGACAGCCGCACTCCAAAAATTTGCCTTTATTCATAAAAGATGTAGTCACAAAACCATGTCACCACAGGACGGACAGAAGAGCTGACGCGTTTCACACTATCAAACAGTGCTTAATCATAGTGCTTTGGAGTGCGGCTGTCCAGAATCCTTTTCTTATCCAGACTTTTCCAGCCTCTGTGGCATGCTTGGTTCTGGTCCAGGGCTTCTGGTCCACTTGATTCAATGCTCAGGTGGACTTTAAATGACCAGGAAGAGAGCACAGTAGTACTCTTCTGGCCTGAGACTCAGAAGAGAATCTGAGAGAGGAGCTCTGTTTGTTTGGATTGAAAACGAAGGTTTGCTTTACCTCGTGTTTTGTGGGTGACTGGGACCAGCCCCACACCGTATAGAGAGCAATGTACTGTTTAGTTTAGCGCCGGACGGCAAGCATTTGTTTTATTGTGTTGTTTAATTTTATGACTTTGCAAACCATCTGTAAATAAAGCTGGCAACCCGCCAGATTTTAAAGAAACTGCCTGTACGCTGAGCTTCATTTCAAGAAAAGGTGATCCCCATGAGCTAATCTTCTTGGAGCGCGACAAGAAGTATCCAAGGGCAAGCTGGGTTGATAACAGGTGATCAGGAACCGAAGCAACACAGGAACAGGGAGCAAGAAGCTGAAGACCAGTCAGCAATGTGCATGTGCCACAGTCATTAAAGGCCTGAGGGTGCCAGGATCTGATGTGCATTGCATGCGCCAATGCACACACATCTTCCCCATCGCGAACATGCTTTTGCAATAGGTCTGCGCGTATTAGTGCGGGCGTGGCCGTTTTGAGAATTGACTAATGTGCTAGGTCTGCAGGCGACAATCCTCCGGCTAGTTCCCTGACAGTGAACTTGTCCATTGCATTTGAACAGTTAGCGGGATGAAGCAAGCCATCCAATCAGATGCAGCTGCTATTAGGCCAACAATATTCCTCCTAGTCCATTCCATTGAAAAATCAAAGGATGCCAGGCAGGGAAAAGACAATAAAAAACCTAAAAGGCATTAAGGATTTTCCAAAAAAGTTGAGAATCATCACACCTAAATTGTGCGGAGATTCACAATAAATTTAGGTTACACTATATAGAGCATGGGAGGAAAGGTGAAAGCAGTAGGCCAGACCATCCTACTCACTCCCCTTAGGCCCCTTTCACACGGTGCATGACTGTTTTGATGGACGCCGCTTGCTCAGCGGGGGATTGATATGCTGATCCCCGCTGAACAGGCGGATGACAGGTCCGTCTCCGCTCACTGTGCAGAGACGGACCTCTCAGAGCCCCGCTCACCTCTATGAGAAGATCAGATAAAAACGGACTGTCTCTCCGTTTTCATCCGATCTGCCAAACGGATGGAAAATAGGACCTCCATCCGTCTGGATTTGGCAGATCGGATCAGATCAGATAGCGGCGGATGTCAGCAGAGATGTTACTGCTGACATCCGTTGCTCCATAGAGGTGAATGGAGTGTCCATTCAGGTCCGCCTGAAAAATAGACAGACGGACCTGATTGGACAGCATGTGTGAAAGGGGCCTTAATCTTTCTTTTTTTTTTTTTTTTTTTTTTAAATATTCACATGTTTATGTGTTAAATGAGTTTTGTTTTTCCACATTTTAAGAGAATATGAGGCTATAGGATAATGGGGTATGGCCTGAAGGAGAGGGGGGCGGGACTTTGGGATAAGAAGGGAAATGGGGAATGAGTTAGGAGGAGTAGAGCAAGAGGGGATAGAGAGAGGAGATTTTCCTGTGATATGTTAGAAGTATAGGGCCATTGGGACCTACCCTCCTTTTTTGTTCTATATTACTGTATGTGCCATGTCTAAATTTGAGAATATAGCAGTGGCGGACCATAATGCAGGGCGCATGGGAGCCGTTCCCCTATCCTTGCGTCCGGCACCCTCCTAATCTACATGCAATCTTTTTTTTTTAAACACGTGATTAGAGACAGAGGCTCTAATAGGCTTGGCTTCAAAAAAGGGTGGACTCGGGGAGCAGAGCACTGTGCCCCCAAGCCCACCCAGTTGTATGACAACCGGGGAGGGCTGTCGGTGCACTGTTTGCCCCCCCCAAAAAATATACCACAAGCCGCCACTGGAATAAAAGTACTGATGTATAAATGTTATCTTGTATTTATATGCGGGAAAAACAATAACACTTTGTAAAACAGAAAAGCAAATGTATCATTATTCATTTCATCCTCACGTGATTGGATAACTGAAGTTTCCTGACGCCTCCATGGCAGCACACACTGGGTTGTGACTCCGCCCCCACAACCTGACAGGATTGGTTAGCTATAAATTTGAAGGGGAGACAGCCCGCTGCATTCTCTTTTTTATCCTCACCTGACAGATTGGGATAAGCAAGCTGGCTCCTGTTGTCAAGATTAAGAAAAAGCCTCTTACCGCACTCGCCCCAGCAGGTTCAAGCCTCTCCTGTTTGGAAGTCCCTCCTGTACATTCTCTAAAGGAGCTTCTATGGAGGGAAAACCCGGTCTGGTGGTCTCAGGGGGCGTCTGGACATCTGGCACAGTAAGCTTTAAAGAAGCTTCATATTTGCAGTGGTCTCCTTTCTTTTTGTTTTGCCTGTACCTTTTTTTTTTTCTGTATGTAGGTATGTTTCTCCTGCTCAGGGGGCTTGCTTGCACTTGCTGTCCACCGGTGGAACCGTCATGGCCGCCGACGCTCCTCCTCTGCTCTGAGATTGGCCTCAGTGCTAGGTGCTGCCTTGGGAGGGTTATGCCCTTCTCCAAGATGGCGCCGAGGTGTTCGGGAAGCAATGCGCATGCGCGGGAGCGTCATTTTGCCGCGACGGCAGCGCCAAATTTAAAAACACAGGAATTTCTGTGTTTTTTGCTGAGGATTCTTACAAAATAAGCTGGATTTCGCCGTACGTTCCACTGCTTTGCCAGAAAACAACTCAGCAAGCCCAGGTAAGTTGAATCATCTGATTTAGACTGTCTACAGCCTTTAAAAAAAAAAAAAAAAAAAGTAATGGAATTAAAAAAAAAAAAAAAAAAAAATTTTCTCTTATTACTCTTCAGTCTTACTGTCACTATTACTATGGAGATCACTGCCCGCGCAGACCACCATCAGCAAACGAGGTAAGAGGCCATCTGTAACATTGGTAAGTATTGAAGAAGGGGAGAGAAAAAAAGAGAGCCAACCACTAACGCTGCGTTTTTGGCAGCCCTACCAGGTCAAGAGCCGCAAGTTCCAGGCGTGAAGGGGGATCAAGTCACGCGTCAAGCAAGAAGTCTCGCAGAAGCCGTTCAAGATCTTCTTCCCGCCTTCGAAGACATAGCCGCTCACGTCACAGCTGCTCAAGACGCAGCCGCTCCCATCATAGTCGGTCACACCGCAGACGGTCACCTTCATCACACCGCCAGAGCCGCCACACCCGTCCTGCAACAAACGCTTGCTGGGTATGCGGCGCGCCGGCCTTGCCAGAGAAACTAGTCTGCAGATCCTGCTTCAATGAAGCAGCAAAGGACAAAGAACTAGACGCAAGAGTCGCTACGGAGCACATAAGAGAATGTGTGTGGGAATCCATAAGGGAGACAACGGCACTACTGATGGATAGGCCTACGCCCAGCACATCGGTAGCGGACGACCATCAACCCCAGGCATCAGAACCCTCCTCAGGAGATGAGGATCAGGACATGTCAGCAGGTTTTGATTTCTCCCTTGTACAGCCTTTCGCAAAGTCAGTTAAAGAAGCGATAGGCTGGGAAGAAGATAAAGCGGAGCCGCAGAAAGTTCCGGAAATATTTCCCAAATTTAAGGAAAGAACCAGAGAATTTTCCTTTTATAGGTGAACTGGAGGATCTAATTAAAGATGAGTGGGAAAGATCTGATAAGCGGACCAGTCTCACCAACAGACTGACAAAAATGTATCCTCTGAAGGAGTCAAAAGTCAATTCATTGACGAACGCCCCAGTAGTTGACTCCTCCTTGATGCGTCTTGCACGACATGTCACTCTGCCTATTGAAGACGCGGTTTCCTTTCGGGATGTTCTGGATCGGAAATTGGATCTGGAATTAAAAAAAGCATACTCCACTGCTGGGGGCGCGTGCAGACCAGCAATTACCACAGCAGCAGTGGCTAAAGCCATATCAGGTTGGGCAACCAAGGTGGAGAAAGATCTGCAAGACGGTACTGAAGTAGACAAGATGATATATTCTATTCAGGAGATCAAGTTGGCAGGTGACTTCGTGGCAGAAGCTTCAGTGGATATTATAAGATCCTCGGCGAGATCAATGCTAGCCTCAGTCACGGCAAGAAGGGCCCTGTGGCTGAAACCATGGATGGCCGATACTGCATCTAAAACAAACTGGTGCAGAATTCCATATGATGGCTCAAACCTGTTCGGGTCTAAATTGGACACCGCTATCTCGAAGGTGACGGGAGGGAAGTCGGGATTAATTCCCTCAGACAGGAGACCCAAGGCCCAAAAGGGTCCGTCCTTCAGGCGCAACCTTCCTGAGAAATATAGGGAAGCTAGATCCTACCGTCCCGGTAGGGAGTTTAGAAGAGACTGGAAAAACACAAGACCTTCCTTCCTAAGGATGCAAAAGTCCAAGACTACCCCGGCAGGGGAGCAGCAGAAGTCTTTTTGAAGGTTCGCCTGCCCACCCAGTACAGGTGGGCGCCAGGCTCAAGGACTTCGTACAGATTTGGTCAAGCCATATAAAGGACCCGTGGACTCTTTCCACAATCAAATTTGGACACAAGTGGAAGTTTATGGGCAAACTTCCGAAAAATCACTTCCAATCAACAAGACTGCCATCTTCACCAATCAAGAGGAAGTTACTATTAAAATATATAGTGGAATTGAAGGAGAAAGGGGCAATCCTGGAGGTTCCATCAGATCAAAAGGGGAGGGGGTTCTATTCCCCACTATTTTTGGTAAAGAAGAAGACCGGAGACTTACGTCCTGTATTCTCAACAGGTTTACATACTTGAAATCCCGAACACAAGTCTGGACTAGACTCCCATTGGGAGTGATGGGGAGAATCAACCTCTTTAAAATGATTCTGCTCCCAAAATTTCTTTATATACTATGGAACTCACCATTACTTATCCCCCTAAAAATCTTCAAAGCCCTAGATCAGATAGTCAATTCATTTTATATGGGGATCCAATAGACATAAGCTAGCTTGGAATACCCTAAAAAACCCCACCACCGACGGAGGAGCTGCCCTCCCGGATCTACAAGCATATTATATAGCTGCACAGATCTCACATCTATTTCATCTTCATAAAACTGACAAAGATAGATATCAAGCTTTAGTATGTAGAAAATCAAATAGGGAGATGGATTCTCCCCTACAAGTAATATTCAGAGGCAGGGAAGGTAAGGGAAGAGGCACAACTCAGAACCATCTGCTACACCAACATAAAAGAATTTGGGAGATTGCGCTTAAACTAACCGGAGCTGATTTCTATCATTCACATACACCCTTATGGCGCAACCGCCAACTGCAAGAACTAATGCACTTGCCTGGTGCTGCAAAGTGGGCTACTAAGGGAATCACATATTTATTTCAGGTACTTACACCCCTAGGGGTGAGACATTTTCAAGCACTTAGAGAGGAATTTGACCTACCTGCAAACATGCTGTTTAGCTATATGCAGCTGAGACATGCTCTACGGGCCCAATTCATAGATGGTTTTCCTAACACACAAACACTACCTATGGTTGAAGTGATTATAGGCGAAGAACCAGATAAATTGACATCCAACCTATATAGCATTATACGGGCGCGCTCAGTAGCAAGAATTATAGATAGTGCTAAAAATAGGTGGGTAGAGGACATAGGCCCAATAGAAGACTCGGAATAGGAGGAAGCACTGGAGAATGTCAAGAAATCATCCCCAACACTTTCCGAACGTTTGACTCAGCTGTATATTATCCACAAAGCCTACCTTACCCCCTCACGGTTGGCCAAATTCTCACGCGACCAGGATCCCAACTGTCCAGGGTGCTCAGCTAATCCATGTTCTTTTGTTCATTTAATATGGGAATGCCCAAACATCCAGCACTATTAGACACAGGTTATAAAATTTTTATACGACCACATGGGCTCACCCTTACAACTTGATCCCAAAACATGCCTGCTAGGCATCTTGCCAGACGCCGACACTGAAAAGTATTTGGCAACTTTCCTCCACGAAACTTTGTTCTGTGCCAGAAAAGTGATTGCCAGACACTGGATGAGGACTAGCCCCCCCACAGTCCGAGCCTGGATTGGTGAAATAAACAAAGCACTGCCATACAAGCAAGTACTATACAGACACAGAGGGTGCCCAGCCAAGTATAACAGAATCTGGGATAGGTGGCTCAACTCCAGTGAAACTTGTATTGAATAATTACATAACCGAGGGAAACCTTGACATTTACAGTACCTACACTACACTGATTATTCCGTAATGTTAAATGTAATACCAATACGACAACTGGATATGGTTGGAGGACATAGGGAAGAATAGAATAATATTCAGCGTAATGTACTTAGGAACACTAATACTAATGTGAACCTCTGATGTAATGGAAATTGCATCTAACAAACTCTTTCTAATTTTTATTTCTTTCTTTTTCTTCTCTTGTTTGTACTAGTGTACTTTGATTAATCTGTACCAGGGGAACAAATGTATTCCATACATGTATGGTTGTTCTCGTACTTGTTTTTTTTTATTGCTGACAATCAATAAACATGCTCTTGTTTAAAAAAAAAAAAAAAAAAAAAAAAATCTCAACAGGAACATAAAAATAGAGGCCTTCAAAATGGAGAGTCTGCAGTCCATACTTCTGGCTGTGAACCTGGGCGACTGGATGCTCTCCGTAGATTTATCGGACGCTTATCTACACATTCCAATTCATCCCGCCTTTCAAAAATTCCTCCGATTTGCCATCAACAAAAGCCACTTCCAATTCCAGTGCCTTCCTTTCGGCATTTCGTCGGCTCCCAGGACATTCACCAAGGTCCTCCTACCCTTGGTTGCATTCCTCAGGGAAAAGGGTCTGCGAGTCCACCATTATTTGGACGACATCCTGCTCTTGGCAGAAGATCAAAGAACTTTGCTATGTCATCAGAGAATCTTACTCACGACTCTCCAGGACTTCGGTTGGCTAATCAACTGGAAAAAGAGCAGTCTAGGACCCACACAAAACATGGTATTTCTGGGAGCGGATCTGAACACCAAATTGAACAGGGTACAACTCCCTCAGGAGAAGATTCAGCCTCTAGTACAGAAGATGCAGAGATTACTATCAGCGAGGCATCTTCCAGCCAGAATCTGCTTGAGTGTGCTAGGGTCCATGGCTGCAACCCTGCCCATGGTGCAGTGGTCACAATGGCACATGAGAGTCCTGCAAAACTCCTTTCTGAGGCAGTGGAATGGAGTATCGATGCGTCAGACCATTACCATCTCCAGACCAATGAAGCAATCAGTGTGGTGGTGGACACACTTCACCAACCTCAGGAAATACAAGCTGATAGTTCCCCTAGATCCGATAATAGTCACTTCGGATGCCTGTCAGAGCGGCTGGGGAGCCCACTGTCAAGATCGAGCAGCCCAGGGCCGATGGCAGTTCCGGGCCCAGGATATAGTATCGAATATACTGGAACTCAGGGCAGCCTTCCAGGCCCTCATGGCATTTGCACCAGTCCTCAGAGGGAAGAACGTGCTTATCCGGATGGACAACAAGGTGGCAGTGTCCTACATCCAGAAGCAAGGGGGTACCAAGAGTCTCACACTGTTGGAGGAAGTCCGTCCTATCTTGGAATGAGCACAGGCACACCTAGCAGACTTAAAAGCAATATATGTTCCTGCGGCACAGAACATGTTAGCCGATTACTTGAGTCGAGAGACTCTTTCCAACAACGAATGGTCCCTGAGTCTCCAGGCCTTTTCTCTTCTTACGGAGACATGGGGAGTGTCAGAGATCGACTTAGCAGCCACTCCTGCGAATACGAAGTGTCGGAGGTTTCTGTCCAGAGCATCTTTCCCTTCAGCCGAAGGGATAGATTGTCTAATTCACCCATGGAACTTCAAGTTGGGGTACATATTCCCGCCAACTCCGTTAATTGCAAGATTCCTATCCAGGCTTCGGAGATCTTCAGCCACGGTAATCGCGGTAATCCCTCTTTGGCCGAGAAGACCATGGTTCACGACCATATTGCAGCTTAGCCTTCAACCTCCAATCCTTCTTCCGGTAACTCCCGGATTTACTATTTCAAAGCCAATTTCTACATCCAGCTCCAGAGAAGTTGCATCTGATGGCATGGAAGTTGAGAGGGTTAGGTTAAGGGAACAAGGCTGCTCACAGGAAGTAATATCAACCCTGATGCAAGCCAGGAAAAGCACCACCAACACCACCTATACAAGAATTTGGAACAAATTCTTTACAATGGCGCAGCAGAAGGGATGGGATCCTATTGCTCCAGAACCTTCTCAAATCCTAGAGTTCCTCCAGTCAGGAGTCAACAAAGGTCTAAGTTCAAGTACCCTTAAGGTACAAGTATCCGCCTTGTCGGCCAAAACAGGCACCAGATGGGCATTACATCCACTGGTTATCCTATTCCTGAGAGCCTGTCTAAAAATCAAACCTCCTAAGAAACCATTTTTTCCATCATGGGATCTCTCAGTAGTTCTCGATGCCTTCACCAATCCTCCTTTTACTCCATCTGAATCAATATCTCTGTGGGATCTGACTCTAAAACTGTCTTTTCTCATTGCAATTACATCAGCAAAGAGGGTATCTGAAATCCAAGCACTGATGGCATCAGAACCTTACTTAGTATTCTTCCCTGATAAGGTAGTACTAAGACCTTCTGACCACTTCATCCCGAAGGTAGCAACTTCCTTCCACTACAACCAAGATATTGTCTTACCATCCTTCACTAATGATCAGGGTGAACCTCATCCTCTGGATGTTAAAACTACCATCATTAGTTACCTGGCGGCTACAAATTCTTTTAGGATGACGGATACCCTCATGGTCATTCCACATGGAAACAGACGAGGTCAAGCGGCTACTTCGCGTACTATCGCCTCCTGGTTAGTCAAGTCCATCAAGAAGGCATACTCCATGCGTCATATGGCAATTCCTGAAGGCATCAGGGCTCACTCGACCAGGGCAGTGGCTAACTCCTGGGCAGCGTATTGCAGGGTTTCACCGGAGACTATTTGCAAAGCAGCAACTTGGTCCTCCAGACATACTTTCATTTCTCACTATAGAGTAGATTCTGCTCACTTGGCTATGGCAGACTTCAGTAGATCTGTTGTTAGAGCCAATTTTTCCGCATTATAAGGAATAAATATTATTTTCTTGCACCCACCCGACTGGCGAGTTATTTCCCAGTGTGTGCTGCCATGGAGGCGTCAGGAAAACGGAAAATTGTATACTCACCTTTCCGTAATTTTCCTTTCCTGACGCCTCTCCATGGCAGCACACAGATTCCCACCCCGTTTTATGGTGATATATTTACAGAGAATGCAGCGGTGTGTCTCCCCTTCAAAATTATAGTTAACCAATCCTGTCAGGTTGTGGGGGCGGAGTCACAACCCAGTGTGTGCTGCCATGGAGAGGCGTCAGGAAAGGAAAATTACGGAAAGGTGAGTATACAATTTTCCGTTTTCTCTGAGGCTGATTTACTAAAGGAGTTGAGAATCTTCGCTCAATAAATTGTAGCTGTGTTCACTTTGAATACCCAGTTGTGTGCAGATTTAATAAATAAAAAGAATTCTCTGTAAATCGGGTGCTTTGTATTTTTATGAAAATTTTCCTATACTTCACAAAGTTCTTCTTTTGCCCAGGCTACACTGGCTTATATTTAAAGTGTTACTAAACCCAGGAACCTGCATTCAGAATATCTTTACTCCCACAGTACACAGAACATGGAAATGCAATTATTTTAGTAAATATAAACTGCTAAAACCTTTTTCTTATCAGCAGTATATAGCAGTCTTGTGGCTTCTATCAGTGTCTGGTTAAAGCTTGTAGGAGGAGTTTTCATTCTTCTCTGACTGTCCTATGAGGCTGCCGGACCCCTGACCTTCTGCCTGGACAGTGCCGATTGCCCCTGTGCTGATCACATGCACCCTCCCAAGAAAAAAACTCTAGCAATACACGCTACACTGAGCATGTGCAGAGTGCCTCCAAGGCTCTGCACCATCAGGAGATGGTTAGGGGACATTCACAGACATGACTAGGCATGATGGGAATTGTAGTTCCTGAACAACTGGAGGGCCATAGTTTGAAGACCCCTGGTCTAGAGTGAGAATTACAAGCATGCTTTACTGCATATACAGACTGATTTTACTGTTGTGGGTTTAGTAACACTTTAAGTACCAAAAGAAAAGCCTGGTGTACAGACTATATCGGACCTCACTAAAAGAAATACAAAAAGATATAAACAAAAATAATAATAAAGAAAAAGTGACTGAAGTTTAATCACCATGAAATACTGTTTTATTCATGCAAAACTTTTAACAACAGTACCATGGTATTTTATATTGGTATATTTATATACAATACTGAATGGTTGACATACTAGATCTCTGCAAGTGAGGACCCATCTTCTTGGCATATTTTAACTTACCATGTTTTTTAAAAGGTTTGTATGAATAAAAACAATATATAAACCTTGAGTAAATAGAATTAATTTCAGTCCAGTTCTATTGTTATTATTTATTTATTTTATTATTATTATTTATTTTTCTTTATATTTTTGTGTATTTTATTTTATGTGAGGTCCGTTGAAGTCCATAAACCAGGGTTTTCCTTTTGGGACTTAAATATTATAGTTTGTACTGGGGACTCCGGACCAAGACAAGGAACTTGAATCATTCTGTAATCATTTTAGGTATCTTGTTTTGTTATACCTTTTAGCGGTACTGAGCTTAAAGTATGCATACAAAAAAACAAGCACAATTACAATAAGAAAGTAAGTAGGCTGGTTATTAAAAACACAGGTCATAAAGGTGCCATTTAAAGTCGTTATAATTTATACTAAATACAATTAAGCAATGTTATTGTAATTTATGTATATTATATTATTTTTTAGTTTATAAGCTTTCCTGCTATTGTGAAGGAATTAGAATTAGATGTTACCTGCCAGACTGTGTATTTTATGTGACCAGCCTCTTATTTTTAATGGACAGGTTTAAAAAATATTCCCCAGCTCCCACTCCCTATAACCTAACATACTCTAATTAAAAAAATCTACCACTATCCCCAGGGTGCCCACTTACCTCTGTCTGATGAGCGCGGTCTTGAGCACTGTTTAGATCCTCCATGGAGAAATCTTGGTGCTGCCTAAACATTAACTTCCCATAGACTTTAATGGGGCCCTACTCCAATGGAAGGAGTATGGCTTATACCAACCTATGAAAAGGGCTAATAAGATTTCTGATGTAAAAACAATGGGCTGCGAAAGGGTTGGGGGGGATTTCTGCCATCAGAGTGAGGTAAGTGGGAACTTGGATCAGGGGGATTTTTGCTTAGAGTATGTTTGGAGGAGGGAGGAAAGGGGGAGGTGGAGTGCTTTTATCGAAATTTGAACCTATACTTTAATGTTGAAAATTGGATTTAAGGCAATAATATTGGATATAATAAGCTGCAGAATGGACCAGATATACCACAGAGAAGTGAAAGCTAGCATCAAAAATTTCATAAGTCCCTTTCAAAATTTATGGACAAGCACAAAGCACCAGTGTGTCGTAATTCATGTACTTACTATTTGGGTTTGCCTCAATTATTGTTAATGTAATAACAAGGACCCTGTAGAAATGTTGTGCATTAACCGCCTCCTCCTGAGATGAGTGAGGTATGATTCATTTCTATAAATTATTATCGGGCTTGTTGTGAAGGGTACTGATGAGGTGCAAATTTCTGTAGCCTATACCAAATAATTACATGCAGCCAGTCAGAGCAATGATGATTTTTGACTGGTTGCATTTGGTTGCAGCACATTAAACAAGAGAAGTACTCAATCCCTATATCCCAATCAAACAGACTGCGGGGTGCTGAAGCCCAACTCCAGGTTTCTTGTCATCTTGCTTCCAATAGGACAGTGATCTCCAAATTGTGGCCCAGGGGCCAGATGCAGCCCTTTGCTTGCCTTTATCTCACCCTTGGGGCACTATTCCTCCCACTGACAACAACAGTAGGGAACTATTCCTTCCACTGACACCAACGATGGAGCATTATTCCTCCCAATAATACTAACTATTTCTCTCCCTAATACCAAAGATGGGGCATTGTTTCTTGGGCACCGTCTGCCCCCCTAAAGTCTGAAGGACAGTAAACTGGTCCTTTCTTTAGAAAGTTAGGAGTCCCCTGCCCTAGACTGTTCATTGAGCCAGAAGAGTGACTGTTGCTGTGTGCCTGGCTGCTATTGCACTAATCTGGGAAAGGAACCTGGGACAAACGGCTGCCCCTTTTGGGGGTGAGCACTACAGTAACATGCAGGCTGAGAGGGCAAGAATGACAGCTTTCACCAGTGCCTTCCCACAAAAGGTTTTTTTTTTTTTAACAAAGTGCTTTTTAAAAGCAAGCCTGTCACTTTGATGGTTGTGTTTAAGGGAGAAAAGGACCTAAAAGTACAAACTTCAAGATACCTATATGTACTCTTATGCCGCGTACGCACGGTCGGACTTTTCAGCTACAAAAGTCCGACAGCCCATCCGACAGACTTTCGACAGACTTTTGGCAGACTTTCAACTGACTTTCTAATGACCGGACTTGCCTACACACGATCATACCAAAGTCCGATGGATTCGTACGTGATGACGTACACCAGACTAAAATAAGGAAGTTGATAGTCAGTAGCCAATAGCTGCCCTAGCGTCGGTTTTTGTCCGTCAGACTAGCATACAGACAAGCGGATTTCTGGGTCCGGTGGAGCTACGACGTAAAGATTTGAAGCATGTTCCAAATCTAAAGTCCGTCAGATTTGCGACTGGAAAAGTCCGCTGAAGCCCAAAGACGATCGGATTGTTCACCGGATTTGGTCCGTCGGCATCCGTCAGACAAGTCCGGTCGAAAAGTCCGACCGTGTGTACACGGCATTAGTTCTGAAGTGCTCCATGGGGTCCCTGTACTCAGTATATAGTGCCTGCGCCTGGCTCCAGAGTGGGAGCTTCACTGCACATTCTCAAAATTGGTGGTAACAGTGATATTTCCATATTGTGTAATCTGGGATCAGAGGCTCCCGAGTCGCTCAAGTTTTCAGCATTTGCAAAGCGCAGTCCGTCAGATTGGAAAGTATATATGTTCACCCAGCATTGCAGAGTGCTGTGTTATTCTGAACGTCACATGCTAGGCACTCATGCCAATAGCTTTCTGCCAGAGGAGCAATAGCAACTCAGTCCGGTTGTTGGCCAAAATAAACTCAGCTTCTGGGTGTGCTTTGCATCCAATGTCCATGTGGATGCTTCCTAACTGAGCCTGTATACATAAAGATATCCTGCCAGGATAAAAAGAAAAATGGTAGCCACCACTGGCATCTAATTTTTGAAGCTGTAACTCTTACCTTTTGCTTTACTGCTTAATGAATCTCTAACAGCACTGATTTACAGCCAATAAAATGAGCAATGCATTTTTGAAATCCCAACAAAATAAAAAGGTCTGCAGAGTTGAAGATTGTGTGCTCTTGATGTATCCCAATGTGTACAGTGCTTGTCTTGTAGCCTAACGCTAGGTTCACACTATCTTCGCATGCGCCTCACAGCAGGATCTTTGGATCGGATAGCCCCCCGTCGTTCAGATACGGTGTTTTTCTGTCGTTTCATAGATGACCTCCCGTTCATCACATCCGATGAAAATGCAGATCATAATACCTGGCTATCATATTTTAATGACAACACTTTAAATTTAATATTCACGGGAGTTCTGCATGCCAACACCATAGAATTCTTGGATGTGAGATTGGTGGGCACAGGGGGGTCAGTTCATACCAGTCTCTACAGAAAACCCACTGCAGATAATCCTTTACTCAGAGCTGATTCTGCACATCCTGGCCACACCATCAGAGGGGTGCCATACGGACAATTTCTCAGATTAAAATGTCTATGTAGCACACCCGAGACTTTTGACATGGAAGCCAATAACAGGGCACATAGATTGAAGATTTGGGGTTATTCTGACACACTAATTAACAAATAACTTAATACTGTCAGAGCCATTCTTAGACATTCACTCCTAAAAGAAAAATTTGACAAAAAGACAAGTCACAAATCGCTCAAATCTTTAGCCAGTATTCCAGTTTTCTCAACGCCATACAGTTCAGAATTCATGAAGATTAAGGGGATCATTACTAAGTACCTTCCCATTTTATTTAATGACCTGATCTATAGCAATATCCTCTCTGAAGGAATTCAGGTGGTCTCTCGTAGAGCACCCACTTTGGGTCGCTCCCTTTCACCCAGCCTATTTCTTACTAGCCAATCGAAATCTAACTGGTTAAGTTTCACGGGGAACTTTAAATGTGTCATTAAGAGCTGCAATTATTACAGCCACATTAAAAAAGGTAAACGGATCCAGTCTTGCAGTAATGGTAGAAGGTTTAACATTTCCTCTTTCATTAATTGCAACACTCAGTATCTGTTATATGTCATCACCTGTGAAATTTGCAAGATACAATATGTCGGCCGTACAACACGTCGCCTTAGGGACCGTTTGTATGACCATCTATATGACATTGAAAAGGACAAGTTAACTAATGTGGCTAAACATTGGATTTTTGTACACCATAAAGACACATCAAGTCTTTTTATCCAAGGCACTGAAAGGATTGTGACTCCCGTTAGGGGAGGAGATAGATTCCAGTTACTGTGTAGGCGTGAAGTATATTGGATATTTTCTTTAAACACCAGAATCCCGTCAGGCTTGAGTTATGAATGGGATGTTTCCCATTATTATGATTAAATTTTACCTGGCATATATATTTCCCCCCCACTTCCTTCCCCTCCTCCCTTTTTTCCTTTTCTTTCATTCCCACTCCCCCCCTTCCCCCCTCTTCTTCCTCCCCCTTTTCTTTCTCCCCCTTTTCTTCCTCCCCTTTCCCCCCTTTCCCCTCCCTTCCTTCCCTTTTCCTTTTCCCTTTCCCCCTCCCCTCCCCCCCCACGTTCCCTTCCCTCCTTTTGTCCAGCACTCGGTCTTGTACACTTGTTCTTGCATGAGCCGTGTACAGGTATATGTTTACATTCATGTACACACAACCTGGAGTACTGTACATATGGGCAGTTTACCCGCACACACATTCTCCTATTGTCAAACTTATGTGCTCATTTACCCAATCTGGTGTTCATACATGTCTGTTTGAGTTTACGAGATTATGGGTCCAAAATTTCATCAGCCTTATTAATAAAATTTAATTCATTTGAATTTAGTTTTGGTCTCAATCCCATTAGACCGATCGTTAAAGTTGATACAACATTTTTTCAATCTGGATATCGCTGTGTCTATGGACACAGCCAGGTCCGTTTTACTGTTTCAACATATAACAAAGGCATTTTCCCTTCTTCTTGTTCGTTTTGTTGGTTTTATGTTAAGGTGCTGTCTTTTAGATTCCTCTCTAGGTTTTCATATTAGCGGCTTGTTTATATAGATATCGTTATTTACATACATGTTCATACACAAGATGACCGCATAGTCTACATTTACAATTTGGGAATGGTTCGCCCTCCCGTTTTTATATAGAGAGCCATCTACGAGAGTTCTTTTCATGGGGCCCAGATAGGTATTACTATTAAATACATTATATGGGTACCCCATTTTTCATATTTTTTTCTTATTTAGGTTTTGGACAATGATTCTTTAGATATCTCAAATTGTTGAATTTTTAATAACATACCTGTTTAGGGATGTTGGAGTTCACAGCCCACTATTGTCCTATAAGCACGGAGTCGATCCTTGTATATGATGTTATTATATGTCAATATATTTATTTTCATTTATACATATGTTTGTGATATATTTGTTTTCTTTTAGATCATGGGCCAGATGATTATGGATCGTTTACATAAATATTTGTATGTCTTTCTTTTTTTCCCTTTTTTGCCATCTGAGATCACGACATTTGTTGTGGTGATTTATTGCATCTTTTCTTTAGACATATTATACATATGTTTATTGATAATTACATTAATTATTATGTTTATTTTGGTATTTTCGTAGTTTATTTTTACACTTTTATTACTACCACTGAACTTGTTTGCTCCCCCCCCCCTTTTCTGATGCTTTCAGACATATAGATTTACACGAATCTGTCATCCCACAAACACATTTGTGCCCATGTTCTATATATAAACACTTATTGACACAGATTCAGCTCACATTTTTTAATATACATGCCATTATGCATACTTCCAATTTTTTTTATTTTCATTCATTCTCGCAGTGGAAATATTATTCACTTCTTGTATTCTTTGCCCGCCCTCGTTTTCTTGGGGCGAGGTGTTTTATTTGATTATGTTCTAGCATCATTTCACCAATACAAGAACTTAGAGTCCATGTTGAGCTTTGTATCTGACAATGTAGGCTCCAGTCACTTTAGTACTTTTCCAATGCTTTAATAGGAGATAACTGGAATAAGTAGCAGGAAAGAGGTAGAAGAAGAGTTGCAGGGAAGTTCAAATACCTTTTCTTTGTGTAGCACTAAGGAATTAAATCTTTGCCTACCCGGATAGGTCTCTCTCACTGACCTAGCAGTCTCTGCCACAGACTTGAGAAGAATAATTTAATTGTACAATCCTCTGCCACAGGACGTAGTAGTTTTAGATGAACAGCAACACAGTACCAGAACCTTTAAGCCGACCCGGCAGTACTTGTGCGGTAGATTAGGTTAAGATGCATCCTCCAATTGAGTCACCAGGCCCCTCTTGAGACCAGCCTTCCGTACGGTCCTCTCCAAGACGAGTCCTCCCCTGGGTCTTCTCAATTGTCCGGCTTCTTCCCGCAGGACAGACAGCACAGGACCATCTCCCTAGTAGTGGTAGGCCTCAGACAGGCTTCTGGGCCTACTTGCACGGCTGCAGCAACGCAGCCCTCCGGCCTGGAGGGCCGCAAGGTAGAACTCCTCCCTAGCACATGGCATCTATCCCTTAAATACTCTTTCCCAGAATGCCCTGCAACGGACAACCTCCGCCGAGTTACCTCTGGGAAAGAAGAGCACTCAATACACTTCAGCTTGTTGCTTTCCAACACTGACCTATAACAGAACAGAGGCTAATTTAGCCATAGTTTAAATTTAAACTATGTACAGAAAAGGTGACCCACTAAATTTACATATAAGCGGTAGATTAGAACTCTACCAGCGCTACATATATATATTTTAATGTTGTACCACTTATGACATCTATACACGGCGATTTGGTCACGTCTATATTTCACTTTTTATCTTTCATTTTTCATCATTCACTTTTTATTTTATCCGTTGCTTATATACACCTAATAACCATGTATGTTCCCACTTTTAACAAATTTATTACTCGACAACAGGTGTAGAGATCTCACATGGTTGGTTCCCAGCTGTTTTGAATCTTTCCACCATTACATGGTAACATGTCCTATTATTTTGAGCATACATGTGGTTTTTTATTTCCATGTTTGCCAGCTATGAGTAAGCACTTAATGTAAGTGTGAAATGCGTCAGCTGTTTTTCTGTACCACCCCACTGTGGTGCCCTGTGTACTCCATGACCCTGTTCTACGAATAAAGGCGAATATAATTTATTCCACTGTGCGGCTGTCCAGATTTCTTCGTCCATATCTACTTTTCACAGCAGGAGTCCGGTGCGTCCCCAATCACTATTTCAGCCTGAATTTTTGGCTGAATTCTTCAGACCTAAAACTGACCAAAAGATGCTCAGGGCTCCTGTGCAAATTCGCACTGAAGCCGCAGCGGAGATATGTGAACCGGCTCCATCGATAGCCGGTCAAAATTTCCTGCTATTGCGATTTGGATGCTGAGAAACCGCATCCAATTTGCAATAGTGTGAACCCAGCCTTAAGGTTGTGCGTTCAAATCTGCATGCATAAAACCCAGTGTGTTGAGCCACCAAATGTTTTTCAATTGTTCTCATCATGTCCTATTTGGTATATAGTTCTACAGAGAAGTTTGATTGCTTACTAGAGCCTGTGGTGTATGGTGTTGTTGTCCTGATGTTGAGTGCTTGAAGCCCTAGATTTCTTAGTTCAAATCTGATGTGTTACTGTTAAAGTGTTTTATGGGCAAGTAAATGTTTTTCAAATTTGTCCCATCATATCATCTTCAGTATATAGTACTACAGAGAATTTGTTTTGTTGGCTAGAGCCAGTGGTGCATGGTGTTGTTGTGCTACTGATGAGTGCTTGAAGCCCTAGATTTCATGGTTCTAATCTCTGATGTGGTGATAGTTTTATGTTTCAAAGGCCGCCTTAGAGAGTCTAGATCCATGATATAGGCTCACTAGCAACTACATGTCATGTCTTCTGGTTCTGTGGTGCAGTCTGTAAGCTCCTGAAGTTTGAATCAGAGGTCTGTAGGTTCGATTCCCACTAAGTGAACAAAGATGGTTCCTCAAAGTACAATTAAGACTTTGGAGGTTGTGTGAAGGGTGGACGATATTATAAAGGACTCGTGAATCTCTGATGTGGTAATAGTTTTATATTTCAAAGGCTTAGAGAGTCTAGATCCATGATATAGGCTCACTAGCAACTACTTCTGATGTCTTCTGGTTTGGTGGCGCAGTCTGTAAGCTCCTGAAGTTTGAAGAATCAGAGTGTTGTAGGTTCGATTCCCGTGTGAGCAAAGATGCTTCCTCAAAGCAGCACCAAGTCTTTGGGGGTTGTGTGACAGGCGGCTGAAATAGTAAAGACTGTGATGAAGTGGTCAGGACTTGACTAAGTTGGTGGTGCGGACCACCATCAGTGGGGCTTGTGTAAACCTGTGACCCTAAAACTGGGGGCAGGAATACAGTGAATGAGATGGGCATGTTGATGAAAATTATGAGATTTCTTGGTAAAATGCCAAAAAAATCACAAAAATGTCTTCTTGACTTGGTGTCTTCTTGCTCCTTTAGGGTGGCACTTATTGTTTTAATGCTGTGCTTTCTCTGTGGCTTTCATTAACCTGGCTTCTGGTTGGAGCTGAGTTCATTCACATGGTGTCTGGTTGCCCACTTGCTTGTCGTTTGCTTCATTGAGATTTCATTCACATGGTGCCAAGTTTACTCACTTGCTTCATTGAGGAATCATTTGCATTGTGCCAAGGTTACCCACTTGCTTGTTGCTCGTTTCATTGAGGGATTAGTCACATGGTGCCAAGGATATCCACTTGTCTGTCACTTGCTTCATTCATATGATGCCAAAGTTACTCACCTGATGGTTACTTGGCTGGACCTTGCTTCATTGAGGGTTTATTCACACAGTGCCAAGGTTACTCACCTGAACCTTGCTTTATCAAGGGTTTGTTCACACAGTGCCAAGGTTACTCACCTGATGGTTACTTACTTGATGGTTTTTCAGCTGGACCTTGCTTCATTGAGGGTTTGTTCACATGGTGCCAAGGTTATCCACTTGCTTGGTGCCCCAAACGGCTTTGAGTAGGCTTTTGGTCTGGTATGCTTTGGGAACCGAACTCATGGTCGTCCAACTCCATGTTCACCACCCTGCATGCTGCGCCACAGACTAGGATGCTCAAACCTGACAGCAGTGCTTATACATACTAAATTCAAGCAAAATTCAAGCTGCAAAGTGTAGTAACCCGTAGCAACCAATATGAAGAGGTTTCAAAAGAGGATTAGTTGCTATTGGTTTCAGCAATGTGTACAATATTAATAAATAAATATGCAAAGGTGACCACCTGAGGATTCAAACTCACGACCAGCTGAATGCGAGTTCATCAACATATCCCCTAAGTTATAGTCTCAGATGGGGATTTTGCCCAAAACCAGAGTTGTAATATCATGCTATACCATATGATCAATGGATTAATCAGTGGATTAATGTACTAAATTGCCATCATCTAACAAAAACTAGTCTCCCAGTTGACCTTCCAAAGGATAATCCTAATTGCTACTTGCAAAGTACATAAACCCTAAGCAACCAGCAAACAAAAAGGTGGTCGCTTGAGGATTTGAACTTGCAAACTTATCGTTTGTGAGATCAGCGGCATACATGCAGGGCCACTGCCTTGGCTGGTGGGCGGAGCTTAAAACTAAAGCTTTAATTTTATGAAATAACACGTGGCTTAATATTAATATTAAAATTAAAAAAATATTAAATAAGTTGCTACCATCAGACCTTAGACTAGTCCACCTTTTGGCCTAGAGGAAATTCCCATTTAGTAAAACTGTACTTTCCATTCTCCATTGCCATGAGCCAATTAATAAGAAAGGCTAAATCTTTGCAATTTTAAGTCATTTGAGGATTCAAACTTGCAACTATTTCACTTGCTAGCCCAGTGTCTTACATACAAGACCACTACCTCAGATAGTGGGTGGCTTTCAAAACTAGACCTTTAATTTAATGGAATACCATATGACTAGTGCATTAATATCTGAATATTTTACTAAATTGCTACCATCACATCCTAGGCTAGTCTGCCACTTGGCCTAGAGGAAATTCCCATTTTGTAAAACTGCACTTTTAAGAGTCCATTGCCATGAAACACAGGGCACTATCTCAACTGCTGCCCACACAGTGCAGTAATCCATAGAAATTAATAAGAAAGGATAAGTCCTCTGAAAGTTGATTGGTTCCTTTAGGTTTTTGCAATTTTAATAAATGAATCTGAAAATGTGGGCTCCTAGGGGTTTGAACTCACAACCATTTTACTTGTTAGCCCAGTGTTTTACATACAAGACCACTGCCTCAGATGGTGGGTGGGGCTCAAAACTAGACCTTTCATTTAATGGCATACCATATGACTAGTGCATTAATATTTGAATATTTTACTAAATTGCTACCATCAGACTCTAGATTACTTTTGTCACTTGCCCATTGATGTAGCACAAGGTGTAGAGTGCTTGTCTTGTAGGCTAAAAGTTGTGTGTTTAAATCTGCACGCAGAAAAGCCCAGTTTTGTGTTTTATGAGCCACCAAATGTTTTTCAAGTGTTCTCATCATGTTGTATTTGGTATATACTTCTACAGAGAAGTGGAAAAGCTGGCTAGAACCTGTGGTGCAAGCTGTTGTGCTGCTGTTGAATGCTGTAAAGCCTTGGATTTCTTGCTTTGAATCTGATGTGGTAACAGTTAAGTGCAATAAAACATAGCAATTAATAATAAAGGATAAGCCCTTGCAATTTTAATAAATTAGTCACTTGGGGATTTGAACTTGCAATCATTTCACTTGCTAGCTCAGTGTCTTACATACAAGGCCACTGCCTCAGATGGTCGGGTGGGTTAGGTTCAAAACTAGACCTTTAATTTAATGGAATACCATATGACTAGTGCATTAATATTTGAATAGTTTACAAAGTTGCTTCCATCAGACCCTAGACTACTTTTGTCACTTACCCATTGATGTAGCTCAAAGTGTAGAGTGCTTGTCTTTTAGCTTAAAGGTTGTGTGTTCAAATCTGCATGCAGAAAAGCCCAGTATTCTGTTTTATGAGCCACCAAACGTTTTTCATTTGTTCTCCTGATATTATATTTGGTCTATAGTTCTACAGAGAAGTGAAAAGCTGGCTAGAACCTGTGGTGCGTGTTGTTGTTGTTGCGCTGCTGTTGAATGCTGTAAAGCCTTGGATTTCTTAGTTTGAACCTGATGTGGTAACAATTAAGTGTTAAATGCGATAACACATAGCAATTATTAAGAAAGGATAAGCCCTTGCAATTTTAATAAATTAATCACTTGGGGATTCAAACTTGCAATCATTTCACTTGCTAGCTCAGTGTCTTACATATAAGGCCACTGCCTCAGATGGTGGGTTGGGTTCAAAACTAGACTTTTAATTTAATGGAATATCATATGACTAGTGCATTAATATTTTACTAAATTGCTACCATCAGACCCTAGACTACTTTTATCACTTGCCCATTGATGTAGCTCAAGGTGTAGAGTGCTTGTCTTGTAGCTTAAAGGTTGTTCAAATCTGCACGCAGAAAAGCCCAGTTTTGTGTTGTATGAGCCACCAAATGTTTTTCACTTGTTCTTATCATGTTGTATTTGGTATATAGTTCTACAGAGAATTGGAAAAGCAGGCTAGAACCTGTGGTGCGTGTTGTTGTTGCGCTGCTGTTTAATGCTGTAAAGCCTTGGATTTCTTAGTTTGAAGCTGATGTGGTAACAATTAAGTGTTAAGTGCAATAACACATAGAAATTAATAAGAAAGGATAAGCCCTTGCAATTTTAATAAATTAGTCACTTGGGGATTCAAACTTTCAAACATTCACTTGCTAGCTCAGTGTCTTACATATAAGGCCACTGCCTCAGACGGTGAGTTGGGTTCAAAACTAGACCTTTAATTTATTGGAATACCATACGACTAGTGCATTAATACTTGAATATTTTACTAAATTGCTACCATCAGACCCTAGACTAGTGGTATCAATTGCCTGTTGATGTAGCTCAAGGTGTAGGGTGCTTATCTTGAACTTAACCACTTGACGACCGCCTCACGCCGATGTACGTCGGCAAAGTGGCACGGACAGGCAAAATCACGTACAGGGTACGTGATTTGCCTTCCGCGGGTGGGGGGTCCGATCGGACCCCCCCCCGGTGCCCGAGGCGGTCGTCTTTTGTCCAGCGGCGATCGGTGATGAGGGGGAGACCATCCGTTCGTGGCCCCCCCCTCGCGATCGCCGCCGGCCAATGAAAACACTCCTTTGCTGCTGTATGCTAAACAGCAGCAAAGGAAGTGATGTCATCTCCCCTCGGGTCGGTATTTTCCGTTCCGGCCCGAGGAGAGAAGACATCTATGTGAGTGCACCAACACACACACACACAGTAGAACATGCCAGGCATACAAAACACCCCGATCCCCCCCCCGATCGCCCCCCGATCGCCCCCCAATCACCCCCCCCCCCCCTGTCACAAACTGACACCAGCAGTTTTTTTTTTTTTTTTTTTCTGATTACTGCATAGTGTCAGTTTGTGACAGTTACAGTGTTGGGACAGTGAGTACTACCCCCCTTTAGGTCTAGGGTACCCCCCTAACCCCCCCTAATAAAGTTTTAACCCCTTGATCACCCCCTGTCACCAGTGTCACTAAGCGATCATTTTTCTGATCGCTGTATTAGTGTCGCTGGTGATGCTAGTTAGTGAGGTAAATATTTAGGTTCGCCGTCAGCGTTTTATAGCGTCAGGGACCCCCATATACTACCTAATACATGTTTTAACCCCTTGATTGCCCCCTAGTTAACCCTTTCACCACTGATCACCGTATAACTGTTACGGTTGATGCTGGTTAGTTTGTTTATTTTTTATAGTGTCAGGGCACCCGCCGTTTATTACCAAATAAAGGTTTAGCCCCCTGATCGCCCGGCGGTGATATGCGTCGCCCCAGGCAGCGTCAGATTAGCGCCAGTACCGCTAACACCCACGCACGCAGCATACGCCTCCCTTAGTGGTATAGTATCTGTACGGATCAATATCTGATCTGATCAGATCTATACTAGCGTCCCCAGCAGTTTAGGGTTCCCAAAAACGCAGTGTTAGCGGGATCAGCCCAGATACCTGCTAGCACCTGCGTTTTGTGCCTCCGCCCGGCCCAGCCCAGCCCACCCAAGTGCAGTATCGATCGATCACTGTCACTTACAAAACACTAAACGCATAACTGCAGCGTTCGCAGAGTCAGGCCTGATCCCTGCGATCGCTAACAGTTTTTTTGGTAGCATTTTGGTGAACTAGCAAGCACCAGCCCCAGGCGTCAGATTAGCGCCAGTACCGCTAACACCCACGCACGCAGCATACGCCTCCCTTAGTGGTATAGTATCTGAACGGATCAGTATCTGATCCGATCAGATCTATACTAGCGTCCCCAGCAGTTTAGGGTTCCCAAAAACGCAGTGTTAGCGGAATCAGCCCAGATACCTGCTAGCACCTGCGTTTTGCCCCTCCGCCCGGCCCAGCCCAGCCCACCCAAGTGCAGTATCGATCGATCACTGACACTTACAAAACACTAAACGCATAACTGCAGCGTTCGCAGAGTCAGGCCTGATCCCTGCGATCGCTAACAGTTTTTTTTGTAGCGTTTTGGTGAACTGGCAAGCACCAGCCCCAGGCAGCGTCAGATTAGCGCCAGTACCGCTAACACCCACGCACGCACCGTACACCTCCCTTAGTGGTATAGTATCTGATCGCATCAATATCTGATCCGATCAGATCTATACTAGCGTCACCAGCAGTTTAGGGTTCCCAAAAACGCAGTGTTAGCGGGATCAGCCCAGATACCTGCTAGCACCTGCGTTTTGCCCCTCCGCCCGGCCCGGCCCAGCCCACCCAAGTGCAGTATCGATCGATCACTGTCACTTACAAAACACTAAACGCATAACTGCAGCGTTCGCAGAGTCAGGCCTGATCCCTGCGATCGCTAACGTTTTTTGGTAGCGTTTTGGTGAACTGGCAAGCGCCAGCGGCCTAGTACACCCCGGTCGTAGTCAAACCAGCACTGCAGTAACACTTGGTGACGTGGCGAGTCCCATAAGTGCAGTTGAAGCTGGTGAGGTGGCAAGCACAAGTAGTGTCCCGCTGCCACCAAAAAGACAAACACAGGCCCGTCGTGCCCATAGTGCCCTTCCTGCTGCATTCGCCAATCCTAATTGGGAACCCACCGCTTCTGCAGCACCCGTACTTCCCCCATTCACATCCCCAACCAAATGCAGTCGGCTGCATGAGAGGCATTTTTATGTCCTCCCGAGTACCCCTACCCAACGAACCCCCAAAAAAGATGTCGTGTCTGCAGCAAGCGCGGATATAGGCGTGACACCCGCTATTATTGTCCCTCCTGTCCTGACAATCCTGGTCTTTGCATTGGTGAATGTTTTGAACGCTACCATTCACTAGTTGAGTATTAGCGTAGGGTACAGCATTGCACAGACTAGGCACACTTTCACAGGGTCTCCCAAGATGCCATCGCATTTTGAGAGACCCGAACCTGGAACCGGTTACAGTTATAAAAGTTAGTTACAAAAAAAGTGTAAAAAAAAAAAAAAAATATGAAATAAAAAAAAATAGTTGTTGTTTTATTGTTCTCTCTCTCTCTATTCTCTCTCTCTATTGTTCTGCTCTTTTTTACTGTATTCTATTCTGCAATGTTTTATTGTTATTGTTATTGTTAATATGTTTTATCATGTTTGTTTTTCAGGTGTGTAATTATTTACACTTTACTGTGCTTTATTGTTAACCATTGTTAACCATTTTTTTGTCTTCAGGTACGCCATTCACGACTTTGAGTGGTTATACCAGAATGATGCCTGCAGGTTTAGGTATCATCTTGGTATCATTCTTTTCAGCCAGCGGTCGGCTTTCATGTAAAAGCAATCCTAGCGGCTAATTAGCCTCTAGACTGCTTTTACAAGCCGTGGGAGGGAATGCCCCCCCCCCCCACCGTCTTCCGTGTTTTTCTCTGGCTCTCCTGTCTCAACAGGGAACCTGAGAATGCAGCCGGTGATTCAGCCAGCTGACCATAGAGCTGATCAGAGACCAGAGTGGCTCCAAACATCTCTATGGCCTAAGAAACCGGAAGCTACGAGTATTTCATGACTTAGATTTCGCCGGATGTAAATAGCGCCATTGGGAAATTGGGGAAGCATTTTATCACACCGATCTTGGTGTGGTCAGATGCTTTGAGGGCAGAGGAGAGATCTAGGGTCTAATAGACCACAATTTTTTCAAAAAAGAGTACCTGTCACTACCTATTGCTATCATAGGGGATATTTACATTCCCCGAGATAACAATAAAAATGATTAAAAAAAAAAATATGAAAGGAACAGTTTAAAAGTAAGATTAAAAAAGCAAAAAAATAATAAAGAAAAAAAAAAAAAAAAAAAAAAACACCCCTGTCGCCCCCTGCTCTCGCGCTAAGGCGAACGCAAGCGGCGGTCTGTCGTCAAACATAAACAGCAATTGCACCATGCATGTGAGGTATCACCGCGAAGGCCAGATCGAGGGCAGTAATTTTTCCAGTAGACCTCCTCTGTAAATCTAAAGTGGTAACCTGTAAAGGCTTTTGAAGGCTTTTAAACATGTATTTATTTTGTTGCCACTGCACGTTTGTGCGCAATTTTAAAGCATGTCATGTTTGGTATCCATGTACTCGGCCTAAGATCATCTTTTTTATTTCATCAAACATTTGGGCAATATAGCGTGTTTTAGTGCATTAAAATTAAAAAAAGTGTGTTTTTTCCCCAAAAAATGCGTTTGAAAAATCGCTGCGCAATTACTGTGTGAAAAAAAAAAATGAAACACCCACCATTTTAATCTGTAGGGCATTTGCTTTAAAAAAATATATAATGTTTGGGGGTTCAAAGTAATTTTTTTGCAAAAAAAAAAAACTTTTTCATGTAAACAATAAGTGTCAGAAAGGGCTTTGTCTTCAAGTGGTTAGAAGAGTGGGTGATGTGTGACATAAGCTTCTAAATGTTGTGCATAAAATGCCAGGACAGTTCAAAACCCCCCCAAATGACCCCATTTTGGAAAGTAGACACCCCAAGCTATTTGCTGAGAGGCATGTCGAGTCCATGGAATATTTTATATTGCGACACAAGTTGCGGGAAAGAGACAAATTTTTTTTTTTTTTTTTGCACAAAGTTGTCACTAAATGATATATTGCTCAAACATGCCATGGAAATATGTGAAATTACACCCCAAAATACATTCTGCTGCTTCTCCTGAGTACGGGGATACCACATGTGTGAGACTTTTTGGGAGCCTAGCCGCGTACAGGACCCCGAAAACCAAGCACCGCCTTCAGGCTTTCTAAGGGCGTGAATTTTTGATTTCACTCTTCACTGCCTATCACAGTTTCGGAGGCCATGGAATGCCCAGGTGGCACAAACCCCCCCCAAATGACCCCATTTTGGAAAGTAGACACCCCAAGCTATTTGCTGAGAGGTATAGTGAGTATTTTGCAGACCTCACTTTTTGTCACAAAGTTTTGAAAATTGAAAAAAGAAAAAAAAAAAATGTTTTTTCTTGTCTTTCTTCATTTTCAAAAACAAATGAGAGCTGCAAAATACTCACCATGCCTTTCTGCAAATAGCTTGGGGTGTCTACTTTCCAAAATGGGGTCATTTGGGGGGGTTTTGTGCCACCTGGGCATTCCATGGCCTCCGAAACTGTGATAGGCAGTAAAGAGTGAAATCAAAAATTTTCACCCTTAGAAATCCTGAAGGCAGTGATTGGTTTTCGGGGCCCCGTACGCGGCTAGGCTCCCAAAAAGTCCCACACATGTGGTATCCCCATACTCAGGAGAAGCAGCTAAATGTATTTTGGGGTGCAATTCCACATATGCCCATGGCCTGTGTGAGCAATATATCATTTAGTGACAACTTTATGAAAAAAAAAAAAAAAAAAAAAAGTGTCACTTTCCCGCAACTTGTGTCAAAATATAAAATATTCCATGGACTCAATATGCCTCTCAGCAAATAGCTTGGGGTGTCTACTTTCCAAAATGGGGTCATTTTGGGGGGTTTTGTGCCACCTGGGCATTCCATGGCCTCCGAAACTGTGATAGGCAGTGAAGAGTGAAAGCAAAAATTTACACCCTTAGAAATCCTGAAGGCGGTGATTGGTTTTCGGGGCCCCGTACGCGGCTAGGCTCCCAAAAAGTCCCACACATGTGGTATCCCCATACTCAGGAGAAGCAGCTAAATGTATTTTGGGGTGCAATTCCACATAGGCCCATGGCCTGTGTGAGCAATATATCATTTAGTGACGACTTTTTGTAAATATTTTTTTTTTTTTTGTCATTTTTCAATCACTTGGGACAAAAAAAATAAATATTCAATGGGTTCAACATGCCTCTCAGCAATTTCCTTGGGGTGTCTACTTTCCAAAATGGGGTCATTTGGGGGGGTTTTGTACTGCCCTGCCATTTTAGCACCTCAAGAAATGACATAGGCAGTCATAAACTAAAAGCTGTGTAAATTCCAGAAAATGTACCCTAGTTTGTAGACGCTATAACTTTTGCGCAAACCAATAAATATACGCTTATTGACATTTTTTTTACCAAAGACATGTGGCCGAATACATTTTGGCCTAAATGTATGACTAAAATTTAGTTTATTGGATTTTTTTTATAACAAAAAGTAGAAAATATCATTTTTTTTCAAAATTTTCGGTCTTTTTCCGTTTATAGCGCAAAAAATAAAAACCGCAGAGGTGATCAAATACCATCAAAAGAAAGCTCTATTTGTGGGAAGAAAAGGACGCAAATTTCGTTTGGGTACAGCATTGCATGACCGCGCAATTAGCAGTTAAAGCGACGCAGTGCCAAATTGGAAAAAGACCTCTGGTCCTTAGGCAGCATAATGGTCCGGGGCTCAAGTGGTTAAAGGTTGAGTGTTCAAAGCTGCACATAGAAAAGCCCAGTTTTGTTTTTTATGAGCCACCTAATTTCAATTGTTCTCATCATGTTGTATTTGGTATATAGTTCTACAGAGAAGTGGAAAAGGGGGAGAGAGACTGACTTTGGATTTCTTAGTTTGAATCTGATGTGGTAACAATTGTTTTGTGGGCCACTACATGCTTGTGAATTGTTCCCATCATTTCATGTACAGTATATAGTTATACAGAGAAGGAACATTGCTTGCTGTATTGTGCGTTGTTGGTGTGCTCTTGTTGAATGTAGAAAGCCCTGAATTTCTTAGTTCAAATCTCTGATGTGGCAATAGTTTTATGTTTCAAAAGCTTAGAGAGTCTAGATCCAAGATATAGGTGCACGAGCCACTGCTTCTGACGTCTTTTGGTTCTGTGACTCATCATGTAAACTCCTGAAGTTTGAATCAGAGGGCTGTAGGGTTGATTACTATGTGAAGAAAGTTCAAAGTGAACAAAGATGGCTCCAAGTAGCAATGAGACTTTGGGGGTTGTGTGAAGGATGGATGAAGTTGTAAACACTGTTCTAAATACCTTCCATCTTGCCCGCCTACATGCTTTTGAGGCTGTATGGATAGAGGCTCCCACCTACACATCAGGTGGAGCTGTCCAATAGCTCAAGCATTCTGGATTAAAATTTTTCATCTCTACCTCAGTAGGTGTAACTCTGCAAAGTTATTTACAAATGAAATAAAGGCTTTCTTTAATGAATTTTATGTTTTTTATACTTATTTATTTATATTGTCGTGCTTATGAGAATTATTTTTCCGCACGATAATTATGAATGAGTCATTTTAAACGATTATATTTTAGATACAGGATCGATCAATATGAACACAGACTAATGTAGCACTAACACACGGTGGAGCTGCTGGTTTAAGCGAGTCTGTTACCTTCACTTTGCTTCCCTCTGTTTCACCGGCACCGGGTCTAGGATTCCGTTGAGTTTACTGCTAGACGACACATGCACCAACACTGGAGTACGTTTTCAATGCTTTATTAAACAGTCAAACTTTGGGAAGTAGCAGGAAAGAGACGGAAAAGGAAACCTTCAGGAGAAACTCAAATATCTTCTTACAAGATCTTAGCGACAAATGTCCCGGTAGAATTCAGATAATTATGTGGAATGCGTTCCCCTCATGAGACACACTCTTTGCTCGTCTGGATAGGCCTCTCTCACCGGTCTAGCAGCCAGTATGCAGCACAAATCTAAAGTCTCTGCCACAGACTTACTTGGGGGGGAGTAAATCTGCACAATCCTCTGTCACAGGATGTATCAGATCTTCTGCAGTGAACAGTCAGTCACAGTGCCTGAACCTTTAAGCCAAACTGGCGACACTATGCTGTATAATTACTTCTTTTGGATACGTCCTACATCCGAGTCACCAGGCCCCTCTATAGACCAGTACGCTGCGTGATCTCTCCAAGATGGGTCCTCCCCTGGGATCTCCTAGGCTGTCCAGCTTCGTCACACAGGACCGACAGCTCAGGACCATTCCTCAGCCACGGTGGTAGGCCCCAGACAAGCCTCTGGACCCACCCCTGCGCCGTAGCATCGTGGGCCTCCCGATCGGAGGACCACGAGGTAGCTCCTTAACGCATACCTATCGGCCAGGAGGGCCAGCAGGTGGCTGTAAAATGACCTTAGAACATGGCGTCTGTCCCATAAATACCCCCTTCCCAGAATGCAACTCGGAGGACCACCTCCACCGAGCTTGTCTCTGAGACAGAGGAGCATCTATACACTTCGACACGTTGTCCTTCCAACAATGACTAATGGTAACAGCGACACCCACCGGTCAGCATGGAAGCACACACAACGTCAGCCAAGCTGGAACAGAGGCGAACTTTTAACCTTCCTAACACACAATTTACTAAATTTACCTAATCTGCGGTAGATTGTAAATCTACCAGCGTTACAAGTGTTTTAAGGGCACATGTCCAGTCCTCCTCATCTAAACCCTCTATATCTTCTTGCCACCGAACAAAGCTATTTTTGTGTTTTTCAGTAGTCTGCATTATTTGTAAATTAGCATAAAGATATCCTATTAATCCTCTTTTCATGCAGCCGAGGTTGCCTTTGTTAATATTTTAGAGTGTTCATACTGAAATTGACTTTTTGAGCTTTGGATTTGTAATGCATGACGTATTTGAAGGTATTGATAAAAGTGTTTATTTGTTAGCTAATACCGATCTTTCAATATATTAAAAGGAAGGAAAACGTCCCCTTCATATAACTGATACAGGAATATTATGCCCGCCTTTTTCCAGTCTAAATATTCCAATAGTTTATTTAATTCATAGAGGCAGTAATTAGCCCATATAGGGATGTTTCTTATATTCCTTATGTTAAGTAATATTTCGTACTGCTTCCCATACTCTGTGAATCAAATAGAAAGTAGGGAACCTTTTTTTTATTATAGAAATGGTGTGCTATTATGAATTAAACTATCAAAAATCAAACCTATAACAATAAATGAAAATAGGAAGAAATAAGTGACACTGATAAATGCGGTAAATAACCGTGAATCAAAAATACTGAAACAATGATTCTATAGTTATAAATAATGAATATCACTCAGTGACAAGTGAAAAAAAAAATCTATATAATGTTCATAAAGTCCATAAATATAGAAGATGAAAAACAGATGAAAAAGAGACTTCATTCTTCTTAAACTCTTAATCTTCCACCACACCAATGTGCTTGTGACACCTCTCCCTCTGAAAAACGCACTCACCAGCTTGTATTGCCTCCCACTCTCGTGTTTGGCTAAAATAGTGATTGAACCACACCTGGGTTACAAACGACCATCCATAGTAATCCGTGACTCAAGTCAAAATAGCTCCATATGTGAAAAATAAAATGAACAAAGTGCCCCACATAGCGTGATAACGTTTCAACCAGTTTAATTAAAATCACACCAAAAACACTTCAATGTTTACACTCACATTTCAAACGAAAAAAATAAGCCTAAAATGAATATCCACAGCAAACAAACAAACGATGGCTTATCGGTGCACTGCGGACCTGAAGTGTGTGCTTGTGATGTGTCTCTCACCCCACTCCTGCTTTCGGTGTCAGTGTATAGTTCCTATACCAACAGATCATTATGAATTGAACTAAAGGGTAGTTTTTAAATTGGGATGCTATTATCTTCTGTATAGTGTCCTCCATGTCCACTGCATCCCAGCCATGCCAGTGTTGTAATTGTGAAGCAATAAAGTATAATCTTACATTAGGTATTGCAATTCCCCTTTTATCAATGGGCTGTTGTAATATTTCAAATCTAATCCTGAGTTTTCCTCCCCTCCACACAAAGTCTCTAAAGACCGCGTCAATGGTCTTAAATAATCCTAACGTCAACCATATGGGGCAATTATGCAATACGTATAACATCTGTGGCATCCACACCATCTTCACCAAATTTGCCCTCCCCACCATAGATATTGGGAGTTTACTCCATATTTTACTCTGTTGTCTAAATTTAACAATAAGAGGGAGTATATTCCTATCTGTATAGTCTATAACATTTGATGTAATTACCACTCCCAAGTATTTACATGATGTGACCAGGGCCATCCGCCGAGTCTGGCGCAGATGCCCCGTACACTCAGAGTTCACAAGCATTATTACAGATTTGTCCTAATTAATATTAAATCCTGAGAAGGATCCATACAAATTTATTAAGGACATAACTGCAGATATGGATGGACCTGTTATCTCCCAGGAAACATAAAAGCATCATCCGCATAGAGTGCTATCTTGTTTTCACCTGTAGATCTGCGGAATCCCATAATATCCACAGATGAATGAATAGTCTCAGCCAATGGTTCAATGGCCAGAGCAAAGAGCAGTGGGGATAAGGGACATCCCTGCCTCGTCCCTCTGGTCAATGAGAAAGGGGTCGATACACATCCGTTCACCTGTACCCTTGCTCTTGGGGAGTCATACAAAAGCTTTATCCATTTAATAAATCTAGGACCAAACCCGTATCGTTTTAAGCAATTCCACAAGAAGACCCACTCTATACTATCAAATGCTTTAGCCGCATCAAGTTACATTATAGCTCTATTTCCCATATTATCTGTTGGGAGTTGTAAATTCAAGAATAACTATCTAATATTATTAGCTGTAGATCTATTGGGGTTAAAACCTGATTTATCACGGTGGATTCATTTGTATATATATATATATATATATATATATATATCTTGATAATCTAGTTGCCTATACCTTTGCCAGCAACTTAATATCTGATGTTAGCAAAGATATTGGACGATATGAATCAGGATTACTTGGGTCCTTATCGGGTTTCAATAGAACAATAATTACTGCTTCATTCATTAATGGGGGAAATTAACCCACCTCCATGGCATCGTTAAAAACATCAAGCAGTTCAGGCAATAGTGTGTCCCCATATTTTTGATATATCTCCTCTGGAAGGCCATCTGGTCCTGGTGCTTTATTATTAGGAAAATTACCTGCTGCTTTTTTTAGTTCATCCAAATTTAATGGACCCTTCAAAGCCCCCCTTTCATCCCTTGAGATATTTGGAAATTGAATAGTATCAAAGATTCCATTCAAGGACTCTTCCGGGAAGGATACCCTGCTTTTATATAATGCCTGATAATATTCCCTAAATACACCCAGTATCTCTGGAGTAGTGTCAACCCTCTTATATAAGGATGATTGTATTTCAGTTATACATGATGCTGCCCGCTGAGCTTTTACAATAGTTGCCAATAGGTGTCCTGTCCCCTCTCCCTCCTCAAAGTATGATTGTTGTAGAAAGAATCTTTTATTTTCTGCCTTCTTCTTAGCCACTGCTACATAGTGTATTTGACTCTGAAGCCATTCTTTTTTTGTGTCTTCATTTGGGTTAGTTACAAATAGAAGTTCGGCCCTCACCATATCATCAGCTAAAGTTTTTTCCCATTGCCTAAATTGTTTCCTAATTTATGAGATTTGTGCAATAAGGATACCTCGAAGATACACTTTCATTGCATCGCAATATATTAAGGGTGAGGTCGAGGTTCTATTTAAATTCTGATAAATAATTCCATCATAAATTCTTCCCATGAAGGGAATAATGACAACCAATAGGGGTTCACTTTGGACAGTCTTACTGACTATTTAGACAGTGCCCATCTGAATAAACAACTCTAAAAGCCTTCACAATAATTTCTGTCTAAAGAGAGTATTTCATCTTGAGAACAATCAGTCGAGTATTTGTGTCAACTTTTATTAGGCCCCTTTCACACTGGGGCGGTTTGCAGGCGTTATTGCGCTAAAAATAGCGCCTGCAAACCGCCCCTAAACAGCCTCCGCTGTTTGTTCAGTGTGAAAGCACGAGGGCTTTCACACTGAAGCGGTGCGCAGGCAGGAGAAGAAAAAATCTCCTGTCAGCCGCATCTTTGGAGCGGTGAAGGAGCGGTGTATTCACCGCTCCTAAACCGCTCCTGCCCATTGAAATCAATGGGACAGCGCGGCTATACCGCGGTAATACCGCGGCTATACCGCGGTAATACCGCGGCTATAGCCGCGCTATACGAGGGGTTATAACCCTTTTTCGACCGCCAGCGGGGGGTTAAAACCGCACCGCTAGCGGCCGAATACCGCGGAAAAACAGCGCTAAAAATATCGCTGTTTTACCGCCGACGCCCCCTACCGCCCCAGTGTGAAAGGGGCCTTAGAGATATCAGGCTTCCTCCATCCTTTTATTTAACAAACCAGAGAATGTAAATATCTTTGGTTTCAGCTCTGCAAACAGTTTGTTTGGAATGTTCAAGGACTGATAGGTCTCTAAAAGTTTGGAAATACCTGAAATGACTGTGCTCTTTTTAGCTTTTACATCATGGGGCTTGTTCCATATAAAAATAAAAGAAGAGGGTTTTATTTCTTCTCAAAAAGGCTAATATGATACAAAAATATTAACAAACAAAACAGGTAAAACAAAAACAGGTAAATATTATTGGCTTGAAAAATAGAACTAAAAAACAGGAAAATAATGTATAAAAATCCCCTCTGGGTGATGAATGTACATTTCAAGGATAACAGCCTTTGTAGCAGATTCCAACCTTTTCTGTTCCGAAGAAATATCTGTTTCACCATCACCTTTGCAGAGGGTCTGGTTTATTTTTTTTTCCTGTCGCATCATGGCAGCATACACTTTGGGTTGTGACTCCGCCCCTCACAACCTGATAGGACCACATAGCTATAAGTTGTAAAGATGGCCCCCGCCCCAGTATTCTCTTATTTTTCCTCACCTGAGAAGGACTGAAGATGTCAGAAGCACCCCCTTACCGAACTCGCCCCAGCCAGGTTCTAGCCTCTCCTGGGTGGAAGTCCTTGCCTGTACAGCCTCTAAATGAGCTAGATGGAAGGAACCCCACTCTGGTGGTCTCAGGGGTATGTGCGGCTCCAGTATAAGCCTTAAACAGGCTTAGTTGTGTGCAGCGGTCTCCATCTGTCTTTCCATCTCTTGGTGCAGCTTGCTGGGCTCTGTGGCTCTCCTCTGTCTCTCCCCTGTGTCCTCGGATGTCTCAGCGCTTCCGCACATGCTCAGTAAACGTTTTTAGGGCGTCCTGGCACATTTGCCAGGTTCCAAGATGGCGTCGAGAGCGGCTCGGTGCTACTGCACATGTGCAGCCGGTTCATGACCCCGGCGGCCATGACGGTTTTTTTAAAAAGCTCAGAGATGTCATTTCTGATGCCTCCAGCTTCCTGAGCATATCTGACGCTGCTATCAACTCTGCTATCAGCTCTGCCTCACCTCTGACGCTCCCTCCTTGGGGTAAGTGTTTCTCTCTCCCCCTGGTTCCTCTGTTTGTTTGCTTGCATGCTTACACCTGCCTGTATCCCTCCAGGATATCACAGTTATCCTTTCTATGGAGACCGCTGCCCCAGCAGATCACCATCAGCCCAATAGGTAAGGGGGGGGGGGGATGTTCATGGTAAGTAGTGAAGATTGAAAAAAGAGAGCAGGATCGTACTAATGCTGCCTAATCGGTCAGCCCTACCAGGTCATCAAGATCGTCTAAGTCAAGGCAAATAGAGACCTCATGCAGGAGAAGCCGCTCCAGCCATAGGCGAAGCCGCTCACGTGGCAGAAGTCGCTCAGCCCACAGGGGAAGCCGTAGGAGGAGCCGTTCCTACTCCAGGCATAGACATTCCCATTATAGAAGATCCCCTGCACGTAGACGCCAGTCTCCTGCACATCCTCCCCGTCCAGCGGGGAATGCTTGCTGGGTATGCGGGGCCACAGCTCTACCAGACAGGCTGGCCTGCCGCAGGTGTATGGACGAAGCCACCAGGGAGAAGGAGCTAGTCACTGTGGAACCTACCGGGGTCCCTGCTACGCATATCTCAACCCCAGATGTGGAGGCTATAGCCCTGAGCGCCTCACCATCCCATCCTAGTACATCTAGGGAACAAGAGTTTTCCATCAGACGAGGAAGAACTGGAAGCGGCAGCAGGCTTTGATTTCTCGCTCATAGGACCCTTTGCAAAATCGGTCAAGGAAGCGATTAACTGGGAGGAACCTGAGGAGGTACAGCAGAAGCAAAGGAAGTATTTCCCGAATCTCAAGAAGGTACCTGAAGCCTTCCCATTTATAGAGGAACTGGATGAGCTTATTAAGGAAGAATGGCAGAATCCAGAGAAGAAGGTTAGTCTTTCTAACAGACTTACTAAGCTATATCCTCTGAAAGAGCCCAGAGTAGCTCCCCTGGTCTCCCCTCCAGTGGTGGACGCCTCTTTGATGCGCCTAGCCAGGCATGTGACGCATCCCATTGAAGACGCAGTGACGTTTAGGGATGTCCTGGACAGGAAGGTGGACACGGACCTTAAAAGGGCTTACGTTTTTGCAGGAGGCGCCTGCAGACCAGCAGTGGCTTTGGCCGCAGTCAGGAAAGCTATTTCCGGGTGGTCTTTGAACACCGCGAAGCTCGTTGCTGAAGGAGCAGATCAGGACCAGATTGTTAAAGCCCTACACTAACTCAGTCTCGCAGGAGACTTTGTGGCGGAAGCCTCTGTGGACACCATTAGGTCCACTTCAAGGTCTATGCTAGCAACGGTAATGGCCAGGAGGGCGTTATGGCTTAAGCCCTGGTCGGCCGACCCGGCCTCAAAGTCCAACTGGTGCAGGATTCCATATGATGGAGTTAACCTCTTTGGTGCAAAGCTGGATACAGCAATATCCAAAGTGACAGGCGGGAAGTCTGGTCTTATTCCCTCAGACAGAAGGCCAAAACAACAAAGAGCGCCTCCCTTCAAGCGCAATCTCCCGGAGAGATACAGGGATGCAAAGTCCTATAGGCCTGGGAAGGAGTACAGGAGAACTTGGAAGAACCCTCAGACGTCCTTCCTCAAATTTCAGAAAACCAAAACGCCTGCTTCCAATGAACAGAAACCTTTTTGAAGGTACGTCCGCCCAACCAGCTGTAGTGGGTGCCAGGCTCACAAGATTCGGGTTGGTTTGGGCGGAATTGATAAAGGACCCATGGACAGTATCCACCATCCGGGTCGGACACAGGTGGTCGTTCAAGAACCGCCCCCCAAGGGGTCACTTCTGCGCAACCAGGCTTCCTCCTTCCAGGGAGAAAAGGTTGTCTTTGGTCCAGTACATCCAGGATCTGTTAAGGAAACAGGCAATAGTGGAAGTCGCACCATCCCAAAGAGGTCAGGGTTTCTATTCCCCACTCTTTCTAGTACGAAAAAAGTCAGGGGACTTCCGTCCTGTTATGGACCTAAAGAAACTCAACCGGTCAATCCGGGTAGAAACATTCAGGATGGAAAGCCTCCAGTCGATCCTTCAAGCAATAAATCGGGGGGCCTGGATGCTCTCGATCGATCTGCAAGACGCATACTTACATATCCCGATCCACTCAGAGTTCCAGAGATTCCTCCGCTTCACGAAGGTCCTATTGCCCGTGATAGCCCACTTGAGAGAGAGGGGATTGAGAGTCCACCATTACCTGGACGACATCCTGCTTCTCTCGAACAACAAGGAGTCTCTCATCCAGCATCGGGGAATCCTGGTCTCCACTTTACAGTCTCTAGGGTGGCTGATAAACTGGAAGAAGAGCAGTATTCATCCCACTCAGAGGATGGTCTTTCTAGGGGCCGAGCTGGACACGAGAGAGAACACGGTGGAACTTCCAGAGGAGAAGATTTTCCCCCTGATTCAGAAAGTGAAGAAGGCCATCTCGGCCAGGAGATTACCAGCCAGAACATGCCTCAGAATCCTGGGTTCCTTGGCATCCACCATTCCGATGGTTCAGTGGGCGCAATGGAACTCGAGGCCTTTCCAGATTTCCTTCTTGCGCCAGTGGAACGGTGTTTCGATGTCGCAGTCGATTCACATCCCTCAAGAGGTGAAGCAGTCATTGCTGTGGTGGATACGGCCTCGCAACCTAGGAAGGTGCAAGCACATAATCACCCCTTACCAGGAGACGGTGACCTCAGATGCCAGTCTGCAGGGGTGGGGAGCCCACCATCAGCACTTTGCGGCCCAAGGCCGCTGGCCATTCAGGGCACAGGACACAGTGTCGAATGTGTTAGAAATGAGAGCAGCATTCCAAGCGCTCCTGTCCTTCGGCTCGTTTTTGAGAGGGAAACATGTTCTTCTAAGAATGGACAACAAGGTCGCGGTTGCCTATATCAACAGGCAGGGGGGCACCAGAAGCAGGTCCATGATGCAGGAGGTCCGTCCTGTTCTAGAGTGGGCACAACTGAACCTGTTAAGCTTAAGGGCAGTCTATGTTCCGGGAGTCCAGAATGTGCTGGCCGACTCGCTGAGCAGGAATTTCACCTCCAATCACGAGTGGTCTCTGAACCCACAGGCCTACGCCCTCATATCCAGGACTTGGGGTCCTCCAGAGATAGACCTGGCGGCAACCCCAGAGAATGCGAAATGTCGGAGATTTCTATCGAGAATACCATTCCCTTCGGCGGAGGGGACGGATTGTCTCCTGCACCCCTGGAATTTCCATCTAGGATACATCTTTCCTCCAACTCCACTCATAACGAGGTTTCTCCTGAGACTCAAGGAGTCATCGGCACTGGTGGTGGCAGTAATTCCCTTCTGGCCGAGGAGGCCATGGTTTACCACTCTGATACAGCTGAATACGGCAGATCCCCTGCCCCTTCCGTTGTCACCAGACCTACTCTCCCAGGGTCATCTTCTTCACCCGAACCCGGAGAAGCTACATTTGATGGCCTGGAGGCTGAAAGGGCTAGGTACCTAGAGCAAGGATGCTCCCAGAGAGTGGTGGATACCCTACTCCAGGCCAGGAGACCTACCACGAATATTACTTACAGGCGAGTCTGGGAGAAGTTTACCGCCTTCGCTCAACAGCAAGGTTGGGACTCATCCTCACCATCAGTGTCACAGGTCCTGGAGTTCCTTCAACTAGGCCTAGAGAAGGGTCTTAGATCAAGTACTCTAAAGGTCCAAGTCTCGGCCTTGTCCGCCCTGACAGGAGTCAGATGGGCACAAGATCCCCTTGTGATTCAGTTCCAACGGGCCTGTCTAAAGCTGAGACCTCCTAGGAAACCTTCCTTCCCAGTCTGGGACCTCTCAGTTGTACTGGAAGCTCTATCTAAGGAACCCTTCTTTCCGAATGAGAACATATCCTTATGGGATCTGACGCTAAAAGTCTCATTCCTGATAGCCATAACATCGGCTAAGCGGGTGTCAGAGATGCAGGCCTTAATGGTTAGTGATCCATATCTGGTAGTATTGCTAGACAGATTAGTCTTAAAACCTTCAGACCGGTTCATACCCAAGGTATCCTCATCCTTTCACTTCAACCAAGAGATTAACCTTCCGGCACTCACCACGGAACAGGGCGATCCTCACCCACTGGACGTCAAGGGTAATGTCCTGGAGTACCTCTCAGCTACCAGATCCATCAGGAAAACGGAAAGTCTCCTAATTATTCCGCATGGATTCAGGAGAGGTCAAGCGGCATCCTCACGCACCATTGCGTCATGGCTGGTGAAGACCATAAAAAAGGCCTATTCATTGAGCAGTCAGCAAGTACCTGAGGGCTTAAGGGCACATTCCACCAGGGCAGTGGCAACCTCCTGGGCGGCATATTGTAGAGTCTCGGCGGAGACAATTTGCAGAGCGGCTACCTGGTCTTCCAGGAACACCTTTATGACCCATTACAAAGTGGATTCCGCCTGTTTATCCACAGTGGATTTCGGAAGAGCCGTTATCCAGGCCAATTCTTCTGTTCTCTGATTAATAAACTTAGTTTGAATCCCCACCCAGTCTTTGCGAGTTACTCCCCAAAGTGTATGCTGCCATGATGCGACAGGAAAACGGAAAATTGTATACTCACCTTTCCGTAATTTTCCTTTCCTGTTGTATCTTCATGGCAGCATACAATTTCCCACCCGTCTAAGGTGATATATATACGGAGAATACTGGGGCGGGGGCCATCTTTACAACTTATAGCTATGTGGTCCTATCAGGTTGTGAGGGGCGGAGTCACAACCCAAAGTGTATGCTGCCATGAAGATACGACAGGAAAGGAAAATTACGGAAAGGTGAGTATACAATTTTCCGTTTACCTGGTGCACTCAGTGTTTCAGCGAGGGCCGTTCTTATCCGTACAGGTATACACGGGTTGACACGTACCTGGTAGTTTAGCCTGACACAATGAGGAAGGCCTCTCTTACACCTCTGACTCTGAGTCCCTGATAGAGCAGACAGGTGGTGCTGGAGTGACACAAGTGCCTATTTGTCTTGCTAGCAGCAGGGCTGGACGGACTATGTGGATCAAGCAGGGAAAGACTGTCAGTGGACCACAGCGGAGCTGGAGTGTCAGATGGACACCAGTGAGAAGGAGGCAACAGCAGACTGGTGGCAGAAAGTCGGTGAGCTGACACCAGTGTAATGTGGGCAAAGGCTCGCAGCAGGCAGTCCAGCAGCGATTGGGACAGGGGCCCTTTTCCCCACAATCCTGGGCGGTGGTTGTGGGGGTCTGCGGGCAGGGGGCTTATTGGAATCTGAAAGCCCCCTTTAACCACTTCAGCCCCGGAATATTTGGCTGCTCAATGACCAGGTCATTTTTTGCAATACGGCACTGCGTTGCTTTAACTGACAATTGCCCAGTGGTGCGACATTGTACCTAAACAAAATTGACGTCCTTTTTTTCCCCACAAATGGAGCTTTCTTTTGGTGGTATTTGATCATCTCTGCGGTTTTTATTTTTTGCGCTATAAATAAAAAAAGAGTGACAATTTTGAAAAAAAACACAGTTTTGTTTTTTTTTGCTATAATAAATATCCCCAATTTTTATTTTTTTTTAAATAAATTCTTTCCTCAGTTTAGGCCGATATGTATTCTTCTACATATTTTTGGTAATAAAAATCACAATAAGCGTATATTGATTGGTTTGTGCAAAAGTTATAGCGTCTACATAATAGGGGATAGATTCATGGCATTTTTATTATTTTTATTTTGATTTTTTTACTAGTAATGGCAGTGATCTGCAATTTTTATCGGGACTGCGACATTATAGCAAACACATCGGACACTTTTGACACATTTTTGGGACCATTGACAATTATACAGCGATCAGTGCTATAAAAATGCACTGATTACTGTGTAAATGTCACTGGCAGGGAAAGGGTTAACACTAGGGGGCAATCAAAGGGTTAACTGTGTTCCCTAGTGTGTGTTCTAACTGTAGGGGGATGGGAGTTAATGGAGGAAATAACAGATCTTGGTTCCTAGCTAGTAGTTCTCCTCTCCTGCTATCCCGCTTAAAGGAGCCGACGTATAACTACGACGGCTCTCGGGATCATGCTTACCTGCCGCAGTATAATGATGGTGGCTGGTCGGTAAGTGGTTAAAAAGGGGGCCCCCAGATCCTGGCCCCCACTATGTAACTGAGTCTGGGGTATATAGTACCCCTACTCATTCACCAAAAAAAGTGTCAAAAAGAAATAAAACCACACACAGTTTTTGACAATTCCTTTATTAAAAATAAAAAATGGCCCGATCCTTTGTCAATAACGACGCCCGTCGCACCGCTGTACCCTAACAAAGAAAAAAGCTACTGCCATCTGCCAGTTCTTAGATAGGTAAGGGAAGGAGCCACCTGGTGATGTTACCTGGTGGCACCACCCCCATGTGACATCATTGACCGGCTTCCTTGCCTGCTCCTTAACAACCAGTTATTCACTGTGCCCAGATTCGGCAAAGCCTTGCACCTGACCAACCACGCACTGTGCGGCTGCAAGCTTTCTTGAAAAAAAAAAAAAAACTCCATAATACAAAAATTTGAAAAAACATGTGGGGGGCCCAAAATCCATACCAGACCCATATCTGAGCATGCATGCTTCAAGAAAGGTGTCCCAGCCCGGACAGCTATGGGGTTATCAGTTTTAGAAACATTTATGTGATTGGCCTGGAGCAGGAGGGAAGGAAGGGGTGTGTCTGCCCTTGGCTGCGTCCGGGGTTATTGATTGTGTAACATGCTGATATCAAAAGGTCTATCTCAGCTTTTTTTTTTTGGGACGTAAGGATATGGATTATTTGGTGCCTTGCTTTACTTAATCCTGAATTTTCTGTATTACTTAATCACGAGACATGAACTCTGTGTATTAAGAAGTCCCGACCCCTAAACCTTGTGCGTTTACCTAGTCCCGACCCCCTAAACCCTGTGCGCTACCTAGTCCCGACCCCTAAACCCTGTGCGTTACCTAGTCCCGACCCCTAAACCTTGTGCGCTACCTAGTCCTGACCCCCTAAACCCTGTGCGTTACCTAGTCCTGACCCACTAAACCTTGTGTGTTACCTAGTCCCGACCCCTAAACTTTGTACACTACCTAGTCCCGACCCATGAACTCTGTGCGCTACTTAATCCCAACCCCTGATCTCTGTGCGCTACTTAATCCCAACCCCTGATCTCTGTGCGCTACTTAATCCCAACCCCTGATCTCTGTGCGCTACTTAATCCCAACCCCTGAACTCTGTGCATTACCTAGTCCTGACCCCTAAACTCCGTGCATTACTTAGTCCTGAACCCTAAACTTTGTGCATTACTGAAACCTGACTCCTAAACCTTGTGCGTTACTGAATCCTGACCCCTGAAATCTGTATGTTACTCACTCCCAACCCCTAAACTGTATGCATTACCTAACCCTGAGCTTTGTGCATTACTTAATTCTGACCACTGAATTTCATGTGTTACTTATAGTGTTGGGCAAACAGTTCAAGCAGAGCAAAAGTTCAGCTCAAACATTGGCTGTTCACGGAACACCTGAATTGGCAGGACGTTTGACCGTTTGTTCCGTCCGCCGAACATCCCACAATGCACTGCGCACGGCACAGCGCATTCTAAGCCATTGATTGGCTGAAGCAATGAAAGCGCTGTGAGCCATGATTGGAGAAAGTCACGACGACTTTGCCCAATCAAGGCACACTGCTCATAGACCCACAAAACACGATAAAAGGTTCCTTCCCAGAGGAGCCATTTGCATTGTGTTGTTGGAGTGGAAAAAAATAGAGCAGAGCTCTTTTCAGGGCTACTAGAGAGTTTCTATGCTATAATGATTCTATTGTGAGTGTAGAGTTTCAGTGTAGTGTGAATATAATGATACCGCAGTGTCAGTGTAGTATGTCAGTGCAGTTGTAGTGTAATGTGTCCATATATTGTAGTATGTCAGCGCAGTTTTACTGCAGTACCGTGTCGTGTGTCAGGGCAGTTTTACTACAGTATATTGTTGTTTGTCAATGCTGTTCTACTATGGTGTCAGTATAGTGTAATGTAGTGTGTCTGTGTAATGTAGGGTTTACCACTGCATTACATAACATTTAGTGCAGTATACCCCCCCCCCCTTTTTTTTTTTTGGTTGCTGCGTGTTATTTATTTTTTTTGTCCAGTGCCTGCCCCCTTTTGCGGTGCTGTTCCAGTTTTTTTTTCCTACATTTCTGTCAGCGGCAGTCCTTAAAGTGGAGTTCCACTCCTAAAATTATTTTAGCATTTTTCAGCTGCATTAAAAATGATTACTAAAATTTGGAAAAAAAAAAATTTTTTGTACACCTCTTATTGCCTGTTGCTAGGGGGTCCCTCGTAATCTGCCTCCTTACGTCACTTCCCTCGGTACTGGAAGGAAGATCACCTCTCCCCCCTCCCTCTAGGCAATCATCTGGGACATGTCACAGGTCCCAGATGATTGCGCGGCCAGTCACGGCGTGTGGCGCGGCTCGGGCATGCGTAGTGGGTGCCCGGCTGTGAAGCCACAGCCGGGCGCCCACAGTTACAATGCCGGGGGAGACTAGCGGGGCTTCGATCCCCGCATCGCTGGACCCTGGGACAGGTAAGTGTCCGATTATTAAAAGTCAGCAGCTGTAGTATTTGTATCTGCTGACTTTTAATTTTTTTTTTTTTTTTTTTTTAAGCGGAACTCTGCTTTAAGTTAAAGTGCACCAAACACCACCTTCCATTGATTACAGTGCATCCAACTACACATTTCCCCATTTCTATTACATTTCGGTAATTAGGCACCCCAACATGTCTAGGGGGCCAACAAGGAGAGGCAGACATTGCCATGTCACTGTGGGGGGGGGGCAGCAGCATATGTGTTCACAGGCAAAAGTGGACGTAGTCCGTCCTCAGATAGAAATTTTTCTGTTTAGTGATGTTGCCCATGCTATCCAGCCACAGCATGCGGAGGTGGTGGTGGAGTGGCTTACTAAACCATCCTCATCCTCCATCACTCAAGCAGAGACTGGTGTACAGTTCACTGCAGTTGCCAGTGTGGCTTATTCTGCCTCCTTGTCCACAGCTACTCCTGCCATAGCCCCAGCATTATACATGGAGGAGTCAGCTGCATTATTTGAAAACAGCATCAGCCACTTGCTCCTTGATTATGCACAGGCATTACTTGATTTTTTTTTTGTTGGTTCTGAGGCTGAGGAAGGTAGAAACATGAGCCTACAGCGAGAGAAAACTGATAAACAAATTGGCAGTCATGTTCCCCCAGCCACAGCGTATTGCCAAGTTGGCTCCAGTGATGAGGATGAAGAGGATGATGATGAGGTCACTGACGCAACTTTGGGGCGAGATAGAGCAGAGAAGGAAAGTACAACCCCAATGAGGCAGGATGTCCTCCAGAGGCAGCCATCATGGAAGAGTACAGATCAGCCACACTATTCCATAAGATTTTGGAGCTGTTATCTCCTGACCCACTTCACACAGCTAAACTGTGTGGGCCTTTTTTTTTTTAGTACAAGTGCAGCCGATTGTAATTTTCAAACATTGCCTCTAGTTAATCATTGCACTCTCCCATTTTTTTTTTTCACTGTCAAGTAATTTAGCGCGGTATATCCCTCCTTTTTACGTCCTAAAAGGCGATTTGATAAAAAGGACAAAAATTTCATACGGGTGGAGTGTTGCATGAGACCCCATACAACTTTTGTTGTCGGACTTCCTTTAGATTTACCAAAACCATGTAGTGCACAGGCCTGCCTGATTGCATACAAATTGAAACTCTTAAGGTTTGACCTCATAATTTGAAAATTGTATAGTGTGTATCCAGCTTAATTGTCATTTCAAAATATGAGAGCAACAAAAGCTAAAAAATTGGTCTGGTTTGGAAAAGGGTTTAGGTGCCCAGCGGGCTAGTGGTTAAATAATTTTGACCAGCTTGCTCTGGTGGCTCTACAGGCACACCCAGCTTTGCACTTTGGCAGGCTGAATAATCCCCTTTCAACTGGGTCTCATACAGGGTGGGTAGTCTGCATTGCACAGACACAAACGGTTCCTGACATGCAAAGTCCATGCCAGTCCAAACTGAGTTTAATCGCTTGCCCACCAGCTGCCGCAGTTGTACTGTGGCAAGCTGGCTCAGCTGTGCGAATCGCCATAGGTGTATGTCGGGCTCGCTCATGGCCCTGTGTGTGCGCACGCTGATTAGCCAGTGGGAGAGCCAATCAGTGACTCTATCTCCACCGGTGGCGCAGGGAACACATTTAACCCCTTGTTCACCCCTGATGTTAACCCCTTCCCTGCCAGCGTCATTAGTACAATGTCAGTGCATATTTTTAGCACTGATCACTGCAATAATGTCACTGGTTCCCATCAGTTAGGTGTCCGATCGGTCTGTCACAATGTTGCAGTCTCGCTAAAAATCGCAGATCACCGCTATTACTAGTAAAAAAAAAAAAAAAAATAGACAAATAAAAATGCCATAAATCTATCCCCTGTTTTGTAGACGGTCAGGCTCAGTTTTCCGTGGTCTCTTTCAGTTTGCTACAAAGTGGATAATTCTGTTGGCAGACACAAATAATTCATGCTTATATTGTTGTGTAGTAATCTCTCAAACGTTAACTTTACAGCTAGGCAAAAGTTTGGTGCCTAATTCAAATAATAGATGGCCGATTAAACCTGTGAGTGGCGCGCATACGGATTTATATTGATAATGGAGGTAAAGACTCTTGAAGCATGTTGGTCAAGGTGAGATGGATGGGATGCTAACTACCCTGTACAAGCATCCGACCCTATACATATACTCTGAGTAGTCTCTACATGCGATTGTATGAGTAGGACAACGCTACTGTAGGGTTGGAAGTCTACCTGTCTGTACAATGTAACAACATGGGAATTACCAGTTGGTGTACTATACACCGTTATCTTTGTTTTTTATTTTCATATCCTTTGTTTGGTTGTACATAGTGCTAGGCGATTTTCTAAAAAAAAAAAAACAAAACTGCGATTTAAAAAAAAAAAAAAAAAAAAAAAAAAAAAAACTCGATTCACGATTCAAATTTATTATTTTTTTGACACTGCGCCGTTCCTGAGGAGCTGCGGGCAGGTGTTTTTAGGCAAGGCCGCGGCTTCGGTCTAGTCAGCGGTGTCCGGCCTCACAGACTAGGCCGAAGCCGCGGCCTCACCTAAAAACTCCTGCCCGCAGCTATTCAGGACCGGCGCAGGGGAGAAAAAAAAAAAATCTATAAAAAAAATAGATTTGCTTAAATTTTGAATCGATTTGACCTCTCAACTCGATTCAAGATTTAAATTGATTTTTTTCCCCAGCTCTAGGTGTACATGAAAAAAAAAATTCAATAAAAATTAGGGTCAAAAACAAAAACTGGTAAGTTGCAATTTTGAAATTTTAGGTATTGGGTTTAACCACTTACAGACCGGAAGATTTGGCTGCTTAATGACCAAGCCATTTTTTGCGATATGGCGCTGCGTCGCGTTAACTGACAAACTCTGCCTAACTCTGTGTCCCATGATGTATGAAAAATAAAAATAAATATCAACTTCAAACTATCAAAAGTACCTGAATAATAGTAAGAAATTAACACTGAGCTTTCAAAGATTAATGGAAAGTGGGTAAAATAAATGGTAACTTACCCTTGTTCAGCCCCAATTCCTTCATCTTCACTCCTTTATCATACCAATATCTGAACCTTTCAAACCTCAGATCATTCTGCATTCCTGTACACATCTGATTGCTCCAATTCCTTCACACAGAACAGCTCCATTTAACCCCTTTTCCTTCACACCTAAGATCACCCCAATTTCTGCAGCTACACTCATCAGATTAGCTCTGAAGCTTCACACCCCAGGTCAGACCCAGTCGCTGCACCTTCACACCTCAACTCAGCCCCAATGTATCTAGTTTCAAACTACAGATAAGCCCCAAATCCTGCATCTTCAGGCCACAGATCAGTCTCAATTCCAGAACCTTCAGATCAGCCTCAATTCCTCCACCTTCAGACCCCAGATGAGCCCCATATGATATGATTTTATCAAACCTTAAATAATCCTCAATGCATACCTACACACACTTTAAACCTCAGATTAGTTCAGTGCTTGAATGCATGTGCCTCAGACCACAGATCAGCTTTAATCACATACAATTATGCATTTCAGGCACACTACTCTTAACTTAAAGCTGAACGGCAGGAAAAACATTTAGTTAAGTTTACATATTGGTAACTTAACTACATGTCCAGTGGGAACATTATGGCTTCTTTATTTTGGAGCCTGTAAAAAAAACATCTCTCAAAGAAAATGACCCATGGGACTATTGAAAAGCTGCACGCAACATCAACTTTTTTTTGCCTTCCTCTGGATCAACTGTGGTTATAGGATTGGGTATATGGGATTGTATATTTTTTTATTTATTTTTTTATGGTTGAACAAGATGGACTTGTAACTAAATCAACAATTCTATAAAATTCTGATTTTTAGTCACATACAAGTTAAAACCATGAAGAAAATGCCATGAAGCCTTGAGTGTCAGGATACCAACTGGTTAACGTGGCATTATGTAATTATTTACTATGTCCTGTTATGCTTCATGGAATTTTCTTCATGGTTTTAACTTTTGTACTTGAATAAAAATCTGATTATTTTTATAGAATTGTTGATTTGTTAGCATTTGGTGTAGATTTTCAAAAGTGCCATGGGCAATTTCTTTGGTTGAGAGATCCCATTTTTTGGGGACTGCACAGCACCCTCATTCATTTACCAGGGCCTTATTATTCAATGTATTCTGTTTGCGCAGGGGTTAATACAAAGTGTCCTGTGAGTGAAGCATGAGAGGGGTGTTGATGCAACACAATCTCTATTCTTTCATTTATAGAGCACTTTTTTTTTTTTTTTTTTTTCAATAGAATACAAAGTACAAGGCCTTTTGTGAATTGGCAAGGAGCAAAGGGATAAAATAAAAAACAGTACAGCGCTGGACTAATTACAAAGTGAATGGATGTGTAGTTAAGTGAAGATGAAAATTAATAATAGGGCATATATAAAAAAACACTAAAAAATACATGTGAAATAATAATATTAAAAGGTCATGAAAAATCAACACTTATTACACTTAAATGTTCCAAAAAAAAAAAAATGTTCAAATGAAAAAAGAAATCAAACAAAAGTCCACAAATGTGATAATATAAAGGTGAAGCAGATCCAAATCTGATGTTCCAACGTATTAGTGCTGCCTGTCGCTAAGTGAAAAACAAGATGGAGGCTTACCAGAAAGCCTGTGACCGCCCTTACTCAGAGGGGTCAGTGCAGGCTTAGTAGATTACCAAAAGAATCGCAACAGGATACCAGTTGATGGCCCTCAGGTCTCCTTTCTGGCAATCGGGAATGCCCAAGAGAGTGTGATGACAAGATGACTCATAGCATCAAACAGTCCAGCGGAGATAGACCATGCCAGAGAAAGAAGGAAACTTCCTACAGGCCTACAGCCTAAGGCTACACATGTCTTTCCTGCTCCCGGGGGCTGAACAATGCAGAAGGAACTTGGCATTTTTACACTATGGAAGTTTCCTTCTTTTTCTGGCATGGTCTATCTCCGCTGGACTGTTTGATGCTATGAGTCATCTTGTCATCACACTCTCTTGGGCGTTCCCGATTGCCACAAAGGAGACATCCAGAAAGGAGACCTGAGGGCCATCAACTGGTATCCTGTTGCGATTCTTTTGGTAATCTACTAAGCCTGTACTGACCCCCCTGAGTAAGGGCGGTCACAGGCTTTCTGGTAAGCCTCCATCTTGTTTTTCACTTGGTGACGGGCAGCACTAATAAGTTGGAACATCAGATTTGGATCTGCTTCACCTTTATATTAACACATTTGTGGACTTTTGTTTGAATTCTTTTTTCATTTGAACATTTTTTTGGCACTTTTTGGAACATTTAATGGTAATAAGTTTTTCATGACCTTTTAGTATTATTTCACATGTATTTTTTAGTGTTTTTTTATATATACCCTATTATTAATTTTCATATTCACTAACTACACATCCATTCACTTTGTAATTAGTCCAGCGCTGTACTGTTTTTTTCTTTATCTATGTGCCCTTGTATTGGGGTTATAGTACGTAGCTGCAGGACCTCCTTCACGGTTTTTCGATTCAGAGAAACTTTATTTCAGCACCTAGCGCAATTCTTTTTTTCTTTTATATTAAGATGCTACTGTCACAACTGCTGCTCTCATCTCCGCAACACCTGAAAATACAGCGCTCTGTGTAGGATATAGCTTGCATCTAGGTATGAATTGCCAACTTATTAGCCAAACACACTGCTTGTACCTAATAGTGTCCAGTTATTGCCCTTGTGCCTTTAAAATAATTTTTCAGATTGCAAAAAAATAAGCGATAATGTTCCCACTGTAAATGTCAGGAGTTAGTGATTTTTTTTTTTTTCTAAAAGCTGTAGTTGCCAATAGAAGTTCTAAATAGTACTTAAATCTATATAGTTCTAAAGTAGTAATTAAACACTATTGTAAAGTAGTAGTTCCCAACAAAAGTTACAAAGTAGTAGTTACCAAACCCTGTTCTACAGTAGTAGTACATTCTTTTTGGAACTACTACTTTATAGCAGGGGTTGCAACTATTTTAGAACTTTTTAAAAAGGTAACTACAACTTTTGAACAAATTAGATTTTCTAAAGCAGCACCAAACCCTTTTAAAAAAGTACTAGTTTCCAAACCCTGTTCTAAGGCTACATTCATATCGGTGTTATATGAATGGCAGTGGCAGAAATATGCAGATTCCTGCTGCTGTTTTAGACACAGCCAGCATTTACCTGTGGCGATTGTTGCTGGATGCAGAGCCAGGCACAGCAGCTGCACTCACAGAGCCAGGCACAAAATAGTAAGTATAACTAGCTTTGTAAGACTGCTTGGTAGTACTTACAAAGTCTGTAATAAAGTACAGTCTTTGTAAGTCTATTTAACTGGATTACAAATCCAGTTAAATAGAAAGCCTCAACTTTTCTTGTCTGAGCCAGGTGCACAGCTGCTGAGGGAGCAGAGCATGTGCACACCGATCCGAAAAACCTGGCCACAAGCTGGCTCAGGCTAAGAGACTGCTTAATTAGCATCACAATAGCAATTCCCATTTCAAAGGGAGAGCTGCCTGGGCAACCTGACTGCTTCTGTGAACATTGAGAGGAGCAGAGCCGGCAGGAAGCGAAGTGGGTGGGAGGAAAGGTGGGCGTGAACCAGCCACACTGCCTTTGCCTGTCAGCAGCAGCGGCTTCTGTGCACATTGAAATGGGCAGAACTGATGCTGGCGGAAGGAGGTGGGCGTGAACCACCTGCACTTGCCTTCCCTGTCAGAAGCTGCAGCTGCTGGCCTGCTTTGTGGGAGATGGGTCTCTCAGGATTTCTCTTGCATGCAAACTCTGGCAACCTCCGAGTTAAGTTACACTGGCAATCCATAACATACAGTGGATATAAAAAGTCTACACACCCTTGTTAAAATGTCAGGTTTCTGTAACGTATAAAAGAGACCAAGATAAATAATTTTACAGTTTTTTCCATCTTTAATGTGTCTTATAAACTGTACAACTCAATTGAACAACAAACTGAAATCTTTTTAGGTGGAGGGAAGTAAAAATAAAAATATGGTTGCATAAGTGTGCAAGCCCTTAAACTAATACTTTGTTGAAGCACCTTTTAATTTTATTACAGCACTCAGTCTTTTTGGGTATGAGTCTATCAGCGTGGCACATCTTGACTTGACAATATGTGCCCACTCTTGTGAAGGCATCTCCTGTGCACAGCCCTCTTCAGATCACCCCACAGATTTTCAAATCGGATTCAGGTCTGGCCTCTGGCTGGGCCATTTCAAAACTTTAACCACTTCCCGCCGAATGACGTCATACGACATAGTCGACTGAGTGGGGATACCTGAATGATGCCTGCAGCTATAGGCCTCATTCAGATATCTTCTTTTAAAGCCAGCGATTCCCTGCACCGTAAGATCAATCATAGTGGCTGTTCAGTTGCTTGATCGTTCTTACAGGCAGCGGGAGGGGACGTCGCTCCCGGCTCGCCTGTACCATCGACGAGAGGGAGAAGGAATCGGTCCATGCCGGAAGTTGACCATAGAGAATCTGGTGGGCCAGATGGCCCCCGGACGTCTCTATGATCTTTCGGAGGCCGGGAGCAATGTTATGACGTCATGCCCGGCCTCTGCATTTGAAAAATAGCCACCGCCTCGGCTGGGAAGCCAGGATCGTTTTTTTTTTTTTCTTCAGGCTTCCCAGCCAAGAGGCGAGATGTGGTGACTTATCGCCCCCAGATCACGCTGTAAAGAGGACCTGTCACGCACTACTCCTAGTAAATATACCATGTAATAGGATTTAAAAAAAACAAAAAAAAACACAAAAAGTAATTACCGTGCAAATAACGTGCAAGATAAAAAGTTGCAACGACCACCATTATAAGGTCTCTACTAAAAAACATAATATTTGGGGGTTGAGTAATTTTCTAGCAAAAAAAAAAAAGATTTTTATATGTAGGAGCAAAGAGTCAGAATTGGACTGGGTAGCATGTAGTTACTTTTGGTGAAGCCAATCTATTGTTTATTTGGATGTATGCTTTGGGTCATTGTCATGCTGAAAGATGAAGTCCGTCTTCATGTTCAGCTTTCTAGCAGAAGCCTGAAGGTTTTGAGTCAATATTGAATGGTATTTGAACTGCTCATAATTCCCTCTACCTTGACTAAGGCCCCTGTTCCAGCTTCACAGTGGGTATGCTGTTCTTTTGGTGATGTGCAGTGTTTTTGCGCCAAACATATCTTTTGGAATTATGGCCAAAAAGTTCAACCTTGGTTTCATCAGACTATAACACATTTTCCCACAAGCTTTTGGGAGACTTCAGATGTGTTTTTGCAAAATTTAGCCGGGCTTGGATGTTTTTCTTCGTAAGAAAAAAGGCTTCCGTCTTGCCATTTTACCCTACAGCCCAGACATATGAAGAATACGGGAGACTGTGGTCACATGTACCACACAGCCAGTACTTGCCAGATATTACTGCAGCTCTTTTAAATGTTGGTGCAGGCCTCTTTGCAGCCTCGCTGACCAGTTTGCTTCTCATCTTTTCATGGATGAGAAGGGACGTCTAGTTCTTGGTAATGTCAGTGTTGTGCCATATTTTCTCCACTGTGTTCCATGGTATATCTAATGCCTTGGAAATTCTTTTGTACCCTTCTCTGACCGATATCTTTCAACAATGAGAACCCTCTGCTGATTTGGAAGCTCTCTGCAGACCATGGCTTTTGCTGTAGGATGCGACTAAGAAAATGTCAGGTAAGACCTACTAGAAGAGCTGAACTTTATTTGGGGTTAATCAGAGGCACTTTAAATGATGGCCCGGTGTGTACTGACTATTTAATATGAGTTTGAAAGCAATTGCTTAATTCTGAACACCGTTACATGCCCAGTTATAAGAGGGTGTGCAAACTTATGCAACATATGCAAACTTAAGCACATTATTTTAGGTTTTTTATTTTCACTCCCCCAAAAGATTTCAGTTTGTTTTTCAATTAAGAAAAAGTCGATAACTAATGTGCAAACCTATACTACACTAAAGAATTATGGAGGAGTAGCTGCCAACATGCAAAGTGTTCACACACAAATTAGAAAAGAGTAAAGTTATGCGGAGCTAACTCAGCTCAATAATAAAATGTTAATACTAACTATATAAATGTGCAATCAATCCTATAATAAATATCACTAATGGTGGCCGTGCTAAACAATGAATACAATAATTCAATATGCATGACAATACATTGCATTCATACATTTCACAGTGCAAATAATGCAAAAATGCTTGTAAGGTGCTTCAAAGTGAAAGTGCAGAACATATATTCCAATGGTAGGAACCTTCCCAGTGACAGTTCAGATAAAACGTGATAAAAATAAACATAAAAGTAAAAATCCAATGAAAAAAAACAAAACAAAACAAAAACAAAAACTCCTAGTGTCGGTTCATATGAAGAAGAAAGTGCAAAAAAGTCGACAATTTCCACTTCGTCCAATATATTTCACCATCCGATGTGCGCCACTCATTTGCCCCAGCCTATCACCTCACAGGAAGACCCCTACAGGTCTAGTCAAGCTCCTAAAATGGGTAGGCGCTGGATCCTCAGCGATCGATCCGCTCCCACAACGATCCCAGACCACGGAGGGTTTCAAGCTTATCCAATGTGGTAATACCATGTAATAAAGAAGTGAGGCTCCATAGTGTAGTATTCAAATACACTTTAATATAAACGAGTAGTAACTTACAGTTCAGCAAGATCAATACAGCATAAAACAGGAACTTCCGTTCTCGGCCGCGACAGGAAGTGACGACACCCGACTCCTTCTGACGCGTTGCGTCACTGAACATGTGACTTCATCAAAGGGTAATGGAGTCGGATGTCAGATGCCGGTTTATATATTGAGTTCCGCTGCCATTGCAACAGCGCAAAATTGGTAAACTACCCATTTTGATTAAACAAAAGCAGAGTAATAATAACAACAAATCATCCTATATAATTCATATAACATTATTACATGGTAATATCACATTGGATGAGCCTGAAACCCTCCGTGGTCTAGGATCGTTGTGGATACTTGTGGGAGCGGATTGATCGCTCAGGATCCAGTGTCTACCCATTTTAGGAGCTGGACTAGACCTGTAGGGGTCTTCCTGGCTGCGGCAAATGAGTGGCGCACATCGGATGGTGAAATATATTGCATAAGGTGGAAATTCTGTCAACTTTATGCACTTTCTTCTTCCTATGAACTGGCACTAGGAGTTTTGTTTTGTCATTGGATTTTTACTTTTCATTTTTATCACGTTTTATATGAACTGTCACTGGGAAGGTTCCTACAATTGTATGTTCTTCACATATATCACTTTGAAGTATTTACATTTTATTATTGAGCTGAGTTAGCGCCACATAGCCTTCCTGTTTTTCAAGTTGTACAGTTTATAGGTCACATTAAAAAAGGTGGAAAAAGTTCTGAAATTATTTATCATCTTCGTCCATTTTTTTGTATCACATAAACCTGACATTGTAACATGGGTGTGAAGACTTTAATCCATTGTAATATGCTTGGAACTATTTTGCAGCTTTGTTCCAAAGCGCTATAATACTAGCAAAAAACAAAAAAACAACCAAAGGTGCACAATATCAAAGATTTAATCCATCACACACAAAGACACCAAGGCTTGTTGGCTTTCAAACTAAACCTTTATTTAACCACTTTCTTTATTCCTCCTGAACGGTCTAGTTGACACAAGTGCATTATTCCGTGCACAGCATGTGAGGAGTGAGCTAGGAAAACCAGGCCGAAATTTAACACTTTTCCAGCAGAATGACAAGATGTCCGACCAAAACAGCCCCTGCCCGACCTCCCTCCTGCGCTTCTACTTATCATGGTAGCCACACCTCTCCCAGTGTTTCAAAACTTGCAGCAAAAAACTCTTCCGATAAGTCTTTTCTTCATTGTCTCAATTTTGCATTTTTAAAAGGAATTAAAAAAAAAATCCTAGCAATCCAAACCTCAAAAAAATGAACAGGGATGGGGAAAAAGAAAAAAAAATAAATATGGGGTGGGGGATTAAACCTTGGCTAGATTGTGTTTACATTCTGCTCTCCCATTGCTCATCTGAATCTGCAATTTAACCGCCCCTCTGCATCTCGTGTCCCATCACGTCACACGCTCACAAAGAATAGATCTAATAGAAGATGGGAAATGTCTTTGCAAGGTCTAAAGGCCACACTAGTCAACGGCTGTCAGCCCTTCTCAACCCAGTGGTCTTTCAGCCTTCATAGGCTCGGTCGTTAGATCCTACCACTTACACCTTTCATTCAACTCGCCTTCTCAAACCTTCCCCCCAAATTCATCCAACCACCACCAGAAACGGGGCATGAAGAAATAAAAAAAACTGTATTGATCAGGTAAATCCATTCAGTGGTTTATTTACAGGTAAACACCTCCGAATTTTTATTTGAAGCTGAAAAAATAGCGTAGGGAATAGTGGCTATTTCATAATGAGTGCTCTAGGTTTCTCCTCTTCCAAAGGTTCTTTTGTGTTATTTTTATTTTTTTTTCACATATTTGCAGAATTTACGTTACCATTTTCACCAGCTTCTCTACCCTGCGTTCAGAGGTTTTTTTTTTTCTTTTTTTTTTTTTTCTTTTTGAAGAGTTGAGCGTGTCAACTCATCCTTAGGCAAAACTGAAGAAAAGCAAAACAGAAAAATATATATATTTATATACTTATATATAATTTTCCCCCTGCTCCTCTCCGTTCTCTACATTCCCCAGAGCAGTGATTTCAAGTCTCAGTACAGCCAGTTCGCCATTGGAAGGGAACCGGAGACAGGCGGCAGCTTTAGAAGGCAAGTCCCTCTTCTTGGTGCCAGCAGGGTGAGCAAGATAGATGCATGGCTTGGTTTTGCTTTTTTCCTCTTTAAAGTCCAACAGTAGAAAACATTATACAGCGGGGTGTTCCTAGGCCAGGCCAAACCCCTCAGAGCACTCCTGGATGGCCAAAAGCAGCATGTGACGTAGCTTCTCATAACTCTCATAGGCTGGCAAATCCAACTGGTTAAAACTGAACAAACAAGATGTGTTAATATACATTAGTAATGGGTTTATCAACTTGTCAAATGTAATTGTATGTCTAAAGAATACCTGTATTCTGAAAAGTGAATTATGGAAGGTAGACACTGGTCTGGCTTACTCAATATCAAAATATGTTTGCATTTTCAAGTGAGGGGTAATCAAAACTTGTGACCTCAAAGTTTTGTTATGCAGTTTACTAAAGTTTTTGCATACCAACAAAGATTTTCACATATGGAACCTTAATATATCTTAAAAAAATTGGATTATTGGTTTACCTGTAAAATAATTTTCTTGGAGTAGTACACATGGCATTTGCATAAAAGCACAGGTTATGCTGACACCTTCAGGTTACTGAACACAAACAGAAAGAAAAAAGAAAAAAAAACAAACAAAAAAACCACAGGTATTACCCTCCCAGCTAGGCAAGGCTTCAGTTTTTAAGCCAGCCATGAGCCACAAGAGAGGGGTGGGGGGATCCCAGTGTGCTGTGATGTACTCCAGAAAATATCTTTACAGATAAAAATCACATATTATTCTACATCCCAGGCCATAGGGTACCTTTATATCCATTATGATAGAGATGTCTCAAAGCACTGAATATGAGGGGAAGGCAAAAAAGTAAAAAAAAAAAAAAAAAAAAAAAAAAGCCCCAATCCACGAAAACCTTCTGACATAGCAGCCTGCACCAACATTGCTGGTAGATGGAGCCATCACTGCAATGGTGGAACTGCACTTTAGGCCGTAATGCTGACAGATCAACCAAGGAATGGTAGCGTGACCCTTTCTTGGGCATTTCGGAAGCATAAAGAAGGAGACTGACAAATTGCAGCAGTCAACTTCAACACACACCTGAAAGCACAAACCACACACATCCAAGGTGAGAAGAGTCTTTTTTCCCCCCAGCATCTGAGGCTTGGGACATAAAGAAGGTAACAATGTCCTGGTGTAGATGAACCAAAGAAATCATCTTAGGAAGAAAGGATGGCTGAGGTGCCAGAACCGCCTTATGATTAATCACCAGAATGGTTCCTTATAGGAAAGAGCAGGCTATTCTGAGACTCTGAACCAAATGAATGGACACAAAAATATAACCTTCCAAATCAGAAGGACTAAGGGACTATCCCGGTTCAAAAGGTGATTTCTGTAACACAGAAAGAACCCCGCTTAGGTCCCATGGAGTCAGAGTCTTGAGGAACAAGACACGTGACCCCTTATACAAAGGCACCGGAGAATGTGAGGTTATTAGTCCTAGGATCACCAAGGCCAAAATCTGATCTTTTGAATGGGAACAGATTGGAGAAGAGCCAGAACGCGATCCAATCAAACCAGGCAAAAATAGGATTTTTTAGATCAGCTTACCTTTAAAATCCTTTTCTTTGAAGTATATCACGGGACACAGAGCCATAGCAGTTAATATGTGGGTTATAGGCCACCTTCAGGTGATGGACACTGGCACGCCCTAAATTAAAAAGTGCACTCCCTATATAACCCCTCCCACTGGTGGGAGTACCTCAGTTTTGTAGCAAAGCAATACACATGTATACCAGAAAAGGGAGGGACCTCTGTGTCCCGTGAATTACTTCAAAGAAAAGGATTTTACAGGTAAGCGGTTATAAAAATCCTATTTTTTTATCGTACATTACGGGACACAGAGCTATAGTGGTGTGGGATGTCCCATAGCAATGCCGACTGGAGGGAGACAACAAAAGTAGGCACCAAGTGACTATAGGCGATATCCTCATGATCTTTTACATCTACTTGACAGAATCTGGTAAATGTATGGACTGAAGACCAAGTTGCGGGCTTGTAGATCTGAGCTATGGAGGCTTGGTGATGCACTGCCCAAGAAGCACGAACAGCCCCGGTGGACTAAATTTAAGTCTCAAGGGATCAAGGGTGACCTGTCTGGAGGATTAATCTGCGTTACCCCCTGAATAAAGTTATGAACCAGAGTGTGAAGCAAGTGGTTGTTGAAAAAACACAGATAAAGCAGACATCTGGCCAAGACCAGCTTCATTTCTAATCCTATCTGTAGGAATTCAAGGATCCTACCTATGACTTATTTCCTGGGGTGCCAACCACTGGATTTACACCAGGAGACATATGCCTTCCAGACTCTCTATAGTATGACTCTGGAGGTCAGCTTCCTAGCATTAACCAAGTAGAAACTACTGAAGCTAAACGCCCACGATCTTTTAGAAAGTGGGTCTCAATAATCAAACAGCTAAATTTAGCGTTTGTAAGGTAGGATGGAATACTGGACCTTGCGAGAGAAGGTCTGGCCATAGCTGTAGGGTCCAAAGGTCCCCTACCGCCATTTTTACAATCTCGGCAAACCAAGATCTCCTGGGCCACAAGAATCACCTCCTTCCCTTTTTGCTTGATCCTGCCAGAAGGCACGGAAGCAGCAGAACAGGAGGGAATGCATAGATCAGTGAAAAACTGATCCCACTGAAAAAACCAAGGCATCTGTTGCGTATGCCATCGGATCCCTTGTCCTTGACACAAAGTTGTCGATCTTGTTGTTGAACCTGGACGCAAACAGATCCACGTCCGGAACTCCCCATTTTTAGCATATTGACAGAAAGATGTGGAGGTGAAGGGACCATTCTCCTGGGAACAATTGTTGGCGACTCAAGTAGTCCACCTTCCAATTCTCTCTTCCTGGAATGAAAATTGCTGATAGGCAAGGAATGTCGTTTTCCAAAGATAGAATATGATTGACCTCTCTCTGGGCTGCACGACTTCTCATGTCCCCTTGGTGATTGATATGGGCCACAGCTGTGGCATTGTTGGATTGGACAGGACAATTCCGTAGTCTGAGCTTCCAGGCCTCCAGGGCCAGGCGGACTGCCCGAATCTCTAGAATATTGATGGGCAGGGTCATCTCTGATTTGGACCATTTCCTTTGGACAGACGCTTCTTCCAGGACTGCTCCCCAGCCCAGAAGGCTGGCATCTGTTACCACTTTCCAGGTAACTGGTAGAAAGGATTTTCCTTTTTGAAGATTTTTGGATATTAACCACCAATTGAGGCTCTGACACACCTTGGGGGATCAACGCTTTGGGAATTCCAGAGCTTGGACCTATTTGTTCCAAGTTGACAGGATACTGTTTTGCGGCAGTCTTGAATGAAACTGCGCATAAGAAACCGCCTTGAAAGAAGCCACCAATTTCATGCAAAGTCAAATAGAAGGATTCTTCTTTGTTTTGATCAACTGAGTCAGTTCCCTTATGGAACTGATCCTTTCCTGGGGCAAAAACACCCTCTTCTGAGCTTTATCTATGATCAGCCCCAAGTACTGCAATCTCCTTGATGGTTTTAACCACTAAGCCACCGCCCACCGTCATATGACGGCTGGACGAGGCTTCTGTTATTCTGGGAGGACGTCATATGACGTCCTCGCCTTCCCGAGCCACTAGGGGGCGCGCGTGCGCCGCCGGTGGCGCGCGCCCGCCGTGTCACTCGGGACCCGGTGCGCGTGCCCGGCGGCCGCGATGTCCGCCGGGCACCCGCGATTGCCGGGTAACACAGCAGGAGCGTGGATCTGCGCATGTAAACACAGATCCACGTCCTGTCAGAGAGGAGAGGAGACCGATGGCGTGTCCCTTGTACATAGGGACAGCGATCGGTCACCTCCCCCAGTCAGTCCCCTCCCCCCACAGTTAGAATCACCTCCTTAGGTAATACATTAACCCCTCGAGCGCCCCCTAGTGTTAACCCCTTCCCTGCCAGTCACATTTACACAGTAATCAATGCAATTTTATAGCATTGATCGCTGTATAAATGTGAATGGTCCCAAAAATGTGTCAAAAGTGTCCGATGTGTCCGCCGCAATATCGCAGTCACAATAAAAATTGCAGATCGCCGCCATTACTAGTAAAAATTAAATAATAAAAATGCTATAAATCTATCCCGTATTTTGTAGACGCTATAACTTTTGCGCAAACCAATCAATATACGCTTATCGCAATTTTTTTTTACCAAAAATATGTAGAAGAATACGTATCGGCCTAAACTGAGGAAAAAATTTGTTAAAAAAAAAAAAAATTGGATATTTATTATAGCAAAAAGTAAAAAATATTGTGTTTTTTCAAAATTGTCCCTCTTCTTTTGTTTATAGCGCAAGAAATAAAAACCGCAGAGGTGATCAAATACCACCAAAAGAAAGCTCTATTTGTGGGAAAAAAATGATAAAAATTTAATTAAGGTGCAGTGTAACACGACCGCGCAATTGTCATTCAAAGTGCGACAGCGCTGAAAACTGAAAAATGGCTTGGGCAGGAAGGGGGTGTACGTGCCCTGTATTGAGGTGGTTAAGGAGGATTTTTCTAGGTTGAGAATCCAACCTAGGTATTCCAGGCAGCTGACTGTGGTGACCAAACTTTGGTTTTAAGCGGGCTACCGATTGATCTATCAAGAGTATATTGTCCAAGTAGGCTAGTATCGTTATACCTTGAGCCCTTAACCTGGCTAAAGGAGGAGCCAGGACTTTTGTAAACACTTGAGGTGCAGTAGCTAGACCGAAGGCAGAGCTACAAACTGGAATTAAGATTTTCTACCTTGAAGTGTAAAAATTTTTGGTGAGCGGGGAAAATCGGCACATGGAGAAAAGCATCCTTGATGTCGATTGACGCCAGAAGTTCTCGCCCTTGTAGGATGGAGACTACTGATCGGATTGACTCCATGTGAAAAGAACGGATATTCAAAAACCGGTTTAGATCTTTGAGATCCAAAATGGTTCTGACACTCCCGTTTGGCTTTGGAACCGTGAAAAGATTTGAAAAAAAAAAAAACCCCTAATCCTTGCTCTTCCAAGGGGACCACCGATATCACTCTTTGAGGCAAGAGATGATCCAAAGCTAGAGACTTCTTTTCTCACTGGATCTCTGGGAACGTTTGATCTGAGAAAACGAGGAGACGGGAACCCTCGGAACTCTAGTTTGTAACCTAGAGAAATTGAGGAAGCCATCCGTCTGTCTTGACATTGTTCCTGCCAGACCCTTGAAAACTGTAGAAGCCTTTCCCCCACTCTTGAGCAAGCGGGGGTGCCCCATCATAAAGGGGCTTTAGTATTTTTTGTGGGCTTCCTCCCCCAGGTCCGCTTTTGGCTCTGGGACTGACCCTGAGGTTTACCTCATGAACCTGACGGTGGAAGCAGTCATGACTGCCTGGAGGCTAATGCCCCTGGCACTGAAGAAGCACATTTTAAAAGAAAAAAATGCTTAAACTTCTTTTTAAAATCGGTAAAAGTGAACTTTGGATATTCCTAACCATGTCGTCTCCAAATAACCGTCCACCATGAAATGGGAAACTGGCCAAGAGCTTTTGCATGGTGCTTTGGCTGACCAATTTTTTCAACCATAGGATTCTACGCACATGTACCCGCCCTAGCAGAAGCTGTGACGCCTGGAGAATAGAATTTTTCATAGTGTCTGCTTTAAAACATAACGCTTCTGATATCCTGGCCAAATCTCGGGCCTGGAATAATCTTGTGCATCTCCATAAACTGGTCCTTTAAAGGACTGAGATACTCTGATTGCTGCCAGCGCAGGCTGAACCTGCGAGCGAAATATAGCTTTTAAAAAGGAATTCCAACTTCTTATCTGTTGGATCCTTTAGCGTATGAGCATTGCCTACTAGACAAGTCAGGTATAGAGGATAAAGCAGCGTCAACTGCTGGAAATCCCCATTTCTTATAGAACTCTTCCTCCATAGGATAAAGTTTTGAAAAATTTTTGGGAGGAAAAAAACTGTTTATCTGGGTGCTCCCACTCAGAATACATACGCTTTTTTTAGCCATGAATGGATAGCAAAAACATGAACAGATTGAGGAGGCTTTAGCGAACCCAAACCAGAGGTGGGCTCATCGATTGACTGCACTTATTGGCAGTAAAAAAATGGAACGGACCAATTCAGTGAGAGACTGTACCAAACACCTTTCCTGCGAACCTGATCCTTTCGTATTAGGTTCTTTGGACATAAGCCTCTTCCTGGTTCCTTGAGAGAAATTCGTCATATCTCGCCACTTGTTCCTCAGCATGAGGGTCCTGAGCAATGGACGGGCACCCGTTTATGCTTAGTCCCACTCTGGGATGCGATTAAAGCATCAATTTTTTGCTCCAAACTTAGAATGGTTGGAGAAAAAACCTCCTTAGTAATATACACAGGGGTTGCAATGCTAAAAGCAGCTGAAACACTTGCCCCTCATGATGGCTCATTCTGACCAGCCATATTACTCTCAGGGGAGGATGCAATCTTTTCTGAGATGGGTCTAGGCTCCCTAGTGACTATAGTCTTTCTAGAGCCCCTTTTTTGAGGTGATTTTAACCTACCTTCTGACCAAAGCCTGATGCACAAAGCAGAGGTACTACCAGAAGGAATGCTCTGCTGCTGCTATTAATGCTCAGCCTGATGCAGTAGTAAATGTGTCAAAGGATGCCCACCCCCCCAGCCCCTGTTGCTACGGCCCTTCCTCTCTCCTTTCAAAATGGGATCAACAGAGAGAAATGGCGAAGAGGGGGGCCTGGAAGCCGCTGAGCGGCGTGCTGTTTGCGTTTTTTAAAATTTTTTTTCCTGGACCTGTAATAGCACCACCGCCAGTAAAACTTTATGGCCTTAATACCAAAAAGTACGGGATCCTGGGGTCCAGCTCTCTAAAAAGAGCAGCATTACAGGTAAAACCTCATTTCTTTGGATACGAGGCCCGGGTATCATTCAATTCAGCCAAAAATACACTTTGAATGGATCCAGCTGCATGGCTAGCCCCAGCAAGGATTGCTTCAGTGGAGCTCAGCACAAGACATCTTTACTCGTGACCAACACCTTAGACAATGGCAAAAAAACTGAGGTACTCCCACTAGTGGGAGGGGTTATATAGGAGTGCACTTTTTAATTTAGGGCGTGCCAGGGTCCATCACCTGAAGGTGGCCTATAACCCACTAGTAACTACTATGGCTCTGTGTCCCATGATGTACGATAAGAAATACGATTTTCAAGTCCTGTGGTAAATCTTCAAAGAAGTCCCCTTCCTAGATTTAAAAGGGTAGAAACATCCGCAGAGACTCCCATGTCTCTCAAGACCCTGGATTCAACAGCTTGCCCGTAAAGAAAGATGGAAGATCAGACCTTGTGACAAGAGGTTGGCTCTGCCTGACAATTTTCCACACTTGGCATGTGGACAGTGCAGGAACATAGATGAGATCTACTTCCTCCTGAGCAGCTGGACTTCTGGTGCCTCCTTGATGATGTAGGCCACTGCCGTAGCATTGCGTGACTGAACCCTTACAGGGCAGGCAGCCCATACAGGTGTCAATTTTTTCCATTCAACCCAATCCCTATTTGAGGAGGATGGGTACATCCCCCCCCCCCCGCCTTTGTATTCTGAAAGCGGGGATGACTACAAACATATTTTTGATGCATCTGTTTTATGGTCTCTTTACTTTACCGAGCAATGCATAGAAAAAAACCCAAAAAACAGCGGCTGGCTGGATTTCGATCTGTGTATATGGGCAGCTTCAAGCTGCACCAACTAATGCAGCAGGGCAAGGTTATTCACCCTTGAAAAGGTTGTAAAGGCAAACTCCAATAAAAAAAAAAAAAAAAAAAAAAAAAGAAGAATTGCACAAAGCGGCCCAGAACCTCCTCTTCGTGGGTCCCCTGCCGCAGCTACTGGCCAGCACCCCCACAGGAAGCCGCTTCCCACAGGGACCCTCGTAGGGGCTCACTCCCCAGCCTCGCTATCTGCTTCTATAGACACAGATCAATTGAGGGCTCAAGTAAGTGTTAGGGGGGATACTAGTACCTAAACATTTTTAACCCTAACACAAGGCATGCATTAAGGCAAAAAATGTTTAGGCTACATAACCACTTTAAGTCCAGGATGTCGATAGGTAATACCCTTTCTTGCGAAGACCCCTGGACTGATAGTTTGTCCAACACCACCCCAGCCCACCAGGTTGGTGTCAATCGTCTGGACAGAGGAACTAATGACCCCCCCCCCCCCCCCATCTCCTGCATCCGTGAACAAACCCACCAGTCCAGGAACAACCTCGTACTGGGGTGCAACTAATGTGACGTCCTATCCAAGGTCATCAAAACAGCTGGAGGAGCCTAGAAAGAAAACTGGATGAAAAAAAAAAAAACTCTCAAAAATAAGGATACTACCATCTTTACCATGCATCCTCATGCAAAATCAAGGGGATTGTCTGAGTTCTCAGAGAAAGGCATTTGGCTTGAGGGAAGATCACTCCCAGTATAGACCGTGTCCAGCATCAGACCTAAATGTTACAACCTTTGTGTTGGGACAAAGGCCGACTCTTTCAGAAACCATCCAAACCATTCTAGAGTTTGCACCGAGTCACATTGATACCCAGAAGCGGATAAGCAAATCGATCAAGTATCCCATGACAGAATTACCCAAAGATCATAGGAGCCCCAGGACCAGGGCTAACACCGTGGTGAAGTACTGAACAGGCTGAACGGCAGAGCCACAAAACAAAGTGTCTGACACTGTAAAGCAAGAAATGGCGAGATGAAGACAGACTTGCAGATAAGCATCCTTGATGTCCACAGATACCAGGAAATCTCCCTTCTAGAGAGAAGCAACCAATGACCACACAGATTACATTTAGAATTTTTGCACTCAAACTTCAGTCTCTCGAAGTCAAGGAACTGAAAAGCGATCACCACCATTTGGTTTCGGAACTGTGGAAACACTCCAGCAAAAACTGTGATTACTTATGTCTTCCGAAACTCAGGTGATTACTCTGAGACAACAGGTGATAGAGTGCCCATTTAGCACCAGGAGCTTCCCAGATCGACCTTAACACCTGGGAAAAAAGTAAACCGTGTTCAAAACAGGTAATGTGTCAAAAAGAAAGCCAATTTAAAAGGGGAAGCTCACAGTACAGTCCTTGCCCCACCACAGGGGGGGGGGGCTGTGATGCACAAATGTAAGGAGAAAGTGCCAGCGCACTTACCATTACTCAACTCCGGACCCCCTCAAGGGGGGGGTCCAATCTTCCCCATCAGTGGCGGAATTACCAGGGTCACAATAGTCGCACTTGTGACTGGGGCCCTGGCATTCTGCTAGTATGCCCCCCCCCCCCCCCAAGACCCCACACCTCCCCCTGTACCTCCGGCTGGCATCTAACTATACAGGGGAGGGGGCGATGAGCAGCTATTCTATGTCCACGGGATGTCCCTCCAGCAGCACAGTTCACTTCCCGAGTGTCAGTGTATACAATGGAGAGGGGAGGGGCCTCTGACTCGAGCAGGCACCTAATTCAGTGCACAAGTTTGTCCCTCTGCTTGTACAATAAAAGACAACTAAACTAAAGGGTGCACCGAAATTACGTCCAATAGCAAAAAACAGCCCATACCAGAAGAGGGTGGGGTCTGCCAGGGTGCCACCCATTGCTGGAGTGTCACCCTGGCACGCCCCAGTCCTCCACTGCCTCCTCCTCCCCTTCCTACTCGCCATGATCTCCGCATGTCACGGAGCTCAATTGTCCAGGCCGTAGTAACAATGTCCTGCCTCCTGTGATAGACGGCACACTGATCCAATGGCGGGACATTGAATCAGTGTGAAGTGATCACAGGAATCGGGACATTGTTACTGCGGCCCGGGTAATTCAAACCCTGCTCCGTGACAAACAGATTGCCACTCTGATACGGGCACAGGCATGCTGCACAGGATGGATACTGGTGAGGCTGCTGGGCACATGCATGCTTGATATGATGGACACTGGTGAGGCTGCTGGGCACAGGTAGGCTGCATATGACGCACACTGGTGAGGCTGCTGGGCACTGGTAGGCTGCATATGACGCACACTGGTGAGGCTGCTGGGCACAGGCAGGCTACATATGACTGGCACTGGTAGGCTGCATATGACGGGCACTGGCGAGGCTGCTGGGCACAAGCAGGCTGCATTGATCTCTTGTATCATATCTGCAGTCTCTGACCATCTCCTGTATCATGTCTGCAGTCTCTGACCATCTTCTGTATCATGTCTGCAGACTCTGACCATCTTCTGTATCATATCTGGTAGAGGTGCATCAAATGGAAATTTTGCTAATACTTTTAGCAATGTGTAAGTAAGATTGCAGACATGATACAAGAGATGGTTAGAGACTGCAGACTGCATTTTTCTTGACCTTTCTTGCACTAAAGGTGCCAATAATGGCAAACAATAAATTCATATTAATTTAAATTGATGATATTCATTAAAAAGTTGAATACAATTATATATAAAAATATAAATATTTTTTAAAAACTGCCATTTTCGGTATCGGTTTTCGGTCTGGTGCATCCTTCATTTTCGGTATCGGCACCAAAACTTCCATTCGGTGCATCCCTAAAATAAACCCACCAAGTTTTCACCCCTTCACGGTTCAGCCTTAATAGCTACAATGGTGGCAGTGAGAGGATTAATCAAGCCCATGATTTGATCTAAGACCACTCAAAGTGGTTATCAAGCCAGCTTCCCCACTGCAGATCTGCGCAATCTCTAGAGGGTGTTGAAGTTGCAAACATAACCTATATTGACAAATCCTCTCTGCATGGGGCGTCATTCCGTAGAATGTTTATATGCAGAAGGGCAGGAAGGGCTTAGGGTATTTTTGAAGCATATTCCACCCACAAATTAACATCTTTTGTATAGCAGCTATAAGAAGGTCATTTACATGCACGCTTCGCAGATGGCTACTTGTTTCACCCCCCCCAAAACGCATTTTATTTAATAAAATCCGGAGGTAATAAATTACCAAGGATTTCCTCTTATCTGTGAAATGTGCTACTACGCCGCCACCTCTGCTCTATAATTCTTCAGTACTGCATGAATTGTGAGATTGTATGCACATCTTGAAGTGCCTGAATGTGTATTAGATTGCTGCACTTTGTTACTTACCACGTGTGAGCAGAAGGCAGCCTGTCTGTGGACCGGTCGTCTCGATGTATCTGGAATTTTTGAATGCCGTTCATCCCCTCAAGCGCTGCAAAGCCCTGAAGAGGTACCTTGGAGGTTCCAGTGACAAATTGAAGAAATTTGGCTCTATCTGCTTGGTCAAAAGAGCGCAGCGCCCTCCAGAACCATTGAATCTAAACAATAAAAAACAGACTTAGAGTTTGTTCATAAGTTATATGCAACCTAGCCTGCTTTTTATGAAGAACCAAAAGGTTTTTTAAATTTTGGAAATTAAAAACCTTAAAAGTATCAAAGTATAGATTAGACAACGTTTCTTAAATTGTTATTGAGAATGTCGTCTTTTTAAAATGTTCTATTTTACACAGGAAATATGGCATTGCTTAGCGATTCACATTAAGCCTTGTATTTCATGACTGAATTACAGGGCTTCCTCTGATTGACTGAGGTGGAGAGGTGGGCAGAAGAGGTTTCAATCTCCATCTCTGCAAATCACAGGAAGCCTTGTATTCATTAATGAAATATAAGGCTTCCTGTGAATGACTGAGCATCTCTTAACCCAATTTGATTTAGGAACGGGAAGTCCCTATCCTACCAGAACAGTGCTGAATACTACAGTGACATGAAAAAGTATTCATACCCCTTTAACATTTTCCACATTTTGTCATGTTACCACCAAAAACGTAAATGTATTTTATTGAGATTTTATGTGATAGACCAACACAAAGTGGCACATTATTGTGAAGTGGAAGGATAATGATAAAAGGTTTACAATTTTTACAAATAAATATCTAAAAAGTGTGGTGTGCATTTGTATTCAGTTCCCTTTATTCTGATACCACTAACTAAAATCTAGTGGAACAAATTGCCTTCAGAAGTCATCTAATTAGTAAATAGAGTCCACCTGTGTGTCATTTAAGCTCAGTATAAATACAGCTGTTCTGTGAGGCTTTCAGGTTTGTTAGCGAACCTTAGTGAGCAAACAGCATTGTGAATGTCAAGGAACACATTAGACAGGTCAGGGATAAAGTTGTGGAGAAGTTTAACGCAGGGTTAGGTTATAAAAAAAATATCCCAAGCTTTGAACATCTCACAGAGCACCTTTCAATTCATCATCTGAAAATGGAAAGAGTATGGTCCAACTGCAAACCTATCAAGACATGGCCATCCACCTAAACTGACAGGCTGGGCAAGGAGAGCATTCATCAGAGAAGCAGCCAAAAGCTATGGTAACTCTGGAGGAGCTGCAGAGATCCACAGCTCAGGTGGGAGAATCTGTCCACAGGACAACTATTAGTCGTGCATTCCACAAATTTGGCCTTTATGGAAGAGTGGTAAGAAGAAAACCATTGTTGAAAGAAAGCCATAAGTCCTGTTTGAACTTTGCAAGAAGCCATGTGGGGGAAACAGCAAACTGTGGAAGAAGGTGCTCTGGTCAGATAGGACCAAACATGAACTGTTTGGCCTAAAAGCAAAATGCTATGTGTGCTGGAAAACCAACGCTTGCTTTTCTTCAGCAGGAGCAGGGAAGCTGTTCAGAGTTGATGGGAACATGGATGAAGCCAAATACCGGGCAATCTTAGAAGAAGACCTGTTAAGAGTATGCAAGACTTGAGACTGGGACGGAGGTTCACCTTCCAGCAGGACAAGGACCCTAAACATACAGCCAGAGCTACAATGGAATGGTTTCAGGGATCTCCAAACTACGGCCCTCCAGCTGTTGCGGAACTACACATCCCATGAGGCATTGTAAAACTGACATTCACAGACATGACTAGGCATGATGGGAATTGTATTGAATTGAGGGCCATAGTTTAGATCAAAGCATAGTCATGTGTTACAATGGCCCAGTGAAAGTCCAGACCTAAATCCAATTAAGAATCTTTGGGAAGACATGAAAATTGCTGTTCACAGACACTCTCAATACAATCTGATAGAGCTTGAGCTATTTTGCAAAAAAAATAAAAAATTTCGCTCTGTAGATGCGCAAAGCTGGTAGACACATCCCCAAAAAGACCTGCAGCTGCAATTGCAACGAAAGGTGGTTCTACAAAGTATTGACTAAGGGGAGGCTGAATACAAATGCACGCCACGCTTCTCACATCTTTGTAAAAACAATTTGGAAAACCATTTATCATTTTCCTTCCACTTCACAATTATATGCAACTTTGTGTTGGTCTATCACAAAATCCCAGTAAAACAGTTACATTTTTGGTTGTAACATGACAAAATGTGGAAAATGTCAAGGGGTTCGAATACTTTTTCAAGCCACTGTATAAGTAGCTGAAGATAGTTTACGCAGTGCTCCCAGCAAAGGCATATGTGGGTGGAACTAGTTTGTTTGGGCCAGCTTGGTTCAAAAAAAAAAAAAAAAAAAAAAAAAAACATTTAAAGTCAAAACACATCTGGAGTCAGGCTTTAAGCACATAAAAGTGATTTCTCCACTATTTCTAAGGTAAACATTAAATATTATGTAGTCTCTGATCCAGCCAGCAGTTGAAGCTAAAGTCTTCCCTCTCAAATATCTGAAGCATATAATTGTGCTGAAAGAAGTCATCCAAGGACGTCAGGATGTCATAGGCCAGTGCTTTTTGCAACGTTCAAAAGGAAGAGGGCTGAAAGATGCTGGCCAAAAGATTAATTTTTATTTCGACATTCATTGGGACAAAAAAAAAAAAAGTCTTATGTCCGGAAGATCTGCATAAAAAATATACTGCTCGTTAGCAATGCATTAGGTAAAGAACTCACCTGGATGGAATTGGATTGGTACTTGTGATACTCTGTGTTGGATTTCAAGTCATCGATGTCGATATTGGGCAACCCAGATATTAATAACTCCAGTTCCTGTTCTGTGAAGATGGAGATGAGACGCTTGGGGATAATTTCATAGAAACCTTCCAGGAAAGCTGCTAACTGCTTACGGATGGCACCTGGAAACAGAAAACAAAAGATAGGTTGTACAAATTGGTCACGTGCATTCTTAACACAATGGCCCAAAAGGTGAAGTCAGCACTGAGCGAAACATGAAGCCTGCTGAGGCTCGCCCTTCTTTCAAAAATGATAGTTGTCTGGTCATCTTTGGTTTTAGTATTTCCTAAGACACTGATCTGGATCAAGCATGCAGACAACAAAGTCCACATGCACAATCTCTATACTTGATCTGGGAGAGCGATTCAAAAGGACTGAAGACAAATATGGCCAACAATTTATGGAAGTTCAGTGACAGCAATTTACAAAAATGCCTCAAAGCAGATTTCTCTTCCCCCTCACATCCCTCAGCATTTTTAACCTTAATACAGGGAATAAATTAAGGTAACAAAATGTTTTTAGCTTTAGTATTACTTCAATGCCATAGACCTAAAAATCAGTTGCCAAATCTGAGAAATCATGGGCAGGTTAACAGCCTATCCCTTATGAGGACCTTCAGACAAACCTAACAGGGAATGAGACTGCCGAAACAAAGCTGTAGACTTTAGGTATGCGCGCACAGTGTGAACCACATCCAAGGAATGAAGATCCTACGCTGTAGGGTGTTTTGGACTGAAACAAAAACACACAGTAATACCATGTACTAGTTTAAGTAGAAGAAATCACCACCTTAGGCAAAAAGAACCTCAACATTCACCTGTAGATGTCTGAAAAAAAACTAAGCAGTCATGAAGAGAAACTCAGTGATGTACAATTAATAATCTAGCACTTCCAATTAAAAGACCAATGATTGGTCTTTTACCGATTTCCCTTACATATCTTCCTTTAATGGGGTGGGCAACTACATGGCAAATGAGGTTCAATGTAAAATAATGCATTTGGGTGGCAAAAATATGAATGCAATCTATACACTGGGGGGGGAGAACCTCTGGGGGAATCTAGGATGGAAAAGGACCTGGGGGTCCTAGTAGATGATAGGCTCAGCAATGGCATGCAATGCCAAGCTGCTGCTAACAGAATATTGGCAGGCATTAAAAAGGGGATTAATTCCAGAGATGAAACAATAATTCTCCCGCTCTACAAGACTCTGGTCCGGACCTGGAGTATGCTGTCCAGTTCTGGGCACCAGTCCTCCCTCAGGAAGGATGTAGAGGAAATGGAGTGAGTACAAAAAAGGGCAACAAAGCTAATAAAGGGTCTGGAAGATATTAGTTATGAGGAAAGGTTGCGAGCACTGAACTTATTCTCTCTGGAGAAGAGACGCTTGAGAGGGTATATGATTTCAATATACAAATATCATACTGGTGACCCCACATTACGGATAAAACTTTTTCGCGGAAGGGAGTTTAACAAGACACGTGGCCACTCATTAAAATTAGAAAAAAGAGGTTTAACCTTAAACTACATAGAGGGTTCTTTACTGTAAAAGCGGCAAGGATGTGGAATTCCCTTCCACAAGCGGTGGTCTCAGCAGGGGGGCATTGATAGTTTCAAGAAACTATTAGATAAGCACCTGAATGACCACAACATACAGGGATATACAATGTAATACTGACATATAACCACTCACATAGGTTGGACTTGATGGACTTTTGTCTTTTTTCAACCTCACCTGCTATGTACCTATATGTAACTATGTAACTTCCAGTGCTAGCTTCATAACAGCACAGCTACAAGCCACCTCATTAGACTGCAAACAAATTGCTTGGTTCCTTACCAGTCATCTTCATCTGGCACACAAGGTGGACATATTCCTTCTTGTTGTCCTCTGTGACAAGAATATTTGCACCATTGGGCTTCAGGTCACGCACTTCACACACACCAAATTCTTGGACCTAAACAGAGAAAAAGGAGGATGTAAAGAGCGGGAACTGTTGACGCTGTGACATTTAAGGAAGGCAACCTATAGATCCCTTTAAGAAGACACGATTCACCCCGGATGACCCCTCATACAAGAGCAGATATTACCTCAGTGCTGAATGTCAAATCATATCCCAGTGTGGAGACATCGTTCTCAAGCAGGTAGACTAAACCTTGGTAGAAGTGATAATCTTCACTCTCCATGTCAGTGTATCTGCAAGGTAAAAATTGTATTGTGGAAACAGGTTGCTCATTGTATGTATTACAAGTGAAAAAAGCATTTGAAGCCAATTCTTAAAAATATATAAAAAAAACTACATTTACTTCCTGGATTAATGTAGATTATTACACGGACCATTATACAAGTTGCTGGGTATCGGAGACAAAGAAACTAGAGTATGTACATTTGTGATAGAGTTTACGAACCAAATTAATTGCAGCAACTTACGATTCTGCACGTGTGTGCTGTAGCCCCCTGTTCATTCCTTTAAAGAGTCATATTTAGGGCGGTCTTCATTGATCTTGAACAGGAATGAACGAAGCCACAGTGTGCATACACAAAACGTTAGAGCTTACAATCTATAACAAGCAGGGCCCTCTGTTTCATCCTGTATTGAACTGTATTGTAATGTCTGCCCTACTGTTGTAAAGCGCTGTGCAAACTGCTATATAAATACTATATAATAATAATAATTTACACAATTGCTCAGCATAATGTTATTTTTAATACATACCTGACTGATTTGCCCAATATGTGCTTGTAGAAAGACCGCGTGAAGTAGCACTCCAGTAACCTATTGTCGTACACTGCCTTTGCGACAATTCGACCGACAAATTTGAAATAGCTGAGGTGGTTGGGATTGCAGTGGGAGGAGGGGTTAATTGTATAGGTGACACGGTCCCCAGGAGATGTGCGGAACAGGGCATACATGGGATTAAACATTTCCCTGGAGATGATCATGTACCACTCTCTGAGGAGTCCTCCAGCATCCTGACCTTCTTCCCCTTCAAATACTATATACCTGTAAGAAAACGTATATGCTTTATGACATCACCATTATACAAGTAACACATTCCTGGTAATGTCTGTAAAAGGTGAAACAAAAAAAGAACCATTTAAGCAAAAGGCTGTTTAAATTTTAATCACCTCGGGTACTCTAGTCCCGTTAAAAACTTAAGCTTGCCATACACGGATCAAAAGCATTGACTTTAGCAGGGCTTGGCCTACTTTCGATCCATGTATGGGCAGGGAGGTTGTAGAGAAGTCTATCTACAGAGTTCTGCACAACTGCCCTGTTGGATTTTTCCCGTGCGATCAGAGCTGCTGTCTATAGCTGTCGGAATACAATAGTTCAGCGGCGAGGATTCCCCCATTCACATAGAGTCTGCGGATGGGGACAATCAAGTCTTTTTTTGTAATCAACTTGCTGGTTGAATGAAAAAGAATGACACCCATACCAAGTTTCCAAACATATGACAATCCTGGATAATTTACTCCCATCCTACGCATTTTGACAGCTTATTGATAGCCATCTGATTATGAAGAGGTGCTGCCAGTTAGCCAGGACCCCCCAACACCTCCTTTCTTTTGCTCTTCATTCCTAAATCCTTTTTTTCTCCTTCCCCTACTTCACTGCCTCACCTCTTTTCTCCTGTACTTTTCTAACAAGCATAAATCTACCTCTCCTCCATAAGCATCTTCTATAACTAACATGGCCACCAAGGCTAAATAAATATATACAGTATCTCACAAGAGTACACCCCTCACATTTTTGTAAATATTTTATTATACCTTTTTATGTGACAACACTGAAGAAATGACACTTTGCTACAATGTAAAGTAGTGAGTGTACAGCTTGTATAACAGTGTAAATTTGCTGTCCCCTCAAAATAATTCAACACACAGCCATTAATGTCTAAACCGCCGGCAACAAAAGTCAGTGCACCCCTAAATGAAAATGTCCAAATTGGGCCCAATTGGCCATTTTCCCTCCCCGGTGTCATGTGACTCAGTGTTACAAGGTCTCAGGTGTGAATAGGGAGCAGGTGTGTTAAATTTGGTGTTCTCTGTCTCTCTGTCATACTGGTCACTGGGCGTTCAACATGGCACCTCATGGCAAAGAACTCTGAGGATCTGAAAAAAAGAATTGTTGCTCTACATAAAGATGGCCTAGGCCAGGGCTCAAAATTTGAAGTCCTGAGCTATTAGCCAGGCCTCCAGGGTGCTCTCCACCAGTTGCCCCACCCAGCCTGCCCCTAACTCCGCCCCTAAACACGCCCTCATAAATTATCTCATGAAATTACACTAAAATGTATTATACAGAATTAAGTTATAAAAATATTAACCACTTAAGGACTAGCCTTGTTTTGGATTTTAGGTGTTTACATGTTTAAAAGGTTTTTTTTGCTAGAAAATTACTTAGAACCCCCAAACGTTATATATGGTTTTTCTTCTAACACCATAGAGCAGTGATGGCAAACCTTGGCACTCCAGATGCAGAGTGCATGAGCATCATGGGAAATGTAGTTCCAAAACATCTGGGGTGCCAAGGTTCACCATCACTGCCCTAGAGAATAAAATGGCGGTCGTTGCAATACTTTTTTTTGCACCGTATTTGCGCAGCGGTCTTAAAAGCGCACTTTTTTGGGAAAAAATTCACTTTTTTGAATAAAAAAATAAGACAACAGTAAAGTTAGCCCAATTTTTTTTTTATATTGTTAAATATGTTACGCCAAGTAAATTGATACCCAACATGTCATGCTCCAAAATTGCGCCCGCTCGTGCAATGGCATCAAACTTTTACCCTCAAATCTCCATAGGCGATGTTTAAAAAATTCTACAGGTTGCATATTTTGCGGTACAGAGGAGGTCTAGGGCTAGAATTATTGCTCTCGCTCTACCAGTCTCGGTGATACCTCACATGTGTGGTTTGACCACCGTTATCATATGCGGGCGCTACTTGCCTATGTGTTCCTGTCTGTGCGCGAGCTCATCGGGACAGGGGGGTTTTTAAAAAGATGTTTTTTTATTTTTATTGTTTATTTTACATTTTATTTATTTTTACACTGTTTTAAAAAAAAAAAAAAAAAAAAAAAATTGTCACTTTTATTCCTATTACAAGGAATGTAAACATCCCTTGTAATAGAAAAAAGCATGACAGGACCTCTTAAATATGAGATTTAAAAAAAATGACATTTGAAAAAATGTGACTTTAAAAGGCACGGTCGGAAGTGACTTTTTGACGTCGCTTCCACCCAGAAGTGTCATGGAGGCAAATGGGCGCCATCTTAGCCTCATTCGTCTCCAGGCACAAGACGGAGACGGATGCGATCGCCACCTCCGCCGCTACCGACGGCTCCGGTAAGCGGCGGAGGGCACCGTATCGCGGCGGGAGGGGGGGGCCCTCTCCCGCCACCAATAAAAGTGATCTTGCGGTGAATCCACCGCAGGGACCACTTTTATCTGAAAGCCGGCCGTCGCACGAAAACAGGGATACCGGGCTTATGGCAGCTAGCTGCTGCAATAACAACGATATACCCCTTCAAAGTTAGGACGTACATCGTCGTGCGGCGGTCAGCAAGTGGTTAAACACTGTATCCGTGCCCACCAATGCAGCCTTGTGCCCACCAAAGCAGCCTGTGCCCACCAAAGCAGCCTACCTGTGAAGGGGAGGAGAGGAACAGGAGAACCGCCCAGGTGTTCAGAGCGTAGCGCGGGGAACACAGCGATAACCACTTTCATTTCAATTGCTGTGTTCCTGCCGCGCAACGTCATATACTGCCCCGCCCCCTAGCCGGGGAACTTTGACAGATCACTTGTCACTGGGATTGGACGGGTGATCTGTCTATCAAAGTGCTGGGCCCAGGAGGAGGGGTTGTATCTGACAGCGAGCGGCGGGGAACACGGCTATTGAAATGAAAGCCGTTATCACTGTGTTCCCTGCACTGCTCTCTCTTCCCCTCAGAAATCGCTGGGAGAAAGACTCCCATTCCACACAGGCTGCTTGCTCACCCCCAGCTCCCAGGCAGCCCTTCCTCACCAGCCCTCAAAATTTACTCGCAAAATGCGAGCAGATTTTTTGAGGGCTGGCTTAGGCTATAAGAAGATTGCCAAGACCATGAAACTGATCTGCAGCACGGTGGCTAAGACCATACAGCAGTTTAACAGGACAGGCTCCACTAAGAACAGGCATTACCATGGTCGACCAAAGAAGTTGAGTGCACTTGCTCGGCATCATATCCCGAGGTTATCTTTGGGAAATAGACATGAGTGCTGCCTGCATTTCTGCAGAGGTTGAAGGGGTGGTGGGGTCAGCCTGTCAGTGCTCAGACCATACGCCGCACACTGCATCAAATTGGTCTTCATGGCTGTCGTCCCAGAAGGAAGTCTCTTCTAAAGATGATACACAAGAAAGCCCACAGTTTGCTGAAGACAAGCAGACTAAGGACATGGATTACTGGGACCTGATAAGGACATGTCCTGTGGTCTGATGAGACCAAAATAAACTTATTTGGTTCAGATGGTGTCAAGCGTGTGTGGCGGCAACCAGGTGAGGAGTACAAAGACAAGTGCGTCTTGCCTACAGTCAAGCATGATGGTGGGAGTGTCATGGTCTGGGGCTGTATGAGTGATGCCGGAACTGGGGAGCTACAGTTCATTGAGGGAACCAAGAATGTCAACATGTACTGTGACCTACCGAAGCAGAGCACGACTCCCTCCCTTCGGAGACTGGGCCGCAGGGCAGTATTCCAACATAACGACTCCAAACACACCTCCAAGACGACCACTGCATTGCTAAAGAAGCTGAGGGTAAAGGTGATGGACTGGCCAAGCATGTCTCCAGACTAAAACCCTATTGAGCATCTGTGGGGCATCCTCAAACAGAAGGTGGAGGAGCGCAAGGTCTCCAACATCCACCAGCTCTGTGATGTCGTCATGGAGGAGTGGAAGAGGACTCCAGTGGTAACCTGTGAAGCTCTGGTGAACTCCATGCCCAAGAGGGTTAAGGCAGTGCTGGAAAATAATGGTTGCCAGCGGTTTAGACATTAATGGCTGTGTGTTGAGTTATGAGGGCACAGCAAATTTACGCTTTTATACAAGCTTTGCACTCACTACTTTACATTGTAGCAAAGTGTCATTTCTTCAGTGTTGTCACAGGAAAAGATAGAATAAAATATTTACAAAAATGTGAGGGGTGTACTCATTTTGTGAGATACTGTAAATACACACACATATATATATATATATATATATATATATATATATATTTTAATCTCACACATAACTATTAGATGACCCGCAACTCCATACATGCTCTTAAATCTTTTCAAATTTATTGATACTTCATAAAAGACAGGATGGGACATTAGATGTTAATGTGTTTCAGCCATGATGGCCTTGTTCACAACATTTATGTACAATAAAAGCACAGAATATATAATATAAAAACATGAGAGATTGACTTCTATGCCCAGGGGTGGGGGGATAGGACCAGGCGACTTTTGAACAAAGAGGCTTGGTGGAGATAATTAATATAGATTAAAAAGCAGATTCCCTCTGGGGTTAAACTTCAGATGGGACCATACTATTGGTTCTGTGCTTTTTTTTTACGTAAATGCTGTGAACCATGCCGTGAACAAGGACCCAGACAAAAAAAAAAAAAAAAAAAAAAAAAAAAAAAAAAAAAAGACACTGACACTTTGTATCTCTCACCCATTCAATTTGGCCAAGACACATCCCAGTTCACACCAGTGCGGTGTGAGTTCACTGCAAATTCCACACTGCATCCAAATCGCACCCTGTTTATGCGAACCACTGTGTATGTTAACGGCATCTGAAACTGTTTTACAAAACCAGATTGCATGGGTGTGAACACCCATGCAATCCACTTATAGTGTGGCCAAAAAATAGGTCCTGCTCAGTGCGGATTTGGTGCAATTTAATGCATACAGAATAATGGCTCAAATTGCACTGAAGAATCGCATGTGATTTGCATAGGGATGCGGTGTGAACCGGCACTTAAAGAGGGAGTCCCACGGAAAAAAAAAATGTAAAAGTCAGCAGCTACAAATACTGCAGCTGCTGGCTTTTAAAATAAGGACACTCACCTGTCCTGGGGTCCAGCCATGTCGGCACCCGAGACCGAATCATCCCTTGGTCCTTGGGTGCTGCCGCCGCCATTCTCTGTAAGGGAATCAGGAAGTGAAGCGGTACGGCTTCACTTCCCGGTTCCCTACTGCGCATGCGCAAGTTGCGCTGCGCTTCCTAACTGGTCCCCGCTGTCTCTGGGACCCGTGTGTCCCAGCAGACAGCGCGGTGGGCACGGGAGTGGGCGTAGACTCCCGTGGGAGTCTATGCCGGAAGTGGGTGGAAATACCTGTCTTAGACAGGTATCTGCACCCCCCTCCCCCCTGAAAGGTGCCAAATGTGACACCGGAGGGGGGGAGGGTTCAGAAAAGCGGAGGTTCAATTTTTGTGTGAACCTCCGCTTTAAACAAAACTAGAGAGATCTTTCCCATGAAATCACACGGCTCCCACAGCTCTTCGGGTTTAACTGATCCGAATAGAAAACTGGATAGAATTAAAAAAAAAAAAAAAAAAAAAAGACCTGCATTTACTCAGTTTAAGTTTGACAGTTTTTTCTGGGGCCCCTTCAAATCTGTCCAATCTGGTGCACTGTGATTATGCGCATTATGTCGCACATTAACAAGTGATGCGATAAGGCAGCCCAGTTATTTTATTGATCTACAAACTTCAGAATGTTTAAAAAAACAAAAAATGCCTTTACTCTATTCCAGACACAACACAAAGCAATGCACAGCAGTGCATTACTGTGCAATGCAACAGAGGTGCATTGGGATGCAAAAAAAATAAAAAATGTCACCACAATGTATTTAAAGAGGATCTTCAGTCAAAAAAAAAAAAACAAAAAAAAACAAATTAAAAGCCAGCAGCTAAAAATACTGTAGGGCACTTGTCTATCCAGGGATCCTGCGCCATCCTCACCCGAGCTGGTTCATGAATGGTCTTCAGGTCCCAGGCACGTTAAAAGTGGGAAGTGAAGCTGGCTGCGATTACTTGCAGCTTTATGCTGCACTTTGTGAATGGTCCCAAAGCCTTCTGGGACATGTGGCATGTCCCAGAAAGCTGTGGGCAAAGAGGGGGGGAACTGATCTTTCGCTATCGCCTAGGCAATTCCTGCTCCCCTCAAAAAAAAGCAAAAGTATCCAAAAATGAGAGAGAAGCGGAACTTTCCCTTTTGGGTGAAGTTCTTTAAAAGTACATTATTGAAGCCAAATAGTGAGAAGCCAGCCTAAGATTAGCGTTCTAAACTACAGTAAAGATAACAAATCTTAAAGATAACAAATCAACACAATTTGATTTAAAGTAGATCTTCGGGCAAAACTTTTGTTAAGAGTAGGGAAGGGTTAGAACCTATGTAGCCGTTTCCAACTTGTAATTGGCATAGAAAAATTTATAGGGGGTGCTAAATAATATCCAAATTTTCTGGTTACAGCAATTATCTGTGGGATTTCCCATCACTTTGTGGAAGATTCACCTACACTTCCTGTTCCTCTGCAAGAAAGCAAGGTGAAATCTCCCCCAGAAGGTAGAAAGCAAAAACCTAACCTCTAAACCTTCCATCACTATCCAGAGTTATTACACTCCGTAGATTCATTCTGACCCAAAGAAGACTGGTATACAATGATCTTTCTGTGGCACTTACAATCTGTTCTTCATTTCTTCTGGGGATTTACGGTGCAGTTCCCGGTAAGAATCTTCAAACACATGGTCTCGTCTGACGTGTACAGCCATGTCCTCTTTCCTCAGTCCTTCATCTAACCGCTCAAGTTCTTGGCGGAAATATCTATTCAGAGATATTAGTTTAATATGTTAAATATATGTTAAAATGAGAGGCCTTGGGTCAGAGCTGTTAATTGAGACTGTCAGTCTTTACGTCGATTACATGTTGCTGCACCTGGAGGATGCTGGTCACTCTAGTGGTGGCTTTGCGCCATATTGAACGCTTTGGGGAGTTTTGTGGCCTACAAATTAATTGGCGTAAATACCAAATCCTCCCCCTGAACCTGGAGGCCCTGTCCGCTGATCAAGCTAGTCTTCCCATGATTCGAGCAAGCCAGATCAAATATTTAGGAGTTCAGGTTAGCCAGGCCCCGGCAGAATATACTAGACTTAATGTAGAACCTCTTATTGCGTTACCTAAAACCAAAACCCAAACTTGTCCCCCCCTGAGGTTATGGGATGCATAAACCTAGTTAAAATGATCCTGCTGCCCAAACTCCTTTATCTTTTCCCCATTCTTGACTCGTTTGTTTGGGGCAACTCCAGACACAAGCTTTCCTGGTGCTCCTTGGAAAAATCACATGGACATAGATGGCACTGCCCTTCCAGACCTCAATGTGTACTACCTAGTTGCCCAACTCTATTCTCTTTTGGGGGAACATAGGTATCTCACATTAGCCCGGGTTGCACACCCCTTTCAGATTCTCCTCAGTGACCTCCGCAACTTCTCTAATTTAGGAGGCCGCAAGGGAATGGTCCATCACCACTGTAAGATATGGGAACTGGCAGTGCATAGGCTGAAGACCCCCCTACTCATGCCCACACACCACTCTGGGGCAACTCCAACCTTCCAGACTTGCTTACCTTATCTGATGAACTCTGGAACTCTCACAGGGTTATATAGCTCTCCCATGTATTTTATAGCAATGGAATCAAGTCATTTCAGGAACTCAAAATGGATTTTGATCTGCCCAATTCTTTTTTCCACTTCCTCCAGCTTTGCCACGCGCTGCATGCCCAATTTGGAGACTTAATCCCTAATTTAAACCCTTTGTACCTATTGGATGTTTATTGGAGCACAGACTCAAAAAAAAAATTTACATTTTTTTACAACAGCCTTCTCCAACCTGCAGCGACAGACTTAGCCTTCTGGTTGAAAACCAAATGGGAGGCGGACGTGGAGGAGCTCAAGGACAATGAGTGGACAGATATTCTGAAATCCTGTAAAATGGTCTCCCCAAAGTGATCTGATAGACTAACCCAATTGTATATACTACATAGATCTTACCTGAGCCCCGTCCGTTTAGCCAGGTATAAATCTCATTATAACCCATGTAAGAAAATGCCCTAGATTTGGAGAGTCCAGTTGTTCATTCTACCATGTATTGTGCTCTTGCAATCCAGGGATATTGGGAACAAGTGGTCACATTTATACATGATGAAATGGGCTCCCCACTGACTTTATGGACTAAACAATGCTTGTTGGGGCTACTCCCCAACCAGGAGCAGAGCAGGCATCTTCACATTTTCTTACATGGAAGCGCTATTTACGGCTAGACTACTTATAGCGAGCATGTGGCTTCAGCCCTCCACACAAATACTTGGGGAATGGAAGGTGCCTGTTAATGAATCCCTACCCTATAAAAAGGTAATTTACAGGCACAGAAATTGTCCGGCAAAATATGGGATCGGTGGCTAGACCTGGCATCTACATTCTCGGAGGGAGAACCTGTAACTGAATGAGTTACCTATGGTTATATGTCCACGTTATTACAACGCTCCTTTTTCAATACATGTTTTATATATTCTGAAAACCTCTGACAACTGTTCGATGTAACAAATATCATAATGTTTAATGTTATTCTCCTACCCTGTGTATCTTTGTACCGAATAAGGGGTTTGTTGGATTAAAAAGAAAATATATATGTTAAAAGTATGCATTTAAAAATAAAAAAAGAGTAGCTAGTACAAAAGCAATAATAAACTTGATCATACATACTTGCGCTTGACATCAAAGTCTAGGACTCTGATATAATCAACAAGAACAGCAAAAGGTCCATCAGCTAGATGAGTTGTCGACTGGCGGAGGATCTGATTTAACACAGTGCGGTGAGTCTCTAAAGAGTATAAGAAAAGACATGTGAAGAGTAGATATGTGAAGAGCAGGCATTTCTTAGAAGGCTGTAAAAAATGTAATCGAGATGCTTTTAATGGGGAATACTGCTGTGCTCTCTACTGAGGGAGAGCACAGCAAACTTTTCTTCTAACCAATATTAAAGTTCAGGGTAAAACAGACATTAGGCTTGTACAACAGATTTTGTATCCTTAAAGCACACCCATTTATAATGCACTGCCTAATTACAAAGGAGGAAGGAAAGCCTGAATCTGGTTCATGGTTGGTGAAATGGACCCAGTTTGACCAAAATAATCAGCAGCAAGAAAAGATGGTGAAAGAGACGCTACATAAAAAATTGTAACCAATAAATTTACAGCGGATGCTAAACTTGGTAACATTTCCAAAAGTATTCCTAGGTTACAAAACGGCTAGGAATTAGCAAGCTTAATAGAGCCTTACCTGCAAAGCGCAGGAACTTTTGAGTGTCAGGAGGCAAGCTGGATGAGATATGCATAGATGAGGGTTCCCTTGAAAAAAAGGGATCTAAGGAAGAAGGCGTCGCAGGGGTGAGAGGTGCTGGGGATAAAGGAGGAGGCTCATCTTTTATGTGAGCCAGCTGGCTTTCCCGAGTATCCCGTACTTGTGGCTTGCTTTCTCGCTCTGTTGCATGGACCAAGAAAAAGGCTTCTACAGCTGGCTGAAGTACTGAGGGGAGAGAGACACACATACACACACTTTAGTGCTGCCTTCATACAGTTTAGGAATACAGATCTAAATGATAAATAATTTGAATCTAAACAAATATATCTAAATAATTATAAATATAAAACAGATCTAAATCTATAATCTAAACAAATGCAACATCACTTTCTGCAAATTATATTCTTTATAAATATTTTATATGGTCTCAAGTTTTGCATATTTATGTTCTCTCAGACTCCTCAGCGGGTCCCAATACCCTCAAACTGAGGCCATGGCATTAGTTTGAGAGGCTTCTAAGATCATTCAAAATTCATCAACAGGTGCATTTTACCTGCAGGGTACCTGCTTGTGAATTGCTTTAAACAAGTTTTGCACTCCCATAGACTTGAGGAATACAAAAACTGTCCAATGAGAACAAAAGCCCGTTAACACAGGCCAATTTAAAGGAGAGATTGTACAAGATGCCATTTAATACCTAGCACAGCATGTTGGTCATGTGACTCCTCCAGCTCCTTTAAACACTCTCCTAACATGTCCCACAGTTCATCCAAGCTCAGCTGATCACTCAGCAGTGGCAATTCTGGTAACCGCTCATCCTCTTTCTTCTCTGCAGCTTGAGGTCCTTCGGAACCTAGGTGATAAGAAAAGCTCAGAAACCTACAGATGAAGACATTTCCTTCTATGACCTTGCAGACCCACAAACAATCCAGGCCCACCCACTGGTTTCACACTGACCAACTGGCTGAGTATCCTGTGTAGCAGGCGAAGGCTGGTCAACATCCATTGGAGACTCCTCCCTGCGTGCAGAGCCTTCCGCCTAGACAAGACAAAAACAAGTCAGAAGGTGGTTTAATGCTTTGGGAGTGAAAAACAATGGGGCAGGAAGGTGAGCAGGATGATAACCGCATGATAAAGCAGCAACAGCACACAAAAGTCATGCATCAACATATAGCAAATATTTGCAAAGCAAGGTGCTTCAATGCTACTATGAACTGTGGGAAACATGCAAAAGACTAACAAATAACTATGCAGGGTTATTTAATACACAGAAATGTACATGTAATAGACAATCAGTTTGTAAACAAGCAAATTAAAAGCTGAGAAAGCAAAGATCTCAGACATAAAATAAAAAATAGGGAGGAACAAACTAAGGATGGATGTTCTGCCAGCGCCAGTCATCATGCTAACCGTTGCAGTTTGCAGCTGTCTCCGCGCCCTTTGACCCTCACGTACCATTTGTATAATGGCATCAGCCTCAGCCTCCAACTGCTGCACAGCTGCCTGGATGCTGCTAGCAGAGGCCAGACTGGCAGCTCCTGGAAGAAGATGACAACAGTAAGTAAATGCAATCACTATGTTCAAAAAAATAAAAAATAAATCCCAATTATAAAATTCTAGCACGCTTATTAGTAAGCTAGTGTGGAAAAAAAAAAAAAGCTCAACTCCAGGCACATATGAAATGCAAGCATGTAAATCAAGTTATGTATTTATTAAAAACATTTTAAAATACAGCGAACATAAAACTAAACTCTAGTCAATGAAAACGATAACCTCACAAGTTCCACAGTTACCCTATTAAATTAGCAAAAAAAAAAAAAAAAAGTTTTTCAACTCTTGCTGTTTTTGATATATAAAACATTTTAAACCCAAAACCACCACTAGGTTTTCACCTCTGCAATCTGGGGCAGCCATTGGGAGGGGCCATCTTGAATACAGGCATCAGTTATGAAAAAGGAAGTAATCCCATCAATTTAACAGTTCCAAAAAGCATGCCGGGAATGCCAACTGTCACATTGATTGTGCGCTCAACCAAACTGTCAAATCATCCAATGGCTGATGTCATAACTGACCACATGTGCAGCATCATGGCAGTTGAAGATGAAAGAGGAAATGATGGCAGCTTCCTTGGCTGGAAAACGATAGGGGGGTTTACTTCAACTTTAACCACTTCAGCCCCGGAAGATTTTATTTCCTTCCCAGAGCACTTTTTACAATTTGGCACTGCGTCGCTTTAACTGACAATTGCGCAGTCATGCGACGCTGCACCCAAAATTTGCGTCTTTTTTCCCCAAGACTAGAGATTCACCTCTGTGGTTTTTATTTTTTGCGCTATAAATATCCAATGTTAAAAAAACAAAAAACAAATTTCTTCATCAGTTTAGACCAATATATATTCTTCAATATATTTTTGGTAAAAAAAACCCCCAAAAATGCAATAAGCGTATATTGATTGGTTTGCGCAAAAGTTATAGCGTCTACAAACTATGATAAAGATTTATGGCATTTTCATGAATTTTTATTTTTTTTACTAGTAATGGCGGTGATCTGCGATTTTTAGCGGTACTGCGACAGACACATCGGACACATTTTTGGGACCATTGACATTTATGCAGCGATCAGTGCTATAAAAATGCACCGATTACTGTGTAAATGTCACTGGCAGGGAAAGGGTTAACACTAGGGGGCGATCGAGGGGTTAAATGTGTGTTCCCTCACTGTGTGCTCTAACTGTATGGGGATGTGACTTACTAGGGGAGGAGACCTATCGTTGTTCCTACTTAGTAGGAACAAACGATAGGTCTCCTCTGCCCTGACAGAACAGGAATTTGTTTACACACACACAAATCCCAGTGCTGGCGCTAGTGCACGCTATCTATCGTGCCCGCCAGCCATGCGCATCGGGTCCCCTGCCGTGCAGTGGGCGCGCCCTCTGGCAGCCACTAAAGGGAAGGACATACCCATATGGGATTTCACCCAGAAGAGACATTTTGCCGCAGATTATCTGCGTGAGCCGGTCGGGAACTGGTTAAGGGTAGACATTCCTAAAGCCTAGTACACACGATGAGATAGCGCACACAGGACCCAGAAGACCGGGGGGGGGGGTACCGGATGGATCGGAAGTACAGGCTCTACTTCATAAAAAGGTATGTTAGAAGAAGAAAAAAAAAATTTTTGAATATCCTAAAACGAGGGGTGGAGGTGGTCTTTTGTTTAAGACCACCTCTCAAAAGTAGGTGGAACGCCGCTTTAAATGGGCTGAGCAGCTGACAGCCAGCTGAGGAGGAAGATGCTGAATGACGCTGCTCATCTTCTTCTCAGGAAGCAATAACTGCTGCTTTCGGGGAATTGACTGCTTCTGTTGCGCCCTGAGATATAGCTGGAGTTTAAACTACACATTAGCTTTCTATATTCCCATGATTGCTTCATGAATCGTGTATATATATATATATATATATTATATATATATATATATATACACACATATACACATATACACACACACACACACACACACACACACACTGTCTGTCACTTAATAACTGGACGACATGGGGTGGGATTTAATCCAGACCCCTTACAACATAGCACTCCTACCTTTGAAGGTAGGAATGTGAAAGTGTGAAAAAAGGAACGCAGTACACCACCATGTTAGCATGAGGTTTAGCTTTTAAAAATAAAGTTTAATAAATATAGGGTGTGTAAGGTCCACTTCGGTTTTGCTGCAAAATTAAGTACGGATTCCATGAAAGCATCTAACGTAAAACAAATATGTTCATAAAAGACTGCACCAAAATACTGCTCCAAATACTGGTTGCACAAATATGCATAAGGTCTCCAGCACTTCTAGAACGCACATCCACAGCATGTTTGAGCCAGGATAAGCCATCTCAAGAAAGGAGCAGAAAGAGAATGGAGATGTTAACAGAATGCCAAATAAAGCATAAAATGTCAAATGAACCTTCACAATCTGACTGCCTTTTGTTGATTTTGAGCAATTTTGTCTCCTAAACCAAAGGGCGCTAGTCCCACAAGCACTCCTGTTCAGGGTAAAGAAGATGGCAGTCTAAGGATTACATAGGCATGCTTGTTCACCTGCTGCCCCATAAATTTAAAAATCATAAAAAAAAAAAAAAAAAAAAAAAAAAAAAAACACAAACAAAAAAAACCAAACAAAAAAAAAAAAAAAAACATCTTTGGGCACGATATGACAGTCATACAAAATCAAGGGGAAAATCTGTGAATCTATGTAGACAATCCCTTTACAACACAAATGCTATTTTTCTATACCATCTCTACATTCCTCTATTCACTCAAGAAACAAATCTGTCAATGGGTGCAGCTGCAGGTTCTCAAGTTGAGAAAGCCTCAAACATTCCTAAAACTGGTGAAGAAAACTGCAGCACACCAGCAGGAGGGGAGCACCGTTGCATTGAAAACGGAAACAGATTTCCTTTGCTCGAGATAATCACATTGCCTGCTGAATGATGAAGGTCCTACCTAGTCTACTGGTCTGCTTGGCTTTCTTGTTGGCTCTCCTGGTGTCATCTCTGAGCTGGATGATGACCTGCAGCACTCTGAGGAAAAATTTCTGTGTGGAGGTCTTTGATGTCAGCATGGACATTGAGGGTAACTGGAGCTCTCGTCCCCCTAATGGCCGTTTCTGTGATGCAACTATAACAACGTTTTCTGCAATATCAAACCTGGATTGCGAAGACAAAGTGATATGAGATCTGACAGACAAAATGCTATTACCCTGGGTATTGAATAAGCAATTGACAAGCAGTAATCACTCTAGTAACTACACTCACCTGCTTTGCATTTTACCCTTGGCTTTGGTGTTGTGTGGCTGCTCTTCAGGCAACCCATCAGGAGAAAGTACCTCACATTGTACCCTCCTCTGCTGATCAAGGTTATACTCTCGTAATTCAGCTAAGAGAGTGCCTGGTAAAGTGATGAGGCAAGGTTAAATCATAAAAAAACAAACCAAAAAACAAAACAATACACTATTATACACATATATATATATATATATATATATAAATATATAGACATACACACACACATACACTTTTGCTTTATTGCTTACCTATCTGCTTGCATAGGGTGTAGCCCAAATGGTGGGCTCCACTGAGCAGCAGCTTGAGTACAGTGTCTCGTGTTCCAGGATCACCTCTAGACAATTGTAGCAACACATTTGCTGCATCCTCCAAGCCTTCCTCTGAACATGAATGAGATGTCAGCACCTTGAACAAGAGAATATGATGTTAAACAGCATTGGAGGATAAAGCCCTTTCCTCCCAACACCTTTTTTGTCCTTATCCTGCAATGCCATATGTTGCAATTTATAACTCATTTCACTTTGAAATGCTTTTACTTAGACCCCTTTCACACCGAGCCGCCCATAGCGTCGGCGGTAAAACGCCGCTATATTTTTAGCGGCGTTTTACCGGCGCATTTTGGCCGCTAGCACTTTTACTCCCCGCTAGCAGCCGAGAAAGGGTTAAAACCGCCCGCACTGCACCGTAATAGCGGCGTTTTGCTGGTGGTATCCCAGCGCTGCCCCATTGATTTCAATGGGGAGCAGCGGTGGAGGAGCGGTAAACACACCGCTCCAAAGAAGCTGCTGACAGGACTTTTCCTGACGTCCTGCCAGCGCATCGCTCAGGTGTGAAAGCCCTCGGGCTTTCACATTGAAGACAATGCTACAGCTGGTTGAGGGCGGATTGCATGCGCTATTTTTAATGCTAAAGCGCCTGCAAAACGCCCTCGGTGTGAAACGCGTCTTAGTTTTTTTTTGCTAAACTATTTCTTGATCTCCCAACTCCACTGCAGGCATAGATGAATAACCGCCCCAGCCCTCAACAAAAGCATCCTCACATCCCCTTGTAATGTAGACAAATATACGGGAGCCATATGACCAAGTCTATCAGAGTGCACTGGACTTTAAAGGGTATGTAAACCCTAGAGAATGAACTTCTTGTAGCTTGGTCAATTATTCGGTTATATATACACTGTGCCATTAAAAAAAAGTGTTGTGGGAGTCCAAAATCATATTTTTTGATCCTTCCAGATACTGTGTCAGATAATAATACCCTGTGCTTGCTGCCTGTGCTGCACTCTTACTTGTTACATTGTTCCAAGCCATCCCTGAACAGTACAGAAAACGGTACCTCATTGCAGTTCTGTAATAGGGTGACAATTCTGCTCCTCCATAAACACAGTGAGTGAGCATTGTTACCCTATGACCGGGTGAAAATAAAGGGGAAAAAAGCCTGAAAGAGAAAACAAATGCAGCCACCAGGTCCAAGAACTGGTGAGCTGCAACACACTACATACACTTGTATCTATAAATTACATAATCCAATGAAGCCCCATCTCAACACATTTTATGTACGTCGGTCAGAATTATCTGCAGGTGCCACCAATTTTTAATCATTCGTAGTTTTGTGAGCATCTGGCCAGTATTATTCAAGTGTCTTCCGTTTTCAGAACATCACAGAGGAATAAAATGCTTAAAAGCGGAGCTCTGCCAAAATTTTTTTTTTTTTTTATTTTAAAAGTCAGCAGCTACAAATACTGCAGCTGCTGACTTAAAACATGGACACTTACCTGTCCAGGGTGCCCGCGATGTCGGCACCCGAGGCTGAACCGTCTCTCGGTCCTCGGGTGCTGCCGCCTCCATCTTATGTAAGGGAATCAGGAAGTGAAAGCTTGCGGCTTCACTTCCCGGTTCCCTACTGCTCATGCGCGTGTAGCGCAGCACAATACGGATGGTCCCTGCTGTCTCTGGGACCCGTGTGTTTCCCAGCAGATGGGGGGGGGGGGGGGGGGGGGGGACACGGACAAGTGGCGTAAATACCCGCAGACTCTGCGGATATCTACGCTGGAGGTGGGTGCAAATACCTGTAACAGACAGGTATCTGCACCCCCCTGAAAGGTGCCAACTGTGACACCAGAGGGGGGGGGAGGAATACGATGAGCGGAAGTTCCACTTTTGGGTGGAACTCCGCTTTAAAGGCTTACTTTGTAATTATAGCTAGAGGGTATTTAAAAAAAGGAGCTCCAGTCTGGGCACAAAAAGAAAAGTTAGCAGCTACAAGTACTGTAACTGCTGACTTAATATAAGGACACTTACCTGTGTGTCCGCAGGGAGGGGGGGTAGGAAGAGAGCGGAAATACTCAGATTGCGGGGCGATCTTGCCTGGAATTGGGAGCGGGTACCTGTCAAAACTAGGCACCCGCTCACCCCCCTCCTCCCTAAAGTGCCAAATGTGGCAGCGGAGTGGTGGAAGGTGTGAAAAAGCAAAGCTTGCCCCTTTTGGGTGGCACTCCGCTTTAATTAGACAGAGCTGTACAAATTACTAATTTGCCATTCTTTGAAAAAACAGTATATCTTCTCAATGTTCATACATCTCCACAATGGCTTCTTACCTCAACAGAAAGCTGTAACTGTTTTTCTGTGAGCCCAGCAGCTGCCATCTTGTCAAGCACATTGAACTCGCTCGCCTTTACTGCAGACTTGATACTTTTCATCACACCTTTACAAAAGGCAAGAGAAAAAAAAAAAAAAAAGTTAAACATAATCTCACAGGTACCTTTCTACACTCTTATTTGATAAACCAGGATTCTTGGAAAATTTACAATGGAATGATGACCTCAAGGTTGCACAAACCTAGTGTATGGAAGATAAAGTCATACTCACTTGATACTACACTTGGGTTGATGACTGCCGGCACAGATACAGCAGGTACAGGGAGAGGTACTGGTGCAGTTGCAGGGGTGGGGGCAGGTGCAGGTGTGATTGCATTGCTTTGATTAGTCACACCATCAGACAATTTGTTATCTGGCAAGGCAATTGAAATAAGGGAGAGGAGTCTAAGCAGTTTTTCTGTAAGCAGCGAACTCCGTCGAATGACGGGGTGAGACAACATATTCATGAGCTGTCCCAATGGGGAGGCCTCCAAACTGCACTGCAAACTTTCCGCTTCTGCTCCAGAGCTCACAGGCAAAGACTTTACTGAGGTTTTCCCCTTCCGGCTCACATTCATGTTGTCTAATTTAACTAACAAGTCCCAGAAGTCTGTAGAAATATTGCTGGGCCCACTGTTGCTAGACGGAGTAACACAAGGGCTACAAGTCACTTTTATATTCCTCTCCTTATTGTCACTGTTTTCTACATTGCACTCTTTGGTCCTCTGCTGTGTGAAATGGCTGGGGAACACCTACAAAAGAAAAATAAGGTGTCAGAACAGCACATAATTCTTAAATATTCTAATACAAAAAACATTTGAAGAGACTGGTCAGCAGACAGTTTATTTCAACAACAATCTTTCAAAACGTTTATGGGAATTGATGCAAGTCATGGGTGCTCAACCAGTGGCCCTCCAGCTGTTGCAGAACTAATAATCTCATAAGGCATTGCTAGGCTGACAGTTACAAATATGACTCCCAAAGACAGAGGCATGATGGGACTTGTATTTCCACAACAGCTGGAGGGCCACAGGTTGAGCACCCATGATAAGTTATTTACGTGTCAAAGCTTCCTTCATGTAGACATCCAATAACCCCAAGACTGCTACTGTATTATCAGCAGCCCAAGCAGACTCACAGCTGTCAAATGACACAATACAGCATCCCCTTTGTTCCTCCTCAGCAGTAACATATAGAGCATTAAGTAGTAAGGCAAGAAAGCAGGCCCAGCACAGAGTAACTATAAATTCCCAAAATAGGAGAGGACTGCGACCGGCAAGGACTGTGCTAGGGAATGCACTCTTCCTAAATTAGTTAAATCTTTTGGCCTTTGCTTTAGGCTCATTTGTACTGTTAAATCAAACCCTTAGCCCCAATTCACATCGGTGCGACTTGTCATGCGATTAACCACTTGAGGTCCGGGCCATAGCCGAATGACGGTTACAGTGCGGACCTCAATCTCCGGGAGGACGTCATATGACATCCTCCCCTATGCACGCGCGCGGTGTGCGCGCTGTGATCACCGAGTCACGGAGACTCGGATGATCACATATCCGAGTAAGGGGCCGTTCCCGGCCCCTTACCATGTGATCAGCTGTCAGCCAATGACAGCTGGTCACATGATGTAAACAAAAGCTCGGTGTTCGGTTTCGTTTTCTCTTCACGCTGACAGCGTGAGGAGGAAAAAAAAGCCGATCACCGGCTTATGTCAAAGGGACATCGGTCCTGAAGAGGAAGTAGGCACAGATGCCTCATCTGTGCCTCCAAGTGCCATCTGCCAGTGCCCACAAGTGCCATCTGCCAGTGCCCACAAGTGCCATCTGCCAGTGCCCACAAGTGCCATCTGCCAGTGCCCACAAGTGCCACCTATCAATGCCCACAAGTGCCACCTATCAATGCCCACAAGTGCCACCTATCAATGCCCACAAGTGCCACCTAGCAGTGCTGCCATCAATCAGTGCCCAACACTGCCACCCATCAGTGCCCATAACTGCCACCTATCAGTGCCCATAACTGCCACCCATCAGTGCCCATAACCGCCACCCATCAGTGCCCATAACCGCCATCCATCAGTGCCCATAACCGCCACCCATCAGTGCCCATAACCGCCACCCATCAGTGCCCATAACCGCCACCCATCAGTGCCACCTATCGGTGCCCATCAGTGCCGCCTCATCAGCGTACATCAACGAAGGAGAAAAATTAACTGTTTGCAAAAATTGGTAACAAAATATAAAAAAAAATATAATTTAAAAAAAAAAAAATTCTGTCTTTTTCAATTTTTTTTAACAAAAAATAAAAACCGTAGAGGTGATCAAATACCATCAAAAGAAAGCTCTATTTGTGGGAAAAAAAAATGATAAAAATGTCATTTGGGTACCGTGTTGTATGACCGCGCAATTGTCATTCAAAGTGCGACAGCGCTGAAAGCTGAAAATTGGTCTGGACAGGAGGGGGGTTTAAGTGCCCAGTAAGCAAGTGGTTAAACAGTTTAAAGTTGCACCCCATATGAGCCTATTGAACCGTTCAAATCAGTGCGACTCCAACTTGCACCAATTTTGAAAAAGGTTCCTGCACTCTTTTTGGCGAGTTCATGTACAACTTGCATAGACACATGTGCATGCAGTTGCACAGATATCAACAAGCTGAACATGAAACCGTACTGACCAGCGGCTTTGAAATCACGCTGAAGTAGTGCGTTTTCAGCGTGAGCTGGTCTTACTCAAAAACTATCCGATTTAAAAATTGCTAGCAAGTTCAGAGACAAATGGCAAGTGATTAAAATAATATTTTTAATTAAGCTGCAAGTAAGCAATCGATTTAATACTTGGTTTTTCTGTGATTTTTCTTGATTTAAAGCGGAGGTATGCCCCCAAAAAACAAATAAATGCCAGCAGCTACACATACTGCAGCTGCTGGCTTTTAATAATAGGACACTTACCTGTCCTGGAGTCCAGCGATGTCGGCACCACAGCTGATATTTCCATCAGCTGTCGGGTTCTGCAGCCACCATTGCTGGTATTAGAACCCGGCAGTGTAGCCTTTCGGGCCCCCCGGAACCCTACTGCGCATCCATGAGGCCCCGCTCCTCTCTCCTACTGGCCCGGCGGGAGGGGGAGGAGGAGGGAGCCCCGTAGTGATGTCATGGGCCGCGGCGCGGACTCCCAGAAGTGGGAAAAAGATAACCGTCAAAGATAGTTATCCTGTCCCCCCTCCCCCCCAAAAGGTGCCAATTGTGGAAATGAGTGGAAGTTTCGCTTTAAGTTGGTGAAAGGGCTTCTTTAACAGCATCACAAATAAGGAAACCGAAGTCTTTCAGTCTAAATTACAGTAGGAAATGTTATGCCATATACACATCTAAACTACGCATTGTGCTTGAGATGTGTCCAGATACTAACAGATCAGAACAGTCACTCCAGAAAGTTTTTTTTTTTTTTAGGACCAAACATTCCATTATTGATATGCTCTTCAAGCATTAAAACCATGTAGTATGATGAAGGGAGGCAGGCTTCCTCCAGCTGATTAATTTTCCTGGGACAGATGAGAAGTCCCTTCTGCAGATTTATCTGCTGCTGTACAGCCCAAAAGGGAAGAAACATTTCTTTGTGTCCATACTTCTGTAGGTAGCAGATGTTTCACCAAAAAGAAATGTAAATTTCCCCAATGGGCCAGAAGAGAAAATCGATTTCACCAGCATCACCCTTTTTTAGTAAAATATGCCGTCAAGGCATATTCATAATAGCTTTCCTATATAACTTACTGTTAAAGCCAATCAGATTTTCAACAAGCAAATTAAAGCGGTATTAAACCCAAAAGCAAACATATTGCAGTTTACTAATTCTTATATGTGATGGCTACATTAGTTTTTTCTTTTTTAGGCTCTCTGACCCGGTGATCTGGCCAATAAATCTGTTTTCAAAAGAATAAGCTCTCTTGCAGATGCAACAGTTAGAGGCATGAGAATTTTATGTAAATCCTTTATCCCAAAAGGAATAAAAAAAAAAAAAAAAAACTGTGGATGTAAATGCTTGTAAAGTGTGAGCAGGAGTTAGGCTTAAATGTTTTAGTGCATCTAAATCTGCTAGTACATGTAACACTCCCCTCCCCCCCCCCCCCCCAAGATTAACAAAGCTGCTGACCAAAAACGTGTTCTTTGTGCTCCTTCATCCAGTGGGGACACTCGTATACAGATAGTGTTTTACTGGCCAGATCATCAGGTGAAAACAGAAAGCCTTACAAGAAAGAAAAACGAATGCAGCCACCACATCTAATGATTGGCAAGCTGCAATGTGTTACAATTTTGGGTTTAATACCACTTCAAGCGAAACGTGTCAGCAGCATGGCCTGTTTGGAGCCCAGGCTGAGGTTGCCACTCTGACACTAACCACAGGACGAGATGAATGTGCAGCTTTAGGGATTACCTCCTCCCTTTTCCTTAAAGGAATCATAGGCCCTGAGATATAAGCTCATACATTCAGTTAAAGTGTTACTAAACCCAGGACCCTGCATTCACTATATCTGGTCTCACACAGTGGAAATGCAATTATTTTAGTAAATATATACTGCTAAATGCTTTTTCTTGTCAGCAGTATATAGCAGTCCTGTGACTTCTATCAGTGTCTGGTTAAAGCTTGTAAAAGGAGATTTCATTTTACTCTGACTGTACTATGAGGCTGCAGGGCACCTCTGACCGTCTGGACAGTGCTGATTGGCCCTGTGCTGATCACATTCACCTTCCTAAGAAAAAAAAAACAAAAACTCTCTAGCCATACACGCCAAACTGAGCATGTGCAGTGTGACGCCAAAGGCTCTGTTATCAGGAGCATAGTTAGGGGACTGTGGAAGAAGAGGATCAGAGAAAACAGGATCAAACTGCCTTTTTACACAATGCAGTGGATTAACCCCTTAGGATGCACAGTGAGTATAACAAGCAAGCTTTATAACATAAACAAACTGATTTTCACAGCTGTGGGTTCAATAACACTTTAACCACTTGCCGACCGCCTCACGACGATATACGTCGACAGAATGGCACAGGCAGGCAGAATTACGTACCTGTACGTGATCTGCCTCCCGCGGGCGGGGGGTCCGATCGGAACATCCCCCCCCCCCCCCCCGATGCCCAAGACGGTCGGCGTTTGTCCCCCGGCGATCGGAGGTGAGGGGGAGGCCATCCATTCATGAGCCCCCCCCCTCGTGATCGCTCCCAGCCAATGGGATCATTCCTCTGCTGCTGTATGCTAAACAGCAGCAGAGGAAATGATGTCATCTCTCCTCGTCTCGGTATTTTCCGTTCCGGCGCCGAGGAGAGAAGACATCGATGTGAGTGCACAACACACACAGTAGAACAAGCCAGGCACACATTATTACACCCCCCCCCCCCCCCCGTCACACTGACACCAAGCAGTTTTTTTTTTTCCTGATTACTGCATTGGTGTCAGTTTGTGTGGTAGGGCAGTTAGTGTTAGCCCCTTTTAGGTCTAGGGTACCCCCCTAACCCCCCCTAATAAAGTTTTAACCCCTTGATCACCCCCCCGTCGCCAGTGTCACTAAGCAATCGTTTTTCTGATCGCTGTATTAGTGTCACTGGTGAAGCTAGTTAGGGAGGTAAATATTTAGGTTTGCCGTCAGCGTTTTATAGCGTCAGGGACCCCCATATACTACCTAATAAAGGTTTTAACCCCTTGATTGCCCCCTAGTTAACCCTTTTACCACTGATCACCGTATAAGTGTTACGGGTGACGCTGGTTAGTTCGTTTATTTTTTATAGTGTCAGGGCACCCGCCATTTATTACCTAATAAAGGTTTAGCCCCCTTATCGCCCTGCGGTGATATGAGTCGCCCCAGGCAGCGTCAGATTAGCGCCAGTACCGCTAACACCCACACACGCAGCATACGCCTCCCTTAGTGGTATAGTATCTAAACGGAAAAATATCTTATCCGATCAGATCTATACTGGCGTCCCCAGCAGTTTAGGGTTCCCAAAAACACAGTGTTAGCAGGATCAGCCCAGATACCTGCTAGCACCTGCGTTTTGCCCCTCCGCCTGGCCCAGCCCACCCAAGTGCAGTATCGATCGATCGCTGTCACTTACAAAACACTAAAACGCATAACTGCAGCGCTCGCAGAGTCAGGCCTGATCCCTGCGATCACTAACAGTTTTTTTGGTAGCATTTTGGTGAACTGGCAAGCACCAGCCCCAGGCAGCCTCAGGTTAGTGCCAGTACCGCTAACACCCACGCACGCACCCTACACCTCCCTTAGTGGTATAGTATCTGAACGGATCAATATCTGATCCGATCAGATCTATACTAGCGTCCCCAGCAGTTTAGGGTTCCCAAAAACGCAGTGTTAGCGGGATCAGCCCAGATACCTGCTAGCACCTGCGTTTTGCCCCTCTGCCCGGCCCAGCCCACCCCACCCAAGTGCAGTAATCGATCACTGTCACTTACAAAACACTAAACTGCAGCATTCGCAGAGTCAGGCCTGATCCCTGCGATCGCTAACAGGTTTTTTTTGGTAGCGTTTTGGTGAACTGGCAAGCACCAGCGGCCTAGTACACCCCGGTCGTAGTCAAACCAGCACTGCAGTAACACTTGGTGACGTGGCGAGTCCCATAAGTGCAGTTCAAGCTGGTGAGGTGGCAAGCACAAGTAGTGTCCCGCTTCCACCAAGAAGAAGACAAACACAGGCCCGTCATGCCCATAGTGCCCTTCCTGCTGCATTCGCCAATCCTAATTGGGAACCCACCGCTTCTGCAGCACCCGTACTTCTCCCATTCACATCCCCAACCAAATGCAGTCGGCTGCATGAGAGGCATTTTTATGTCCTCCCGAGTACCCCTACCCAACGAACCCCCCCAAAAAAGATGTCGTGTCTGCAGCAAGTGCGGATATAGGCGTGACACCCGCTATTATTGTCCCTCCTGTCCTGATAATCCTGGTCTTTGCATTGGTGAATATTTTGAACACTACCATTCACTAGTTGAGTATTAGCGTACAACACTGCACAGACTAGGACACACTTTCACAGGGTCTCCCAAGATGCCATCGCATTTTGAGAGACCCGAACCTGGAACCGGTTACAGTTATAAAAGTTAGTTAGAAAAAAAGTGTAAAAAAAAAAAATATATAAAATAAAAAATAGTTGTCGTTTCATTGTTCTCTCTATTGTTCTGCTCTTTTTTACTGCATTCTATTCTGCAATGTTTTATCGTTATTATGTTTTATCATGTTTGCTTTTCAGGTATGCAATTTTTTATACTTTACCGTTTATTGTGTTTTATTGTTAACCATTTTTTTGTCTTCAGGTACGTCATTCACGACTTTGAGTGGTTATACCAGAATGATGCCTGCAGGTTTAGGTATCATCTTGGTATCATTCTTTTCAGCCAGCGGTCGGCTTTCATGTAAAAGCAATCCTAGCGACTAATTAGCCTCTAGACTGCTTTTACAAGCAGTGGGAGGGAATGCCCCCCCCCCCCAACCGTCTTCCGTGTTTTTCTCTGGCTCTCTTATCTCAACAGGGAACCTGAGAATGCAGCCGGTGATTCAGCCAGCTGACCATAGAGCTGATCAGAGACCAGAGTGGCTCCAAACATCTATGGCCTAAGAAACCGGAAGCTTAGATTTCGCCGGATGTAAACAGCGCCATTGGGAAATTGGGAAAGCATTTTATCACACCGATCTTGGTGTGGTCAGATGCTTTGAGGGCAGAGAAGAGATCTAGGGTCTAATAGACCCCAATTGTTTAAAAAAAGAAAAAAAAGAGTACCTGTCACTACCTATTGCTATCATAGGGTATATTTACATTCCCTGAGATAATAAAAATGATTAAAAAAAAAAAAAAAATGAAAAGGAAGTTTAAAAATAAGATAAAAAATCAAAAAAATAAGAAAGAAAAAGAAAAAAGCACCCCTGTCCCCCCCTGCTCTCGTGCTAAGGCGAACGCAAGCGTTGGTCTGGCGTCAAATGTAACCGCGAAGGTCAGATCAGAGGGTAGTAATTTTGGCAGTAGACCTCCTCTGTAAATCTAAAGTGGTAACCTGTAAAGGCTTTTAAAAATATATTTATTTTGTTGCCACTGCACGTTTGTGCGCAATTTTAAAGCATGTCATATTTGGTATCCATGTACTCGGCCTAAGATAATCTTTTTTATTTCATCAAACATTTGGGCAATATAGTGTGTATTAGAGCATTAAAATGTTAAAAAAGTGTGTTCTTTCCCCAAAAAATGCGTTTGAAAAATCGCTGCGCAAATACTGTGTGGAAAAAAAAAAAAAAAGAAACACCCACCATTTTAATATGTAGGGCATTATATAATGTGTGGGGGTTCAAAGTAATTTTCTAGCAAAAAAAAAAATAAATTTTTTTTTCATGTTAACAAAAAGTGTCAGAAAGGGCTTTGTCTTCAAGTGGTTAGAAGAGTGGGTAATGTGTGACATAAGCTTCTAAATGTTGTGCATAAAATGCCAGGACAGTTCAAAACCCCCCCCAAATGACCCCATTTTGGAAAGTAGACATCCCAAACTATTTGCTGAGAGGCATGTCGAGTCCATGGAATATTTTATATTGTGACACAAGTTGTGGGAAAAAGACAAAATGTTTTATTTTTTTTTGCACAAAGTTGTCACTAAATGATATATTGTTCAAACATGCCATTGGGCATATGTGAAATTACACCCCAAAATACATTCTGTTGCTTCTCCTGAGTACGGGGATACCACATGTGTGAGACTTTTTGGGAGCCTAGCCGCGCACGGGACCCCGAAAACCAAGCACCGCCTTCAGGCTTTCTAAGGGTGTAAATTTTTGATTTCACTCTTCACTGCCTATCACAGTTTCGGAGGCCATGGAATGCCCAGGTGGCAAACCCCCCCCCCCCCCCCAAATGACCCTATTTTGGAAAGTAGACACCCCAAGCTATTTGCTGAGAGGTATAGTGAGTATTTTGCAGACCTCACTTTTTGTCACAAAGTTTTGAAAATTGACAAAAGAAAAAAAAAAAAAAAAAAAAAAAAAAAAAAAAGTTTTTTCTTGTCTTTCTTCATTTTCAATTCCACATGTGCCCATGGCCTGTGTGAGCAATATATCATTTAGTGACAACTTTATGCAAAAACAAAACAAAACAAAAAAAACCTAATTTGTCTCTTTCCCGCAACTTGTGTCAAAATATAAAATATTCCATGGACTCAACATGCCTCTCAGCAAATAGCTTGGGGTGTCTACTTTCCAAAATGGGGTCATTTGGGGGGGTTTGTGCCATCTGGGCATTTTATGGCCTTCAAAACTGTGATAGATAGCAAGGAGTGAAATAAAAAATTTACGCCCTTAGAAATCCTGAAGGCGGTGATTGGTTTTCGGGGCCCCGTATGCGGCTAGGCTCCCAAAAAGTCCCACACATGTGGTATCCCTGTACTCAGGAGAAGCAGCTGAATGTATTTTGGGGTGCAATTCCACATATGCCCATGGCCTGTGTGAGCAATATATCATTTAGTGACAACTTTTTGTAATTTTTTTTTTTGTGTCATTATTCAATCACTTGGGACAAAAAAAATTATTATTCAATGGGCTCAACATGCCTCTTAGCAATTTCCTTGGGATGTCAACTTTCCAAAATGGGGTCATTTGGGGGGGTTTTGTACCGCCCTGCCATTTTAGCACCTCAAGAAATGACATAGCAGTCATAAACTAAAGGCTGTGTAAATTCCAGAAAATGTACCCTAGGTTGTAGACGCTATAACTTTTGCGCAAACCAATAATTATACACTTATTGACATTTTTTTTTTACCAAAGACATGTGGCCGAATACATTTTGGCCTAAATGTATGACTAAAATTGAGTTTATTGGATTTTTTTTAGAACAAAAAGTAGAAAATTTCATTTTTTTTCAAAATTTTCGGTCTTTTTCTGTTTATAGCGCAAAAAATAAAAACCGCAGAGGTGATCAAATATCACCAAAAGAAAGCTCTATTTGTGGGAAGAAAAGGCGCAAATTTCGTTTGGGTACAGCATTGCATGACCGCGCAATTAGCAGTTAAAGCGACGCAGTGCCAAATTGTAAAAAGTGCTCTGGTCAGGAAGGGGGTAAATCCTTCCGGGGCTGAAGTGGTTAATTGGACACTGGCAAGGCTTTGCAAAACACCCCCCCCCCCCCTTGGTGCCTCCCCTGTAACTCTACACTACTCTGTGAATCCTCAGTTTTGTAGCAAGCAATGCAGAGTAAGGTATGGAAGGGTGGTCTGTGTCCATTACTGTAATCCAAGATATCAAATTTACAGGCCAATTCAAAATTCCTCTTACTTGTACAATACAGAACACAGGAAAAAGTATTCCCTGGGACATGCCAAGAGGCCGCATATGTGCATTCAGCCATTGTAAAGAGGTTAAACAAGGGAGCACAAAGCCATAGGCCTTTCAAAAAGCATAAAAAAAAAAAAAAAAAGGCCAAAACCTGACCGGACTGAGTGTAAATAATACCTTACTTCACACAGAGACCACCCTCTTGGCCTCACCTCCGGAACTAGGGATGTGCTACAATGACATCAGTGGAAAAGCTTTGTGCATGAAGTAGGCACATAAAAAACAAGTGAGGATTACCTACTTTATTGTAGTTGACCTATATGCTTAACCAATTTTTTGCAGTAAAAATGCACCTGTCCTTTAAAAAGAAGAAAAAAAAAAAACCCAACACCCCCCCGCCCCCCCCAAAAATATAACCCAAAACATTTTCTCAGTATGTGATGTCCATTTCGTTTTCTCGGAGAAAAGACTACCAAAACAAATGGAAAACTATATTCAGACATGTTTTTCTAAAGCATCATATATTCTATTTTTTCAACCACATTTCCACTTACCTTGGCCAACTGTATAAGCGTGTCCAACACATGCCTGCACACCACAGGGGCAGCCTGAGGGTGGATATGAACAGTAGAGCCACAAGCAGCATGCTTCTCTGTGTGCTTGCGTCCCAATGACCTCTGGATTTGGAATATGTTTGTTCGGCATCCAAGGGCAGCATCCATTGAAACAGAGAGCCAAGAGAGCTGATTGGAGTTTTTGGATTCCATTTTGTGCAGCAGTTCTAAAGGACGATTATCGTGGCTGGAAGAACAAGCCTTGGCAGCACCCCTTTTATCAGGGCCACTTAAAGAACTCTTGGGACTCTCTATGCAGAGTTCACTCTCACTGCTGCGTTGCAGGATTGACAGAAGGCTTTTGATAACCCAGTTTCGGGTTTGTGCATGGTAGCAGAGGTTCCTCAAGACTCTGTGCAAACGGCTGGTGTTAAGTTTTGGCTCATCTACAAAGAGCAGTACAAGCAAACATGAGAGAGCTTCATGATCCAACAAAAGTCGCCCTCTTAGTCTGAGCAAACTGTCCACATTACTGCCTGCAGGCCTAGAAGGAGAGAGAAAGGGTTAGTGAACTTTCACCTATTAACAAGTGTTAACAGTTTGGGGAAAGGACAAGACCTCTAAACGTTAGTTAACCCAAAAAAAAAACAAAAACAAAAAACCACACAATTTGTTTGGCAGGTAAAAACTCATATATATATGCATTTAGCTGTTGGCCTGCAGTTCAGCTTGAAAGTAAACCTGTCATGACGGTAATATAAAGGCTGCCATTGTAGGCTTTTTCTGAAGGAGCTAGTTGACTGACTTCTTACAAGAATCCAGCTTGGCAAAATAATAATATCCTAGGTCTAATCAGGGCAAATTAGAAATACACATGTACTTTTAAATGAACTAATGATCAGCTATTTTTTTCTAGAGTTTAAACAAAAAAGGGATACAACCTGCAGCAAACCCAGTGATCAGCATGATCAAGTTACCCTTACCTTGTGTGGGTACTGCTGTTTCCCATCTGGAAGGTGCTTCCTCTCTGCACTGCCAGCCGTGTATACTGAACTCCTCGGTTTCCACTTAAGCGACTTGTAAATGCTAGAAAGACAATTAAAAGGCAGTCATTTTTTCATTCTAAAACTAGTAGTTTTTTTTTTTTTTTTTTTAGTCAAAAAAAGCACTCTATGAAGGACAGGCAGATGATAGGTCTGCTTGGCTTCCCATTACTCCTCGGTAAATTATGTACATTCACAGCCATGGCACTGATTGAACCCTAAAGGGGAGTCACCGATAGACCAGTGTAGGAAAGCCGTTTGCTGAATGCTGATTGGCAAATTTAGCTACTTTGACAACTACATTGCTCAAGCTTGAGGTGATGGCAGCCATCATCAAGATCCTGCAGTGCATTGAAAGGAAAGATTTTCCTGTATTTAACAGCAGAGTGGATATTCACCATTCCAGAGCCAAACTGATCTTGGATGCATTGACAGATTCAAGTACTCTTGACATTTGTCCCATACCAACAGGAAATTGCGCTAAACATCTCTAGAGTGAAAGTGGGCATAGAAGACCACATCAAAAAGGTAGCTATGAACTTCACCAGCACTTTCATGCAAGTCCAAACCAAGGAACTTTCCAATGATCTGACCTCTGAAATGTGTACTGTCTTGCTGGACATTCGCAGTCAGTTTCTGAGCCAATAAAAGCCAGCTGTTTCGGTACCCCACAATAGATTCCCAAGGTTCTCAACAAACTCAAAACCAGAGGCAACACCTTTCTGAACACCCTGGATTTTTGTATGTTCAGGAACTTGTCGAGACCCTTGCAGTCCAGAATGAGCTGTAGGTTTGGCTTGGAAACTGAACAGTTTAGAATAAGAGAGGCTAAGTGGTTAGTCAGTCGGATTAAATACCAACCATGGCATTAAGAGCATTTTGCATATTCTTCCTATGCGGGTCTCTTTCCACATTCCAAAGACATGCATGTAGGGCAATTGGCTCCTGTCTAAATTGGCCCTAATATTTGTATAAATGTGAATTAAAGACATTAAATTGTAAGCTGTTTGAGGGCAGAGACTGATGTGAATGTACAAAATATATGTAAAGAACTTAGTAAATGGTCAGTTAAATAGTTACATTCAGTGCTATATATAAATACCACTAATAAAAAAAAAAAGCCTTGAGAACACTCTTTACCAGCGCCGATGTGATGACCCCTTTTAGTTATTCCAGGGCCAAAAACAAAACTGCACTTCAAGATGCTTTAGAGTGCATACACTATAGAAGAGGAAAGCAGTCATCTGTAACCTAGGTCCACCCCCAGACATCCCTTCACTTGCACCAATGCAGGTTCTCCTTCACAAAGAGGATGGATTTGCACCCAGAAACGGTGGCCGGGGGGGGTCCAGTTCTTACAGAACTGAGGCATCGTGAGACTTTGCTTGGAGCCCAGGGCTGGCTGCTTATGCTCTAAAGGAGTCACCTGTCTCTGACGTGTCACCTTCACAGGAAATTTAGGGAACTTGAGTCCACTATAGAAGAATCACTGACTTGAACCTGTCGCACGCCCTGCCAGCAAGGCCATAAGGTTTAGCGTCAAACAGCAAACATTACAGGCCATCCCCACTCTTGTAAGTGGGATCTCGGTACAGTTCCTGTTGGCAGTAGTGGGAGGTTCAGATCTGGGAACAAAGGCCACCCCCCCCCCCCCCCCAAAAAAAAAGTCTTCAGACACAGGGAAGCATCTATCACCTTCAGACACTAGCACAAAACTGAGTCTTCGATGATGGGGGAAGAGTTTAACAACTTATGTGACGCATAATATGCAATTTTTTGTAGCTGCTACCCTTCTTAAAAAGCCATGACTTTACTTTCTGCTCAAAGTTCATCCTCTCTACACACACGGATTCTAATTTTTCGCCTTGATCCAATTTTCCACCATCCTCCTTCGCTCAATCACAATCACAGACGGGTAAAGAGGATGAATGGGACATTTCGTGGTTCAGCTATGGGACTTAATATGGGCACCAATTGGCACTTGTAGAATAAATCTAGACTGGTTGGGGAACAGGAAATATTATGAATGCATGCTAACAAATGCCCATTCTGCTGGTTGAGTTTTTACATTCCTTTTCTTACTCGATGTACTGACATAGAAAAGCCAATAAATAAAATACAGAAGTGAAATGTAAATGACAAACCGCTACTTTTTAACTTTATTTACAGCTACGAATGACAGCTAATGAAGTCTATATTACCTGGACTTCTGAGGATAGCAGAGAGTGCTGAAGTGCTGCTATGACCAAAGAGTCTTTCATGCATGAGTTGCCTCTGCCGAGCCTCCTGTTCCCTGCGCAAAGCCTGTGCTTCTGCTGCAATGTCAGGGGGCATGACCGCTAAAACACTGTCCTCCATGTCCTCTAGCACACTGCGGCGTAGATCTGATGGCAAAGTTTGAATGAAGGTAACTGGATCCATTGGTGTGTCCGACGTGGTGCTTTGGGCAAGTTCTCGCCGTTGCTGTTCTGCCCTTTGCTGTGCCAAAACCTGTGCCAGAAAAATAAAAAGTCATTAGCAAAATAAAAATAAATATAGTTACATAGTTAGTAAGGTTGAATAAAGACACCAGTACATCCAGTTCAACCTGAGTGAGTGTGCGTGTCTACAATTGTCCCTATCCCTGTACATTGCATCTCATTAAGATGCTCATCTATTATATTATTATTTTATTTAAGGTACCCATATAGCGCCATCAATTTACACATACATCGCACACTCACATCAGTCCCTACCCTCAAGGAGCCCACAAACCAAGATCCCCAACCCACATTCATACACTAGGGCCAATTTTGGACAGAAGCCAATTAACCTACCAGCATGTCTCTGGCGTGTGGGAGGAAACCGGAGTACCTGGAGGAAACCCACGCAGGCACAGGGAGAACATGCAAATTCCAGGCAGGTAGTGTCGTGGTTGAGTATTCGAACCAGCGACCCTTTTTACTGCTAGGTGAGAGTGCTAACCACTACACCACTGTGCCGCCCATATATTTTTATACTTCTTGTAAACCGCTTTACTTTGAGTTCAATGAAGGATACTAGATGTCTTTCACCTTTAGGTTATACTGCTGCCTACAGGAGGACTGTTTACTACAGAAACCATGTACTGTATCTGGCAAAAAACCCTGTCCAGTAGCGTAATTAAACCTAAAAATCTACAAAAAGCTGACAAATAAATCCTTCTCCGTACCTACTTTTGTGTACAAGAGCCACAGGTGGGCAGCTCAACGTACATTCGTGGCTTGGCTCTTTGCTGTGACAATGCGACTCCCTGGCCAATGCACAGGAGTGATATCACTGCATCCCAGCCAATAGCCAAAGAGTCAGAACCTGGAACAAAGGTGGGAGAAGATGAAAGTGCTTATGACTGACTGAAGCACTGACAGTGCAGCACTGGAGGGGACTCCTACCCAGTTCTGTTTGCCATAATGTGCTCATGCGGTGCACGCTAGCATATTATGGCCAAAATCTCCTGGGGACCAATGTTTAAATATTTTTTGCTGATATTTAACCGCTTGCGTACCGCCCATTGTAGATATACTGCGGCAGGGCAGCCGGTGCCAGGGTAGAGAGTTCACCCACGCCTGTGCAGCAGCACCAATCAGTGGGTGCCGGCCACTGATTGGTCACCGGCACCCGACAATCAGCTCTGGACATTACCGAACTGAGCCCTGTGTAGGTGAACACAGGGCATTCTTCTGACAGCAGCGATGTGCTGTTTTTTGCTTCCTGCATTGCAGGAAGCAAAAAACAGCACATTGCTTAGTAAAAATAGCACATGCATTAACACATGTTGGCCACTCATTACCCCTTAATCTCCCTAGATATTAACCCCTTCCCTGTCAGTGTCATTAGTACAGTGACAATGCATATTAGCACTGATCACTGTATTGGTGTCACTTGTGCCCAAAAAAGAAGTGTCAAAAGTATCAGTTAGGTGTCAGATTTGTCCACTGCAATATTGCAGTCCCGCCAAGTCACTGATTGGCACCATTGCTAGTAAAAAAATAAAAATTCCATAAATATACCCTATACTTTGTAGACACTATAACTTTTGCACAAACCAATCAATATACGCTTAGATTTTTTTTTTTTTTACCAAAAATATGTAGCAGAATACATTTTGGTCTAAATTGATGAAATGTTACTTTTTTTTTTGGATGCGCTTCATAGCAAGTAAAAAAAGTTAATTTTTTTCAAAATTATGCGGTCTTTGTTTATAGCGCAAAAAATTAAAAAAAAAACGGCAAAAGGTGGTATTTTAATACCACCAAAAGAAAGCTCCATTTGTGGGGGAAAAAAAAGGAACAAATTTTGAGTACAATGTTTAACGACCATGCAATTATCAGTTAAAATAACGCAGTGCCATATGGCAAAAAAATGGCCTGGTCTAGAAAGGGGGGGGGGGGGGGGGGGTGTAAATCTTCCAGAGCTGAAGTGATTAATTCCACGACTGGAGGCTAGGTTGTCACATCTGGTTTCCCTCCACTTCTGACAAGGGTTCTAAAAAACCCTCTAGGTGTAGGGATCACTCCAAGTCCAGAAATTGCTGGCTGAGAAGTCTGCTTTCAAATTGTCACGCCTGGGAAGTACACAGCAGACAAGGCTAAAAACGTATAGGACAGAATCTGCTATACTTCTCTCACTGCCTCCCTGATGGTTGATATACACCACCCACCACCCCAATGTCGTCCAAATTAACCCAGATCAGATGACACTCCACAGCACAATAATCCAAAACTGCAATAACAGCCAAATCGCTGAAGCGCCAGGATGGTGATCAGGAGATGAAACCAGCAGGCTGGCATCCGTCTTGAGGATCTTCCAAGAGCCACCAAGCTTGGGTCAACCTGGTTTTGGTCTGTCCAGGGACTGAACAGACTTATCCCACAACGAAAGACTATTGCAAAACTAGAGATCTGGATAGGGCAAAAGGAACTGCCATGAATCAGACCCAAGACTCACATGTAAAAAAGTGTCAGACAACTTCTGAACTGGAGATCTTGAATCTGAAATCAAAGCCCCTTAAGTTTCTCCTATGGGATCAACACTCTGGCCTGTGCTGTGTCCAGTTACAATTTCTGAAGGTTCAGGATCAATATAATGCATTGTAAATGTCTAGACAGTGAAAGCAATGCTTGACAGACCATGATGATTGATCCCACAACAGGAGGTCAGCTAAGCATACCAAAATGGGGATGTCATGAGAGCAAGAATAGTACTGGGGCTAGCACCTTGGTGCACAACTACAGGTGAAAACTAAACTGGCAGTTTACGGATTCCACAGCAAAGTGTAGGAAGCACTGAAGCTCTGGAAAGATGGAGACATGCAAGCACGTGTCCTTAATGGCCAAAGATAGCAAGTCTCCCTGGTAAAGAAGGCGATGGCAGCCCTGGTGGATTCTATACAGAATTTCTGAGCTCAAATGAAGACATTAGAGCAAGAACTAACTTGTACCCCCTAGAGACCACTTCCTGCAACCTTGTAATGATTAAACACAGGTTGGATGTGTGAAATGCGTCTACATGAATAAAATCTGGTGTCCCTGGTGTATCCTGGCGATTTTCAATAAAGGCACTTTAGAAACCTCGGATGTGCAGCCATTCTTTTTTTTTTCCAAACTTCCTGCAACTAGGCATCTGAGAGTCTGAATGTGGATGATATTGGAATGGAGAAATGAAAGGGACATTTTTAAACAAACAAGAAAGGAGAAGACTTGAAGTCTGTTCCTTTGGCTTCTTCCACTGAGGGAGATGGGTGTTCTTGCCACCAGTAGCATCCTTAATAAGGGTACCCAGAATAGATCTGAAGAGATATTATGTCTCAAAGACCATACAGATCATATATACCCCTTAGACACGGGTTCTGCAGTCTAGTGCTTTACCAAAATTGTCCTCTATATGTGTATGGACAGAAAACCAATGTGGGAGATAAAAGGAAACCTCCAGAAGCCTGCCACAACTGCAGTTAAATTTACAACCACTTGCTTTAAAACCGCACACCTGTGAAATGGCAAAAAAATAAAATAAAAATAAAAAAGTGCAACCAAAACTGTGTATAAGCCATTGCCCATTACAAGTGGACAATGTCATATAGCCTTTAAAAGCTGTTCCAGGCCCTTCCATTTAACCACCTCCCACCCAGGCAAATTTTGGCATCTCTCCCCTAAATGTAAAAAAATAAATATTTTTTTTTATTTTTATAATTATTATAAATATTATTATTATAAATATTATATTATATATGTATTTTTTAAGTAGGGACCCTAGGTTGAACACAGTTTTTGTAACGAAAATACACTTTAATACATTAATACTTTTTAATCCAAAAAAAAAAACACTATATAACCTATTTTTTTGGTAAAATATAAAATCAGTGATGTTATGCCAAGTAAATAGATGCCCAACATGTCACACTTTAAAATTGCGCACTCATGGAATGGCACCATAATACGGTACTTAAAAATCTCCATAGGCTACATTTTTACAGGTTATCAGTTTGGAGTTACAGAGGAGGTCTAGTGCTGCAATTACTGCTCTCGGGTATGTTTGCGGCCATTCACATATGCGGGTGTGACCTACGTATGCGTTCCCTACTAGGGCCTGAAGTGACATCATGACATCACTTCCAGCCTACCAGAATCATAGAAATGGCCGGGGGCCATCCGTTCTACGGCCAGCTTTAGTGCTGCTGGATTGGATCCTGGGTTCTGAGGCGCTGGTGAAGTGTGGGGGAATCAGACATGTCACCAAGAGTTGCAGAGTATATGCACATGCATGACATTCCACCTCCAGTCTCACAGCGTCTAGTGACGTCATTGCAAGCAAGAAAGCAGGAGCAGATAGAAGTTTTTATTGCTGTTAGCAAAGCAGGAGTAGCGTATGCAGAATTGCTTCCTCGACACTGTGTGGCAGAAAAAAAAAAGCATGTAGCATGTGCACACACGGCACTTAACCCAGCAGATGACATTAGTGCTTAATCCCACAGAGTTAACCCCTACCGCAGAGAAAATGGACAGGAAACAGGGAACTTTAAAAGGCACACAGTGACCTATGTACTTGAGTTGCTTCCCAGTCCAAACTGGCTACTCACAAAAGGGAGTCTTCAGACAAAGTGCTGAGGCAAGAGAGGCAGCTCTGGACCTGAAGAACGCTCCATGGTCAACTTATTACCAGAACAGAATTTGGAAAGCACCCTATGTGGAAACTAGTATCTGAAGGCCACCCTCAAGCCTATCCCGCAACATCCAGTTCAGTAGGGTATGGATGCAACACTTCAAAAGCCAGGCTGAAAATGGACATACCCGTCAGCTGTGAACGTAGAGGGCAGCTCTAACAGCAGAGGTAAGAAGAGTTGATTGAAAAGAAAATGTTGAAGGGTAAGCAAAAATTATGCTAGCAAAATCAGTTGAGTCTTTTACAAAGCACAGCTGAAGACAAGACATCTGTCCTCAAAGGACAAGAAAAATATTAAAACACATGCTGACAGTAGTGTCCTCCTCCCTCTTCCAGGGTTGGCCTATTTTTTATAATTGCCAGTGTCCAATCCATCTGTAGGCGGCAGTGAAACCCACAGGTGAAAATCCTCCAGTATCCCTCAATGGATGGGATAGAGAAGGGAACCACAGATTTAGTTAATACGTCTCAACATACCTCTTCCTGTATGGCTGGGGGTAATGCAGCCAGGAATTCGGGGCTGACCTCAGTGACACCGGCACTTCCCACAACAGGTGGAGGAATGACTGGTACAGCAGTAGGAGGTGGCCGAGCAGGAGGCCTGATACCCAATTGATTCTGAAGAACCTCCCTGCGAATGTCTTCTGGAAGAGCTGCAAGGAAGGATGGATCCACTCCCTCAGGTAGATTTATACCTATAAAAGCAAGGATATTATGGAACAATTTTTAATGCATTTCCCCTAAAGGAAGTTCTTTTCACGCTGGCTTACAAAACTGAACAAAAGCTTGGTGTAAGAACAAAAAAAAAAACCAACCAGCCAAAGGATCCTCTTCTTCACTACTCGTAGATGGAAGTGGTTCTTCTAGGATACCACCTGAATCACCTACTAACAAGGCCACAGCAGGATCTCTAGTAGAAGGCAACTCATTAGATGGGGCCGCTGTGGAGCTGAAAGGTAAAGGAACAGCTTAACATTTGAGCCAGACAACAGCAAATCTGACAAGAACACACTAAAGCACCCGTGGGAAGCCCTACACCATAAGCCTATCTTGGGGTTACCGAAACAGGAACGTATCTGGCAACACACATTTTTATGGCCACTAAACCATTGCTTCACCTCTTTTTGGGAGAACCAGAAATTCCATTTTCGGGTGAAACTCCGCTTTAAGTCTGATAACACAACATTTTTTGGGGGGGTGAGTGTATTCAGCCCTGCACTGTCTTCTGATAAACCTTCTCTCAGAATTCATTATGTACAACAAGAGAACCAGGAGGGCTAAGCAGACCAAGATACCACAAAAGTATGTAGAGGGCATAAGACAACTTTGAATTTCTGACAAGATCAACACTTTTTTATTCTTACGTAACAGATATAACAAAATACTTTCAATGGTATATTTAACAGACCAAAAAGAAGTAATCCAAGTACATCATTCAGGTTTACATACTCTTAGTACAGATGTGCTCTAATTAATCCTCCCTACTATGCTTCTGCCACTACTCACAAATGGTGCTCCCAAAATGTCCAAATTTGCCCTCTTCTCACAGTGCATGTACGCAGTGACCCCCATCTATCCCCTATATACAAGTCAGATGAGTAGAAGCAGGACCACAAAGCGAATAGCGACAAAACAGGAAAAAAATTAAAGTGGTAACAAATTTTCGTCCACTCCAGCGACGTCCAAGTGCTCCCCTCATTGGTACAAACATCTCTGCCCAGGCTTCAAGTCTATGCCTTTGACCACTGAGTGGTAGGCTCGGGATGACAACCACAATGCATGCACATGGGAGTCACTTCATCCAGGTATGCTGAAATTGTACACAGATGCTTTTTTTTTTTTTTAAATTTAATAACCCTGCAAATAACACACTTGGCCTTTGGTGACAGCATGGTGACAATGCATCTTTAGAGGTAGCTTATGAAATAAGCCTGCCCTTGTTTATCCTTACAACAGGCCTGATGAAAGATATGCAGGCACTGCATTTCTGGTAACATCAACAGGTATTTTTTTTGTACTTGCATAATACAACCAACACGTCTAAAGACTGGTCAACCAATATAAAACATTTGTTTTTTGCTTGCTTTGTTTTCCTTTCAAAAAATATCCTAAACCTTACCATGCTGCCATAGTGATTCCCAACCTTGTTTAGCAAATTTACATCCATCCATCCAAACTTCCAGATGAGGTCACCCATCCCAACATCACTGTCCATTTTACCATTTTTATTTCTGCAAGTATACTTTTACTTCTTACCTCTCATCGCCGAGCTGAGATACAGCTGCCTGACTCTCACTTGAAGTCGGAAGTTCTACAGGCTGCTGACCAACTGCAATACTACTGGTGACCACAAGAGGCTGTTCTGGATTTACAACTCCAGAGGCCTCTCCAACTCCCTCCTCCAGAGGACCTGATGCAAGGCTGCTGGTATCCATAGGTGAGCCTTCGAGCTGACTGCTAACAGCCGTAAGCGCATCTGAATCTTCAGCCCGCTCTGGGGACAAAGAGGCTAGTAAAAGGGAAGGGGAAAAATATATTAATTAGCTTGCCTTGGCAACTGTATACGCAGACTATTGATAATATAGGGGAGGTACACTAACTTATTGTTGGTGCAGGTGACAGTTCCATTTGGGTTGCCTCCCCCTCTGCGCTTGGTCTTCCTGGCCCAGAATCCTCAGCTTCAGTTGGCATTAGCAGCTGCCCAGTATCCTCTGGTCCAGTTTCTGGGTGCAAACTCTGAGGGAGATCTGCCAGAGCAGCTTCAGGAGGATGAGCACGCAAAGAAGAGTCCAAGGGGACTAGTTCTGGGCTTGTTGGGGTCCCCTCTGCAGAAGAAGGGGCAGTTGGGAAGTTCTCAGGACGGCTGCTACCATCTTGATCTTGGATGAAATAAAGTACCACTTAGACAAATATACATGGAGTTGGGCCTATACGACTGAGGTCTACATGCATATTTAACAGTTTCATGAACCCTGCTTGAGGTTCAAGCATGCAAAACTATGTGGAAGTGCGCACACATTTATAAAACCCTCATCTTGATAATCTATATCTTTCTCACAATAGTTTTTCACTGAAAAGTAAAATATAGGTTAACATGACAGCAAAATGTCTCCTTGCGATTAACAAGGCTTAAAAAAAAAAAAAAAAAAATAGAACACACACACACGAGAAAAGAGGTATCTCAATGCTGAATTAATTAGGTTTACACCAGGAAAAGTTATGACCACATGGAATATAAATAACATTAACCAGTAGTGACTTTCAAATAACAGCATGGAGGATTATTTTTCTTGAGACTGCATTATTGCGTTCACTAAAGTCTTAACCAATGAAAAAGTTGCAGATTTCCATGTATGCAATATGTAGGTTTGATATGCGATATACAAAGTTAAACAAAATTAACTAATGTCAAGGGTTTTTAACATCCTTTTACAAATATTACCTAAGGCTATTTGTGCAAGCTGAGCAGCTTTCAAAAACGTAGAGGAAAAATGTAGTGCCCTGGTAGCTCATTGATAACTACAAGCCGACAGTCTCAAAGGCTGATGGTGCTAGCAAGTTCATCGATTCACAGGGGTCTGGGATTCAATGACACGGACATATGGGCACACCCCCTCATGGCTACACTCTTTGAATTGTGACAAGTGCAGGGAGATTTATAGAAGGGTGTAAAAGAGCGATCCAGGGAGCCTTTGGAACAGTGATGTGGAAAAAGGTTGATATAAGGCTAAATACATAAAAACAGAAGGGAATTTTTTTCGGACAGGACCACCAAACTTGCAAGCCATTACCTCGTTGCCGGCAACATCAAATGTCTGTTGCCAAGACAGAACAGGTTTTGCTATGTGTGTGCACCTATTACAACCTAAAGAAAACTTTGTAAGCTGGTCCCAATATGGTAATATTTTACGCTAGACCATTGTTTCTTAACTCCAGTCCTCAAGACACCCCAACAGGTCATGTTTTCAGGATTTCTCTCAGATGAAACAGCTGTGGTAATTACTAAAGCACTGAAATGGATCAAATCACCTGTGCAAAATAATGGAAAGCCTGAAAACATGACCTGTTAGGGCGCCTTGAGGACTGGAGTTGAGAAACACTGCCCTAGACTTCCGGTGCCACCAGGTTGTCATAGAAGAGCAGAGAAGGATGAACAGGTATTGAATGCAGAACATAGGAGATCTCGGTCTAGGGATTCTAAGTAAATGCCTAAAGATTGACATTGTGTAAAGGACCCAGAGTTCCAGGTGAGTGATGCGATCCAGTGTTTAATCTATACATCTATATAGATATACGGTATCTCTATCGGTATATGTATAGCTATCTATCGCTATATATATATATATATATTTATTTATTTATATCTCTATATAGATAGATCTGTATATATATGAAATATAGTACATGTAAAATTCTGTTTAAGAGGCTTTACGGTGCTCCTACAAAGCTAAGTGATACACTTTTAAATAGGACAATATGCCTAGGAAGTCATTTAGGGAGTAAACAATATGGTCAAGCCACACTGAAACTTATTATGATGGGCTCTGCAGCAGTCAAGATCTTGTGGGATGCCGTAGTCTAGGCCAATTCTAAGGGAAAGGAAGTCTGCTAGAAGTCCTAATGATTGTAAGACCTGGTAACCTCCCAGGTTCATTTTTTTAATTCAACTTAATTCCAGCAAATAAAAGGCAAAATGGGAAACCATCTAAAACTGAACATGGGATTAGAATAACCTGTGCAAATGGACATTTTTTACTGAGCTAAAAAGTTGACGGTAAGTAAAAATTCAGATCATGCTGGCATCTCTGTAGGGAGGTTTTAGCATCAGCCGTTTCACAATCTGCCTCCAAAGTATCTACAACTTTGTCAATTTTCTTTACAATGTCTTTTTTTTTTTTTTTTTAATTAAGGCCAGACCTGGAGAGACTTCAAGGGCTATTCAAATTCAAAAGTAAAGGCAAGGCCCTACCAGAACCACACTTGGCACATATGGTTGGAAAAAATATTGGGTTACACCACTGATTAAAGGTCATCTTGTTAGAAGTTGCTGAGAATTACAATGTCTCTAATCTTTCCTTTGGGCATTTCGAAGGGCAGAGCATGCAAATGCCCGGTTGCTCTTGTGAAGGGCTTCATAGCCAATAATATAGAAAAATTTGGTGGTCCCCAAGGGTTACACCGCAGATCAACATTGTGGGAGATGTACACCGCTCAAAGTTGTTTCCAGTGTTCTCAATACACGCTGACAGTCAATAATGAGTTACCTGATGCCTTCTTTGTATTTCTGGCTCCTGTGAACTCAGAGGAAGGTGCCGGAGTAGTGCAAAGAGTAGAAGGGTGAAGGAGGGGACTTCCAATAGAAGTGCTGATCAGAGACTGTGGGAGGGAGCATGGAGCTTTAGCACATGGCTGAAGGTGAGATCCGAGTCTGATGGCGAGTCTGTATTGGGCAGCAGAGTGATGCAGAGTGGATTTGGGGGGGGGGGGGGCGCAGACAGACACAGCATTATGTGTATAAGGCAGCAGTATGATCCAGGGGGGAGGAGGGCAGAGAGCCGGAGCATTAGGTGTGTGTGTGTGTGTATATTATATATATATACACACACATAATATTATATGTGTGTGTATATGTATGTATGTGTGTATATATATATATATATATATATATATATATATATATATAGGGTGTTCCCTAGGTGTGTTCTAACTGTAAGGGGGGTGGGGACTGACTAGGGAAGGAAACAGATCGGTGTTCATACTTAGTATGAACACACAATCTCTCCCCTGAGAGAACCGGGATTTGTGTGTTTGCACACACAGGTCCCGGTTCTCGCTCTGCCACGAACAATCGCAGGTGCCCGGCGGTCATCATGCCTGCTGGGCACTCGCATAGCTCCGAGGACATACTTTGGGCGTGCCGCTGGAGTCTTAAAGAGCCGACGTACAGCTACGACGGCTTGCGTAGGGGAGCCAACCTGCCGCAGTATAACTGCGGCGAATGGTCCAGAAGCGGTTAAATACAAAAAACATGCAAATTAGGACTGTCACATAGCCAAGGCTCATCACTTAAGAGGAATGACAGGACCTTCTCTTTTTCTATCAGGGAAGGGGAAAAACTGCTTAAAGAAGTTTTTTTTTTACTTGCAACGTATACTAGCACATTATGTGACACTTACCTGCAAACAAAGCCCTCGTCGTCCCCGCTGGAGGTCGCATCCATCTTCGCCTGTATTCCCTCCAGGTCCACATACTCTAACTGTGACTGGCCAGAGCCGCGTGACGTTACTCCCGCGAATGTGTGCGGGAGCCGCCGGTTGCCGCACAGGACCCTGCGCCAATTACGTCCTTGGCATAGTATACAGTAAGTATCTCCTAAACTGTGCACGTTTAGGAGATATTTACAGTACATATAGGTAAGCCTTATTATAGGCTTCCCTATAGGTACAAACATTAGGAGGGAAGTTTACTTCCTCTTTAATGACAACACAGATATTCCATCAAGCACTGACAAAGACTGGCTAATTACATAAGCAAACAAAAAAGAGAACATTTTAAGAAACATACCAAGGCTTAACATTTAGACAAAATAGGCAACTTGTAAAATATAAAGGCATTCAAATGAATCAGAATAATCAAATTTATATTGCAAGCGCTGATTTTTTTTTAATTGGCATGTCATATACATGTACTCAATGTAAAATACTCCACCTCTGGGAAGGCAGTAAGCTGTATAGTTATCACCTAATAGGAGCAAAATATCCCTGCCCCCTAAAACAATACAACTTACTACCTCACCCTGAAGGGAGCACATTAATACTTTTATGGAATTCATTCAAATCTTCCTGGCTTGGTTCATGGTACAATATAGCCATCACATTCCACATCATAGCCACTTAGGAGAAAGAAAATCATTTGTAATCCAGAGGACTGTTGCCAAGAGATGCTGCAGGAAAGACAGTAAACTGTATAGTTATCTCCCAGATCGGGTGTGACCCCAAAACTATACAATCTACTACCTCAACCTGAAACATCTAGGATCCTTCATATGTACTCTGTAAAAAACAAAAACAAAAAAAAACAAAAAAAACAAACAAACACAAATAGCTAGAAAAAAAGACACCTTTTATACAAAATACCTGCAAGACTCAGCTCAAACGAGGCATTCCTTTTAGTGTTGACAGCCTGAATAAAACAAGAACAAAACGCATATTTTAAACCTCTCCTTTGGTTTTAAAATGATAATAAACCAACTGAAATGGCTAGCCTCAGGTGATATACAATGATGCATTAAATCCTCCTACATAGCGATACCCGGCCTATTTATCTGCAGTCCTCTCCTCCACAGCTTTAAAAAATATTTTAAAACATTTGAGAGATGGTATTTCTCATCTTCCAGGAGTCAGAGGTCGCACATACTATGAGGCTATGCTTTGCTCATTTTTCATTTTAGAAGATTACAACCACTTTAAAGCAACTACTGTGAGATTAAACTTGTTTTCATTAGTGCACATGGGGGGGAAAAAAAAAAAAAAAAAAAAAAAAAAGCTTAATCTATACCTATCCTACCAAACTACTGAAGCGATAAGCCTGCGAAGGGATTTTTAGTATCCAACAGTTTAATTGGTAATCCTTAGATGTGCTGGCTGCATTAGTTTTCCTTTTTTCCTCTTTATTTCACCTGGTGATCCAGCCAACAAACACATTTCCTATCTTAGGGCGTTTGCATTCTGGATGATGTAGTTAAGCCTTTGGACAACGGTTTTGTCAGTCTGGAGAGTTAGTGTTAAGATGAACTAGCAAATTTAGATGAATCTGACTAACATGCTGAAGATAACCTCTAGTTAAACTTTATAAGCAGGTGCAGCAACCGTTTTTTTTTCCCCTTTTGGGATAAAGATTTTACATTAATAAATGCTGACCATTACGGTCAGCATTTATGTAAAATCTTTATCCCAAAAGGGGAAAAAAAAAAAAAAAAAAAAACTGTTGCTGCACCTGCTTATAAAGTTTTAACTAGAGGTTATCTTCAGCTTGTTAGCAACCATCCCTGTTAAATGATTTGCATCAAACCAAGCTAACTGCTACTTTGTCTGGACAGCCTGGTCTGTTAAAGTAGAACAAAAACAGACTTAGCCATCACATCTAAGGAGTGGTGAGACACAATTTAATATATTTTTGTTTTTGGGCTTATTATTGCTTTAAAAGAAAGTGCTGGATGTCTGGCTCTCCATGTGATCCTTAGTTTATTCTGCAAAACTCTTCACCATTTAGAGAACACAAGTGGAACCAGGCATACAACACACCTGGAATCGTCAGATGCTGAACTTCCTTGATCGCGATGATCGTGTGACAGCTGAGCATTAAGCCTTTTCTTTACAGGATGTACAATTTATTTATTTTTTTTTTAACCGCATGCCGACCAGCCACCGCAGTTGTACGAAACGCCGTAATTTTACGTCGGTAACAGACGGCCACTAGGGGTACGCGCGCGCACCGCTTGCTCACCCACGGAGAGCTGATGCGAGTGCCCGTGGGCCGCAATCACAGCCAGGCTCCCGCGATCGCTCGGGGCACACCTATAACCGGGATCTGTGTGTATAAACACACAATATCTGATTCTCTGAGGTGAGAAGAGACAGATCGTTGCTCATACAGAGAATGAACAGCAATCTCAACTCCCCTGCACAGTCCCCTCCCCCCTTCAGTTAGAACGCACTTAACCCCTTCACTGCCCCCTAGTGGTTAACCCTTTCACTGCCAGTGATATTTTTACAGTAATCAAATGCAATTTTATAGCACTGATCGCCAATGGTCCCAAAAATGTGTGAAAATTGCCCGACGTGTCCACCATAATGTCGCAGTCCCAATAAAAATCGCAGATCACCGCTAATTACTAGTAAAAAATAAAAAAATTAATTAAAAAAAGCCATAAAACTATCCCCTATTTTGTAGATGCTATAACTTTTGCGCAAAATCACTCAATGTACGCTTGAGATTTTTTTTTTTACCAAAAATATGTAGAATACATATCGGCCTAAACTGAGGGAAAAAAAAAAAAAAAAAAAAATTGCGTTTTTTTCAAAATTGTCGCTTTTTTTTGTTTATAGCGCCAAAAAATAAAAACCGCAGAGGCGATCAAATACCACCAAAAGAAAGATCTATTTGTGGGAAAAAAGGATGTCAATTTTGTTTGGGTGCAACGTCGCACGACCGCGCAATTGTCAGTTACAGCGACGCAGTGCCGAATTGCAAAAAGTGCTCTGGTCAGGAAGGGGGTAAAATCTTCCGGGGCTGAAGTGGTTAATCTAGTGACACAAATGCTTATGTACGTAAAGAAGAAAACCTGCCATTAGGGAACTAAAGGGGGCTGCCAAAGTCTTCTCAGGAAAATGCCTAGCTTTCTGACTGTTTTGCATCAATACCTTCAAGTCTTTTGATCACAACAAGCATGCAATCATTGAAGTCAGGACTTTTGCATTCTTATGCTCAGTAACACAGGTCTGCATGACAGCCTGGGAACTGCTATTCTACGTAAATCTCAAAAGGGCAACCTCCTCATATTTCCAATGACAGGTTTCCTTTGAGGTAAATATATATAAAAAAAAAAAATGTTCAGCACAGAGACCTGCGCATTTGGTTCCTTTGATTCTTTCTCCTCTTTGGCTTTATCAGCCATTTTTGCCTCCTCTTCCGCCAGTTGTTTTCTTCTTTTCTCCCTTCGCTCTTCAAGTTCTTCATCGCGTAGAGCTTCCAGGTGATTAATTATAGGAACTTTAACCACTGGGGAGAAAAACAGACACTGGCATCTATTCACTATAAAATTTTAGCGCATTTAGATTCATAAAGAATTTAACAAACTTAAAGCTCAACTCCGAGAAAAGGCATGTGTAATCTTGCTTGAATGTTGGTATGCTTTATGTACTCCAGATGTGTGCAGTAATCCGATCTACAGTGGTGCCTCTGTCTGGGAGCCACGTGAAATAACAGACCATTCTCTAACCATCCCTCTTAACTTGTGCATGGTGAGTGGTCTTGTATCTGATCCCCTTATATGGTTTTCTGCAGGTAGCATGTAGCTGGTGGGCCTACTGGGCTCCTCCCACAGGTCTTTCATCTACACAAGCTATGTGCAGCAGTGATGTCACCACTGCTTTTTTTATTAGAATATCTGGGTCTGCAAAGGAATTTGGTGCACAGTGGTTTTATAGGCTGTGTGTCTATTTAGGTATAAAATAGGATTTTTAGTACGGCTTACCTGTAAAATCCTTTTCTTGGAGTACATCATGGGACACAGAGCCTTAAGTAATTACTTAATGGGTTATGGGCCACCTTCAGGTGTTGACACTGGTAAACCCAATCAAAGGAAGTTTACTCCCTATATAACCCCTCCTCATTCCAGGAGCACATCAGTTTTTGTAGCAAAGCAATACACTTGTATCCCAAAAGAGGGGCTGGACCTCAGTGTCCAATGATGTACTCCAAGAAAAGGATTTTACAGGTAAGCTGTAATAAAAATCCTATTTTTTTTATCGTACATCATGGGACACAGAGCCTTAAGTAATTACTTAATGGGATTTCCCATAGCAATGCCACATGAGGGGTGGGAGAAAACAACCCCCAGGGTACACCCAGACTTGAGGATCTTATACTGCTGCTTGCAGCACACTGCGCCCGAAGGCGATATCCTCATACCTCCTTACATCCACCTGATAAAATTTTGTGAATGTATGCACTGAAGACCAAGTTGCGGCCTTACAGATCTAAGCCATGGAGGCCTGATGACGCACTGCCCAAGAAGCACTAACCAACCTGGTAGAATGCGCCTTAACTTGAAACGGGGGAATCTTACCCCTTAAATCATAAGTTTGAATTATCACTTGCCAAATCCACTTAGCGACAGTGGATTTCGACGCTGCCTGTCCTTTCTTAGGACCCTCCGGCAGAATAAATAAGACATCAGTCTTACGAATCTGAGCAGTTTTCTTTAAATACGTTTTCACTGTCCTCACCACATCAAGATAATGTAGTGACTTTTCTTTCCTGGAACATGGTTTTGGGAAAAAAGATGCCAGGACAATATCTTGGTTTTGGAGAAAACATGAAATTACTTTTGGCAAAAAGCCTGGACGAGGGCGTAACACCACTCTGTCCTCATGAAAAATCAAATATGGCTCTTTACAAGAAAGAGCAGCCAATTCTGAAACCCTCCTTGCTGAGGATATAGCAACCAAAAATACCAACATCCTTGTCAGAAGGACTAGGGGAATCTGATGTCTTGGTTCAAATGGAACCAAGAATGGAACTAAGAATAAGTAGCAAGTGGTCTTTGAAATAAGACCGATAAAGCTGAGACTTGGCCTTTAATAGTACTACCCCTAATTGTAGAAAGGCAAGAATTCTGCCTATGATATATCTCCAAGGGTGCCAACCCTTGGTTTCACACCAGGAAACATAAACCCTCCAGACACTATAATACATAGTTCTGGAAGCTGGCTTCCTTGCATTAATCAGGGTAGAGATAACTACCCAGAAAGCCAACGTTTCTTTAGAATGTGGGTTTCAATAGCCAAGCCGTTAAATTTAGAGACCATAAGGACGCATGGAATATCGGTCCTGGAGAGAGCAGATCTGGCCGTAGTGGGAGGGACCATGGGCCCTCCACTGCCATCTTTACGATTTCTGCGTACCATGACCTTCTGGGTCATATACTGGTGCCACCAGAATTATCGGCTTTCTTTCCAGCTTGATCCTGTAAAGAAGTCGAGGCAGCAACTGAATAGGGGGAATGCAGAGATCAGTGAAAACTGATCCCATGGGGTCACTAAAGCATCCGTTCCGCGAACGGATCCCTTGTTCTGGCCACAAAGTTGACCAACTTCGCATTGAACCTGGATACTAGAAGATCCATGTCCGGAGTCTACCATTTTTGACAAACAGCCCGAAATATGTCGGGGTGAAGAGACCATTCCCGTGGGAATAACTGTTGGCGACTTAAGTAGTCCGCCTGTCAATTCTCTACTCCTGGAATGAAGATTGCAGCAAGGCATGGAACATTCCTTTCTGCCCAAGTTAGAATATGGTTCACCTTTCTCTGCGCTGAGAGACTTTTGGTGCCCCCTTGGTGATTGATATATGAATCCTGACAGGACAATCCCGTAATCTGAAAATCCAGGCCTTTAGAGCCAGGCGTACTACCCAAATCTCTAAGGATATTGATGGGCAAGATTCTTTCGGTTCTTGACCACTGTCCTTGGACAGTTGTCTTTTCTAGTACTGCTCCCCAGCCTGAAAGGCTGGCATCCGTCGTTACCACTTTCCAGATGACTGGTCTGAAGTATTTTCCTTTCAGACGATTCTGAGTTAATAACCACCAAGTGAGGCTTTGGGCCACTCTTGGGAACAGCCGCCTTGGTAAGTCTAAAGCTTGAATTGTTTTGTTCCAAGCAGATAGGATACTGATTAGCAACAGTCTTGAATGGAACTGGGCATAGGGAACTGCTTCGAATGAAGCTACCATGGTTCCTAGCAACCTCATGCAGAGGCGAATGGAGGGATTGCCATTTGACCTGACCTTCCGCACCAGCTCTCTTATGGAATTGATTTTTGCTTGAGGCAAGAACACCCTTTCCTGGGCTGTCTCTATGATCAGACCAAAGTACTTCAGCCTTTTTAGCGGTATTAAGGAAGATTTCTCTAGGTTGAGAATCCAACCCAAACTTTTCAGATAGTTGGTTGTAGTGTGTACACTTTGCTCCAAACGAGTCCCTGATTGATTTATAAGTTAGATTGTCTAGGTACGCTACGACTGTTATGCCCTGTGCCCTTAACTTGGCTAGACGTGGGGCCGGCACTTTGGTGGACACCCGAGGTGCTGTGACTAGCCTGAAAGGCAGGGCTACAAATCAGAAATTCTGCTGTTCTAACTCGAACCGCAGAAACTTTTGATGAGCAGGAAACACCGGGACATGCAGATATGCATCCCTGATGTCGATTGATGCCAGAAGTTCTCTTCCTAGAAAGATAGAAACTACCGACCTGATGGTCTCCATGTGAAAGGAGCGGATCTTCAGGAATTGATTTAGCTTTCTAAGATCTAGAATGGGTCGGACGTCTCCATTTGGTTTTGGTATCATGAAAAGATTTGAATAAAAAACCCCAGACCTTGCTCTTTTGTGGGTATCTGTACCACCCCTTGAGATATTAATCGGTCTAGTGCCTGAAACAGAGATTGTTTTTTTCTCTGCAACTTTGGGAATGCCTGATCTCAGGAAACGAGATGGTGGAAAGTCCCGAAATTCAAGCTTGTACTCCAGCGTTACAGTGTAGATGACATATCTGTCCTGAATTAACTTTTCCCAGACCTCTGAAAATTGCAGAAGTCTCCCCCCCCCCCCCACCTTGGTGAGGGGGGTTGCCTCTTCATGATGAGGTTTTAGCCTTCTGTTTTGCAGATATCCTACCCCAGGGCTTCTTTTGAGCCTGGGTCTGACCCTGAGGTTTTCCTCTAGAGTCTGACGGCGGAGGCCATCGCCACTGCCTAGAGGCGGAAGCCTCTGGCGCAGGGAAAAGAGCCCATACGGCCTAGTACGTTTCCTATCCATTTGAATGGAGGATGCGATTAAAGCCGCTAATCCTTCTTACAGATCCTGAAGGGAAGAGGAAAGGGCATCTTTAGTCACGTATACAGATGCTGAGATGCGAGAGGCAGCTGCACCATCAATTTGCTCCAATGGCTCACCCTGGCTTGCCATAGTTGGTAATTCAGGCGAGGATGACAGCATGGAAATACAGCTGGAAATCCCAATTCCTGGGGGTGAAACCTTTACGCTTTTGAGGTGTCTTTTTGGGCAGGCATAATCCTAAGTACAAAAAAAACAGAGGCGCTATACACATTGCACTAATTAGCTGAAAATAGTCATGACTTTTTAAAGCTGCTATACAGTTCAGCCTAGTGCTGGGACAGAGTGTCGTTCCTATATCAGTTACCAGTTTTGCAACCCATACGCGTTCCACAGCTCATGTGTCCCTGTGTGCAGGCAGCCTGTTTCCTCTTCATCAGCAGAGGAGAGACTGACGCAGCTGAGCGCTCTCAGATTACATACAGGAGAATCTCCTGTTTACGCTGCGGCATCTGTAATAGGAAGTCCCATCTCCTGGGCTGCCATTGGACGACTGTTCTGTCTATCATAGGAGGCGGGCCTTTGTATTAAAGAGGCCATCGTGCAAACAGGAGATTCTCCTGTATGCAATCTGTTAGCCCTCTTCCCGCCCCCCTCCGAGGCTGCAGATGGGTATTGATCAGTTTGCACTGATGGAAATGATGAGGCTGCATTCATTGCAATGGTGAGGCTGCAGATGGGCGCACTGACCCTTATTTTGCTTCACAGTTCTTTATTTAAAATGTATTGTTTTTTTCCTGAAACTTCCCTCTTAAAGTGAAGGTGTGTGTTATACGCCGATAAATACGGTATATCCAAATAACACGCTTGAACTCATCCTTAGTCCTGAGCGGTGGGATTCGTTGGGGCCACAAAAGATGGAGATATATATTTCTAAATAACACACCTGAGCGCATCTCTTCACCACACCACCACAATTTTTGTTGGGCAGTGAATTAGTGCTTTGATGAACACCACTTAGACCAAATTTTAATGGTTCAAAAAAAAGTCACGCAAAATGGTCGGCCCTCACGCATGTTCACTTCATCAAATATGGCCCTCTTTGAAAAAGTTTGGACACCCCTGCCTTACAGGAAAGGGCAGCCAATTCTAAAACTTAGGGAACCGAAGTAATGGCAACCAAAAAACACACACCACCTTACCAATCAGGACCAAAGGAATATCCCGGGTTGGTTCAAAAGGAGATTTCTGCAAAACAAAGTACTAAGTTGAGGTCCCACAGAGTCAGCAGTGACTTAACTGATGAACAATGCGGGTAATGCCTTGTACAAAGGAGTGCACCAAAGAGTGTGAGGCAACTGGTCTCGGGAAATGGACCACCAAATACATAGTTACATAGTTAGTCAGGTTGAAAAAAGACACAAGTCCATCCAGTCCAACCACAAAAAAAAAAAAAAAAAAACGTACAATCCAATATACCCAATACTATACCCACAGTTGATCCAGAGGAAGGCAAAAAACCCCAGCAGAGCATGCTCCAATTTGCTACAGCAGGGGAAAAAATTCCTTCCTGATCCCAGAGAGGCAATCGGATTTTCCCTGGATCAACTTTACCTATAAATGTCAGTACCCAGTTATATTATGTACATTTAGGAAAGTATCCAGGCCTTTCTTAAAGCAATCTACTGAGCTGGCCAGAACCACCTCTGGAGGGAGTCTATTCCACATTTTCACAGCTCTTACTGTGAAGAAACCTTTCCGTATTTGGAGATGAAATCTCTTTTCCTCCAGTCGTAAAGAGTGCCCCCTTGTCCTCTGTGTTGACCGTAAAGTGAATAACTCAACACCAAGTTCACTATATGGACCCCTTATATATTTAAACATGTTGATCATATCCCCCCTTATTCTCCTCTTCTCAAGAGTGAACAAATTCAGTTCCTCTAATCTTTCCTCATAGCTGAGCTCCCCCATGCCTCTTATCAGTTTGGTTGCCCTTCTCTGCACTTTCTCCAGTTCCACGATATCCTTTTTGAGAACTGGTGTCCAAAACTGAACTGCATATTCCAGATGAGGTCTTACTAATGATTTGAACAGGGGCAAAATGATATCTCTCTCTCTGGAGTCCATACCTCTCTTAATACAAGAAAGAACTTTGCTCGCTTTGGAAACCGCAGCTTGGCATTGCATGCTATTATTGAGCTTATGATCTACCAAAACCCCCAGATCCTTCTCCACTACAGATTCCCCCAGTTGTACTCCCCCTAGCATGTATGATGCATGCATATTCTTAGCCCCCAAGTGCATAACTTTACATTTCTCAACATTAAACCTCATCTGCCACATAGTCGCCCAATTAGACAGTGCATTGAGGTCGGCTTGTAAATTGGAGACATCCTGTAAGGACGTTATTCCACTGCATAGCTTGGTGTCATCTGCAAAGACAGAAATGTTACTTTTGATCCCAGACCCAATATCATTTATAAAGATATTAAAGAGTAAGGGTCCCAGCACTGAACCTTGGGGTACACCACTGATAACCTTAGACCATTCAGAGTAAGAATCATTAACCACTACTCTCTGAATTCTGTCTTTTAGCCAGTTTTCTATCCATTTACAAACTGATATTTCCAAGCCTGTAGACTTTAACTTACACATGAGCCGTGTGTGCGGAACTGTATCAAATGCTTTTGCAAAATCCAAATAAACCACGTCCACAGCCACCCCTCTGTCCAAGGTTTTACTTACCTCTTCATAAAAAGAAATCAGGTTTGTCTGACAACTTCTGTCTTTCATGAACCCATGCTGTCTGTTGCTTAAAATGTTTTTTTCCAGCAAGAACTCGTCTATGTGGTCTTTTATTAAACGCTCCAGTATCTTCCCGACTATAGAAGTTAAACTAACAGGTCTATAGTTACTTGGTAAAGACTTTGATCCCTTTTTAAATATAGGCACCACGTTCGCCCTGCGCCAATCCAGCGGTACTATTCCCGTCATTAATGAGTCCCTAAAAATTAGATACAATGGCTTTGAAATTACAGAGCTCAACTCTTTTAGGATCCGTGGGTGGATGCCATCAGGTCCAGGTGCTTTATCCACCTTTATTCTGTCTAAATATTTCTGGACCATATCCCTTTTGAGCCATTGTGGATCATTGGGGGCTGTGTCAATACCACCCCCATTATGGACATGAACTTCCCCATGCTCTTTTGTATACACAGAGCTGAAGAAAGTATTTAATAAATTAGCCTTCTCCTTGTCCCCAGTCACCCACTCTAGATTATTTTGTAAAGGGCCTACATGCTCAGATCTGACCTTTTTACTATTAATATATTTGAAGAATTTTTTGGGGTTTGTCCTACTATTTTTTGCGATCTGTCGTTCATTTTGAATTTTTGCACCCTTGATTTCCTTTTTACATATTCTGTTAAATTCTTTGTAGCATTTAAATGACACTAGTGTTCCTTCATTTTTATATTTTTTAAAAGCTCTTTTCTTATTGTTTATAGCTTTTCTAACTTTGACCGTGAGCCACATAGGTTTTCTTTTTAGCCTTTTAAACTTATTGCCCATGGGAATATACTTTGCAGTGAGGTCCCAAACAGTCTTTTTGAAGAATTCCTATTTCTGTTCTGTGTTTATCGCTGCCAATATTCCCTCCCAGTCTAAGTCCTCGAGAGCAGCCCTCATCCTTGGAAAATTTGCTCTCTTGAAGTTAAGTGTTTTTATCTTTCCCTTATGTATTTCTTGTTTACAGCTAACATCAAATGAAATCATGTTATGGTCACTGCTACCCAGGTGTTCCTTTATCTGCACATTAGTAATAAGCTCTGCATGGTTTGAGATTACCAGGTCCAACAGAGCTTCATTCCTAGTTGGGGCCTCAATAAACTGGACCATAAAATTGTCCTGTACTAGGTTTATAAATTTTTGCCCTTTAACTGTCCCAGCAGTGCCATTACTCCAGTCAATTTCTGGGTAGTTAAAATCTCCCATTATTATCACTGTCCCAGCCCTTGCAGCCCTTTCCATCTCTGCAAGGAGCTGAGTCTCCACCTCCTCGTTAACATTGGGTGGTCTATAACAAACTCCAATGATTAACTTTGAACTACGCCCATCTATATGCATCTATATAAATACGAAATTTGACCCTTGATCATACTCTGTTCCAGCCTCTGATCCACTTCAGACTGGAGAAGGTCCAGATGGGTAACAAAGGCATACTCCAATTTCTTAGGGAACTTACTCTACATAAAAGGTATTGCCGAGCACCTAGGATGAGCCCAGTACATGTAGGTTTTTTTTTTTTTTGGTTGAACTAGACTGAATTGTGTCTTTTTTCAACCTATGTGTACAAAACATCCTATAATGAGGATGTAAAGGGAAGGATTGAGGATCTTGTGACAGCCACAACAATCCAAATGTGAATACCTTTGGAGAGGACAACTCAGGAAGTGGGAATTTCAATTGAGTTCAGACTTCTAGGACAAAACTCACAAAAGGTTTTTTGGGGGGTCTTCAGTAGATTCCTTGAATGAGGATTCTTCTACGGTCCAATAATATGGGGGGGGGGGGGGGGAGATGTTTACATTTGTAAATCAGGTGGTCCAAACCAGCAAGTACTCCAGAAAGCTGCTGCTGTACAACTCAGGGATAGATGAAAATTTCTCCCTTGTCCCAGATGACCTGGAGAAAGGTACCCCGGGAGGTAGCAGAGATACCAGAGAGTGGAAGAGAGTCAGAGCCACTTGGAACAAATGCCTCGTTTCCACTGAGCGGATCGGTCGGTACAGTTTGAATGGCCTACAATGGTCCGGTCTGGTAAGCATTTTCACTGCAAGTGGGACCACAAGGGGAGATACAGGGTTTAGAAAAAATGCCTCAGCATAGCACATTAGAGTGTTTTCTGTCAGCCAGTCAGTGGAATGTATCGTAGCCCCACCCTAACCGAACCATTCCATTTTCTATGGCCCCACATCTGAAGCAGGTTGTATGGGATGCTTTCCTAATGGAAACACCCAAAATAGCGTACCTTACTGAAAGGATCCGCTCAGTGGAAACGAGGCAAAACTGACCCCCCCAGGGGATACATTGTAAGGGGGCTAGGTTCAGGTTTCTCTCTAGCTACAGGTATTTCAGACCCTGAAACCACTACATCACTTCCTCTCTGCTGCATGCAAGACGTGGCCTGCTGAAGAATTACAGGGACTCTTGCAAGTAATATAGTGGTCTGAGTCAGCTAAGGGGCACCAAATCACAAGACCACCTGTGTGCCGATACCCATTTTTTATCAGAGGACCCTTGTTATTTTGCCAGTGCCCCTCTGTTAACACCAGAAAGGTCACAAGTATAACTTGCTACGATTAGTAGTCACCACAATGTACTGCAGCGACCTGTAGTTCAATGCTGGGAAGAACTGCTGCAACCTGTAGTTCCACAGAACTGTCTTCTCTGCCCCCTTGACAGTGCATATAGCACAAGATAGCTACCTCCCAGAAATCCCCATCCATTTGTGACAATTTCCCAGCCAAGCCTTGCCCTGCGCCATGACTCCACCAAAGCAGGAAAAAGTACGGGGTAGGATGGAGGCTCCCAGGACTACCTGGAATGCCCCTAAGCTCCACCACTGCTATGGAGTGCTCAGAGCAGCCCGGGAACTCCTAGTGAACCAAAATAAAGTGAAAATAATGTGTAGTTTAACACTATTGTAAATTAAAGGGTCCATGATCTAAATAATAACACTACCCAGGGCACTCCACTTGGGGAGTGGCGTGGGTATCACTAGCTAGGGCACAGGTACCAGAATGGGGACTATCCCAAGGTCCTCATGAAGGGGCCCAATCTTCACCCATCACAGTGGGCTTTTGAACCTGCAGGGACTCAAGACAATATATCACTGCACAGGGTCCTGTGCTGAATGGCAATAGAAAAGGCCATTCACACGTGTCCAGTGTGGGAACCAAGTAACATTCCCCTGAGCACTGAGAAAGTCATAATACATATATGTATCCAGATAAAGTCAGTCTCTACTAATCCCAGATGGTACCGTTGAGAAGCTATTTTTCAGAGAGCTGCACAGACATGACCATCTCGTAAGACACTAGCTGTGCCTAATGGAGGGGAGTTCAAACCGGGAGGGGAGTTCAAACCGGGAGGGGTGTTTAAACCAGGAGATGACATCCTGCCTGTGTCCAGCCCCCCCCCCCCCCCCCCCCCCCCCGAGTGTCCAATCACATGAAGTTGGTAGCATAACCCTATAGTTATGGATATGAAAATGCTCTGTCCCACGTGATGTACAATAAAGAAAACCTATCTACTAACTCATTCAGTTTGCCACACATGAACCAGAAAAAAAAAATCATCCTAAAGTTACATAAAGACACAAATATGAAATGTTTGCTTACCTGACACACAATCATGCATGCTCTCAGCATCCAACACTTTACATTCTTCTGTCCACCGTGTGAGTGCAGTTGGAATACTAGATAAAGTGCCTGCGAGAAAAAAAAAGTAAAAAACTTTAAAATACATACACACCACATGCTGTTCAGCTATATTCAAATTAATCCAACACTTCTTTTTTTACTATACCGAAGTCACTAACCTGCCTGGCTGGTTGCTGTACTCTGGTCATGGAAGAAGTCATCCAGCAATTCATCATCAGAGCGAGCTATAATGTGAACGTCGTCATTGCCAACAAGTAGGCGTGCCCGACCACGACTCTGAAGGGGAAGACTGCTGCTGAGCTGCAATATGTCTGCAGCAGCTGAAGGGCCAAGCAACCTGGATTTCAGAAAAAAGCATCAGCAAACCTGAAACATCAATCTAACGAATATAAAAGGTGATATAAAAGGTGAAGAACCTTGCAAAAGAATATCCTTAGCGTTATATAAAAATACACACACATTCTCTAGAATTATTATGGTCAGCAGCTAATTACCCTACCATAAATGTTTCAGCTGTAGAAGGACATCATGAGTACACTAATCCCATGCAGACAGTGTCCCAGATTTGCACTGAAACCTGTGCTCCAAATAGCATTCCATGCTAGGCCAGTATACAGCCCATAATAATATAATATGCTAAAGACTTATTTCCAAAGTGATAAAAACAGATATAACCTTCTTACAATTATAGGCAATACAATGCAGATTTCAAACACACGTGACAAGTTTCCACAGAATAATGCCTCTTACCTTTGCAATATTAAAGGAGGGTTTGGCTGCCGGTTTCCAGGATAGTGAACATGTATTGTGTGGCCAGCATTAGCGGTAATCTGTCGAAGCGTACGTTGGCTTCTACCAATGCCTTGGGCCAAGCGATTTGTGGAAGTCCCACTGCCAATGGTGAGAGATCCATGGTCTGCATGACGTACCATTAGAGGATGAGTGGCAGGAATGTTACCAGGTGAAGGAGGGATGTCAGCTAGGGGAGTAGAAGGTAAGCATGAGCCTGATAACATTGTTATGAATCTATGTCTTAGTAAACAGAGTTTAGAACAAAGAAAAGAAAAAAAAAACAAAAAACCAAAAAAACAAACTTACTGGCACTGGAGAACATGTTATCAAACTCTATGATGAGGTCATCTTCCCTGTCAAATCTCTCAAAGCGTACAAGAGGTGATGCATTCATGTCAGGGTAATCCTCATCCAGCTCCATCTCTGAACAGTCATCATCATCATCTTCATCTCCTTCCTCACCCTCTTCATCATCCTTAACAGCCAATAACATTCAGTTACCAACATAATGAGGGAAAAAAAAGAAATCCTAAACCTATGTTTAATAACAGATCAAGAGTCAAATGTACCTGATCGTCTTCATCCTCCTCTTCTTCCTCCTCCTCTTCCTGACTGTCATCTTCATCTTCATTACTACCACTGCTGTCCTCTTCTTGGGTGTGCTCCTCTTCATCTTCTGGGTCTAGGATGTTCATCGAATCTGTTATGGAGATAAATGGAAAGTGATAACGCTGATGAAATCACAACTATTTGTGATTAAAGCACAAGCAGCAACACGCCATAATACCAACTGTTTCAAAGTAAATAAAATTGTATAAGTGCATTTTTTTAATATCAAACTGCAAGATTCAAAAAACTAGCACACTGCAACACAGGCAAAAAAATGCTTCTGATGACAAAATGCGTCAAGCCAGGATGCATGGTGCTTTGTACAGAGCTCTAGGTGAAATGCATGCCATCACCTTTGAGCCGTTCATATGGTTTTATAGCATTGGCTATTACAGATGTCTAAACAGGATAGGTTTGCCACCTATTCACTTTTCAATCTGTACCTGCCTGAAGGCTTTTAATAAAGAGTCATAACTATTTTACCCTATGTGGAGCCTGTTTTGTTTACTCTGATTGCCACAAGATTTACCCTAGGATGTACAGAGCACAGTAAGGAGGCAACGATTGGAGTCGATTCATGGTTGCTCGGGTCACAGAGAGCGTTTAAGCTCATTTGACCTATGGTATTGAGGGTCAACTACATTCATTGAGTGGGGATCTTCACTTTATTTCCACGGGGTGTTATGTTTGAGAGCGCTTTGAATATCAAGTCACCATCTGTGGGATTTACACAACCAAAATAGTATTTCTTGGAAAATAAATTCTTCACAACAATTATCATAGGACAATAGAGTGTTTTTTGTTAATCACCAATAACAGGCAAAATAAGCCTGCTTTTTTTGATTGTCTTAACAGCTGCAGAGCATTAGCCAGGCAAAGTCTACAATTGCTCTAGTATTCTGTGTCCCACCAATAATGGCAAGTGTCTAAACTAGAGAGGTAGAAAGGGATCTGTGTCAGGCAGACAATTATGAACTACAAGCAGAAGGAGACCCTCTCGTCTTTTATATTGGTGCCAATTTCCTGTCACTAGTCAGAGCAAAGTGTAAACATTGTACTCCTCTTATGTATTGCTGGGCAAGAAGTAGCTGTTTTGGACAAAACAGACACACGCTAGTATTAACTACTCTTTGGCCAATTTATTCCAGCAATTTAACATCTTCCTTTAAGCTAATATTATAGTCAACTGATTATTCAAACACTATTTGTAGCCGATAAGCGGTGATAAAAATAAATGCCTTACAAATAGAAAGTTTTTTTTAAGCAAAACTACTACTGCAGTACTATTAAGATTTTGCTAACCTTCCCTGTTCGCCTGGAGTGTGGAAGCCTGGCTCAAGTTTGTGGGAGCTTCATCCATCAGCACATCTTCCTGCGACTCATCTTCAACACGACTTACTACAGAATGAGAAAGCAGCAAACAAACATTTGACAAAGATTCTTTTTTTTTTTTTAGCTATCAGCAAGAAAGGAAGCAAAGTGAAATCTAATCAACTGGGATTTAGACAGCAAACACTTGCTGCGTTCTAACCCGCTCTCTCTACTTCGAAAAAAAAAAAAAGTGTGGTCTGAACTTTAACGTTAATAGTGAACATTGAATCTGCTCAGCTAATATTTGCAGAGGGCTACAAACTGCTGTCTTAGTGCAGCACCTGACGATTTATAAATTATAGGAGTTTCACAGAAAAAAATAGCAACCCTCATTTCTATGAAGCTATAGCACAAAATATCAATTAAAAAAAAAAAACAAATAAAAGAAAAACAAATTAAAAAAAACAAAAAAACAGGGAGTCCACAGGTGAAGAATTGAGGCAGTCCAGGAATTCAATCACCTAAAAACATTGGGATGAAAGTCAACTTTCCTGGAGGCAGTGCTTTTGTGGGTGGGGCATAGAGGTTATCACCATAGTGCTGTATCCTCAAAGAACAATAACAGATATAATAAAACATTTAAAGCCAGTTTAACTGAGAAAATTGCAAAGGCAAATGGCAAAGTAGTATTCATGCTGCAAAGGTAATAACTAAAGTTAATAAATGACTAAACACTGGCATTTGTGTGAAAAACACAGGTAGTTTACCTGCAGCTCCATCTCTCTCCAGAAGTTCATCAATAAGATCTTCTAGTTCAGTCTCCACCTAAATTAAAATTAAAGGTAGTTATAGAAATGCACCAATGTTAACCAACCTCTGCACTGGTACCTATGCTGGGGAATTTGCTCACCTGCATCTCCTGAGTGCTAAGAACTTCTGGTTGCCCTGCAATTACCACAGTGTCAGTCTCTGCCTCACCATCCATAATATCCCCATCTGTCACCTCAGCCTGGGTGATGTCTGGGTCCTCCTCCTGCGGTTCAGCACCAGTTTCACCTTGAAGAAAAATTATTGTGTTTACGTTGATAGAAAGAAAACATAACAAGTGTTAGACAAAAATTTAGAAATACGTGACTGTCTCCATGGAGGGTGGGCCCAGTAGTCTATATGTACACATCTCTTGTATTTAAAAGTCTATTAAATCACAATACCAAAACAAGCCAAATCTGCCAAAGGCCCCCTTCACACGGGCGGACCGTTTAGGTCCGTCTGTCAGTTGAGTTTTTTTTAGGCAGACCTGAACGGATTCTCCACGCAGGTCTATGGAGCGACTGATGTCAGCGGTGACATGTCTGCTGACATCTGATCCTCTAAATTCAGACGGATGGAAACCCTATTTTCCATCCGTCTGGCTGATCAGATGAAAACGGACAGGCGGTCCGTTTCCATCCGATTCCCACAGATGAGAGTGGAGGTCTGACAGGTCCGTCCCTGTACAGTGAGCAGAAACAGACTTGTCATCCGCCGGCTCAGCGGGGATCATTGGATCGATCCCTGCTGAGCAAAGCAGAGTCCGTACATGGATACGCCCGTGTAAAACGGGCCTAAGGTCTGATTCACACTTGTGCAGGTTGCAGTTTGCATATTGCAGGTGCATTTTTCAATACACATCTTTAAACTATTGAAGTGTATGGAACCAAAAACCAAGAATAAAAACCCTGGTCCTTTCCATAAAATGCACAGATGTGAACTACAGCCATAGGAAACCATGTTAAATGGACTGTAGTGTGTCTTTGCAAAAACTGAAAATGCACTAAAAAAATTGCATAGGTGTGAACCAGGCCTAAAAGAGTATACAGAACAAGATATTTGTTCGACACGGATGTCTAAAACTAACCTCTCTTCACACACTGGCTTGTTTTACCCAAAAGTACACCATATATTTAAAAGAAACCTGCTTTTAAAGAAATCTCCAGATTTTTAAAATCCTTTCCTTTTGGCCTCTTCATATCAGCAATAGACCACACTTCACATTACTTAAAAGAGGAACTTTAGCCTATGGAAATAAAATTGGCAGACAGCCAGGATTTTTCTTTGTCTCTTTTGCATTAAAGCTACTTACCTGCCTGTCCATCCTTGTACAGTGAGCCGCGCATGCACATCTCACTGTACAAATACAGCAATGCCGAATCTGACTGAACTCCCACACATGTGCAGGAGTTAAATCGTAGCTGCCTGGCCAATGACAGCTGCCGGCAATCGAGACACAAAAGCCGGCCACCCAAAGATGTCAGCGGCTGGGTGGGGCGCTTAAGGATGCCGCAACGCTGGAGTTGCTCAGGATGCTTAACAATGGCACAGCTAAAGCACCATGTTTGCTGCAAGTAGCGCTGCAGACCCAAAGAAGCCAGCTCCTAAAGCCAAATCAGGCTGCTATGAAAATGAATGACCTTACACTAGTAGGATTAAAAGATGATCAACCCTTTAGTAACTGCTTACGATGCGTGCCTCATAGCCCGGCTTTTTCATATTCCTTTAAAAGTAGTTAGTAATAAAGATAAAGATAATTTAAAGAAGGGAAAACGCAGAGCACAATAGATATTGTTATTGAGGAATCAACTTTCTTAGCCTCACAGATTTGGTAAAAGGCATTTAACTTAAGAATGGTAAAATCTACCACTAAAATGTTTAAAAATATACAACCACATTTAATGCAAGCTGTGTACCTGTATCTGGCTGATTACTATTAGGATCTCTAGCAGCCCCATGAGAGTCTTGCTCAGATTTGTTCTTTCCTGAGGCTCCCTTGCTTCCGAACAGGCTGCTAGGCTGATTAACAATGCGAGACAGAGTCTCCAGGGGTTTCAGGGCTGCGTTTACAGTATTTGCCATATTTGGGCTGAAAAGAAAAGCATTACGCAGTTTATCAAAATGTATCACATTAGCAAAAAACAAAAAAACAAAAACAAAAAAACAAACAAATACACTACAAATAAATTGGACAGCACAATGCCGACTTACCTGGACAGATCTAAACTGTGAGGAACCCTTGCCAAATCACTGACAAGACCCTTCTTTAGAAAGAGGCGAATTATGTTGTTCATGCCATTGTGCTGGGTTTTGGTAGTTGCACTGCTGTAAAAGCTTGAGGTGGATGGACAAGACTCCATGATGGTGCTGATAATACACATCACAGCCTGCAGCCTAAGCAAATGACAAAAGGAGAGATTAAAGAACACACATTCCACATTAATAATTATGCTACCAAAATTAGGGTGCGCTGTAAATTGCCTCAAGCATCGCTTTGGTTTCTTCTTGCTGTAAGGCTGCCATTTTGCTGAAGCCCAGAGCCCCTGAACAGCCGTAATTCAAAGTGGAACTAAACCCATCGATTAACAGTTTAAAAAAACAGTTACATTAGTAGAATGCTGAGATTGCTGTCAACATTTGCTTGTGCCCTTAACCAAAACTGTCAAACCATCAAATGGCAGATTGGCCTCTACAAACTACACAGCGTCTAAAAATGGAGAGCAACTGAGCATGTGCAGAGCAGAATGAAACAGTATTACTGGATTTTAAAAACAGTATAGGCACTCATTTTTAATTTGTTACATAGCTATACCTTCAAAAAGGGTCAGCCTGAAGTAATCTAGCAGGACTTAAAGTGGAGCTCCAGTCTCCTTGCCAGTTTTCGCCAGAAAGCACCCCTGTGAATCTCTTTATTTGCACAAGTGTATTTCTTCTTCTTACTTACAAATATATTTAATCACAGGATCCCAGCAAACAGGCAGCAATCATTAGTGTGGGCATCTGAAGCCCACTTCTACTTGCTTCTGGCATTCCATGCAGCCGGCTACCCAGCATGCATGTCCCGATCTCGCGCCTGCGCAGTAAGGACACAGTGGGGCGCACTGTGTTGCTTACAGGTTGCCTTAGCAATGGCGGCGGCGGAAGTTCCCGCCCGGTTGTTAGGACGACCTAACAATCAATACAGAACATGGAAGGAAGTCAAGTGCAGTTCAAAGATTCCTGGGATAGATGACGCAGATATCACAGGAGTCCTAGCAAATCACATAATGACGATATTGCCTAGGTGGCCAGGACCGGAAGTGCAGACTATATAAAGAAAAATAAGGTATTAAGAAAAAAAAAATAAATAAAAAAAAATAAATAAATGCCATCACGCACTGTTCTACAGTTGGGCCTTGTGTTGCAAGGAACTTGAAGAAATGGGTGGAACTCAGTTTTAATTTTCTGACTAAAGTTTCACTTTAACTGTCCATATAGCAGTCCAAAACATCAACCAGGACATAACAGCAGACTCAAAAGTCAGAGTACTTATTCTGTAGAACCTTACCTGGCATGTTTTTCTGTACTCTCAGCCATAGCCAGCGCACGACCAAGAGCAGCTTTCACTTCATTAACAAGTGCCACTTGAGCATCCGTGCCACTGCCTGCTGCAGCCAGGCTAGCCAGAAAGAGGCGTGCTAAAGCTGGAGTGTCCTTGTCTTCAGCATTCTGAGTATGTGGCAGGAGATGATCCAAGACAAAAGCCAATACACTACAGTCCTGCCATTCAATAAGAGTGCAAAATTAATACATGACAGAAAAGGAAAATATAAACAATTCTGTGTTGCACAATTTTTACCTCTTTGATAAGCTCAGACTGTCCTGCTGTATAGTTGTAGTTGGCGATAAGTGTGGCAATACCCACATAAGATCTGACCAGCTCAGCCAACAGTCGAAGAATTGTAGAAGTGGGCAGTAAAGGCTTGCTGCCTTTGGCCTTCTGCTTTGCCTCTTCTGAACTGCGATCCCCATCTTTGTCCTTCTTTCCACCTTCACGATTCTCTTCCGGTGTAAGAGCTGCCAGGACACAAACATTTTATGAAAAAAAAAAAATCAAGACTGTTAAAAAATATTAGCATCCACCAATTAGAAATCAACAAAGTTGATGCTCAAATTCGCCAATGTACATGCCAATATCACAGAGACTAATTTGCTGGAGTATAAAGTTATTAAGTAACCTTGTAAAGATGTGAATACATTAAAAAGGGTGATTTAGGATCAGTACCAAGACAAATAAAATGCCATTAGTTGCATTAGCTATAACAATAATTTAATAGTTTTCTTCTGCCGGGATTTACTCATTTCTGCTTCCTTCCCATTACCACATTTTAGTCTAAAAGTATCAAAAGGCTGCTGTTCTTCATCAGTACTGAAATGATTTAGCCTGGCTAATAGAGTACATTTCTCCTTTAGGCTATGATAACTCCAGCATGATGCATTGCATCAGCTTAGTGTTTGGATATAAAGATGCTAGAAACCCTTTAGGGGAGCCGTTTTTCTTTAGTTATCCAAAGTGGTAAAACAGGCTTGGAAAAGATTCCATTTGAATCCATAGCATGGCTATGTCACCCTATGCTGAACTGTTCCCCATCTCTTTGCCTTTCTTGCACCTTATGCTTCATCAAATGTCTGTCTAGCAATGGATGCTTACGTTGTATTAGAGGGGAAAAAACTGTCATGAATAAGCTACCTTCACCTTGAGGTGTTCCAGACTGTGGTGTCTCGGTAGACGAACTATCAGCTGTGAAAACCCGTGCCTGAGAAAAAGAAATAAATCAATTGAAAAAAAATTACACAGCAAGGACCATTTCCCCACGTAAGAAACCAAATGTATTAGGCAACAATAATCTAGTGCATAGCAAGATGTTCTATCTGTAAAAATATTCAATCTTGACTGAAAAAAATAAAAAAGGGATTTTTGGTTTGGCTGTAAAATCCTTTTCTTGGAGCATATCACAGGACACAAAGGATTTGATATTCATGTCTATATGGGTTATGCTGCCACCCTTCAGGTGAATGGACAGTACACAAAAAAAAATGTAAGCACACAAAAAGAGCTGGTACTTTTTAGGCACTAAATTTCTCAAAGGAATCGCCATCAATTTATCAAAAAGAAAAGGCTTTATTATGTATAAAAACATTAAAAAACCTAAAATCTTACCCCATGATTGTATGATGATTTTGTCATAAATAGCAAACTTTGTCATAAATTCTACTCTGACTGTCCTATGAGGCTGCAGGACCCCTGACCATCTGTTTGGACAGTGCTGACTGGCCGATGCCGATCACATGCACTCTCCCAAGAAAAAAAAAAAAAAAAAAACACAAAAAACTCTGCACATGCTTGTTTATAGCGCAAAAAATAAAAACCGCAGAGGCGATCAAATACCACCAAAAGAAAGCTCTATTTGTGGGGAAAAAAAAAAAAAAAAGGATGTCAATTTTGTTTGGGTACAGCGTTGCACGACCGCGCAATTGTCAGTTAAAGTGACGCAGTGCCCTATCGCAAAAAATGGCCTGATCATTGAGCAGCCAAATCTTCCGGGGCTGAAGTGATTAATTACTTTGTGTAATATTTGAAAATAAATTCTCGGTATGAATTTAGTTTTCTAGGAATTGGTTGCACTGGAGCGCTTTTCCATCAATTGTGACAAATTTAAAGGGGATAGTGCTGTTTTTTCCCCATAGTGTTTATATATACTGTATGTTTTGTATTCTATTTGATACAAGATATGCGATACAAGAGTTCAGATACTTACATTTATGGCAAAGCCACCCTGAGAATCAAAGTCACTGCCTTGTCTGGTGAGGTCTCTGTACTGCTGAAAAACTTCATCACCCATATCTTGAAGGATCTGACTGACCTCCTGGTTCATAGCCACTGGTTTTGGTTCTGTTTTTTCAGCCACTACAAGAGTAAAACAAGCATTCTATAAACCATGTTTTAGTTATCAGATGACAGACAATGCTATGGTGATGTAGACCAGTGGTTAAACTTTTAGCGTCAAGGCACCCTTTAGAACTGTGCACAATTCTGGGGCACACCAGTCTGAGGGCTCATTCACACCAGGAGGTGCATCCGAGCAGGCTTTCTTTGTGTGTGTTCGCGCCGTCCCATTTTTTAAATGGGTGCAAACATACATGCATTTGCTAGATGTGTGGGGGTGCCATTAAAAAATACATGCACCCACATGCAACTGCAAAGGGTAGCACAATTTCTTGCTGTACAGGAAAACGCGTGATTACCTCACTGCATCTGGCCCTGAAATGTAGTCTGAAGCAGAGTCCAGTGATCTTAGGTTGTAACTCCTCCAAATTCCTCCACCATATTCATTCCCCCCTCCCCCCAATATTCCTACACCTAGTAGAACCCACCCTCCTAAATCCACCCCCCCCCCCTTCTAGAACAACCCCACCCCCACCACAAACCCCCATTCCTAGATTCCCACTCCAATTACCCCTCCTAGCACCAACTCCTCCAAATTCCCCCTCCTAACACAACCACCCCCAGCACAAGCCTTTTAAATCAACCCCCAAAACACCCCTCCTCCTAGCACAAATGTGGGCTGTGCCCAACTCCCGTGCAGTGAGACTCTGAGAGGAGAGAGCGCACAGCACGTACGACTCTCCTCCACCTTGCAGCTTGGTGTACTATTGCCAGCAAAACAGAAAGCTGTAATGCTGCCCAACATGTCCTTAAAGTGGTTGTAAAGGCAGATTTTTTATTTTGATGCATTAAGATAAAAACCTTCTGTGTGCAGAAGCCCCATATTGATCCAGGGATGTGCATGAGTGCCTCGGCCGTCCAGGACTCTCCCTCCAGCTGCGGCACAGGTGGCCCCATAGCATGCTGATTGCTGTGGGGGCACTTATAAGGGGGGGGGGGGAAGGGCCAGGAGCGCCAACTAGAGACCTAAGAGGAGGATCCAAGTTGTGCAAAACCACTGCACAGGGCAGGTAATTAATTTTTTATCTTTAAATATAACAAAGACTTTAGTGTCACTCTAACAACCGATGATTTTAGCCTTCTCCCAGCAGTTATGTGTATAATTGCCGGTAAAGCAGGAGGAGAGAGCCATACGGGCGGTGCTCTCTCCCTTTGCAGAGTCTCACTGCACAGGAGCTAACACAGAGTGGCACCCCTGAGGAATCTTCACGGCACCCCGGTTGAAAAACCCCGATGTAGACAGTTGAGGACTGCCAACCAAATGCATAGGATTAGAAAACAGGGGGCTGATATAAACTGAACCCGTACCTTCTTCTGGTGCATGGTAAGCTGCTAGTGCATTTAACATGTCATAAATAACCTCCTTTATAGTATCCGAGATGACAGGAAGAGTAGAGGGTTTAACAGGTGTGGTCTTCACCAGCTGAACTGCATTAGGACCTTTAATACGAAGGTTCTCAAACTCGTCATCAGAGGCTGAAAAAAAAAAAGAAAAAATTAAGTGCATTTAGTACTAAAAAAATAATCAATAATTCAGATTTAAAACATTTGAATATCATGAAAACTATTCAAAGGCACTCAAAAACACTTATGTTGCAATATCTAGTAAAGTGACCCAAAGGTTTAACTGAACATTTAGCACTCACTGTAAAAAAAAAAAAAAAAAAAATTTCCAGCAGAGTTCACTGGGGTCAAAGTCAAAAGTATAGGTCAGGCATCATTAAATGACAGACGGTAGTCTGGATCCGGACCGAGTCACTATCCCATCCAGACCGCTGTAGTTATTGGTTTATCCCTCCAGTCGCTGCCATCCTCAAAGGTGAGAGTACATCAGGAGGCAGGACAGTTCTGGGCAGAGGACGGAAGCTGCCCGAGTTAACTTTTCAGGTTAACCAACAGGTGAATGGTTTCTAGTACACAGGGCAGTCTTGGCAACTGATAGCAAACTTGTTAACATGAAAAGTTGTGCAGCTTCTGCTCTCTGTTCTGACCTGTAGTGCTTCCTGCTCTCTCGCCCTGTGGAATAATTGACGGTAAAGGGGGCTAAGACATTGCTGTGAAAGATGGGGAGGAGACTGGGGGTGATGTAAAGGGAGGCTGAAGACTCGAGTTTGAAAGACGTGGGAGGTCATGTGAAGGGGGGCCGAGGACACTACTGTGGGGAAGGGGGAGTTTGAGGTTCTGCAAGTTTTGCTTTTTTTTTTACTTATTGGGCTTGTTCTCTTACATTTATAGGCTACCGTGTCCTCCAATGAGCAAGAAGGTAAAATGAAAAGAAAAAAAAAAATTTATATATGCATTTCTGATATTGAAAGTACTCACCAGTTCCTGAACCACGTGGAGCAGGAAGAGCTATCCGAATGCAGTTGTTTGCAACCTCAGTAAAGATGTCTGGGTTTCGACAGGCTGCAGGACCCAGAACTCTGAGAATGTAGTTAATCTCTCGGGACCCCAAGCTTCCAGACACTACACCTGAGGTAGTGCTACCAGCACCACTGGTAGCTGCAGACCGAACCACCTTAAAAAATTAAAGCAAGTCATTTGCATTGACCCTTACCCAATGTTATGTACTAAAGAAAGTCAAGCTGCAGAAATATGCCCTGAGCGAAATATGGCGGCTACTGATCTCTTCACATGTGAGAAACGCGAATTAGCTGAAAAAGTTAATACCTGTGTTGATGTGTTAACATGTGTTAAAGGGCCTACTGATGACCATAGCAGCACATAAATGACCCACATAAAAGCATGGAAGTAAATTCAGCCTACAATATAATTTTGAGTTAAACTGTTGTGCCAGAATAGTGGGTCAAAAAATTAAAAAATAATAGTAATAAAAAATATATATAAAACAAGTTAAATCAGCATGAAAGCCAATCAGCTAGCATTTTCAAAAAAGATCAGTTATAGCCTTTACTTTTTTTTATTTTTAAAATACATTAAAGTGGTAGTAAACTCTGTACTACCACTTGTACCTCAAGGTAAAGCCTATAAAAAGGCTTACCTGTAGGTACTGTGAATATCTCCACTATCCATCATTGGCGCATGTGCTCCTATAGACCGGCTTACAGTGCCGGACCTTCAGATCCTGTGCTGGAAACGGCGGCTCCCATGTACATGCGCGGGAGTGATGTCATCGCGGCTCCGGCCAATCACATAGCCGGAGCTCGCAAGCCCAGAAGACAGACAGGGGAACATGTCAGCATTCAGCTGTGACTTTACAGCGCTGGAGGGCTTTGTTCCAAGGTGAGTATTTCATAATGTGCTAGTATGACGCATACTAGCACATTATGCAATTGCCTTGCAGGTTTTTTTTTTCCCTATTTGAACATCGGCGGTTTACAAGCGCTTTACTAGAGTTTTACTCTCATACTAAAATAAAATTTTTAGTGACTATACAAAACAAAAAAGAAATGGTGTTAAGAAGTTGGCTCCAGACCAGTGCCAGAGCAAGCAACTGATAATGCAGATAACTAATAGCTGAGCTATTCCACAGTAAAGAGGCCATGAATTTCAATTAGCTTAGCTGCAAACCAAACAGAAATAATTCTCCGAGTGTATACTGAGGGACACCGTATACCTCTGATATATAACTTGTCTCTAGGAGGTTGGGCACCAGGTTAAAGCAAGAAAGAAAGAAAAAAAAGTTGGCAATATCCTTCTGCCTTATCTTAGTTTCCAAACTTCAATAGAAACTTTACCAAAATGTACTGTGCCTCTCAATGAACTACTGTAGAAAAGGATTTAGGATTTTACAGCAATTACAAACAAATCCCCTTATTTGAAAGAACAGATCATAAATTATGATGGCCTCTTACCAAGTTAAAGAAAACTCTGCACAGAAGTGTTTATTCTCCTGAAATTGTTGCACTGACACTGGATTTTAAACAAGCTAAACTGCCTCAGTGAAAAGATGTTAGATTTGTAAACACTTACCTTCTCCATAGTGTGCTGTAATGTGCATGGATCCTCTATGATATGCCTGAAAAGGAGGGTAACTAATGGAGTGAAGCCATTAAAGCCAGAGCTCTGAGTCAAGCTTAGGATCATGCGTGTGCTCTTCAGCTCAGCAAACATCATGGCATATTTGTGGTCACGGGTAAGGCGCAGACAAAGTCGAAGAGTAGCATGTAACGTGTCCGGATCTACAGGAACACCAAGCATGCTAACACATGACCTGATCAACACAGTCACCATCTCTTCTGTCAGGCCTTGAATAACTATGTCTCCAACTTTAGGCTCATCAGTGGGTGACTCTTTTTCTTGAGTAGTACTCTCAGGAGCAGGAACTGGATCTAATTTGGGGGGAATGAAGAGAAAAAGAAGATTAACGGTACAAATCAGTTTAAAAACAGACAAGTGCCCTAAAACATAATACATTAAAGGAATTCTATGGTCAGAGAGTACACATTCCTAAAAGAAAAAATTTTTTTGCACTACTCATGAAAAAATAAAGTGCCGCTGCTTGTGTTGGCCTAAATACTAAAAGCTCAAAAACATATAATCTAAAAGAAACAAGCACGCATCCATGAATCAATAAAGTATCAAGCTGTGAGATGTTAACAAGTGTGACCTTTAAAAAACAAAAAGCGTATTTCTAGCGGTGGAATACTGGTCTTTCTTGATCTGGAAAAGGCCTTTGATTCTGTGGACTGGAATTACATGAGGGTGGTAATGGAGGTATTAGGTTTTGGTCCTCAAGTTCCAGAAATGTGGATCGACATTCTAAATCGAAGCCCCACAGCAGCCATAAAGTTAAACAATATGTTATCCGAATTTTTTCCAATATATAGGGGCACTTGCCAAGGATGCCCTTTATCACCAGGTCTTTTCTCTATCATGATCGAACCCTTGGCAGCGGCCTTGCGAGCCTCTGAGCTGGTACAAGGGATAACGGTGGGTAGCTTGACTGAAAAAACGGCACTGTATGCGGATTATATGGTTCTTTTCTTGCGAGACTCCAAGAATTCCCTGTTGGCAGCTTTAGACATTCTAAATTCCTTTGCTCGCTTTTCGGGTCTGAAAGTCAACGGAGGAAAATCCCAGATTCTCTCACTCAGGGTGCCATCCCCCCAGATGTGAGATTCCTGCAGATTGTTCCTTGCAGAGGGTAGAAGTGATCAAATATCTCCAACTCCGTATCAGACTTTATTGCTTTGAATGTCGATTCACTTTTGAATAAACTAAAATCCAGACAGCAGGCATGGCAGAATCTACCTCTGACACTCATAGGTAGGGTGAACTTAGTGAAAATGAAATTTTTACCTGTGTGTATATACCTGTGTGTACCTGGTTGCTGGTGGTGCAGTTACCTCACTGCCGATTTCATGCATATCTTTTGGAATTGCTCAAACATTCAAGTATTTTGGAAGGGGGTCACAGAATGTATAGCAGAACAGCCATTCCTATACAGTCCACAATAAAGGTGTGCCTTTTGGGACTGGTGGACAATTTAGCCCAAAAAGAGTAACTCGTACTTTGCTGACAATCCTAATCTATTATGCTTGGAAAATGATAGTGTTATCATGGAAAAAGCCTAATCCTCCATCTGTATCAGTGTGGAAGGGTGTGGTTAATAGGGCTGCACCTTTATACAAGGCTACATACATTAGCAGGGGCATACCACAAAAATTTGATAAAGTGTGGGGCAGTTGGATGAACAGTGCAACTACTGTGGCAGATTGAGTGATCGTAATAGAATGCACCTGTAATGGGTTTTAACATATATGTATCTGACACATCTAAATGTACCATTGACTGTTATTGAGAAAAGGTGGCATTATTATTATTTTGATTTTCTCACTGAGCGTGGGTCTGGAAGGTGGAGGAGAGAGTCAATGCTGAAGAAGTGTAAATAGTTTCTTTTTGTGTGTGGCCCACTGGGTTTTTGTATATACCCGTTATGTTAAAAAGTAATAGATAAAACTTCAAAATAACAAAAAGCGCGTGTCACAAAATAGAACTGTATAACAATCAATATATATATATATATATATATATATATATATATATATATATATATATATATATATATATATACAATCATTCAAGCGTCATAATATATGACTGTGTAAAAAGCAATAATATATTATCAAGTGAACAGAAACAACAATGGTGCAATAAAAAGACAGAAGTCCATGTGTATAATGATCACACCCTGAAACCCATGGGAAACCAGTTTTAAGGCATCATGCCTCCGTTCCCAGTTGATGCCTTGTATGGAGAAACGCGTCGGATGGAGCAACTGATTCAGACATCATTACGGTTTTTTCACTCAGCCATTTGGTTTGATCCCTGGCTGGTTCCTACTTTTTAACCTTTTTTTTGTTCCTCTGTTTTTATGAATGCAATGCTTGCTATGTTTTTAGTGAATAAACCCGTTTGAAGTTTATCTGCACTATGAAGCCCTCCTTTTTTATTTTTTGAGTGACAAACTCCCAGGACTTTTTCTGCAATGAATTATTAGATCCTGGTCCGTGGTGGGGTCTTTTCTCTGATCCCGGTATCCAAGAATCTGGCAGGAAAACACTTACCTTTGTTCTTTGTGGCCGGATGAGAGCCCTTTCCCTGAACTGAAGGACAGGTGGATTGCATCGTTTGCCGGCAGGCTGATGCATCAGGCTCTTATGATCTCTATAATCTGAGGTTATACTCTGATCCGGTAAGCGGCATTATTGTTAACTGTTTTGGCTGCAGGAACATTCAAGTTTCAGAATATTGGAAGTCTTTTCATGCTGATATCATCATCTATGTGGAATCTGTTCCTATACATCACAAGTTAATACTGGTTTCCCATGGGTTTCACAATGTGATCATTATACACATGGACTTCTGTCTTTTTATTGCACCATTGTTATTTCTGTTCACGTGATATGTATAATTGCTTTTTACACAGTCATATATTGTGACACTTGAATTTTTTTTAATATATTGTTTTTATACAGTTATATATTGTGACACACGCACTTTGTTTTTTAAAGGTCACACTTGTTCACGTCTCAATCTCACAGCTTGATACTTAATTTATTGATTCATGGATGCGCGCTTGTTTCTTTTGGATTATAGAGAATATTGTCATTTTAGAACATGAGCATTGTAATAGCAATATAACCAATCCAAAAAAGGTTAAAATCTTCTTTCATGTTGTGAGTGCTGCCAGTCATTTCTTTCCACAACTGTCTGGAATCTTTATATGCCTTTCAGCTTCTCCTGTCATTTACTTCCAATTTCTAAGGACTACCTAATCTCATGGTACCTTACTACCCGTGATGCCTGTACTGACTGCCTTCTGTAATTCCTCTTCTCAGCAACTCTGTAGCTCAGAAGGCAGGCTCTGTGAAATGTGTGACACTTCAGTGCCTACGTATCACAGAAATCAAAATCTGAAATCACAGAAATACGATGTGGAAATAAATGATTTCATATTTTACGTTTATTTACGTTTTTGGTTGTAACATGACAAAATGTGGAAAATGTCAAGGGGTGTGAATCACACTATGAAAGGAGACTTTAAGACAATATCAGGTTGTTGGGAAGAGGTTACACCCCCCCCCCCCCCCCCCCAAGAAAATATATAAATTTGAATTGCTAATACAACGCTGATGTTGTAAAATTAAGGTGTGTGTGGTAACTATAAAGTTATTTTAAGTCAAAGGAAGAGTAAAATGTAAAGTTCTCAATTTTGTAAAGCAACTTGTCTGTTACAATTAGCGATAAAAATGGAGAAAAGAATATATCAGCGCATACCAGCCAATTTCTCCTCCTTTTGCTTGATATCAGTCTCCTTGCCTTCTTCCAAAGTCTTCTCCAATTCTTGGCCATTTCCGTTTTTGCCACCTTTGCTTAGACGTGGAACTCGCAACAGAGTCAACATTACTGGACGTCTATTTCCAGTTTCTTCATTTACCTGTGGAAAATACACATTTTACCAACACTAACATCACAAAATATTGTGTTCCATTGTTACACTACATATAAAAGTAGCAATTTAAACTTGCCCTATAAATTTCTTATGCAGTAAATCATAGGACTGGTATCCCTAGACCAGTGACGGCAAACCTTGGCACCCCAGATGTTTTCAAACTACATTTACCATGATGCTCTGGCACTCTGCAGTGTAGTTGAGCATCACGGGAAATATAGTTCCAAAACATCTGGGGTGTCAAGGTTCACCATCACTGCCCTAGACCATGGCCTATATGCCACTACCTTCAGGTGACTTGACACTGGCAAAGCTTTTGAGGATCGGCCCCTTATCTTATTCCATGAGTCAGAGTTGTAGCAAGTAATGCAGAGAGAGGGGGGGGGGGGGCGCCATGTCCTTAAATGTCAAGATATGGCGTTTACAGGCAAGTCGAAATTTCGCTTTTTCGTTTTTTACAGGACGTAGGCTATGTATTTATTTATAGACCCAGGGACATCCTCAAGCAATGAATGAGAAGGGTGGGCAACAACTAGGCAAACAGAAATGTGCCAACAGGTCCAACAATAACAGCGGTAAATAGACCAACTTTAGATTACGGCTGCAAAAACTTTGTGGCTGAAAGCTGCATCCGGAGAAGAATGGATGTCCACCTGGTAAAACTTTGAAAACGGTATCAATAGGGGACAGGGTGGTCTGAACCACATAGGGTTGATGCCAGAATGCCCAGATAACACCCACTGACCTGGTGAAGGGAGTGTGTAAAAGTGCAGGAGGTGTTTTGTCTATTAGAGTTTAAGCTCATGGCGATAACAGGTCTAATCCATCTAGTGATGGTGGGCTTTGAAGCAGGATGTTCCTTATTAGGTCCTGAAGGTAGGATGGTTAGGGAATCCATCTTCCTGATAAGACGCTGTTGCTTTGACCTAGACTGATATCTGACAACATACAGGCAGTGCAGAGCAATTAGTAGAGCACAAAGGCAGAAGGACTATGTTTTCATTGAGGTGGAAGACTGATGCCACCTTGGGTGCAAGACTACCTTGTCTGTGAAGAATGAGTAGTGGCTCCTCACAAGACAGCCACTAAGCTCTAAGACATGTCAGATTGGATAGCAACCCAGGCATCCACTTTGCAGGACAGATCTAAGGATATTTCCCTGATAGATATAAAGGGGTTGTTTCTGCAGGGCAGAGAGAACCAGACTGAGGTCCCAAGAAAGCACAGGGTGATGTGAGGGAGACTTTGAATAAAGTAAAAGAAATTAGAAAGTGCACGTGGGACTCTACATGGAGCCTGTCATTGTGATCAATTTATACAAATAAATTCAATAAGTATAATTGATTTGTCATTTAACTCTAAGGGTGGTCCATGATGTTTATAAGAGCATAATCAAGGAATGATATGATATAACACAAATTTGAGCATAAAAGATAAACATAAATCATAATATTGACAGATTACAATCAATGGACACGATTATTACACTGATTACAGGTAAATGTATAAATCAATAAAAATTGCATATTTTAAAAACGTACATAAATTATAATGAACAGATAGAAAATGTTATTGAAATTCAGGATTGGTTTAAGCTAGACCGGGCACCCTTAGCTGACAACCCGACGCGTTTCATGGCTTCGTTGCCAATCAGGGGTAAGATGCACATGTATGCTGAAAGTTAAAGCGGGGGTCCACCTATCTTTTTTTTTTTTTTTTTGAGTTCATTCACAAACTTTTCTTCTCAGCATTACATACTCACATATTGTGTGTAATATGTCCGCCTGTGTCAGATTTTCGTTGGAAAGAATAACTTATATTATTCACTGCAGGCGGTTTCCATCTTCATTGTGGGCATTTGAAGCCCACAAGCATTTATTTCCTGGATGTGGTGAAGGCTGTGCTCCCAGCATTCACCGCTCGTTCCCCCACATGCTCAGTGGCATCCTGAGAAGCCTGAGACTAGCTCCCAGGAGTCTGGGAGAGGCTAGAAACACGCCTACTCCCATGGGAGGAGAACCAGGAAGTGCAAAGAAGAATAGAAAAATTAAAGGTAATTACGGCGATTTAAATTTTTTTAAACAGCATGTCAGCATCTAGGCAAGGAAGAGAATACATACAGATATTATTCAAAATTTGGGTGGAACCCCGCTTTAAGCAGATAATATGACCATCTAATAGGATCTCCTCATAAAAAGGGAATACCCGAGACAACCACAAGTTGAAAATACTTACAGAATGAATCTTAAAGTTATGTCCAATTCCTGCGATGGGCTTGTAGGGTGATCTGGGATAGACTGTCGGGTTGTCAACTAAGGATACCCAGTCCAGCTTATTCCAATCATGAATTTCAATAACAACATTGTTTCCTGTTATTATAATTTATGTACGTTTAATAAGCAATTTGAATTGATTTATACATTTACCTGTAATCAGTGTATTAATCATGTCATGATTGTTTGTAATAAATCTGTCATTATTATGAATGTGAATCTTATGCTCATAATTGTATTATATCATATCATTCCTTGATTATGCTCTTATAAACATCATGGACCACCCTTAGGGGTAAATTACATTAAATGAAAATCAATTATACTTATATTTAATTTATTCGTATAAATTGATCACAGTGACAGGCTCCATGTAAAGTCCCACGTCCACTTTCTAATTTCTTTTAGAATATATTTAGGGATGAGAGCCTGCCATTGCTCTTTAAAGTTGCGAAGGGTCACATTCGATTTTAATTGTCTGACTTTGAATAAGGCCCCTTTCACACTGGGGCGGTTTGCAGGCGTTATTGCGCTAAAAATACCGCCTACAAACCGCCCCAAAACAGCCTCCGCTGTTTGTTCAGTGTGAAAGCCCGAGGGCTTTCACACTGAAGCGGTGCGCTGGCAGGAGAAGAAAAGATCTCCTGTCAGCCGTATCTTTGGAGCGGTGAAGGAGCGGTGTATTCGCTCCTAAACCGCTCCTGCCCATTGAAATGCGGCAGCAATTTTTAGAAAGATTCCTTTCGCAGAGGAGAACCCAAAAGCAGGGCGACAAATTAAAAGTGTTGGTTTCCCACAGCAAAGCGTATAAAATGTTGGCTAGCAGGAAAGATGGGAATGTGAAAATAGGCATCGTGGATATCCACCCATGCCAGAAATTTCCCTGGTCTGAAAGATGACAAATCATGTAGACTTCATTCCAAATTTAGGGACAAAGTATTCGTTGAGGGACTTTGGGTCCAAAATAGGATGCAAGTTTGGTTTTGGAATTAAATAGGAGTAAAACCCCTTGACTCTACCCTCAAATCTCGGCGCAAATGTACACAGAACAAAATATCCTAGAGCACTAATGCAGCACATTTTCTAGGACATCAACACTAAAAAGCAGTGCAGAGAGCATGAGATGCAAATGTTCCAGGACATAGGGTCCTCAAGAGATAAGATTGTGTTTCTCATTCATTTGTTCAGTTAGCAACAGCTTGACAAATTGACACAGCTACAGCGGCAGGTTGTAGGGCAGGACCAGTGAGAGCAAAGGCTGACTTTAATAAAGGTTTCAAAACACCCATCAACAGAAACCTTAAAGAATGGAACGACCTCAACAGGAACATTGGAGTGCTTTTTGAGAACAGAAATGGTGGGAGCCACGTTCGGGAGAGACCATTTTTTCATAAAGTCCTGTTCCATACAATGTTAATCACTGAAAATGGAATGAAAGTCTTTCCAGGGTTTGAACATTCACAAGCAATTAGTGTGCGCAGAGAAAAAAAAAGTCTTTCTGAACTTCGCCTGCAGTTTAGAAACCGTAAGAGCTCGTTTAGGATGCAGAAACTCTGGTGCTGCCAGGCAAAAGCTCAATTTCAATACGTGAGCCCACAGTAGAAAGCATGAACGAATGGCATGAAATCCTGGCTTGCGTCTCATAAGATGCAGTGGATGGAAAATTCCTCCATTAACCACTTGCCGACCGCCGCACGACTATATACGTCGGCAGAATGGCACGGGCAGGCAAAAGGACTTACATGTACGTCCTTGCCTGCCCGCGGGTGGGGGGTCCGATCGGACCCCCCCCCGGTGCCTGCGGCGGTCGGCAAATCTCCCCCGGCGATCGGAGGTGAGGGGGAGGCCATCCATTCGTGGCCCCCCCCTCGCGATCGCTCTCAGCCAATGGGATCATTTCCCTGCCTCTGTATTGTACACAGAGGCAGAGGAAATGATGTCATCTCTCCTCGGCTCGGTATTTTCCGTTCCGGGCCGAGGAGAGAAGACTGTAATGTAAGTGCACAACACACTACACACACAGTAGAACATGACAGGCACACAAAACACCCCGATCCCCCCCCCGATCGCCCCCCAATCACCCCCCCCCCCCGTCACAAACTGACACCAGCAGGTTTTTTTTTTTTTTTTTTTTTTTTTCTGATTACTGTATTGGTGTCAGTTTGTGACATTTACAGTGTTAGGACAGTTAGTATTACCCCCCTGTAGGTCTAGGGTACCCCCCTAACCCCCCCTAATAAAGTTTTAACCCCTTGATCACCCCCCGTCACCAGTGTCGCTAAGCGATCATTTTTCTGATCGCTGTATTAGTGTCGCTGGTGACGCTAGTTAGTGAGGTAAATATTTAGGTTCGCCGTCAGCGTTTTATAGCGACAGGGACCCCCATATACTACCTAATAAATGTTTTAACCCCTTGATTGCCCCCTAGTTAACCCTTTCACCACTGATCACTGTATAACCGTTACGGGTGACGCTGGTTAGTTTGTTTATTTTTTATAGTGTCAGGGCACCCGCCGAATAAAGATTTAGCCCCCTGATCGCCCGGCGGTGATATGCGTCGCCCCAGGCAGCGTCAGATTAGCGCCAGTAACGCTAACACCCACGCACGCAGCATACGCCTCCCTTAGTGGTATAGTATCTGTACGGATCAATATCTGATCTGATCAGATCTATACTAGCGTCCCCAGCAGTTTAGGGTTCCCAAAAACACAGTGTTAGCGGGATCAGCCCAGATACCTGCTAGCACCTGCGTTTTGCCCCTCCGCCCGGCTCGGCCCAGCCCACCCAAGTGCAGTATCGATCGATCACTGTCACTTACAAAACACTAAACGCATAACTGCAGCGTTCGCAGAGTCAGGCCTGATCCCTGTGATCGCTAACAGTTTTTTTGGTAGCGTTTTGGTGAAATGGCAAGCACCAGCCCCAGGCAGCGTCAGGTTAGTGCCAGTAGCGCTAACACCCACGCACGCACCGTACACCTCCCTTAGTGGTATAGTATCTGAACGCATCAATATCTGATCCGATCAGATCTATACTAGCGTCCCCAACAGTTTAGGATTCCCAAAAACGCAGTGTTAGCGGGATCAGCCCAGATACCTGCTAGCACCTGCGTTTTGCCCCTCCGCCCGGCCCAGCCCAGCCCACCCAAGTGCAGTATCGATCGATCACTGTCACTTACAAAACACTAAACGCATAACTGCAGCGTTCGCAGAGTCAGGCCTGATCCCTGCGATCGCTAACAGTTTTTTTGGTAGCGTTTTGGTGAACTGGCAAGCACCAGCCCCAGGCAGCGTCAGGTTAGTGCCAGTAGCGCTAACACCCACGCACGCACCGTACACCTCCCTTAGTGGTATAGTATCTGAACTGATCAATATCTGATCCGATCAGATCTATACTGGCATCCCCAGCAGTTTAGGGTTCCCAAAAACGCAGTGTTAGTGGGATCAGCCCAGATACCTGCTAGCACCTGCGTTTTGCCCCTCCGCCCGGCCCAGCCCAGCCCACCCAAGTGCAGTATCGATCGATCACTGTCACTTACAAAACACTAAACGCATAACTGCAGCGTTCGCAGAGTCAGGCCTGATCCCTGCGATCGTTAACAGTTTTTTTGGTAGCGTTTTGGTGAACTGGCAAGCGCCAGCGGCCTAGTACACCCCGGTCGTAGTCAAACCAGCACTGCAGTAACACTTGGTGACGTGGCGAGTCCCATAAGTGCAGTTCAAGCTGGTGAGGTGGCAAGCACAAGTAGTGTCCCGCTGCCACAAAGAAGACAAACACAGGCCCGTCGTGCCCATAATGCCCTTCCTGCTGCATTCGCCAATCCTAATTGGGAACCCACCGCTTCTGCAGCGCCCGTACTTCCCCCATTCACATCCCCAACCAAATGCAGTCGGCTGCATGAGAGGCATTTTCTTTATGTCCTCCCCCTAGTACCCCTACCCAACGAACTCCCCCAAAAAAGATGTCGTGTCTGCAGTAAGCGCGGATATAGGCGTGACACCCGCTATTATTGTCCCTCCTGTCCTGACAATCCTGGTCTTTGCATTGGTGAATGTTTTGAATGCTACCATTCACTAGCTGAGTATTAGCGTAGGGTACAGCATTGCACAGACTAGGACACACTTTCACAGGGTCTCCCAAGATGCCATCGCATTTTGAGAGACCCGAACCTGGAACCGGTTACAGTTATAAAAGTTACAGTTACAAAAAAAGTGTAAAAAAAAAAAAAAAAAACACAAACAAAAATATAAAATAAAAAGTAATAGTTGTCGTTTTATTGTTCTCTCTCTATTCTCTCTCTCTCTATTCTCTCTATTGTTCTGCTCTTTTTTACTGTATTCTATTCTGCAATGTTTTATTGTTATTATGTTTTATCATGTTTGCTTTTCAGGTATGCAATTTTTTATACTTTACCATTTACTGTGCTTTATTGTTAGCCATATTTTTGTCTTCAGGTACAGCATTCACGACTTTGAGTGGTTATACCAAAATGATGCTTGCAGGTTTAGGTATCATCTTGGTATCATTCTTTTCAGCCAGCGGTCGGCTTTCATGTAAAAGCAATCCTAGCGGCTAATTAGCCTCTAGACTGCTTTTACAAGCAGTGGGAGAGAATGCCCCCCCCCCCCCCCATCGTCTTCCGTGTTTTTCTCTGGCTCTCCTGTCTCAACAGGGAACCTGAGAATGCAGCCGGTGATTCAGCCAGCTGACCATAGAGCTGATCAGAGACCAGAGTGGCTCCAAACATCTCTATGGCCTAAGAAACCGGAAGCTACGAGCATTTTATGACTTAGATTTCGCCGGATGTAAATAGCGCCATTGGGAAATTGGGGAAGCATTTTATCACACCGATCTTGGTGTGGTCAGATGCTTTGAGGGCAGAGGAGAAATCTAGGGTCTAATAGACCCCAATTTTTTCAAAAAAGAGTACCTGTCACTACCTATTGCTATCATAGGGGATATTTACATTCCCTGAGATAACAGTAAAAATGATTAAAAAAAAAAAAAATGAAAGGAACAGTTTTAAAATAAGATAAAAAAGCAAAAAAATAATAAAGAAAAAAAAAAAAAAAAAAAAAAAAAAAAAGCACCCCTGTCCCCCCTGCTCTCGCGCTAAGGCGAACGCAAGCGTCGGTCTGGCGTCAAATGTAAACAGCAATTGCACCATGCATGTGAGGTATCACCGCGACGGTTAGATCGAGGGCAGTAATTTTAGCAGTAGACCTCCTCTGTAAATCTAAAGTGGTAACCTGTAAAGGCTTTTAAAGGCTTTTAAAAATGTATTTATTTTGTTGCCACTGCACGTTTGTGCGCAATTGTAAAGCATGTCATGTTTGGTATCCATGTACTCGGCCTAAGATCATCTTTTTTATTTCATCAAACATTTGGGCAATATAGTGTGTTTTAGTGCATTAAAATGTAAAAAAGTGTGTTTTTCCCCCAAAAAATGCGTTTGAAAAATCGCTGCGCAAATACTGTGTGAAAAAAAAAAATTAAACACCCACCATTTTAATCTGTAGGGCATTTGCTTTAAAAAAATATATAATGTGTGGGGGTTCAAAGTAATTTTCTTGCAAAAAAAAATAATTTTTTCATGTAATCAAAAAGTGTCAGAAAGGGCATTGTCTTCAAGTGGTTAGAAGAGTGGGTGATGTGTGACATAAGCTTCTAAATGTTGTGCATAAAATGCCAGGACAGTTCAAACCCCCCCCAAATGACCCCATTTTGGAAAGTAGACACCCCAAGCTATTTGCTGAGAGGCATGTCGAGTCCATGGAATATTTTATATTGTGACACAAGTTGCGGGAAAAAAGACAAATTTTTTTTTTTTTTTTTTTTTGCACAAAGTTGTCACTAAATTATATATTGCTCAAACATGCCATGGGAATATGTGAAATTACACCCCAAAATACATTCTGCTGCTTCTCCTGAGTACGGGGATACCACATGTGTGAGACTTTTTGGGAGCCTAGCCGCGTATGGGACCCCGAAAACCAAGCACCGCCTTCAGGCTTTCTAAGGGCGTAAATTTTTGATTTCACTCTTCACTGCCTATCACAGTTTCGGAGGCCATGGAATGCCCAGGTGGCACAAACCCCCCCCAAATGACCCCATTTTGGAAAGTAGACACCCAAAGCTATTTGCTGAGCGGTATAGTGAGTATTTTGCAGACCTCACTTTTTGTCACAAAGTTTTGAAAATTAAAAAAAGAAAAAAAAAATTTTTTTTTTTGTCTTTCTTCATTTTCAAAAACAAATGAGAGCTGCAAAATACTCACCATGCCTCTCAGCAAATAGCTTGGGGTGTCTACTTTCCAAAATGGGGTCATTTGGGGGGGGGTTTGTGCCACCTGGGCATTCCATGACCTCCGAAACTGTGATAGGCAGTGAAGAGTGAAATCAAAAATGTACACCCTTAGAAATCCTGAAGGCGGTGATTGGTTTTCGGGGTCCCGTACGCGGCTAGGCTCCTAAAAAGTCCCACACATGTGGTATCCCCATACTCAGGAGAAGCAGCAGAATGTATTTTGGGGTGCAATTCCACATATGCCCATGACCTGTGTGAGCAATATATCATTTAGTGACAACTTTGTGCAAAAAATAAATAAATAAATAAATAAATTGTCACTTTCCCGCAACTTGTGTCAAAATATAAAATATTCCATGGACTCAACATGCCTCTCAGCAAATAGCTTGGGGTGTCTACTTTCCAAAATGGGGTCATTTGGGGGGGGGTTTGTGCCATCTGGGCATTTTATGGCCTTCAAAACTGTGATAGGTAGTGAGGAGTAAAATCAAAAATGTACGCCCTTAGAAATCCTGAAGGCGGTGATTGGTTTTCGGGGCCCCGTATGCGGCTAGGCTCCCAAAAAGTCCCACACATGTGGTATCCCCATACTCAGGAGAAGCAGCTAAATGTATTTTGGGGTGCAATTCCACATATGCCCATGGCCTGTGTGAGCAATATATCATTTAGTGACAACTTTTTGTAATTTTTTTTTTTTTTTTTTTTTTTGTCATTATTCAATCACTTGGGACAAAAAAAATGAATATTCAATGGGCTCAACATGCCTATCAGCAATTTCCTTGGGGTGTCTACTTTCCAAAATGGGGTAATTTGTGGGGGTTTTGTACTGCCCTGCCATTTTAGCACCTCAAGAAACGACATAGGCAGTCATAAATTAAAGGCTGTGTAAATTCCAGAAAATGTACCCTAGATTGTAGGCGCTATAACTTTTGCGCAAACCAATAAATATACACTTATTGACATTTTTTTTACCAAAGACATGTGGCCAAATACATTTTGGCCTAAATGTATGACTAAAATTGAGTTTATTGGATTTTTTTTAGAACAAAAAGTAGAAAATATCATTTTTTTTCAAAATTTTCGGTCTTTTTCCGTGTATAGCGCAAAAAATAAAAACGGCAGAGGTGATCAAATACCATCAAAAGAAAGCTCTATTTGTGGGAAGAAAAGGACGCAAATTTCGTTTGGTTACAGCATTGCATGACCGCGCAATTAGCAGTTAAAGCGACGCAGTGCCAATTTGTAAAAAGTGCTCTGGTCAGGAAGGGGGTAAATCCTTCCGGGGCTGAAGTGGTTAAAAGAGGAGCTTCAGTTATATTTTGAAAAATTAAAACATCGGGAGCTACAAAAACTGTACCTGCTGACTTCATAGACAGACACCCGTCCCAGCGATGTCCTCACCCAGCTGTTTTCTTTACCAGGCTTTGACCGCCAGTGCCATGGGATCCCGCTGCTGTCAATCACAGTCAGTGAGCCAATCAGAAGAGGGGAGAAGGCGAGCCTGTTTGGGTGCCCTCAGAACAAGCTTCTTGTTCTGGGAGCACTTGGCAAGGGGGGGGGGGGGCAGGAGCGATGGTGGGGGACACAAGAAGAGGAGGATCACAGCTGCTCTGTGCAAAACCACTGCACAGGGCTGAGAAGTATAACATGTTTGTTATAAAAACAAAAAAGACTTTAATATCACTTTAAGGGCTGCATATCAAAGAAGCTGTTCCTACAGGCTTTTAAACGCTACTTTTTCTGCCTGGAAGCTCCCCTCCATGTTAGCCAATGTGTCTTCTTTTTTTTACTTATGCACCCCAAAAAAATTTCTGAATAAGACATGGGAATGTTCCGAACATAGTCCATAAAGATAGGTACAAAGAAAAGGAGTGCTTCAAAATATATATTTTAGTATCTGGTCTTAGCAGTTGTAGCATTGTGGGAAGATTGCATAGAATTTATATTACTTATATAACTGGACATATTTTTTGTCAGTGTTGATGCTGGAGCAGAGGGGCCCCACCCAAAACCCTCTGCATACTTACAGTATATAAAAAAACATATATTTCTTTATTTTTCATTTAATTCATTTCAATCACTTTGCAGAGATCTGTTTCCACTCTGCCATTAAAGCATATATTTCTACTGATTAATGTTTAACAAGTTGTGCTGCAATTCGATGTCTTATGAAAATAAAACATTTATCGACATGAGCAGCATTTAATCTTTCTATTTTTACTTCAACTATGCAAACAGTTACCTTGGGACCGTATATAAAACACACATGATTTAAGTGAAATAATGTAGTGTTGTGCTTTTTAATTCTTTTTTTGCTTATGCAAACAATAACACTTGAGCTTAAAAAAAAAACAAAACTTTGCTATAATCAGTTCAGTAATGAAAAAATAAATAAATACATGGGGATAAACCAATCAATACAACTTTAAACAGAAAACTACCTGAACCATAGTGGTGAATTGTACAGTGTATCTCCGTCGGCCGGCTGTAAAACGCACACAAGTTTCCCCAGCTTTCCATGCTGCATCAATAGTGCTGTTGTTACTAGCACTATAGCTACACCAACGTCCTGATCGGTCATCAAACCAACGCCAGTTGTTACCATTTGATTGAAGATACTAAAGAGGAAAAAAGATAAAATATTGCATTTCCGTTTACTGGGGGGAAAAGGGTCTCTAATCCTACCCAAAAGCTATCAACCCCTTATTAAGATAAAAGGATTGATCACTGAAAACACATTTGCAGGTGTCATTAAGACTGTCAACGCTGTTAAGTCCTTTTTTTGTGTAATAAACATTAGGTATGGGGAGGAACGTGGAAGAATATCAACATTATGTCTTTCCTCTCATATCCCACAATAGTTTTTACCTTTCAGCTGCACTGGCCGTAAGACAGGGAACATAAGCATGTAGAGAACAAGGTTACTGACACTCTTCACATGACAAAGTGGAAGGACGGCATCTCCATTAATGTGAGAGGAGAGCATACAGCCCAGAGACTAACTTAGAACTCAGGAAAAATGGTGAATGGACAGCAGAAATCAAAATATAGGCCTCAAGATTGCTTACAAATGGATTGAATGCAGTGAGGACAAGCCTTTTAACTATTGGGAAGAAACTCAATGAAAAAAAGTTTCCATTCTCATTTACAATGTCCTTAAAATGACGCTTTGCAAGAGTGTGTATTAGGAAAACCATGATTGTGGAGAAGCCTCCCCCTTGTAGACACAGCAAATACTTTGCTTGCTTTTCTTTGTACAGAACAAGAGTCATAATATTTTGAAAAGGTTACCCTATTCATCTGTACTCTCCGCTTAGACGCAATGGAGGTCTTCTCATAGAAATCTATAAGCAGTAGGACAGGTGTTATCCATCTGTCAGGAAAGCAATGATGTAATTAGTTACAAGAACATTACAGAGTTGCTTAGTATGAAATGCAATAAAGGCCTTTGTAAGCAGCCTTACTTGGGTGTGTGAACCTCCTTCTGCTCCTTAGCAGCCTGCAGACAAGGCTGAACGACCTCTAGCAGTTTTATCAGAACATTAAGGATTCCACTGGTTTCCACTACTCTGGCACAGGGAAGCTTCAGCTCCTAGTTAAAATAAAGAAAAAGAAATGTTGATGTATGCATTGAATTTCAGACAATATAAACAGCTCTGGTCTTTGTTCTGGTGGGGCACAGGTTACCTTTCTCAAGGTTGCACTCAACTGAAAAATCTGTATAATTCAAACCTTTAAAAAACAAACAAAAAAAAAAACACCACGCGCTTTTTTTTTTTTTTTTTTTTTAAAAAGCCATGTTACTTATTTCCAGTGACGTTGAGCAATCAATTGCTCAACTTCACTGGATCAATACACTGTGAATCGGGCACATAAAAGTTTTAGGTAAACAGCAACTCTCTTGATTATAATCGGAATCATGCACCTGGCATTATGAGACAAGCTGGCAGCACTAGGAGTTATGTTATGTCAACAGCAACTACCAATAGACTTGGTCACTTCTGCTGTTAACCACTTCAGCCCCGGAAGATTTGGCTGCTCAATGACGAGGCCATTTTTTGCGATCAGGCACTGCGTCGCTTTAACTGACAATTGCGCAGTCATGAGATGCTGTACCCAAACAAAATTGACGTCCTTTTTCCCCCACAAATAGAGTTTTCTTTTGGTGGTATTTGATCACCTCTGCGGTTTTAATTTTTTGTGCTATAAACAAAAGAAGTGCGACAATTTTGAAAAAAAAACACAGTATCTTTAACTTTTTGCTATAATAAATATCCCACATTTTTTTTATATCAAAAAACAATTTTTTTCCTCAGTTTAGGCCGATATGTATTCTACATATTTTTGAGAATATAAATATATATATATATATATATATATATATATATATATATATAAATCACAATAGGCGTGTATTGATTGGTTTGCACAAACGTTATAGCGTTTACAAAATAGGGGATAGATTTATAGCATTTTTATTTTTTACTAGTAATGGCAGCGATCTGTGATTTATCGGGACTGCGATGTTGCGGTGGACAAATTGGACACTTTTGACACATTTTTGGGACCATTGACAATTATAGTGATCAATACTATAAAAATCCACTAATTACTGTATGAATGTCACTGGCAAAAAATGGGTTAACACTAGGGGGCGATCAAGGGGTTAACGGTGTTCCCTAGGTATGTTCTAACTGTAGGGGGGAGGGGACTGTTTAGGAGGTGAGAGATCGGTGTTCACATTTAGTATGAACACACGATCTGTCTACTCCCCCGAAAGAACCGGGATTTGTGTGTTACACAGAGATCCCAGTTCTCGCTCTGTCATGACCGATCACGGGTACCCGTCAGTCATCGTGCCCACAGGGCACACGCTGCAGGTGCATGCCTCCCCTACTGGGCAAAAGGCAAAGCGACGTAAGGCAACGTCATTTCGTCCAGCCGTGCCATTCTGCCACAGTAAACCTGCGGCAGCTGGTCGGCAAGCTCAGATCAGTTAAAAAATATGTAATTGGAATAAAATGCAACATATGAAAATGGATCAGTACCTCAAACAGAAGAGTCAGTAGAAGGATGCGGGTGGCCAAGTTGGATGCCTGAGGAAGAGTTGCCATCTGACTAATCCATTCAGACACGGTTTTATTGTCACTGGTTGTAAGAGGAAGAGCGGCTTTAATAAGCACATCAGCAGCTTCCCACACCTATGCAAGACAAATAGTGTAGTTAAATAGCTGTTTAGAGGGAAGATTTTAAATAGTGTTTATTTTTGAGGAATGGATGCTAGCCTGACCTGGTTGACCACCTGCTTTAGAATCATATCTCTATAGTCAGCTCCATTACGTTTGATGGCAGTCATGATAAGGTCACAAACACGGTAAACTGTATCTGGTAGCTCATCCAGCAGATGGAAACAGCCAGGGAGCATGCTGTCTGTAAAACCATGCAGTTCATCTTGCTCCAGGGGTTCTGCATCTTGGAACTTCTCTAGGCACTTGGCCTCTTCCTCCTCTTGCTTCTCGCGGGCCTTGCGTTCCTCTTCCTCTTTTCGACGTGCAGTTTCCTGGAGAAAAGTAGAAATAAGGGCTCTAAAGTAAAGGATCAACCCAAGTTCTACACACAGACCCATCCTCACCACCCCACCTCAATCTAATGGCTAAAACACAACGCCCTAACCCATAATCTATGAATTAAGTATAATTTAATAAACCTGTGGCTCACCATCATTGTAACTAACACAAAGAAAAACAACATCAATGCTTTATACTGGTGAGATACCTCTCATCTTGTGATGTTTCACCAGAGGTGAAAAAGAGGGGGGGGCTGTGTGCAGGGGAAGGATTGGGTATACAGTGGATGGGGAGAAAAAGGGTAAGGGAACATTGGTCAGGTGGATGGGAGAAGGAAGAGCTCAACCTTTTCTAACGCAGGCACGAAAGCCAGTGCCCCTTACACCCTGTTCACTTCTCAAGACTTGTTGAAAAGTTTCATTTGCCTGACCCCATTAATCCCACAGCTGATCTTGTACTGTACCTCGGGCAGCTCTGCCCTCTGTTCCATAGAAATATCTTGTCCCAACGACATGGCAATGGCTCTCAGCATCTGATCTTCCTCTGACATACTCAAGTCCTGCAGAGCAACAACAGATACCCCATGTCAGCTGGGCTGCTCTGCAGAATGGGGAGGTCAGGGCATGAGAGTAAGGATGCACAGGCAATAGGAAAGACATTAAGAGTCCAATGGGTTTGGGAAGATTGGAGCAAAAGGTGAGAAGGGAGCTGCTACAGTTTAGCCAGGGAAACCCATTTTGCTGTAAAAGGGAAGGGAATGATTCATCTCTCTAACTACAGAGCCAACCCTGATGTTAATAGTCAATGATGTTTGAAAGCAGTTTGTAACCTCTGATTTTATCCCTTGCTTAACTAACACAAGACTGCTCTGTCACATGCAGATGCTTATAGGTCTGCTCTGCATGAGCAGAGTGGCACGGAGAAGCCTGCGGTAGAAAGGGGCTGGAATGGAGGACAGGGAAACATGAGATGAGATGAAGGAACAGAAGGGAAGCAAGACTGAAGCGGACGTTGATGAAAAGCCAAAAAGGCTAAGGTGGCACCAGATGGCCACACTTACCCGCACGACTCCTCCAATAAGAGGAGGTGGGTGAGTGAGCAGATATTCCGTGGCTTGCTCCATAGTGCTTGTGTTGAGAAGAGATTCCATTGCATGCTCTCGTGTGAAACCCATATCCATAAGCTATATGGAAAAGAAAAAAAAGGGGTTTAACAATGTGAAAGGGTAAGTTCTGAAAAATGTAATCATAATACTGGCAACTTTATATTTAAAATACATCATTTTTTGTTCAAAGGCAACCTCAGGCCTGCATGTGACCCCCTTTATATTGTAAGATGGAGTCACCAACCAGCTAGGATGGGAAGCCACAATTGACATTCACACTTTGCAGCACCACCTGGTGCTGAAATAAGGTATTTTAGTGAGCTCTTACAGATACAATTATTGCAAGTACTGTAAGAAAAACTATTCAAATGATCCAAAAATCTACAAGTGAACAAGGAAATGTAACATACTATAAAATGGATCTCAAAAGAAAGCAAATGTATTTAGATCTAAAAGGTAAATGAAAAAAAAACTCACCTGCTGTAGTTGCTGTTGGTTGACTTGTGGCTCTCGTCTTGTTCCACTCTCATCCGGCTGCCCTCCCTCTTCTTCCCGGCTGCCTTCCCTTTCTTTACTCAGACGCTCTCGAATCACTGGCTCACCACGAAGTATATGACATAGTATAGCCAGCATGGATTCAGCCATTCGACCTCCATACACCTTTAATGGCTTTCGGTTCCACAAGTTTTTTATACACGTGAAGGCTGCCTTTAAAAAGGTAAAAAAAGAAGTGTGAATACAATTCATATAGATAGATTTTCACATAAAAAAAATAAAAAAATAAAAAAAACCCACATACCAGGAGGATGCCAGCACCCTTTTGTGTTATAGTTATTACAGAGGTCTAAAACCTAACTAGCTGATTGGACAGTGAAGGAGGAAACCGCAAACTGATGAGGTGAACTGTTGTCTCATGTGGGACTAGCTTCTTGTTAAAATATGCAGCATGACTGATTAACGCGGAACACTGCCCATCACTCACCCAGTCTAAATGCTGCTATACAGATGATTGCAAGCAGTGAATACAAAATCAAATTTAAGTACTTACACTGGCTGAAATAAACAATATACAGTGGGGATGGAAAATATTCAGGCCCCCTTACATTTTTCACTCTTTGTTATATTGCAGCCATTTGCTAAAATCATTTAAGTTCATTTTTTCCCCCTCAATGTACACACAGCACCCCATGTTGACAGAAAAACAAAGCATTGTTGACATTTTTGCAGATTTATTAAAAAAGAAAAACTGAAATATCACATGGTCCCAAGTATTCAGACCCTTTGCTGTGACCCTCATATTTAACTCAGGTGCTGTCCATTTCTTCTGATCATCCTTGAGATGGTTCGACATCTTCGAGTCCAGCTGTGTTCCATTATACTGATTGGACTTGATTAGGAAAGCCACACACGGGGGGGGGGGGCGCGTGGCTTGATAGTGGAGCGAGCGGCCGCATAGTCACATCGCTCCGGCTCTCAACAACCATCCTGCAGGCATCCTGAGGCCTATCTCCTCGCCGAGGGTCTCAATTTGTTCCCCACGGCGGTGGGCACAAAGCAGGCTGGCTACCATGGTGAAATATGGGCCGGCTTGGCCCCCATCCACGTCGGACCGTCTGGCGGGATTCCGGAGGCAAGATGGCGCCGGGACACAGGCCTCTCAGGCAGCCACGCTGCAGGCGCATCTATCTGATGACCGGAGCTCTGCTAGTGGGGTGAGTGCTTCTACTCCTGCTATCTTTCGTACACAGACTGTCTCCCAGCTATCACAAGACCTCCAGACAGTTCAGGACCCCCAGCAATCATCTGATGATGGTGAGCTGAATCCCCCTGCTGAACCAACCCTGGCCACACAAGATTGTAATGCCTCACTCACTACTCAAATAGCCTCCATAAGAATGGACTTCTCACTCCTTAAACAGGATGTTCAGAACCTCTGTGACAGGGCTGGGGATATGGAGGAACGTATTAGTTCTGTGGAGGACACTATGCACCCCCTAACCGTTAAAGTGAGAGATAATACTGGGGAACTAGCAGCTCTCCGCGCCAAAATTGACGATTTGGAGAATCGTTCAAGAAGGAACAATTTACGTTTTGTTGGATCCCCTGAACGCGCAGAGGGCTCACACCCTGAAAAATTTTTATACTCCTGGCTGAGAGATAATTTTGGCACTGATGCACCATCGTATTCATATGTGATTGAGAGGGTACACCCCCACGTCCTCCCCCAGAGGGAACACCTCCACGTTCAATCATCGCTCGCATCCTTAACTTCCAGGATAAAGTTGCCATTTTACGAATAGCAAGAGAGAAAGGTCCGCTTAAATACAACGGCAACAATATCTCTATTTATCCTGACTTCTCCACTGAGGTGCAGCGCCAGCGCATATCATTCTCAGCAGTGAAGAATCGACTACGAGAGGAGGGATTGAAATATGCCATGCTTTTTCCTGCCAAGCTTCGCATCATATTCGACGGTAAAGCTCACTTTTACACCAGCCCTAAAGAAGCCATGGCATGGCTAAATGACCGCTACGGGCCCGCAGACAGGCGCAGAGGTCACTGACAGTTTCACCTGTTTAATATTCCCCTCTGCTGAACTCCCTATGTATGAAACCCTGCAGGCCCCCATCCATTAAATGCCAACCCCATCATATGGGGCTACCCACCTATACCAGAGGTCTTACAAAAAAAAAAAAAAAAATCTGTAATCCTGCAACAACCTTTAACATTCCTGTTGTTTCTTTTTCTTTGCTATTAAGAAGGACTGATCTTATTTTTGTCTTCCCATAAAACATACAGAAAAGACATCCTGGATCAGGACATAACTATTTTTTTTTCTACTGTCAGTTGAGAGCCACACCGATCTCCACGTTACCTCCCCACCAGACAGTGGTGTGACCACGGAATAGTTGGACCCTCAATAACATATCTCCCCCCCTTTTTTTTTCTACGGGGTAGGAGGGGTCTATTTGGGTTTTGGGATCCAAGGCTCGCTAAGTTGGGGATGGCCGAGCAGGGTGGGGGTTATGGGTTTTTCAAGCACAGTTCGCTCTTCTTTTTTGTGCTATTTTCTCTTTTTTTTTTACTTTTTTTTCTCTTTTTCCCTTTTTACAGTTTATATAGATGTTGCTCGGAGCGGTTTATTGGTTTACTCTGGTCTGTATACTGACAGTACAGACTCGAGTAAACATAGATATTTGAAATGTGGTATAGATATAATTGAATGCATGTGGCCTGGCGCGGCCTGTGAGGTACTATATAAGAATGTGCTTACTTGTCCCTATGATCATGATATCTTGTTTGTCTTACAGTGACAGGGTCCTTAAAAATTGTGTCATGGAACACTAGAGGTTTGAATGCCCCTCAAAAATGGTCTCTCGTTTTTTCAGTCCTAAAGAAATGCTGTCCTCATGTGGTGTGTCTCCAGGAGACCCACCTGACTGATACTAAGGTAAGGGCCCTTAGGCGTCCATGGCTGGCTCAGGGTTATCACGCCACACATACAAATTATTCTAGGGGGGTTTCTATCTTAGTGGCTAAATCCCTCCCAGCAGAAACTTTACAAGTCAAGATAGATCCAAATGGGAGATATGTCATACTTACACTGCAAATCTCCTCAATAACTTTTACTATTGTTAACCTTTATATTCCTCTGCCTTTTTCGGCAGAGGTATTATTGAAATTGTCACTGTACTTGTTGGATAGACCCCCCAGACCTCTCCTCTACATCGGTGATTTTAATGCTATACTGGATCCAGCCATGGACCGCTTGGGGAGTGGGGGTAGACCCTTTCCTTCCCTTTTGAACTGTATGCAGGTGTATGACCTTACTGAATTATGGCGCTGGAAACACCCAGATGAGTCAGTTTTCTTGTCATTCAGACTCATTCCACACTATGTCTCGAATTGATATGGCCTTCGCCCCAGCGGACACTCTTCCCTTTGTCGCTGCAGTTTCATACCTGCCTAGAGGGGTTTCAGACCATGCACCCCTTTCTGTGGACCTCACCATCCTCCCAGGATCTGGCCCCTCCATTTGGAGGTTAAATTCTTATTGGCTGGAGGATGAGGTGGTACAGGGAACATGTAGGCAAGGTATTAAAGAGTACTAGAGGGACAATGTGGGGACAGTGGACCCTTCTATAGAGTGGGAGGCCTTCAAGACCTCATCGAGGGGCACCTTTATGTCTGTCACTGGGGCCTTGAGGAAAAATAACCAACAGCGTACGGCAGAACTTGAAACCGCCATGGTAAAAGCAGAATCTGTATATACCTCTGACCCGTCCCCTGACACAAGAGAAACATGGCTATTGAAACGTAGGGAATATGAAATACGTCTGTTAGACCTTACTAAAAAGAAATTGTTACACATGGCACAGAAATCATTTGAACATGGTAACAAGGCTGGACGCCTTTTAGCATATCTAACAAGGCCTGATCGCCCTCCGGTATCCATTCCTCGTATCTATACTAAGACAGGTCAAATGAGTGAGGTCCCTGGGGATATTATGGAAACTTTTTAAAACTTTTACACAGAACTTTACACTTCTAGGGCTGAGTACACTGAAACCCAGCTAAACGAATACCTTGCTGACATATCTCTCCCCTCCATTTCTACTGAGGGGAGGGATATGTTAGAGGCTCCCATCTCGGTTGAAGAGATTGCGGTGGCCATTGCTCAAATGCCAGCCCACAAGACTCCTGGGCTGGATGGTTATCCCACTGAATGGTATTCACAATTTAGGGACTTACTGTGCCCATTTCTGCTACGTACATATAATAAGGCCTTGGATGCTGGTGTTCTTCCCCCCACCATGCGAGAGGCCTTGAACGTGCTCCTGCTGAAACCCCACAAGGATCCACTTAAATGTGAATCATACCGCCCAATATCCCTCATAAATGTGGATGTTAAGATCTTAGCAAAAGTGCTTGCAAACCGCTTAAATACTGTAGTTACATCTCTGGTCAATAGTGACCAAGAGGGTTTTATACCTGGACGGTCCACCAGAATGAATATCCGCAGACTATTCCACAACCTGCAATACCCTCATGAGTGTTCCCGTACACGTGCCATTGTGTCTCTAGACACATGTAAAGCATTTGATAGCGTGGAATGGCCATATTTCTTTCGGGTGTATGGTTTCGGCCCTCGCATGGTGGCATGGATTAGACTACTTTATACATCCCCCCGAGCCCGAGTTAATTCCTCAATCACTAAATCATTCTCCATTACAAGGGGCACGAGGCAGGGATGCCCTCTGTCCCCGCTTTTGTTCGCCTTGGCTATGGAACCGCTGGCGGCACGAATTCGTACATCCCCTTCCATCAAAGGCCTGCCTATTGCTACCATTGAGGAGTGTATTTCGCTCTATGCAGACGACACCTTGGTGTATCTGGCAGATACTAATGCATCACTTCAGTCGCTATTGGCCGAGATCAATAGGTTTGGAGATTTCTCTGGATTCCGGGTTAACTGGGACAAATCCAGCCTGTTCCCTCTGGATTCTGCAGCAATCTCCCAGATCCACCCGGACTCAAACTTACAGGTAGTAACCTCCTTTCGATATCTTGGGGTCTTGGTACAATCGCCTCTATCAGCTTACATTACTAACAACTTAGACCCCATATTGAGTCGATTTCAGGAACAAACTAGACAGTGGATGGACTGGGAAGAACAAGTTTACTTAAAATGATCTACCTACCAAAACTGCTATACGTGCTGGCTAACTCCCCTTGCAAAATCCCCAAATCTATTTTTAAAAGGATAGATACGATTTGTACAACGTTCCTGTGGAGTGGGGGGACCCCCAGGGTGGCACTGGAGACGTTAAGATTGCCATCACACATGGCGGGGTTGGCGTTTCCAAATTTTTTTCTTTATTACTTAGCATCACAGCTAGTGCATGTGCATGTCTGGCTATGTCCGGTCCCGGCAAATGCATGTACCACCACTGAGGGAGCCATTGCATCTTCTATGGAAACTCTACATAACATTGTTTATAGAGGTAAGGTCCCAAATCTACCAGGCACCTCTGTGCTAGCCACTTCTCTCTTACTTTTTTGATATATCGTTACAAAAATTTCTAAAAACATTCCTGGTCCACATCCCCAAATAATCCCTTGTGGTTCAACCCTACTCTGCAGGAACTATACTCATTGCCCGACACTAAGCGATGGTACTCCAAGGAAATAAAATACTTATGTCATTTGTACGACGCCCAAGGGTTTAGACTGGACTTTGACCTACCACGCACTTATTTGTTCCACTATTACCAACTTAGGCATGCTATACGAGCTCAGTTTGGCTCCTTAAAGAATCCCATTAATTTACCCCCACTAGAGAGACTACTAAGACAACCAGACCCTAATAAGCTTATTTCTACCTACTATGCGGCCCTAACGACAGACGTTAACCCCCGATTTAGTAAAGCACAGGAAAAATGGACATCTATGGACATTTCATTTACTGAGGAGGACTAAACTGAATTCAGAGACACATATAAAGCCACGGTCATCTCATCCAGAGATAGAGTTATACAGATTAAATTCTTTCACCACTCTCACCTTACTCCGGCCAGATTACACAAAATGGGGCTAAAGTCCTCCGCTGAGTGCTTTCGTGGTTGTGGAGGGAGTGCTGATTTCATGCACTGCTTCTGGACCTGCCCAGTGGTTCAGGACTTTTGGGTGGAAGTAGGCTCCTTCATTTCCTCTGCTCTGGGCCTCCCCAATATCATCCACCCAAAAAATGGTCTGTTGGGGATCTTTGGAGATTTACAACTATCAGCACAGGCAAAAAGATTGCTACGTATCCTCTACTTTTAGGTTAGAAAGACCATTCTGCTGTCATGTATCAACACCCTTGAAATCCTTATGGCTAAAATTAATCAATGATGTTATACCACTGTATAGACTTACCTTTGAACTAAGGAAACGGACAAAAACATTCCATAAAATTTGTGATAGGTGGCTTGCTAGCCCTCTGACCCTCACCCTATAGGTTATATATAGTTGGGACATTTACAGGTCGCGCCAGGATAGCATATAATTTATGCAGATTATTAATACTGTTATATGCAGACGAATTGCTTGTATATGTAGTTGTGTGAAAATATTAGCTGAAGCACCAATGTCTGTCTTTGTTTATATGAGCTACATATTGATGCTGTTACCAATGACTGACCGAGCATATTAAGTGGTTGTTTGTTGTGCTTGTTTTGTATAACTGGTTTGTAAAATCAATAAAAAATATCTTTAAAAAAAAAAAAAAAAAAGGAAAGCCCACACACCTGTCTATATAAGACCTTACAGCTCACAGTGCATGTCAAAGAAAATGAGAATCATGAGGTTAAAGGAACTGCATGAAGAGCTCAGAGACAGAATTGTGGCAAGGCGCAGATCTGGCCAAGGTTACAAAAAAATTCTGCTGCACTTAAGGTTCCTAAGAGCAAAGTGGCCTCCATAATCCTTAAATAGAAGACGTTTGGGATGACCAGAACCCTTCCTACAGCTGGTCGTCTGGCCAAACAGCTATGGGGGGGAGAAGAGCCTTGGTGAGAGAGGTAAAGAATAACACAAAGATCACTGTGGCTGAGCTCCAGAGATGCAGTTGGGAGAAAGTTGTAGAAAGTCAATCACTGCAGCCCTCCACCAGTCAAAGCTTTAAGGTAGAGTGGCCCAATGGAAGCCTCTCCTCAGTGCAAGACACATGAAAGCCCACATGGAGTTTGATAAAAAAAACACCTGAAGGACTTCAAGATGGTGAGAAATAAGATTCTCTGGTCTGATGAGACCGAGATAGAACTTTTTGGCCTTAATTCTAAACGGTATGTGTTGAGAAAACCAGGCAATGCTCATCACCTGTCCAATACAGTCCCAACAGTGAAGCATGGTGGTGGCAGCATCATGCTGTGGCAGTGTTTTTCAGCTGCAGGGACAGAACGTCCGGTTACAATTGAGGGAAAGATGAATGCGGCCAAGTACAGGGATATCCTGGATGAAAACCTTCTCAACAGTGCTCAGGACCTCAGACTGGGTCGAAGGTTTACCTTCCAACAAGACAATGACCCTAAGCACACAGCTAAAATAACGAAGGAGTGGCTTCACAACAACTCCGTGACTGTTCTTGAATGGCCCAGTCAGAGCCCTGACTTAAACCCAATTGAGCATCTCTGGAGAGACCTAAAAATGGCTGTCCACCAACGTTTACCATCCAACCTGACAAAACTGTAGAGGACCTGCAAGGAGGAATAGCAGAGGATCCCCAAATCCAGGTGTGAAAAACTTGTTGCATCTTTCCCAAAAAGACTCATGGCTGTATTAGATCAAAAGGGTGCTTCTACTAAATACTGAACAAAGGGTCTGAATACTTAGGACCGTGCGATATTTCAGTTTTTTTTTTTTTTTTTTAAATAAATCTGCAAAAATGTCAACAATTCTGTGTTTTTCTGTCAATATGGGGTGCTGTGTGTACATTAATGAGGAAAAAAATGAACAAATAATTTTAGTAAATGGCTGCAATATAACAAAGACTGAAAAATTTAAGGGGATCTGAATACTTTCCGTCCCCACTGTATATCCAAAGGGAGCCTGTGGCAAGGCTATGGAGATTTATGGCCCGGCTGCGAGAAACAATGTACCTGTATGTTGTGTCCTCTTCGGAGTCTAGGGAGCACGCTGCCAGCGACCCGCTCCTGCTGTGATTGGACACAGCGGGAGCCAATCATTGGGTCCGGCGGCAACAATGGCCCCCGGGACCTGTCGATCGTTCACTGGAGGCGCAGAAGGGCGGTCTGCCTATGTAAACAAGGCAGAACGCCGTTTTGTCAAAGAGGAAGAGTGAAATCTTGTGTTCCTGTTGATCAGGAACACAGATCTCTCTTCCTTCCGTTAAACCATCCCCCACACAGCTAGAAATCACTCCCCACGAGCACACTTAACCCTTTGACTGCCCGATGTTAACCCCTTTCCTGCCAGTGTCATTTATACATTGAACATATATATATTTTTTTTTTTAGCACTGACTGTATTAGTGTCACTGGTCCCCCAAAAGTGTCACTTTGTGCCCAATTTGTCTGCCAGAATATCGCAGTTCAGCTAAAAATGGCTGATCGCCACCATTACTAGTAAAAATAACAATTCCATAAAAATATCCCATAGTTTGTAGACGCTATAACTTTTGCACAAACCAATCAATATACGCTTATTGGGATATTTTTGTTTTTTACCAAAAATCTGTAGCTGAATACAAATTGGCTTAAATTGATTCGTTTTTTTTAACTTTTTTTTTTATTTGGAATGTTTTAAAGCAGAAATAGTCTGTCTTTTTTGTTTATAGCGCAAAAAATAAAAACCGCAGAGGTGATCACTAAACCACCAAAAGAAAGCTCCATTTGTGAGTAGCGTTGCATGAATGCGCAAGTTAAAGCAACGCAGTGCTGTATAGCAAAAAAAGGCCTGGTCATGAAGGGGGTGAAACCTTCCGGGTCTGAAGTGGTTAAAACAAGCAACAACTCATCTTCAAAGTTCGCAAAAGATACACTGTAGTCCAATCTAATTCTTTTTTTTCAGCAGCCCTCCAATGCTCAGACACAGCATGTGCCTTTTAACGCTTTTGTGGAAAGTCACTGTTGGAAGAGGGAGCATTATGCCCTAAACCTGCTGACACAAAACACTAGAAGTGGACTAAAGTACCTGTTCTGAAACTTGCAGATGAATGGCTCCACAATGCCAGCAGCCACAGCACTTGGTGAGGGCTTGTATTAGGATAATTTACAGCTTGTCACAAATATATACAGTAAAAACATGAATGTGCATAGCTTGGCCACAGGTTCACTTTAAATTTATAAACACATAACTACATTAATCAGTGCTTCTTATATCTGTCTGAAGTTCATATCAAACTTGTAAGGCCTACCATCGCACAATTTACACAAGAAACTCTTATGGATATGTTATACATAATAAAATAAATGAATACCTTTTGAGTAACAACCAAGAATCGCAAGGCACTAAACTGAGGGAAGTTCTGTCCTCCAGGCAGCTTGGTGGGAGGTAGAGAGTGTGGCGACTCCAAAACCGTGGTAGGATTCACCATCTTTTCCACCAGCATGAGCCATGCATCCAAAAATTCTCCAGTACCATCTGGTAGGTCCAAGTGCTCCAAACCTTCAGCAACTGGTACTCTTCCACCCATAGAAAGGGCCCAGTTAAATGTTCTGAAATGAAATGTAACAGAAAAAATAAGCAGAGAAACCAAAATAACTACATAAAAGACCATGAAGAAAAGTCATACAATTTTTCCCTTAACATGTCAAAGATGGTACACGTAAGATAGAAAAGGGGTAAAATGACCTACATATACTTTATTAAAAAACAGACCCAATTTATTAATTATACAAAAGTCATTGGGATAGGGGCTATTTATCCATCAAGCAATAACCATTATAAGTGATCAGTTGCTGCAGAGAAGAAAACAATTTGCGTAAAAATTAAAATGAGATTATATACGTATTATATATTAGTATATAAAAGTAAAGATTTATATTAAACATATAAAAAATAAAGTTCAAACCAATTAAAAAAACACATTTTCTTGGCACATCAACCTTCAGGTTCTAGCAATTGTATTTGTACTTCTCTTGGGACAGCCAAACAACTAGCACAGTTTCCTTTGTTAGTTTAGAAAGTTAAACCTGTGAAATCGATGCAGTAGTGCCAACAAGAACTGATGTGAATTTTTTTTTTCTTATTTACCAACGTCTTTCCTGAATGTGTTGCAAATTAACGGGACAAGGGGGGGAAAAAATTCTCCTAGATTAATGTGCAAAGTTTCCCTTTGAGATTTAATATTTCTCATGGGATATGGTTTTAACCAAAAGCCTTTGTTGATTATATTTGTAACCACTTGCCGCCAAATCAAATATCTGGTACATCAATGGGCTTCAAGTGGTTGTAAATCGGTGATGCTTGCAGCTGCAGGCTTCACCCCTGTATCTTCTTTTTTTTTTTTTTTTTTTTTTTTTTTTTTAACAGAAGACGGTAAGATCTCTTAATAGCAATCAGATGGCCAACTAGCTGCTTGATTATTTTTACAAGCAGTGGGAGGGGATGTCTGCCCTTCCTGCCACTTTCTGTGGCTTGCTCGGGCTCTCCGATCCCACCGACAGGCTGGCTGGCCGGAGAGACAAACAAAGCCGGGATTGGCTGTTCGTTATAGTAACCCAGAAGCAATGACATGACAACTTCTGATTTACCGGGATGTCAACAGCACCATTTAAAAAAAAAAAAAAAAAAAAAAAAAAGAATTTAAAAACAGAGCTTTTTTTTTTTTTTTTTTTTTTTTTAAGGGCAGGGGAGGAATTTGGGGTCTTATAGATCTCAGATCCCTTCATAAAGAGTACCCGTCACACGTCTATTGCTTTCACAAAGAATGTTTACATTCCTTGCGACAGCAATAAAAGTGATCAAAAAATAAATAAAAGCAACAGTGTAAAAATAATGAAAAACAATAATGAAAAAAAAAAATCTAACGTTCCCCCCCCCATCACCCCTGCTAGAGCACAAAGGCAAATGCGTGTGCCGCTCCTGCACACATACAGCGGTCAGCCTACACTTGAGAGGCATCACCGTAAATGTCAGATAATGGGCAGTAATTTTATCAATTTTAAACCTCCTCTGTAAAGCTAAAGTGGTAACCTGTAAAAGGTATTTAAAGCATAGGCTATGGAAATAAAACTCATATAGTTTGTCACCATTGCTCGGGCGTGCGCAATTTTAAAAGCGCTACATGTTTGGTATCCATTTACTAGGTTAACGTCTTTTATATTTTAGCATTAGGTGATACAGAGATGAAACAAATCCTCCTAAATACGTTTTAATCTGTAGTAATTTCTTCTGTAGATCATTCTGAAAAAAATGAAGATGAAAGAAGCAGGGGTTGGGATCTGAAGTTTCCACAGAGCAGATCCTCTGTGAGGACAGTTGTGAGCCCTGATTGGAGGGAATAACGGGACACCCCCCCCCCTTCACACTGTAAACAGCTGTGGATATCAATCACAGGCTGTGTGCTGGAGCTCCCTCCACTTTTTTGAAACTTGGTGTCAGAAAAACCTGACAAAAGGGACTCGTACTAAAAACCGAGGAACCAAGCAGCAGACAGAAATGACACACTCAGGTTTTAGAGAGACACAAGAATGCCATATAAAAGGATGTGCTTTTCTCATATTGGTCTTAGGTTTACAACCACTTTAGGATAACCTTTAACCTGCCTGCTCAGACATGTTTAGAAAGTATACTGAGCTGTGCAAACACAGTTAGAGAGGTTGTAAACCTCCATTTTCAAGTTGTTCCTATAGGTAAGCGTATAATGAGGCTTACCTATAGGTATAGTAAATATCTATTCGTGCGCCGTTTAGGAGATATTTACTTTGTACTGTACGGATGTCATCGGCACATGTGCTGTGAATAAAACAGCCCTTCCTGCCTTTACTTCACTAGCGAGTGCCATGACTGGTGGCTCCCGCGCCTCTGGCCAGTCACAGAGCCGGAGTCCACGGTCCCGGAAGGAAGACGGGTGAACATTAATGCGGCCTCCAGTGGGGACAGCCAGGGCTTCATTTGCAGGTGTCACATAATGTGCTAGTATGCGATGCATACTAGCACATTATGCTTTTACTTTGCAGGGAACAAAAATGGAAGTAAAACCCATTAGGGGTTTACTTCCTCTTTAAGTGTACATTCTTAGCAATACATTAACTCTGTGCAAGAAGGGTTAAGTCATCTTGGCCTGGCCAATCAAGATGGCGAAACATGCCAAACTCAGAAAGACTGGGCTAGTCTGTTGGCACCTGCAAGGGAGCTCTAAAATATCATTACGCTGGGGACAGGAAGGCAGGTAAGTAAATGTTGACTTTAGTTGAGGTTGGAAAAAAAAAAAAAAAAAACAGAGGGGATTTCACTAGGATTGAGGCAGAAAATACAGTAAATGCCCGGGATGATGTCACTGCCCGCCCAATCAAGGGGCACCCAGGAGATGACAGTGGTTAGTGAGGGGTGTAACTGCTGCATCACATATGAGCCAGAAGAAGAGATCAATGTAATCAAGAGCTGTAGTGTTGTCTGAATCGTTGTTGGGACCAGTAAGATAATGAGAGACAAACGACTGAGTTCCAGGATGTAGATACAAAGGTAAAATTTCTGAAGTGACCAGGTTCTAGGTACCATCGCTGGCCCGGGATCACTTTCCCAGCCCAATAGGCCGGCACCTGTCGAGTCCACTATTAGATTTAAAGAGAGAAAGGACTTTGGCGTTCCAGCACTGGATTGTGAATACACCATACTAGGGAGTGGCTGGCTTCTACCGACAGACTCATGGGCTGACCATTCAGTAGAGCATGGACTGGGGCCAAAACCTTTGTGAGGCCCTGGACAAGCCAAAAGAGCTACACAAATATAAAAATGTTTCTTGCCCAGGGCAAAGTATTGAAACTGTTGATGCAGAGGATATATGGGGACATAAAGACAAGCATCTTTTATGTCCAGCGAAGCCAAAAAGTCCCCTTGTTAGAGAAAGGCAAAAACCAACCTGGCAGATTCAATGCAGAATCTTAGTATTTTGAAGTATTTGTTGAGGATCTTGAAATCTAATATGGGACGCACATCTCTGTTCGAGTTAGGAACCATGAACAAACTGGGCCTTTACCCTAACAGCATGGGTACAATTACACCCAAGGACAGAAGTTGCAGGATTACAAGCTGAAGAGCCTGTGCTGTGGTGGTGCTTGCTGCATGGTGACTTCTCCTTTGCCGAACAGGAGATCCGACGCACAGCTTAACCAGGAGTCCAAACAGCTCAGCTAAAGCAGAGTAGAGGGCAGGCTTGATGTCATGAATCCGGGAGGTGGCAGAGACTGAAGTTAGTAGCCCGGCGTTACGACAGATTAAGCCCAAAAGGTCTGGAATATCTTGAACCCAGACAGCCAAGGCAGTGGTCAGACTTTCTCTCTACTCAAAGAAGTAGCGGCGTCTTCTTGTTATTGTTGAATTCACAGCAGGTCTTGCCTTCCTACCACATAACTGGCTTAAACATTGCAGGTTTGGAGCAGAATCCTTACAGATTCCACAAAATCACAGTACACTCAGATAGGATACATAAAACTAAAAACACCAGCAGGACATGAGGATTGCTGGGTGCAAGAAGGGTTAAGTGGACGTCCTTACAGCTTCCCCCCCCCCCCCCCCGATATCAAATCACCTGAAGGTGCCTGCTTATGACTCCAGTGTCTGAATCTGCCTGCATCCTTAAGTCTAGGATTAAGAAGAAAAAAGGATGCCAATTCTTCAGTTAAAGTTTTGTGAAGTGAGCCAAGTAACACTTAGAATATCTACAAAGCTAAAGAGAAATATTTAGAAGAACTGCACTGTGAAACGCTCTCAATCCCCCTCTCAAAAAGTATTACTTAGCCAACAGAATACACACCCCAGTGCTTCCAAATCTGTATAAATATATACAAGCACTGATATATTTGCACAAGTTAAGAGAAATGGCTCAAAGCTGGGGAGGGTGCAGAATTTACTCCTGGAGATTCTGTAAGCAGCACTTTACCAGTATAGGTACAAACAGGGCCGGTGCTACCACTAGGCAAACTAGGCAACCGCCTAGAGCGCACTGCTGCCTAGGGGCGCCCAGCCACTGGTTTCCCTCCACGTCTGTACGCTCTGCAGGCTGCAGCATGTAACTAACTCAGTCTCAGGCAGCTGCTCTGTCCGACCGGTAGTGTAATTAGAGGCGCAGTGCAGCACTGGAGCTAGCGCTAGAGGAAGCAGAGCCGATGCTTCCTGTATAGTGTAACATCCTGTCACATCGGCAGGGCAAAGGGTGTGGAGTCAGGGGTGGAGCTAATGGGGGGGGGGGGCAAAATGAGGTTTTGCCTAGGGTGTCAAAAATCCTTACACCAGTCCTGGGTACAAATTCTTATACATTTCTCTAAACTCAGGTTTAGCAGCATTGTGATTTCTCTGAAGACACCAGAAAATGAACAAAGATTGTTTTACTTACTCAAAGAGTGCATTGTGCCCACCGGAACATAAAAATTTCTGTAGCATCAGATGATAAGGATATTTACGCTCATCAAAAAGCATGGGAGATGTGAAGCCAACAGAGCATATGAAGAATGTTAACCTAATTAAAAAAGCAAAGTAAACAATACAGTCTTTTAGTTTAGGAAACAATGAAATTCACGGCACTGCAAACCAACTCTTTCAAAAATATTAGGCTGTCACTTTAAAGAGAAGCAGTCACAAAATACATCTGGTGATTGGTCATCTACAGAAGTAGCTTTCCCCAACTCATTAACCACACACCAATTAAAGAAACTATATATATAAAAAAGTGTCTTAAGAGCATATATTTCAACAATATATTTCACTTACCTGAACCTAGGTGTAGGGGTATAAGGTGGAGGTTGCCAAGAAAGGCCTTTGGTAAGCAATTTGGTAAGAGAAGAAGCAGTGGAACGAGCAGCAGGAGTGGGTGCTGTGGTGGTGCTTGCTGCATGGTGACTTCTCCTTTGCCGAACAGGAGATCCGACGCACAGCTTAACCAGGAGTCCAAACAGCTCAGCTAAAGCACGACCCAATCTTGAAGAAGCTTAAATAAAATAAAAAAAATAAATAAAGAAAAGATAATATTTTTTTTAAAATAACAGAAAAAACTATTATATTGAAACTTGTAGAGCCAGACATTTATTGTGCTACTTTATTCTATCTTACCTGACAGTAGCGGCTTGATCTGTTTGATACGGGCAGCCATCGCAGGGGTGATCTTGGGCTTACCCTTGGGGTCAGAAGTGCTTGGTTCATCAGTTTCCATGGGGGCCAAGGTATCCCCATCCAGCCCAATACCTTCTAAAAGTCCAGTTGTTTCTTCACTGGCAGCTGAGCTTTCAACCTCCCCATCTAAAATAAAGAAAAAAAGTAAAACAGGAAAATGTAATGACTGTTATGTTCCCATGGTAGGCATAAGTTAATTAACTGGCACCAAAAAGGTTTTTTCTATTCATTGTAAAAGCCTTTTCTCCAGTAGTTTATACTGAAGGTATTCACTAAAGCATCACTGCTTCCCCTTGGGAGCAAAACTAATATATAATAGGAAATTTCTACTTGTAAAATTATTTTCTTGGAAGTCCATTCAGGGACATATCCGTCAGCCTATATGGCCACCTAAAGGAGGACTGGACACTGGCAAACACATTTGTAGGCCAACACAGAAAACCCATCCCACCATCAGCATGCCTCAGTTTGTAGAAAGCCAGCATGACCATAAACAGAAGGCTGGGACTTGTGTCCCGTAATGCACTAGAAGGATTTTGCAGAAAATACAAAAACGTGGAATTTTTACTTACCTGCAATTTCAATATCTTGGAGCACAGTATAGGACTTTTAGTCAGTCATACATCATGGGATATAGGTTACTACCTTCAGTTGAATGGTCACCGGCAGAGAAGAGGGACCTATCTCCTGTACTATATTCCACGATATGGATACAGGAAAGTAAAAAAAAAAAAACCACACCAACCACCACCACCTTAACCATCCTTTTATCCCCATGCTGACGAGGCCATTTTAGGGCACTGCGTCGCTTTAACTGACAATTGTGTTGTCATGCAACACTGTACCCAAATAAAATTTATAGCCTTTTTTCCCCCCACAAATAGAGCTTTCTTTTGGTGATATTTGATCACCTCTGCTGTTTTTATTTTTTGCGCTTTAAAACAAAAAAAAAAAAAAAAACAAAACAAAACAAAACAAAACAAAACAAAACAAAAAAAAAAAGAGCGACAACTTTGAAAAAACAAAAACTATTTACTTTCTGCTATAAAACATACCAAATAAATTTTGTTTTTAAAAAATCGAATTTCTTTATCAATTTAGGCCAATATGTATTCTGCTACATAATTATGGTAAAAAAAATCCCAAGAAGAATATATTGGTTTGCGCAAACGTTATCGTGTCTACAAACTATGGGATATTTTTATGGACTTTATTTTATTGTTTTTACTAGTAATGGCGGCAATCAGCGATTTTTAGTGGGACTGCAGACAAATCTGACACTAAGTGACACTTTTTGGGGACCAGTGACATTAATACAGTGATCAGTGCTAAAAACAAAAAAAAAAAAATGCACTGACAGGGAAGGGATTAACATCAGGGGCGATCAAAGGGTTAAGTGTTCTTCTAGGGAGTGCTTTAAAACTGTGGGGGGAATGTGACTGGAGGAAAACTGAGCAGAAACACAAGATCTCCATTTTCCTCCCTCACAGAATGGCCGTTTGCCTTGTTTACATAGTCAAACCACCATTCTGACTTTCCTCTGAGCGATCGCAGGTGGCCAGACCCGCCGATTGGCTACCGCTGTGCCCAATTACAGCGCGAGCGTGTAGCCGGCAGCACGCCCGCCTCAGACCTGGTGCACAAAATCATGTACGGGTACGCGATTTCACGCAGCCGGGTGGCCCTGCCACAGTATATAAGCATTGGGTGGTCCAGAAGCTGTTAAAAGGGTACAGAACAGGATTGTAGTCATAGACCTGGGGATGTACCCAAGCAATAAACTGAGGGTTGGGCAATAAAACAAACAGCAGCAAACAGGCCCATGGACAATGGTCAACAGATCAGAAAGACTCCAAATTACAGCACCTTGTGATTGAAGCTTTCATAAGCAGAGGCCTTGGAAAAACAACCTGTAAAACATTACCAAAGTATGAACAGAAAACCAGATGTGGCCTTGGAAACCTGAAAAATGGGTGCTTAATGGTGAAAGAAGCGAGGAACACCAACAGATCACACAGCGAGCAAAGACAACTCAGGTGAGAAGGTGGACCTGCAAAAGGCACAGATACGACTATTTTCCAGAACAGTTAAGGGTGTGTGACCTGAAGCAGGGTCTTGCTCTGTGCCTAGATGTTTTGACCACGGTGATGGAACCAATCTTGGGGTTTGAGGCAAGGCCTCAGGGACTCACAAAACCTAGACAGGAGGCAGCTGGTGAGGGTCAGATGTTACCAGGGTCACTGTATAAGGGCAGTAGGAAAAAATTCAGTGATGCACTGAGCTCTTTGAAAAGCTGCAGGGGGCGCTGCATTCTTCCTCAACACTGAATGGCAGAGGAGAGCAGAGCATGTAACATTTTACCCAGCATTTAACCCCTAAATCAGTATTATATGCAAACTGTATATAGCTTCCTGCATCGCTCAATGGATGAGAAAACATACATTTTCCCAAAATAGATGAATGAATTTAGGAGACTTGAAATCCAGTATTTGTGCCCTTTGTATTTAGTGAGGGCCTCCAAAACGCACATTTACTGGATTAAAAAATTAGAGCTCTTTTGTTTGTAAAAGCAGACCTTAGCAACGGAAAACTCAAACCTAAGGCTCTGTTCACACCAAGGCGTTGTAAACCTCAGTTCTAAAAATGCCCAACAAGACAAATCCCATTCATTTCAGTGGCCTCTGTTCACGTCTGAGCGTTCTGTCGCCTGAAGCAAAATGCCTTTCGCTCAAAAAAGTACATCAGCTTTTTTTTTTTGGCAGATTACAGGCGTTTCCTGCTATTTACATGGGTGGCCTTATGACCTGTACAAAAGAGCGACAGAAATTGTGTGACTTTCTGCCTGAAAACCAAACGCCTAGGTGTGAACAAGTGTCTTCAGGAAAGCTTGGATAAGACAGCCTCTGATGAGAAAACGGATATTTTGCTTAATCTACTAATTGGTGAAAAGGAGCCTGCACGAGGCCTGTTGGCAGGTGGTTTATCCAGAGGTCTACTATGCACCCTAATGAACACTAGGCGATACTTCTTTCATTAGGATGTCTGGAACACTACTATTAAACCTCTCTTTAAATTATGAGAAACATTACATGTAATATTGTGGCATCACAGCACCTCATAAAATACCCCAGAGCTCTACATGCCTCCACCCGCCAGATCAAAGCAACGTGGTACTGAGCACAAGGAACACTGCTGAGTAATCATTGTGAGCACTGTTTTACAACTGCAAATATTTTAGGCTTCATAGAAACATGGTCTCAATGTGAATATGACATTAAAAAACAAACAAAATAAATAAAACATGTAATCAGTGAAAGCCATACCTGCTCTCTTGGCTCCTTGGGGCAGTGGCGTAGATTTCTCTTCTTTGGGAGCAAGTTTCAGCATGTCTGCCTGACCAAACTCACATCCAGGGGGCAGGCTGACAGTAAAAATAAAGCAAATGCTTTTTACCATCTATCACAAGTTAGATTTTTTTCAGTTTTAGGCTTCATGTACACTACTGCTAGTAAACTGACATTTTTGGGCGTTTTTTTAGCTGCCCCTGAACTCTCCTCTATGTTATCTTATCTGTCCATGTACACAGGGTCGTGTATAAGCAGTTGCGTTTAGAAGCAAATAAAATGCATTCAGGACAGATGTTCAGAGGCAATTGAAACCCCAAATTCCTGTAACAGCTTATAAACACGGTAAGGCTTCATGTACATGGGACGTTTTTACAACCTCTCCTGAACAGATACTAAGCCACTTTAAAACGTCTGTTTTGACGCGTTTACATGCCGCGTTTAGAAGAGTTTCTAAAAAAAAAAATATATATATATATTTATTTTTAAATGGCCAAAAACCTCCTATAAAACAAAACGCGGCTAAATGCGGGTTACCGCGTTTAGCGACTGAAACTTTGGTGTCTGTACTCATTTTTTTGCCTTCAAAGAAAAGCCTATAAAAGCAACTGCCTAAAAACGACAGTAAACGAACCTGTGCACATGTACACCTAAGATAACATTGAATGAGTTCAGGGGCAGTTGAAAAAGAGTGTCCAACTGCCTCTGAATGTCCATTTAGCAGCAGCAGTGTACATGGGGCCTAACTCGCGTTTAGTTCAAAGGCGTTTTTCATTTTTAACTGTTTGGGGAAAAAAACGTACACATAGAGATATAGATATATAGAGATAGAGATATATAGAGATAGATATATAGATAGAGATATAGATATATAGAGATAGAGATAGAGATAGAGATATATATATCTATCCCTCTAACTAAACGCGGCAAAACAGACATTTTTAAACATTAGTTACTATCTGTCAAGTTCTATCGTTCAGGAAAGGTTTTAAGATGTCCCGGTGTACATTAAGCCCAGCACTCCCTATTTCTAAACAATTTAACTGAAGAATATAAAAAAGATTCTAATAAGAGTAACTCGTGAAAGCTCGTTTATAGTCACATACAGATGAAACACAATACACCCTCTTATTAGTACCTGTTAGGCGTGCAGAGAGAAAGTAAGACAGTGCTTTCCCACACCAGAGAGCAGTACAGCTGGCTGAGCTTGTTCAAAACATTCAGTCCCAACTGAGATCCCCATTGGTTCACAGAGATGGCACGAATTTCACTCTGGTGGATCACAGTAAAAATGAGGAACAAAAGGGGGGGAAAAAAAAAAGTTTTAGTATTTTATTTTGTTTGATTAGGTCTAAAAATAAAAAGTTTAAGTTAGGCACATATAAATTAGCAAACATATTTACAACTGCAGTCAGCGGCCAGGGCTGGTTCACGGTGCATCCAAGCACACACTTTGTGCATTCCCTCATTACGCGTTTAGGGCAGCACATTAGCTTCAATGGAATGTGCAAAAAGAACTACAGGTAAAAAATTTAAAATCATGCTACACCAGACTGCGTGGAACTGAAGCACCATGCGTTTTGGGAGCCCGTGAATGCACTTGCATGTGTTAGATGTGTGTGTGTATGTGTGTGGGGGGTTCTATTAAGCATTAAGAGCACCTGCGTGTGTTTCCATTGGTTGTGGGAAACCGCTAGTGAGAAGGCATGCTCCTGCCCGCACTGAAAGTGGAGTGAACAAGTCTTCAATGCTACTCTACAATTTGTCAACAGCTGACTTAAGCCTGGTACACGTTAAAGTTTATTTTTTTTCATTCAACCCAGCAGGCGCAACGTAAAAAAACCTGACAGATTGCCATAATAACACACGCAATATTAGCGCAGTGATCTCCTCACAGTTACATAGAAGGTGAGGTTGAAAAAAAGACCAACCTATGTGTGCGATATGTCAGCATTACATTGTATATCCATGTATGTTGCGGTTCTCCACTGTGCCTTTGTGTGCAGACAGGCCGACTGCCACCCCCTACCCTCCCCTTCCAGGAAACAATGACCATTGACTGCAATCGCTGATTGGATGCTGGTTTTCAAGCAAGTCTCTTTGGTCGTTATAGTGGCTTCTGGCAAAAAGACCGCTGTACACACTGACCAAATATCGGCCGATTTCTGTTGAACTAGCCAATACGTGTCCCGTGTGTACCCAGCCTTACAGATTTACAGTACTATGGATCAGTCTGTGCAGTGAACAAACCCAATCAGCAAGAGACAAAATGAAAAATGCATCTAAATTATTCAAAAAGAATGAAAGGAAAAAAAAAAAAAATCTAAAAACAAAAAAAAAACACTAACTAATATGGGTTTTCACTCCACCTTTCAGACCATGCTTCATATTTAGGGGATAACATGAAAAATGGTCAACATGGGCCACCAAACCCCTCCCCCACCCCCTTACAGGACTGTGACATTTATTTACCCCCTAGCTTTGGTTATATTTAATAAGGGCAAAGATGTTCATGGCTCTGCCTGCACAGCTTGCATATATCAATTATACAAATCTGTTATTGAAATAATTACAAGTCCCATTTTCCACTGCGGTAGAGGGACCGTAGTTCTCAATAGAGCACAAGCAATGTAGCATAACTGCACCTGTAGTTCACGGATACTTCCTCCAGCTCTGTTGCTGAAGATCCATACCCATGTACAGACCAAGGGCCAAAGGAAGAATCTGCCAGGGCGCTGCACTCATCATCCACTGATTGCCATTGCAATGCTTTGCAGGCTCAAAATACAAGAAAATTATAAATGTGCATTTTTGCTTTTTTTTTATGTGTTCACTTTCACACAGCATTCCTAAAAACAACATCCCCACTCAAAAAAAGCCCTTTTTGGCATCAATCTGAAACCTCCTCAAGGAAGCATTGAATGGAGGAAGCTTTATTCACCCATGTGCCCCCTTGCCCAATTAGAGCACTTTGCTGGCAAGACACTCTCACTGGACAAAGATCCAGTGGTTGAGGCTTAGTGTGAGTGTCCAGGCAAAACAGTTAAGAAGCCTAGACCTCCATAGCCAAGCAAACTACATTTGGAGTTTCAATTAAAAAATGACTTCCCTGTAGCAGGGAGGTACCATCTTACCTGTCCTACTCGGCAAGTGTGGACAAACATCATAATGTAAGCATGGGCAGCTGTAAGGGCATGAAGCAATGGTGTTGCCTGGGCAGAGAGGGTAGCATCTGCAACATTCCCTGCACAGGCCAATTCTCGTAACAATACAGATCCACCAGGTGCTTCAATTGGCCGATGTAGAGGATCCAGAGAGGAAAGAATAGAGTCCAGTTGAAGAAGCCCTTCTTGAAGGACCTTGGGTTCATGAGACAATGTCTGAAGAGAGGAAAAAAAAAAACAAAAAAAAAAACTTTTGAATGAAAAAGCTTAACATATAAAACCTTGTTGTAAGCACCCATCTCCTAGTACGGTATGAGAAAGATCTATTTGGAGCACTAAGCAGTATTTTATTTTATTTTTAAATACTTTAGTACCCTGCCAGTTCTGTGTCCCTCAAGTATTTAGAAAATTTCTGATCACAACCTTTCCAAAACTTACCAAAATAGATTTGCATACTCCAGCCACAGCCTGGCAAGCAGCAGATGTGGGGAAGTCAATAGGTAGATTAGGAAGACCCAGAATGGTGACCAGTGGGAGAAGGCCTTTTTGACTCACAAATTCCTGGCAGTGATCATCTGTTGTGTTGTTGCTCAGTATGGATTCAACAAATTTCATCTGTGAAGTAAGGAGATCATCAGCAAAGGCAATGCAGAATCACAATGTAAAAGTTATCAAAATAACCACCACCAGTACACGGCACAGTGCACTAAAAATCAAATGCAAACAGGAAAGAAAAGTCAGAATATTTTAAAATGCTTTAAAGAGAACTGAACTATAGAAGCTGTGGCAAAAAAGGTGTAGTAGGAGGGCAAGGAATCAGTCACCAGTATTGCCTGTAGTCACTGTCTTGCTGTGTGAGAGGGTGGCCATCTTTTAGGCTGCGTTCACACATATGCGATGTGGGAATCAGCGCGATTCCTGTGTGGGTTCCCACATCACATTTCTCTCGCAGGAAGTTCACACTGCCCTATGAGAATCGCTGCAAGTGTCAATACAAAGTTAATGACACCCCCAGATCGATTCGCAGAGCGAACTGTGAAATGGTGCAGGAATGGGATCGCATGAGTGTGAACACCCATGCGATCCGATTCCAGAGCAGACCAAAAAAAGGGTCTTGCACCATCCTGGTGTGAATTCAGCCATACAATCTGTATGGCTGAATTCACATCGCACAGGCATCGTATGTGATCTGCACAGCAATATGGCGCGAATCACATGCAATGTCTGACATCGCAAACGTGTACCCAGCCTTAAAGCTGAACTCCGGTATTCCATAAGGCCCCTTTCACACTGGGGGAGTCCGCCAGCGGAACCCCCTGCTTAGCAGGGGATCTCTCCACTGATTCCCACTGAGCAGGCGGATGACAGGTCTGTGTCCACTCCACTGACGCAGATCAGACATGGCCCGACGTCCTCTAGGGGCTGTCTGATGGAAACAGACCGCCTGTCTGCTTCCATCCAACTGTCATCCGATCCACCAGACAGATGGGGAGTGGATCTCCATCCATCTGTTTTTAGCGGACAGGATCGGATGACATCTGCCACTCCATAGAAAGCAATGAATGCTCCAATCAGGTCCACCTGAAAAACTGAAAGGGGCCTAATACATAACTTATTTTTTAGAATTCAAGCAGTGCAAGTACCTGTATTTGACACAGTGCTGATCTCATACAGACCACTGAACAAAAAAAGAAAAAAAGAAAAAAAAAAAAAAAAAAAACAGACTGGGAGAGGGAGAAGCAGCACAAGGAGCCAGTCATTTGTGTTGCAGTAACAGGGCACATATTGGTGGTTGGGATTGAACAGTGTGCAAAAGATGAGCCAAACGATCTGCAGCTTCTCCTACCACTGTCCAGTTAACCGCAGTGGAGAAAAAACAAAAACAAACAAGGTCTTCTGCCCTACCAGACAGGCCTAAGCTGTGTGGCAGAGCTGTGAAAATCTAAAAACTGGATGGGCAGAAAAACATTTCCCACATATGCATCCTATTCAATTCCCACTGTGTACATACACACTATTGGGTTGATTTAGTGAAAATGGAGGGTGCAAAATGTGGCGCAGTTGTGCATGAAAGCCAATCAACTTCTAACTTCAGCTTGTTCAATTAAGCATTGACAAAAAACAAAACCTGAAAACCGATTAATTTCTATGCAGAGCTCCACCAAATTTTGCACTCTCCAGTTTTAGTAAATACACCCATATGTCACTGTAACAGTAGATCACAAAATATTAAATTTAATACTTTGTCCATTAGGCTACTAAATCATTGGATAGGTATTCAGTTATAAAACTCACCACATTCAGGATATAGTCCATGAGGGGAATTGGAATTCTTTCCTCAGTTCCTACCACACTAGAAAATAAATATACTATTAAAAATTAAATCCAAGCAGAAAGCAAGCAAAGCGCAAATGAATAGAAACTATACATTTCACAACTGGTGATATATTTAACAGTTGTTATAGAAACCTAAAGGGCAATTTCATGTGTGCTGGAATATAGCAGGCTAAGGACAGACCAACACACACAATTGCCATGGAGACCATCTTGTTAACCAAGTCAACAGCACAAAAAAAACAATAAAATGTGCTATTTGGTGGCATACCTAAAGTGTTAATCAACCTTTTAACTAAAACGTCACACTATAACCACAAAGGATGGAGAGACATTTTTCTTGTTCATTTTGAAAGTCAACCATAAATTTAGTTAAAAACAATGCAACCAATACAAACTTACCATAAGACTTATCCATTTAGGTGTAAGCACACTTGTTCCAATGCAGAACCTTGTTTTAACTAAAGATGGGGTGGAATTTAGGCTATCAATCCATCTAGCGCTTGGGGTCCAAAAGCAGCGCCAAGCAGGGCATTAGCTATCATTAGAGGTGCATGAATTTCTGTGTCAGAGGAAGTAAACCTCGCCACTTCCTAGAGATATAGATAATGTGGGGAATATTATCTAGATCAGGGCTATCCAAAAGGTCATATATAGGTGCTATTATGGTCCACATGTCAAAGCACATCACCAGCACACTGGGCCTTCAAGATAATTAACAATTGAGATTATCACATCACATCAGTAAAGTGCAATGTTTCAAGGCCACGCATGACCCCTTCATCAGACATGTGATGTCATCATGTGCGATGAAAATCACAAGACCCAACACCACCTTGCCAGCAATTACCAGCTGTCAAAATGACAGCCGGGACTTTGTATTACAGCAGCAGCTATAGCTAGAAAAGCTTGACAATGTTAAGAAGATTCCCCTTTATCGCACGAGCATCCAAAAGAGCACTACTACCGTAAAAATTATACATATAATTTGAGGTTTCCCATTATCACCAACTGTCCCCACTTTGTGTGAATCTGTTCAATTTAAAAAGGCCAGTCTTTACACATGTATTTGTTACACGTGAAGCTCTGCACAACCCTTTTATGCCCAATGGTCAATGAAACCTAGATAACCAGGACATAAAGGTTAATCAAATCACAACACAACAAATGGGAAAATACTCCTTTCACATGGGCGATCCGATCAGGTTCGTCTGTCAGTTTTTTAGGCAGACCTGATGGGAAAGATGCATTCCTATGGACAGGCAGGTGTATAACAGACTAGTGGTCGTTTATACTCGGTTAGTTCTGAGTCCAATAAAAAAAAAAAAAAATATTGCTGAAGGGGATCTGTCCTCTTCCATTTAGACAGATCGAGTGTAGTCAGATGTAAATGGCTAGCGAGAGTCCATTTACTTTGGAAGCCCATAGAGCAGAGTGAGCTCTGTCCGTGAGGTGTCATCCGCCTGCTCTGCTTCAATCAGCAGCTGTAAGTGATCCCCTGCTAACTGGAAAGGAATCTGCCCCATGTGAAAGGGGCCTTAGAACACACAGCATTCCAATAGAATAAATTTGTTCAAGAACATGCAAATAGCTACAGCATTGCTGATAACCAAGCAGAATATTCAATTTGAACAGTAATCTGTCTGATATTTGTATTATAGATTTAACAGCCTCTTATGTTTACCCCCCCCCCCCCCCCCCTCCACACACACACACACACACACACACACAAAACAACCATACATTTCAGAAGATGCATGCAGGCTTATTTAGTCCACTTCACTAAGGTGCTTACATATATATTTACACACACAGACACATCTATATATATCTATCTATATCTCTATATATACACACACACACACACATATGAAATTTACAAGTAGCATTCCTGGCACTACAGAATGATCACTCCTAGTGGCTACCCTTAGCCACTGCGTTTCGGACGGCGCACTTACTGCTGGCTTTGTTCAACATCACTTTGCTGGGTTGCGCTGAAGCTCTGCATAGCTTGTACCTCCTCCTCTTCCTCGTCTTCACTGGAAGCCTCTTCGGCAGCATGGTTAGACCGCGGTGGTGGAGCAGAAGTTGTGCCATCAGCCTTTTGAATTGATGGCTTTTGACAAATATACCTTGGATCCCTACCAAGATTGCATATTTCTTCCAAAAGCTAAAAAAAAAGGACAGATAACATTGTATTCATTGCATTTTATCCTGAGAGCTTGACATTAAAACTACAAAAGATATTTCCAGCATTGCTCCATAATGCTAATATCCAACATAAAAATGCTATTTTTTTTAAAGATAAATATTATGTGAATATGTACAAACACCCAGCATTTCTTTCTGAATAAAGGAATATCAAATAAGCCCCCCCATTACTCAACGAAAGTCAAACACTCTGAAAACCTGGATTTTGGCATGGCAGTATCTGTCAATTTACTAGCATTTTTTTTTTTTTTTTGTGCTTAGTCTCAAGACATTAAGGTGCAAGGAGGAGATCTTTCCAAAGAAAGGGAAATGATGTCCTAGTTACTGCTAGAAAAGGCATCCCAATTGTAAAAATGTACCTCTATTCCTGTTCCAGTAAGGAACAAAAATTGTTGGATTCCCACTTATTTTCAGACAAGGTGACAATGGTCATTAAGACACAAAGAGTAAACATTCCCACAAGTAGGGACAGAGACAGCAGTAAAAACTTGATATGGGTTTTAAACTTTCCCCATTTTATCCAAAATGGAAGAAAAATAAACTAAAAAGTTCAAAAAAATAAAAAAAAGTTTAAATACTTGTGTACGTACAAAAAGTAGACTGGGGTGGAATCCCACTTTAACTTTCAGCCCCAGGCCATTTCAGGCACTTTTACATGTAAATCAGTATTTTTTTTTTGCTAGCAGAGGCCCTGGAGAACAGGTGTGAATAGAGTGGTGGGTTTTGCAATTTTTTATGTTTCGGTATTTGCCTAACAGTTTTTTAAATGTGATTTTTTTGGGGAAAAAATACACTTTTTTGAATTTGAATGCAAAAAGGGAATACATAATCCAATAGATACCAAACAGGTCATGCTTTAAAATTGAGCACACTCGCATGATGGAGACAAACAACGTAAATGTTACTGTCCATAGGCAACATTTTAAAAGCCCTTACAGGTTACCAGTGCTAAAAATATTGCCCATGATCTGACGCTCACGGTGGTACCTCACACATGTAGGACAATTTCTGTTTGCACACGTGGGGGACCGGTGGGACGTCCACTCCGATTGCTCTTACAAGCGAGCCAATCGCTGGCTCTAAAAAAAAAAAAAAAATGCTACTGGGATGATGCCTGCAGCTGCATCCCAGTACAACCACTTGAGGTCCAGAAAAAACTAACTCTTAAAACCTATAGTGAAATCTAAACTGACAAACATCATGGCAACAAAAGTGTTCTCAGCAATAGTAATGGTGATACCAAATACAATGAAAGTTTTCTACATCAAACCGCATTGAAAGTCTGCACCAAAAAGTTAGTTCCTAAATAAATGAACCCACATCACAGGACACTGTAGGACACAACATCAGCAAGATGTTCCAATCACTGACTGTGAGCCGCTCGGCCACATCAGTGCAACTTCCATCTCACCAACACAGAAAAAAGCAGTTTAGAAACGACGGCATTTCCTGAAGTTCATCTAAAGCAACTTTTTTTTTTTTTTTTTTTTGGATAGGGTGTTAAAGGTTTAGAAATAAAACCAGCTTTTTATAGCCATCTGTGTCCCTGCTGGTAAAATTCAACCTCTGATTGTCTGATGACTACTGTTAAACAACCTAAAAGTGAGGGAAATCTAAAATTTCAAGTTGTCTCTGAAAACATAAATAAAAGGGGAAATCTTCCAAAGGAAACATTTGTTCCGGTTATAAGGGTCTAAGAGGATTCCCCATAACGTGAAGAGATCAATTTCCACTTTTGTATCCTGACACAGAAAGAAAAGAGTGTAAGGGGGGGTATGAGGGATAGGTAGGGGGTATGAGGGATAGGTGGGGGGGGGGGTGGAGTATAGGTGCAAAGGTGGGGAGTGTTTATACTTCTCCAATACCTGCCTCTTTCATTATTTTAAAGTGTTACTAGACCCAGGAGCCTGCATTCACTATATCTCTATATCACTATGTCTCCCACAGTACAAAGAACATGGAAATGCAATTATTTTAGTAAATATAAACTGCTAAATACCTTTTCTCATCAGCAGTATTATAGCAGTCATGTGACTTCTATCAGTGTCTGGTTGAGCATTTGTTAAAGCTTATAGCAGCGAGTTCTCAGAATGAGAATCCTATGAGGCTGCAGGACCCCTAACCCTCTGGACTAGTGGTTCTCAACCCCTCTAGTGCCGTGACCCCTTGATAAAATTTCCCAAGCTGTGGGGACCCCTAACAGTAAAATTATTTTCGTAGCGTGGGTTGTCAGCCTCCAAGACAAGTCATTTGTGCCACAAACCCACAGACATTTAGCGCTCCCTGAGTCCCTTCTACTCGTACAGTATTTTAAACCCCTTATGGTATATTTTAGGATGTACCACTCCTTTTTTGTTATCCTTTCTTTCCCTTTTATTTCTCTCTATCCCAATTTCTTGTTTTTATTCCCCCATTCCTCTCTTGCCATCTTTCTTTTTCTTTCACTTATTCTTTCTCTCCCTTTTTCTTTGTTCCTCCCCCTTCCATGTATTCTCTATTATTATTCCTTCTCTTACTCTTTAGTGGGGGAGGGGGATGGGATGAGTGGCAGTGCTGGGGGGAGTTCTGATCAGGCAACTTAGGTCATCTGTTGATCTGAGAACTGTAGTGGGGACTTTTAAAGACTACTATAATTACAGGTAGTGTTACTCACTGTATCTCTGGCTTCACTGCGTCTCCGACTTTGTGGTGTCTCGCAGCAGTGACACCTACGCCGAAATCAGGAGATAGGGTCTCCTCCAGCCCCTCCCACTTCACATTCCTCACCAGTCAGCTGACCTCTAGTCTCTGCCCCCAGCCATGCCGTGAACTGAAAGGGTGGCTGCTAAGAGGCTGAGTGGGCATCTGCAGGCTCCAGGGACAGTCCTGCTGGGCGGCCGCTCAATAGCTGGGAGAGAACAGCGCAGAATTCGGTGACCCCTGGCAAATCGTCATTCGACCCCCGGGTTGAGAACCACTGCTCTGGACAGTGCTGATCACATGCACCCTCCCAAGAAAAAAAAAAAAAAAAAAAAATTTCTAGCAATACACACCAAACTGAGCATGTGCAGAGTGCCCCCCAAGGCTCTGTTCTATCAGGAGATGGATTGGGGACAGTAGAAGGGGAGGATCAGAGAACACAGGATCAAACAGCATTTTTTACAAAATGTGGAGGGATAATCCCATAGGTTTCACAAGCAAGCTTTATTGCATATACAAACTGATTTTACTGTTGTGGGTTTAGTAACACCAAGTACAACTTCTAGTGAAATGCACACTACAAATAGTCATTTACAACATAAGCAATAAATAAATAAAATAAATATTAAAATTAAATATAATATACTCAACTGAACCATATTTACATCTAACTCATTTTAAAAGATTTTCAATTATGCCCACCTCACCCGAGAGATAAGTAAAAGGCTTACCTTAATGATAGCAGTGGTGGCATCTGTTTTTAAAGTGGGCTGGTGCCTCATCAGCTCATCAACAGCACTGCCCAGGTTAGAGGCTGTATCGCCTGCAGGAGACCGGAGAGATGTCAAAGCTGGAAGAGACCACGGGCCTCTTAATCCCTCAGCTAGAGACCTGAAGAGCACTATTCTAATCTGCACTACAGGTCTCTTCAGCAGGGGTTAGAGGTGGTTTAGAGAGTTTGGGGAAATACCAAGGATTGATCATTCAGGCTAAGGACTGAGCCTTGGATAGCTACAAAGGGAAAGTTTTGCACTACTATATCAAAAAAGTTAATATTCATCATAGGCTTAATATATATATGGCTGCTGGGAGAGCAAATATTTCACTGCGGTGCATAAGGACCTGCCTGTGAAAAAATCGTTAACATTAGGCCTTTTGAAAAGTAAAAGAAACATGTCAACATAGAAACAAGGGGGGTGCCATTGCATATACTGTAGGTGTCCTGACACCTCACTGGCTTTATGTTTGTTCTGGGTAAGTCACTCAGCAAGCAATTATTCAAAACAAGCATACCAGCCACAGACCTAGCACCACTGAAAAAAATAAAAATAAAATCAGCAACGGAAGGTCCCGTTTCAATTCTGACAGGTTTCCTTTTGTTTTCTAACTTCTTAAAAAAAAAAACAAAAAAAAAAACAAAAAAAACAGCAACTATGAAAGATTTGTTAACTAAAGTGCAATATTTCTAGACAAGCTAAAAAAAATAAACTAAAGCAAACATCTTAATAAATGCAATGGTCATGCAGATATCCCGATCAAATTTATAAAGTAGCACCCAAACAGGCTTAAAGCGGTACTCCCACTTTGCCCATTCAGGACGCTCACCTATCCATGCCCCCATCTCCATCACTAACACAGCAGGTCTTCCAGGTATGGGGTAACATGTAATCTACCCTACGTGACAGTGCTCAAGCCTGATCATACAATTCCCAGTCCTAAGCATTATTATGCGAGGGATCAAAACTGGAGAATAACCAAGGTGGATTGCTGCATGGTGTCAAAAAAAGGGAGCCTGGGTAGATGAGCCATGAGTAAACACTGTCACTTTGCCCTGAATGGGCACCTGACAGTCTCTCTAAAGGCAAACAGCACAACACAAGGGACATCAATCCATAGGAACCAAACAAAATTCACATTGGATGGATGTAACGGAATCACAACTAGTTGCTATTGGATACAAGAATGTGTAGATCACTGCTGAGTTATGAAAAGAGAAAACTCTTTGCAGCAGTAAGTGTCAGAATGATTATGTTAAACAAACTAAAAACATTGTGGGAGATCAGCTTTAGATGATATCTGTGGAAGTGTCCATTTGCTGCTGCCATTTAAAGTGGAACTTCACTCTCTTAATGAATATTTTTAAGTCTCATGCTGCTAGCATTAGTAAACGGATAAGAAAAGTATATCATATTAGCTTATTTTAAATTTCTTCAGTTCAGTCTATATCTAGGCAAATGAGGTCATACATCCCAAGAGTCTTCAGTAGAGAAGGGGGGCTTTCTAAGATAAGCACACCCTCATCTGCTTACATTCCTGAGCTAAGGGCAAGTGGATTCCAGGAAGTAAATTGCAAAATAAATCTGCCCTTACTCAAGATGGCCATGGCCAGAAATGCTAGGGCGTGTTTTTCAAAGTGATTTTGCAACAAAATAAAAGCATGGAGACATGGATGGATGAGTTAGTCTGCCTTGAATATTGAAAATGAATTAAATAGCATTTTTGGTTTGTGGTGCTCAGATTAAGTGTAGTTCCACTTTAAGTGCTATCAATTACAATATAGCAATCTGGTATTGCCCAACTCAACAAGGCAAGGGCTTTATATAGTGTGAACAAGGGCCAATACCTCTGTCAGGTTTTTATTACAATGAGGGGAGATTTCCTAACATACACTTTCTATACAAAAGACATCTGTCACCAGGACAGCAAACTAAGGAAATTCCAATTTGAAATTCAAACACGACATACAGAAATAAAAATCTAACAGAGGTTCTTCTCCGTCCCACTATACCAAAAGCATAAAACAGTTTTGCTTAGAGTTGGGCTTTAAATTTGTATGTTAAGTTTTAGTGCATACCTAAAGGATCAGAGCTCCGCCGCCGCCGCATGGCAGGAAGGTAGTCCGGAGAAAGCAACACTTTAAACAATCTCTCAAAAGGTTGGCACTGTACAAATGACTGCAAACCACGGGCATTCAGACACAGTGCACTGAATACATTTGGTAAGGAGCCTAGAACTTCCCGGGTAGCAGGAACCTGTTTAACAAAAGATTTTAGTTTTAGAATGTCAAGATTTAACAAATGATCACGTCAAGTTTAGAAACAAAAAAAAAAAATTAAAAAAATAAATAAAATACAAAAAGACCATTATTTTGTAATACTAAAAACCAAGATTAATGAATCCGAAGATGTCTGTATATTTTCACTAGGGACAATATGGTGCAAGTTCCTCTGGGAGGAAGAAATGACCAATTAGTTTAACGTTTCCTGAAGAGCAGGGAACAATTTTGGTGACATATAAAACTATAAACAAAACAAATAGATGTGTTATGCAATACATGCACACATGTATACTTGGTTCTCAATATCTTCACTGCAAGACCATGAATACTTGTGTAGCAATTCAAAATACAAACAAAAATGCAAGAACTAAGTTCTAAGTCCCCACTTCCCTGGCATTGTAGTATACATACTTTTGATGACTATTGTGTCCAGCATGAATAATGAGAAATAGAATTGGGCCTTATTTATTTTATTTGCAACAGGAGAACTTTATTACTCAAACAGATTCAAACGTTCACCCTCGAAATTGTATTATCCAATATGGGCTCATGTAGACAGTCATTCTTGTCAAACGCAGTCTTTCCCATTCGAACACAGCAGGTTCAAATGCCTGCATTCAAATACAAAACCAGCATTTGACAAGAAAAAGCCTTTGTTCGACCTGCTCTGCCTGCATTTTAAGCGCACCTTGGCAGGATGTGAAGAAACACAATAGAAAGCAGATCAAATGCAGCCTCTGAACTGTCAGAAACTCTAATCTATTCAAGTCAATGACAATCTGCTTACCAGCATTTGAGGTGCATCTCAAATGTACTTCAAAAAGAAAGAAAACACCAATATAAGCCCTAAATCTAATTAGCTGGGTATACACTAGTAGAATTCAGTTCGACAAAGTTTTAACAAGGTTTGTTTCTCAAATTAGTGGGGTAAAAGCAAACGTTCGTTTTCGACCGCAGTGACAAAAAAATTTGAAACAGCAGCATGGAAAATTTTTCTCAAATGTATACATTTCTAACAGTGGTGGTTTTTGTTTGGCAATTCAACTCATTTCAAAATCTAAGATTTAAAAAGAAAAGAAAATATTTAACTACTTTTGAATGTTCTGAGAATTTTTCGCAACAAATTTTACTAAGAATGTTTGTTTGAAATTCTAGTAAATACCCAGCTTTGATACACTCAGATAAGCTCTTTATATGCACTGTTGTATCTATAGATTAAAAAAAGCATGAGTGGCATGAATCAAAAAGGTTTACGCCAACAACCAATAAGAAAAATGTAAAGGTCAAGTGAATTTACACTTCCTTCTACTACAGCAGCAATACTAAAAATTCAAAAAAGACTTTATTTTCTCCCTTAGCCTATGGATTAGTTCTGCTCTGTAGGAAAGGTCAAATGTATCCATATTCAGCTGGAGAATTAACATGGGCCAGTGCTGTCTACATTGAAATAGGGACATTAATAAAACAAGATCTCGGATCCAAGATTAGACGGCTTTGTAACCCCCAAAAGATCACCTTAGAAAGCAGCACAACTTACATCTTTGATAAGAAGAGCGTGCAACATCACATCAGTAAGACCATTATCTTGAAGAGATGAGAGGAGTGAGGGCTCTTGGAATACAAAAACTGTTACCACTTCAGTGGCTGAAAGTGGGGGAAGAAGCACAAAAAAAAAAAAAAAAAAATTGAACACGTTACATTATACAGAACGCAGAAATTAATACAACGAAAAGAAACAGTTTTACATTTGTGATTGAACTTACCCAGCAAGAAGAGAGAAGGTCCATAGTACTCTGCATTGCTGATAATGTGTTTCAGAGATGTAGGAAGGGTACCATCCATTACTTGTATATAAAAAAAAATTAAAAAAAAAAAAAAGTTTAAAAACTTAAAAATGTTTCCCCCAATTTTGATAGAATGGGGAAAGCTTAGAATCCCTCCTCTAAGGTTTTACTACTATCTGAGTCTCTGTTATGAAAGATCGCCACACTTTCTATCCAGGGGACAACCTTTTACCAGACAGGAAGGCTACTTTCAGACTGGGGCGTTTTTCAGGCGCTAAAGGGCTAAAAATAGCGCCCGAAAAAACACCTCCCCTGCCACCCCAGTGTGAAAAGGAAAAAGAGTCCTGCAAGCGGCATCTTTGGGGCATTGCGGGAGTGGTGAATACACCGCTCCTAGAATGCACCTGCCATTGAAATCAATGGCCAGCGCTGCCGAAGTGCCCACAAAGTGCTTCGGCAGTGGCGCTTTTAACCCTTTTTCGGCAGCTAGTGGGGGTTAAAAGCACCCCGCTAGCGGCCGAAAAAACTATGGTAAAGTGCCGCTAAAAATAGCGGCGCTTCACCGCCAATGCCCCCTGCCCCAGTGTGAAAGTGCCCGAAGTGAGAAGAGATTTATAAATCGAGAGCAGACCATGGAAGGCTGACAAAGGTTCTAGAATTCCCCAATATAAAAAAAACTGTTACGGTTAGGCATCATTCTCATGAGGCGGATCCGCTGCCTCGGAGTCCGCCAGCTCAGCGGGAGAGCTCTCCGTTGATCCGGCGGATGACAGGGCCCTCTCTGCTCACTGAGCGGGGAGGGGTTTGTTGAGCGCCGCTAGTCACTATGGAGAGATCGGACGAAAACGGACAGCATGTCCGTTTTCATCAGATCTCACCCGATTCGATGGGACGGATTCGAACGTAGGGGCATCCCTCTGATTTTAGCGAATCGGACTGGGCCGGACGTCAGCGGACATGTCACCGCTGACATCAGTCGCTCCATAGACTAGCATGGAGCGCCAGTTCAGGTCCGCCGAAAAAACTGACAGGCGGACCTGAACGGTCCGACAGCGTGAAAGGGGCCTTATGCAGCGTACACACGGTTGGACTTTGACCGGACCTGTCCGACGGACCAAATCCGGCGGACAATCCGATCATGTGTGGGTTTCACCGGACCTTCAGCGGACTTTTCCAGTCACAAATCTGACGGACTTTAGATTTGGAACATGCTTCAAATCTTTATGTCGTAACTCTGCCGGACCCAGAAATCCGCTCGTCTGTATGCTAGTCTGACGGACAAAAACCGACTCTAGGGCAGCTATTGGCTATCAACTTCCTTATTTTAGTCCGGTGAACGTCATCACGTACGAATCTGTCGGACTTTGGTGTGATCGTGTGTAGTCAAGTCCGTTCCTTAAAAAGTCAGTCGGAAGTCCGTCAAAAGTCCGCTGGAAAGTCTGTCGGACCAGTCCGGTCGAAAAGTCCGCCCGTGTGTACGTGGCCTTAGAAAGATTTTCCCTCACTTCCTGTCCTGGGGAATTTTTTTTTTTTTTACCAGACGAAGTGAAAAACCACAACCACCTTTCAATGGAGCCATTGACTGCAGTGAAAATTTTGATGGATCCAATCCTTCATCACTTTATCAGAAGACTCATCAAAAAAACGTTACTGGTATAGATACACAAACAAAAACAAAAAAGGGTACATACCATGCCGAATGCCATCTGAAAAAGCTGGATCTTGAATGGCTTTCTTCAAGAAGTTTAGCATAGATTTCAACAAGGCCGCTCTTTGGGGAATGCACTGCACACCTAGAAATCAAAATAAAATGTATAATGTTATCCTAATTGTCATTACTATAAAGATGAAAAAAAAAAAAACTAGAAGATAAAAAAAATCTTTCAAATAATGGTTATAACAGACATTTCCAAAGACTCAGAATATGTAGGTCTTTATTTCTTGTGAACTCTGTCATGCCTAACAATGATATGTGATAAACTCCCCTTCTCAAACTCCCACAGGAAGACCAAGTTTTAATTATAAATAAGAAATTGAGCTTTTTTTATTTTAGACTCAAATGGTGCTTAGCCAAGTCTCTTAGATCAGAGCCTTACCAGAACGTGGCATCACTATGCTCCCAGTGCTACTGCTGGTGGGCAAAGGTCGAGGTTCAGTAGAGGTGGAAGGCCCTGGACTGCTCTCCATGGCCACATCAGACACTGGAATATATTGTACAATTACTTCACACAACAAATTTAACATGTCAAAAGTAACATTAGTTAGGAAGAAGGGGGGTGGGGGGTGGATAAGAAAGATAAAAGGTAAACACAAGACAATAAAAACAGCTGTGGAATATGAAGTCTTAATTACCAAATGATTGTTCTCACGTAACAATTTCCCTTTTTTTTAAATTACCTTCCATGTCCGTTTCCATCTCTTCCCCTTCCTGAACAGTAGCGGGGCGCTGGATTTTTGGTTTAATGACAAATGGACACTCTTTCCTGCACAAGTCAACTTCGTGCTAATTAGAAGAGGGAAAAAAAAAAAAAAAAAAAAGAAAACGATAAGCCATGACAGCCACAGTACAATTCTCAATAAATGCAAACATAGCATACTGTATGCTGAAGCTAATCTAGTCTCTTACTAAAGCTCAACTGAAGTTTCAGAGAAATAATGAAAATAAATATAATGTGCAGAGAAATGGCAAGTTCTCCATGTTCTTCCATTATTTCTCTTTGTAAAGTAGCCACAAAAAAAAAAAAATAATAATAAATAAGTACAAATCCTGTGTCCTAGATTATGCTGCAGACCAGAACTGCTGCTTTGTGTGGAAGCAGCAGTATCTCTGCAGTGATCAGAAACCTCCCACTGAGACACGGTAAAAACACGAAGAGAGGTGCTTTCCTCCTGTTATCTCTCTCTTTTACCCCAGGCAATGAAAACTCCAAGTGATGCAATGTCAGTGGAGGAGTAAAGATGCTAAGCAGGATCAGGTATGGCACAAGACAAAATTATAATTTGAAGGGAGATTGAGGAAAAATATGCAAACTTGAAACTTGGAAACAATTGAAATATCCCAAAAAAGGGATACTATGTTCCGACTCACAGCTCAGATTCATAAACTAACTTTAAGTCAATATTTGTGATCATCTTTTAGGAGGAGAATGGGCATACAACTCACAGTACTTCAATCTTCAAAGTAAAAGGGGATGCCACAAAAAATGAAGAGATTTGGTACATTAAGTAATCCTCTGAATACAGATTTAATCCAAGATCATCATTCTACACCTAAAAATATAGTTAATCATAAAACAAAAAGGCACTACACTAGATGTAAAAAATAAAAAATTAGCTTTTTTCAGTCACCCCTATGTTCATACACACAGGCTTTACAGGCCTAATTGAGTTAGAGAGTTTACAGGCTTAAAAGGAAACAAAGAAAAAAAAGAAAAAAAAAAACACCACACACACACACACACACACACGGAGTGTTCAAGAGGGGGGATGAACAGCAGGAAAAATGCTTAACACCCCTAATCGTGTCTAGCGGCTGAGCATTCATGCATTCCAATGACCAGAAAGTTATTCTGGCCAAAGGAATCCACTAATGCTCAAACTCTTGACATGCCTAAACCCATGTGCAACACCGTTTTAAAGTGATACTAAAGGATCGTTTTTTATTTTTTTTTTAAACAAACATGTCATACTTATCCTCCACTGTGCAGCTCGTATTGCAGAGTGGCCCCGAACATCCATTTCTGGGGTCCCTCGGTGGCTCCTCCCCGTATTAGATAACCCCCTTGGAGACACCACCGGCCCTGCCCCCCGCATCATTGGATTTGATTGACAGCAGCGGGAGCCAATGGCTGCGCTTCTATCCAATCAAGAGCCAGGAACCCGTGGAGGGAGTGAGCCTTTACAACCCCTTTAAGCATGTTTTTAAGCAGTGTTTCCCCTGCCAGGAGTTTTGGAACTCATAGGGGCTAAACCGAGATATTGGAATCAGAATTGGGGATGGAAAACCTCTAACAGAAAATCGCCATGACCAAGGGGAAAGACAGGAGGGTAAATCTGATGTATCAGAGAAAGACAAAGAAATCACTGACAGGGGGAAACTTAAGAGAAATGTTGAAGCAAACCAGCAATCCACCAAAATAACTGGGGAAAGAAAAAAAACAAAAAATGGGTGTAACTACAGACCAACAACTGATAAAGTCAACAGAAGGAAAAAACAAATTGCTAGACACAGACCCAACGAAAAACAAACGTTTATGGGAAGCTTGGACAGCATAAGTTCAAAATAAGACTAGCTGGTCCAAATAAGAAAGGGAGGAAGTCCAAGCCTTGTACTCCTAAACCCTAGCAGCTGAGAGAGAAGATCCCATATGAGTAAAAGGTTACTTAGACCAGTGGTTCTCAACCTCAGTCCTCAAGTACCCCCAACAGGCCATGTTAGCAGGTTTTCCTTCATCTTGCACAGGAGCTTTAAATCAGGAGTCAATGGCTTGGTATTTTGGACAGCTATTTTATCTAAGAGAAATTTCCAAAACATGGTCCAGTACTTGAGGACTGAGGTGGAGAACCAACGACTTGGACAACTAATCTTGTAGTAACATAGAAAAGTAGAGAGCTCTTACGACATAACATCCTAAAGAGCACCCCCCACATCTCAGACCCCCAGCTGGGAGTATACTCCTAATTGTAGATCTGGAGCTTTCTCAGTAGAGAAATGGGATTGACTGGTAGCAAAAATCAAAGGGACCAATAGTAACCGCGGATAGAAAACTACCCATTAAAAAGGTATGATTTAAGTCCAAGTGGGGAATGTCTGTCAAAGGCAAGTTCATGTGAAGGGAGGAAAAAAAATTTCCAGGGAGTGGGAAGCGTAACAAAGACTGAGAAGTAGTGGTGCCCATGAAAGCCATCATATCAGAAGACTGATGGACAGCTGAACAGGAAAATATGTTAGGGGTTTAGCATGAGAGCTTCAGAGGGTGAGCCGAGTATACAAACGCTGGGAAGAAGTACCCAGAAACACAGCTGGATAATCAAGCACACCTTCAGCAATAGAGGGAAGAGCAGAGCGGAAAGCCTTAGATACTTCCACAAACCTTCTGCATTGAGGCCGGAGCGTGCCCTGTTCACCGGTGGTGTTGCTAATGAAAATGTTAAGAGCAGGTCCGAACAGATGCAATCCCTCAAAAAGCAGCCAAGGATCAGAGGCAAAACTTGGCCAGAGATGGTGCCAGGGTGAGCTTAAAGCATCTGCAGGATGTTGGTTTATCTAGTATCCCACAGAAAGAACCATCTTAGAACCAGTGGAAAATCTGGGCTGATGTCACCCACAGCCACTGGTGTATCTAATTGGCTGCTTTGTGTTATGTACACCTGCAAAAAAGATTCCACATTTTCTAGCAGAACTTTATGAGGTAAAGTCCCATCCCCCCCCCCCAACACAATTACCCATGAAGGAAATATTTTCTACTTATTGACCGAACAAAATATGGATGTTGCAAAGTCATTTAAAATAAAAAATAAAACTGGCCTGGTCACTGTTCTTACCTCCAAACGATAAATAAATATGGACAGCCCGCTGTGAGACTGAAAGGCTGCCATATCAAGGTTGGTAATGAGGTCCACAACCCTGACAGCACGCGTCACAAATGTGATCTGGTCCTGTTCGTCTCCTAGGAACTTTATCACCTAAGAAACATGAAGCCAAAAGAGAAAAGTACAGAGCTCTTAGCAACACAGCAACTGCCAGCATATTGGCAAGTTGCTGCCATGGTGACAATGGCATCAAAAAATTCTATTAAAAAAATAAAAATTCAAGCACTCATTACACATTACATAAATGCAATTTTACAGACTTTTTTCCTTCCTGTTCCCACTTAAACCCCTATCTAGACAAAAAAAAAAAAAAAAAAAAAAAAACACTAGCCAGGCATAAGATCTTTGAAGACAGGATTATTAAAAAAAATATTGGTGCAGTAGGGTGGTAAGTGCATAGCAACCATCTTGAAGATCAAGAGCACCTTTATTAATCCCTTTCTTCTTTGTTTTAGCACTAGCAGCTGACGTGTGGCTAATGAATCGCAATCCCCACTGTCGCTGACAGCTTGGGTCACCACAGACGAATAGGAACCAGGGTGCTACCCAAACATGAGATTAATTCAGAGATGACCTAGTAATCACACACAGGAAGGTATCCTCCAAAAATAGTTAGTGTTCCTGACCTTGTTGCTTTGTAACCCCACCGTCTCCCTGGGTATTTATGCCTTGTTAATTATTGTACTTTCTTTAGGTCTTTTGTTAAAAAAAGGTGTACGAAATAAGGACTTTATAGGTCCTAAACAAATATTTTAAAAACTGAAATAAAAAAACAAAAAACAAAAAAAAACAACAACTTTCACGTTAAAAAAAAGTATACCAACACATAAAAGGGCTGAAGAACACAATAAAACTTTTTAAGAAGTGTCTTTTTTTTTTTTTTTTTAACAGAAATAAGTACCTTTAAAAGTGCTTCCATCATGCCACAGGAAACCAATGCCTCCCCACCAGCATCATAACTGGCTAGATGATACAAGAAGGAAAAGAGAGCTGTGGCAAATTGGTGAGGATATGGCTCCATGGTAGGGTCTGCAAAAAAAAAAAAAAAGTCACAGGCAGAATTAATATTGTGTAGATTCAAACCATACATTTACCCAAAGCTGAAAATGATACAAACATTATATACCAACAGTTATCAATAGTACATTACACTGTTGGCCATTTTAAAACACAGTTTTCATGAATGCATAGGCAAAGTCATATGCAGGACAAAACCTGTACCACTTAGACATAGTGGATGCTGAACGCAAGACCCTGCCTTCCTAGGAAAGCACTAAAAAGACGAAGCAAGGCCCATTTCACATGGGTGTTCAGTCTAGATCCATCTGTCAGTTTTTCACATGGATCCAGACTGAACCACGATACAGGTCTATAAGTGGGCAGATAAACAGCTAACGTCCAAATTAGTTATAACAGAATGAATGTAAAGGGTTTACACGCGTTTCACTTATGTCCGTTTTTAGGCAAGAAACTTTTGTTTATACTTTTGTCACCTCTGATAGCCTTTGCAACAAAGAAAAAAAGCTGAGTTAGACTTACTGGTCCTTTTCTGAGAGTCTTCCAGAACAACCCATGAGACCTATGGCTCCACCTACTAGGACAGGAAACACGTTACCCCCACCAGATAAAAGGGCAGTCCTCCAGGACCCATGTCAGTATTCCCAAGAACCATAGGATCCCTGTAAAACATATGCATAATACACATAACTTCAGACAAAACCAGGTGGGAATCTGGCTGTCCTGGAAGACTCTCTCAAAATGAGTTACCGGTAAGTCTAACTCAGTTTTTCTCTAAGCGTCTTTCAGGACAGCCCATGAGACTATGAGCCAGAACTTACCAGTCTAGGGAGGGAAAACTGTCTGAAGGACCTTACGAACAAACGCCTGCTCCTGAGCAGATAGGAGATCCAGGCGATGTTTAATGAAGGTTGAATAACTGGACCATGTGGCAGCCCTGCAAATTTGTTCCAGTGAGGCACCAGCCCTCTCAGCCCAAGACGCAGACAAGACTCTTGTTGAGTAAAATTGCATTTGCATAAAATTGTAAAATTGCATTTATGTAATGTTTAGTATCTGAGTGCTTGAATTTTTATTTTTTTAATAGAATTTTTTGATGCCATTGTCACCATGGCAGCAACTTGCCAATATGCTGGCAGTTGCTGTGTTGCTAAGAGCTCTGTACTTTTCTCTTTCGGCTTCATGTTTCTTAGGTGATAAAGTTCCTAGGAGACGAACAGGACCAGATCACATTTGTGACGCGTGCTGTCAGGGTTGTGGACCTCATTACCAACCTTGATATGGCAGCCTTTCAGTCTCACAGCAGGCTGTCCATATTTATTTACCATTTGGAGGTAAGAACAGTGACCAGGCCAGTTTTATTTTAAATGACTTTGCAACATCCATATTTTGTTCGGTCAATAAGTAGAAAATATTTCCTTCATAGGTAATTGTGTAACAGTAACAAAAGGCGGAGGAACTTCCCTAATTTTGTAAGTTTCTGAGATAGCTTGCTTTATCCATCTAGCCAATGTGGCTTTAGATGCACTTTCCCCTTGTGTGTTCCTAAAAAAAGAGGACAAACAAGGCATCAGTTTTTCTAAAGGTCTTGGTGACCTCAAGATAGACGAGGAGAATGCTTCCGTTTTAAAATCTAAACTTTTTCTTGGTCGCCCTGTGGCGAACTACAAAAGGTTGGCAGTACAATGTCCTGAGATCTGTGGAATGTACTGGCCACCTTAGGCAAAAAAAAACCTGGATCAGTTCTTAAAACTCCTCGATACTCCAAAATTGTGAGGAAAGGTTCCCTCACTGATAGGGCCTTTAACTCACTTACCCTACGAGCTGAGGTAATTGCTACAAGAAAAATTGTTTTTAATGTAAGTAACTTAACTGAAATATCCTCTAGGGGCTCAAAAGGAAATTCAACCAGCGTTTGAAGCACCAGGGACAGGTCCCAAGTTGGACAACTTCTCACCACTACTGGCCTGGCCCTAGAAATTGATTTGAAAAATCTAGCTGTAGTGGAATTTTACAGGAGAGAAAACTGGAAGAAAACACTGATAGCTGCCGCCTCTACCTTTAAGGTACTAACTGAAAGACCTTTGTCGACACCCTCTTGAAAAAATTCCAAAATTGAAGGAACATCATGAGTTAATCTTTGATTTTCAGATAACCACAAGTTACATTTTTTCCAAACCTTGGAATATATGGCTCTAGTGACTGGTTTTCTGCAATTTACCAGAGTCTTGACTACTTTGAAGAAAAGATACTGAGTGCCCAAGGGTTCTCTGACAGATACCAAGCCATAAAGCTCAAGGAAACCACCTGTGGGTGTGACACTGGACTCTGCGATAGTAAGTCTTCTCTCTTCGGAAGAATCAGTGGAGGCTCCGATACCAGAGTCTGTAGCAGGGGAAACCATGGCCTCTTGGGCCACAAAGGGGCGATTAGGATAAGATCTGTTTCTTCTAGAAGAAACTTCCGGAGGACTTACGGAATAAGTCTGATCGGTGGGAAGGCGCAACAGAGGCCGAATGGCCACAGATTCGCCAGAGCATTGATCCCTGATGATTGATCTGCTGGATTCAGAGAAAAGAACTTCTCTGTCTTACGATCGTTCTGATTTGCGAACAGGTCCACTTCGGGACATCCCCATCTGTCGATGAGATCCATAAAGACTTCGGGATAAAGGGACCAATTGTTTCAATCTACCCGGTAGCGGCTAAGATAATCTGCCAGTTTTATGTCCCCTTCAGGTGCACTGCTGTAATTTAGGCTTGTTTCCCTTCTGCCCATGATAAAATCTCCTGGGCAATAGACTGAAGTATCCAACTCCTCGTACCTCCCTGTTTGTTGAGGTATGCAACTGTCGCAATATTGTGGGATAGAATCTGGAGATTGTGACCCCTGATTTCCGTCTGAAATGTCTGCAAGACTCTTTGAACCGCTAGAAGCTCTCTTTTTAGGTTACCAGAAAAGAAAGGTTGTCTCTCTGGATTTTCCCATTCCAGTTTGATAGTATCAAGAAGGGAACTATGCACTGGAAAAACTCTAGGACTTTTTCTTATGCAAACCCTTGTACATAAGATCATGTTTAGACAATTGTACCTCCTCCTCTTCCAACTCAAGTGTTGTATAGATATCCTTTAATAAGTCATCAACATCTTCTAAAGATAACTTAAACCTCGAGCCCCTTGTGGATTCTCTATGCCCGAGCCCTGTATATTCCCCTTCCGGAGAAGAACGGGTAGATCTGGGTTCAGCCTCAGAGTCTTCACTCTCTGCAATCTGCTGTGGAGCGCTACCAACCAAAGCCCTAATTGGAGACGGACCCTATGTTTTTCAGGAGGCTGAAGCTTGTCAATTAGAGTTTTAAATGAGCTAAAGGTAGACGCCAGCTCATCTCTAACAGAAGTCAGCATTTTCTGACAGGAGGCTACCGGGTCATCCTTTACCAGGCCTTCTATACAGGTGCGGCAAACTGCTTTGCTCCAAGCGGAGCTCAATTTGTTTCCGCAAACCGCACATTTCCCTTTTGGTGGCTGCGTTTGGGACTTGTCCTGGGTCTTGGCCTGCAAGACAAAATAAATGACCCATAATGTAATCTTAAGCCACCCATCACTCCGTAACACCTCGTGCAGGAGAGAGGAAAATGTCCCCTTACACCCATTTCTACAGAGGTGGGGGGGTGAGGGAACACTCACAAGGAGAGCAAGGAGGTTGACAAAACACTCAAGGCTTACCTGTGAGGTGCTGGTGTTGGAGACCGTATCCGCTGCCAGCGAAGGTACTGCAGAAGGATCCATCCTGCCCCTCTGTTAGTCCACAGCCTCTGCTGCTTCTTCACCATTTGAACACCAGCAGCCAGCGTCCCCTGTTCGCGCAGTTTATGGAGACCGGAACCAGCGTCTCCGGCGCCCGATGATGACGTCATATGCCCCGGAGGTGACCCTCAATGGATACTTCCTGTGGGCCAGCTTGGAGCGCAGTATCTCCACCCCCTCGAGCGCCACAGCTTCCTCTTTCCCCTGCACATACAAGCCACGCTGTCAGCGGGGAAAGGATACCGTGCTGCTATGCAACCCGCGCTATGGGGCCCGACATCACCGCAGTCTTGGCCCTCTCAAGGGACTGAGAACAGGGAACAGCAGCAGTACAATCAGCTTCCCCAGAGGAGATGCTGCTTCTGGCAGAGGAGAAAGGTCAGTGATACACCCCAAACAGCCATAAGAGCACCTGCTCATGTCACCAAGGGGACCAGGTTCCAGGAACATGTTACCCTCTGCCCGAAGAAAACACTAATAACCGACGAGGTCTGGAGGACCGTATCTGGTGGGGGGGGGGGGGAAACGACATTATTACTGTCCTGGTAGGAGGAGCCCTAGGTCTCATGGGCTGTCAATGGAAGATGCTTAGAGAAAAAGCTATGAAGACTGATGTAAACTGAACTGAAGTGCAAACTGCTGTAAACTGAAGAAACCTGAACTGAAAAGAAAATGTGCAAACTAATATAACTGATAGAAAATTGAATCAATTTTTTTCTTTGAAAAAAAACGTGACTAAATGAATGATGCTCATGTGAAAGAGAACCAAGGGTGGTAGTCAACATTCCTTTTTACTGCCTCTTAAAGCTGAGTTCCACTCATTTTTATGTTTATTAAGTCTGCAGCTACAACAAGATAACTTGCACTTAAGCTGCCTAGTGGGAGCAGGTACCTGTCAAAACTAAGTACCTGCCATAGCAGCTGGCCAGTCCAGCACTAGAATCCAACAGAGAAAATATAAATTAGCAGCTAGCATCAACCTATAAAAGATCTAGAAAATAAAAAAAAAGGAAAAAACCTATTAAGTGGTGATCCTTTAAAGATTTTCAAAAACACATACCATAATCACTACATTAAAGACTTACATCTTCTTTGGTATGCTGGAAGAGTTATAGCAACCTACATTTACAAAAACCTTCATGATTGCTTTTATTTGCGCATCCCACACAGTCGGTGAAGGTCAATTGGTAACATTTGACAACTGATCCCTTTAAAGACAGTATTCCACTTTAATAAAATTGTAGGATCAAAAATAAAGTATAAAATCTCACCTATCATAGCTTGAATGCAGTTTCGAACTAGAACAGGAAGGAAGCCATGGTAAGAGGCAGTTCCAGTGCAATCTATGATGCTGCTTAGTTTGGGTGTTCTTTCCAGGTGTACTATAGAGGTCAGTGTTCTTAGAGATGCAGCTTTAATGTCCTACAAAAAAAATAAAAAAAATAAATAAAAAAAATAAACCACACCACCTTATTAAAAGCTGTACACAAACAGCAGTGACTTGCACAAATATTTTCAGGAATATAATAACTGGAGACACACACTATCATACACATTAAACCAGAAGCTTGGAAAGAAGATCATACCATTAGCTGCTTGTCTGTTATCTGTAACACATCCACCAATTCCTCTATTAACCCATTGTAGAGGATACTGTTTGCCGATTCTTGCAATGCATTGGAATAAACTGCAAGGAAAGAGAGTTTAAGTCTTGGCCTAAACTTTTGAAGATTTCTACCAGTATGCTTTCAAAAGGCTCCACAATATGTTTAAAATGGAGAGAACAGACATGCTTCTCAAAAGTCCAATCCATTCACTAACTTCTAGGTCACACAGCAGAGGATGAATGTGTTTACTTTCCTGGAAGTGGTCTGAGGCCTAAGAGCAGGGATTCATTCTAAGAGGTTTGTACACTCAAAGCAAAAGCAAATACACTTTAGCTTTAAGCACTTTTCACACTAGATATTTTTTTTTAAATAGTCTGGGTATGTATATGTTACAGGCAATGTGTGAAATCAGATAATGTGTTAAATGGAGAATTTCACACATTGCCTATAATATATACACCAAAAAAATTAACATATATTATATACACACACACACACACATAGATACATACATCTATACACACAGTATCTTACAAAAGTGAATACACCCTTCCCGTTTTTGTAAATATTCTTTTCTATCTTTTCATGTGACAACACTGAAGAAATGTCACTTTGCTACAAAGTAAAGTAGTGAGAGTACAGCTTGTATAACAGTGTCAATTTGTTGTCCCCTCAAAATAACTCACATTAACATCTAAACCAATGTAAACAAAAGTAAGTACACCCCTACGTGAAAATGTCAAAATTAGGCCCAATTATCCATTTTCCCTCCCTGGTGTCATGTCACTCGTTAGTGTTACAAGGTCTAAGGTGTGAATGGGGAGCAGGTGTGTGAGATTTGGTGTCATCACTCTCATACTGGTCACTGGAAGTTCAACATGGCAGCTCATGGCAAAGAACTCTCTGAGGATCTGAAAAAAAGAATTGTTGCTCTACATAAAGATGGCCTAGGCCAGTGATGGCGAACCTTGGCACTCCAGATGTTTTGGAACTACATTTCCCATGATGCTCAACTACACTGCAGAGTGCATGAGCATCATGGGAAATGTAGTTCCAAAACATCTGGGGTGCCAAGGTTTGCCATCACTGGCCTAGGCTATAAGAAGATTGCCAAGACCCTGAAACTGAGCTGCAGCATGGTGGCCAAGACCATAGAGTGGTTTAACAGGACAGATTCCACTCAGAACAGGCCTCGCCATGGTCGACCAAACAAGTTGAGTGCACGTGCTCAGCATCATATCCAGAGGTTGTCTTCGGGAAACAGACGTAGTAGTGCTGCCAACATTGCTGCAGAGGTTGAAGGGGTCAGTGGTCAGACCATACGCCGCACACTGCATCAAATTGGTCTGCATGGCTGTCATCCCAGAAGGAAGCCTCTTCTATGGATGAGGCACAAGAAAGCCCACAAACAGTTTGCTGAAGACAAGCAGACTAAGGACATGGATTACTGGAACCATGTCCTGTGGTCTGATGAGACCAAGATAAAACGTATTTAGTTCAGATGGTGTCAAGTGTGTGTGGTGGTAACCAGGTGAGGAGTATAAAGACAAGCGTGTCCTGCCTACAGTCAAGCATGGTGGTGGGAGTGTCATGGTCTGGGGCTGCATGAGTGCTGCTGGCACTGGAGAGCCACAATTCATTGAGGGAACCATGAATGCTAACATGTACTATGACATACTGAAGAAGAGCATGATCCCCTCCCTTCAGAGAGTGGGCCGCAGAGCAGTATTCCAACATGATAACCACCCCAAACACACCTCCAAGATGACCACTGCCTTGCTAAAGAAGCCGAGGGTAAAGGTGATGGACTGGCCAAGGATGTCTTAAAACCTAAACCCTATTGAGCATCTGTTGGGCATTCTCAAACGAAAGGTGGAGGAGCGCAGGGTCTCGAACACCCACAGCTCTGTGATGTCGTCATGGAAGAGGACTCTAGTGGCAATCTGAAGCTCTGGTGAACACCATGCCCAAGAGGGTTAAGGCAGTGCTGGAAAATAATGGTGGCCACACAAAATATTGACACTTTGGGCCCAATTTGGACATTTGCACTTAGGGGTGTACTCACTTTTGTTGCCAGCGGTTTAGACATTACAGTGTTACTAAACCCACAACAGTAAAATCAGTCAGTATATGCAGCATAGCATGCTTGTTATACTCACTGTGGAACTTAAGGGGTTAATTCTCTGCATTGTGTAAAAATGCTGTTTTATCCTGTATGCACAGATCCTGCCCCTCCTGCACTGTCTATCTGGGGAAGGCCAGCTAACACAGGCAGAGTAGCAGACCTGAATATGTTCAGTTGTGTCTTTTATGCTGGAGAGAACAGTTTCTTGTTCTCAGAGAAAGCCAGGTCACAGGATATTGACATCACACATGTGGGTGCGTATACAGGCTGCAGTGAAAATCACCTCCTTCATGAATTCTCAGCACTGAAAAAACTAGTTTATGATGTAGCCGTGGTATACAGATCATCCAAAAAGGTATATAGTGGCAGTTATTTTAATGTAAAAAGAATATTTATAAGCTGTGGGAGGACGGATGAACTATTTTCATATTACTGAGTTTAGTAACACTTTAATGTCCGTGGCGAGTTATTTTGAGGGGGACAGCAAATTTACACCGTTATACAAGCTGTACACTCAATACTCTGAATTGTAGCAAAGCGTCATTTCTTCAGTGTTGTCACATGAAAAGATATAATAAAATATTTAAAAAAATGTGAGGGGTGTACTTTTGGGAGATACTGTATATGTGCGAGAAAGAAAAAGAGAAAGAAAAAGAGAAAGAAAAAGAGAAAGAAAAAGAGAAAGAAAAAGAGAAAGAAAAAGAGAAAGAAAAAGAGAAAGAAAAAGAGAAAGAAAAAGAGAAAGAAAAAGAGAAAGAAAAAGAGAAAGAAAAAGAGAAAGATACACACACACTATATATATATACATACACACACACACACACACACACACACACACACACACACACAATTTCAAAACAATGTTTACACATGCCTATTATCTACAAGGTTTATACTAACTATATTTACAGGCAGCGTTTGAAGTTCATAATTTTATACACGCTATAGAATGCCTGATTTCACACATTGCCTGCAAGGTAAAAAAACACAATCCTTCTACAGCTAGGATTAAACCCTTGTAACCCCTTTGTATAGTTCCTGCAATTTAGCAAACACTGCCTTCTTTAAAAAATATCACATACTTCAGAGCTAAAGCTGCACTTCTGGAATCGGCACAAATTTTGATAAGCAATATAAATATATTCTTAAACAAATAGTAAATAGGTTACTATAACTTTTGAAAATGGACTCCCATGAGATCCTTTTAAAAGCGGTTTAAAAAAAATGCAATAGCCAAAAACATGATCCATTTAATGCATTTTGGGAAATCCATCTGCAGGCAGAATGTTTCCACTGAGCCAATTCGGCTTTAAATCCCAACTCCAGGAAAATCTAAAAATTTACTCCAGCAGTGGGGCTCCCCCGGCACTGGATGATATATAAACTGCATGCTATGTCTAGAGAGGTACAGTGCTGGCAGTGTTACGTGCCCATCTCTACACTCCAGCACTCTCTTCCTCAGCCCAAAAACTCCAGTCCGTAGGCAGAGCCTTGGCATTATGTACAATACCAAGACATTAACCCTGCATTGTAAGCTGAGGCTGAAGTGCAACTGTTGTTGGTCTCAGCTTACAGAGGTAGCTGCATTGAAGCGATTTCAGTGCTGGAGGGACATTGCTGGAGCGAGGAGTAAGGTATTTTTCCCCTATTCCTCTACCCTCAAGACAGAACAAGCCTTTAACCTTTGTAGTTTAGAGGGCCTCAAGGCAAGGGTGGCTTTTTTTTTTTTTTTTTTAAAGTGATGGTTAATTTTTACTGAAAAAAATTGGATTTTTAAAACATTTTACCTGTAAAATCCTTTTCTTTGAAGTAAATCATGGGACACAGAGCCATAGTAGTTACTATGTGGGTTATAGGCCACCTTCAGGTGGTGACTGGCACGCCCCAAGATAAAAAGTGCACTCCCTATATAACCCCTCCCACTACTGGGAGTACCTCAAAGGAGTATACCAAAGGAGGGAGGGACCTCTGTGTCCGGTGATGTACTTCAAAGAAAAGGATTTTACAGGTAAGCTGTTTTAAAAATCCTATTTTCTTATCGTACATCATGGGACACATAGCAATAGTAGTTACTATGTGGGATGTCGCATAGCAATGCCAACTGAAGGGAGGGAGACACAACAAAAAGTAGGGCACTAAGACTAGAGGACTAATACTGCAGCCTGCAGTACCCTTCGCCCAAAGGCGGTATCCTCATGACCTTTTACACCTATTTGATAGAATCTGGTAAATATATAGACTGAAGACCAAGTTGCGGTCTTACAGATTTGAGCCATAGAGGCTTGGTGATGCACTGCTCAGGAAGCACTAACATCCCTAGAGGAGTGCGTTTTGATTTGAGAGGGTGGAAACCACCACTTAACCATGAGCTTGACCGATTACTTGTAGAATCCATTTAGAATAGTAGATTTCAATGCTGCCTGTCCTCCTCTAGGACTTTCAGGCAACATGAAAAAAAACATCCGTTTACCGAATCTGAGCAATCACCTTTAAGTAGACATTGACTGCTCTCACCACATCAAAAAAATGTAGTGATTTTTCTTCCAAAGAACAGGGTTCTGTAAAAAAAGATGGTAGAACAATATCCTGGTTTAGATAAAAACCTGATACTACCTATGGTAAAAAGTTAGGATGAGGATGCAATACTACCTCATCTTTGTGAACAAAAATATGGCTCTTTACAAGAAAGAGCAGCCAATACTGATACCCTTCTTGCAGCAGATATGGTTACCAGAAAAAATTGTTTCCAAAGGAATATGTTGTATCGGCCCAAAAAAGTCTGTTTTGTAATGCCCACAAAACTAAATTCAAGGGTCCAGGGGTTACTTAACTGGAGATTAAGCAGAGTTACCCCCTGAATAAAGTTGTGGACCAAAGAATCGAAGCAAGTGGTCATTGAAATAATTCCGATAAGACCGAGACCAGTCCTTAGAAAGCACTCAAGGCCAGCTTTATTTCTCAACCCATCTGCAGAAAGAAATCAAGGACTCTACCTAAACTTATTTCCTTGGGTGGAGCTCCTGGTCTCACACCAGGAGACATATGTTTCCCAGACTCCATAATATATAACCATGGAGGCTGGCTCTGCATAAACCAAGGTAGAAAACTACCAAACCTGACAGCCCATGCTTCTTCAGAGTGTGGGCCTCAAGAGCCAAACCGTTAAATTTATCATTTGTAAGGTAGGATGGAACTTCGGACCTTGCGAAAGAAGGTATAGCCGTGAGGGTGGGCCCTACTGCCATCTCGAAGATTTCCTGGACCCCACTGGGGGTCTCAAGAATCAACGACTTCCTTTCCTGCTTGATACTGTGAAGAAGTTGTGGATGCAGGTCAAATAGGAGGGAATGTACAAATCAGTGAGAACCGACTCCATGGAAATAGCAAGGCATCCGTTCTGCATGCTAGCAGATCCTTTATTTTTGACACAAAGTTGTCGATCTTTTTTGTTAATCCTGGACGCAAAAAGATCTATGTCTGGGATCCCTCATCCTTGATATATTGACTGGAAGATATTGGGGTGAAGGAACCTTCCAATTTTCTAGTCCTAGAATGAAAACTGCCGACAAAGTACATTGTTTTCTTCCCAAGATAGGATAAGATTTATCTTCTTCTGGGACGCACAACTTCTTGTGCCTACTAGTGATTAATATAGGCCATTGCTGTGGCATAAACAGATTGACATCTAGAAGGACAATACCTTAAACTGAATGTTCAGGCCCTCAGAACCAAGTGTTCTGCCTGAATTTTTAAAATGTTAATGGCCAAGGCCATTTCTGATCTAGGCCACTTCTTCTGGATAGCTGCCTCTTTCAGGACTGCCCCCCAACCTAAACAAAAAAGGTTGGCACATGTTGATACTATTTCCCGGGTAACTGAAAGAAAGATTTTTCCCTTCGCAGATTTGTGGATGTTAACCATGAATTGAGGCTCCGGCGCACCCAGTCTACAGCACCTGGTATTTCCAGGTGGTCTTTCATCCGGGTACTAACCAGGCCCGACCCTGCTTAGCCTCCAAGATCGGACGAGATCGAGCGCTATCAGGGTGATGTGGCCGAAGGCTTTGGAGTCAGACACATTGGGAATATAGAGCTTGAATTCTGTTTCAAGACGATAGGATACTAGAATGAGATTGAGCATAAAGAACGGCCTCGAATGAAGCCACTATCTTTCCCGATAACCTCACGCAAAGTTGAATAGGAGAAAAACATCTTGCTTCGACTACCTAGATCAGTCCTTTATGGCGCGCTGATCTTAGCCTGGGGTACAAATACCCTTTCTTGGGTGTACCTATGATCAGACTCAAGTATTTTCTTTTTGTTTTAAAGAAGATTCCTCCTAGGTTGAGAATCCGACCTAGATATTCCAGATAGTTGAATGTGGTGACCACACTTTTGGTCTAAGCGGGCTACCGACTGGTCTAACAAGAACAGATCGACTAGGTAAACCATATTCGTTATACTTTGGGCCCTCAATCTGGATAGAAAAGGAGCCAGAACCTTGTACTCGAGGTGTAGCAGCTAGACCATAAAGCAGAGCTACACACTGAAAAAGAAGATTTTCCACTTTGAAAGAAAATATTACTAGTGAGCGAGGAAATAGGCATATGGAGATATGCATCTTCATGCAAAAAGGCAAAAGGGGTATCTTTCTTTTGCTAGAAATTCTTTGGATATAACCAAAATATCCCCAGATAGTTGTCTTACTACAAAAAGGGAAGACTAGCCAGGAGCTTCTTCCATGACGCTTAGCGAAGGTGCAATCTATCATAGCAACTATTACAAACATAAAGCTGCCTCCTGCACCTGTTAAAACTGGTTTCTCAACGATTAACCAATTACTGTCAGCACAGACTGAGACACTCAACCTGTCAGAGAAAAAAAAAAGTGGGGTTTTTTAATAGGAATTCCAACCTTTTATCCATTGGATCCCTAAGTATTTGAGTAATGTCTGCCGGACAAGTCAAACTTACTCACAAAAGATATAGTAGCCTTAATTGCTGGTATACCCCGCTTAGTGAGTGAATTTTCTCTACATAGGATAAAGTGTGAAAACTTTTTAGAATGGAAAATAATGCTCATCTGGGCGATTCACCAGATACAAAAAAATTTTCCCAACAAGAATGGACAGGAAAAAGCATGCACAGCTTGAGGAGGCTTTAGCGAACCCAAAGGGTACATAAATGTGGAGCGGATCATTCAGCAAGAAATTGTACCATCAATCTTACAGATTGTGAAAGCTGACTCTCCCGCAATTGACACCTTAGAAGAGGAGTCAGCCTCACCACGGTTGCTCAGTCTGAGGGTCTTAGGAAAATGGGAGAGAACCTGTCGCATCTTGACCATACTGGGATGCGATTAAAGTCACTAAACTTCTTTTAAAAACCTACCATGGCTGAGTAAAAAGAGTAAAATGAACAGGGGCTGCAATGTTGAAAAAGTTGCAAACATTTCATGGTCCCGATGCTCACACTGACCAGCCACCCCCTCTCAGGGGAGGATGCCATTTGAAGAGTAGGATTTCCAGAGTTTGAGGGAGACCCTTTTTAGCTCCTTTTTTGGAGGTGTTTCAACCCTCCCCCCCTTCTGAATATAGCCCGATGCACAAAGCAGAGGTACTACCAGAAGAAATCGCATCCATTGCTTGAGAAATAGTCAGCCACTGCTATTGATGCACGCTCAGATTGAGGCAAGAGTAAATGTGTCAAGAATGCTTGTGTCACCAACCTCTTTCATGCCCCTCTATGCTCTTGTGTCCCTCCGCAGCTTGCAGCAATAACACTAGTGCTTTTAAAAACACTCTTTCCTGCGCTGGGCACTGAAGGATGCAAACTCTGCCCCCTCTCCTCTCTGTCAAACAGAGTTTTCCCGCATGAGCACGGGCTCTGATCCTATGGGATCTTATAGAGAGGGGAAAAAAGGTGAGGAGAGCCTGGAAGCCCCCCGGGTAGTGCTTAGTGCTTCCTCTTGAAGAGGGGTAGCAAACAACACAGGTGAGGGCGTCTGGTGGGGAGGAAAACCCCCCCAGACTTACCGGGGGTCTGATGCTGCTGGAGGAAATCGAAGCTGCTGCTCCAGACACAACATGAGCTCTCTGGAGGAAGCGTGAGCAGGCATGTGCTCTATACAGCCAAGTAGTGACACATAAGCACGACAACATTTACTAACTTAAAGGAGACATTCATAAGAAAATTCAAAAATTTCTTAGAAAAACTCCACTAATCTTTCCCGCCGCAGGGTTTTCTGTTGTAAAACCAACAGACCCGATCTTCACCCTTCACGGTGGGTTCCGTTAAACCTTCAGGAGTCGGGGATCCTCGAGGAAACCCACAATTCTGGACCTGTAATAGCACCACCGCCAGTAAAACTTTATGGCCATACCACCAAAAGTACTCGATCCTGGGGTCCAGGCTCTCTAAAAAAAGAGGCCCGGGTACCATTCAATTCGGCCTAAAAGACACTTTGAATGGATCCGGCTGCATGGCTAGCCCCAGCAAGGATTGCTCCAGTGGAGTTCAGCACAACACACCTTAACTCCTGACCAACACCGTAGATACTGGGGAAAAAAACGGAGATACTCCCAGTAGTGGGAGGGCACTTTTTATCCTAGGGCATGCCAGTGTCCATTACCTGAAGGTGGTCTATAACCCACACATAGTAACTACTATGGCTCTGTGTCCTGTGATGTACGGTAAGAAAAGACTTTACAAACATGTTACACTTACCTGCCCTGTGTAGTGGGATTTGCACAGGGCAGCCTGGATCCTCCTCTTCTTGGGGCCCCTCCCTCCTGTTAAGCGCCCCCCACAGCAAGCAGCTTGGTATGGGTGCACATGAGCCAAGTCACAGTTCCGTGAACATTCAGACATGGAGCTGAGGCCCAGGCACCTCTCTCTCCTGATTGGCTGACTGGCAACAGCGGGATGTAATGCCACTGCTGCTGTGTCTCAGCCAAACAGGAGGCAGAGTCTCGGATGGCAGGGACACTCGTGGAAATCACTGGACAGATATGGGGCTCCGGTAAGTATTAAGGAAGCTGCTACACACAGAAGACTTTTTATCTTATTGCATAGAATGCATTAAAATGAAGAAAAAAACCTTCTGAATTTACAACTCCTTTAATATTCCTAGAGTTGGGCTTTATAAACATAGTAGATACAATCATAAGAATAGAATGCTTAATTCCACAAAAGATATTGAGGACTTCTGCATAACTGAATGGAAAGACAAATGCTACATACCTAGTATAGAAATAGCATGTAGTCTTGCTTGTACTGCTTGTAATCTCTTCTTGTGATTAGAAAAACCATGTGCCAGTCGTATGTGGGTGAATAAAAGCATCTACACAGTAAAGGAATTAAAAAAAAAAAAAAAAAAATTTAACAAAAAACAAACAAACATTCTCAAAACAAACATCAGAACTATGCTTAAGAAGTTTGGGATTTAGAAGAAGAAAAAAAAAAAAAGACTCACCAAGGTGGATGCAGCATCAATCTGATGCTGCATCTGTTCCCTGTCGGCTCTGCACGGTGAACAAAGATCAAAGATCCCTGATCGCTCAGTTCTCAGCATTCTTTTAGCAGCGAGCCAGGGACAGTCAGTCTCCGCCTCTTTGCTCTGCCCCTCCCGCACTCACTGGAGTGGCCTCTTTAGGCTTAAAACTAGTCACAGGAGTGCAGAATTAACTGTACTTCTGTGACCCATAAGGGAAACATAGCTAAAATAGCTTTGGCTATACTTCTCCATTAAATTAGCAATCCCCGGTCCCAAGCAAAGCTGGAGCCTATCCAAGGAATAATCGCTGACATTAAGTTTCATCTGTAACAGGTGCAACTTGGCGTCAATCTGAAAAATCAATAGGGTCATCTTACACATGCTATGTGGTCCTGGGAAGACTTTCATTCCCAAAGTGTTCACAGCAGGGGTAAGCAACCTGGGACCCTCCAGCTGTTGTGGAACTACATTTCCCATGAGGCATTGCAAGGCTGGCAGTTACACTTACTCCCAGAGGCATGATGGGACTTTTAGTTCTTCAACAGCTGAAGGGCCCCAGGTTGCCTACCCCTGGTTTAGAGAAATCAATTTGCTGAAATTTAAATGCCACAAGCCAAGGAGAAAGAACGATACCAATTTTCTGAAAATACATTCTACCTGTTTGTCCTTGGGAATGCTGTGCAATTTAGTGAGGGACTCCATGATCTCTGAGGGACTTTCAGAAATCTAGAAAGCAAAAGCACTCATTAATATCAGGTATTACAATTGTAGTCTCTTGACAGAAGCTACACAAAGTTCTGGTTTGTTACCTTATCAAGTTCTTCTATGTGTATATAATGTAGTGTGTTACTGGACGTCTGAAACAAGATAAAAAAATATTATCCTCATATTTTTCATCTGCTAAAACAAGCTATACACCAAAGCAAGCAAAATCTAGAGAACAACCAGAGACTAACCCTTTTTTCAACTTTCACTTCGGACCCGGGTTCTGCATAAAATTCAAAATGTAGAGTGGTGGCGCTGGGGGGATATTTCTATAGAAATACACGATAAAAAGATTACAAAAATAAAATCTAGAACATGAGCGTGGCTGAATTATAATTGTACTAATATATATATATATATATATATATATATATATATATATATATATATATTTTTTTATATATATATATATATATATATATATATATATATATATATATATATATATATATATATATATATATATATATATATATATATATATATATATATATTTTTTTTTTTTTAAATAAATATAAAAAATACCCTCCTCTGATGTGCATTCACATGCACAGGACAGGGTCTATTTTTGTCCATTTACACATTAAAAAGGAGGTCATCAAGATTGACAGAAATGGCAGGCTATTCCAATGCCGATTCTAAAAATGTTAAAGTATAACTAAAGGCTAATTTTTTTTTCCCCCCAATTTGGATAGAGCGTAGAGGGTTTAGAATACTTCTCAGTTTTTATTGCCGTCTGTGACCCCATTAGAGAGATTCACCCTCTCGATTTGTCCTGTTAACCAATATCATTGAAAGTGAAAGTAAAAGAAAATCCCAAATTTTGGGTTGTCCCTAGAAAAGTAAGAGGGGAAATCTTCCAAATGGGGACACTAGTACTGGTGACCTGGGGGTCCCCAAGAAATTCCATTAATTTGCAGGGATTTCCTCTCACTTCCTGTTTGACTATGGGACACAGATGGCGAAAAAAAAAAAAAAAAAAAAAAAAAAAAAAAAATCTGACAGGGGTTATAACTCTTCCTTACTATATCCAAAATGAAAAAAAAAAAAAAAATGTTGCCTATAGTTCTACTTTAATTTGCCAAATGGGCAAATGTTTATGACTGAGAAATTGGGTTATCTGAAGGTGTCTGATAATCACATGAATATTCCAAGTAGCCTGTCATCTACACAGTCTGACCTCTGTTGTGCTATGGGATCCAATAAATGCTAATCTCTCTCTAAATCAACAGGAGGAGGCTAAGATTCGAACCGTGTATGTACAAGCTGAATGTACCAAGTTGATCGATCAACTCGGGCACAACCAGCATGCAGGGTTTTACCTGTGATTATCAATAGCAGCTGCTATAGCTGCTAGCAGGGACGACTTTCCCCACTAGAAGTCAATGGCCCGGAAGGAGGGAGTCCCGTATCAACACTGTCTGTGTAGATGGGGGAATCCAGTGAATGTCTTTACTGCAACCAATGGCTGTAGTAAAGAAATAAGCTCCGTATATGGTGGCCTTATTAATCACTCATACACAAACATAGTATTCACTTCATTCATTTTCCTTCAGCTCATTATTTTTGGTAAATATGTACCGTAGCATAAATAGTTCATATTTACCATTTCCAGCCAGAAGGTGGCATCCACTCTTTTTAGACAAACCATAAATGAAATCACTGAATTTAGAGTTTTTCCTAAAATAAATCTCCCCACCTCCCAGAGCCCTGGCATCCTGGTCTAATACCCTTGTTCACATTCCACATTTGCATCACAGTCTCATTCATTCCCAAGGATGGACATGTATCCAAGTCAGCCTCCAGTAGTAGCTCTGAGTACAATTTACTCAAAGAATCAATGCATGAAGTATTGTAAGGAGGCAGATGGAACCATGATGGAACAGAGATTGAAAAGGTAAATGTTAGAGCAGGTTGCCTGCACTTGGGGTGGATAAATATTTAAAAAAAAAAGTAAAAACTGAGCATAGGTGAGATTGTCCTTGAAAGCAAACCTAAAGCAGACAGAATAACTAGAAAACTATACAATTTTGGTTTTCTGAACTCTCCCCATACGTAGTCATTTCTAAACACGCCTCTAAAACACTTATGTATAGACACCAAATAGAAAAAAAAAAAAACAAAACAAAAAAAACACTGCTTGTTTTACATTCAATTCCTGGTTTGCTGGGCAAACCATCATTGAACTGAGTATACAGTATTAATGGCTTTCTATTTTTACCATTTGAATGTTGACAGCAGTTTTATTATTATGCCTTATTATACTAAATGGTGTGGTGATGGCCACAGAAAGCAATCACTTTTTCCTCCCAGTCAGTTCACTTTACATATCTTTCAGATAGACCAGCTTGAAATATATGTATCTGCAGTAAAGATCTTACCGACATCTGCATGTCTTTGCAGCATTCCGCAAGACCAAAGCCGTTTTCCTTCCCTCCCCAGCTCTGAAACAAACAAGATGCAGAACAAGTAAGTAGTCAACGTTTTTTTCCCTCTATGTACATTAATGCTATGTGAACATAGGTTACACAAGGAGCTCACCTCAGCTAGATGCTGGAGTCGCGATAATAACGGCGTTCTCTTCTCGGAAGCCAAACGTGTGATATAATTAGATCTTTTACTGAAGACATAGAGAAGGTTTAGCACAGCTAATACCACTTGCATGTCAGAAGAGGCGAGCAATGTTGTTAAGTGCTGAGGACAAAAAACAAAAAACAGTGTCAGTATATTTAACACATTTTCTGTTAGCCTTTATAACGTAACTGGAAAAACTGTAGCATTTTTCTGCAATTGAGACAGTCTCTCATGCACCAAAAATTTCTGTATTTGTGCCCATTGAACCTGCAATCCTGAGGAAGACTTTTGGAATGGGTTGCAATAAATTTACAATGCATAATCAAAAAAGTTTAGGGACAGTTTTGATGGTGTCACAATGCTACTTCAGAGCAGCTTGAAGGGGAAATGTATGAATTAGCTGCCATATATAGAAAATACTGGTTCTTGTTGTGCTCTGCCCTCCATTTACTCCACACTTAAAATGATGGAAGCACTCCTTACTGCACACAAGTGCTCCAGGTCATTGAGAAATCTGTATAATAATCACAGTTCCTCCTGTTGTGTATAAAAATGAAGGAGTGTGTTAGAGCAGTATTAAAGGGGTTGTAACGTCAGAAGGTTTTCTTTTTATCTTCATGCATTCTATGGAGCACAGAAGAGGGACCCGAGAAGAGAAGGATCTAGGCTGCTCTGTGCAAATCCACTGCACAGGGCACGCAAGTATGACAGGTTTGTTATTTTTATATAAAACACAAGACTTTACAATCACTTTAAATCCAAAAGCCAACATTATATTGCAGCTTACCAATTATTAGATGTGATGGCTGCATTAGCTTCTTTTTAGGCTTCCTTCTATTTTCATCTGGTGATCCAGCCAGTTTTTCAATAGCAAAGCCCCCTCTCAGTTACAGGAATGATACAGACCATTTAAACACCGACAGGTGATTTCTCCAAAAAACGGAAAAAACTGTTTGCTTTAACAGATTAAAAAGTATTAGCTGGAGTCCAGCTTCAATTTGTTTGTGTATTTAATTCTGCTAGTACTTCTAACTCTGCCCCCCCCGACTAAAAGTGCTATTGCCACCTGTGCTCACTTATCTAAAGTGCAGTTTGTGTAATACAGGAGATGCATTACTGGCCAGATCATCAAGGGGCAAAAAAAAAAAAAAAAGCCTAAAAAAAGAAAATATAACTACAACAGCCACTACATCTAATGATTGCAATAGATTACATTTTTGATTTTGGGCTTAATACTGCTGTCACTAGAAAACACTGGCTGGGCTGCATAGAGGTTGTAGGAAGTCCCGGGAGAGGTAGATGGTGCACTGCAATAATTCTTGCGAGATATTTCCCAGTCTGCCCATACCAGAAAAGCAACAGATTTTGTAGAAAACACCTTAGGATGCTAAATCTGAGTGCATGCAAACCTAGCACTGGCCAGCGTTATGGAGCCAGTTCACTGGTGTTATGCATGCAACATCAACCAGAAGTACCAATTATATTTCTTGGGGCTCCAGTGGCAAATTGCTGCTGCAGGGAAATTAAGATGGCAGCTTTTGGCACTTCCTATAAAAAGGCAGCAATAAAATATACATCCTCAACCAGAGTGAAAACGTTAAGAAAATCTGTCACAATTTTGACAGTGATCCCCTTGCCGTTTTTTTTCTTCCTGTCCAGGATGCATTTGCCAAAAAAGAGGAGATTGGAAATCCCCTCAACGACAACACTAAGCATTTAAAACTAGACAGAAATCTGCTTCTATCCCTTCCTTTCTCTATATTAAAAAAAAATAAATAAAAAAAATAAAACAAGGGTTTAATTCTCATACAAGGCACAAAACAAGCTTCAAAAAAATTTGCTTTTTAGCAATTCTATGAAATGGAGAAAAGGACCATTCAGAAGTCAATCTAGTCAGCTGGCAGAGATATTCTCATGCCTCAATATCAGACACTACAAAGTATTCAGTTTAAGATTTTGCTGCATGAAAAAGATTTCTCAGTAGTGACACCAAAGTAGCGTGCCAACTGACCTGTGAGTGATAAAAGTTTGTGCAAGATACAACAGAAGATTGAAAGCGACATATGATGCAGGAACATGTGAGTTCCATAATTTGTGGTACTTCAATACTGTATTGGATAGCACAGATTGTGAACATATACTACGTACGTATGCTCTGTTTTGCTAAGCTAAACATCCAAAGACTTTGGCTGCTTTCACACTGTGGCGTCGGCGGTAAAGCGCCGCTATGTTTAGCGGTGCTTTACCATCGTTTTTGGGGAGGTTTTCGGCCACTAGCGGAGGTTAAAACGACCCGCAAAGCGGCGATGCCTATTCATTTCAATAGGCAGGAGTGGTTTAGGACACGGCTCCTTCAGCGCTCCAAAGATGCTGCTTGCAGATGTTTTTTTTAACGTCCTGCCAGCGCATCGCCTCAGTGTGAAAGCACTCAGGCTTTCGCAATGAGACTTCAGGGGAGCCGTTTTTTCAGGCACTTTACAGGTGCCATATTTAGCCCAAAAGCGCCTAAAAAAAAAAAACGCCTCAGTATGAAAGGGGTCTTACGAAAGTCTTTTGGGAAACGCTATACAATGAAAACATACCTCAATGGAGCTATAGAGATGCCGAGAGAAGCTGTATTCAATAAGTAGAGCAGTGAAGTTGAGAACTGCCAGCAGAAGTGCTTTAAGCTGCTCCTTCTCAGGTCTGTCACACACCAGCATCCAAGACATATTCTCCACAGTCTGCCCAGCATCTGCTAGGATCCCATCAAAGCGATCCAACAGGTCCACCCAGTGATAGAGCTCACACTACAAATAAAACAGAAATTAATGAACTGGTAAAGATCAAATTTGATTCTTCTAAAATGTTTTTTTTTTAATCTAGTTTAGTTAAGTTAGTTGCATATCAAAAGACATTGTGCAGTGTACAACCACACTAGGACAAAACTTAAAATCAAAGGATTCAAAATTCATCTTCACCTAATTTACATTACAGCTTTTAATCAGCAACATACAAGTCATGAATGAATCTACCGAGAGGAAAGGTAAAGGAGGGAGGTAATGAAAAAAGAAAATGGGGGAGAAAGCAGGTAAAGAAACAGTAGTGGGGGAACCTCTCAGATGCAAAAAAATTAGTCAAAAATTACTGGTTGTAAGTGCTAGAAGCACAAAACCATGCAAGAAACCTGAAATAACCACATGGATGCTACACTGGACCAAAACGAAAAAGTGTTTTTAGAGATTTATTTACCCTAATGCTTTTTCTGCGTTAAGGTAAAACACCTTTTGTACACAAGATATTCTCCCCCCCCCCCCCGTTAACTTGGCTGAACCTTATCTTGACCCAGTGATGTGCCTGGGAGTAGTGCCTCTCTCACCCCTCACTGGACATGGACGCAGCAGTGGGAGGCATTGGCCTCCGCTGCTGTCAATCACAGCCTATGAGGCGAGAGCAGAGATGGGGCTGAGCTGCACTGTGTAGGTCTATGGACACACAGCATGTGGCTTGGGATTGTGTCCCCATAGAAAACAGCTTGCTATGGGGACACTTGGTATGGGGGAAGAGCCATGAGTGCAGACAGGGGACACCAGAAGGTGAGGATCGGGGCTGCTCTGTGCAAAGTCATGGCACACAGCAGGTAAAGTATGACATTTGTAATTATAAAATAAAAACATGTTTACCTTTACAATCGCTTTAACCACTTACCGACCGGCCACTGTATATATACACGTCATTACTTTGAAGATAGATATCTCGGTAACGGCAGCAGCTGCTGCCACAACCGAGGTATCCATCTTTAGAGCCAGCGGTTCTGTGTATGATAAAGGTGCTCTCTGCGGCGGATTCGCCGCGAGATCACAGTTATCGGCGGCGGTAGAGGTGCACACCCCCTCCCGCCGCTTAGCGGAGCCGTCGATAGCGGCGGAGGCTATCGGGTCCTCTCACTTCCTAGGTATAGAGACGAGTGAGGCTAAGATGGCCCCCACCCATCCATAACATAGAAGGGCGTTAAAGTCCAAATATGAGATCTGAGGACTTTTTGACCCCAGATCTCATATTTAAGAGGACCTGTCATGCTTTTTTCTATTACAAGGGATGTTTACATTCCTTGTAAATAGGAATAAAAGTGATACAAATTTTTTTTTTTTTTTTTAAGTGAAAAAATAAAGTAAAATAAATAAGAAAAAATATTTTTTTTTAAAGCGCCCTGTCCCGACAAGCTTGCACGCAAAAGCAAACACATATGTGAGTAGCGCCCGCATATGAAAACGGTGGTCAAACCACACATGTAAGGTGGCGCCGTGACCAGTAGAGCAAGAGCAATAATTCTAGCCCTAGACCTCCTCTGTAACGCAAAACATGCAACCTGTAGAATTTTTTAAACGTCGCCTATGGAGATTTGTAAGGGTAAAAGTTTGACGCCATTCCACGAGCGGGTGCAATTTTGAAGCGTGACATGTTGGGTATCATTTTACTCGGCGTAACATTATATTTCACAATATAAAAAAAAAAAATTGGGCTAACTTTACTGTTGTCTAATTTTTTTATTCAAAAACGTGAATTTTTACCAAAAAAAAAAAGTGCGCTTTTAAGACAGCTGCGCAAATACGGTGCAAAAAAAAAGTATTGCATTGACCACCATTTTATTCTCTAGGGTGTTCGAAAAAATAATATATAATGTTTGGGGGTTCTAAGTAATTTTCTAGCAAAAAAACCCTGTTTTAAACATGTAAACACCTAAAATGCAAAACGAGGCTGGTCCTTAAGTGGTTAAAGCAATTTGTAACAGGTCATGAGATTTATCACCATTTAAAAATAAATATTGATTGATCGCATACCTTTCCAATATTCCATGTTTTGATCTGCTGTAGCTCGAGCAGAAGTTGCTCATCTGTGCAAACTTTCAACTTGTCAATCAGAGACCTGCAATCGGCAGGCTGTAGGGAAAACGGATACAAGAAAAATATAAGTAGACAATGTAAAATAATTTGATTAAGCTTTATTTCTCAGGTATCAGATTACTGCAGTGCTGCTAGCAACATTCTATCCTGAGGGGGAAGAGGTTAGGCAGCAAATAAGTGTAAAACTCATTTTACCTTTCAGAGTTTAAACAGAGTTATGTTAAATATAAGGAAGCTACTATGGCTGATGGGGTGAAGACCACCTTAGCCATCACCTTTGATGATAGAATGCACAGTCCTTCTTAGCTTCTAATATTAAAGTGTTACTAAACCCAGGACCCTGCATTCACTATATTTGGTCTCCCACAATACACGGAAATGCAATAGTTTGGTAAATATAAACTAGGGGTCGACCGTTTTTTCAGGGCCCATACTGATGCTTCGGCTGCCTTTCAGGCCGATAGCTGATATCAGGTGTGCCCATATTCTGTAGATTAAAAAAAAAAAACACTGAAAAAATAGAGTTTCAATCACTTTTATTGCCGTCACAAGGAATGTAAACATCCCTTGTGACAGTAATAGGAAGTGACAGGTACTCTTTATGGAGGGATCTGGGGTCTAAAAAAACCGCAAACCCCTCCTTTGCACCTGAAAGTATTCAAAACGTCAAGATCAGCATTTTTGAATACTTTCTATTTTTTAAAACTGGCTCCTTTAAGATGCCAGTAATCTGGAAGGGATGTCATGACATGGCTTCCGGGTTACTAGATCTTCAGCTTTGTTTGAATTGCTATTACAAGAAAGCCGACCGTCCGCTCTAAAGAACAATCCCTTGAAGCAATATTGAGAAGATCGGTAAGTTTGTGACCGATTCTTCTTCTTCAAAAAAAAAAGTGAATATCGGCCGCACCGATAATCGGTCGACCCCGAATATAAACTGCTAAATACCTTTTCTCATCAGCAGTTAGAGCAGTCGTGTGACGTTTATGCGTGTCTGGTTAAGGTTAGCAGGAGGAGTTTTCCTTCTCTCACGAATATCCTATGAGAATGCAGGACCCCCGACCCAAAGCATTGTGATCCATTGTCTAAGGCAATGCTCACCCAATGAACTAGGTGTACGTTCTATAACATTCACCCTTATCCAATCATTTTACAGCCACTGACCTAGAGCAAGATGTGCATATCAAGAGTTGGTGCACCTAAAATGTACAGGCTTATTCCACGATGGCATCTCTCTCACAAGTAGAGAAGGAAAAATAGGGACGACAGCCTTAGAACATGTACCTACAAAGCTAAATATGCTAGTTTACTCTAGTGGAAGATTAGGTTATGTAGGACCCATTAGTACAAGAACTGTGCTGGCCAGTTAGTAGTGAGGCAAGCAAAGTTAGAATTTACACTATAGTGATATAAAAATCATGTGTTACAGTGTAGTTTATGTCTGCCACATTGCACTACACGGTGTGCTGTGCATTTAATATATGCACAGTTGTAGGGCCTGTGTTGATGGCATCATTTTGGATAGGCTAATATTCAGAAACCATTGACAGTTGCATATGACCTTCTTTTGACCTCCTTCAAGCAAGTTTTGCATTTCCATGGACCCGTATGAAAATGGACATGAAGAAAAACCTATTAACACAGGTCCCCAATATGGTAGGTGGTAGGGCTTAAGTGTACCTAACATGTACTCTCTTACAACACCACAGGAAGGCTAAATAATTAAAGGAAAAATTATATATTTTCACAAATACTCACTGCCTCTGTTGGCGTCTTCTTCAGCTTTGTCCTGTCCACCTTCATTTTCAGATTTTTTTTTTTATTCCTTCAGCTGCACAGCAGAGAAAAAAAAATATTTGGAACTGAAAACGATGGCATTCAACATACATGTTAACAAAATGGATTAAAAAACAAACAAAAAAAAAAAAAAAAAAAAAAAAACTACATACATATTTTAGAGCTGCACGATTCTGGCCAAAATGAGAATCACAATTCTCACGGTGTAACATCTTTCACATTATAGAAAAAAAACAAAAAACAAAAAGAACAAAAAAAAAAAAACATTATAGAAGTAATTTTCTAGCAAAAAATGATTAACTTGAAACCAGCAAATGTAAGAAAAAGGTGTTAATGTTTAAGTGGTGAAGCTTCCCTCATTTACATACTGAAGTGTATTCCTTTGATCTAAAGGACAAATTGTTACAATGTTTATACTTAGTTCCCCAGCTGAAAATGTTGATTCTTTTGACTGCTGTGGCTTCAGCTGAGCAGAGAATTCTCTGCATAGAAAAAAAGAAAATTGGGAAAATACTTTGTCAAGATCCCGGGGGTGGGCGATAACGATTCTTAACGATTAATCGTGCAGCTCTAATCTGTAACTTTCAGCAACAAAGTAGTCACCAGAAGTACATGCATAAAAAGAGTATACCTTTATCTATAGGAGTGGGAGGGATATAAAAGGCCATATAACTGACATCCTGGGAATACATTCTTGTCTGGAGTTCTATTTAGGCTGCTTTCACACTGCTCCGTTGCAAAACCGCGGTAAAAACAAATGCATTTTTGCTGCATTTTGCACCTGTGAAAAAAGGACTCCAAAAACACAACCTCAGGTGTGTTTGACACGGTTTCCCATTCATTTCAATGGGGATGTGTTTTTGGTGCTGTTCTTTTACCACCAAAAATGCAGCATGCAGGACTTTTAAAAACACAACAGTACTGCAACTGGCCAGTGTAAAGAGCTCCAGAGGTTTAAATGGTCATGCATTGAAAAACTGATCAGCGTGAAAGCAGCCCTAGGCATATGGATAAAAAAAAAAAAAATAATAATAATAACAATTCCATAATTACCATTAGCCTTTTGTAAGATTAAACTGCAACAATGTAGGAGGTAAAACCCAAATGAAACCTACTCTAGCTGGATCCAGCAGGGCACGAGAAAGGAGAAGAAAACTGCATTGAAAGACTGCTGCAAGGCTGCAAGTGTCGTCCAGAAAACTCAAGGAACCAGGGACTCTGCAGGAAGATACACTCAGGATGCAACAACTAGAAAAACAGAGGGGGGTAAAAAAAAAAAAAAAAAAAAAAAAAAAAAAAAAAATCTCATTAAAACACCATTGCTGCTCAAAAGTAAGTAGAAAAAACATTACCAGCTTAGAATTCATTCTTTATATGGGTTTTCTTAACCAAACCCTGCCCAGCCTATAGCAAAATGAGGGCCGGGCGGTGGCTCTTCGGTCCTGAACGGACTTCATACGACGTCCAACAGAACAAGCCAATCGTGCCCGCCTCCAGAGGCGTACAGCATGTTGATCAGTGCTGCTCCGTCAGACCGCATCTCCAAACATGGTGAAGAGCCTATGACATGGGCTCTTTACCATGTGATCAGCTGTGTCCAATCACAGAATTACTAGAAAGTGCAGGTTACCGTCTTTCCTCTATTCACGCTGACAGGGCGTGGGGTTGGGGGGGATCTGCACTGATTATCAGTGCAATGATTATCAGTGCAGCCCCACCAGTACCCACCTGTGATGCCTGTCAGCACCCATTAGTGCTGCATATTAGTACCTATCAGGGCTCGTCAGTGACAGAGAAAACGTGTACAATTTTTGAACAAAAACAAAAGAAAAAACTTTCGTCTTTTTTCATTTGTTCAGCAAAAAACAAAAAACCCAGTGGTGATCAAATACCACCAAAAGAAAACTATTTGTGGGACAAAAATGATAAAAATGTCATGTGTACAGTGTAGCACGACCGCGCAATTTTCATTCAATGTGTTACAGCGCTGAAAATTGGCCTGGGCAGGAAGGGGGTGAAAGTGCCCGGTATTGAAGCGGTTAACCACTTCCCTACCCGCCTATAGTCAAATGACGCCCACAGATGGGATCTTCCATCCTGGGTGGACGTCATATGACGGCCTCGGGTTCCCGGCCGCCTAGGGGGCGCGGGCGTGCGCCGCTCGGGACCAGTGCGTGTGCCCGGCGGCCGCGAAGTCCGCCGGGAATCCGCGATTGCCCGTTAACCAGGCCGGACCGTGGATCTCTGTGTGTAAACACAGAGATCCACGTCCTGTCAGCTCAGAGGAGAGCGATCTGTGTTCCCAGAACGGAGGAACACTGATCGGTCTCCTCCCCTTGTACGTCCACGCCCCCTACAGATAGAAGCATTCCCTAGGAAACACATTTAACCCCTTCACTGCCTGTCACATTTACACAGTAATCAATGCAATTTTATAGCATTGATCGCTGAATAAATGTGAATGGTCCCAAAAATGTGTCAAAAAAGTGTCCGATGTGTCCGCTATAATGTCACAAAAAAAAAAAAAAATGCAATCGCCGCTATTACTAGTAAAAAAAAAAAAAAGAAAAAAAATATTTTTTTTTAAAAAAATGCCATAAATCTATCCCATATTTTATAGATGCTATAACTCTTGCGCAAACCAATCAATATACGCTTATTGCGATTTTTTTTACCAAAAATATGTAGAAGAATACGTATCGGCCGAAACTGAGGAAAAAATTTGTTTTCTAAAAAAAAAATTGGGATATTTATTATAGCAAAAAGTAAAAAATAGTGTTTTCAAAATTGTCGCTCTTCTTTTATAGCGCAAAAAATAAAAACCGCAGAGGTGATCAAATACCACCAAAAGAAAGCTCTATTTGTGGGGGGAAAAAAGGACGTCAATTTTGTTTGGGTACAACGTCGCACGACCACGCAATTGTCGTTTAAAGTGCGACAGCGCTGAAAACTAAAAATTGGTCTGGGAAGGAAGGGGGTGAAAATGCCCGGTATTGAACCGGTTAAAACCAACTCCAGCTTTTTTTTTTTTTTTATTACTATTATTGTAAATCCATTCTTTATGCTATTCTGTTGAAAAAAAAAAAAAAAGTTATGGCGTATCTCTTGGGCCTGCAATAGACTGTGATCCCAGTATAATCCTGCAAATAACGCTGCTCACCCCCAACTTTATTGATGTTTTATGAAGCACTGAAGAAAGTCCACTGATGGTTAATATCAAAGTGACACCAAATTCACATTTTTGATTAATTAAATGCAATATATCTAAACATAAATAGAATGCCATCTTTCCCTTTGTTTCATCTCTCAAATTTCTGCTATTCTCAGGCTTCCTGTGTAAGGCTGGCCACATTCATTCTTTAAGTGAGCATAGCTCCCCTTTAATTCTCACCGACTACACATTCAGCCCTATGGGTATTGTAGTACGCATTGAGCGGAGCAAGTCAATTCTCGCTCTACACTAATAAGGTACATCACCGAAGGGTTTTCTTGCGTTTAGAAATTATATTAATAAATAGAGATCTCTCTCATATATATATATATATTTTTTTTTTTTTAAATAGCCAAAAATTTTAAACATCTAAATGTGAGTTACCGCGTTTGGTGCTTGAAATGCCTGTAAATACAGCTTCTGAACGCATTTTTTTTGCGTTCCAAAAATGCCTCTAAACTAAAAATGCCTCTAAACGACTGTGAAGCTCTGTTCACACTGCTTTGCTGTGAATTTGTTCCTTTTTTGTCCTGTGTGAGGTGCACAAATTTACTGCGAATTTCAGGAGTTGGACATAGCTGTTATTGATATTCCAAACCAATGGAATCATAAAAAAAAAAAAAACCCACCACAACTTCCTGTGTACTACCCGGTTTTTGTGGAGAGTAGTTTAGTGGAATTTGCACATATGTGAACCATCAATGCGATTCAAGAACGATTTACATTGATGTCTATGGAGACTAAATTCGCAACGCAGTAAACTCGCACAAGACCCTTTTTTGCATCGCATTCGTAGAGGAATTGCAACGCATGTATGTGAATAACCGTCATTGAAAACAATGACTTTAAGGATGACATGCGAATTTAAATGTGTTTGGCGCATTGCATTCGTTATTAACTCACATCAGTGTGAACCGGGCCTAAAGGACTGTACATGGACAGATGAGATAACAGAGGAGAGTTCAGGTGCAGTACAAAAAACAAAACACCCAACTGCTCCTAAAACGTCCGTTTACCAGCAGCAGTGTACGAGGCCAAAGCATTCTGTACATTTATATTCAAATTAGATTTGGGAAGGAAAGCGGGAGGAACTAGGAGGAGTGATTTTCAGGCACACATACGAACAGTTTAGAAGCACATTTTTAAGCATTTTACATGTGTATTGAAGAGCTTCAGGCATTTTTCCTTTAGAAAAATGTGTGAAGTTTGGTTTTCATCAACACATATATTATTTCCGTGTTCCTTAAGCGAGCGCCTTCTCTTCATACGTATATCAATACAACAAAAAACATCTCCCTTTTTAAGTGCCAGACGAGGCAAGGAGACCATGGACGGGACTTTGTGCCACCGAGAAATACCACACAAAATTATAAAATAATCAATTTTTCCACCATACAGATAAAAACCGTTAAGTACAAAATATGATTAAAAGCAATAAATTCACGTATATAATTTGTCTTGCAGTAATAAGGCGTACAGGCCCAACCTTTCAGGAAAAGGAGTTCACTTCTTTAGGAGCCACACCCTCAGGCTCGATTCACACAGGGGCAACACGACTTCAACGCGACTTTGCAACGCGACTTTAACCCGACTTCAACACGACTTGTGGATCCGACTTTCAATGAACGGGGATCCGACTTGGATCCCCGCCACTGTGTTTGGTATGAATCTTTAGGGGGAACTCCGCGCCAAATTTTAAATAAAAATCCGGCATGGGTTCCCCCCCAGGGGCATACCAGGCCCTTGGGTCCGGTATGGATCTTGAGGGGAACCCCCCTACGCCGAAAGGACGGCGTGGGGGGTCCCCCCAATCCATACCAGACCCTTATCCGAGCACGCAGCCCGGCCGGACAGGAATGGGGGTGGGGACGAGCGAGCGCCCCCCCCTCCTGAACCGTACCAGGCCGCATGCCCTCAACATGGGGGGTTTGGTGCCTTGGGGGAGGGGGGCGCGCTGCGGCCCCCCCACCCCAAAGCACCTTGTCCCCATGTTGATGAGGACAAGGGCCTCTTCCCGACAACCCTGGCCGTTGGTTGTCGGGGTCTGCGGGCGGGGGGCTTATCGGAATCTGGGAGCCCCCTTTAATAAGGGGGCCCCCAGATCCCGGCCCCCCACCCTATGTGAATGAGTATGGGGTACATGGTACCCCTACCCATTCACCTAGGGGAAAAAAGCGTCAATAAAACAAACAGTACACAGGTTTTTTAAAATAATTTATTAGGCAGCTCCGGGATCTTCTTCCGACTTCGGGGGTCCTCTTCCGACTTCTGGGGTCTCTTCGCCGTCTCCTCCCGGTGTCCGCATCTTCTGCCGGCTCCTCCGCTATCTTCTGCAGCTCAATTGCTAGCGGTGGTCCGGACTTCTGCCTTCTTCTTTTCTTCCAGAGATGTTGACACGACGCTCTCTCCAGCTGGAATGGTCTCTGAACGCTCCGCAACAGACTTATATAGGCGGTGACCCCGCCCCCTTATGAGGTCACTGTCCCAGGGCATGCTGGGGCTGTGCCGTCATAAGGGGGCGTGGTCATCACCCGGTGACCACGCCTCCTAAAACGTCACAGACCCAGCATGCCCAGGGACTGTGACGGCATAAGGGGGCGGGGTCACCGCCTATATAAGTCCCTTGCAGAGCGCACAGAAACCATTCTGGCTGGGGAGAGCGTCGTGTCAACATCTCTGGAAGAGAAGAGGGAAGAAGATGATCCAGAGGTCCGGACCACCGCTGGCAAAAGAGCGCCAGAAGATAGCGGTGGAGCCGGCAGAAGATGCGGACACCGGGAGAAGACGCCGGAGAGACCCCCGGAGTCGGAAGAAGATCCCGGAGCTGCCTAATAAATTATTTTAAATACCTGTGTACTGTGTTTTTTATTGACGCTTTTTTCCCTAGGTGAATGGGTAGGGGTACCATGTACCCCATACCTATTCACATAGGGTGGGGGGGCCAGGATCTGGGGGCCCCCTTATTAAAGGGGGCTCCCAGATTCCGATAAGCCCCCCGCCCGCAGACCCCGACAACCAACGGCCAGGGTTGTCGGGAAGAGGCCCTTGTCCTCATCAACATGGGGACAAGGTGCTTTGGGGTGGGGGGGCCGCAGCGCGCCCCCCTCCCCCAAGGCACCAAACCCCCCATGTTGAGGGCATGCGGCCTGGTACGGTTCAGGAGGGGGGGGGGGGGCGCTCGCTCGTCCCCACCCCCATTCCTGTCCGGCCGGGCTGCGTGCTCGGATAAGGGTCTGGTATGGATTGGGGGGGACCCCCCACGCCGTTTTTTCGGCGTAGGGGGTTCTCCTCAAGGTCCATACCAGACCCAAGAGCCTGGTATGCCCCTGGAGGGGGAACCCATGCCGGATTTTTATTTAAAATTTGGCGTGGAGTTCCCCTCAAGATCATTTGAGCACAAGTCGCATGCCGAAGTCGGATCATGCGAGACGGCGATCCGACTTCAATGATAGTCAATAGGCTGAAGTCGGATCAAAGTCGGATCCAAGTAGTACAGGGAGTACGCTCTGAAGTCGGAGCGACTTCAGTAGTGTCTATTAAGACGCTCCCATGCACTGTAATGTGAATCTCTTTCTGGGGCGACTTGGGGCGACTTGAGGGCTTACAAGTCGGATCCCAAGTCGCGGTAGTGTGAACCGAGTCTTATTGTATATTCTATATCATGAATTGTACATTCTCCAAACACCGATTGTAGATCTCATTCCTCAAAGCATAATATAGACACATGAATGTTCTTTTAACATACTGTATAGCAGTGGTCATCAAAATCTATGGGATCACCGAAGGAACACAATTCAAAAGGCTCCAGCAGCTATATGGCCATATCCTATATGGATGCTCCCCTGTCCTATGGTAACTGCCCCATAAAAGCACATTCTTGAAAGCCAACATCCACATCATCAGGAAAAGCACACGTCTGATTCCAATATGGCGCCCGTGCAAAATCTCGCAGAGGACAGCGAGTCCTGCCCGGTGTCTTTTGCTAAACAACTCAACCACTCTGACACTCAGGTCTCACTGACATAAAAGCCAATCATTCTACAGTCCTCGATAAGAACAAGGAGGGTTCTTTGAGGAAAGGAAGGATGCAAGGGACACGTGACAGTTCTGAATTTGACAAGAACAAGCAATGTTTTGCAAAATGTTTCCAAATGGCATATTTTATAAATCAAAGGGAGCAAATAAAGAGACATTCACTGTTGGGGGTTCACATACACCTGAAGCAGTATCAACAAACATTCTTTAAACACTTTCATTTTATGGGGTTATATTGTGTCTGAGTGCATAATACTAAGACTGGTCGGACTTTACCATTTCTATCCTTATTCTACAGTTACTGGGCATATCACTGCAGCCCGTCTCTCTAAAAAGGAGATGGTAGCTCATTTTTAATCATCATGTTTGAGGTATCCCAGTGATCATCTGGGCAGGAATCCCCATTAAAAGTAATGGAATGAACCGCCTGGAATGCAGAGAGCAAGGTTCTGGATGATCAACAATTTGTGCCCAATAAACCATTGTGATAATATCGTGTGACAAATTTGAACCACCACTATTTTATTCTCCAGGGTCTCTGCTATTAGAAAATATGCTTAAATGGTTCCAAAAATGGAACTTCTGCTTTAAGGGAAGGCGACACCCTGACATGCCACATTTGGCATGTTATTTTTTGGGGGGGGTGAGTGGACACCCTCTTTTTAGAGCAGGGATATGCAATTACTGGACCTCCAGCTGTTGCAAAACTACAAGTCCCATCATGCCTCTGGGTGTCATGCTTGTGGCTGTTAGTCTTGCTATGCCTCATGGGACTTTTAGTTCTGCAACAGCTGGAGGTCAGCTAATTGCATATCCCTGCATTAGAGGGTTCCACTTCCTCCTGGGGCAACGCAAGTTCAACTCTACCCCCCTCCCTCTCATATGGGACACGTCACATGTCCCAGGTGATTGCCCTGCCAGTCACAGCGCAGCTCACACATGCACAGTGCGTGCCCAGCTGTGAAGCCACAGCCGGGCACCCACAGTGACAATGTCGGCACCACAGAGAGGAAGGGGAGATGAGCGGGGTCGACATTGTCACTGTGGGCACCCGGCTGTGGCTTTACAACTGGGCACACACGTCGCATGCGTGAGCCCCACTGACTAGCCGGTCGAGCTGGGCGATTTTCGCCAAAAAAAACAAAAAAAAAAAAACCTCCATTCACAATTCGAATCGAGTTTTGTTTTTAGACGAGGCCGCAGCTTCGGTCTAGTCTGCGGCGTCCGGCCTCGCAGAATGAATCGATTTGACCTCTCAACTCGATTTTTTTCCCCAGCCCTACTGGCTGGGCAATCATGTGGGACTAGCCAGGAGGTTACAGCTCTATGTTCCTACCACAGCCAGATATTTATTTGCATCAGATTGTAAGCGGACACTCGAACCGACCAAACGAGGCTAAAATAAAGGAACATTTTGCGGCGAGATTAACAGTATCTTTGAACAGGTACAAGATCCTTGGGTCAGCCTTGATGCTTCTCTTTGGTATGTTTCCTAGAATGCCATTCCAGAAATTGAACTGAACCTTGCTCCTAATGTTTCTACTAATATATATTGCGAAGACAAGGTTTGTTCTCCTCTTTGTAAATAGATCTTGACTTATTATAGACACATGTCTACAGGGCACAATGTCCGGTTTGCTCTACTTCCTCAGTCATAGGAACTGTATGTTCTGCTTGAAAATTATTTTTATTTATTTTTTTATTGAATACGGAGCTTTGTATCACACAATATATCTTTCTTGGTCACATGCTTATACCCTATTAAAATGTTGTCCCAACTGTTGAATTTTTAAGTAGGACTATAGGCAAAGAATGTTTTCCCATTTTTAATATAACAGGGGAGGGTTATAACCCGTCATATTTTTTTTTTTGCCATCTGTGTCCCGTTGTGGATATTTGCCTTCACTTCCTGTCCCATAGCCAAACAGGAAGTGAGAGAAAATCTCTGCAAATTAAAAGGGAATTCCTTGGGGACCTCCAGGTCACCAGAACTAGCGTACCTATTGGAAGATTTCCCTGCTATTACTTTTCAGATGACAACCCAAAATTTGTTTTTTTTTGTTTTTACTTTTAATGATAATGGTAAACAGGACAAAGATGGTGAATTGCCTTAACGGGGGGCACAGACAGCAATAAGACTTTGACGGGTGTTCCAATCCATTTCCACTATACAAAACTGAAATAAAAAAAGTTTTGCCATTAGTTATACTTTCATTTAATTTCTATTAGATATCAAGCCAGGTTGTGATTTGACTGTTGTAAACTTTCCAACAAAGTAACAAAAAAAAAAAAAAAAAAAAAAGTTATTAGAGGTTTAGAACCACTTTAACGTTAGCTTTCTTTTTGCCATTCTACCATGAAGTGTCAATTAGTGAAGCACCTGGTCAACACTTACATGCAAAGTCTCTTCAATCTCAGACTTGTAATACCTTCAGGGCCAGTTGACAACAGATGCAGTTCTGGGCGCTTTTTTTCTGCACTAAAAATGTATGCACAGTGTTTTCTATGTATTCCAATAGCTCTAGTACACACCAGCTGCAGAAACTGACTGGAACTGACTGCAATGAGGTGAACTAGAGCCATTGGAATACATGGAAAACACTATGCAAGCATTTTTAGTGCAGAAAAAAGCGCACAGAACTGCATCTGGTGTGAACTAGCACTCAGAGTTGTAATAGGTGTCTTGGAGGTCTCCCTCAGTTGTCTTTTTACTGTGCCAAAATCTTTTGGCATTTTCAAAAGTATAGCTGGTCACATACACTTAAATGTTTTTCGTGCAGCCTACAGGGTGAAGGAACACAGTCCAACAGACTCCCCTATCCATGCTATAGAGTGCAGAAGGACAAAGGCTTTGTTGCTGCTATTGTATATTGACAGCTGGTCACATCTGCTGTCAAAAATACTCAAAAAGTGACTGCATCCAATTGGACGCAGCCGTTGGTCATCTGACAATTTTCCGCACAGCTCCTTCGATTGAAAAAGTCTGGCAAGTCAGGAAATAAAAAAATAAGCAAAACCTTTGCCAGGTTCTTTAGTAACCAGCTAAAATATGCTGTTTATGGCGAGCTTATATCTAAATATAAAAAGCTTTTATTTTTAGATTTGAATACATTAGTGAGGGTTTAGTACCCAGTCAGGTTTGGATAGCCGCCTGTGTGCCCGTTAGGGGTGTGCTTTCTATAATTGTCCTGAACACCAACGTAGCAAGGAATGAAAGCAAGAGTAAAATTTAAACATTTTGAGCTGCTACCAGAACAGGAAGAGAGGAAATTCTCCAATGGGGACACTTGTTCATGTGACAACTAAGAGGGAATTTCCTTTATATTGGAAAGATATTCTCTGTTGAGTCTACATGACAGAAAGCAAAAGGGAAATCTCCCAAATGACAGAAGGGAAATTTACCAACTGAGGACAGTTTAACCCTTCCATACCCTATCCAAAATAAAGTTTTGGATTTACATGTACCATTACTGTATTACAAGGTATATGAAGAGGCTTCAACATCTTGCATCAATCCACTGACTTTTTCAATGATGTTTTAACAGAGTTGCTTGGGTAGTTTCCATGTAGGGCTGAAATAACTAATCGATTAATAGACAACTAATTGATTATGAAATTAATCGATTACTATTTTCATAATAGATTAATCGGCCAGTAACATAATGGGGTAAAAAAAACAAAAAAAACACTAAAAATGAGCCCTTTATAGTACAAAATGAATAATCCCTACTGTAAATATTACTTTCACAAAATGAACCCCTTACAGTAGCGATTATCTGATTTTTTTTGTACTATAAAAAGGGCCAATTTTAGTTTTTTAACCCCATTAAGTTACTAAACGCCTTAAACCTGGTTCACATCTATGTGTTTTTTGGTGCTTTTTGCAGAAACGCACTAGAGTTCATTTACATGGTGTCCACTAGGACACGTTCACATCTATGCTTTTTTCCACTGCGTATTTGGAAAGGGTCAGGGACTTTTTTTTAACCCTTTCATGACTAAGCCTATTTTTGAAATTTGGTGTTTACAAGTTAAAATCCGTATTTTTTGCTAGAAAATGACTTAGAACCCCCAAACATTATATATATTTTTTTAGCAGAGAATCTAGAGAATAAAATGGCGATTGTTGCAATATTTTTTATCACACGGTATTTGTGCAGCGGTGTTTTAAACGCAAATTTTTGGAAAAGTGACACTTTCATGTATTTTAAAAAATCCAAACAGTAAAGTTACCCCAATTTTTTTGTATAATGTGAAAGATGATGTTACGCCGAGTAAATAGATACCAAACATGTCACCCTTTATAATCGCACGCACTCGTGGAATGGCGACGAACTACGGTACCTTTGAATTTCCATAGGCGACGATTTAAAAATTTTTTACGTTTACCAGGTTTGAGCTACAGAGGAGGTCTAGGGCTAGAATTATTGCTCTCGCTCTGACGATCGCGGCGATACCTCACATGTGTGGTTTGAACACCGTTTACATATGCGGGCGCGACTTCCGTATGCGTTTTCTTCGCTGCGCGAGCTCGCGGGGACAGGGGCACTTTAAAAATTTTTTTTTTTACTTTTATTGCTGTCACAAGCAATGTAAACATCCCTTGTGACAGTAATATGTGGTGACAGGTACTCTTTATGGAGGGATCGGGGGTCTAAAAGACCCCCCATCCCTCCTTTACACTTCAAAGTATTTAGATCGCCGAAAACGGCGATTCTGAATACTGTGTACTTTTTTAAATTCGGCGCCATTGGCAGCCGAGTAAACGGGAAGTGACGTCATGACGTCGCTTCCGCATTTACAAGAAGAAGGCTGGAACGAAGCCGCTCGCAGCTTCGTTCCAGTCCGCCCCCAGCCGTCGAAGGCAGCCGAACGGACACCGGGCCTCCCGATCGCACGGGAGGCCCGGTAACAGCGGCGGGAGGGGGGGGATGTCCCCTCCCGCTCCTCCGGTATAACAACCGAGCGGCTTTTAGCCGCATCGGTTGTTATACTCGGGTAGCCGATCGCCCGCTGAAAACAACGGTACCGGGATGATGCCTGCAGCTGCGGGCATCATCCCGGTATAACCCCGGAAAGCCGAGTACGCATATATGCGTTCGGTCGGCGGGAAGGGGTTAACGGAAAACAGTGCTTTTTTTGGTTCAATATACTTCAATGGAGAAGCTGCAGAAAAGCATGTAATGCGTTTTTGCAGCAATTTGTGTTTTTTTAATCTGCCCAACAACAAACTGGCCCAAAAAAAAAAATGCAAATCTCAGCAAAATCATGTGCACAAAAATCAAAACGCACAGCAAAAAGCAAACTGCTGGTCACACGGATCAATTTTTGGGCAAGAATATTCAGATGAAAAATCTTTGTACATTCGCTGAATGAAAGAATGTTGTTTGAAATTTTCACTTGTTTTTAAAATGAATTTAATTTCACATACACTGTCAGTAAACTTCTTGGTCAAAAGGAATTTTCAATTTACAAATTTTCCCGTCACTGTGGTTGAAAATGTCGATTTGACCCCACTAACGATTAGAAAATCAAACGAATGTTCTTAAAATGACTTTTTTTTTTTTTAAATAAAAAAAAAATGTGATCTCTGAGTCTGATGAGATTTACCAGATTCACCCTTTAATAATATATACAGTATATCTCTTCTGTCTGTTATTCTCAGAGTGGATTAGTTATTTTGCTCCCTATTCATATAGTTGGTTATTTATATTTACCACTGCAGAGAGATATTTAAGAATAAATTGCCTTTTTTTAAACTTTACATATTAACTAAATTATACACCACACTTTTTTTTTTTTTTTTTTTAAGGTTATTAACCGATTAATCGATTATGAAAATAATGGTTAGTTGCAGCCCTATTTCCATGGTTAACAAAAGCCACAACACTACCACATGACATATTGTTGTACCTTACAGATACAGATTCCTGATATTTTGCAATTAAAAAACTAGACCAGACACACAGGATCTCAATTTACCTATTGAAAGGACTTTGGAAAAGAATTGGCTACACCTGTGACTAGGGGTGCAACGGATCGTCACTGATCCGTGATCCGAACGGTTCAGCCTGTTCAGATCGGCACACACGTGATCTGCGGAGCGCTCTGCTGCCTTGGCGCTGGTAAAGGCTGTGGCTGCGGCCTAGCTCCGGAGCAGCGACAGCCTAGGTGAGCGGCGCAGACAATCATAGGAGAGATGGCGTGGATATTACAGTGGTGGGGGAGATGGTAGAGATTACAGCGGTGGGGGAGATGACGTGGATATTACAGTGGTGGGGGAGATGGTAGAGATTACAGTGGTGGGGGAGATGACGTGGATATTACAGTTGAGATCACAGCACACATCTGGGGAAGACACGGGTATCTCCACACCCAAAAGTGTTGGCGGTTGAAGGTTCCAGCAGCTCTGCAAGACAGCGAAGGTCAGCTGCAAGGGACTAAGTACTGGTAAACATTATAAAAAGGCATTTTACTATGCTGTTTGCTTATTTTTATTATGTAACATTAGCAACCTTTTAAAGCGGAGTTCCACCCAAAAATAGATCTTCTGCTTTAAATACTCCTCGCTCGGGGGTGGGGGGTGGAGTGGGTATCTACTTTAGACAGGGACTTCCTGTCTCACTTCCTCATTCAGTCTTCAGGCTGCCTAGGCAACTCCTCCTCTCCCCTTAGGTGGCCCCTCCCTCTAGGCAATCTACTGGGACATGTCACAGGTCCCAGAAGATTGCCTGTCCACTCGGAGAGCGCAGCGTGACTCGTGCATGTGTAGCGTGAGCCCGGGCATGAAGCTGCAAGCTGTCACGGCCAGGTGCCCACAGTTCCAAAGACGGTGCCGCGAGAAAGGGAGAGGAGCGGGGCTCCACGCACCTCCATCGCTGGACCGTGGGACAGGTGGATGGCTGCTTAAAGTCAGCAGCTATACTTTTTGTAGCTGCTGACTAAAACTAGCATGGAATCTGGTATCAAGCTGAAGGCCTTTCTAATGGGGGTTGCCACTATGACTCATAAGCTGTATGCCAATTCAGAAGCACCTATTCAACATCCATGCGAAGAGTGTGCATTATAAACCCATTTTCAGGTTACAAAGGGAGCTTCAAGGGTTGTTTTTTTTTTTTTTTTTTTAATGGTTTAAAAGGACGCATCCAAACATCCAAACGTGAAGCACAAAGCAAGCTAAAATGTTTTTACCCTTAGCCTCAGTTCACACCAGAGGCGGCACGACTTGCAAGACGACTTCTGTATAGAAGTCTATGCAAGTCGCCCCCAAAGTAGTACAGGAACCTTTCTTCTAAGTCGGAGTGACTTGTGTCGCTCCGATCAGAACGGTTCCATTGTACAGAACGGGAGGCGACTTGTCAGGCGGCTAGGTCGCCTGACAAGTCACCCCCGTGTGAACCGAGCCTTAAGTAACTTGTAAACAGAAGACTGTAGAAAAAAAAAAACAAAAAAAAAAAACAAAACAAAGAAGCTTACATAACAGGCCTCATGCACTTTGCAGTGAGTTTTTCAACATTTTAGCAACAACAGCGTTTTTTTCCACATTTTTTTTTTTTTTTCTGTGAAAAAAAAAAAAAAAAAACGCCAAAGCTAAATTCTTTCAATGGATCAAAAACGTCAAAAATCACTGGTGAGCCGCCTTTTTGAGCACTCCGTGTTTATCAGCATTTGACATTTTTTTAAAGTTGAAAACTTCCTCTCAGAACTCACTAGTTTGGGGTTTTTTTTAAAACCAAAAAGCGCCCCAGCCAAAAACTTCTGATAACAGCCTATGTGTGCATGGACACATAGGATAACATGATGGGGAGTTTATTGACTGTAGAAAAAAAAACATCTGAAGCCAAAAACAGCTGCCGTAAAAACGTCCAGTGTGCATGAGGCCTTATAGTTGGCATTTCCACACACCTGTAAGTGTGTTTTTATTTCTTGCACCCAGAGAACTGGGATGCCAGCAATCAATTCCCTAGGGGCTCTGTCCTATCCCTGTTCATACCTTACTTAGCGAGGCAGCCATCATAAAAACGATCTAGTGAGGGAATGAGTGCAGTGATCACAAGGGGTGGCCACTGTCTGCATCAGAGTGATCCCATTTTCTGTGGTCCCAAGAAATGACGAAAATGCATACTGTCTTCTGGAGCTTCCCACTATACTATGGATGTTTTCTTTTTATTTTAAGGCAACAGGTTTGCTTTAGGCCTCTTGCAATCGATACTCCTGTTTAAGTATATACTTTTTCAGACATTTTTTTTAATTAATTTTTTATGCATTTTCACGCATATGCGTTCACGGAAATGTTGCAAATTCTCGCTTGTTCTGCAGTGTGTTAAAAAAAAAAAAAAAGCTGCAGTGTGCAAGAGGACTTAATGACAGATGGAAAAAAAAAAAAAAAAAAAAAAAAAAAAAAAAAAAAAAAAAGTGGTGTGTGTGTTTGGCATGTCATTTATTTTTTTTTGGGGGGGGGGGGGGTGGAAGCAGATACCCAGGTTTTATGGGCACCCAGCTCCCACTTCCTCCCCAGCGACGGAAGGAAGTTCACCTTTCCCCCCTCCCTCCCTGCAAACTTTAAGTCACAGGTCCCAGAAGATTGTCCGACCATTCATAGCACGCAGCGTGGCTCACGTATGCGCAGTGTGAGTCCGGCAGTGAAGCCACAGCCAGATGCCCACAGTTAGAATGTCGGAAACGAGCGGTGCTTCGTGTGCCCGTACCACTGGACTGTGGGACAGGCCAGTGTCGGATTATTAAGGGTCCTTTCACACTGGGGCGGTTTGCAGGCGCTATTGCGCTAATAATAGCGCCTGCAAACCGACCGGAAACAGCCGCTGCTTTAATTCCAGTGTGAAAGCCCCGAGGGCTTTCACACTGGAGCAATGCACTGGCAGGACGGTAAAAAAAGTCCTGCCAGCAGCATCTCCAGAGCGGTGAAGGAGCGGAGTGTATACCGCTCCTGCCCATTGAAATCAATGGGACGGCGCGGCTATACCGCCGGCAAAGCGCCTCTGCAGAGGCGCTTTGCGGTGGTTTTAACCCTTTCTCGGCCGCTAGCAGGGGGGTAAAACCACCCCCGCTAGCGGCCGCATACCGACGGTAAAGCGCCGCTTACAATAGCGGCGCTTTACTGCCAACACCCCCGCCCCAGTGTGAAAGGGCTCTTAAAGTCAGCAACTACACTTTTTGTAGCTGCCAACTTTGAAATGGGTGGAACTCCGCTTTAACCTTTCAACAAAAAAGACTAAATCCCCATTTTCTTTTTCAGGTAAAAAAAAAAAAAAAAAAAAGTGATTTTTTGTTTGTTTCTGGAGCCAGTCTAAAGTATTGCACCAGCGATGCATTTTTTTTTGGGGGGGGGGGGGGGGTGTGAAGAGAAGAGTGGAAATCCCTGCAAATTAAGGGGATCCTTTAGGGACCCTGCAGGTAACCATTGGAAGTTTACCCCTCTATTTTTTGGGGAGAACTCAAAATTTGGGATTTTTACTTTCAATGATAATAAAGGAGGAGAAAATTCCCGAACAGGGACACAGACACCGATAAAAACCTGACAGGGGTTTCTAATCCATCATTCCTCTATCTAAAACTTAAAAAAAATTTTTACCTTTAGTTATACTTTAGTGGCCCCCTATAGCTTGTAAGCTGACAAACGATGGCCTACAACCTGAACATATCAAAAGTTCTTGTAGGAGGCGCAAGATTGTGTAGCAGTTAACGACTAAGGCTTCTTGCCCAGGTATTTTGCTCTGGTACAAATATTTAGGTCTCATTCACATGGGTGCTGTCGACCATACAGCATGAATCGGCCATTTGTTTATATCACGAAAGCCGCCAGGAGCTGCGTGCACTCAGTGTATTAACTGGGGATAACAGAAATTGTACAGACACAGCCACTTGTCTTAATTTGACAGGTATACAGAGGCAGGTGAACAGCTCCAAACATACTGTGCGTTCAGGGGCCACGCCCCGGCCCCTGCATGCCTGTCAAATAAATGCTAGTCGCCATTTTATGTATACAAGTTATCCTAACGAAGCTCTGCTATGCGAATGAGCGAAAAGCGTTGACATCAGCCCGCTGATAAATATCCAACGATGGCCATGCCTCCTCCTTTACGGCACCCCGGGCACTGACACACGAGTGGCAAAGCAAACAATCTGAAAACAATATAGTGGATAGCAGGAAGAAAACAGCTGTACAGCAAGAGCATCTCTTAGAAGATCGGAAGTAAGGAGCGATAAGACAAAGGGCTATGCTGGCAGGTGCTCGGTAAACAGTGCCCAGTGTTGTTCTCCTAAGTGGGACTACCATCTTCTGCTTAAACAGATTGCTGTAGACCACCCTCATTTGCCTCAGCCTGCCTTTGCTGGCAATCTATCAGCATATATAGGTCTTGGTTAGCTGCCATATTTCCATCCCAGCTTTGCCTGCATCTACATAGTGGATACAAGTCTACACACCCCTATTAAAATGTCAGATTTTGTAATGCACAGTGGTGTAGTGGGTAGCACTCTTGACTAGCAGTAAAAAGGGTTGCTGGTTCAAATCCCAACCATGACATTCCCTGCGTGGGTTTCCTGAATAACAAACTGAAATCTTTAAGGTGGAGGGAAGTAAAAATAAAATGGTTGCATAAGTGTGCACACCCTTACACTAATACTTTGTTGAAGCACCTTTTGATTTTATTAAAGTACTCAGTCTTTTGGGGTATGAGTCTATCAGCATGGCACATCTTGACTTGGCAATATTCTTTGCAAGAACACTGTCAGATTGTGAGGGCATCTCCTGTGCACAGCCCTCTTCAGATCAACCCACAGATTTTCAATTGGATTCAGGTCTGGGCTCTGGCTGGGCCATTCCATTCTGGTGATGCCAATCTATTGTTGATTTGCTGAAAGATGAAGTGCCTCATGTTCAGCTTTCTAGCAGAAGCCTGAAGGTTTTGTGCCAATATTGACTGAGTATTTGGAACTGTTCATAATTCCCTCTAACTTGAATAAGGCCCATGTTCCAGCTGAAGGAGAACAGCCCCAAAGCATGATGCTGCCACCACCATGCTTCACAGTGGTGAACGGTATGGTGTTCTTTTGGTGATGTGCAGTTATATTTTGGCACCAAACATATCTTTTGGAATTATGGCCAAAAAGTTCAACCTTGGTTTCATGAGACCTTAACACATTTCCCACGTGCTTTTGGGAGACTTCAGATGCGTTTTTGCTACATTTAGCCAGGCTTAGGCGTTTTTCTTCATAAGAAAAAGGCTTCCGTCTTGTCACTATACACCAGGGATGTCCAAACTACGGCCCTCCAGCTGTTGCGGATAGCCCAGACATATAAAGAATATAGGAGATTGTTGTCACATGTACCACACAGCCAGTACTTGCCAGATAGTCCTGCAGCGCCTTTAATCTCGCTGTAGGCCTCTTGGCAGCCCCCCTGACCAGTTTTCTTCTTGTCTTTTCATTTTGGAGGGATGTCCAGTTCTTGGTAATGTCACTGTTGTGCCATATTTTCTCCACTTGATGACGGTCTTCACTGTGTTCCATGGTGGGTTTTTCTTCATTTCTTCTTCCCTGCAAAGTAAAGGCATAATGTGCTAGTATGCATCACATAGCAGCACATTATGTTACAATTACCTGCAAAGCCGGCGTCATCTCCGCTCTAGGCCGCATACATCTTCTCCCGTCTTCCTTCCGAGGCCTTTGACTCCAGCTCTGTGACTGGCCAGAGCCGTGTGTCACGGCACACCCGCCTGAAGAAACGGCACGAGCGGCCGTTCCTCCAGAGTGCATGCGTCGATGACATCAGTACAGTAAATACCTCTTGAACGGCACACGTTTAGCAAATATTTACAGTACCTATAGGCAAGCTTTATTCTAGGCTTACATATTATGTACAACTTCTCCATGGAGGTTTACAACCTCTAATTCAGAACACGGCTATATCTCCAGTTATAAGAGGGTCTGCACACTTATGCAACCACATTTTAGTTTTACTTAAACACCCCCCCCCCCCCCCAAAAGATTTCAGTTTGTTTTTCAATTGAGTTGTACAGTTTACAGGTCACATTAAAAAAGGTGGAAAGTTCTGAAAATATTTATCTTGGTCTCATTTTTTTTTACATCCATTGTACCTATGTGATGACTGTATGTATGATCCAAGAGCTGTGGCTCTCTGCTCTGTCCCTCCTCACAGGGCAGATTGAGAGCAGCAGGTGCCAGAAGAGGAGGACCGTGGTAAGTAGAACATGTCTAATTTAAAAAAATAAAAAGTTTAGAATAATTTTAAGCCAATTTTAACAGGTGGACTGTTCTGTGATTTATTTAAGGCAATTTACAGTGGTATCTTGCTTTGCCAGTATTTTTTTTGGATTGACTAATTTCTATTACCTACTGCTGATTGGACTGTTGAACTATTAGCCGATTCATGACAAGACAACTGGGAGTGATGCATACAAGAAAATATGATTCATAATGGAAAATCTTAAATTTACCACATAAAAGAATGGCAAGAAGGATGACAGGAACCAATTAAAAACAGGTTGTTTTTGGATGTCTGTCTGGTCGGTGAACAGGGTGTTATGCATATATTCACTATACTAGTGACTTTGTTTACAAGATTTATCATACCAATAATAAATTGTTGAAGGAGCTGAAAACACAGATTTGGCATTTTATAGCAATTTATGGTTATTACTGGCTTGAATAGGCATTTAGCCGCCATAAGTTGTTGCAACGGTAAAGGTGCTGTCCAGACATTAGTTGTGGAGACAACATTGTCTTCATCCGGGTGTGAAGGATATGGATTCTCCCTAACATAAAATGGTATTAAATTAACTTTCAGACTTCATAAAAAAAGAAGAAAAAAAAATATTGGAGTATAAGCCACACGTGTCTATTATAGTAACCACTATTTAGACAGCAGTGTCTATGCCGCAGTCTAGCCTTATTTTGGTAAATGGCCAATTCATGCTGTATAGACCACAGCACCCATGTGAATGAGACCCTAAAATGTATCCAAATCCCCAAAACAAACATGTAAATATGTTACAGCTTTTCAGTACAGTACTTAGATTTAGTACATTAGTTTTCTTTTTTTCCCCTAGGCTGCACTCCCATGTTGGGTAACATCTCATCCACTGCCGGTTCACACCACATGCAGTCCAGTGCATGCTTTTTCTGCATCAAAAAGGCATGGAAAGTAGGCTACATGGATTTCAACTTCACACCATTGCAGTGCGTTGCAGCACAATCAACAAAAGCAGATCATAAAAAACAAGCAAGCATGTGTGCACATGTGGTGTGAACTGGCCCCTAGGCAGACCAACCTAAAACTGTACATTTCTTCATAGCAATGCATCTCTGGAAAGTTTACAGTGGCCACTGCTCTGTTTACAACGGCTGCTATTCTCAGAAGTCAATTGTTTTGTTCCATAAGTGTAGTCCTAGCAAGTTAAACACCTTAAAGACCCATAAAATAAACATTAAGTTTGGATAACATGAAAGTTTATAGAATTGAGCCTGTGAATTCAAATCTGTGTGATATTCAATGCACATGTTCAGTCATTTGAGTATCCAAAAGCAGGAAAACCCATTATCAATGTTAACCTGAAATATCAGCTGATAAGACCAGGTTCACACTTGTGCGCTGCAGTTTTGGGTGCGGGGTGATTTTATCATATTTTACATGCAGTTTTAGGTGCGCTCCTATTTGACTTCTATTAAAAAGGAGAAGTAGAGCAAAAGCTGATTTGTCTGTACTTCTCCTGTAGATCACAGGAGTGCAGTGCCATCTTCACTCCTGTGACCCGTTTTCAGCAGACAGCGGGCTGAATTCTGCTGTCTGCTAACATCACAGAGCCGGTCCAGGCTCGGGAAAGAGGATCCGCCCATACGCTTGTACTGGCACCCAGCTCAGCCTCCCAGAAAATTGCTAAGAGCCTGAGCCGGCTGCTCCCGTGGTGACAGACAGTCGTCAGCTTTCTGCTCAGGGAGCCATGAGAACCAAACCATAGTAGTGTTTGATAGCTCAGTTCTCAGTCTTAAAGCCGGTGGGGTACCAACGTTGCATCCACCTAGCCAAGTATGATTTTACACCAAAAAAAAATAATAATAATCTAAATCCATACTTCTTTTAAGACCTGCATTTTCATGAAAGTGCATCAAAGCCCTGCATTCAGAAAATGTATGGTCCAATAGAAGTCAAACGGGAGCGCACCTAAAACTGCTTGCAAAAATCATGCGGCACCCAAACCACAGCACACCACTGTCAATACAGCCTAAGGGATGACAGCAATTGAATATAAAACAAGGATTAGGCCCCTTTCACACTGGCACGATCTGTCTGCTCAGCGGGGGATCTCTCCACTGATCAAGCCGGATGACAGGTCTGCACAGACCTCTTTCCTGTATGGGCAGCTCGATATAAAACGGACCACCTGTCCATTACATCTGACTGTCATCCGATCCACCAGACAGATGGGGGAACGGATCCCCCAGCCTAGGGGTCTTCAAAACTATTTCCCTTCAGTCGCTCAGGAACTACAATTCCCATCATGCCTAGTCATGTCTGTGAATGTCAGTTTTGCAATGCCTCATGGGGTGTGTAGTTCTGAAACAGCTGGTGGGCTGTAGTTTGAAGATCCCTGCCCCAGCCATCTGTTTTTAGCAGACCGGATTGGATGTCGGCAGGTATCAGCAGACACATGTCCGTTGACACCCACTTCTCCATTGAGGGCAATGGATGTCAGGTCGGGTCTGTTACAGGTAACTGCACAGTCAAGAGGATACAAACTGAGGCCTTTGAATTTCCCTAGCTTTTTTCAAATCTGACCTCACCTTCATAGCAGATAGCAAAGAATGTATATAGAAAACTCTAGGTGATAAACAGCAACATTCCCCAGGTATTTATAAACAAAATATTACTCAGTGATAAAATCCTGCAAACAATGAGCGCATCAACTCATAAATATGAAACAAGGGAACTCCCAGTAAAACCAGACCAGTATTGATAACTGGTTACTTACACAGAGATCTATGTAAAACACATAGTATAGTTCTGATTCGCTCCAGGCATAAAAAAAAGGTTTTACAAAGATATTTCGAACAGATGCAAAAATAGTAAATTGTAGAGAAGGCCACAAGCTTGGTAATTTGATGGATAAGAAGCTAAAAAATTACCGACACTGTTAGCTATTCTTGGATCAGCCTCAAAAATGTAGCCAAGACATTGCTCCTTTGAGAGCTTGTACAAAGGCTAGATCACACCAACAAAAGTTTGGTGGGTTTAACCGAGGGGCATAACTGACAAAACATGAGGATTTAAAGGAGAAGTCCAGGCTGAGCTCGTTCGACTGGGCTTCTCCTATGGGTCACAGGAGTGCAATTCGTTTTGCACCCGTTACCTATTTTCAGCGGAGAGCAGACTGAAGTCCACACTCTGCTGACATCACAGAAATCAGTCCCTGTGTTCTGACGAGAAAGTCACCCCCCCCCCGGCGGATAAGGACTCCCCTGTACTGCACAGGCGCAGTGCTTGCGCAGTACGAGCCGCCGAAAATAGCCAAAGCTGAACAGCTGAGAGTCAGCTGTACACGGCGCCTGTAACAGGGCCGCTCGCCACGATTAGGGTGCGGCCTCGCTCGGCATAGTTTTATTCAAACTCTATGTCCACTTGGATTGTGGGGCTTGAACCTGGACTCAATGCGCAGGCGCGGTGTAGAGCTGACGATCAGCTGTTAAACTTTGGAGTCTTTCGGCGGCTCTGTAGTCGTTCGTACTGCGCAAGCGCGTTCAGGGGGGTCCTTATCCGCCGGGGGAACTTTCTCGGCAAGACACTGGCACCGCATCATCTTGACAATGGGAGTCTGGACCTGCCAGGTGCCTGGACTGATACCAGGCTCAGCGAGCCGCTGAGAGCCCGAGATGGCCACTCGCTGCCCCCTCCACAGCTCAGTGCTCCAATGAGCAGAGAGTGGTGATTGATAGGCAGTAGCTCTCCGCTCGGGGAAGCTGTGAGAACTGAGCCATCGGCGATGTTCGATCGCTAGGTTCTCAGTGCAGAGGCCCTGGGGGACAGATGCAGCATACACCTAGGGAAGTATGATGGAGGGAAAAAAACCCAAACCCATACTAATCTTAACTTCTGTGCAGAGAGCAGATTTTCACTGCATATACAATACAGTCCCTAAAATACCACACATTTTGACCACTTGCCATCCGGACCAATTCTGACATTGAGCTCCTACATGAAAAAAAATGTTACTTCTTTTTGCTTGAAAATTACTTAGAACCCCCCCCAAACACACATAGTGTGTGTGTGTGTGTGTGTGTGTGTGTGTGTGTGTGTGTGTGTGTGTGTGTGTGTGTGTGTGTGTTATATACATACACACACACATACATACATACATACACACACACACACACACACGTTGTAATTCCTACATCGTTCACCTGATTTGGATGTAAATACCCTCAAATTAAAGCTGAAAGTCTGCAGTTAAAGCACATTCTTGTCATTTCAAATCCATTGTGGCGGAGTACAGAGACAAAAGGGGGGGGGGGGGGGGGGGGTCGGGGCAGCACCAGTACACAGACTGCGATTGACAGTATCAGCTGTGTTCTTATCTGGTGTGTAAAGAGGGGGGGTGTGACCATTCCCTCCAAAAGTCAGAGCTTGTGTACAGTGTGCAACTGCAGCCCCCCGCCTCCAGCTTTGTGAGCCTGTGAAAAATCCATTTCATCTAAGATTTACAAAAGATGTACAGGACAACTGGCTGCAAATAAACAGGTACACCTTTATGTAGGATGGTTGGTTTCATCTATGTGTATCACATGAGGCCACTCACTTCACAGGGGATATGTAAAGGTTTACAACCACCTTAAACTCGAAGTCTATGATGCTGCCATATGCAGTTTAGAAAAACTCTGTCACCTACCAGGCTAAAAGAATTCTCCATATACTTTTATAAGGATTTTATTAGAGCAGTGAATCCCTGGCTGTGTACGGATACACACGTTATGTTATCTGTAGCAGGCATACTATACTACCACAGCATCTTGGCAAGAGTAGTACATCCTACTAAACTGCAAGTTCACAAAATAAATCGCTGTGGTCTGCAATGGGGCATTGGTCTATAAAAAGAAAAAGGCAGTTCACCTTCCCAGCAGCCTCTTAACCCTCTTGTATTGTAGTCTGACTATACTGTATTGTCGAGAGAGAGAGAGAGAGAGAGAGAGAGAGAGAGAGAGATCGAGAGATCGAGAGATCGAGAGAGAGAGAGAGGGGGAGAGAGATCGAGAGATCGAGAGATCGAGAGAGAGAGAGAGGGGGAGAGAGATCGAGAGATCGAGAGATCGAGAGAGAGAGAGAGGGGGAGAGAGATCGAGAGATCGAGAGATCGAGAGAGAGAGAGAGGGGGAGAGAGATCGAGAGATCGAGAGATCGAGAGAGAGAGAGAGGGGGAGAGAGATCGAGAGATCGAGATCGAGAGAGAGAGAGAGGGGGAGAGAGATCGAGAGATCGAGATCGAGAGAGAGAGGGAGAGAGAGATCGAGAGAGATCGAGAGATCGAGAGATCGAGATCGAGAGATCGAGATCGAGAGATCGAGATCGAGAGAGAGAGATCGAGAGAGAGAGATCGAGAGAGAGAGATCGAGAGAGAGAGATCGAGAGAGAGAGATCGAGAGAGAGAGATCGAGAGATCGAGATCGAGAGAGAGAGATCGAGAGAGAGAGATCGAGAGAGAGAGATCGAGAGAGAGAGATCGAGAGAGAGAGATCGAGAGAGAGATCGAGAGAGAGATCAAGAGAGAGAGAGAGATCGAGAGAGAGATCGAGAGAGAGAGATCGAGAGAGAGAGAGAGATCGAGAGAGAGAGAGATCGAGAGAGAGAGAGATCGAGAGAGAGAGAGATCGAGAGAGAGAGAGAGAGATCGAGAGATCGAGAGAGAGAGATCGAGAGAGAGAGATCGAGAGAGAGAGATCGAGAGAGAGAGATCGAGAGAGAGAGATCGAGAGAGAGAGATCGAGAGAGAGAGATCGAGAGAGAGAGATCGAGAGAGAGAGATCGAGAGAGAGAGATCGAGAGAGAGAGATCGAGAGAGAGAGAGAGATCGAGAGAGAGAGATCGAGAGAGAGAGATCGAGAGAGAGAGATCGAGAGAGAGAGATCGAGAGAGTGAGATCGAGAGAGAGAGATCGAGAGAGAGAGCGCAATCGAGAGCGAGATCGAGAGATCTCCTTTATCTTTTTCTTGAGGGGTCCCCACAGGGTGGAGGGGGCAGTGGCTGCCTGTGCTTCCAGCCAGTGATACAAAAGCTGGGCTCAAGAGATGACTTTCAATAGTTCGCAGCGAAGTAGTCGTTCTGCTAGGCACACAACCCTGACCCAGAATCGGGTCGTCTGATGTTAATATTTATTCAGCTGCATGCTTAGCTTCGCAAGCAAGCCCCTGATGATTTTCTAACACTGTTAAAAAAAAAAAAAAAAAAAAAAAAAAAAGAAGGGGTGGGGGGGTGGGGTGGTATTAAAGGGGTTGTAAACCTTTGTTTTTTTCACCTTAATGCATCCTATGTCAATTAAATCCAATGACGCAGGTAGTGGTGGGGTGGGGCCCGAGTCATACATTCGGCGGCTATGGATGCCGAATGCTGGACTCGAGAGCACGCCTGCAAGGTAACCCTCTCGGGAGAGCGCTTCTCCTAGGGCAGAGGTCGTCGTTTTAGACCTAGGGGGTTATCTGATGTGGGGAGGAGCCGCGGGAGCCGCCGAGGGACCCCAGAAATGGAGGTTCGGAGTCACTCTGTGCAAAACGAGCTGCACAGTGGAGGCAAGTATATGTTTGTTAAAACAAAAAACACCCCACAAACCCTTACAATCACTAAGGGGCACAAGGCAGTTCTGGAAAGAAAAACCTCCAAGCACTGTACCGGCACCTTGAAGTGAAAAAGAAAATGGAAACCCCCATCATCAAGAAGTACAGTGGATCACAAAGAGGGGAAAATGATGCATAGAGGAAGGTAAGTAGTTCAGGATTATCAGCTGCCCATTAGTGTGTTTTGGAATAAAAAGGGCTGACACAACAATTTAGCGTAATTTGACCAATTAAGTGTTACTAAACTCAGAACTCTGCATTCACTATATCTGGTCTCCCACAGTACACAACATGGGAATGCAATTATTTTAGCAAATATAAAACTGCTAAATACTTTCTCATAGAGCTGCACAATTAATAGTTAAACCGTGATCTCAATTCAACCCCCCTGACAATCTCTATTGCAGAGTTTGCCGATTCTTTCATATAAGTGGAGAGACTTATCTGCTCACTCAGCTGTCAAAAGAAACCATCCGGCAGTCTTCCAAGTTTTTAACTTACTGCCGGTTCACACAGGGGCAACACAACTTGCAGGCCAATTCACAGAGGCGACCTGCACACGACTTCAGCGGCGACTTGCAAAACCACTTCTGTACAGAAGTCAATGCAAGTTGTCTGAAGTCGCCCCAAAAGTAGTACAGGAACCTTTTTCTAAGTCGAAGCGACTTGAGTCGGCCCTATTAGAACGGTTCTGTGGTACAGAACGGGACGCGACTTGTCAGGTGGCTAAATCCCCTGATAAGTCGTCCCTGTGTGAACCAGGGATAACTCTTCCTTCTTAGATCAAAGGGATAAACTGTGTGAAAAAAAAAAATCCAGGCAGTCTGCCAAGTTTTTAAACAAGGTGTAGAAGCAGGAAGTTTAACCACCTAAAGTCTAAATCTTTTTCTGACACTTGTTTAACCACTTCGCATCCAGGCCATTTCTGACACTTCGCTCCTACATGTCAAATATCATCATTTCTTTGCTATAAAATTAGATAGAACCCCCAAACATTATATATGTTTTTTTAGCAGAGACCCTAGAGAATACAATGGCAGTCATTGCAACTTTTTATCTTGCACGGTATTTGCGCAGCAATTTTTCAAATGCGTTTTTTTTTTGAAAAAAAAACAGTTTCATGCTTTAAAAAAAAACAAAACAGCAAAGTTAGCCAAATTTTTTACATTGTGTGAAAGATGAAGTTACGCCGAGTAAATAGATACCTAACATGTCACGCTTCAAAATTGCACAAGCTCGTGGAATGGCGCCAAACTTTGGTACTTAAAAATCCCCATAGGCGACGCTTTAAAATTTTTTACTGGTTACATGTTTTGAGTTACAGAGGAGGTCTAGGGCCAAAATTATTGCTCTCGCTCTAACGTTCGCGGCGATACCTCACATGTGTGGTTTGAACACCGTTTTCATATGTGGGAGGGACTTACGTATGCGTTCGCTTCTGCATGCGAGCTCACGGGGACAGGGGCGCTTTAAAAAAAATTTTTTTTTTTTATTGTTAATTTTACTTAAAAATTTTTATTTTTACACTTTAAAAAAATTTTTTTTTTTTTGATCACTTTTATTCCTATTACAAGTAATGTAAACATCCCTTGTAATAGGAATATGACACGATCAGTCCTCCTTACAGTGAGATATGGGGTCAATAAGACCCCACATCTCACCTCTAGGCTGGGAAGCCTAAAATAAAAAAATAAAAAATAAAACGATCGCTGCTTCACAGCCGAAGCGGCGCCGTTTTTTTGAATGCAGAGGCTGGGCGTGACGTCATAACATCGCGCCCGGCCTCCGAACGATCATAGAGACTCCGGCGACCATCTAGTCCGCCAGAAATCTCTATGGTGAACATCCGGCGCCGGCGGATCCGCTGTCCGACTCTCCGATCGCTGAGGGGAGTCGGTAGAAGCACCGGAGGGTGGCGGGAGGGGGGGGGACGTCCCCTCCCGCAAGAACAATCAAGCGGCGGAACAGCCGCTATGATCGTTCTTATGGTGTACGGAATCGCCGGCTGAAAATGCCGGTATCTGAATGATGTCTGTAGCCTCAGACATCATTCAGATATAAGCCCCGAAAGTCCTACGGATGCCAAGCGGTTAAGTTAAAATCAATATTTTTTGCTAGAAAATTACTTTGAACCCCCAAACATTACATATATTTTAGCAGAGACCCTAGGGAATAAAATGGCAATTGCTGCAATATTTTATGTCACACTGTATTTGCCCAGCGGTCTTTCAAATGCAATTTTTTTGGGAAAAAAATACACTTCAATGAATTAAAAAAAAAAAAAAAAAAACGAAACATTAAAAGTTAGCCCTCTTTTTTTTTTTAATGTGAAAAATGTTACGCCACGAGAATCGTGATCCATCTTCTAATCAAAAAAAATGTGATTTTCATTTTAGCCAGAATCGTGCAGCTCTACTTTCTCATCAGCAGTATATAGCAGTCTTGCGACTTCTATCAGTTCCTGGTAAAGCTTGTAGGGGGAGTTTTCACACTGCACTGAGCTGTCCTATCAGGAACCAGGACCCCCAACCCTCTGTCTGGACAGTGCCAAAACCTAGCAATACACAGCAAACTGAGCATTGTGCAGACTGACTCCAAAGGCTCAGTCTTATCAGGAAACGTTTTTGAGTCCGTGGAAGAAGGGGAGGATCTGTGCATACAGGATCAAACAGCATTTTTACACAATGCAGAGGATTAACCCCTTAGGTTCCACAGAGTAGAACAAGCATGCTTTACTCCAAATGCAAACTGATTTTACAGTCGTGGGTTTAGTAACACTTTAAATATAGTGAGGGAAAAAAGTATTTGATCACTTGTTAATTTTGTACGTCTGTCCACTGACAAAGAAATGATTCGTCTATAATTTTAATGGTAGGTTAATTTTAACAGTGAGACAGAACAAAAAAAAAAAAAAAAATCCAGAAAAAAAATGCATTTAAAAAAAGTTAGAAATTGATTTGCATTTTAATGAGTGAATTAAGCATTTGACCACTTCCCGACTTGGTGGCAAAACCATTGTTGGCAATCACAGAGGTCAGACATTTCTTGTTTGTACCACTGCTCTTTGCAGATCCTCTACAAGTCATTAAGGTTTCGAGGCCGACGTTTGGTAACGCGAACCTTCAGCTCCCTCCATATATTTTCTATAGGATGTCTAGAGACTGGCTGGGTCACTACAGGACCTTAATGTGCTTCTTCTTGAACCACACCTTTGTTGCCTTGGCCGTGTGTTTTGGGTCATTGTCATGCTGGAATACCCGTCCATGACCCATTTTCAATGCCCTGTCTGAGGGAAGGAGATTCTTGCCCAAAATTTGATGGTACATAGCCGAGTCCATTGTCCCTTTGATGCAGTGAAGTTGTCCTGTCCCCTTAGAAGAAAAAACTCCCAAAGCATAAAGTTTCCGCCTCCATGTTTGACGGTGGGGAATGGAGTTCTTGGTCATAGGCAGCATTCCTCCTCTTCCAAACACAGCAAGTTGAGTTGATACCAAAGAGCTCGATTTTGGTCTCATCACAACACTTTCACCCAGTTCTCCTCTAAACTGGGACAACTGGATGGTCATTAGCGCACTTCAGATGAGAATGTACATGTGCTTTCTTGAGCAGGGGTACCTTGTGGATGCCGCAGGATTTGAGTCCAGAAGTGGGAGCGGGTACCTATCAAAACCTGGGGGTGCAAACAAGTGGAGCTTCCCCCTCAGGATGGAGCTGTACTTTAAGCCAACTTGGGTAGAAATCTAAAGTGTCATTGTTATTGGTTTGTAATGCCACATACCATTTCAAATCCAGCAGAGGTTGCTCACACTGAGCAGCCTGGGGTGTAATGTGACATTTAGGGAAAGGGAACCATCGATGTATTAATATGCCTCAAATCAATGATGAAAAAGCAAACAAAGCCACTTCATTATCCACTATCCCTCTGGCACAGCTCTTCATAAACACACACCTGCAGAAAATTACAGTCACTGCCACTCTGCTGACCTACTTCTAGAACTTGAAAAACTAGCAACCTGCCCATTTACCAGGCAGATTATTGCAAACACATTACAAGGCAGCATTAAAAGCTTCGCTTAACCGGAGGCACACCTCCCCCTTCACCATCTTCAACCAGCGATAATGAAATTCAGCTTGTAAAGGGCTGTAAATCAAGGGGCTCTGGGTACAACATTGTGCAGTGCGACAGGAAGCAGCTTTTGTCTTTAGCCGCTTGCTCTGCTCAGACAAACCACCTCCTGCTTAGTACAGTGGGCAGAATACCATCATTTAACAAAAGGACATCCCTCTCCAGAACAGATTCTGGAGTAATGCGGCAGAGTCTTCAAATTATCCACTCACTACGCATAGAAAATATATTTTCATTAAAAATATTTTATTGGAAAATCTACAGCTCTAGTTTTGACAGATTAAGTCAAAAGTTTGATAATAGCACAGAGCACGTGCAAAAAGATTAGTACCGGTCAGCGAGCTGCTCCAACGTAGGCCAGTCAGCTAAGGCAAGTCCAAAGACTTGAATAAACCAGACAGAACCAGGACAAAAACAATGCAGTCATAGTATGGAACCATGCAGGTCACATCTATGCAGATATAAAATGGGAACCAGTGACATTGCATCTCAATGCTTCTCATTCTAGGCCACTTCCGGACCATCACAAGCAGATATACGTCCTAACTTTGAAGAGGGATATCTTTGTTATGGCAGCAGCTAGCTGCCATAACCCCGGTATCCTCTTTGACCGGCGGTCCAGTTTCTGAAAAGTGGTCTCTGTGACGCATTCAACACAAGATCACTTATCGGCGCTCTCCACCGCTTACTGGAGCCGTCGGCAGTGCCAGAGGCAATCGGGTCCTTCTGCTGGCTTGGTATGGAGATGAGTGAGGGGAAGATGGCCCCCCCCATCCGTCTCCATACCATTGCAGGGCGGAAGCAGCATCCATAGCTCTTAAAAAGCCATTTTTATTGCATTTTAGTGTAAATATGAGATCTGAGGTTTTTTTGACCCTAGATCTCATATGTAAGAGTCCTGTCACGCTTTTTTTCTATTACAAGGGATTTTTTTTTTTTTTTTTTAAAGAACAGCGTAAAACTAAAAAAAGGTAAAAGAAAAAAAAAAAAAAAAAAAAACAACATTTTTTAAACGTGCCCTGTCGCGCCGAGCTCGCGTGCGGAAGCAAACGCATACGTGAGTAGCGTCCGCATATGAAAACGGTGTTCAAACCACATATGAGGCGTCGCCGTGAACGGTAGAGCAAACAGCAATAATTCTAGCCCTAGACCTCCTCTGTAACTCAAAACATGCAGCCTGTAGAATTTTTTTAAACGTCGCCTATGGAGATTTTTAGGGGTAAAAGTTTGTCGCCATTCCACGAGCGGGTGCAATTTTGAAGTGTGACATGTTGGGTATCAATTTACTCGGTGTAACATTATCTTTCACAATATAAAAAAAAAAAAAAAAAATTAAAAAAAATGGGCTAACTTTTTTCCAGGGTGTTAGAAAAAAAAAAAAAAAAAAAATGTATAATGTTTGGGGGTTCTTAGTAGCAAACTAGCAAAAAAAAAAAAAAACAACTTGTAAACAACAAATCTCAGAAAGAGGCTCAGTCCTTAAGTGATTAAGAAAGCCTACACACCAGAAAGCAAAACTAATGCCCCCTTCACACGGCCGTTTAGCAACATACAATGGATTCCAGCGGTGAGGATCAATGACAGGTCTATGCAAATAGTGGCAGCTGCTCTGCTGTACAAAGTATTGACAGGCTGACAGCAAACATCGCAGTTTCCATGTATCAGCAGGATTACCTGCAGTTAGAGACAGGTGTCAGAGCCTGAACACACACACATGCCACATAGCCATTTGAAGGAAGCCTCATGCTCAGTTCACACCGCTGCGATGCGAGAGCCCGTGCGGATCCAGTACAGGTTCCCGCAACCATGCCATGTGATTCTGGTGCGGACCAAAAAAAGGGTCATGCATGACTTTGATCCGAATGCGATGACTTTAAACACCTTCCATCACTGTACACAGAGGCAGAACGGGGATCTGCCAGTGTAAACAAGGCAGGTCCCCGTTCTGACAGACATGTCAGATCTTCTGTTGCCAGTGATCGGGAACAGTGATCTCTGTTATGTCCCAGTGAGCCCATCCCTCCTACAGTTAGAACACGCTGAGGGAACACACTTAACCCCTTCCCTGCCAGTGTCATTTATACATTGATCAGTGCATTTTTTTAAGCACTGATGTAATAATGTCACTGGTCCCCAAAAAGTGTTATTTGGGGTCAGATTTGTCCACCGCAATGTCGCAGTCCCACTAAAAATCGTAGATTGCCACCATCACCAGTAAAAACTAAAAAAATAAAAAAGTTCCTAAATCTATCCCATAGTTTGTAGACGCGATAACTTTTTCGCAAACCAAACAATATACGCCTACTGTGATATTTTTTTTTACCAAAAATATGTCGAAGAATATATATATATATATCAGCCTAAACTGGTTAAATTAGTTTTGGAAATGTTATAGCAGAAAGTAAACAATTTTTTTTTTTTTTTTTTCAAAAATTTGACCTGGTTATAGCTCAAAAAATACAAGCCGCAGAGGTGACCAAATACCACCAAAAGAAAGCTTTATTTGTGGGGAAAAAAAGGAAGTCAATTTTGTTTGGGCATAAAGTCGCACGACCGTGCAATTGTCAGTTAAAGTGATGGAGTGCCGTATCAAAAAAATTGCCTGGTTATTAAAGGAGAAAATCTTCCGGTGCTTAAGATGTTAAACATGTCATTACCCTATATATTTTCCATAGGGGATACTTTAAAAGCCCTCTATAAGTCATAAGTTTAGTGTTACGAAGGAGGTCTGGTGCTAGAATTATTGCTCTCATTCCGCTCTGTGCGGCGATACATAATGCAACAAGTGTATCACAAGCAACCTTTTTAGGCGTAGGCACCCTGCCAGGTGACAGGTTCCCTTTCATGAGACATCCAGGGTCTTTTAGTCTCCCCTGTGCTCCAATGAATGTAATGCACATCACATTGCATTACAATCTTTCCCAGCCTTGATGGTCGGGGAAACGGTCAACAGGAACCCAGGAGTAACGTTACACGTCACTTCCGGGTTACACGTCACTTCCGGGTCAACAACTAGAAGGGGAGTGGACGTGTCCGCTCTCCTCCCTCTACCCAGCGGCACCCACTATGCCAGGCAGATGGGCAAGCCAAGCCTGGGATACACAGCGGGGGGGGGGTTGGTTGGTTTGCACGTGGGGTGCATTCGGGCGGCAGCCAGGGCACCAGGTCAAAACTTCTGGTTGCCATGGTGACCTGGGGTTTATCAAGACCTTTATTAACCCCTTCACATTTGTACATTTAAGCCCTTCACCGCCTCCCTCTGAGCAGGACCTGTACATTTAATGCATTCAGTGTACCATTGCCAGGCTCCATGTTTTAACTCCCTCAATACCAGTACGTTTCTTCAGATCTTGCATTTTTAGGGGGAAAATATTTAAATCTTTTAGGCCTTTTTTGCGGTTAATAACTACCACTAAATAAATTTGGAAAAAAAAATTATATACAAAATTATTTGTGTACAGTGTTGCATAATTGTATTGTCAGGCAATGAAAATGGCCTGGACAGGAACATGCCTGTAATCAACTGAATAAAGAAAGGTCTTTAAATACAAAATGTCCATCCATATGTATTAACTGCTTACGACCTGCCAAGTTTTACTGCAGTAGAGCTGCACAGGAAGCCGGGCAACGTACCTACACATTGCCACCTGTCTTCCGGGTTGTGATCTGACACAGCACAAGTTTGGCAGCAGATTTTAGCCAATGATTTTGGCTGAAATCAGCTGATCGGCTGTGTCCAATCACAGAGTTCTGTTTTTACAAAAAAAAAAAAAAAAAAAAAAAAAAAAAACCACAGAACTCTGTGTGCTTGCTTAGGAACATCGATCTGGCCTACTTCTTCCTGTAAAGCAGGGAGAAAAAAAAAAAAACAACAGCCAGATCAGAAAGTAAAAGTAAATTCCAGCATATATACACACCATTGTTTGCAGACATAGCTTTCGCAACGACCAATTTGTGAAGAAATTGGAATTTTTTTTTCTTTTTGGTATGTTTGGATTTTATTTAATATGTTTTCACAATTTTCAGCTTTGTTTATAGAATAAAAAACCCAGTGGTGATCAAATACATCCAAAAGAAAGCTCCATTTGTGTGAAAACAAAAAAAATTATCATATTGGGTACAGTGTTGAATAACCGCACAATTACCAGGTAAAATAACGCAGCGCTGAATAGCAAAAAAAAAAAAAAAAAGCCCTGGTCATGAAGGGGGTAAAACCTTCTGGAGGAGGTCAAGCGGTTTAAAGAATGTTAAGGTACAAAAGGTACCTAAATGTCTGTTGAACGGTGTTGATCTGCTTTAAAGTATAACTAAAGGCAAAACATTTAAGTTTTGAATAGAGTGGAGAGGGATTAGAACCCCTGTCAGTTTTTAATCACTGTCTGTGCCCCTGTTAGGGAGATTTCCCCTCTCCATTTGTCCTGTTTACCATTATCATTGAAAATGAAAAGTAAAAGAAAAACCCAAATTTTGTGTTGTCCCCAGAAAAGTAATAGGGGGGAATTTTATCCCACTAATGAGTTGCTGCTTTGATCTATATTCCTTTAGTCTAGCGGAGTTTTTTTATTCCTATAATAGAGTGGGAAATCTTCCCACTGGGACACTAGTTCTGGTGGTCCCTAAGGAAATCCCATAACTTGTAGGAACTTCCTCTCACTTCCGATGTGGCTATGGAACAGGAAGTGAAGGAAAATCTCCGCAATGAGACACAGATGGCGAAAAAAAAAAAAAAAATCCTTGCTCTGTCCAAAATAAAAGAAAAAAAAAAAACAAAAAAAAAAAACTTGCCTGTAGTTTTACTTTAATAAATGAATGCTTTATTCAAGGACAGATAGAAAACAATTATTTTCTGTCATGCATACACCATACAGGTGCGTTGATGTGCGTTGCAGAACAAAGCAGTTGGTCGGTACGTATACGTCCTAATAAAATGTTAGAATGTTGACCATTACCCTTGCCAAACACTGTGGATGCGATGTAAATCAGGCAGTTTCAGTCACCTGGCGGGTAATAAACTTGCAGAAGGCCAAAAAGAAGCAATGGATTCTTCAATAAAATTACACAAGATAAGAGAGTAGGGTAGAATTACCTTTGTTCTGTTTTTATTGCGGTCTCTGCTCACATAAATGCAATCCATCACATTTGTCTTAGTGACACATTGTTACTGGGGCTGCAAGTAATAGGAGATCCAAAATTCTGAGTTTTTAACAGGGAAGGAAAATTTCCCAATGGGGGACAGTTGTTTAGGTGGCAACTAAAAAGGGATTTAGCGGAGAGAGACTCACTTTTTACTACCTTTTGTGTCTACGTGATAAAAGTGTAAAATAACCCTCTTGGAACAGAGATGGTCAAAAAACAAAATAACTATATCCAAAAATGAAGAAGAGTTTTGGCTTTTTGTATAATTTAAAGCAGAACCCAAAAGGAAAGGAGAAGTTCTGCTTGTTTGCGCACCCTCCACTGACAAATTTGGGGGGACCAGCTCCCACTTCCAGCTCAGATTGCCGAATCGGTCACTGAGGATGTTTGCCCCCCCCATAGCCTTCGGGGGGGGGGGCCACACACAGGTCCAAGAAGACTGCGGGACTATATACAAAGCGCAGCTCTGCATGCGTAGTAGGAAATCGGTTGTAAAGCTGGAAGGCGCCTGCGCCTGAAGCAGACTAAAGAAGTGGCTCGTGTGAGGACATCACTGGATCCCTAGACAGGTAAGTGTCCTTATATTAAAACTCAGCAGCTACAGTATTAGTGGCTGCTGACCAATTTTTTTCTAAAGGAGCCTGGAGCTCTTCTTTAACCACTTTCCGGGCCGATTCTGGCACTTCCCTCCTACATGTAAAAATCATAATTTTTTTGCTAGAAAAATTACTCAGAACCCCCAAACATTATATATGCTTTTTTAGCAGACAGCCTAGGGAATAAAATGACGGTCATTCTTTTTATCTTGCACGGTATTTGCGCAATAATTTTTCAAATGCCTTTTTTTTTTTGGAAGTAAAAAAAAAAAAAAAAAAAAAACAAAAAAAAAAAATGGTTTAATGAATTAAAAAATAACAAACAGTAAAGTTAGCCCAATTTTTTTGTATAATGTGAAAGATGATATTACGCCGAGTAAATACCCAACATGTCACGCTTTAAAATTGCGCACACTCATGGAATGGCGCCAGACTTCGGTACCTAAAACTCTCCATAGGAGACGCTTTGAAAATTTTTACAGGAGACCAGTTTAGAGTTACAGAGGAGGTCTAGGGCTAGAATTGTTGTCGCACGCGGTGATGCCTCACATGTGTGGTTTGAACAGCATTTACATATGTGGGCAGGACTTGCGCGTGCGTTCGCTTCTGAGCGCAAGCAACCGTGGACAGGATCGTTAAAAAAAAAAAAAAAAAAAGTTTGTGACAGGTCCTCTTTATGGAGAGATGCGGGGTCAATAAGACCCCGCATCTCTCCTCCGGGCTGGAAAGCATGAGATAGAGAAGAAAAAAAAAAAAAAAAACACATTCACCGATCTCATGCTGACAGCCACGATCGTGGCTTTGTTTACATCCGGGAACCCAGACCTCCGACGGTCATAGAGATGACTGGAAATTTATCGTCGTCATCTGGGCCCCCTGGATGGAAGGGGGGGTGGTGAACACGTCCCCTCCTGCCGCCTATAAGAATGGCGGAACTGCCGCTATGATCATTCTTATCGTGCACAGAATTGCCAGCTGAAAAGAATGATATCTGAATGACACCTGTATCACTCAGATATCCCCTCACAAAGTCAAGGACGTAATTTTACTATGGCCCGGTAGGGAAGTGGTTAAAGCAGAGCTCCACCCAAAAAAAGGAACTTCCGCTTTAAGGGAAGATGACACCCTGACCTGCCACATTTGGCATGTAATTTTTTTATTTTTGGGGGGGGGCCTCTTTTTAAAGGGTTTCAGCTCCCACATCCTCATGGCGCCGGAAGAAAGAAAGATCACCTCTCCCCCTTCCCTCTCGGCAATCGCCTGGGACACATCACAGGTCCCATATGATCGCCTGGCCAGTCACAGAGTGCAGCGCGGCTCACACATGTTAAGTGTGTGCCCGGCTGTGAAGCCACAGTGACCATGCCGGTGCCGCAGAGAGGAGGGGGAGATGAGCGGGGCTTCCTTCCCCCGCATCACTGGACCCTGGGACAGGTAAGTGTCGGATTATTAAAAGTCAGCAGCTGCAGTATTTGTAGCTGCTGACTTTTTTTTTTTTGTGTGTCAGAACTTCGCTTTAAGGAGACTGCGTGGAACTGAAAAGATTGTTCTCTAGCAGTCTCATGTAACGTCTCCACAAGCATGTCCGCAATCTCTAATCATCTCCAGTAGTATGTTTTTTTGGGGGGGGGGACTGAAGCTCCTCATTCACAGTTATGAACTATAATAGGCAAGTTACACTTCCTCGTGTAACTTTGTTCACACGTCGAATTCTCACGCAAGTTAACAATATCATTTGAATTTTTAGCAACCATAAACCTGTGATGCAGTTGTGTTAATTTGTGCCCTCGTCAACCTGACCTACTAATCTTATGGTAAATGTCACGTTAACAATTAGGCCCCTTTCACACTTGTGTGACCTGGAAGTCGCACGATTTTGATGGGCCTTGAAGCAATGCCTGTGAACTCTTGAGTAAGGGTGCAACTAACGATTATTTTCATAATCGATTAGTTGGCCGATTATTGTTTAGATTAATCGGATATTAACATTAAAAAAAAGTGTGGTGTATAATTTAATATGTAAAGTTTAAAAAAAGGCAATTCTTCAAAATCTATATGCAATTGTAAATATAAATAATCAACTATATGATTAGGGAGCAAAATCTCTAATCCACTCTGAGAATAACAGACAGAAGAGATATACTGTATATACTATTGGAGGTTGAATCTGATAAATATCATCAGACTCAGAGATCACATTTTTTATTTAGACCCCATTCACACTGGGGCGTATGTAATGTGCCCTGCTCCCACGTAATGTGGCTTGCCTCCATGTAAAAGTTTACTTTAAAATATAATAGTAATGCCTTTTATTACCTCCAGTCTATCAGCCTCCACCTTCTCTGGGTTCAGATGCTGATCTTCCCTGCACAGACTTTAAAGTCATTTTTTTTTTAAAACAAACATGTTATACTTACCTGCTCTGTGTAATGGTTTTGCACAGAGCAGCCCCTATTGTTCTCTTCTGGGGTACCCCACCGATGCCTCTGGCTCCTCCTGCCTTCAGAGTACCCCAATAGCAAGCTGCAAATTATAGTATAGTGTGCCCCTATAGCAAGGTAAAAAAACTAATGCTTTTAGACCAGTGGTTCTCAACCTAGGGGTCGGGACCCCCTCGGGGGTCGAATGATGATTTGCCAGGGGTCACCAAGAGGAGGAACAAAGAAAAAGGGAGAGAAAGAATAAGAGAAAGAACAAGAAAAATGGCTAGAGAGGGATGGCGAAAAAAACAAGAAATTAGGATAGGGATAGAAGGGAAAGAAAGGAGAACAAAGAGAAAGAGTGGTACATCCTAAAATGTACCATAAGGGGTTTTAATATTGTACAAGTGGAAGAGACTCAGGGAGCGCTAAATGTCCGTAGGTTAGGGGTGCAATTTACTTGTCTTGCCTTGGGTGCTGACAACCCACACTACGAAAATAATTTTACTGTTAGGGGTCCCCACAACTTGAGAAAATTTATCAAGGGGTCACGGCACTAGTAAGGTTGGGAACCGCTGTTTTAGACCCACTCACTTCCTGCCCAGGACTACATGTCCCATGAGGCATTGCTCCTCACACATTCACAAGTTCTCAGGCACTTCCTGACATGTATGGATGGTGTACTAAGCTGTAGGTGTGCTGTGCTGTATTTCCTGATATGTAAACAAATAATGCATTCTGTATGCAGGTCAAATAATCGGCTGGCCAAAAAATCGATTATGAAAATAGTTGACAACTATTTTCATAATCGATTAGTTGTCAATTAATCGATTAGTTGTTTCTGCCCTACTCTTGAGGTCTAAGTCGCATCCAAGTCAGACCCAAGTAGTGCAGGGACTACTTTGAAGACGCACAGATATGAATGGTACTCATTGGAAATCATAGGGTACGACTTGGGATGTGACTTTGCAGTCCCAAGTCGCACAAGTGTGAAAGAGGCCTTAGGCCAACATTCCTACACTAAAACTAGCAGTATATCCAAACACAACAGAACTATGCATACATTACACTTATGCGTTCAGTTCTACCCATGGCTTGGTCTTTGCATATATAATAAAAAGGCGTCAGCTTTTGTCACTGCAATTTTTATGACAAATGAATGTGTCAGTAACTAGAAGGTTCGATGTAATGCAATATACTCTGGCTATAACATTAAGTGATGCTGAATGACTGGCTGAAAACAAATATATTACATTTAATAAGAATAGTAGGGTAGTTTACTCATCTAGCATCTTAAGCTTGTTTCACCAATTACATGGTTATAGTTCCTTATATTACTACTACATTTTCGTTACACGGTGCTCTGGGAGCAATGCTAGTGTCAAGTAGTATCTGATGCTTGCAAATGAGAAGACAAAAAAGGGGCATAAAGATAATGCTAAGTGAAGGGATGACAGAAAAGCGATGCACCTTACTGGCCAGCGTTTTGTTACTACGGGAACAATGGGAGTGTGTAAGAATCTACATCCAGCATTTATAGGACAGGGACCACTGGAATGCAGACAATAAATCTCAGTTAATAACACAAATCAATGCACCAAAAGAACTGCTGTCCATTTATACGTTTGTAAAAAAGGAGAATAAAGTGAGGGTCCATTTGCATGAAATTAATCAGAAAAATATAAAAAAAGTGGACACCTTGCCCCAAGGTTTCTCAAACCAGGGTTCCATAGGAAGGTCTATCCCTAAGGTTCCTTGAGATGTGGGAAATTTCTTCCTCTCAGATAAGTTCCCACTGACACCATTGATCTGGTAATTCTTCCCAATGACCACAAGTGTAAGGAGCATCTTCCCACTGACCATCACACCAACATATCAGGAGTTGTAGATACAGTAATTTGAACAGGGGTTCCCTGAGAGTTATTTCAAGGGCTCCTCCGTGTTGAAAAGGGATGTCATCGGCACATCCGCTCTGAAGGAAAGGACGCTCGTGACGTTTCCTCAGAAGTAGGGCTGGGAGACTTTCTTAAAAAAAAAAAAAAAAAAAAAAAAAAAACCACACTCGATTCACGATTCAAATTTTTTTTTTTCCCCCTTCGGAAACCGCGCCAGTCCGGAGGAGCTGCGGGCATTAGTTTTTAGGCGAGGCGGCGGCTTCAGCCTAGTCCGTGGCGTCCGGTCGAAGCTGCGGACTAAGCCGAAGCCACGGCCTCGCCTAAAAACTCATGCCCGCAGCCCCTCAGGACCAGCGCGGTGAAAAAAAAAAAAAAAAAAAAATCGATTTTCTTAAATTTTGAATCGATTTGACCTCTCAACTCGATTCAAGATTTAAATCGATTTTTTCCCCAGCCCTACTCAGAAGCTTGTGAGCAAGCACAGGAGTGACGTCACGTGGCTCCCGCCAGTCACAGCAGGAGTCCGCGGCCCCCGGAAGGAAGACGGGTGAAAATGGAAGCGGCCTGCAGCGGAGATGACGCAGACTTAGTTTGCAGGTAAGTGTTACATAATGTGTTACTATCCGATTCATACTAGCATATCATGCCTTTACTTTGCAGGGAAGAAAGGAAGAAAAAGCCACCAGAGTTTACTTCCTCTTTAACAGGGAGCACTGCCTGCAAGGCAATAGACAATGCAGGATAACCCCATGGTAGTCATGATAATAATGGGAGGGTTTGCTTCTTGCGTAATAATAAAACAAAAAACAAACAAGGAAGATGTAGATAAAAGATAATATAAAAAGGTGTATTTAAGAGGAACCATTTTATAAAACAAAATGTCAACAAGGAAACAACCTTTAAAATGAAGAATCTAATGAATCTGGGATAATTTTGAAAAGGTGGAAAACCTAATTAAGCATTTCCATCACATTCCCATTGGAACCACAGTTATCTTTCCACCTGAATAGATTGCGGTAGCTTTAAAAAGTTTTTAGCTGAGGATTAGCAAGTGGCAGAAGTATTTAAAGCGGTACTGAACTCTACTTTTTAATTTTGCCTTACAGGTAAGCTAATAAGTCTCTTCCGTTTCAAAAAAAAAAAAAAACTTAACTTAAAGTGGTTCTAAAGGTTGAAGGTTTTTTACCTTTAGGCCTCAAGCACACGAGACGCCGGTGCAAACTCTGCTGAACACATGTTTTTAAAAGCTGAAACCGGCGTTTTACCGCGTTTGCGTCTAGAAGCGTCTGCAGAGCAGAGAATGACATTTTGCGACCCAAATTTGGGGCCCCGTATCTCGGGGCCACTTGGTGCTAGGAACCCCAAATTTGATGTGCTAACACAGTGGAACTAGCACTACAACATATCCAAAATGTCAAGCACTTCAGCAGCAGAGAATGAAATTTTCCGACCTGACTTTGGGGCCACTTGGTGCTAGGAACCCCAAATTTGCATATGGTATAGTGCTAGTCACACCAAATTTGGGGTTCCTAGCACCAAGTGGCCCAAGATATGGGGCCCCAAAGTCAGGTCGGAAAATTTCATTCTCTGCTGCTGAAGTGCTTGACATTTTACCGCTTTAAGAATTAGAGCTAGACTAACCACTACTACAGTAACAACATAATTCATTAGGATTTTAAAATGCCCCCAACTCTGGATGAAGGTGCACAGGAGGCACAACACTGTCAGTCTAGGAAGGAGGGTAGTGGTAAACATATTAGCAGATTTAAATACCCCCAACAAAACTGCGGCCAGACTTCAGCTCATACTTTATTTCAAATGGAAAAGGTGGTTTACTGTAGCTGATTATAAAAACATTTCATATGATTTTTTAAAAGCTGATCATTTTAACTACTCAAGGACCAGTCCTATTTTTCAAACTTGTTGTTTACAAGTTAAAATCAGGTTTTTATGCTAGAAACTTACTTAGAACCCCCAAACACTTTTTTTTTTTTTTTTTTTAAACTACTTAGAGGGTTCTTTACTCTAAGAGCGATGTGGAATTCCCTTCCACAGGCGGTGGCCTCAGCGGGGAGCATCGATAGTTTCAAGAAACGATTAGATAAGCACCTGAACGACCACAACATACAGGGATATACAATGTAATACTGACATATAATCACACACATTGGTTGGACTTGATGGACTTGTGTCTTTTCAACCTCACCTACTATGTAACTATATGAGTAAATTGATACCAAACATGTCACGCTTCAAAATCGTGGCATAGCGACAAACTTTGACCCTTGAAAAACTCCATAGGTGACGTTTAAAAATTTCTACAGGTTACCAATTTTGAGTTAGAGGTCTTTTGCTACAATTAATGCTACATGATCGCGGCAATAACTTACATGCGGTTTGAATACAGTTTTCATATGTGGGCACGACTTATGTATGCTTTCGAGCTCAGTGGGACGGGGCGCTTTAAATGTATTTATTTTTCTTTATTTTTACAGTCTTAAAGCGGAGTTCCACCCAAATTTTGAACAATATCTGTATGTATTCTCTTCCTTGCCTAGATGCTGACATGCTGTTTAAAAAAATTTAAATCGCCGTAATTACCTTTTATTTTTCTATTCTTCTTTGCACTTCCTGGTTCTCCTCCCGTGGGAGTAGGCGTGTTTCTAGCCTCTCCCAGACTCCTGGGAGCTAGTTTCAGGCTTCCCAGGATGCCACTGAGCATGTGCGGGAACGAGCGGGGAATGCTGGGAGCACAGCATTCACCACATCCAGGAAATAAATGCTTGTGGGCTTCAAATGCCCACAATGAAGATGGAAACGGCCTGCAGTGAATAATATAAGTTATTCTTTCCGACGAAATCTGACACAGGCGGACATATTACACACAATATGTGACTATGTAATGCTGAGAAGAAAAGTTTGTGAATGAACTCAAAAAAAAAAAAAACCAAACACGATAGATAGGTGGACCCCCGCTTTAAAATAAATAAATAATTTGGGTCACTTTTAGTCCTATTTCAAGGAAGGTAAGCATCCCTAGTAATAGAAAAAAAAAAAAACTATGACAGGACCTCTTAAATGTGAGATCTGGGCTCAAAAAGACCCTAGATCTCACATTTACACTTAAAAGCAATAAAAAATAAATACATTTCCCTTTTAAGATCACTGGGTGGAAATGACGTTTGACGTCACTTCTGTAATCCAATGGTACGGAGCCAAGTGGGGGCCATCTTTCCCTCTCAACTCCATTCCTTTAGAAAAGAAAGGACCCGGACGGCTATGATAAGCGGCGGAGACCACCGGGGAACTGGGCACCTCTCCCGCCACTGGTAAAAGTGATGTTGTGGCGAATCCACCGCAGAGACCACTTTTTTTCTGAAAGCGGACCGCCCAGTGCTTAAAAAGATACCGGGAGTTATGGCAGCCATCTGCTGTCATAACGGTATTCAATGTCAAACAGCCGACGTACAACGGAGGGTGGTCCGTAAGTATTTAATCACCCCTGCCAATGTTAAAGTAGTTTGTCTCATCAATGTAAACTGATACAAACTGCTGGAGAGCTTGAGCTTTTGGAAAAAAAAAAAAAAAAAAAAAAAAAAGGGAGACTTACTGGCTGGATCACCAGATGAAAATAGAAGGAAAGCCTAGAAAAGGAAACAAACAAAAGCAGCCATCACATTTAGGAATTGCATACATGTTTGCCTTTGGGTTGAATACTGCTTGAACGCAGGGAAAAAAAACCCCAAAAAAACCCAGTTCCCATGATGCAGCCAGCACTTTCCATGCTCAGTTTTTGATGAGCTGTGCTGTTTACCATGGGGTGAGGAAAGGTTCGGTCTGTGAAGTTGGTAAATGTATTAGTCATTAGCTAGAATAAAAGATAAATTATATTTAGTTATTTCAGCAGTTTAAACACACTTTGCGCTCAAAACAGACATTCTCCCTCTGGTGCTGTCAACAGTACTTACATGCACACTGATTCATTCCTTTGGGTAAACACGGACACTAATGCATATGGAGTACAGACCCGCCAACTGTACATTATGTGTTGGCAGAAATATGTGCTTTACACACATATTTAACTCAAATGCGAATATATATCTCATCTTCAGCCATATTGGTTGGACTATGAATTGGATTTACTAGTAGCAATGATTTACCAATACCTTCAAAAGCAAAGAGCTCCTCAACGCAGGTGTAAGTGGCAACTAGACTCCTCCTCTACATTGGATTTGGTGAGTAAAATGCGGTCAAACCGCACCAGTGTGAAAGGGGCCTAACGCACTTGCAATGTGAGTAAAAACCAACAGCTGTGAAAAGAGATCACCACATTTTGCTAGATCAGCTTAACTTCATAACCCATGCCCTAAAATGTTTGGAGTAGGGTTGCACTGATACTAGTATCGGTGCCGATACCGAGTATTTGCACAAGTATCGGTACTCGTGTAAATACACCGATACATTCAGACTCAGTTCTTTGAGCTGTCAGTGGGTCTCCCCTGTTGACAGCTGAAGTAATAAAGAAGCAGTGGGGGTTATTTAAGGAAAGGCAAATCCACTTAGCACTTGAAAGTGCAGTCGCTCTAAATCCAAGGGGTAGATCTGAAATGAGGGGAAGCTCTGCTGATTTTATCATCCAATCATGTGCAAGCTAAAATGCTGTTTATTTTCCTTGCATGGCCCCCTCGGATTTATAGCGAATTTACTTCCAAGTGCACTTTCAGTGCAAAGTGGATTTGCCTTTAGTAAATAACCCCCAGTGTTTCCTTTTGAATCTGTTTCTTCATCTGCAGATCAAAAGGGATGAACAAATGTTCCTCTGCTTAACCCCTTATAAACCCTTAAATTACTCTAATCAGCCTTAATTAACTCCCTATTTATTTTCCTACTTTTTTTTTGGTTTACGTCTAATTTATAAACAATTAAAACTTTTTTTTGTTTTGTTAGTGAATATTATTGTGAATAAATATATTTATTTTTTACATATATCACATTTAAAAAGCGCAAAATTAAATAGAAAAAAATATATATTTCATTTGTAAACTTTTCAATGCTTTGTACCATTGCTGACAGCTGAAGCGAAAACAAAACAGTTGCAGTAGGTATCGGTAATTGGTATCGTCGAGTACTAAAAAAAAAAAAAAAAATTATATATGCAACCCTATTATGGAGTATGAAGTTTATATTTAAAACTGACACCAAAAAAAAAGTTACAGGTACATACATTTTCAAAAATTATAGTTAGGATTGGATTTTGTCATGTACTTAAAGCAGATCTAAAGGCAAACCACTTGGTTTTCCCCATTTTGCATACAGTAAAGGGAGGGTTATAACCCGTTTTGAAAAGATTCCCACCCCCTCACTTCCTGTCCCATAGCAAAAAACAAAAACAAAAACAGGAAGTGAGGGTAAATCTCTCCAAAGTGAGGGAATCCCTAGTTGTCACCAGGGTCTCTAGAGCTAGCGTCTCCATTGGAGGATTTCCCCTCTATTGCTGTTCTGGGGACAACCCTAAATTTGGGATTGGTTTAGTTTCACTTTCGATAACAGTAAAAAAAACATGTCAGAGAGAAAATCTCCCTAATAGGGGCACAGACGGCAATAAAAGCTAACAGGGGTTCTAATCCCTCTCCATTCCTTTTTCCCTTTTTTTTTTATTTTAAAGTCTCCTTGAGACCTTTGCCTACTTAGTACTGAGCCAGAGAAGCGTGCTGATAATGATGTCACAACCTCTGACCCAAAGCATGGCCTAAACAAGCTATGTAAAAATGTATGAAAAGCTGGGAGTATCTGGTATTTTTTTTTATGTCAAATGTACACATGCCAAGTAATGTTCTAGACTTCAAGTGATTGTAAAGTCTTGTCTTTTTCCCCACAAATAGAGCTTTATATTGGTGGCATTTTGAGGGGGGGGAAAAAAAAGTGTGCGATGTGTGCGATGTGTGTGTGTGTGTGTATATATATATATATATATATATATATATATATATATATATATATATATATATATATATATATACATACATACATACATACACACACACATATATACACACACACACTAACTTTCTGCTATAAAACACATCCAATTAAAAAAAAAAAAAAAAAAAAAAAAAAAAAAAAAATTGGAAAAGAAATCAAATTTTTTCATAAATTTAGGCCAATATGTCTCCTGCTACATGTTTTTGGTAAAAAAAAAAAAAAAAAAAACATCCCAATAAGCATATATGGATTGATTTGCACAAAAATTATAACGTCTACAAACTATTGGATAGATTTCTAGACTTTTTTTTTTGGTTTTACTAGTAATGGTGGCGATCAGCAATTTTTAGCAGGACTGCGACATTGCGGCGGACAAATCTGACACCAAGTGACACTTTTTGGGGACCAGTGACACTAATACAGTGGTCAGTGCTAAGAAAAAAAAAAAATTCACTGTGCTAATGACACTGGCAGGTAAGGGGTTAACATCAGGGGCAATCTAAGGGTTACATGTGTTCCCTGGGAGTGCTTGCCAACTGTGGGGGGGGGGGGGGTGCTTTAACTGGGAAAAGACTGATCTGTGTTCCTGCTTAGCAGAAACCCAAGATCTCCATCTTCTCCCCTGTCAGATCGGTGATCTTGCATAGGCAGATTGCTGTTCGGCCTGTCTCGGGTGGCCGTCGGATGGAGTCCGCCGGACCCGCGGCACGCCCACAGTATCCATTGCATGAAACGATGGACATGTGCGTCGTTTTGTGTAATAAAGCCGACCTGCCACAGTATTTGTACTCTGGCTGGTCGGCAAGTGGTTAAAACTTTTAACCACTTCAATCCCGGAAGGTTTTTACCCCCTTCCTGAGTACTTTTACAATATGGCACTGTGACACTTTAACTGGTAATTGCGCGGTCACGCAATGCTGTAACCCAACAAAATCGGTGTCCCTTTTTTCCCCCACATATAGAGCTTTCTTTTGGTGCCATTTGATCACCTCTGCGGTTTTTAATTTTTTGCACTATACACAAAAAAATATTTTTTACTTTTTTGCTATAATAAATATCCCCAAAAATGTTTTAAAAACAAAAATGTCTTCATCAGTTTAGGCCAATATATATTCTTCTACATATTTTAGGGGGGAGGAAATTGCAATAAGTGTACATAAATTGGTTTGCGCAAAAGTTATAGCGTCTACAAACTATGGGAAAGATTTATGGCATTTTTATTTTTTTACTAGTAATGGCGGTGATCTGCGATTTTTAGCGGTATTGCAACGGACAGATCGGAAACTTTTGACACATTTTCGGGACCATTGACATTTATACAGCGATCAGTGCTATAAAAATTAACTGATTACTGTGTAAATAACACTGGTAGGGAAGGGGTTAACACTAGGGGGTGATCAAGGGGTTAAATGTGTGTTACCTCAGTGTGTTCTAACTGTATGGGGAGAGGTCCTGAGGAGCTGCGGGCAGGAGTTTAGAGGCAAGGCCATAGCTTTGCCCTAGTCCGCCGCATCCGGCCTCACCTAAAAACTCCTGCCCACAGGTTCTCAGGACCGGCGCGGTGACAGCACCAGTCCTGGTGGACAAAAAATAAATAAATAAAAATCGATTTGACCTCTCAACTCGATTTTTTGCCCAGCCCTAAAATATAATAAAAATATTACAGTGTTTCGCGCAGCGGTGCCATATGTACGCGTAGTCGGAAAACGGTTAAACTGAGCATCAACCATGGAGAGGGGCAAACAAGGATACTGTGTGGGCTAACGAAATTCCTGATGACATCATTGGTTGTTAGGACACCGGCAGCCAGAATGGTCACAATGACAAGCCGTGGCTTTAACTAAAAGTAAGGCTTGATCCACCCGCTGGCTTGTATACAATTTAGGCATTTTGCCAAGGCACCCCTGAAGAAACCTGAAGGCACCCTTGTTGAAAAATGCTGATCTATGGGACCTAAAAATAAAAAGGTCTTCAAAACCTCATATAGGATTCCAACAGATAAGCTGTGTTAACTCTGATCATACACTATACAATCTGAGTGCACAATCTCTTTTAGAGCCGACAAAATGTAATATTCGCCTCCAATCCAGAGAATTCACCCTACAGCACTTTTTCTGCCCTAGTTTTCCTCAGTCAGATCTCCCCAGCCTCATTTAACCCACTTCTTAATTGTCCTGGGCCCGCCCCCCTTATCTGTGATTGGACAGTTGAAGCAGCACAGTTATGATAAGGAAAAGGAGCAACAACAGTTCATGTCACAGAGTGGCACAAAATGGACACTTTCTACAGAAAGTATAATAAATCATAGCAGAAGGCTTCAAAAAATAAACACGTTCTATTTGTACTTAACCACCCCAATATGGAACACTTTCACGCCCTTCCTGCCCAGGCCACTTTTACATTTCCAGCGCTATCACACTTTTTTTTTTTTTTTTTTTTTTTTAAAACCACTTGACCTTTATTTACCCCTCTTCAAGACCTGGCCACTTTAAGTTACTTTAACTAACAATGGTGCGGTCCAGCTACTTTGTACCTTAATAAAATTTATCCCCCCCCACAAATAGAGCTTTCCTTTGGTGGTATTTGATCACCTCTGTGGTTTTTATTTTTTGCACTATAAACAAACAAAAAAAAATTATATTTTTTATTTTCTGCTATAAAATATATATACAGTAACAAAAAAAAAATTCTTCCTCAATTTAGGCCAATGTTTTCTATGTGTTTTTGTTAAAAAAAAAAATCCCAATAAGCGTATATTGATTTGCGCAAAAGTTATAGTGTCTACAAACTATGGGATAGATTCATGGAATTATTTTTTGCCTACTAGTAAAGGCGATCACCAGCGACTTATAGCAGGACTGTGATATTGCGGACAAATTGGACAGCGACATTACAGTGACCCGTGCTAAAGATATGCACTGTCACTGTACTAATGACACTGGCTGGGAAGGGGTTAACTGTGTGACTGACTGGCGTTTACTACTGTGGGAAGTGCTTTAACTAAAGCAAGGCATAGATCCATGTCCCTGCTTTGCAGGAACGCAGGGCCAATGCCTTTCTTACGACAGAATGACCATCTGCCTTGTTTACAGATTGCCGTTCTGCCTGTGTACAGAACGATTAGCGGGTGTGCTACTGACACCGGGAAGTGCAGGAATAATGAATAATAATATATATATATATATATATATATATATATATATATATATATATATATATATATATATATATATATATATATATATATATATATATACACACTTTTTTTTGGCTGAAACAATGTCAGGATGGACCCCCTGTCTTCCACCAATATCCATTTAAAATACATCTATACACACACACACACACACACACACACACACACACACACACACACACACACGTGATCCTGCCCTGTAGCAGGAAAAGTGCTATAGGGTAGTCAGCAACTACTTAAAGCAGATAGAGCTTTCTTGGTGGTGATCACCACAGGGTTTTTATTTTTCTGCTAAACAAAAAAAAAAAAAAAAAGTTTTAGTTTCTGTTGTAAAAATTTGCAAATAATCTTTCTTCATAAGTTAGGCCAAACTGTATACTGCTACGTCCTTTTGGTGAAATAACCCAAATAAGTGTATATTTAGCCTGTGTGAAAGTTAGAGTCTACAAGCTATTTAGGGGGGTATATAACTAAATTGATCAATATTGACTGCCTATCATTTCTTAAGGCCCTAAAATTCCAGGACAGTACAAATTCCCTTCAAAATGACCCCTTTTTTGTAAAGTAGACAGTCCAAGGTATTTAGTAAGAGGCATGGCAACTTTTTTTTAAAGTCGCAATTTCGTTTTTTTTTTTTTTATTATTTAGAAAGTGGAAAAAAAAAAAAATCAAAGTTGCAATTTTAACAAGCGTGAGAGACTTACACTGCCTGTCCACACAGAGGGGCCCAAAATCCAAGAAGCACCTTTGGGCTTTCAAGGAGCATAAAATTTTATGTAAATTATGCATCTAATTTTCTGACTAGTACTTATCACATTGAGTACTAGGACTTTGGAAACAACCACAAAATTACCACATTTTGGAAAGCAAACACTCCAGGGTATATTCTTAGAGGCATGGCAAGTATTTTGAAGACGTCTTTTTTGGCCACAAGTTTCGGAAAATGCAGAATGAAAATTTAAAGTAAATTTTCAACACAAAGTTGTAAATTTAATAAGATAGCTCTCACATACAGGATGGGCACACTTAGAATTACAAACCAAAAAACATTCTACTACTCTTCTGAGTATGGCACTACCACATGTAAGACTTTCACTGTCTGAACTGATTGTAACAAATTAACTGCAATGGTCGCATCTAGGAGTGGTCAGAGAATTTAGCTTAGTGTAGCATCGCCTTTAGCAATCCCAGTTCCTTTAAGCCCAGTATCCCTAGCTTACTGGTACATGGCTGCCCCCAGGAATGTCTCGCAGGAACCTGGTCAGTCAGATGTGCAGATACATCAGTTCACTATTAGGGGTTCGTTCACACATGAGGTGGGGGGGATAAAAACAAAACAAAAAAAAAAAAAGGTAAAGTTTTGAAAAAAACCCCACAAAAACAGTTTTATAATCCGTTATAAAATTTTGCAAACAGGTCATTTTTCTCCTTACTTGATGGGCACTGATGAAACAGCACTGGTGAGCACTGATTGGCAGCATTGCTATGCACTGGCAGGCGGCCCTGGTGGGCACAGATACTTAGGTGCTGTCTCACCCTCTCCAGGACCGCTGTCCCTCTGACACAAGCCAGTGATCTACTTACTCTATTAGCGCGAGCAGAAATGTGTTTACATCACATGATCAGCTGTCATTGGCTGACAGCTTATCACGTGGCAAGGGACCAGGAACGGCCCCTTACTCCGATCTGTGATCAGCCGAGTCTCATTGACTTGGTGGTCAAAGAGCGCACCCCGCAGGAGGCATGCAGGCAGCTCAGGATGTCATGATGGCCTCCCGGCAATTAAGGCCCACCCACCCTGTAGCTGTCAGCAGGGGCGCAAAGTGGTTAATGGCTTGACAGTTTGGTTGACGATGAATTGACAACTGACAGTTATCATTCACAGTATGCCTTCAAAATAACCATGAGGAAAAACACAGTTTTATAAGTTTTAGGCCTCATACACTGGACGTTATAAAAAAAAAAAAAAAAAAAAGCCACGTTAGCTGTAGAGTGATTTTTTGCAGCATTTGATTTTTTTTTTTTTTTTTTTTTTTTTTATCTGTAGCTTTTTTTTAGCAAAACTATACTCCCATAAAAGCTTATGGCCCAAAAACGCCGATAAATGCTCAATAGCCTAGTTTTTCAGCATTTTTTATATTTTTAAGCGGGTTTTTAGCTTTTTTTTTTTAATTTTTTTAGTTTTTCAGCTATAAAAACATCTAAACTCCTCTCAAAACCCACTAGTACTGGGTTTTTTTCCAGTTAGAAAATGCCCCTGCCAAAAATTGCTAACAGCCTATGTGTACATGCTGGGGAGTTTGACTGCAGAAAAAAAAAAGTCCGAAGCCTAAAACAGCGACTATAAAAAAACATCCAGTGTGCACAAGACCTTAATGTATTACTAACCGGATCACAAAAGAAAAAAAAAACAAAAAAAAAACCCACCACATTATACTGAACATGATTAAAACGGAGTTCCAACCAAAAGTGGAACTTCCGCTCATTTGTCTCCTCTCCCCCTCCGGTTCCACAATTGGCACCTTTCGGGGGGGAGGGGGGACAGGATACTCGTCTTTGACAGGTATCCTGTTCCTACTTCCAGGAGTCCGGGCTGCAGCCTGTGACATCGCCGCGGGGCTCCCTCCTCCTCCCCCTGCGCCGGGCCAGAAGGAGAGAGGAGCGGGTCCTCGCAAATGCGCAGTAGGGTTTCCAGAGTGAAGCCGTAAGGCTACACTGCCGGGTACCCTTACCGGCAATGGCGGCGGCAGCACCCGGCAGCTGATGGAAACATCAGCTGCAGTGCCGACAGCAAATAAAACCTAATGGGTGTTCTAATCCCTCTCCACTAGCCAAAATAATAAAAATGGTTTTGCCTTTAGTTATAATTTAAAGCACATCATCCCTCAGAATCCGCTTTCACAAAAATATAAACACATCCTTAAGTACAAACTGGAAGTCCCCAAACATCAAGGTGTCCTTATTAGGGTTGCACCGATATTGGTATTGGTGCCCATACCGAGCATTTGAACAGTCTACCTGTATAGTTTTTCTGACAGCCACTTCTCCTCTCCCTCCAGCGGCTGTCAGATGCTTTATTGAAAGCTCTACAGAGAGATGGGTGCTTGTACCTCCCCCCCACAGCTGCACTGACCATCCCCGACTGTCCCCGTGTCCACCTCGTTCTGTCCAGAGCTCCCTCTGCATGTGCTCCTCGTTCTGTCCGGGTCCCCCTCCGGTTCCCTCTCCATGCTCCTCATGTAGTCCTGGATCTGTCAGGATGGAGAGCAGAGGAAGGAGCCGGTAACTATGTCATTTACCGGCTCCTTCCTTTTCTGAATGCACAGAGTCAGTAATCACTGACTGTCCATTCATAACTGAGCACTAAAAACTGTGATTACAATGCTTCAGTTTATGAATGGACAGGAGCCTCTGTCTCCTGTCCATTCATTTTTAGTGCAGCTGAGGCTGCAGACAAAGGGACTGGGGAATGTGTGTCCTCAGTCCATTTCTCTGTCTCAAAGGGGAGATGTCAGGGGTCTGCTTAGACCCCCGATCTCTCACCAAAGCCCAACAGGGCTGATAAAAAAAATAAAAAGAATTATAATAATATTTAAAGTTGGAAAAAAAAAACCCCAAAAACCACACTACCACACCTCATCAGTGCCAATGTCACACGAAAAAAAAAAAAAAAAGTTTTTCACTACATGGACTTTGCTATATCCTAACATCCCTTCAACTAAGAAAAATTACTTTGTTGCTTACATAATCCTAAAAAGGTACTGTTATTATGCTGGAATTCACTCTTTGACCCACATGGGAGACATGACGATGACACACACACATGCTGTGCTGTCCAGGGAAGTGTAGTCCTGGGTATCCATACACGCAGTGGTGTATTTATGTTTTGTGCTGCCCTAGGCCTAACTAAACTCATGCACCCCCTAATTAAAATATGGGCCACCCCTTCTCGTCAAGGCCACACCCCTTCCTGTATAAGACCTGCCCTATCTGTAAACCATACCCCTTCCTGTTTAGGCTCTACCTTTTCCTTTTAGAGCTCCACCTCTTCGGGCTCTGTACATTAAAAGTGGGTACCAAGTGGCCTCAGTCAGTAGCCATCAGTGCTGCTTTATCATTGCAGCTTAAGAGTGCAGCCTTATCAGTGCCCATCAGTACAGTCCCATCAGTGTCCATATCAGTGCTGCGCAGCCTCATCAGTGCCCAACAGTGCAGCCTCATAGTGCCAATCAGTACAGTCTCAGAGCATCCTCATCAGTGTGGCCTCATCAGGGTCACCCATTGCAGCCAATTAGTGCCCATAAGTGCAGCTCATCATGCAGCCTCACCAGGGGCAACCAGTGCAGCCTATTAGTGCCCATCAGAGCATCCTCATCAGTGCCCATCAGAGCATCCTCATCAGGGTCAACCAGTGCGGCCTCATCACGGTCAACCAGTGCGGCCTCATCACGGTCAACCAGTGCGGCCTATTAGTTCTGATCAGAGCTTCCGCATCAGTGCCCAACAGAGCTTCCGCATCAGTGCCCAACAGAGCTTCCGCATCAGTGCCCAACAGAGCTTCCGCATCAGTGCCCAACAGAGCTTCCGCATCAGTGCCCAACAGAGCGGCCTCATCAGTGTGGCCTCAAAGTCAACCAGTGCAACCTATTAGTGCCCATCAGAACAGCCTCACCAGTGCCCACCAGAGGCAACAAGTGCAGCCCATTAGTGCCCATCAGAGCTTCCTCATCAGTGCCCATCAGAGCTTCCTCATCAGTGCCCATCAGAGCTTCCTCATCAGTGCGGCCTCATCAATGCCCATCAGTGTGGCCTCATCAGGGTCAACCAGGGTCAATCAGTGCAGCTCATCAAAGTCAACCAGAGCAGCCTATTAGTGCCCATCAGAGCAGCCTCACCAGGGGCAACCAGTGCAGCCTCACCAGGGGCAACCTCAGAGCATCCTCATCAGTGCCCATCAGAGCATCCTCATGAGGGTCAACCAGTGCGGCTTATTAGTGCCCATCAGTGCAGCCTCATCAGGGTCAACCAGTGCAGCCTCATCAGTGCCCATCAGTATATCTTCCACATTGAGCACTTAACACACGCACATTAGTAATAGTCACATAACCTTCTGTCCTGGCCGCTGGCTGGGGATTCCCCTCTTGCTCCTCTCTCTCACTCTCCTCCTCCTATCGCCCCGGGCGGGAGAGAAGATGCAGTGAAGAAAGCCGTGCGGAGGAGAGTGGGTAGAGCATTGAGCCAGTCAGATTATGTTCAGCTGTCCTGGGTAATCACCGGCTGCTTATGGGGGTGCGAGTCGTCGTCGCCCCACCCCCTCCCCGCCGGTCAAGCACGCTCCATATATGCCCACATTTGTCCGGAGGAGGACATGGGGGAACCGAACCGGAGCACATGGAGGGGAACTGGAGGAGGACACAGGGGACAGTCAGGGACGATCATTGCAGAAGTGGGGGGAGAGAGGAGAAGGGGCTGTCAGTCACACAGAGATCGGTGATTGTAACTGTCCCAGCCCCCCCCCCCCCCCAAATCGATCACCATGACTGCCCAGGTATTGGATCAAGCATCAGAGCATTTACACAAATACTCATGCAAATGCTCGGTAACGGTGCCACCCCAATTTAACCACTTCCTGGCCAGGCCATTTTTTGCGATACAGCACTGCGACGCTTTAACTGACAATTGCACGGACGTGCTATGTTGTACCCAAATGAAATTGAAGTCCCCCCCCCCCCAAATATAACTTTCTTTTGTTGGTATTTGATCACTTCTGCGGTTTTTATTTTTTGCACTATAAAAAAAAAAAAAAAAAAAACAACAAAAAAATATTTTTTACTTTTTACGATAATAAATACCCCCCCCAAAAAAAAGTCTTCAATTTAGGCCAATATGTATTCTGCTACATATTTTTGGTAAAAAAAAAAATCCCAATAAGCATATTTTTATTTGTTTGTGCAAACGTTATAGCGTCTACAAATTTTTTATCTTTTACTAGTAATGGTGGCGATCAGCAAATTATAGCAGGACTGTGACATTGCGGCAAATTGGCCACCGACACTTTTTTGGGGACAGTGATCAGTGCTAAGTAATATGCACTGTAACTGTACTAACGACACTGACAAATAAGGGGTTATCGGGGGTGCTTAGCAGAAACACAAGATTGCCGTCTTCTTCTGTCACAGAACGGCAATCTGCTTTGTTTACATAGGCAGACCACCGTTCTGTCTGCCTCTGGAACAATCAGCGGGTCCCAGCAGGTCTACTGATTGGCTCCCGCTGTGTCCAATCACAGCTGGAGCCGTTTACCGGGGGGCGTGTGTAGACCAGCTAGAGGGAAATCACGTACAGAAAGGCTGCCCCGCTGCAGTAAGCTTACGTGGATCAGTCCAGAAAAAAAACACAACAAAAACAAATACATGTTTATCCCAAAAGGAAAAAAGGTTTGCTGTGACTGCTAATAAAGTGTACCTGGAGTTTGGCTTCAATTTGTTAGTGTAGCTAAATCTGCTAGTACATCTAACACTTCTCCTCCCCCCAGACCGACAATGCTACTGTGGAAAGGTGTGCCCCCCCCGGTCTCCTTTATCCAGAGTGACAGCGCTCTAATACAGGGAGGTGTGTTACTGGCCAGATCACCAAGTCAAAACAGAGGCGGGAAAAAAGCCTAATAAGAAAAAAATAAACCAGCCACCACATCTAATGATTGGTAAGCTGCAATGTGTTACATTTTGGGGTTTTGGGTTTAATACTGCTTTAAGAATTGGAAAGCTGCAATCTAATAAGGGTTTGACTTTGGCTTTAAATATCACTAATTTTGCATACTATATATTTCCAGTACATAAACACAGGAAATAAACGAGAAAAGTTTAGATTGGACGAATAAACCAATCCATGCATGACGCATAATGGTTAACATAGTGCAAATTGCTGAAATAATCTGAGGGGTCCCATGTGATGGTATTAAATACAAACTCTTAAAAAAAATAAAAAATAAAAAAAAACCCACAACATTCTATTTCAGTTTGTTTTCTTAAAGCGGAGGTCGACCAATCATTTTTTTTTTTTTTTTACCATGCAGACACAGACATATTAACAATGTTACACTCACTTGTTCGGTGAGCTATGTCCCCTGATGTCCGTTTTCGAATGAAAAAGAGTTTAAAAGTTTAAAAAAATCGTGTACGGCCGGTTCCATCTTGCTTGTGGGCATGTGAAGCCCACAAGCATTTACTTCCTGGATGCGGTGAATGCTGAACTAGTAGCATTCACTGCTCGTTCCCGCACATGCTCAGTGTTTACGGCGCTGAGCGCCGTAAACACTGAGGTTGCCATTACAACGGGTGGCGTCCGCACTGACTCCTGGGAATGGTGAAACTTAGCTCCCAGGAGACAGTGCGCCGCCGTCCCAGAATACACAGTGTGCCGCCGGGGACATACGCCTACTCCCGCGGGGCTCCCAAACAGGAAGTTCAACTATAAAAGATTGATTACAAGGTAACCAGACAAAAAAAAATTTTTTTTCTTCATTTTGACATCTGTACAATGTCAGGAAGGGATTGATATAAACTTTACTATATGTGTGAACCTCCGATTTAAAGTGTTTGTTAACCCAAAAAAAAAAAATGTATGTACATATATATTACTATACAGGATTTATACAGCACCAACAGATTTGCGCAGCGCTTTACAACATCGGGGAAGACAGTGCAGTTACAATACAATTCAATACAGGAGGGGTCAGAGGGTCCTGCTTGTTAGAGCTTACAATTATATGACACAGCAATAGCCTCAGCCTTGCCATGCCTCATGGGACTTGTAGTGCCACAACAGCTGGAGGGCCACGGGTTGAGCACCCATGTAACTAATCATATTTAAAGTGGAGTTCCGCTTGGGGAGAAAAAAAAAAAAGATGAAGTCAGCAGCTACAATTACTGCAGCTGCTGACTTAATATATGGATACTTACCTGTCCAGGGAGCCCGCGATGTCTGCACCCGAAGAGAAGCACGGGCGCTGCCGCCGCCATTCATGGTAAGGGAGTGAGGACTTTCGGTTTCACTCCTGGTTCCATACTGAGCATGCACAAGTTGCGCTGCTCGTTCTGAATGGTCCCTGCTGCCTTCTGGGACCTGTGTCTCTCCCAGACGACAGCGGTGGTGGTGGAGGTGGGGGCGGACATGGTGTAGTTAGCCGCAGAAGGTGCGTGATCTGTGCCCGGAAGTTGGAGCAAATACCTGGATTCAACAGGTATCTTCTCCCCCCCTGAAAAGGTGCCAAATGTGGCACAGGAGGGGGGCGGGGGGATACGATAAGAGGAAATTCCATTTCTTGGTGGAACTCAACTTTAAAGAGGTGGGTGGGTTTTACTTCCCTGCTAAAGGTAAAGCATAATGGGCTACTATGCACTGCATAGTAGCCCATTATGTGTCACTTACCTGAAAATGAAGCCTGCACAGCTGTCCCCACTAGCAGCGAGCCCCTCACCCCTCTTCCTTCCGGGGGCCGCAAACTCCAGCTCTGTGACTAGCGGGAGCTGCCAGTCATGGCTTGACCCCCTTTTAGAAACAGCAAGATCTGCCCTTTTCTAAAGTGTACATGCACCGTAAACATCTGCGCACGGCTTTATTGTAAACATCTCCTAAACCGTGGAGGTTTAGGAGATATTTCCAGCACCTACAGGTAAGCCTATAATCCTAACGCGTTTCGGGCGCACACCCCCTTCCCCAGAGCTAGGCTAGTCTTGTACACCATGGGAAACGCGTTAGCTGTACCCCGTGTTCTGTGCACGTCCATGCACTGTTTTTATGGCCTTTTGTGTACAACCACTTTTACCTACAGGTAAGCCTTATAAAATATCTCCTAAACCTCTACGGTTTAGGAGATATTTACAATAAAGCAGTGCACCGATGTCTACGGTGCATGTGCACTTTAGAAAAGGGCAGATCGTGCTGTTTGTAAAAGGGGGGGGGCCATGCCGTGACTGGCAGCTCCTGCGTGCATACGTGTCGTCACTCCGGCTAGTCACAGAGCCTGGAGTTTGCGGCCTCCGGAAGGAAGGGGGTGAAGATGGACGCTCGTTGCTAGTGGGGACAGCAGTGACATCACAGGCTGCGTTTTCAGTTAAGTGACACATAATGGGCTAGATAGTAGCCCATTATGCTTTACCTTTTGCAGGGAAGTAAAACCCACCAGGGTTTACTTCCTCTTTAAAGTTGAGTTCCACCAAGAAATGGAATTTCCGCTTATCAGATCCCCCCCCCACCCTGTGCCACCTTTCAGGGGGGAGATGATACCTTATTATTAAATTATCTCTGGTAATGCACTAGGTGTGGGCGCCTTCCATTCCTGTTTTTCTTGTAGTTCCTTTCGGATTACCCCATCTGAGGATGGAAGCACCCACCCAGTTTTGGATACCATATATACCTTTCACACCACCATTTCATCTGACATCTGTCACTCCACACCTTGGAAGACCTATTAGCGCTGGAAGTTGGGCGGCACAGTGGTGTAGTGGGTAGCACCCTCGCATAGTAGTAAAAAGGGTCGCTGGTTCGAATCCCAACCACGACACTACCTGATTGGAGTTTGCATGTTCTCCCTGTGCCTGCGTGGGTTTCCACCGGGTACTCCGGTTTCCTCCCACACTCCAAAGACATGCTGGAAGGTTAATTGGCTTCTGTACAAAAAAAAAAAAAAATGGCCGTCGTATACGAGTTGGGGACCTTGGATTGTGGGCTCCTTGAGGGTAGGGACCGATGTGAGTGTGTTGTACAGGGATAGGGACAATTGTAGACACTCACTCAGGTTGAACTGGATGGACTGGTGTCTTACTAACTATGTGAGTGCCGGTTCACACTAGACGTGGCATGACTTGCCGGGGCGACTTGCAAGACGACTTCTGTATAGAAGTCTATGCAAGTCGCCCCCAAAGTAGTACAGGAACCTTTCTTCTAAGTCGGAGCGACGCCTGACAAGTCGCCCCCGTGTGAACCGGCCCTAAGTGACTATGTTTTTGTATCTCAGGGTGTACAACCACTTTTTGGAATCTCCCCCACCTCCCCTCCGGTGTCACATTTGGCACCTTTCAGGGTAGAGGAGGAGGGAGCAGATACCAGTCTAATACAGGTATTTGCTTCCACTTCCTGACATAGATCACGGCGGTGACCTCCACCACGTCCTACTCTGTCCTCCCCCTCCGCTGTCCTCTGGGAGACACACAGGTCCCAGAACACAGCAGGGACCAGTGAGGAGGCGCATTGCGCAGTAGGGAACCAGGAAGTGAAGCCGCACTTTACCGAGGATGGCGGCAGCTGAGAACCGGACGGACAGATCGGCTCGGGACATCGCGGGCTCCCTGGACAGGTAAGTGCCCATATATTAAAAGTCAGCAGCTGCAGTATTTGTAGCTGCTGGCTTTTAATATTTTTTTTTTTTTTTTGGCGGACCTCCACTTTAAATACACTAACAAATTGAAGCCAAACTCCAGCTCAAGCTTTACTTTATCAGTTCCAGCAGATTGTTTTCCTTTGGTGGGGGGGAATAAAGCCCCCCCCCCCCCAATAACTGTGGAGCACTGTAAGCATCCCTGTCAATGTGGTTTGTCTCATCCCTCCAATATCTGCTGAACACCTTGTTATCTTGGGGAAAAAAAAAAAAAAAAAAAAAACAGAAATACTGGCTAGATCACCAGATGAAAAATAAAAAAGGAAAGGAAGCCTAAAAAGAGGGAAACAAATGCAGCCATCACATCTAAGAAAGTCCCTTTTCTGAATCTGAGTTACACTAGAATACAGGTTTTCTGTTGGGTCTAAAACTTTGCTGTACCCCAGAGACTGTTAGAATGCAGTGAGGAGAGGAGCTCAGTGTGGAGAGGAGCTGAGCTCAGAGAGGAGCTGAGCTCAGAGAGGAGCTGAGCTCAGAGAGGAGAGGAGCTCAGTGTGGAGTGGAGCGGAGCTCAGTGTGGAGTGGAGCGGAGCTCAGTGTGGAGTGGAGCGGAGCTCAGTGTGGAGTGGAGCGGAGCTCAGTGTGGAGTGGAGCGGAGCTCAGTGTGGAGTGGAGCGGAGCTCAGTGTGGAGCGGAGCGGAGCTCAGTGTGGAGAGGAGAGGAACTCGGAGAGGAGAGGAGAGGAACTCGGAGAGGAGAGGAACTCAGAGAGGAGAGGAGCTCAGAGAGGAGCGGAGCTCAGTGTGGAGTGGAGAGGAGCTCAGTGTGGAGAGGAGCTCAGTGTGGAGTGGAGAGGAGCTCAGTGTGGAGAGGAGCTCAGTGTGGAGTGGAGAGGAGCTCAGAGAGGAGCTCAGTGTGGAGAGGAGAGGAGCTCAGTGTGGAGAGGAGAGGAGCTCAGTGTGGAGAGGAGAGGAGCTCAGTGTGGAGAGGAGCGGAGCTCAGTGTGGAGAGGAGCGGAGCTCAGTGTGGAGAGGAGCGGAGCTCAGTGTGGAGAGGAGCTCAGTGTGGAGAGGAGCTCAGTGTGGAGTGGAGAGGAGCTCAGTGTGGAGTGGAGAGGAGCTCAGAGAGGAGTGGAGAGGAGCTCAGAGAGGAGCTCAGTGTGGAGAGGAGCTCAGTGTGGAGAGGAGAGGAGCTCAGTGTGGAGAGGAGAGGAGCTCAGTGTGGAGAGGAGCTCAGTGTGGAGAGGAGCTCCTCAGGCTGACAGGAGAGGAGCACACATTCCTCCACAATGGCCGGCACACACACAGAGGGGCCCCCCAGGGGTCACGTGACCGGCCCCGGCCTCCTCCTCAGAAAAGAGCTGGGTCATGGCTCCCCTCACACTAGGCCTCCCCGGGGTTTATGGTAATAAAGGAAGAAGGTGGTGTGTGGAGGAGAGGGGAAAGGCCCGGGCCTAGTGTGGAGGAGCCGGAAGGGGGCGGCCGCCTCTGAGGTGTGGGGGGGGGGGGGAGGGGGGTAGCGGGACCGGGAAGTCAGGCTAGGCCGCGGAGCCTGCGGTGGAGTGTGAGGCGCAGGTGAGAAGGCCGCCACTGGGGTGACAGGGGAAGGAGGAGGAGACGGAGGTGAGGCGCCCCCGTGTGTCAGACACCGCGCTGCCCTCCCCTCCTCCCTCGTTTTTCATACGCCACTTTCCCCCCCTCCTCGCCTCCCTCAGCGCCGTTTTACCTGGTCGGGTCAGCCAACTCAGCTCCGAACTCCAGCCGCCTCCGCCATCTTAACACAGCCCAAAGCCCCTACTGACTGCTGGACCCGTGAGCGCAAGATCCGCGGCGGCCCCCCCCAAATCTCGCGAGACAATTTTTTTTTTGGCCCCGCCTCCCTCGTCTGCCAAAGCCAGCCCTCGCGAGATTTAATTCTCGTTTTCTTCTCTCTTTGAGGCAAAGTCGCTGATAAATCTCGCGAGACTAACTTGGACTGCAGGGGTTTCTTCCCCTCCTTTCTACCGCCGCCGATGACAAGTCTCGCGAGAGCGTCATTCCTCCATCTCCAGATTTTCTTCCCCGGATAGAGAGAGGGCCCGGCGCGTCGCAAGCAGATCTCGTGATCTCTTCTTGCCCCGAGAATCTCGCGAGATTTTTGTCACACTCAGCAGCGCCTGTGGTGACTGGAGAGTGTCAGTGGAATTGCTTTATCATTGAACGGCGGGGCCATGAGTCACGGAGCTCAATGAGTCCCAGGTTCATGGCCTGCTGTCAGTGGAAATTTCCAGTTCTAATTGTATGTTCATTGAATAAAATGACACAATCATTTCTACACACTGTCCACCATCAATAAAGTACTCATAACACGGTATGGACCCCATTTAAAACGGCGTGCGCCCGGGCCTCGTTCACACCTCTGTGTTTTAGGTGAGGTACGCTAAGAAAAAAATGGTTCTGCACGCTGCATCTTTAATGCCTTTTCTATGGAGTTTAATTGTAGCGCGTCTAAAAAGTCAACATAGGGACGTGAACTGGCCCTAGTTACCAAAAGCTTTACACCAGTTTTGGTATTGGCACCACCACGTGTGACCAAATCACAGACATCACAAGTCCCCCGCGAGTCGCAGCACTCTCCCACATTTTGCTGCGGGCTTCCCGGACACCCGCAAGCACCAGGCGCTTACCCAGCTGGCCCCGTCACTCAGCCACAGACAGAAGATAGAGCAGCCCGAGCGGCCAAATGGAGTACGACCGCGGCGGCCACTCCGTCTTCTGTCTGTGGCCAGGAGAGGGGCCGGACAGAGCCAGGAGCGCTCCGCTGGTGGACACTGAGGCTGCACTGGTGGACACTAATGAGTTGGCATTGAAGGACACTGATGGGCTGCACTGAAAAGTTGGCACTAAAGGACACTGATGGGCTGCACTGGTGGGAACTGGTTGGCACTGATGGACACTGATAGGTGGCACTGAAGGACATTGATGGGAAATGGTCGGCACTAATGGACACTGATAGGTGGCACTGATGAGGTGACACTGATGGGCTGCAATGATGGGCACCGATGAGTTGGCACTGAAGGACACTGATGGGCTGCACTGGTGGGAACTGGTTGGCACTGATAGGTGGCACTGATGAGTTGGCACTGAAGGGCACTGATGGGAACTGGTCAGCACTGATGAGGTAGCACTAATCTGACTGCACTAGTGGGCACTGATAGGCTGCACAGATGGGCACTGGTGGACACTGATGGCGCAAAGTGTCACCTCCCTAAAATGAGTTTTTGCAGGTTGGGATGTCTGAATTCAGGTAGTTCCCATTAGACCTCATTCAGACAGAGGGGTTGATGAAGCGCTGTTACTAGCATGAAACTTTCCACCTGTGATAACCCCGTGGTGTCCGTGATGTTTTTATGGTATACAATAAAGGATTTCAAGGAGTGCAGAGATTCTGAAACTTTTCTTTGATGCGCAGCTACAGACGGGCTGTGTCGGCATCCTTGACCCACTGTTGCAAGGTGTTTCTTTTTAACTCACCAGGAGTTGCTATTTGGATCTTTGAATGATCTACGCCAGTTTTGGTATCAGTATCGCCGTGTGTAGAAAATTCAAGTTGTTCACATTAGGCCTCATTTAAATGGGGAAACCCATGAATGAGCGCCTTACCGTTCGTGGACCACCCTATAGCCGATTTACTGCTACAGGGCGGCTCTCCTGTGCAGGATCACATATACATTTGACGAAAACAGTCCCCTTAGAAAGAATACAGGGCATCATAAAACCTTAACTAGCCCAGTGTCTTCAAATGACCTCTAATGAGGCCCTGGTTTAAATGGTCATGTTGTAAATGGTCTGCAGTTTTAGTAATGTACAGTATCTCCCAAAAGTTAGTACACCCCTCACCTTTTTGTAAATATTTTATTATATCTTTTCATGTGACAACACTGAAAAAATGACACTTTGCTACAATGTAAAGTAGTGGGTGTACAGCTTGTATAACAGTGTAAATTTGCTGTCCCCTCAAAATAACTCAACACACAGCCATTAATGTCTAAACTGCTGGCAACAAAAGTGAGTACACCCCCAAGTGAAAATGTCCAAATTGGGAATGGAATTCACCAGAGCTTCACAGGTTGGCACTGGAGTCCTCTTCCACTCTTCCATGATGCCATCACAGAGCTGGTGGATGTTAGAGACCTTGCGCTCCTCCACCTTCTGTTTGAAGAGGCCCCACAGATGCTCAATAGGGTTTAGGTCTCGAGACATGCTTGGCCAGTCCATCACCCTTACCCTCAGCTTCTTTAGCAAGGCAGTGGTCTTTTGTGGAGGTGTGTTTGGGGTCGTTATCATGTTAGAATACTGCCCTGCAGCCCAGTCTCTGAAGGGAGGGGGTCATGCTCTGCTTCAGTATGTCACAGTACATGTTGGCATTCATGGTTCCTTCAATGAACTGTAGCTCCCCAGTTCCGGCAGCACTCGTGCAACCCCACATCAAGTTTATCTTGGACTCATAAGACCCCAGAACATGGTTCCAGTAATCCACGTTTTTAGTCTGCTTGTCCTCAGCAAACTGTTTGCGGGCTTTCTTGTGCATCATCTTTAGAAGAGGCTTCCTTCTAGGACGAAAGCCATGCAGACCAATTTGATGCAGTGTGCAGCACATGGTCTGAACACTGACCAGCTGACTCCCCACCCCTTCAACCTCTGCTTCACTCATACATCTATTTCCCAAAGACAATCTCTGGCTATGACGCTGAGCACTTGCACTCAACTTCTTTGGTCGACCATGGCGAGGCCTGTTCTGAGTGGAACCTGTTCTGAGTGGAACCTGTCCTGTTAAACTGCTGTATGGTCTTGGCCACCGTGCTGCAGCTCAGGTTCAGGATATTGGCAATCTTCTTATAGCCTAGGCGGGTGATGGCAAACCTTGCCACCCCAGATGTTTTGGAACTACATTTCCCATGATGTTCACGCACTCTGCAGTGTAGTTGAGCATCCTGGGAAATGTAGTTCCAAAACATCTGGGGTACCAAGGTTTGCCATCACTGGCCTAGGCCATCGTTATGTAGAGCAACAATATTTTTTTTTTTTTCAGATCCTCAGAAATTTGCCATGAGGTGCCATGTTGAACTTCCAGTGACTAGTATGAGAGAGTGAGAGCGATAACACCAAATTTAAAGTGGAGGGGTCCAGCCGTTTAAAAAAAAAAAAAAAAAGTCAGCAACTACAACCACTTTTAATAAGGGCACTTACCTGTCCAGCGAGCCCACTATGTTGCCCCCCGAGGCCGATCCGGTGCCGCTTCACTGCCCAATTCCTACTGTGCATGCGCGAGTCACGCGGTGCTTTGTGAATGGCCCTGTGGTTTTCTGGGACAGACACATGTCCCAAAAGACAACAGAGCAGCTCACCAAAGAGGAGGAAGTGAAGGAGCAGCGCCGTGGAATAGGAAGAGGCAGATTAGGAAGACTGCCTAGCAACAGGCATTTCTGGTAAGTAAAAAAACATTTTTATTTTTCAAATTTAAAAAAAAAAAATTTGTACAATGTTAATGTAATTTTTAATTTTAGGGTGGACCTCCACTTTAACACACCTGCTCCCCATTCACACACAAGACCTTGTAACACTGAGTCACATGACATTGAGGAGGGAAAATGGCTAATTGGGCCCAGTTTGGACATTTTTACTTAGGGGTGTACTCACTTTTGTTGCCAGCGGTTTAGACATTAATGGCTCTGTGTTGAGTTATTTTCAGGGGTCAGCAAATTTACACTGTTATACAAGCTGTACACTCACTACTTTACATTGTAGCAAAGTGTAATTTCTTCAGTGTTGTCACATTAAAAAAGATATAATAAAATATTTACAAAAATGTGAGGGCTGTACTCACTTTTGTGAGATACTGTACCTGCTCTGGTTTTGCACAGAGCAGCTGAATCCTCCTCTTCGGACTTAGAACCACTTTAAATTAGAACGAATCTTAAAGTGATCAGAACAGCCTTGTACCAAAGACTATATTTTTCAGTTCTAAATCATTTTATACTTATTGTTGCTCATGTCCGTTTCGTAATTTATTTTCTGTTAATAATTAAAAAAACAAAACAGATAACTGTGAATAGGTCCTAAATTATATTTAAAATGGTTCACCCGAATCTCTGAATTCTCTTGATAAAAATTAGGGACCTCTGCCTCTCTGAATAAGCCATTGTAGTTTAAAATCTGGTACATTCCTGTCTGGGTGTGGCAGCAAGTGATACAGACATTTTTCAAAGGTGAGAATCAGAACAACACGTGGTGGCAGCCCTTGTCCTAGTGTGCGGCTTGCTATGGGGGCACTTGGAGAAGAGGAGCAGCAAAGAGCGCAGACACAGGACCCCAGAAGAGGAGGTTTAGTGCCACTCTGTGCAAAACCAGTAGTACTGTACATCATGTTTTTTATTTTAGGGAAAAAAAATTAAATTTACAACCTTTTTAAATCTGGTGGATGTGCTGGTGCACTAAATAATCTAAAAATGTGTTTATTCTTTGCCATGTTTAGATGAAATAATTTGTGAAGCCTCATTTGTACGAGGCCCTGGCTTTAATATTTTTATGAATCAGCTACAGATTTAGTTCCGTTGCAGTATACAACTTACAGTGGTAGTAAACTCTGTTATACCATTTATACCTACAGGCAAGCCTATAATAAGGCTTACCTGTAGGTACTGTGAATATCTCCTAAACTTGCACTGTTTAGCAGATATTCAGAGTGCATGCAGCCGGTGATGTCACTGGAGCATGCGGTCTGAAGGTCAGCATACAGTGCCGGACCTTCAAAGCCTGTGCCGTAAACAGCAGCTCCCACATGCATGCACAGGAATGACATCATCGCACCCCCAGCCATTATGTAGCCAGACGCCACGTACCTGGAGGGAAGACGGGGGGGGGGGGGGATTGGAAGCCCTGTCAGCGGTGACAGCATGGCACTGGAGGGCTTTGTTTTGGGGTAAGTTTATCATGATGCATACTAGCAGATTATGACATTGCCATGGAGGGGATTTTTTTTTTTCTTCAACTGTAGTTTACTGGGCGGGATGGGGGGGTGCCTTTTCCCCGAGATCACGCTCGTCTGGAAGAGGGAGATGTGTGCAGCTGCTGAGCAGAGAGAGCATGTGAAAGTTCCTGGAGATTTGTGAGTGACTATGTAATAGTCGGAGGAGGATATCACAACAGAAGACAGAAAATTCATCTTGCATTTTGGGGAGTGAGCATAGTGCTGGAATTGTGGTGAGTGCAATCTCACTGGGGGATACCCCCTCACGCGGTGATTACTCTTGGTGAAAGAAACTCTTCATATCCACAGACTACAATCTTTTTTGAACTTTCCTAACAATCTTCTTTAACCATTGGTCTTACTTATATGTGTCTTGACATCTGGCACATAGCGCTGCTGCAATAAGGAATCAGAGACTTGGCACAGTTGATTTATGCTTTATTGCTTATGCATATATGTAGTTTACTACCACTTTAAGCTGTCAGGTAAGATTTAGCTGTGCTCCAAGTTTGAAAGCTCTTTCTGCCAGGCTTGATTTATGAAATATTTTTAGATTTTAAAGAAAACAGAACTCTGGCAGCTGTGCCCAAAAAAAGGTAGTGAGAGAGTAAAGGACTAGTCACCAGTACTGCATGCTGTCTTCCTGCAGCTGATCTTCCCTCTATTACAGACCTACCATGCATTGTTCTGTACTTTGTCTGTGTGTGGAGGCAGCCAGCGTTGTAGAGGCAGGGCTTTGCTTCTTCATGCCTGAGCCTCCAGCGAGGAGAACAGTTAGCAGCAAAATAATGCCATTACCAATTCTCATTCAACATCCGATAAACCACAAGTTAAAGGCAGTACTGCCATAGGTCTCAAACTACAGATGCAAAGCTATAGGGCTGTGGGCACACTCACATATCAGGAAATGCTCTGGTGTTTTGCAGAAAGCGTTCCAGTCAACGTATTCATTTTTCAGGGTATTGCTAAGGCACAACATTTCTAGGTTTTCCTGTAACATAACAAATCTTCACTTTTTGAGTACTGTTTCACTTTAAAGTAATGGACTCTGCAGTATAAAATATGTTTAGGTCTGTTTTAAGCGGTTGCTTAGGCCCTTAGAGCGCAGGGGACTCAATTCAGCATTATTTGTTTATACACAGGGCTGTTAAAGTAATTGTTGAAAATACTAAAAAGTTCCTTAAGCTTGGTGGGTTTGGTGACATGAGACAGCCTCCAACTATGGACGTTCTTTACATCTGTTCCTGTTTCCTTGATCATCTGGATGAAGTTGGAGAGAGAGGGGCTGGTGCTAGGATGGTTTAATGCTGGGGTCTCAAACTGGCGGCCCTCCAGCTGTTGCAGAACTACAAGTCCCATCATACCTATGCCCATGGGAGTCTTGCTTGCAATGCCTTATGGGAATTCTAGTTCTGCAACAGCTGGAGGGCCACCAGTTTGAGCCCCCTGGTTTAATGTTTTTTCTAGGTAAATGATGCTCTGTCATCAGTAGTTTTCTTGTAAAATTTTAGCCTTGTCTTTTTTATAACAGTCCCTTAAGTATGCCTAAGCTGTCATCTGCAGTGCTGGAGTATGACGCTTGTGTGTCAAGACGAGTGTTAGAGATCTAGATTGGTTTGCAAAAACTTGCTGAAGTTGTCATCAGAGGACTGTTAGGGCTGAAGGATGTCCAGGACGCTGGCTGATACAACCACAAGATTGCTTCTGATGTGTCTGGCTTCTTTTGGCTGTAATCTGGACAGGGTAACAGTGGTTCAGTAGCTGAAGGGAGAAGCTGCTATCAGAATCACTGGGCAGTGACTGCATCTTCTGATCAAGGAAAAGTTTCCAAAATGTCCTTGCAATTGACTTCTGTCCTTTTTGAACTGCCACACATTGCTCAAAATTTGCTCAGTCCCAGTTGTACCAGCCACATTTTAAACAGTGGATGGTCAGCTATTGCATCACGTCTGCCCTTCGCTTTCTTCCTTCCCACCGCCTTCTCTCCTTTATGTCAATCTCCTCCTTTCTCTCTCTATTGTCCTGTTTACCATTATTGATAAAACAGCTGAACCATTCACAGAATAACAATTTTTGTTAAAGAGCAACTCTTGCTTTATGTATCCCCATTACAGAGCCTCTATTTATCATAATTACAGGTATCACCAAGAGTGAAAGTAAAACCCAAATTTTGGGTTGTTGCCAGAACAGGAATAAGGTGAAAATCTTCAAAGACAAGCTTAGTTGGAGAGATATCATTTTGCTCCTGTGCAAATCCCTAATAAGACTTCTTCTGGAATATGCAGTTCAGTTTTGGGCACCAGATCAAAAAAAGGATAAATCAGGGAACTGGAGAAAGTGCAGAGAAGGGAAACCAAAATGATAAAAAGGCATGGCGTAGCTCAGCTATGAGGAAAGATAAGAGGAACTGAATGTATTCTCGAGAAGAGAAGATTAAAGGGGTTGTAAAGGTAAAAATTTTTTCACCTTAATGCATTCTATGCATTAAGGTGAAAAAACTTGACAGTACCGCCGCCCCCAGCCCCCAGCCCCCCCGTTTTACTTACCTGACGCCTCGAATCTTCGCTCCTCGTCCTCGTCAGCTTCATTGCAACTCAGCATGGTCGCTGATTGGCTGCAGTGGATGGATTGAAAGCAGCGCAGCCATTGGCTCGCGCTGCTGTCAATCACATCCGATGACGCGGCGCGCCGGGGGGCGGGGCCGAGTGATACAGCGAGCGGCTATAGCCGCCGGCTGTATCACGGGAGCGCGCCCGCAAGCACTCACCACCGTGCGAGGGAGCTCGCATGAAGGTGGTAAATGCTTGCGGGGAGGAGCTGAAACAGCCGCCGAGGGACCCCAGAAGACCAGGTTCGGGGCCACTCTGTGCAGAACGAGCTGCACAGTGAAGGTAAGTATAACATGTTTGTTATTTTAAAAAAAAAAAAAAAAATAACTTTACAACCCCTTTAAGGGGGATACGATCAACATGTATAAATACATAAGTGGTCCATATAGTGAACTTGGCGCTGAGTTATTCACTTTACGTCTAGAAGAAGAGAGATTTATTCTTCAACTATGGAAAGGTTTCTACTATAGAAAATGTGGAATAGGTTTCCTTAACAGTTGGTTCAGGCCAACTCAGTAAATCACGTAAAAAAAAAAAAGAAGTCCTAAATGAACATAATATAAAACTGGATACTAACATTTATAGGTAAAGTTGATCCAGGGAATGTCCAGTCGCCTCTCGGGGGGATCAGGAAGGAATTTTTTTCCCCCCTGCTAGAGCGAATTAGTTCATGCTTTGCTGGGGTTTTTTGCATTTCTCAGAATAAACGGTGGGTATATGATTGTGTATATAGCATGGTATGTTCCCCCCCAGTTTAGTGGCCAAACTAGATGCACTTTTATAAAAGCAAACAAGAGAATGACCGCTACCATAATATGGACCTGCTTACCAGATAGCAAGCATAAGGGCCAGATGGCTATAACCCAGCCGCGGCCTTTAGCTTGTGCATGTCAACACCAAGAACAGCAGATCGGATCTTGCTGATCGCTTACTCCCTCCAACTATGATGTCCGTCTTTTACTCAGGCGAGTACCCCAAAAGAGAGAAGACTGACCATAGTGTAATATTGCTAAGATACATTTATTTAAAACAAGATATTGCACTTACATTTAGAAAGATATTGCAAGCGTAAAAAACAATGCCGGCGGCACAAACACACAGAACCCATCCTCCTAGAGCGATTGCGTGGCGAGTCGACGTCACTACGTGCCTTCCTGCTGATGCGTTTCATCACACGTGACATTGTCAATGGCAACGTAAATTGACATAACGTATGACGAAAGGCACGTGGTGATGTCTCCACGCGATCGTTCTAGAGAAAAGAACTTTGCAGTGAGTGTGAGATTGCATGGGATACTAGTTTAAAGGACAGATCCCACCTAGAACTGGAATCATATTCCAAAAGGTGCAAGGAACTTAAGCCTGGGAAGACACACAAATGGGTGTGGTAATACCAGAAGGGTAATTTAGGAGGTGCTTGATTTACAAGTCTAGAGTGGAAGCTAGTGAGAAACCTAAGCATCCAAGCAGTGAATAGCAATCACTAAGGGCCCCAGTAGAATGAAGAAACAAGTCCCCACATACAAAAGAGTGGTTGCATGTTTATGCAGAAGGCTAAGCATATGAGACAGATGGCTTCTGGCTTTAGTATCTGCGGCTCATCACTGAGTTACTAATGGAGTAGTATATGAAGGTTGGGGGCTCCTCTGCCCCATCCACAAACCTTCTGCATGGAAGCAGGCATACTTTGTGATCACCAGGTAGTATGGAGAATAAGATTGTCAATAACAGGTTCAAAAAGATGCCTTCCCTAAAAGGTGAAATGAATCAGTTGTGCTATAAAGCAGAAGTAAACCCATCCATAAAACGGTTTCATTTCCAGCACATGCCGGAAATGCAACACTCCCATTGGTTGTACTCTCAACCAAACTGTCAAACCATCCAATGGCTGGTGCCATAACTGATCACATGTGCAGCATTCATGGCCGTTGTAGATTAAACAGAGGCCAAGATGGCAGCTTCCTTGGCTGAAAATGATAGGAGGGTTTACTTACACTTTAAGCATATCCTCAGCATCCCAGGCACATAGCCAGAGTGCCCTTCCCAATTTGAGACCCAAGCTTAGGTGTTGTAAAAGGGTATCAACTTAAAATGGTTGCAAACCTCATTCATGAAATCTGACCTCTGTAAATCTGTAGTGTGCATCTCTTTCCAAAGTTCTGAGCACCTGTCTTTCGGCTGCTCCGTTCCTCTGATCAGCAAGATAACCTCTGATAAGTTCTCCTCCACACAAGATAAAAGTGTCGGGGAGGGAGATAGATAAGCAGAGAGCTTGTCAATTCAGAGGGCAGCTCTGAAAGTTTGTTCATTCCTCTGCCTATGTGGAGGGGGTGTGTGCCTTTACTCCAGTCAGCTCTCACACAATATATGTGCGGACACACCCACTGCTGAATGCAGAAAGATTTGTAACAAGATGTGCACTTTCTAAAGAATGTAGAAAGAAAGACTGCAGATATACATGTAAAAATGTATGTAGGGAAATTTGTTTCATCTCTGTGTATCATCTGAGGCTATTCACTTCACTGGGTATAGGAGAGGGTTTACAACCACTTTAAGCATAGGGCTCGACATCTGTTCCTAAAGTTCCAGGACACAAGGGTTTGGCTTTGTGCTGGAGGAGTATGCTTTAAGAGAAATAATCCATAGTTTAGAAGAGTCAAAATCAGAGTTAATCCAGTTATTACAAACTGAGACTTAAGTAGGGTGTCCAGCCTGTCTAAGTGAAATTCCTAAAGGTAAGGACACCAACATGTTTGGTATGCTTAAGATAGATGACTGGTGTTTCAACAGTGTATGGAGACCACTATTTAGTAAAATTAGCTTTCAAAAAGGGGGAAAAAAAAAAAAAAAAAAAACTCAGTCACATTGTTAGCAAAAGCCCATGACTCCATGAGGTGTTCCCACGCTTTGTAGAGCAAAGTTTTAAATGCTTTTTTGCATTGGGAAGGTTTTTATAGTCTTAAGCCTAGTACACACTGTCAGGGATCATGAACCAGGCAGAGACAGAAAATAAAAATAAAAAAAATAAAAAATAATAATAAAAAATAATACAGATCAGGAACTTAGTCAAAAACAAAAGCCAGGGTTAGGAAGCCAAAACAGGTAATCAGATGAGCTTGAGTCAGCGTAGTCAGAAGCCAAAGATCAGGAGCCAGAAGAAACATCAGCCAGGCAAAGTCATAACATGAACATAGCAGAGACACACTGTAGATGTTGACCAGGCAAAGGCACAGAAGGAATGAGCAAGGAAGTTTAAATAGCAAAAAGGGGCTGGCTGTAGACTGGACTAATGAGGCAGGTAATAGTAACCAGGTAAGTCACTGTGGAAACAATGAGTGGCTGGTAATAACCCGATAGTTGTGCAGATTGGAGCACTGAGACGAGAGCTGCTAGAAGCCAGCCCTGACACATAAGAGCTGAATGTCAAATGTCTGCCAAATGTCTGTCCGACAGTCAAAGGGGCATGACCGAAAAAGGTCTGCCTATTGGCTCCTGATCAGCGCTTTTAGCCAATGGCTGAGGGCACTGACTAGAGTGTTCTGGCAGGGTGGCCATCCCCCTGTCGGAACACAAAGGAACAGCAGCGGAGATTGCTGTACTAATGTTAGATAGTACAGCAGCTCCTTCTGAGCGATCAGTTTTTGTTTTTTTTCCATTCAGCCCTGCAGGGATGAAAAAAAATCCCAAACTACTAGTGTGTACTAGGCTTTAGATAGAAGCTCTAAAAGACTATGTCTAGAACAGCAGGCTGGTCTTTTAACTGCATGGTGGAACACACTGCAGTCAAGTTACAAATAACCCCCTAAAAAAAAAATCTCAGTCATGTGGAATTTGCTGAAATATAGTCTCTTCAGGAGTAGACTGTAAAGAGATGGTAATAGAGGCATCAGGCACACTTTGAGATGGAAGCTAGGAAGGGTCAGAATTAGACTCTGCTGTAGATGGCACAAGAGCGAGCTTAGAGCCTCATGATTACTCTATTAAATGTACATAAACTGACCAAAAATCTCAAGTCGATATAAGGGGTCCTAGCCTCCTGAAGCAGAGCATGAGGACAACCCTATAATAATAGGGGGTCCCAGGAGCTAGTTAACAGGCATTCCTTCTGGGGATACTGATAAATCAGGCCTAGAAGAAGTTGTGGTATATTGGCTGCGGTCACTCGTTGCAGTTAGACAGCATAGTACTCTGCACGTCTTTGAAAAAACCCTGTTGTAGCAGAAAACCAGGCCGAAAATGAGGCAAGGCCTCACATACTGTATACAATGGTGGTAAAAGAATCGCAGAGTTACTGCCTAAATATGGTGGTGGCAAGAATTTTAAAATGGTGCCCATTGGCAGTAACTCTGAAGTAGCTTTACTCAATATGCAAGGCCTCAAAGACTGCATCACATCAGAGGCTGTGCTACGACTCTGGACCTGGAGAGTGCTCTGTGTCTAATAATACACAAAGATCTGTAAAGCACTACAATGCAGAGCTCAGTGTTTGAAGATCACATTCCAGGCTAGTCCTGCAATTTTTAGTCCAGTGGTGACTGTGTATAGCCTCCAAAGCGGTTATTAAGGATACGCTGATCTACATATCTGCTGTGCAAATACTAGCTCAAGCAGTGTAATTAAAGTCTTTCTAAAGTCAGTTTTAAAAAAAAAAAATTAAAACCTGTTATACTCACCTGTTTTGTGCAGAGGTAGTGCACAGAGCGGCCCCGATCCTCCTCTTCTGGGGTCCCCGGCGGTGATCTTGCCTCCTCTTCTTTTAAGACAACCATAGCAAGCGGCTTGCTATGGAGAGAAACGTCCGCACGCTCCCGCCCTGTGTGTCTATGTGTCCATAAACTTACACAGAGGAACTTCGGCCCGCCCCCCACTTCCTCTTCACTGCATTTGATCGACAGCAGCAAGAGCCAATGGCTTCTGCTGCTTCTCGAATGCTGTGTGAAGAGGAAGGGGAGAAAAGATGCAGCCGTGCACAGCGCTTATCTCTTCTCTCCTTTCTTACTCTTCACACAGGGGAGGGGGGCACAGGAAAATTTTAAACTTTTTTAGGTTTAGTAACACTTTAAATTCTTGATTGAAGACACCAAATAAAAATAAAATTGTATATGGTATACTAAGTATCTTGATTGAAGAAAAAAAAAATACATTTTTGTACTCCCTGTAAAATCATTTTCTCTGCAACTGTAAAGCAGGGCGGTAGATTGGACCTTGAGAAAGAAGGTCTGGGTCGAGTGGAAGGCATCAATAAGCATCTACGATCAACCGGAAAAGATCCACAAACCAAGTCCTGTGTGGCCAGTGTGGAGCCACCAGAATAACCAGAATGCTCTCTTGTTGGGTACTTGGTAACAACTGGGGTAGCGTTTTAGAGGGGGAAAGGCATCTATCAAGGAGTACATGTGCCACAGAGCTACCAGATCATACAACACTTCTGTCCAGGGGACATTAGACCTAGCCATGAACTTGGCAACTTTCCGAAGTGCCCCGTCATTGGCACATCTGGAAAAAACTTTGGGATGCAGGGACCATTCTTCTTGATCCAGACTCTGGCAACAAAAATAGTCCACATGCCCACCCCTAGGATGAAAACTGCCAAAAGGGCCAATTCTGCCCAACTGAGGAGGAGAGAGGCCTCCAGGGCCACAGCTGAGCTCCTAGTACCCACCTTAGTGATTAACGTAGGCCTCCCCCATGGCATTGTTCAATTGTACCTTAACAGGGCAATCTTGGGGAAGAGCGATGGATTGCCTGAAGTTGATGGGGAGACTGGCCTCCTCCTGAGATCAACAGCCCTGTACCAATAAATGATCCATCATCCCCACCCGAAAACACTGGCATCTGTGGTGATGACCTGTTAAATGAGGGGGGAGAAAGGTCTTCCCGGGCAAGAGAAGAGGAGATTAAAAGGCACCAGGTCAAAGACGTTTTTGTCGGTTGAAATAGACTGACGAGCTGATAAAGCGAACAAGGAAATTGGTTCCACTTGGTCAGAATCTCTCTCAGAAGAGGACTGTAAAGTTGTGCGTAAACAACCGCTTCAAAAAGGTAGCCACCACAAGGCCCTAAATTCTCATGCAGAAATGGATGCGATTCAGAGAAATTAGGCAACAGACATATAGAAGCTTTTGAAATTCATCTGGCGGAAGGAAAATCCTGGCCATGTTGGTGTCTCAAATGAATCCCAGGTACTCCAAGCAGAATAAATATTCCGGCCAATGGATCCATGAATGCTCAAACATTTGACACATCTAAGCTTTTTTTTATTCTGCCAGGAGCAAAAGCGTTCAGGGGAGGAAAAAAAAAATGTTCTGTGTGCATGAGGCCTAATTGCCATTCAGGACTTTGATAGAGATTTCCTGTCACTCACCACTTACAACTGTTTTTGTAGACAGAAAGTGAGAAAGTGAGGGAAAATTTGCAACAGGGACAAAGACAGCTATAAAGAGCTGATAAGGTTTTATATATAAAACCCCTATGTGCAATTTATCACCTATTTTCCAATCAGCAAATCATCAACTAGGCTTCTTTTTACATCTCCAAATGCATAGTTGCCAATACTACAGACACTTTGTAGTGTTTAGAGGGAAAATGTGAAAACGTGACTCCTCTGGAGGATATGGCTGATGGCTTCACAGCTTGTAGTATCACACCTTGTTGTACCTTAACCCCCCTGTTATATACCCACTACAGAGCCAGAGCTACCCTTTACCCAGCCTTCCAAAGGACTACACCCCCCCCCACGCAGCCCCCTGGGACCACTGTGCCACAAACCCCCTTCCTTTATGAAGCCCAGCTCTAACATACTCTAGCCATGGGCAGCAGACTCCAGGGTAGAACAAATCCTACAGGTGCCACAAGAAAGGGGTGCATGTTTCATAGGCAGTACTCTGTAGTACTCATTGGTAGCCTGGCAGAAGGGCCCAAGAGCCAACGAGTCACGTGCAGCTGGGAGCAGGATACACACTTTTGGGGTATCTAGCAGCATACTGTCCAGGGACCTAGATCCTGGGGAACACGTACACAGTGGAGCTATGTCCTAAATCGCAGGATTGTCCTACAGGATCCCAGGCACTTGGCAACTATTCAATTTCAGTAGGACTTCTACAGATAGTTTAATACCAACTTCCCACAAAACCCTACCCAAAAAATAGAAATGATACACTTTGTTGTAAAACAGAAACGAAACAGAGCATTGTGATAGCAGATTCAGGCAGCTGTATTAAGTTAATGCTACAGGAAGGAAAAACAAGACATTCTAAAAAAATATATAAATTACATTAGTAAACAGAAAACTGGACATAGGAAACATACTTTAGACAGCAGCCTGACTTCATTAAGCTGATGCGCAAACACGGTAAAAAATAAATTCACACATCTGCAATGGTGCCTCTTAACATTTTTTTTTTGTCATTTTTGTTAAAAAAAAAAAAAAAAAAAAAAACACAACTTGTACAAACCACTAAAAACCTCTTTCCCTTGGCTGGTTAAAATATTCAGTTTTCTTCTACTGAGCATGTTTTGTAGTCTTCCTGAGCAAATCATTAGTTAAAAAAAATTATAATAGTATAGTATAGTACAGGAAAACAACCACATCTACTCTTATCAAAATAAAGATCTTTCATTTGTGTCATGGGGCTTGTACACACTTACCTTCAGGTTTTGTACTAGGCACCCTTAGGTAACCTCATCTTACCTTCAACCTAACCACCCCATTTCACCCGGAAAAAACTATTTTAAAAGTTTGCAGATGGGGCTCATGTAAAACCACCCTTTCCTTTCTACAATTCAATGTTCCGTAGCTCTTCAACCAATTACAAGGCTGTAAAGCGGCCTCTCAACAATTTCACCCAAGGGAAACAATGATTTCCAGGTCTCAGGAAACCCCTGTTAAGATTAGTTAATTGGTGGTTATTAGGAAAAATAACCCTTAAATTGGTGGTGGTGGTCAGTGGGAAGAATTCCCAGTGGTGGTCAGAATGCCACCCTTAAGAGTCATACCGCTGACGGTCAAGTTCGTGTGGGACCTAAGTAGGTAGGTAGCGACACATTGGAAGTCACTTAGCCACAGCTCAAGGAACTCCTAGCCACCTCTGGAGGAACCCTAGATGAGAAAGGTTTAATGTTTAGGGGAGTATATGGCCCCAATGCAAATAACTTTTTTCTTCCCCAAAAGATTACTTCAAGCTGAGTTCCACCCAAAAGGGGAAGCTCAGCATATCTGCCTCCTGCCCCCTTCTGATGCCACATTTTGGCACCTTTTGGGGAGAGGGCATACTTGGTTTTGACAGGTACCCGCTCCCACTCCTGGCCGAGTCTGCCACGGCAAACTCAGCTGGAAGTTTGTCCCCCTTCCTCTATCCCCCAAAGCCTGCCCAATTAGAGAGCGCAGCGCGCTTTGTGCATGCGCAGTAGGAGACCGGCTGTGAAGCCGCAAGGCTTCACGGACGTTTTCCTTAGTGGACATGGCGGCTGCAGTACCCGATAGCCGGTTGAAAAATTGGCTCGGGTGAAGACATCACTGGATTCCTGGACAGGTAAGTGTCCTAACAGTAAAAGTCAATAGCTATAGTATTTGACTTTTAATTTTTTTCTGCAGGAGCCTGGAGCTCCTCTAATGACAGCAGCAAGTAAAGGTAAGAGAAAGCAGCTTAGGGTGTCTCCTTCAAAACCTGAGTATTTATTATGACTTTAGGGTTTACACGGTTTTAGGGGGGCAAGCATTGGCATTCTCTTTTAACACATATATGATGCCCTAGCGCATCTATTCTTAAAGAACATAATATACTTTAAAGAAGGCAGAAAAGAAACTGGCCACTGCCTCTTTTTGCAGTTATGAAGGTTTAGAGCATTTTGAAAGGGTGATAAAAAATGCTTCCTGTTCTATTCAAGCTCTGCCTACTGTATATCGCAGCTGCTAAGAGGTTAGACATTGTGAAAATGTAGTGTCAGAGTGACAATGAGGTAAAGCATGACAGAGAAGCCTGTCATACCCAACTTTTCCATTGGCTAATCTGCTAGCGCTATATTGGTGACAGGCAGCTTGTATGCACAAAGAACAAGGGTAGAATACAAACATGACACTTCATACACAGAAAATACTTATTAACAGATGAAAAACTGCATTTACCTCCCCAAACACCCTCCTTATACAATGGGTGTGCTTTGGAATATTATTTCTATAAAGAGTGATCAAATGCCACACTGATAGAATGCCAAAAGCCTGATATGTCAACGTAAAAGAACAAATTGCATTGTTGCACAGTATATAGCATATGCTATGCTGGAAAATGAATGAAAGCAAAAATCAACTAACCAAATCAGTTCTTATTTCAGAACCCCCCATGCCCAGGCTTAATCAAGTGGTGCATAGCATAAAAAAATGATAGTCATCTACAAGAACTTACCCCTAACTACACTGTATCTGAGCACTACAAACCAAAAAGTGCTATTTAATTTATTTTTAATATTCAAACTTGGCAAACTAATCCATGTCTGTTTTATTTTGCTGAGAAATCACATAGAAAAACACCCTCCTAGCATTTCTGGTTGTGGCCATCTTGAGTAAGGGCTGATGATTCATGTTGAACATTTTAGCTGTCCTTAGCTCAGGCATGCAAGCAGGAGAGTGTGCTTAGCTGAGAAAACCCCTCCTCCCCACCTGAAGACTCCTGGGATGTATGGCATCATTTGCTTAGGCATGAAAACTAAAGAAAAAATTGTAAAAGAACAAATAAACCTATACTTTCCTATCTATTTGCTAATGCTAGCAGCAAAAGGATTGAAAATAGTTAAGGTTGATTGAGAGAGTGAAGTTCCACTTTAAAATTCCAATAAATTGCACTAGGCACCCCATCATACATATACAGGAGCAATGTTCAGAGCACAGTAACCTATCACAACTAGATTAGCAGAGATAAGCAATCGGGGTAAAATCTTCAACAGTAATTCTCCTGATCCGGCACTATTAGTTTTAGTTTAAAAAAAAAATGGTGTGTGGTCCTTACACCCAAAAGATACCTGCCTGGCAACTAAGGACGGCCATACATGGGTCGAATTCTGAAAGAATTTTCCTTAGAAAATCGTAACTAAGAATTTTTGTATGAATTGCGCACCATTAGTGGGCCGCAGCAACGGCCGATTTTCGCGTGGCCATCGAATTTGAGTGATCGGGCATGTTGGAAAGGTTTTGAAAAACAAATTTCTAATCAATGATGGGAGAATCATGTGAGACATAAAACAAAAACTAAAATACGCATGAGCTGTGACCTGGAAGAAGATTTCTGGCCACGAAAATTTTTATCTGTAGCAACATGAGGTGAATGGTTGGTCAAATTTCGAAATCAGTGGTGGCGCCATCGCATTACAAAAAGCACAAATATTCTGATTTTTGAAAGAAAATTTGTTAGGCATTCAACCCATGTATGGCTGGCATAAGGCCATTACCCCTATCACTGAAGGTTTGCATGTGCATAGTTCACCAATACCTCTCAACCGAACTTTCAGGCCTCATGCACACTGGATGTTTTTTGATGTTTTTACAGCAGCTGTTTTTGGCTGTAGACGTTTTTTCCTCCATCATGTTATCCTGTGTGTCCATGCACACATAGGCTGTTATCAGCACTTTTGGGCAGTGGCGTTTTTGAACAGGAAAAAAAAAAAAAATACAAAACTAGTGGGTTCTGAGAGACGTTTTTCAGCTGTAAAAACGCTCTAACGCTGATAAACGTCGATAAACGCTCAAACGTCGCTCACCAGCGGTAAACGTTTTTGATCCATTGAAAAATTTTTAAAAATTTTTCTTCCAAAAAAAAAAAAAAAAAAAAAAACAAAAAACAAAAAAAGACGCTAAAATGCTAACGCGGAAAAACTCTAACACTAAAAAACGCTATTGCAAAAACTTTGAAAAACTCACTGCAAAGCTACTGACGTTCTTAGAACGTTATTTTAACTTCCAGTGTGCATGGGGCCTCAAACCATCAAGCTGGTGTCATTGATGATCACATGTGCAGCTACATGGCAACTGCAGATCACACAGAGTCCAAGATGGCAGCTTCCTTGGTTGTAAAAGAACGGGGGGGGGGGGGGTAGATGAACCAAACCGCTTACTCTAGTATTTGACCATTAAAATAAAAAAAAAATATAAAAACACTTAAACTCTTGCCTACATTACTTTTACCAATAACAAAAAATGGAAACATAAATGAATAGGGGAGGTTCTATGTCTTTACATGACTGTGACACACTAGCCATTCCATTGGAGTTCCATGTATGAAAAAATATGGCCTGCACTTCAGATGATACCATCTTTATTCTCAAGCAGGGTTTCCCAACCAGGGTACTTTGAACAATGAGTATGTTCTGCCTCTCAAAAAAGTTCCCACTGACACCATTGATCTTTTTAGTTCTCTGTAGGGCTACTTTCACATGATAGGCCCGCTCGGATCCGCCTGTCCATTTTTCAGGTGAATCCGAGCGGGCCACCGATTTACTCGTGTGGGCAAGCTGATGTCAGCGGAGATGCCATCCGATAAGATCCGCTCAAAACTGACGGATGGCGATACGTTTGCCATCTGTCCAGCGGATGGGATGAAAACGGACAGGGGGGGGGGTCTGTTTTCATACGATCTCCCATACAGGACAGCGGGGCTCTGACAGGTCCGTCCCTGCACAGTGAGTAGAGACAGACCTGTCATTCGCCGGCTCAGTGGAGATCAACAAAGCGATCTCGCGCTAAGCAGGCAGAGTCCGCCAAGCAGATCCGCCCCGTGTGACAGGGGCCCAAGGGGGTAATTCTTCTCAATGATCACAAGTGTGATGTGAATTCTTCCAACTGATCATCACACTAATGTACTGCGAGCTGTACATGTAATAATAATTAGCAAGGGTTGTCTATAGCCCAAAGAAATATTTCAAGGGTTCCTCCATGTGAAATAAAGGTTGAGAAAGGAGAGAGATGCTACAGCAATTTAAGTTTACTCCTTCCCCAAACCTAGCATTGTGACACAATCATGGTTATAAATTTCCTGACTTACATAACATTGGATCATATAACTTAATGTACATGGATTATTACCTAGTCAAGCTGCAGGCTGCACATGTACAATAAATTACACTCACTGCGTCAATCAAGATTTTACTCAGTAATTCTGTTTTTATATCCAGAGCAGATGGCAATCCTACCAGTTAAGCTCTGTACTGAATTTGAAAAGTGGAACTTCCGTTTATCCGTCTCCTCCCCACATTTGGCACCTTTCGGGGGGCGGGGGGGACCCGTTTTTGACAGGTACCATTCCCCACTTACAGGAGACGGGGCCGCAAAGTTTAGCCCCCTCCTTCACTGCTGGGTTCCCTTACCAGGAATGGTGGCGGCTGCACCCGGCAGCCGATCCGAAGATCGGCTGGGGTGCCAACATCAAGCAATCCCTGGGCAGGTAAGTGTCCATATATTAAAAGTCAGCAGCTACAGTATTTGTAGCTGCTGACTTAATTTTTCGTGGGGGGCTGGACCTCCTCTGTAAACCAAAAAAGAAACCCAGCCTGTTTTTGGACAGTGAAAAGAGAAGCAGCACACTGAAGAGCTCATCTCATAGTCTGCTTTCTCTTCCCATCCACATCTGAACTGATTGGGCTCCTTGTGCTGCTTCTTCATCACACATTCCAGTTCTGCCGTACAGCAACTGCCTGAGACTGATACCAGGTCTAATTCAGGTAATTACTCTACTTGCATTTAAGATATATTAATAACAGGGCTGCAATAATTTGTCTTTTTTTATCTGCCTGGAGTTCAACTTTAAACACTAGTAAGCAGAGAGTTGCTGTATATACATTCCCTGACAAATGTGCTCTGTTAACAGCAGGTCATTATGGAAATTTCCTTTACAGCTCATCTGTCAGGGAATGTGTACTATATATTGGAACATAACTAGTTTAAAGACAAACCAAACAAACCATTTGCCATTATTTTTAATGGCAGTGCTGTTAAGATCTGTAAAGCTGGAACACGTTTTACAATTTGTACAATCTGCTTTTGATTTATCATTAATTATGTTAAACTGGGGTTTATCTAAACACTTCATATACAACAGGTAGGCCCTTGTACTACAACGTTTATTATGAATCTTAAAAGGGGTTGCAGAAGATTTTTTTTTTTTACCTTCATACATTTTATGCATTAAAGTAAAAAACCTTCTGTGTGCAGCAGCCCCCCTAATACTTAGCCGAGCCCCCTCTTGATCCAGCGATGTCTAGGAGAGCCTTGCCTCTCCAAGGGCTTGCACTCCTGATTGGCTTTTGGCAGCGGGAGCCATTGACTCCGGCTGCTGTCAATCACAGTCAATGAGCCGACCAATCAGGAGACGGAGGGTGCGGGGCCGAGCCGCAGCTCCTCGTGTGAATGGACACAGAGCAGCGGTTCAGCTTGGGTACCCCCATAGCAAGCTGCTTGCTGTGGGGGCAACTGGCAGGAGGGAGGGGCCAGGAGTGCAGACGAGGGACTCGAGAAGGAGGAGGATCTGGGTTTCTTTGTGCAAAACCATTACACAGAGCTTGCAAGTATAACAGGGTTTTTTTTTTTTTTTTTCTTAAATAAAAAACAAGACTTTAATATTACTTTAAAGGGCATCAAACGAATAGGTATAGTCCAATTAAATATAACCCAAGTTAACTCTAGGTCAGGACTTGAGGGAAACGCATCTTCTAGAAGGGCCCTGTAGATTAAAAGGAGTTATATCGAGCTGCTGTGGGTGTAGCCTGGAAGAATACAAATACAAAGGGCTCTCCAGTCTATACATTAGTACTTGTATCAGGCTCAGCAAGCTTCTTATCTCCAACAGCAACTGGTCACTACCCAATAAATATCTAATACATCTTACATCCTGGTGCTAGGGGGATGGGGGAAGGACCTACTTTGGAACGAGCCCCATTAGACTTGCCTATCCTACCACACACGGCAGATCTTTAACCACTGTCGATTTTCAGGAGAACAAAGACTCTTCTGCATAAGACACTTCCTGAAGTGTGAATTGTCCTTTCCCCACAATGTGCTCTATGGTTCAACTTGTTGGCCCCTACACCACTACAGACCCATGCAGTGTCACAGGAGCTGGTAGATGAAACCACACTCCCAAATACTTTTCAGCCACCATCACTCTGCAAGAGTCAACCTCAGTGGCAAGGGAAGTGGTACAGGCAAGTATTAAAAGTATTAAGGTAGTTGTAAACCCTTACATATACTTAAAGAAGTGACTGGCCTCAGGTTTACAAAAGTTGAACCTGTCTATCTGAAGTCTTCTCTACAGCCGTTCAAAGTGCTGAATTTCTAAAGCTTGTCTAAGAGTTCAGAAAAAAAGGGGGCGGAGAGCTGAAATTACGCACGGCAGAGCTCAGTGAGGAGATATCAGAAAGCTGATTGGAAGGAAGAGACACAGCCCCCTCCACACAGCTCACAGAAATCAATCTGCTGGAGGTCCCTCCCGTCACTATTTTTATCTTGGCATCAGGAAAACTTGTCAGAAGTGATTTTCATGCTGATAGCAGAGGAACAACTCAGCAGACAGAAAAGGCACTCAGTGCTCTTAATTGAGACAAGTACACTATAAAGGGATATGTTTTGTTCATTTTTCATGTCTGAGGTTTACAACCACTTTAAAAGACTCTTTACAAGCTGGCCTATTTTAATACTAATAGTAATTTAACAAAAGAGTCTCCAATTCCCTCTGCTCTATACATAAAAATTAAAAAATGGGATTCAACAAATTCATTGCAATAACAGATCAGTGTATGGTTTCAAAACAGTACACTGGGTAGGAAGACATTACATACATTCTGGTTTATATAACTAGAGGAGATAGATGGTTTGCTCTGATAAAAACAGAATTTTGCAGCACAGTTGCAATTTCACTTTAAATAAAAGGTGTCATACGCAAAAGACAGGTTATTGCTGCAACATACGCACAATGTTGCATCTCTTTACCTGTACCTATAAAATACATGGCAGCCATGGCTGTTTTGATGCACCCAAGTACTTCATTGGTGTATAATAATGCTCCTAGATATAAGTGTACAAGAACCCTGCTTCTATTTCCCCCATGAGAGTATCACCTTTTAAAGCATTTTACCTGGAAGCCTTTGCTGCATATATATACTGCTATTACACGTCCGAAAGGATTACTTCACTAGACAGTGAAACATTTCGGTTAAGAATTGTAAAGCAAACCCATAAAGCAATTATTAAGAGGCAGCATTGGCCACTAAGTGCCAGAGTAAAAAGGATCACTGAAAGTTTCAACCACCTAGGCACAGGTAGCATAGCTCAAGTGAACTTAAAAAAAAAAAAGAGAAGATCTTAGAATTAAAGCCAGCAGATTGGGGCACAAAGGCAAATCATGTATATAGTACACTCATACTACCTACCACACTAGTGGGTTAATGGTATTACCTTTTAAAAAAATCACCCTGTGGGAGGAGGAGGAGGAGGAGGAGGAGGAGGAGGAGGAGGAGGAGGAGGAGGAGGAGGAGGAGAAGACCTTCCGCCAAACAGAAAGGCTAGCTACCACCATTCTGCCATCCGCACGTGCTTGCTATGGCAGGATATCCTCCTATGCACAATGCGTCATGAGAGGAAAACAGGTAAGTACACTACCTGCAAAGGTAATAGGAAAATCTTGCCAAAAATTTTGGATAGTTGTGGGAATATTTAGCTTTGTGAGGATCTTACGCCTTCCTGTGTCACCTTCCCACTACTAGACAATCACAAAAATGGTGAAGGCCTTGAATCTCTGGTTAAAACTGATCCAGGCCTCTGTTGGAGGAGTCTGTCACCACTTCTTGTCTCAAGGAAATGTTGTCACTGGCATAGGAAAAGAGTGGAAATCTCCCCAACAGGAACTTGCAAAACAAAAAAAACTGACAGCAGCTCTAATCCCTTCAACACTCTTTGAAAATACAGACCCCCTTATTTGTGGCCCTTTCATTACATAAAAGTGTGGGAAAATGTATTGAACAAAGCTACTAGATTTAATCTAAAAAGGTACGGCACTGTACTAGCACAAACTGCTAGTTCTGTTAAAAAGTGCCACTATATTAAATAGTAATTTAAAACGCTACTCCAATTTCTTATGCCTAAAACACACAACCACAACCAATCCTAAGGTTGGAGCAAAGTAAAAATTACTACATACAGAAGACTCTCTACTGATTCTGTCTCACTAATTACTCTGGCATTGCAATGACCCTAAAAATTATGTTCGGAAATGTTTCAACAGAATTCAAAAATGCATAACAAGCATGTTAGGCCTCATTCACATGGGGCTCATCAATGAGAACCCCCACATGAGGGCCATGTTTACCTGCAGGTAACCCATGTGTTCAGCACATCCTCATGCAAGCAGTCCCATTGCTGCCTATTGGGATACAGCTGCTGCTTCCTGACATCCGTACGGGTGCAAATAGACATCCCTAAACGCAGTTAATGCGAGTTCAGAAACGCGCCCGCATAGATGTCAACGTCAAACTGGGATCAGCCACTGTATCCATGCATGCGTATTACACCTGTGCATGTAAACACGGACCTCATGCAAGCTACGCATTGATATACCCGATGTGAAAGATGTTGTGTACTTTTCCCTTTTAAGCAGATGTGGCTTGTTTTTCTTCTTTTTAATATATCCCCCTTGGAAGAAATTTGCTTTCAACCATACATCAGTTTCCTGAAAAAAAAATTAAAATAAAAATAATAATTCATATATATATTTATACATGGCAGAGAGAGGAAGGTGGAGATCAGTCACATCTGATGCCTTCATAGCGTCCAGGCCAAATTTCCTCCAGTAGGTCAATGTAATGGAGATTTTCTGAAGCTTCTTTTGTCAGGTGTGGTAAAGACAGTGCTTCCAAAAGTTCACTTGCAAGGTCTGATTCCTTCTGGTGAACATGTCCTAATCACTGCTGGGTCACACATCAAGAGCTATATGGCAGGCATATCCAAACTTAAGTGCTATAAAGAAGAAAAAAAAATCTTCTAGATGTGATACAAACCAAACAGTACCAGAAGTCATAAAAGTTTGGTTGTGTTGGGAGACTGTGGCAGGAAGAATGAGGCAGTGTAGAAATATAATAAGTGAGAAAAAAAAATGTGCTATTACATCTGGTTATCACTCGTCCATGGAGAACCTGACAAAAACAGCCCAAGATCCCAGAAGGCCAAGACAAGTGCTTTAAGTGGGATTTTCTCCCTGTGGATCTCAGGTAAGATACCAAAATAACTCAGTTGGGAGTGGGATAAACTTTAACAAAAATTGTTTGTTGTGTTCAAAGTTTAAAAAAGAAGAAAAAAAAACACACAACTTTAACGGCATCTTTTAGCAGAAGGTTCACCCGTTATATGCACCTTTCAACTAATGCTCTCATTCTTATCAAAGGCCTCAAGTTTGAGACAACGCAAAGGTGAAGAGGATGAAAATCATCATGTCATGTGATTTTTCTACCATCTTGCTCTCTGGGCAGCCTGCCTTTTTTTCTCAGTAAAACAAGTTTATGTCTATGTGTGCAGTTCTTACAAAAATAAGTCTTCAGCACAGCTAGGGACCCAGCTCTGCTTTCTCTGTACAATGACCCTAAAAGTCCACTCATCCACTCAAGAAGAAAAGGGTCAGCATCAAGAGTGTAAGAGGAAGGCGGTCACAGCAGAAGAAGCTTTCCATTCCGGTGAATCTTCAGGATCTTGCCCAGACGCTGCTTAGCTGTAGCTAAACCTTTCTTGGGTCGCTTTCCTTGAGGGGAGAAAAAAAAAAAAAAAAAAAAAGTAGTACAGTTAACTGCTTATCGCAACTACTTTGTATATGCAGATGAATTATACTCTTGTATATAGCCATTTATCATTTTTCAGAACATATGGAGCCTTCATTTGGTAATAAATAATGGATCGCTCATATTTTTATCAAAAGGAAACTACACCAAAATAGTAAAAAGTAAAAAAATCTTTTTTCTACATTTAGTTGTTAAAGAGGAGTTCCAGTCTCTCCTACTTCAGTGATGGCGAACCTTGGCACCCCAGAGGTTTTGGAACTACATTTCCCATGATGCTCATGCACTCTGCAGTGTAGTTGAGCATCATGGGAAATTTAGTTCCAAAACATCTGGGGTGCCAAGGTTCGCCATCACTGATCTACTTATTAGCAATCACCACTAGGTGCCTGCACTTTAGCACAGCTATCTTTTTAGACCAGGTCAGGTTCACTTTAACATTTTCTAAGTATACCCATCACAAACTGGAGTATTTCACATTTTGTGACACACCAAAGATTCATTAGACATATGCAGACACAGTTACATGGAAATTTCTTCTGGAGCAAGGCCCTCCTCCCAACATTTACTGTACAGAGTGAAGCTTAGCCATTGCTCAGCTTCACACACCTTTCTATTGGTCATGGAGGCTGCTCATCGAATTCAAAAGGATTAATAGCAAGGCTTAACAGGTAATGCAGCAAGCTAGGTTTTCACGGAAAAAAAAAAAAAGGCAAGATTTTCATTAAAAAAACGTATGTTTATATTCCTGGATCTGGTAATCTTCCCCACACAGTTTTCACTAAAGGTAATCTGTAAACCGCTGTAACATAGATTGCAAAAAGGAGACTTTTAAAAAGGTAAAGTCAGTTACTACACAATTCAATTCGTACCCTGCACGACTTGACTTGTTGGAGAGGTAGCAGAAAGCCGTCTGTGAGAAAGGAAAACACCTGGTGCCATCGGGGTAGTGCCACGGTTCACCTGAGCCATGCCAAATATATTGGGACCAGCTGTGTATTCATGGTCAACCAGGCTGCCAGAAAAGACCTCAAGCTGAGGCTCAGGAGGTGGTGGCGGCTCAGGCTCTGATGGGAGAATTTGAGGTTCTGGTTCACTTGGAGGCTTTTTCTTGGTGGTCAGTTTTTTCTTTTGAGACCTCTGTTGCTCCTAAAAGAACAAACGTGAGAAAGTAAGGGGCACAGACACATGCAATGGTTAGTTTTTAGACCTTAGCTAAAACATGACACCTTGAGAACTTTTTACCTGCCCACAAAACTCCAAGAGCCCATTCACATCTTAGCAAGCTGATGTGTTGCGTTGTTTTTGCATGTCAACATGCAATGCATTAAGACAGTGCATTCAAATGATTGGGCTGGCAATGCACCAAAATGTCCAAAAATAAATAAAATGGGAGACTAAAACTAAAACTGGAGAGTGCAAAATTTTGTGCAGCTATGCATGGTAGCCAATCAACTTCTAACTTCAATTTGATCAATTAGGCTTTGAAAAAGAAACCTGGAAGCTGATTGGTTTCTATGCAAATTGGCACTAATTTTTGCACTCTTTTTAAAAAATCAACCCCATTGTGTTCATGTGTGTTGGGGTACAAGTGAATGCACTTACAACACCTTGCAGCATGCAGTGTGAATGGGAACTAAAAGGGCTTCAATTTGTTTGGGTCCTTTTAGATCCCTTTTCTCCAATCATAGTTACATAGTTAGTCGGTTGGAAAAAAAAAAAAAAAAAAAAAAAAAAAAACACACAACTCCATCTAGTTCGACCAAAACAAAAAAAAAAAAAAAAAAAACAATCCCATATACACAATCCTTCATCCACAGTTGATCCAGAGGAAGGCGAAAAACTCCAGGAAAGCATGATCCAATTTGCTCCAGCAAGGGAAAAAATTCCTTCCTGATCCCCCAAGAGGCAATCAGATATTTCCTGGATAAACTTTACCTATAAATGTTAGTACCCAGTTATATTACGTACATTTAGGAAAGCATCCAGGCCTTTTTTAAAGCAATCTACTGAACTTGCCAGAACCACCTCTGGGGGGAGTCTATTCCACATTTTCACATTTCTGTATTTGGAGATTAAATCTTTTTTCCTCTAGACGTAGAGTCCCTGCTTGTCCTCTGTAATGGCCTTAAAGAATAAATAACTCAACACCAGGTTCACTATATGGACCGCTTATGTAGTTGTACATGTTGATCATATCCCCCCCCCCTTAATCTCCTCTTCTCAAGAGAGAATAAATTATCTTTCCTCATATTTGAGCTCCTCCATGCCTCTTATCAGTTTGGTTGCCCTTCTCTACACTTTCTCCAGTTCTCCGATATCCTTTTTCTGAACTGGTGCCCAAAACTGAACTGCATATTCCATTTGAGGTCCTACTAATGATTTGTACTGGGGCAAAATGAGACCTCTCTGGATTCCATACCTCTCCAAATAAAAGAAAGTACTTTGCTTGCTTTGGAAACCACAGCTTGGCATTGCATGCTATTATTGAGCATATGATCTACCAAAACCCCCAGATCCTTCTCCACTATGGATCCCCCAGTTGTCCTTCCCCTAGTATGTATGATGCATGCATATTCTTAGCCCCCAAGTGCATAACTTTACATTTACAATCAGATTTTTTTTAAAAATCTGAACTTTTTATGAAATCACAATGTAGGGAAGTCCAAACTGCTAAAATAAGTTAGCAAGGCTATAAAAGCTTTTGGTTGATTTTGCAAAGTACCTGCTGAGAAAGTCTTGCTGCTGCCACAGCCAGTCCTGTCTCAACTGAGGCCACGCGAGTTCCTTCTCGAACTGGACGGGCTTGTTTTGGGAGTGTTGGAGTGACACGTGCTGAAACAGACAAAGTAATTTATTACATTTCTGTCACAATCATTACCTTCAACATCAAAATGATTTTTCTCATGGTTTACAAAAAGGGACAAAGCACTGAGGAATATGGTTTGCCTGGAGCTGCATGTATATTCTAATCAAATCTAAGAAGAAAATGAGACACATGCATGGTTATTCTCCCTCCACCTCCAAATACTATTCATACACTACCAACAGACCAAAGAACTAAAAAAAAAAATGGGCAAAGGAAAAATAAAATAAAAATAAAACAATAGTATGTGTTAGAGCAGTGTTTCTCAACTCCAGTCCTCAAGGCGCACCAACAGGTCATGTTTTCAGGATTTCCACTATTTTGCACAGGTGATTTGATCAGTTTTCACTGCCTTAGTAATTACCACAGCCATTTCATCTGAGAGAAATCCTGAAAACATGACCTGTTGGTGCGCCTTGAGGACTGGAGTTGAGAAACACTGTGTTAGAGAATGGCTAATTACAGGATTAATTACAATTAATTATCAATTACAGGATTCTTACACCAATGTTGAGATTTTTGACCGATAGCAGCTAGTTCAAAGCCCAAAAAAAGTATTTGTTTTCATAAAAAGCTACAGGTTAAATGCAAGCCCAATAAGGCCCCTTTCAGACAGGTTGTCAAGCTGATCCACCTGCTCAGTGGGGGATCTCTCTGCTGAGCAGGTGGATGACAGGTCTGCTGTCTTCTGTGGGGTAGTCAGATAGAAAGGGACCACCTGTTCGACTCAATCTGTCATCCCATTTAATCCGCCTGATGGATGGGGAACAGGTCCCCATCTCTCTGTTTTAAGGGACAGGATCGGAGAGCTATGGATGGTCAGACCAGGTCCACCTGAAAAACTGACAGGCTTGCCCGAATGGTCCATCAGTGTGAAAGGGGCCTTAGAACCATAGCCAGTGTTCCCCTACTCTCTAACATCTGTGACCTACCACTTCACCACAGGAGGACCTTAGTATTCAAAGTAAAATTATACCAAGTGTCAAACAGGAAGACGGAGGCTGTGAGTGCAGGGCATCATGTGCTAACACTCGCAGTGTAAGGAGTGCATAAATCATACATGACATCAGCGCTGCTTTCTGCTCAATGTAGACTGCCCACCTCCAGAGGAGGATCCAAAAAGGACCCTGCGCATCACGTAACTATCCTGAAGACTTAAAAAAAAAAAAAAAAAATGCATTGCAGGGGTCTTTGTCTGAAGTTGGTTTTTAAAAAGAGCATTGTGATTTGTGTTAATAATGGGTTTGTTTTATTTCACCCACCAACTATCTGTGATTCATTCCGTAATTACAAAATACATAAAACTGATTGTGGTGAAAAGGACACCAAAATCTACAGTATAAGGAAGGTGAACATTTATAGTACCTTTTGGATTCCATGGAGCATCATCGGTCTGCTTCTTTTTTTTGGGACGTGACCTTAGTGCTGGGTCGTCATCATCAGATTCCAGAGATGGGTAAACTGAAATGCATAACAGAAAAGTAATCAAACTAACTATGACTGGTATAGGTGGATAGATGTTCAAAAACAATAGCGAACAAGAGAATGAGATGTTTTAGAAGAATGTCTGATGGAAATGTGAATGTAGCACTGGACTGATAAAAAGTGAGGATTGGTTCTGACAGATCTACAGTGGAGTGCATTTGCCTTCCAGGAAGCAGATCTGTAAAGGATGTATAGCATACAGGGACCTAGCAACTAGGATTGTTCGGCAGCTGATAAACTCTAGGTTATGTACTGAGGAGCTCCTAGGTCACAAATCTAAAAAGCATTAAAGCCAAAGCATCAGCCATGAAACGAACACTCTCAAAAGGAGAGGTCAGCATGAGCCTACGCTTCTTGTGGCAGAGTCACTAAATTTCAATGATATGCATAGACATAGTACAACCATACTCACTATATTCTGAATCTTTAAAACAGGCTCCCAGTGTTTCCTGCTCATCAGTACTATCTTCGTCATCTTCACTGTCCATACTACGGTGCGCAGGTCTTTTAACCGGCCTCTTTCCTGGCCTCAGAATCACTTTGCTGTTCCCAGAGATTCCACTTGTACCATTACTTCCAGACTTGTTGCCGGCTGCAGCCTTACTACCACTTTGTGGTATACCAGATGCAGCACCACTCTCTTGTCCAGCTGCCCACCAAGCCTGAAGGCTAGCAGGGGTGCAGGAGGAAGAGGCTTGAAGGTTGGCCATGCACAGCATACCCTGAATGGCCTCCTGGGTGCTTGGAGAAGCAGGTGCTTCACTGTAAACAGAGAGAAAGTAATATAATAATCTAAAATTGAAAGGAAAATGTACAGAAAGCTAAGCTCAAACAGTAAAGGGAGCCAAGTATGATATTGAAGCAATATTTTAAAAAGTTTGGCCTGTAAGTCATCTACTAAAGTGATCAGGGTGGCTGCAAAGCCACTAAATCTCTCTACAAAATCAAAGTATGTGCCCACCCCTCCTTATTGCCACACCTTAGACTAGGAAACAGCGATTTGTCCTTGTTGCTGGTCTGATAACCAGCGTTTGCACTCTAGATGGAAAGCAGGGAGATTGGGACTTGGTCTTTTGTTCACCGATTCACTTCCTGCTTTGCATAGATCCAGAATTGTTCAGTAATGAGCACTTATGGGTTTAAAGCAATTATGTCACCAAAAAGAATTGATAAAACCTTTGTTACCAGAAAAGAACAAAATCTGTAAATAAATCCTAAACACGTTCATGAGCTCTCATAGTCTGAAGTTCTTTGGGAAATCAACACAGGAGTGTTGAATTCCTGGGTCCCCTGCAGCTCCTCCTGCTGACCTCAGTGCCACTGCAAAAACATAGCAGTGATGTGGAGGTCAGAATAAAAAAGCGAGAGCTGTGGGGAACCCAGGAGATCAAAATTCCCAGAGAACTGGGATTGAACCATTGCTAGAGTGCATAAAGACAGGATGTGGCTGCAAAGAGGCTGCTGCCGGTCAGCAGCACTGAGATACAACAAAAATATAAAAGAAAAGAGGCAAAGACCATTTCATTTAGAAAAAAAAAAAAAAACACAAAAAACACAAACACAAAAATTACACCACAATGCAGCAATTATCCAGTTAGGAGTTGACATCCTCTTTAAAATGTGCAGAAAGAATGCACCATTAAAGAAACCCATTTTTGTTTACTTACTCTATTTCAGAGTATTCTGGGCCTCCAACCTGTCTGCTGGCTTTAAGAAGGTCCAATATACCCCCACTGCTAGCTCCAAGTTGGTCTCCATCAGCTTCTCCCATTTCTTCATCCGTGGTGTAGTCTTCCTGTTAGCAACAGATGATTTAGTGTGATGCGAGTTAACATTTCATTAAAATTAAAATTCTTGTGTATTTCACCAACCTCTACATCAAACTCTAGCTCTCCTGGTTCTCGTACTCTGTTGGGGTCTGAGCATGGCTTTGCACGTGGAAGCTTACGTGGGAATTCTGGAGAAAGCAGTGAAGTGAAAAGAAAGATTAAGGGTTAGCCCACTTAAAATTGTCATTTCATTTTTTGATATATATTTGAGAGAATTAAAACATCTTGGCAATTTCTAATATCTTTTGGGGATATTTGGTTTGACTTCCTGGGTCTGCACACCTACTAGGGGGTTCCCACTCTTCCTTAGAAAAAAGTTTAAAAATTACCACCTCTGTTGCAGCCGATCTTCACTCTGTTAAGGAGTTACAGCCATGACTGGGTTCTTCAGTATACAAAAAAGTTTTCCTACTGTACACATTAGCTCACACAACCACTATATCACTAATGTGTCTCTTCAGAGCTAGAGTATAGCAGAGAGACACAGGCATTCCTAATCAGCAGGAAATGTCAGATACTGAAGATCATAGCAGTGGCTTTAGCTCTGCAAAGAGTAAGGATAGTCTGTATAGGATACATTACTGTTAAAGGCCACCTTTTGGTGGGAAAAAAAAAAAAAAAAAAAAAAAAAAGGACATTATTCTTTTCCACAGGAGCCTACATAGCATGCACCTGCAATCAGCAGATCACAGGTGAAATGTCAGGCTCCTGCACACGCTCCCTTATGCTTGCACCTCTGTGCAGGCTTTCAGTTCCAAAGCAGAAGGGGAAATGACTGGACAAAAATCAGCTCATCAGCGCTCTCGCAGTCCATTGAGAACCACAAGCCAATTGACGCAGTGAAGACAGGACTGGTAGTTTCTTCATTCATAGATTCCTGCGGAACCCAACACAGCAATGCAATTTTTAAAATGTGCGCTGTCACAGTGGAAGGGGAAAGGGGGGGGGGGGTTCGGGTGAGCGGGGCACCAGTTGGGAAATGTTACATTTACACTGTAAATAAGGATGTAACATGTGCCAAAGGTGAACCAAGGAAGCTCGGTGGTGTCACATCACTTGAAGTACTATAGATCTACTGTCCTACAGTTTACATTTTTTCCCCATGACAGGGTCTAAGGAAAGTCTATGGTTGATGAGCATAATCTAAGGAGGGAGGGCTTTTCTACAACCTGTCTGAATACCAAACCTGGGGTAAGGTATACTCTACCCTGAATGACTTGGACTGTCAGAAAGTTATTGTGGAGTCTGGGAGAGAAGCTTCAGTTAAGGAAAGCAGTACTGAGAGAAATAAGGTGGCCACTTTTTCTGAAAATGCCAGCTGTCTCCTTATCATGCTTGCCAAGTGGCTTCAATAATCACTGACATGCATACAGATGAGAAAAAAAAAAAAAAAAAGCTTTAAAAAAAGGGATTGTAGACAATCACCTTGTAAAACAAACCATTTAGTTTAAAAAAAAAGAAACGATAGGCAAAACATGTGTATAGATATATAAAAACAAAAAAAAAAAAAAAAAAAAAAATTATATATATATATATATATATATATATATATATATATATATATATATATATATATATATTTTTTTGTTTTTATATATCTATACACATGTTTTGCCTATCGTTTCTTTTTTTTTAAACTAAATGGTTTGTTTTACAAGGTGATTGTCTACAATCCCTTTTTTAAAGCTTTTTTTTTTTTTTTTTTTTTTTCTCATCTGTATGCATGTCAGTGATTATTGAAGCCACTTGGCAAGCATGATAAGGAGACAGCTGGCATTTTCAAAATATAAAATTATATATATAATTTTTTTTTTTTCCCTTTTTTATAAGCGATCACATTCTATTTTCAGCTGCATAAGCTGGGGGAAGGAGAGGTATCAGATCAAGTCTAATCATTGGAGGAGAGTAGGTAGAGTTCCCAGCATAGCTAGAGAACTGACCACGGTGTGGTCTCCTGCTCCGTGTGGTTAGGTTTAAAAGGAAAGCAGAGGGGGACTGGCAGGAACACCAGGGATTTCACACAAAGGACATGGTACAGCAATACAAGTACACAGTTCTATGCAATGCCATGACAAAACTCATGCTCACTGAAATTATCTGCCTTAGAAATACATGAAGAACGCACATGGTAGTGACACTTAGCTCTGACCAAGTATTTAGGAGGTACTCGATTATAGTTTAGTATTAAAGTAGAACTATAAGCAAAACTCCCCCCCCCCCCCCCATTTTCAAAAGAGTAAGGGAGAGTTGTAAGCCCTGTCAGATTTTTTTTTTTTTTCATCATCTGTGTTCGATTGCAGAGATTTCCCTATACTTCCTGTCCCATAGCCAAACAGGAAGTGGGAAGAAATGCCTGCAAAGGGAATCCCTTGGGGACCCCCAGGCCCTCCAAACTAGTGTCGCCATTGGAATAAACTTCCCCTCTATTACTTTTCTGGGGACAAACCAAAATTCTGGATTTTCTTTTACTTTCAATGATAATGGTAAAAAAGGACAAAGAAGCACAATCTCCCTATGGATATAGACAATAAAAACAAGTGTTCTAATCACTGTCCAATCTTTTTAAAACAAAAAAAGTTTTGCCTTTAGTTATACTTTAATATACATGAAAAGTGTCATATGGATGCTATATATGCCTCATCTAGAAAAAAGTATTTCACTAGTTCGTACTATGCAGCTTTCTTTTCGGGGGGATAAGCTTTCGCTCCTTTCGTGGCGTCTCATCAATCTGCAAGTCGTCCTCTGAGTCCATCAGAAAAGGGTCACTAGATGACAGATCGGGATCCACTGGTTCACTTTTTACATTTTTTTTGGCAAAGGCCTGGAGCCTACCTCCAGCTCCTACATAAACCTTCTTCCCACTGCATAAAAAAATAAAAAATAAAAATCAAATCAGAAAAAAGGTAATGTTCCAAGTACTAACAAAACATTAAATGACATTCCAACATATACTATTCTGCCATTAGATAAATGTGCCAGGCCTACCATATTGTAAAATGTATGATGCTTCCATTTTAAAAAAGATATATATTTTGTATACATTTTCTTTTCAAAGTGATAGCCTTGTTTTAAAAAAAACAAACATGTCAAACTTACCTGCTATGTGCGGTGGTTTTACACAGAGCAGCCCAGATCCTCCTCTTCTCGGGTCCCTTCCTCCTGCTAAGTGCCCCCACAGCAAGCAGATTGTAATGGGGGCACTCGAGCCGAATCAGCGGCTCTGTGTCCATTCAGACACGGAACCGCGACTCAGCCCCGACCCCTCTCTCCCCTCATTGGCTCATTGACCATTGCCTGCTGCTGTGTCTCAGCAAATCAGGAGAGAGTCCCGGACATCCGAAGCTCCCGTGCAACATCAACATCGTACTGGATGGAGATGAAGCTCAGATAAGTATTAGGGAGGGCTGCTGCACACAGAAGGGGTTTTTTTATTTTATTTTTTATCTTAATGCATAGAATGCATTAGGATAAAAAAAAATTAAAAAATTCTGCCTTTAGAACCACTTTAAGATGGCCACGGCCTGCTGTAAGTTTATAAAATAACAAACTACTGCTATAAACTAACAAAACAGACCTTAGTTTACAGACTAACTTTACTAGAATACATTAAGCTTGTGTATTATAGGGGTATTTTTATTTAAGTCCTCATGCACACGGACGTTTTTACAGCTGCTTTTTTGAGCTTTTTTTGCAGCTTAAAAAGGCCTGTCTATGTTAGTCTATGGCTTCATGTCCACCTAGGCGTTTTTGAGCTGCAAGTGGCATAGGCGTTTTTAAGCTGTAAAAAAAACCCAGGACCAGTGGGTTCTGAAAGACGTTTTTCAGCTGTAAAAATGCTCTAACGCTGAAAAACGCTGAAAAACGCTCAAAAACGTCATTTACCAACGTTTTTTAGCGTTTTTGATCCATTGAAAAAAAAAAAAAAACGCTCAAAAACGCTAACGCGGAAAAACGCTCAAAAACGCTATTGCAAAAACGCTGAAAAAAGTTTAAAAAAATCACTGCAAAGATACTGGCGTTTTCATAACGTTTTTTTAACAGCCTGTGTGCATGAGGGCTTAAAAGTATAACTTCGGCCGGAACACCACTTTAAGTTTCAGATTGACAAATTGATTCTGCATTGTCAACTACCCTCAGTTTAGCAGGGTATAACTGTATAGGTTTTGTGAAGTGCAGCCAATAAAACTCAAAATGTTACGTAACTTTGGCAGCAACGCCCTTAACCACTAATCTCTCTCAGTATAGCTGATCTCAGATAAAGGCTGACGCTTCCAACAACCTTCATCTTCTCTATAGATATAAATACAGGCAGTCCCCCAGTTACGAACACCTGAGTTACGAACGACTCCTACTTACAAACGGCCTCAAATGCCAGCCACTTATGCTCCACGCTGGTCCTAGATACCTCCGAGCACCTCCGGACACATCCCACACTGCAGTACTACATTGCCAGAAGAGCCCCAGATAACATAACAAGCTCCCGGAACATCCCACATCCAAGCACAGGCGGACGTTACAATTACGAATGCAGTGTTGTGACTGGAAGTTACACTTACAAATGCAGTGTTGTAACTTACGAACAACTTCGACTTACGAACAAACCTACAGTCCCTATTGTGCTGGTAACTCGGGGACTTCCTGTAAGCTCTATGCTTTGAATCACTGAACATGAATTTTTTTTTTTTTTTTACTTTTTTAAAGTCGAAAGAATCATCCACACAGACAAAACAAAAAAATAAAAAGAACACTCACCTTAGATTTGTACCATTGGCCAAAACTAACTGCAGTTTACTCTCTGCCAATTCTGAATCCAGTAGACTGCCATCAGGCTTCTCATCAATTTCATCTAAAATATCGTCATCCACCTGGATTAAAAAAAGACCAAATAAGGTAGGGAAAAAAATGTTGATTGGGCCACACGCATTTTTATTATTACTCTTTTTTTAAGGTTAGTCAGCCCATAAAACAGTTAGGAGAGGATTTGTTAGCAACTAGATCACAGAATACCATTAGATACAGGCAGGTTATAGGGCTACTAGTACAAATTCATGAAAGTGTTCTTCTGGGCCATCTTAAAACTGCCCCCTTTCTAGCATCTATACTAAGTAACCTGTAGAAGATGCATATACTCGCTTATTTGCAGGGCGCTCCTGTCCGGTCACATGACCGGTTTCCCTGTGTCAGCCAAGAGTGGCTTTAAGGGAGAAGAGGAAGCGTCGTCAACGGATGGCCCATAGTAAACCTAAGGGTGACATTACCACTCAGGCATTCCAGCCATTGACGAGCGCCATCTCCTCTCCTCCGTAGTCGGCGCTGGCTGACACAAGGGAGATTACATGACTAGATGGAAGCGCCATGCAAATAGGAAAGTAAATGGATCTTTCTTCTACAGGTTAGTATTTGTGGTAAAATGGTGGCTGGGAGCAGTTTTAGAATTAGTGATAACCCAGATTTACACTTTAACCACTAAGCCACGTCATATGATGGCGGGACGAGGCTTCTGTTGTTCTGGGAGGACGTCATATGACGTCCTCGCCCTCCCGAGCCACTAGGGGGCTCGCGCGCGCCGCCGGCGGTGTGCGCGCATGCCTGCTGCGTCGCTCGGGACCCGGTGCGCATGCCCGGCGGCCGCGATGTCCGCCGGGCACCCGCGATTGCCGGGTAACAGAGCAGGAGCGTGGATCTGTGCATGTAAACACAGATCCACGTCCTGTCAGAGAGGAGAGGAGAGGAGACCGATGGCGTGTCCCTTGTACATAGGGACACCGATCGGTCACCTCCCCAGTCAGTCCCCTCCCCCCACAGTTAGAATCACCTCCTTAGGTCATACATTAACCCCTCGAGCACCCCCTAGTGTTAACCCCTTCCCTGCCAGTCACATTTACACAGTAATCAATGCAATTTTATAGCATTGATCGCTGTATAAATGTGAATGGTCCCATAAATGTGTCAAAAGTGTCCGATGTGTCCGCCGCAATATCGCAGTCACAATAAAAATTGCAGATCGCCGCCATTACTAGTAAAAAATAAATAAATAATTAAAATGCTATAAATCTATCCCCTATTTTGTAGACGCTATAACTTTTGCGCAAACCAATCAATATACGCTTATCGCAATTTTTTTTTACCAAAAATATGTAGAAGAATACATAATGGCCTAAACTGAGGAAAAAATTTGTTAAAAAAAAAAAAAAAAAATTGGATATTTATTATAGCAAAAAGTAAAAAATATTGTGTTTTTTCAAAATTGTCCCTCTTCTTTTGTTTATAGCGCAATAAATAAAAACCGCAGAGGTGATCAAATAACACCAAAAGAAAGCTCTATTTGTGGGGAAAAAATGATAAAAATTTCATTAGGTTGCAGTGTAACATGACCGCGCAATTGTCATTCAAAATGCGACAGCGCTGAAAACTGAAAAATGGCTTGGGCAGGAAGGGGGTGAAAGTGCCCTGTATTGAGGTGGTTAAGCATTGCATTAGTAAATAAAGAGTGCTTCCAGTTAGAGCCCTTTCACACAGGGGCTGCCTGTGCTTTAGCGATAAAGCAGCGCTTTTCGACCATTAGCAGGGCTCTTTTAACCCTAAAATGAATAAATAAAAAGAAGCCACTGTGCACAATCCAGCTGTTGCTTTTCTGTGCAAAGGCAGTGCAGCGGAAGACAGGGCTAAAAGGTATTTTACTATGTGGGCGACACTGAAGGGGGAAGCTTTAACCACTTGCTACCCAGGCCAATTCTGAAAGTTCTCTCCTACATGTAAAAATCATAATTTTTTTGCTGGAAAATTACAACCCCCAAACATTATGTTTTTTTTAGTAGAGACCCTGGAGAATAAGATGGCGGTCGCTGCAACTATATCTCACGGTATTTGCGCAGCAATTTTTCAAACGCTTTTTTTTTTTTTTTTTAAAGTTTCATGCAAAAAAAAAAAAAAAACCACACAACAACATTAGCCCAATATTTTTGTATGTGAAAGATGTTACGCCGAGTAAATAGATACCCAACATGTCACTTCAAAATTGCACGCGCATGTGGAATGGCGCCAAACTTCGGTACTTAAAAATCTCCATAAGCAACGCTTTAAAAAATTTTTTACAGGTTACATGTTTTGAGTTACAGAGAAGGTCTAGTGCTAGAATTAATGCTCTTGCACCACCGTTTGTGGCGATAACCCACATCTGTGGTTTGAATGCCATTTACATACGTGGGCACGACCTCTCCTGAACGATTTAACTTGACAGATAATAACCCATGCTTAAAAGGTCCATTTTGCCACGTTTGCAAATTTTTTTTAATAGCCAAAAATGAAAAACGCCTGTAAACGAAACGCGGCTAAACGAGAGTTATCACGTTTAGAAGCGTTTGGCTCTTGAAATGCCTCTAAACTCAGCGTTTGAACATATTTTTGCTTTCCAAAAAAGGCCTCTAAACTCAACTGCCTAGAAACGACCCTGTGTACATGTACTGATAAGATAATGATAACAAACTCAATGTTTAGAAAAAAAATGCCCAACTGCTCCTAAACATCCGTTTACCAGCAGTAGTGTACATGAGGCCTTAATTCACTTCTCCACAGAGCACAGGGGCACTTCAAAAAAATATTTTTTTTTATTGTTAATTTTACTTTTATTTTTCTATTTTTACACTTTTTTTTTTACTTTTTATCACTTTTATTCCTATTACAAGGAATTTAAACATCCCTTGTAATAGGAATATGGCATGACAGGTCCTCTTTACAGTGAAATCTGGGGTCAATAAGTCCCCAGATCTCACTTCTAGGCTGGGAAGCCTGAAATAAAAAAAAATAAAAAATAATCCTGGTTTCCCAGCCAAGGCGGCGGCATTTTTCCCATATTATCACGCCCGGCCTCCAAATGATCATAGAGACTCTTATGCCCTGTACACACGATCGGACATTCCAACAAAAAAATCCATCAGATTTTTTCCGACGGATGTTGCCTCAAACTTGTCTTGCATACACACGGTCGCACAAAGTTGGTCAGAAATTCCGAACGTCAAGAACATGGTGACGTACAACACGTACGACGAGCCGAGAAAAAATGAATTTCAATAGCCAGTGCTGCTCTTCGGCTTGATTCCGAGCATGCGTGGCACGTTGTGTGTCGGAATTGTCTACACGCAATCGGAATTTACGCAATTCAATTTTGATGTCGGAAAATTTTGCAGCCTGCTCTCAAACTTTGTGTGTTGGAAATTCCGATGGAAACTGTTCGATGGAGCCTACACACGGTCGGAATTTCCAACAAGCTCCGATCGCACATTTTCCGTCGGAAAGTCCGACCGTGTGTACAGGGCATTATCACTGGCTCTAAAAGATGATATCTGAATGATGCCTGTAGCTGCACCCATCATTCAGATATCATATGACATTACGTGGGCGGCAATCGGTTAAAGGAGTATTTCTGTGGTATGGTAGAACAGAGGTTCTCCTTTAAATAAAACTGACTTTTAGAGAATCAGTAGGCTCTCCATGTTTTACACACGTTATTCTTCCTTGGCTTGCACAAGCAGTTCACTGCATGATTTTACTTAGGGCCCCTATATGCTCTTTCAACTATGTCAAGTTGGGAAAAAAAAAAAAAAAAAAAAAAACCACCACAAACACAGTATTATTTGCTAAGGATCACATAGCAATCGGATGTAAATCGCACCATTTCTTTCTTGTGAACAAAGACCTTCCTCTGATTTGGAATATCGACAAGCTCCGAGTCATCGTCCAGCCCATCACTGACCCATCTACCACCTTTTTTCACAAAATCTTTGTTCTTGACCCCCTTTTTCTTAGGACCCTTGGGCAGTAGAGACATTTTCACGGGGGAGGAAGTGCTGGTCATGGGGCTTCTTGTCATACCCAAGAGGTTGCCAGTCTTCTCAATGTTTTGATGAAATATATCCTGATAGAAAAGCACAGAATCTCAAGCAACATGTACTGAATACGTACACTATATGAAACCTATGTAAAAGGCCAACTTACCTCCATTAGCCGGATTTCCCGATCAAGATCTTTAATGAGCTGAGAAGTAACAATGGTCTCTGGGATTTCCTCCTCGTGATCCATTAATGCCTGAAAACCAAGAAGCAGATAATAAAATATGCTGGGAAACCAGAGTTAAACACAGCATGAAAAAAAAAAAAAAAAAAGTATAGGTAAGGAGAAGCTAAGTGCCAGAACAGCATAATACTAAAGGGTTACAACAAAAGGATTGCAGGTGGGATCTACAAAACTCAATTTAAAACACAAAAATGTCATGTCTTGTTAGAGCACTGTATAAAGCAATGGCTGTGATACATTTGCTCTTGGTGATATACTATACATCACAGTAATCATATTGCAGAGAAATTTTCAAAACAGTAAATGTATCCTCAACTGCTACTGAGAAAGCCCCCTATCTCAACACTGTAACCACATCCTGATATCTTCACTGAAACAAAATAAAATTAGAGGGTGCCTTGCAAATTTAAGCGAAATAGGATCAGCCTGGTAGCTGCAGTTCATTACTGTGATATTACCTTTTAGCACTACACTGTATTTTTACAAATAGTATCAAAGGCATGAACAAAGAATTAGCGAGGAAAGCTTTGTGTACGCTGCAATTGCATCTCTACCACTTCAAAATTGCACACAAAACACACATACACTAAAATGAACAGCTGGTGGGCAGTGGACTTGACACTGACGTTAGCTGACCTTACATGGTTAAAAAGGTTATATTTTATCAGACAAAATACTGGGGGGGCATTGCTCTTCCTCCCACATAATATATCAGCGACACAACTTAAATAGCTCACCTCTTTCTTGGTCCAGGACCTAAAGGCTGTATTAAGTGCTTTGGCTCCATGCAGCAGGTAAGTAGCTGGATGCCTCCTGTTCTCTCGCAGACCTGAATACATAAATAGTGAACACAGAATGAAACCCAGACAAAGTTATAACAAGAAAAATATGTCTCTCAGAAGTCAGAATGAAGAATGACTGAAATGCTGCCTTTATTAAATGATCTTTTCTGTGCGTGACCTCGAACGTGACAATCTAGGGCAGGGGTCTTCAAACTAATGCCCTCCAGTTGTTCAGGAACTACAATTCTCATCATGCCTAGTCATGTCTGTGAATGTCAGAGTTTTACAATGCCTCATGGGATGTGTAGTTCCGCAACAGCTGGAGGGCCGTAGTTTGAGGATCCCTGATCTAGGGTAATGGAGGCAGGTCATCAACTGACACTCCAATACTCAAAGTGTGAGGTAGAAGAAAAATTGACTGGGGGGAACAAGAGAAGAAACTCCTCACTGACAGACACTGAGCTGCATGGCAGGAAACGACTCCCCAGTTAAAGAAGGTTGGCAAGATCTATCAATGGCTGACAGAAGTAAAAAAAAAAAAAAAAATCTCCTCCACCCCAACACAAACTGAAGACAGGTGTGAAAGAGGCCTTAATCTTCAGTCATATCCTTGTGTGTCATTTAGAAGAGCAATCAAATACTCTGGCATCAAGTAGCATCTCTGGATACATTGGTCTGTATTTAAACACTTAAAAGGGAAGCAAAGTCAGTAGTAGTAGTAGTAACAGCAGGTAGCAGACTCACCACGAAATGTGTCCAGTAAGTGTTTTCCCACATACCAACAGATGGACTCAAAATTTGGAAACTTGAAGAGATCAGCAGTACTCAGCCGCTTTTCAATCTCATATGCTCTGTAAAGAACAAAATATGAAAATATGAAAATTACAAATCCCTGCTCTGGTAAAACAGATGGACACGAGCAAAAAGAGTTGTTAAAAAGACTCCAAATGCGCAAATGTTTTTCTCTTAATATAAACATGTTATACTTACCTGCTCTGTGCAATGGTTTTGTACAGAGCATTCTCCATCCTCCTCTTCTGGGGTCCCCTGCTTATGCTCCAGGCTCCTCCTCTTCTCAGTGTGCTAGCACCTTGCTATGGGGGCACACCTGCAGGCTCGCTCCTGAGCTGCCTTGTGTGCATCTATAGACGCACACAGTGTGATTTGGCTCTGCCCCCCACTCTCTGCTCACAGGATTTGATTAACAGCAGCAGGAGCCAATGACTCCCGCTGATGCCAAAGTCCCTGTAGGAAGAGAGGGGAGAGAAGACTGCAGCCGGGAACAGTGCTGGATCACTGACAGGCTCAGGTAAGTTTTTAGGGAGGAAAATAGTCAGTGCAGGGAACGCGTTTAGGTAAAATACACAAAGGCTTTAGAACCACTTTAAAAAGGAGTTGCAGAAGATTTCAAGTTTACATGGAAGTGCTTTTTAAAAGAAAAAAAAAAATGTTCACTTTAAGAGGAAGAAAATCCTCTGTTGCTGACTGGTAGGTTATTTCACTTCAGGTGTTTGACCAGCATTGCTGATCTACAAGGCTACCATTATCAGGTTTTATTGAAGGCTAACTCCAGCTTTAGCAACAACATTTTACATGTCTTTTCAAACCCAGTTGCAGGGAGCCATTGGAAGAGTTTTTGAAAAGCAATTACTTTCTGAGGACACAGTGCTATGCTGAGGGAAGTTGAACAGCTTTCAGCAGGGCTAGTCAGCTGCTACTCAGCTAGTCAGGGCTACTCAAACTTAGCTGGCTGCAAAGTGCAGCGTAGAGAGACCTCTAAATAGTGGCAGAGTTTTTCTGCTTTCTTTCTCTGAAAGTGAAAAGTGAACTCCACCAACATTTCTTAGCAAATAACAGGGAAGGGTTGGAACATCTATTATAGCGGTCTAAAGCTTGGTTGAGCAGGCAGTCATTTTGCAAAAATCCTCAGTGGGCAGACAGACAATGATAAAAAGCTGACAAATTCTATCCTGCCCTTTAAAATGATTGTAATTTTTGTGTTTTTTTAATAAAACTGGTTTATACTTACATGCTCTGTGAAATAGAATTGGCTCCTCCCCTCTTCTTCCTGGGTTCCCAACTGACGCTCCTGGCTTCTCCTTCCCTCTGAGTGTCCCCAAAGCAATCTCCTTGCTATGGGGGCCCTCACGCAGGCTTGATCCTGAGCCGTGCTGCCTGCATCCAGAGACAGCGCAGCCAAGCCCCACGCTCTCTTGTTGCAGAATTTGACTACCTGCCTCAGCAAAGTCAGTGAGAGCAAGGAGAGAAGAGAGCCACAGCGTTGGATCGAGTGTGGGTAAGTAAACAATACTGCTACCTAAATGTTTTTTACCTTAATGCAGGGAATGCAATTTTTTTTTTATAAAAAGGTTTAGGCTTTAGAACCAATTACTAAAAAATTGTATATTAGTAATTAAATCCCTTGATATAAATCAGTCTTCCTTTTTGTCAAACTGTCACCTATAAATCAGTAAGGTCAAGCTGACCAAAAGTTATGTTGGAATACTTAGTAAAAAGCGAACTTTGTGATGTGTAACTTTGGGCTTGTGCCCGCCATAGACTACTGTATAATCATTCTCTATAAAAAGCTGTACTGCCCTGTAATCTGTATCACATTCCCTTGAAAGATGTGATCCTCTGTATGTACAGTGCATATTCTGAAGTAAACATACATGAGACGAATGCAGCTCTATTGGCATTGATGTCCTTTATTCCAAGGTTCAACTTAACATTGTCTGCATTCCTGGCAGATTTCACCACATGTCCTATTCCAGCGATGACGAAGCAACAGTATTAAATGCAGATTGATTGAGCCGTTTGGTTAATTTAGTTATTACAGGTACTAATAAAGCACCGACAATTTACGCAGCGCTTTACATATATATTGTACACTGACATCAGCCCCTGCCCTCAAGGAGCTTACAATCTAAGGTCTTCAACTTACATTCATACATACACATATACTAGGGCCAATTTAGATAGGAGCCAATGAATCTACTAGCATGTCTTTGGAATGTGGGAGGAAACCAGAGTAACCGAAGGAAACCCAAGCAGGCACAGAGAACAGGCAAACCCCAATGGATAGTGCCATGGTTGGGATTCGAACTGACAATCTTAGTTCTACTAGGTGGAAGTGCTAACCACTTAACCATTGTGCTGTTCCAGATTATATGGATATATAGGAATCAGCAGGGTGGATATAAATCGATTAAAAAAAAAAAAAAATCGGATTCTTTTGATTTAAATCAGATTTTGTTGATTTTTATCAAAATTTATTTTAAAGCGGGATTCCGGCCGTGAAAAAAAAAAAAATTAAAAGTCAGCAGCTACAAACACTGTAGCTGCTGACTTTACATAAGTACTTACCTGTCCTGGGTGCCCGCGATGTCGGCCGCCCGAGGCCAACCCGTCCCTCGGCTCTCTGCACCGCCATCCTAAGTAAGGGAAACAGGCAGTGGAGCCTTGTGGCTTCACTGCCAGTTTCCTACTGCGCACGCGGCGCTCTGTGAATGGTCCCGTGGTTTTCTGGGAACACACACAGTTCCCAGATGGCAACGGGGCCGCTCACCGAGGAGCAGAACACGCCGCAGAATAGGAAGAGGCAGATTAGGAAGACTGCCTAGCAACAAGGGTTTAGGCAAGTTAAAATTTTTTTTTTTTTTTCAAATATTTTTTTTTAGTTTTTTTAGGATTTTTCATGCAAATTTTTTTGGGTGGCCCTCCACTTTAATAAAAAGTTTTGGGAGTAAAAATATAAAGATAGTTTTCTTTTTAAGATACATTAATAATTTAGTATATTCAGCATGAACTGGAGCTTAGTTATGTAGCATGAGGCTGTATATTCTGCAATATTTACACTTTTAGTAAACTCATTCATGAAATCCAAGCTCTGCAAGCTGAGATAACATGGACTGCATTGATGCATTCACACAATTTTACAGTAACCATGAGATAAAACCAAGTTCAGAAATATTCCTTTATCCCATTGTTTTGCAAATCTATGTACACTACAAACTGTATGATTGAATTGGTTCTGAAATCGCTGTTTTATTAACCTTACAGCTTATTCTAAATAGGAAACCTTCATTTTGTTTGCAAATATTAAAGATTCTAACTACCAGCAAGAATAAGTCCTTAAATTTAAAGAGCACCAGTCATTTCAAATTCATCATGGCAGTGCCTGTTAACCGGCATCCACTCACCTGCTGCCGCCGCATCGCCAGCCGCCCTATAAAGTAAATGGGACTGTCGGTGAGTCAACAGCGGGTCAGAGGAGGAGCCACTGAGGGTCAGAGGAGGAGCCACTGAGGGTCAGAGGAGGAGCCACTGAGGGTCAGAGGAGGAGCCACTGAGGGTCAGAGGAGGAGCCACTGAGGGTCAGAGGAGGAGCCACTGAGGGTCAGAGGAGGAGCCACTGAGGGTCAGAGGAGGAGCCACTGAGGGACAGAGGAGGAGCCACTGAGCGACAGGAGGAGGAGCCACTGAGGGACAGGAGGAGGAGCCACTGAGGGACAGGAGGAGGAGCCACTGAGGGACAGGAGGAGGAGCCACTGAGGGACAGAGGTGACAGTTGCTCTTTAAAAATTATGATTTAAATTGAGTTGATTTAAATCAAGCCTTTTTACTAGTGATTTAAATCATGATTTAATTCGACTTGATTTAAATCAAATCCAACCTGGTTTAAAAGTGAAATAGAAAGGTAATGCACTCACATAGAAAAAAGTGGGCACTGCATATCTATAATCTGTGGAGTGTCCAGCAGGTGTCAGTCTCTCCAATGGACATGAATAGGAGAAAAACACAACAAAAACAAAGAAAGCGCACCACTCTCCGTGTAAAATTTATTTTTAAAAAATAATATAGCGAATAGATGGACTATTGCACTCACTTTTGGTTTATAAAGACACTGCATTAATAAAAGGCTCCAGCAGGTGGCATTCCTCTATGGTTTTAATAGATGGCAGCATGGAGGATGGTAAGTCCTTACTTTTAAAGAGCACCTGTCATTTCAGATCCATCATGGCAGCACCTGTTAGCGGGCATCCACTCACCTGCTGCCACCACGTCCCTCACCTTGTTGTGTCACTGCCGCATCACCAGCCATCCCGGACCACCACACGCCGATATACGCCCTGACGGGGGATATTGTTATGGCAGCAGCTAGCTGCAAAAACCCCGGTAACCTCGTGTTAGGCCAGCGGTCTGATTTGTAAGAGTGGTCTCTGCGGCAGTTTTGCCGCAAGATCACTTTTAAATCGGCGGCAGGAGATGGGGCCCCCAGTCCCGCTGTGCTCCGGTGCCCTTCACCGCTTACCAGATCCGTCAGCAGCGGCGGAGGCAATCGGATCTTCAAGTATCAATTTACTCGGCTTAACATTATCTGTCACAGTATAAAAAAAGTTTGGGCTAACTTTAATGTTGTCTTATTTATTAATTAAAATAAAAGTGTATATTTTCCAAAAAAAGTGCGCTTGTAAGACCGCTGCGCAAATACGGTGTAACAGAAAGTATTGCAAGGACCGCCACTTTATTCTCTAGGGCGTTAGGAAAAAAAAATGTATAATGTTTGGGGGTTCTAAATAATTTTCTAGCAAAAAAAAAACCTGTTTTTAACTTGTAAACACCACATCTCAAAAAGAGGCTCGGTCCTTAAGCGGTTAAAAAGCACCTGTCGATTCAGAGTCATCATGGCAGCGCCTGTTAGCGGGCATCCACTCACCTGCTGCAACCACGTCCCTCACCTTTTTGTGTCACTGCCGCATCACCAGCCGTCCCATTAAAGTGAATGAGACTGTCGGTGAGTCAACAGCGGGTCAGAGGAGGAGCCGCTGCGGGACAGAGATGACAGTTGCTCTTTAAAAATTATGATTTAAATCAAGCTATTTTACTAGGGATTTAAATCATGATTTAAATCAACTTTATGTAAATGAAATCCACCCTGGGAGTCAGCAGCAGCAAACCCAATTAACAGATTACCCTTAACTAACCCTATCGTTAACAGATAAATATTTTATTTAAAAAAAGAGGAAAAAAAAAAAAACACAAAAAAAAACACGTTTCTTTAAATTCTTTATAAATGGACATTAGAGATGACTGGAGTGTTAGCCCTGCACCAAGGACAATGGACAGTAAGCAATAGCAGAAGGATATGTTCCTCCCTCTATTGACTATTCTACCTACACAGGGCGTAAGCTCCGTTTTAAGATTGACTTCTTTTGATTTAACCTCTGAGTATTTTGAGGGCTTCTCGCTGTGTCATCCTAGCTCCTCAAGCCCAGAGGTTTCACTGCTAAAAACGACTCCGTGCTGATAGTTCTTCAATACCGGTTTGTGTTATATTTAAGCCCCAAACCTGGAGACTCACCCTTCTCCCGAACTCTACGCTGCCTATTGAGCCTTCCTGAAGGGGAGTTGTTTTTTTTTAGGTCCCATTAATCTGCTAGGATTATACTTATACCCCACTAATACTTTCTCTGGGGCCTACCTTCAGTGATTGGGGAGTGGGCAGTTCTTATGGCCCTTTTACTAACTACCATCAGTCTGGTGATTTATTGCTGTGTTTGCATTCTTCCAGCCTTCTGCAGCTATTGCCACTACCTTTCCTACCTGGGCAGAAAAGGGGGAATTTGGGGCAAGTTCCCGTAACCCCCTGCCCCAAACCCCCCCAGCTCTTTTCCAGGTGCACTGAACACTTAACGTTTGTAGGATGGTGTAGTCTGACTCTTTCCAGAATTCACCTACCTGAGCTGCATTGCTATGTTTAGACTGTGCAGAAAGTTTCCTCCAAAAGCCAGGCACTCCACAGGGGTCAAAACTGCATGAATCCAGCCTGTAAAGAGGGAATGATTTACCAAATGTCAACCAATTCAGTATTGAGAGCAAGTCTGAAAATATATATGCAATGCCATATTTGTTAATTCAAAAGGGCAATGATGTGCAGTTAAATCACTAACAGCCAATCTGTAGTTGGCTTTTTGGGTACCACCGACATGTGCTCTTTGCATTGTCTTTTCAAGCAAATCTTGTTTATCATTAACTTATTAGTTACCTGTGGGGATGAAGAGAGTCTGGCCCTGCTTTACAGGACACCGGTAACACTTGTCCACCTGATCTCCAAAAAACATTTCATTCTGGTTAGAAGAGCTGCTCCAGCACTCAAACAAGGCCAGGTTGGTCTTTGTAGGCTGTATCAGGTAGAAGATCTTCTCTCCCTAGCACAAAACAAAATTTAAATTGTGACTATTGACCCCACACAATAGGAATAAAACTTTTTCGCGGAAGGAAGTTTAACAAGAATCGTGGCCACTTATTAAAATTAGAAGAAAAGAGGTTTAACCTTAAACTACGTAGAGGGTTCTTTACTGTAAGAGCGGCAAGGATGTGGAATTCCCTTCCACAGGCAGTCTCAGTGGGGAGCATCAATAGTTTCAAGATAACTATTAGATAAGCACCTGAACAACCACAACATACAGGGATAAACAATATAATACTGACATATAATCACACACATGGGTTGGACTTGATGGACTTGTGTCTTTTTTCGACCTCACCTACTATGTTACTGAATGCTACAGCTTGTGTATTGTAGCAGTGTAGTACTTGTTATCTTCTAATGTATACCTTTAAAACATGATACCAGACTGATGTTCCTCCAAAATCTATATGGAAATCCGTATAGCTGTCCTTGACCCCCATCAAACAGTACTTCTGCACGTTTGGTCTTTCAAACACACTTTGCTCGGGCCACAGGTTTTCTACCCAAGATAGCTTGCGTACAATCTTTGGAGTTTCAACAAGGTTTGACAACCTGTTAATGAAAATGCAGAAATGATTAAATTCCAAAGCACAATTGTGCAAAAGTAACAAAACAATTACAGGTTAACCTTAGGCCAAGTTCACACATATCTGGCTGTGTTTTGCAGTCCGGAGTGGTTTTGTTCACCAATTCAGGTGCGACTTTGTACTTGAATTTGCACCTGAACTGGACCCAAATTCGCACAGGACACTTAAAACAGACCACAGCAGTCCCCCAGCATGTGTGAATCGGTTCCATTGGAAGCTGGTCTAGTTCACATTATGTGAATCGGATGCGGTTAAAAAGGCATTTGATTCGCATATACGTGAAATGAGCCTTAATGTATAGCGTTTTCATATTTAAATTTAAATTCACAAAGCTAAAAAAATTTAACTTAAATGGGAAAAAAAAAAAAAAAAAAAAAAAAAAAAAGACGTTTACAATTCATTAGTTCATTAGCTCAAATGTAAAAACACACAGCTGCATGAGCAAGAGGAGTACAAAATCCCTCTTCCAGACTGTTGGATTCAGATTGGGCTTTATGGAGTAACAACCATGGAAAGTCAGCCTGAAAGTTCAAGTATAACTAAAGGCGAAAACTTTCCTTTAGTTCTGGACAGAGTAGAGAAAGATTAGAACACGGACAGTTTTTATTGCCGTCTGTGCCCCAGTTAGGAAGATTCATCCTGACCAGAGTTTCACTCAGTAGGAACCCGGCAGCCTACCTATTAAATGACACCCCTATGTCTAACAAGAAATTTAAGAACCCTTTATTGAGACATTTGCTTACAGCAGCCCGGGCCTGTATTCCGAGCTTGTGGAAAAGTACGAGTGCTCCTACAATTTCTCATTGGAAGGCAAGAAAATCGCAGACATTCATGTTATGGAGAATTTTACCATGACTTTGAAGGAGCAAGAAGACAAATATCTGGACCCCCTATTTTTTTTTTTATAGGGACCAGACGCTGCTGGTTTCACAGCCAATAGAGCATCCTGTGGAGTGATCTGGTCAAGAGTGCTTTCTTACCCCTCGCCCTCTCTTCCCCCCACCTTTTTTTTTTCCTTTTATATTCTTCCCGTTTCCCAGTCTCTCGCTTTTTCTGTACTCTCTTCTTTCTTTTACCTTTCTTCTTTCTCTACCTTGCCATCTCAAACAATAATGTTCTGGGAATTTGTCAAAAACTGTGGTTGATCCGTAATTATATACTGTGGTTCCAAGTCGAATGTGTTATTCTGATAACTGATTACCAGTTGACCTAGTAGTTATTGTATACTAACTTTGCCGAGATGTGCCTTGGTCTTAGTATGTACCTTTTTATTGTTTTGCAATTGATTTTGTAAAATTCCTTGACCTTTAAGCACTTCCAGCCCAAGGACGTCTGACTTTCAGTGGGGATATATGAATGATGCCTGCAGCTACAGGCCATGTCATGGGTGCACCCTGTTAATTTGTATTGGAATACATTGTTTACATAAATAGTACAAAAATAAATAAAAAAGGTAAAAACACAACAAAAAAACAAACAAACAGTTACACCTAAAACCATTATCGTTTACCAAAATGTTTAAAATTGCCATTTCATGTAAAGTTAAGATCATTTTATTTATTAAAACAAAAGGAGTTACTGATTCCAAACAGTTCTGAACTTAAAAAAGGCTAAGTTCACCTTTGTTAGCCTTTTTCTTTTTTCTAAATTACAGCCCCACTATGTACCAATATAGTATTAGTGTACAGTTTAGGAGATATTTACATTACATGCAGCCAGTGACATCACTAGCACATGCGCTCTGAAGGAACGGCTACGTGTGCCGTTCCTTCCGAGCCCCATGCCATGAACAGCGGTCCCAGCACGCATGCGCGGGAGTGACGTCATCGCGGCTCCGGACAATCACAGCGTTTGAGCCTGCGAACCCGGATGGAACTCCAGGGAAAACGACAGCAGTCTCAGCGGTATGTGGGCATCGCTAGAACAGCTTCGTTCTAAGGTATTTCGTCATGAGCTAGTATGAGATGCATACTAGCTCATTATGCCTTTGTCTTACAAGTTTTTTTTTTTTTTTCAGAGTTCACAACCTCTAATGTACTTCTTTTGAAAAATAAAACAGCTGTCCATTTATTCTACACATGCTTGCTTTACTCTCTTCATAGCTGTTTAAAAACCCTGCTCCATTACTTCTGCCTTATGTCCTGATCAGACTTTAGCTCATGACACAGGAAGAAGTTGACCAGCTGATCTCATCATCACACACCCTGCATCATCTACCCCCAGCTGGTCAACTCCTTCCTGTGTCATGTCTGTCCAGGAAGTAAGGGAGTGTGTTTTTAAACAACTATGAAGACAGCGAGGTAAGCCTGTATAGAATAAAAAGGAAAGCAGTTTTATTTTTGCAAAAGTAGTATATTAATGCTACAGTGGTACATAGGGGGCTGAGGTTTAGAGGGGAAAAAAAAAAAGCAAGAAGGTGAACAAAGGTGAACTTAGAACTCATTAACTTGACAGATTAAACACCTTGTCTCAGAAAACTCCAAGCTGATCACGTTGAGAACTTTCTCCCTCTTGGGGCTGTTGTAATATTTCACAAAATCCTTCAGCTTCATCTTCAAGTCTGCTTGTCTAACCACATCAATCACATCAATCTCCTTCTCCCCTCCTATATGAAAAAAAAATATATATTAATAGTGCATACAAATATGAAGGAGAGTTTTCGTTACACAGAGGAGCCAATTCAAATACTTTAACTACCGCAAACAGAAGCTCATGGGATGCTTTCCTGCAGCACCCATACGCTGCCTACAGTTCACACACTGAAGCAGCCATTGAATCCCAGCACAGTGGCTGCACACGTTCCATTACCCAAAATATTTTTTAGGGGCATCACAAGTTTCATACAATTACAAATTTAGAAGCATGTTCAACTTACCCACATAATATTCCACATCATTTACTGTGAAGGAAGCAGGAGGAAGGGTCATCCCAAGCCCATCCTTCTTTACAACCAGGATCGGAACACTGAAGCTGTTCTCTTCTAAATACTCAACGGTCAGCTGAGCGCCCTGTGGTTTCAGGATCACCTCATCTGCGCTGCAAGTCAGAAGTCAGGCATGAAATTAGAGGGAATGCAGTACAGTGCGATTAATCTCTTTATTAAAGTTTTAGCACCACCACTGGCAATATTCTCTCCCCCCCCCAAATAGGTTCCCATGTTCATGGGAGAGCATAAAAACGTAATTTTCTAATTTGTGACTGGCTGTCCAGGTTGAAAGATATCCAAACACCAATCATATTAAAAACGAAGGGAGGTTCTTCCATCTTATTCTAAACAAAATGCTTTCCAATGCTTTTGTTTCAAAGCCATACAAATTTCACACGTTACAAGGCACCTAAATGCTTTGGAAATTGAAATACTTGTAGAAAAAAAAATAAATAAAATTTTATAGGTAATACCATGCTTTAAGTGCAGAACATCATCTCTACATAATGGGTCTCAGCACAAGCTAATTAGAATGTGGAACAAACAGAACAAACTTCACTTCACTCAGTTCCAGTTTGAAGATTTTATAGAGTATGTATAGCCAAAAGCTTCTTGTGATCTGCATAAACTGTCAATGCAAATCATGCAAGGTTTCCACGTGCTCTGTCCAGAACACAGGTGACGTCAGGGCTGGGGAGGGGGAGCTGTGAGGTTAGGTTGGAGCGTCCAACGCTTCCAGGAAATATCTTCCAGGAACAGCAGAAAAAAGGGCTCTACTGGCATAGTACTTTTAAAAAGGAACACTAAGGCCCCTTTCACACTGGGGCGGTAGGGGGCGTCGGCGGTAAAACAGCGCTGTATTTAGCGCTGTTTTACCGCGGTATTCGGCCGCTAGCGGTGCGGTTTTAACCCCCCGCTGGCGGACAAAAAAGGGTTAAAACTCCTCGTATAGCGCGGCTATAGCCGCGCTGTCCCATTGATTTCAATGGGCAGGAGCGGTGAATACACCGCTCCAAAGAAGCAGCTGAGAGGAGATTTTTTCTTCTCCTGCCAGCGGACTGCTTCAGTGTGAAAGCCTTCGGGCTTTCACACTGAACAAACAGCGGAGGCTGTTTAGGGGCGGTTTGCAGGCGCTATTTTTAGCGCAATAACGCCTGCAAACCGCCCCAGTGTGAAAGGGGTCTAAAAAGAAATGGTAATGATTAAGCACAAGATGTATGAGTGAATCGCATCCACGTGACCACAGTTTGGTGTCTTTGGTGCTATCTTTGTGAAACAAAATAAAAGGCAATCGGAAGTTCTGGATGTGCAGCCATTTCTTTCTTTCTTCTTTCCAAGTTTCCCACAGAGGCTGGCACTCTGCAAGATACTCCAATCTGCCTTATCTTTACACACCTGGATCAGCGGTTCTTTTTCTTGTATACTAAAAAGAAAGGCAGCCACAGCTTTTGCACTGCAAGTGAATTTACATAACAGGGTGCATTGAGTAACGTGCAAAAGCCATGCATAAATGGTGCCCAAAGCAGGGTACCAACTAAGATTTTCTTCTCTTCATTACAGAGACAAAATCCGATTTGTCTGAAGCCACCGAATAGGATATTCAACAAAGCTAGGTTTTGTTTGTGCTTAAAGTTTAAGCTAAACACATGGAGAGAAAGCCTGATTGATGTTCACGGCTGGAGTCTGGAATTCACTTATCCCCTTGTGTGTGTGTAAAAGCGCTATAGCCAAGCACGGAAGTGTAAGGCATTGGAAGCTGGTGAGTGCGCTATCTGAAGGGAGAGGAATCACTGTCACATGGTGGTGTGGTGGAAGATTTGAGAAGACATCACATAGATTTAAATACTGGAAGATTTTGGACTTTTTATTATAGGACTATATGTTCTTCTATTTTCACTTATCACAGGGTGGTTTATATTTATTGTTGCATGTTCAGCAATTTATATTTTATATACATTTTTTTCATTTTATTAATTTTAGCGCCACTATTAGGTTTAAATATTATTTACTTCATTGCATCATTTAAAGTGGCAGCTACATCATATAAGGTTATATTTTTCACACAGGCGCAGTGGTGGTGCTTCAAGTGTAGGCCTAGGGTACTTGCTGACCATTAGTGTTCTGATTTTTCTTTTATGCCCGTAAACTTATTGCGAGGAGGTGGATCCACGTTTAATATCTCACTGTGGGAATGTGGTTGAAATTGGTCAATGCAGACATCCCGCTCTATCGAATGACCTATGAAGCCAGGAGAGCTCCAAAAAAGTTTAGGAAGGTTTGGTTTCGCTGGATCAACTATACTGACACACTAGAAGGGGAAGTTGATACTTGAAAGGTTAGTGGATGGGAGGTGAAGGAACGTGGATGGTGTATTGAGGAAAACTAGCACACATAGTAGTACTGGGACAGGGTGGGATATTCTTTGTTTTGTTATTTAGGTACTAACTGTTTACTAAGTTTGAGGTTTACTGTTAATCCCGTAAAAAAAAAAAAAAAAGGAGGGAAAAAGGGTGCTTAGCTTTTGGAGGTACACATTTTTTCAAATACGTTGTTTGTGACATGTGAGAACTTTGGTATCAGTTGTTTTGGATGGAACAATCCTAATACCTTTGTATGTCTCCAATTTCTATTGATATTTTTCTGTAATGGAAATTTTCATGTTTGTAACCTCTGCTGATCGGCAATAAAAAAATTTTTTTGTAAAAAGGTACCTTGCTAAAATATAAAATAATGTGAAGAAATCCATAAACAAATGCTCTAGTTACCTGGGGAAATTTCGACTTCTTAGTTCTTTTATGAAACTGGCAGTGCCTGTCTGCACTGGTTTCCCCACATCCTTGGAATCTTGCTTGGCGAGATCTTGCTTGGGATACCCCCGTCGACGTTTCACTAAGGAAAAAAAAAAAAAAAAAAAAACGGAGAAAAATCTTAACTACAAAATAATACCTCGACATGCGTGCTCTTTGCAATTGCCTACACTTTAACCACTTATGGACACCGTACATTGCCTGCAGCAGGGCAGTCCCTTTGTACCCGATCAAGTATATGATCTGACACTTTCGGGTCTGGGGCATGCGCCACCGGTGACTCGATCCTGCTGTGATCACACACTATGGAAGCCCAGCGGCGGGTACTGCAGACTCGATGTCCGCTGGCACCCGTCGATTACACAGGACACAGACAGCATGACAATCTGCCTGTAAACCTAGGCAGACTATCATTTTGTCAGAAGGGAAGGCATTGATCGTGTGTTTCTGCGAAGTAGGAACACAGATCTTTGCCTTGCCCTAGTCAAAGCACCTCCCCCACAGTGAGTAAGCACAGTCTAGGCACACAGTTAACCCTTTGACGTTAACCTCTTCCCAGCCTGCATTATTATACAGGATTTACATAGCATCAACAGTTTACGCATCACTTTACAAAAAGGCGGACAGTACAATTACAATAGAGAAGGACCCTGCTCGTGGAGCTTCCAATCTAATTTGTACAGTAACAGCGCCTATTTTTTTTTTAGCACTAATCACTGTATAAATGTCACTGATCACCAAAAAATGTCAGTTAGGTATCGGGTTTGTCCACCGCAATGTCGCAGTCCGGCTATAAGTCGCTGATTCTCATTACTAGTAAAAAAATAAGAAATATCAGTTTGTAGATGCTATAACTTTAGTGCAAAACAATCAACATACGCTTATTGGGATTTTTTTTTTACCAAAAATATGTAGCAGAATACATATTGGGCTACATTGATGACGAAATTGGATTTTTTACATTTTTTTATTGAATGTGTTTTATAGCAGAAAAATATATTTTTTCAAAATTGTGACTTTTTTTGTTTATAGCGGCAAAAATCAAAACTGCAGAGGTGATCAAATACCACCAAAAGAAAGCTCTATTTGTGAGGAAAAAAAATGCATACATTTTGAGTACAGCATCGCATAACACAATTGTCAGTTAAAGTAACGCAGTGTAGATCACAGAAAATGGCCTGGTCATGAGGGGGGGTGGTAAACCTTCCTGCAGTGAAGCATTTAACAGATACCGGTCATGAAAGAAATATGTAGGCTGCCATAGCTGATGACCTCAAAAAATGCTGGTTGCCTGGCTGTCATGCTGATGTGCTGGACACTCCTTTGCTGCCTTCTTGCTTTGGGCACATGACTCAGCAGCAGTGAAGTCAGACACAGCCAAGCAACTAGAATTTTCAAAAACTTGTCTGCAGTGGCATCCCCTATAAATTTCAGAGAAATTGACAGATGTATTTCCAAGCGGAATGCAAAACGTTACCCTTCCCCCTGTGTTTGGCATCGATCTGCTTCACAATGGGGGTTATTTACTAAAGGCAAATCCACTTTGCACTACAAGTGCACTTGGAAGTGCAGTCGCTGTAGATCCAAGAGGGACATGCAAGGAAAATAAACACATTTTAGCTTGCACATGATTGGATAATAAAATCAGCAGAGCTTCCCCTCATTTCAGATCTACCCCTCAGATTTACAGCGACTGCACTTCCAAGTGCACTTTCAGTGCAATTTCAAGTGCACGTTGCACTTGTAGTGCAAAGTGGATGTCCTTTCTCAAAAGATTGAGGCAGAATGCAGAGCTGGTGAAACCTTACAAGAAGACACTGCAATAATTACAAGATCATCTTTGTGCGATAATTGGGCTTCCCAGGATATTGCTGGAAGGAGTGTGATGTTAACCTCACCCAGGCACCACAGGTGGAAGATTAGGCTAGTACAAACCAACTTTTCTTTACAGGTATCTTTTGCACATACTAAAAGGTGATTTTTGTAGAAGGGGGGGGCCCCGGACATTTTACGCGGACGTTGCATTTTACTTGCAATGTTCACTTTAAAAAAGTTCAACATTAAATGCTAAACCTAAAATACTTACTAACAGATGGCCCATGCGTTATCTGGCAGTTGGGACAATGATACAGATCAATCTCTGATGCCTTTTCTTCCTCTACACCAACACAGCTGCAAAGGAAAGGAGCTGATCAGTACATGCCAGTTTTACAGCAATTCTACAAAGCCTATAAAATCATATGCAACAGAACAGCCGTCAGTCAAATGAAGTGTTAAAGGGGTTGTAAGGGCAGGTTTTTGATCTCAATGCATTCTATGCATTGAGATAAAAAGCATTCTGTGTGCAGCACCACCCCGAAAACTTACCTGAGCCCCCCTCTCTATCATATTGGTGTTTTTGGTCTCCATGACAATATAAATAGAAACGAGTTGCCAACGTGTCTCCGACGCCGCGCTGAAGATGCCCCGCCCACAGGACGTAACGTGTACAGGGGGAGGAGCTAAGTCTGGCGTCACCCGCGGCCATCTTTCTGGTTTGCAATCAGACATTTTTACATGCCTGTTTGCTAGCACTCAGCCGGAGTGCTGTGTTTGTGAGTAAACTAGCTATTTTATTAGTTATTGCAATAAACCTTTAACAAGAGAGCACTAGATTATCTCCCTTTTTTATTTATATGTGCTATGTGACCATCGACCGTATCGCTTACGATCCTTACCCCAGGCGTGGGAGAAAGGCATGGAAACAACGGAGAAGTAGAAAAAATATGATACTATATTGAAAAAAAAAATTACATAATATACAGTATTCACAAGCGTTAATCATGTAAAATGATAGTTTGTACAGTGAGCCCTTGTGCGTCTACACGTTTCACCGTTAGGCTTCTTCAGGACACGATCAAGGTTCAAAGAGATGGCAAAAAGATAACAAGTCTCACTGTCTTGTTAATCGATTGAGCCTCATGTATAAATATCTGGAACGTTCAACCAATAATATCCAGTATATGGACTATTTTCAAAAAAGTACCCGGAATGCCGCTAATTCTATTAACAGCAAAAGTAGAATGCTGCTCAAACAGGGGCATAAACGGCATGCAAAGATGTAGACCATACTCAGAGATCCGGAATCCAATAGAGGAAAAACACAGATGGGACTCATAAATGCTCATGGGGTATTATATGTCCCATCTACAAATAATGCCCGCAAAGGGATAGTCTAGTAGCAGCAAAAGTAGAATGCTACTCAAACAGGGGCATAAACATCATGCAAAGATACATGTTCAGAGATCAGGAATCCAATAGAGGAAAAACAGATGGAACTCAAATGCTCATGGGTTATTCTAGATCCCATCTGCATATCCTGCCTGTAGAGGAATAGTATATGCACTCAAAACGACAAGAGATTGCCCCTGGGAGACGGTCTATTACTGTACACCAAGTATGGCCCTGTTTAAGTAGCATTCTATTTTTGCTGCTACTAGACTATCCCTTTGCGGGCATGATTGATGAACGGTGAAACGCGTAGACGCACAAGGGCTCACTGTACAAACTATCATTTTACATGATTTTTAACGCTTGTGAATACTGTGTATATATTATGTCATTTTTTTTTTCAATAAATAGTATCATTTTTTCTACTTCTCCATTGTTTCCATGCCTTTAAAGTCCGATCCATGGTTACACTCTGAGTAACCCTTTTTGTTTACACTCGAATTTACAGATGTGGCAATGTATTTCAAATGCTGCGTGACCTATACAGGTCGAGTATATGAGGTGAGAGGCTGCAGTATCTGGTGGATGGGCTGAAATCACCTCTTTATTATCATTTGTTCAAGATTGCACCTAGGAGGTTCTTATTCCCATCTATATGACTGGTTCCTTCATCAAGCAGATGATTGTATGGACTTTAATATGATTGCGCTGCACTTTATTTTATATATTGTCTGATTGAGGTGTTTTGAATTACCCTTTAAGTGCTGGCTAGCATTCCGCGACTGAACTTGTTTTATATCTGCGCATTATTGTTCATAATTTTGCATTATATTCCTCTTGATTGGCTGAGACACAGCAGTAGCACCATTGACTCCCACTGCTTTCAAAGTCAGTTAGCCAATCAAGAGAGGGGGCGGGGCCAAACCACAGCTACGTATCTGAATGGACACACGGAGCTGCAGCTCGGCTCAGGTGCCCCCATAGCAATCTGCTTGGTGTGGCGGCACTCAACCAGGTGGGAGGGGCCAGGAGCAGCGAAGAGGGACCCATGAAGAGGAGGATCCAGGCTGCCCTGTGCAAAACCACTGCACAGAGCAGATATTTTTTATTTTTAAATAAAAAAACAACAAGACTTTACAATTACTTTAATTATCAGCCTTGTAGTTCATTCCATCACACATCACTAGTGTATGTTCCAATATGCATCCAAAGCTGTTAAGTCTTGGATCAAGTGCACCCCCAACCCATATCCACAATTTTTAATCCACTGGGCCCCGATCGCCAATTAGCCAGTCCTAAATACACAGCATCCCACCGTATGGCTCCTTTCAAATGAGCAGTACTGCTTACCACACCCTAAAAAGTGACTTGCAGTGGATCACTTTTTCGAAGGCGCAACAGCGGCTGAAGGCATTCAGGAGGTGCTACCGCCTCCTGAACCTTTTTTTGTGTTTTAGTTTACCCTTCAAATTACCAAACAGCAATATTACACTGCAGGACCGCGCTACATCTGTGAGCCGAGTGTTTGGCTTGAGTTTGTGTTGCGGCCTCACTAAACTCAATGGGCGAGTATGACAGGCAGTGCTGCCTGTCAAATTCTGCACGCTGAGTTAAAAATGCCACAACTGTGAAGAAAAGCATTGCAGCATGTGTACAGTCCTATCTGGCTGTGTTATAATTCCTGTGGGCGGGAAACTGTGGCTCAGCTGTCTGTTTTTACCACTGCCCATTTGATCATTCTCATTTTTATTCACTGACATCCCCCCCCCACGGGCTGTCATGGCTCTCCTATCTACGCTACAATCCACTTCAATAAAATAATTATAGTGATTGTAAAGTCTCATAAAAAAAAAAAAACAAACATGTTATACTTACCTCCTCTGTGTAGTGGTTTTGCACAGAGCAGCCCGGATCCTTCTCTTCTCCGGTCCCTCTTCACTGCTCCTGGCCCCTCCCTCCTGTTGAGTGCCCCACAGCAAACAGTTTGCTATAGGGGCACCCGAGCAGCAGCTCAGTGTCCATTCAGACACGGAGCTGCTGTTCAGCCCCACCCCCTCTTTCTCCTGATTGGCCAACTGATTTGGAGTGAAAGCAATAGGAGCCAATAGCGGTGCCGCTGCTGTGTCTCGGCCAATCAGGAGGGAGAGTCCCGGACGACTGAGGGACTCGTGGACATCGCTAGATAGAGGGGACCTCAGGTAATTAGGGAATGCTGGGGCGGCTGCTCACACAGAATGTTTTTTATCTTTATCTTTATAACTCCTTTAATAAAAGGAATATCACTGTGCAATAGGTCACTCACCTGCCATGGAACCAGTCTTGACAAACATCGCATTCAATCATGAATCTCGTCACGTCATATGGAAGGCGACACAAGCAATAAACTGGAACAGAAGCCATCTTGTTCTAGCAGAAAACAATTCCTCACTTCCAGGTTACCAGTAAAACCACCATAGGCCTGAAAATGTGAATACAAGTACTTCCTGGGAGCCTTTCCACACAGGTCTGAAATGTAACCGATACTTGATCATACAGGTACCCTGAGGGGGAAAAAAAAAAAAAAAAAAAAAAAACACATGCAAAATTAGAATCTGCATCAGATTATTAACTAAGTACTTTATGCTGCACCATAACAAGTATTACTACTACAGAATAAAAACAAGACGAGCAAATATTATTGAACTACCCAATACATTTTTACTTTGAACATTTGCCACAATCCCAGGCTCATCACAATAATACCCCACAAATAAACTACATTTTCATCTCAGACAGCCCAAGCAAAACCCCTTTCACACTGAGGTGCTTTTCAGCCGTTTTAGCGCTAAAAATAGCGCCTCTCATGCCTCCCCAGTGTGAAAACCCGTGCGCTTTCACACTGGAGCAATCTGCTTGCGGGACGGGAAAAAAAAAGTCCTGCAAGGAGCATCTTTGGTGTGGTGCAGGAGCAGTGTATACAGCGACGGGGCACCGTCCCTCCCGCCGCCACTAACAGGGCAACGTCCCTCCCGCCGCCACCGATGGGGGGCACCGTACCTCCCGCCACTGGACCCCAGGACATTTTCCACTCCCACTGGCCCTAGTCCGGGCCACACTAAAGTCTGAAGGACAGTAAACCGGTCCTTTGTTTAGAAAGTCTGAAGACCCCTGGTGTAGAGAGACATCAGGTTTCGAGCATATGCGCAGTCGCACTTTGTAGGACAGCCTATTCATTTGAATGCGCTTCCCTAGACACAGCAAAGACACTCAGGACTGGTTCACACCACAAAAATCTGTTCCAGATGCATTTCTGCATGCGCGTTTTTGATGCATTTCAGATGCTTTTTTTCTTGTTTATTTCACTGTGCTGGGGTCTGGTGCATTTTTAATGTGTTCCAGTCAGTGCATTCTACTGTGTTCCAGTACATTCCAGTGCAGGAAAAATGTAGCATATTCTACTTTTTCTTTCTGGAACTTGAAAGCCCTGGATCTGACTGCACTGGTGTGAACTATGCCATTGGGAACCACATAACCTACTTTCCATTAGAGCTGCATGATTCTGGCCAAAAGGAAAATCACAATTTTTTTGTTTAGAATAAAAAGATCACAATTCTCGCGACGTAAAATCTTTCACATTATACAAAAAAAGTTGGGCTAACTTTACCAGTTTTTTTTTAATTCATTAAAGTAATTTTTACCAAAAAAAATTGCATTTGAAAGACCGCTGCGCAAATACAGTGTGACATAAAATATTGCAACAACCACCATTTTATTCTCTAAGGTCTCTATTAAAAATATATAAATAAATAATGTTTGGGGGTTCTAAGTCATTTTCTAGCAAAAAAAAAAAAAAAAAAAAAAAAGACGATTCTAACTTGAAACCAACAAACATCAGAAAAAGGTTTAGTGTTTAAGTGGTTAAACTTCCCTCATTTACACACCGGTTTATTCCTTTGATCTAAAGGACAAATCATTACAATGTTTATACTTAAGTTTCACTGCTAAAGAATGTTGTGATTCTTGGCAGACTGCCCGTTTTTTTTTTTCTTCCTTTCTTTTGACTGCCGTGGCTTCAGAAGAATTCTCAGAATTCTTTGCATAGAAAGAATCGTGAAACACTTGTGTCAAGATCGCAAAGGGAAAAGAATTGCGATAATGATTCTTGACAATTAATCGCGCAGCTCTACTTTCCATGCAGGAAAAAAAAAAACCCGCATTGGACTGCATGTGGCGTGAACTGGCCCTCAGGCAATCTTTTTACGCTTCTCGCATTCCGCGCTCTTCACCTATGTTCACACAAGTGCACGTCAGGAACGTATGCATAAATCAAGTGAATTCCTGACCCACACAGAACCGCACTGCTCCGTGCACGGCTGAACCGCGTAGGAGCACATCAGAACATGGGCATCCCCGCACGTTCCCAACCCGCAAAGAAATGCACTGCTCTTTGCCACCTATCCGCGAGAGCCTGAGAACCATCCGGCACAAAAAAAAAAAAAAAAAATACCCAACACCACCACCACACACGGCTTTTATCCAGCTACAGCAGCTAATTCAAATGAATGAGCTGCTGTACCAACGTCGTGCGCGATGCACACACACACAAACCTAGGGCTTAGTACAAAGCATTCTTGCTTGGCATGCTTTTTGTGCCATTAACCACTTCCATACCACAGGCCGTCATTCAAATATCCTTTTTTTTCTGCCGGCGATTCCCTGCACAGTGAAAACAATCATAGCGGCTGTTCAGCCACTTGATTGTTCTTACAGGCGGAGGGCGGGGGAACGTCCCCCCTGCGGAGCTTCGACCGGCTCGCCCGTGCGATCAGTGAGCCAGAGAATGAAACGGCCAGCGGCGGAAGCTTACCATAGAGCTGGTCGATGGCCAGATGGACCCCAGTCATCTCTATGACTGAGGTCGAGTGCGACGGGATGACGTCACGCTGTAAACACTGCCGTGTGTTCGGCTGAAAAGCGGTGGGGTCCTTTTAGACCCCCACCTCTCCATAAAGAGGACCGGTCATGCACTATTCCTATTACAAGGGATGTTTATATTTCTTGTAATAGGAATAAACGTGATAAAAAAAATAAAATAAAAAATTATAGTTAAGTGTAATTAAATAAAAAATAAAAAAAATGAAAAATCCACGAGCATGCATAATTTTAAAGCGTGACATGTTAAGTATCTATTTACTCGGTGCAACATCATCTTTCACATTGTACAAAAAATAAATTAAATTGGGCTAACTTTACTGTTTTTTTTTTTTTTTTTAATTCATGAAAGCGTTCCCCCCCCAAAAAAAATAAATAAAATAAGGGAAAATGTAAATAAATAAAAAAAAAAAAATTCCACAAGCATGCATAAATTTTAAAGCTTGAGATGTTTGGTATTTACTCGGCACCTCCCCCCACCCAAAAAAAAATTAATTAAAATAAAATTAAGGGAAAGCAAATATAATTAAATAAAAAATTGAATTGACCCCTATAAAGGAAAATCCAAAATAGTATTCCTTTATCGAATACATGTACAAAGCTGTAAAACAGCCTACGCGTTTCGAACATTAGTGCTTCGTCATGGCTGATAAAAAAAAAACAAAATAAGTGACACTTAAATAGTATATACAAAAGTCACATGATTAGCCAACACAGGTGAATTAAAAATGCAAAAAGGGAAAACCCTGCAAGACTCTGTGCAATGGAGCACATCACAAAAAGTAGACCTATGAAAAAAAATAGGCATATAAAAACTGACCCGCGTAGTTTGTATTTTTCTCCAAAATGGAGCATCAGAAAAATAGTGAGTGCTACATAAAGATGATATTGCCTAGATACTAAATTAATTAAAAAAATTAAAATTATTTTGTGGGCATATGAAAGCACCCCTGTCCCCTCGCGCCCGCATATGCAAACGATGTTCAAACCACACATGTGAGGTATCACCACAAACATTCGAGTGAGCAACAACTCGACCCCAAGACCTCCTCTGTAACTCTAAACAGATAACCTGTTCAAAAACAAAAAAAAAAAAAAAAACACGAGCATGCACAATTATAAAGCGTGACATGTTAGGTATCTATTTACTCGGCATCACATCTTTCACATTATACAAAAAATAAATTTAAAAAATTGGGCTAACTTTACTGTTTTGTTTTTTTTATTCATGAAAGTATCTCCTCCTCCCCCAAAAAAGAAATACAAAAATAAAAGAAAAATCGCCTTTGAAAAATTGCTGCGCAAGTACCGTGACACAAAAAAAAAAAAAAAAATGCTATGATCACCATTTTATTCCCTAGGGTAGTGATGGTGAACCTTGGCACCCCAGATGTTTTGGAACTACATTTCCCATGATGCTCCATTACACTGCAAAATTCAGGAGCATCATGGGAAATGTAGTTCCAAAACATCTGGGGTGCCAAGGTTCACCATCACTGCCCTAGGGTCTCTGCTAAAAAGTAAATATATATATATTTTGTTTGTGGGTTCTAAGTATTTTTCTAGCCAAGGAGAGGAGTGGGGGATTGGCTCGGTATGGAAGCGGCTAACAATAAACGGCACGGCACACGCAGTAATTTTTGCACATTTTACAAAAATGGCGCGATTTGTGCGCACCGCCGACTACACTGAGCGTGAATGAGGCCTTAGAGGTAAGAAAAGCCTTAAAAAAAAAAAGTACTGATAATTCATCATCCAATAGGAGAAGGGTTATCCATATATGGGGGTGGGGAATGTTTACACACTGCAATGGGTGTCATCAGCTGCCCCCCTTATTGTACATTGCTGGTTGCTATGGGTTACGGCTGTATTGCCTTCACTAGAAGCAGGCCTCTACCCCTCTGCCCAGGCCTCTCACCCTACATTCAGTCATACCTCAGTCAGTCACATAGGAACTTATCACTGAACTAACCCACACACTCACAAAGCCCCGTTATTATCCGGGAGGATACGTACAGCCCCGGCCTGGTCACACAAAGGACGCCCAGCACGGCTCTGTGGAGACAATTAAACCACATAACTTTACCCCGGCCGGAGGCCTAGGGCTTTGTGACGAGCCCGGCCGCGCGCTTTACCTGAGCCCGAGGCCTGACGCGTCACGTGCACGCCAGCCGGAGTCCGAGCGAAGAACACCGAGCAGAGGAGTCCAGGGGAACCAGGGAGGTGCGGGTGGTCAGGGGGTGAGAAAGGGGCGGCAAAGCCCGGACTGGGTCCGCAAAAACCGAGAGTTCGGTGGCTGAGAGGTCTGAGGCCTTCCCGACGCCATTAGCCTTGGTAACTCCGCCCAGTTGTGTAGCGTCACACTCCGGCGACACTTTGGGCGGACAATAAAGTTATTTGAAAACGACAAGCGCCATTTTGTTGGTGCCAGACATTTAGCAAAAAAAAAAAAAAAAAAAAGTTACCTTAACTGAATGACATTAAGTTTGCTAAGGCTCTGTGCTCCTTATACAAATTTAGAGTGGAATTGCACCCCCCAAAAAAAAAAAAAAAAAAAATTAGTAATGTGCTTAAAAAAAATTGAAATAAAAAAACATTTGGAGAAATTTATTTTTTTTTACTCACCTCTAAATGCCTGTTGCTAGGGGGTCCCTCGTAGTCTGCCTCATTCGGTGCCTGGGCTCCTGACATCACTTCCCTCGGCGCAGGAAGGGAGATCGCCTCTCCACCCTCCCTCTTGTCAATCATCTGGGACACGTGACCGGTCCCAGATGATTGCGGGGCCAGTGATGGCACGCGGCGTGGCTCGCACATGCGCAGTGGGTGCCCGGATGTAAAGCCACAGCCGGGCGCCCACAGTTAAAATGCCAGCGCTGCCAAGCGGAGGGGGCGAGCGGGGCTTCGATCCCCCGCATCGATGGACCCTGGGACTAGGGTTGCCACCTCATCCCTGTAATCCAGGACACACATTAATTACACAGGTTCTGTGGCTGATTAAGGTGGTAATTAAACTCACTTGGTGCCTTATCTGCAATATATTAGCCTCAGAAACTATGTAATTATTATGTGTCCTGGATTAAAGGGATGATGTGGCAAGGCAACCCTACCTGGGACAGGTAAGTGTCCGATTAAAAGTCAGCAGCTGCAGTATTTGAAGCTGCTGACTTAATTTTTTTTTTTTTTAAATGGGAACCCCGTTTGTTTTTATCTTTTGTTACTGCTGCTAACAAAGCAAACAGAATATTGGCATGCATTAAAAAAGGGGATTAATTCCAGAGAAGACATCCTGCACTGGGCGTGGAAAACATGACGCCGACGTGCAGGTGGCCCCACCCGCCCATGAAGACAGGTGAGGGCAGCAGGAGGTCAAGTAAACCTCCCCTGTACACATCGCAGCCCCCAATGCTGGAAGTGCAGTGTCACCACCAGGCAAACCACAGCAAAAAGGGAGCCAGACCAGCCCGGGAGTAAGCCCCGATTCTAACTGGATGTATTGATGAAAATGGACCAGTGGTTGGAACAGACCACATTTTTGGCCTGATGGGTGTCTTCCACCCGGATAAATGAAAAAGAAAGGGGAGTGGTGGTCTGAGGAAACCACTCTGACACCTCCATCCCTGAATACAGCAAAAGGGGAGGATGGCCTTGGGACTTTGAGTGAGGTGGGAGAGATTCGGAACACTTCCATAATGAGTGCAAAAAATGTTTTATTGATCACAAAATGCTAAATACATAAATGGGATCAGCAATAAATGTGCGTTACCCAGCATAGTGGCCTAGTTTAAAGCATGAGTAAAAAACAAATACAATTCATTACACTTGATTTGTACATCCATAAGAGATATTATACATAGTAAATCGCTAAAAAGCTAAAAATAAACATACATCACCTGAATTTGGAAAATACACAATACACATGCATGGATAGCAGCAGTATATGACCATGATATGACCAACTTCAAATACCCAGCACAATGGGCATGCATGTGGCATCGATGGTGCCCTACGTGTTTCGCGAGTCTCCTCTCGCTCATCAGGGGCTGATGCAAAATTTATGTGTCTAAAACAAAAGATATTAAACACCTGATGTAGGGGGAGCACTGTGATGAGGACACCTGATGGTAGGGGGCACTGTGATGGGGACACCTGATGTAGTGGAGCACTGTGATGGGACACCTGATGTAGAGGAGCACTGTGATGGGAACACCTGATGTAGGGGAGCACTGTGATCGGGACACCTGATGTAGGGGAGCACTGTGATCGGGACACCTGATGTAGGGGAGCACTGTGATCGGGACACCTGATGTAGGGGAGCACTGTGATCGGGACACCTGATGTAGGGGAGCACTGTGATCGGGACACCTGATGTAGGGGAGCACTGTGATCGGGACACCTGATGTAGGGGAGCACTGTGATCGGGACACCTGATGTAGGGGAGCACTGTGATCGGGACACCTGATGTAGGGGAGCACTGTGATCGGGACACCTGATGTAGGGGAGCACTGTGATCGGGACACCTGATGTAGGGGAGCACTGTGATCGGGACACCTGATGTAGGGGAGCACTGTGATCGGGACACCTGATGTAGGGGAGCACTGTGATCGGGACACCTGATGTAGGGGAGCACTGTGATCGGGACACCTGATGTAGAGGAGCACTGTGATCAGGACACCTGTTGGAGGGGAAAGAGAAGGCAATCCAGAGATGTGGGCTCTTGGTGTCAGATGGGGCCCCAGCTGTGTAAGAAAAGCTCCAGTCCTGATTGGGCAGAAACGCATACATTCCTTACTGAAGAATATGGGGCCCCCACCCTCAGACCCCATCATCGTCCAATCAGAAGCTCATGGACGGGCACAGAGCGTCTTGTTCTCCTCTGGTCCCTGGCAGGCCATTAGAAATGATGGGTCCCCTATGATGCTGCACTGGCACTGAGGCAGCCCCGGGGGGGGGGGCCCATTGGGTCAGTAGGGGGGCCCCATTGGGTCAGTAGGGGGGCCCAGGCTGGCTGCCTGTGGTGCTTGGAGATTGACGGGACACCCTGCTGCAGGTATAAAGAGTCCTGAAATGTGTCGTCAGTGAAGACGTCATTAATATTTGGGAATTATTTTTACATTGGATGTATTCGGGGAAGAAGGCGAGTTGCTCTCATGGTGGAGGGTGAAGAATTAACTTTTCTTCTGCTCCATAACATCCAATCAGATTCTTTATTCTGTTGACCCATAATGCTCTAGACATGAGTCCAGTGTGGTTGCTGGGGGCAACCAGCTCAGTTATTTGCTCCGCCCCCCCTGTGATGGGGTGTATCTCTCGGGATCTGACGTCTCCTCCTTCTGTTCTCTATAGGGGAGCTCCTGGAAGAAGATTATCTGTACGCCGAGGAAATCTAGACACCGGAACCTTCTCTGACAGGTAGGTGGATCCTACCGATCGCCTGGCTGCCATCACACTTCTGACTTTTTATCTCTTTGTAGAGCTGAAGGAGGAGAGACAGATCAGTGAGAGAGATCTGCAGACCGATCAGCCGTCAGTGACACCCAATCAGCCAAGATGGCGTCTGCCAGGATAACGACCCCGGCCGGGTGAGGGGGACGGGAGTTTATTGGGTATGTGTGTGCACTGCCCCCTTCAGGAATTACTCTGTGAAAGCAGATCAGGAGTTCTGATTGGCTGCAGGCTCATACCTGGTGGGTGACTCCAAAGACTGCCAGACATCGAGCAATGGCAGCCTTGACATCCCTCTGGAGGCGATCTGTTAAATTGCATCCCCTATCCAAAACTTCTTTTTAAGGTTTAGATAGCAGGCGGAAGGATCGGACCCCCCCGTCAGGTTTTTATGGCTGCCTGTGTCCTCACTGGGGAAGGGGGGGGGGTGGGAGCGTTACCCAGATAGGAAGTGATGGGAAATCTTCCAATGAGGACACCTGTTTTGGTGATAACTGGATTTATTGTCACTTCCTGTTGTGCCTGACAGGAAGGGGAGGAAAACATCATCAAGGGGACACAAAGGATAACAAAAATGACACGTTTTAACCCTTTTCTTGAATCATTTGTTTTTAAATGTACCTAAACACAAACTGCTAAATATATACAGTATCTCACAAAAGTACACCCCTCAGTCACGTTTCTGTAAATCTTTTCTTCTATCTTTTCATGTGACAACACTGAAGAAATGACACTTTGCTACAATGTAAAGTAGTGAGTGTACAGCTTGTATAACAGTGTAAATTTGCCATCCCCTCAAAATAACTCAACACACAGCCATTAATGTCTAAACCACTGGCAACAAAAGTGAGTACACCCCTAAGTGAAAATGTCCAAATTGAGCCCAAAGTGTCAATATTTTGTGTGGCCACCATTATTTTTCAGCACTGCCTTAACCCTTTTGGGCATGGAGCTCACCACAGCTTCACAGGATGTCACTGGAGTCCTCTTGCACTCCTCCATGACGACATCACGGAGCTGGCGGATGTTAGAGACCTTGCGCTCCTCCACCTTCCGTTTGAGGATGCCCCACAGATGATCAATAGGGTTTAGGTCTGGAGACATGCTTGGCCAGTCCATCACCTTTACCCTCAGCTTCTTTAGCAAGGCAGTGGTGGTCTTGGAGGTGTGTTTGGGGTGGTTATGTTGGAATACTGCCCTGCGGCCCAGTCTCTGAAGGGAGGGGATCATGCTTTGCTTCATTATGTCACAGTACATGTTGACATTCATGGTTCCCTCAATGAACTGTAGCTCCCCAGTGCCGGCAGCACTCATGCAGCCCCAGACCATGACACTCCCACCACCATGCTTGACTGTAGACAAGACACACTTGTCTTTGTACTCCTCACCTGGTTGCCTCAACACACGCTTGTCACCATCTGAACCAAATAACTATCTTGGTCCCATCCGACCACAGGACATGGTTCCAGTAATCCATGTCCTTAGTCTGGTGGTTAATTGCGCTAATATCATCCTCATATTCCCATTGTAATTAGTGATAAGTTATAAAAATACTTCTAAAACACCTCCAAATGCTCTTAATAATCTAAAAAAATTTTGTAAAGTTTAAAGTAAAATATAAGTCAAACTTATCCCTCCATTATAAACGTGATGTGCTCATAAAAATACGTGTGTGATAAACCTAATATAATATGCACGTGCTCAAAACATATGTGCTGCTTATGAAAATTATAAATACATATAAGTGTATAACGTGCCACTTGAAAATTACCAAATACAAGTAAATACAAATGTGCAAAGATAAATTCCTTTTTCTAAACAATCCTTCATGTAAGGTGCTCAAAGTCCATCAGGTGTTTATAACAAGACTAATCAGTGCCAGTTATAGTGTAACAAAATTGAGATAAAATAGTGTCAAAAAAGTTTTTACTGGAGAGTGAGGCAAGGGAGGAGGAGCTGATGCCCAAGATGGCTGCTCAGTGAAACAGAGTGGCTGGCACGCTGACATGTTGTCAAGCTGAATATAGCAGACGCTGAACACAGGTATCTTTGGGAGATTGTCTCAAGACTCAACCAAAAGCTTACCATATCTCTGTACTATAACTCATCTGCCTGGATAACGGAGGGGTGACCTTAAAAACGAAGCGCAATCCTACCTGTGGAGTGCCGGCGAAGAAGCGAAGGCGGACCTGAGCGAGAGCGCGTGGCCGGACGGGTGCCTGGCGAGTCTGCACACACAGTCGGCAGATTCGACAGAGACGGCTCACTGGCAGAGACGCGCGCGCATGGTCGAAAGGCTCAATCCGGCAGGGATCAGGAGAAAGCAAGAGGACCGAGGGGTGTCCCCTCAACACGGCTTAACGGTAAAACCCCCACCAGGTCAGAAAGCGGTTATCAGGAACCGGTAAGACAAAAAATACCTGTCTACAAACAAATTATATGTATGGACTTGCAAGAAATATGCAATAGGGGTATATAAAAAGAAGAAAATTAAGTCTCCTATATATATCTGGGAATAACGCAGACACTCATGTTATCTCATTGCATCTGACATACTAGAAGATACATAGACTTTTGAATCTGACAGGCTGGATTAGAGCATAGTGCTCAAAGGAACAGAAATACAAACATATAAATATAAAAGACACTAAAGGCAGAGATATTGAGCGGACCATCTATTTTTTTTTTTTGCTTTCCCAAGAAAACATCACTGTATTGGGGATAGCCTTGGTAAAGAGAGACCATAAGGTGCAAAATATTGTTATAACGTATAACAGAGTATATATGGGTTGGTAACTTTTGGGCCATATAAAATACCCCGTAAAGAAAGAGGAAAAGAAAGGACAAGATAAAGCACAAAAGGGTATAATAATAAGAACAGTATCTCCTTTAGTATGGCGCCCAAAAAAGGTAATAAAATGCCACAACCCCAGAAAAACAAAAAGGATAAAGAGGAAAATAAAAGTAAAAACCTCACTGGGACACAAACCACACAGACATCAGATATTAAGGAGATATTTCAACAACTTCAGTTGCAAGCTCCTCGAGCTCCACAAGGGATTAATACACCACAAGATATCTCAAATATAGCGGAAACATCAGTTACATCTAGTTCATCAGGGGAACTGAAACTGCAACACCCTAGAAACAGCTCATTATTAGATACAACAGGCTCAGCCAGTGATCCAAAGGACATGGAAAAAGAAAAATGGGATATGAGAAAATATATCCAATCCCTCCCAACCAGGGAGGATATGGACCAATATGTGCACAGATTGGAAAATTCATACAAAACGGAAATACAAGAGCTCAAAGAATCCATTAAAACCACACAGGAAAAAACCTCTAGACTAGACACAAAAATCTTAAAAGTAGAACAAGAATCAAAGAAGCTAAAGGAAAATGTGCATAAACAAGGAATACAGATAAATCAACTAATAGGCAATCTCGACGAGTAAGAGAACAGAAGCAGGAGATCCAATATTAGAATCAGAGGATTAAAGGAAGAGGTGGGCGGTAAAGAGTTAATATCTACACTACAAAAGATCTTTCAAGATCTGACTCAGGAGATAGAAATGAAAGATTTATTAATAGACCGGGCCCATAGAACAGCAGCAAATAGAAGAGTGGATCCCAATAGGCCGAGAGACATTATCTGTAAGATGCATTATGCCCATATAAAGGACAAGATCATGCAAGCTGCCCAACAAAATAACGGTATTCAGTATGAAGGGGCCCCATTGCAATTTTTCCAAGACTTATCCAAATTTACACTGGACCGTAGAAGAGCATTAAAACCCCTAGTGGAACAACTGAGGAAAAATAATCTACAATATAGATGGAAGTTTCCATTTCAACTACAGACACAAAAAGAGGGACTCAATATAGTTTTCAGGGACCTGGAAGATTTACCACAGTTTGTATCAACTCTTAATCTACCGTAAATAGAACTACCGAATTGGCCCGTTTCATCTATGCAGTTGTTCAGATAACTCTAATAGAATATACATAATAAATGGGAGTTGAGAATGGGGGGCTCTGGGTATGACGGGGAGGAGGGAGGGGATGGTGGCCCCCCTTTTTTTTTTTTTTCTCTCTCCCTTTTTTTTTTTTTTTTTTTTTGGGTGACAATATGTGCACACTTAATAGATGATGAGATATAGAGGGGAGGAGGGATGTAATGGGGAACTGATGATAGTGGTATATGTAAACACACTGAAAAACAGATGGTAAACAGACACACTTTAAAACACATAATTATAACATAGAGATAGATAGGGGGCGGAGTTTCTCCCCCCCCCCCTTTTTTTTTTTTTTTTTTTTTCTTCTTCTTTTCCCTCACTATAAATAGATTTGCAAACACAAATATACTAGATGTAAATAGGACATTTGGTTCAAGATAATACACTTTTTCTTTTTTTTTTTTTTCACTAGAGCAGGTTTTGAGCACAAAATTTACAACCACTGCGCACACTCTCAATACACCAATTATTGTATATGGGATACTCTTCCTCTCCCAGATCCCCCTTGGATCTGGGGTTTGGTGGGGGGAGGGGGTCTGGGTCCAAAAAGGAAAAGAAAAGGGAAAGAAATTTTTTTTTTTTTTCCCCCCCCCCACTATTAAAGGTACTTCACTATATATTGGACACGAAATGGAACCTTCGTTGGATGTTTTAATAATATTTCTTGTATTGTGGACACTAAATGGAAATTTTTTTTTTTTTTTTTCTCTCTAGTATTTCTTGCATTATGGCAGATTATGAGTATATAGAAATGTATTGATGGGTAATGCACTTCCTGTTTTGTGCACGTGATGGGGATGCGGGGGGGTTGGGGGGGAGGGTGGGATATAGATGTAAATTATGGTAATAGTTTGTATATTTATCAGCACTGTATTTAGGATCTCATGCACTTATTTTGAGATAGGGATAGGCAAGGTTGCTTTTTTCCTCCCTTTTTGTTTTCCCTAATTTTTTTTTTTTTTTTTTGGATATAGAGTCTTTTATAGATCATGAAGCTAATATCATTACCATGGTAGGGTATACCACATATTTTAGGGATAACAAAGGATGAGAGGAGGTTGGGATGGGGGGACAAAAAATTCCTTTTTTTTTTTTTTTTTTTTAATTTTTTGTCCCCCATTCCCTCCCATGCCTCGGGGTCTCCTTTCTCCCCCTCTCCTTCCCTCTCCCTCTTCCCTGCCGGTGGGTCAGGGGGGGGGGCTAGGAGACAGAAGCTCCCTTAAGTGGAACGATCCCCCCTAGACTCCAACACTCAGAGAGAAGATGCATAATATAAAGCATATATAAGATTGTAATATAAAAGGTCAGCGTGTCGCCACCTGACTGAGTGGCAGTAACTGGACGTTAGGCTCCAATCTCCCTAAGTTGAGGGAGCTTACATAAAGTAAGATAGACTGTTTTTTTAGTCATTAGAGTACGAATCGGGGTGTGTGTGTGTGAGTGGATTACATCGATTTTTTTTTTTTTCTCTCTTTCTCGTTTCTTCCCCTTTTCTTTTCTCCTCCCTCTTTTTTCTTTTTTTTTTTTTTTTTTCTTCTCTCTCTTTGTTCGGTCATCTTGGAAATATAATGAATATATGCTCATATAATATTAGGGGCCTTAACTCGGCATCGAAAAGATCCCAGGTTCTATATTCTCTCCACAAACAAAAGGTTGGAATAGCCCTCTTTCAGGAGACGCATTTCCGGACAGATCACATACCTAACCTGCGTAACAAATATTATACTACATGGTTCCATGATTCCTATGGATATTCAAAGGCGAGAGGAGTATCTATTGCAATCCATAGAACAATCCCTTATCAAATACTGGAAGAATGGCAAAACAGGGATGGCAGAGCAATTCTATTGAAGCTCAACATATATGGTAAAAAGTATACGCTTATAAATCTATATTTACCCAATCAAAACCAGATTAAAATAGGACTACAACTGATTAGCCAACTGATGGAAAAAGCGGAAGGTATAATCATAATCGGGGGGGACTTCAATTTTGTTTTGGATAAAAATATAGATACTACAACGCTAAAGACAATACAGGTTAGTAAGGATAAGAAGAAATTTAAAGAAATGATGCAGAAATGCCAACTGGTGGATATATGGCGTCTTTTACATCCATCAGAGAAAAATTTTACCTTCTATTCTAAGGTTCATGGTTCATATCATCGATTAGACTATTTTTTAATAAATCAGAGAGGGGTAAATGCTATATTGACCGCAGAGATCGATAGTACAATATGGTCCGACCATATGCCCATTTTTGTGAAAGTAGATACATATATAAGCGAGAATAGTAGGGGAAATTGGAGACTTAACGATAATTTATTATATGAGGAGACATGTGTAAAGGAAATAAGAAAAGCAATAACGGACTTTGTAAATGATCATACGGGAGACAATACATCCCCGCCAATACAGTGGGAGGCACTGAAGTGTGTGATTCGAGGCCTATTTATAAAACACGGGGCTAGGCTGAAAAAAATGAAAAATAATAGAATAACTCAATTATTCAAAGAAATATCCCTAGGGGAAGACCAACATAAGCAAAATCTTACACGAGAAACACTAATAGAGGTAACAAAATTAAAAGCAGAATTACAAACACTATTAAATGAAAAAACACTTAATATTAGGGATAACAATCGTTCCCTATATTACCAACAAGGGAACAAGCCAGGTAAATTGTTAGCCAGAACCCTTAAAAATAGAGGTAAAACAACACCTATCATAAAGATAAAAACAGAGTCGGGCGAGACGAAATATGACCCAAAAGGGATCTTAAATGAGTTCCAGAGATTCTACACGAAATTATATAATATACCTAATCATTGGGCGGATAGAAACCCCGATAAATTTCAACTAGAGATACGGCAATATATAAAGGAAACTGCAATACCGGCTATAAACTCTTTTGAGGCAACGCAGTTAGAGCAAGACTTCACTATAATAGAAATACAAAGAGTGATTGATTCGCTAATACTCGGGAAAAGTCCAGGCCCAGACGGGTATACCCCACGTTTTTACAAAACATTTAAAACAGAGCTTATGCCTATAATGAAACGAACTTTTAATACAGTATCTACAACAACACCTTTCGGATCACAAAGTATGCAGGCTTACATCACGTTAGTACCTAAACCAGACAAGGACCATACCTTGTGTGGAAACTACAGGCCAATATCGTTAACAAATATCGATCTCAGAATATACTCAAAAGTTATTGCCAATAGGCTCACCCCTATAATACCTGACCATATACACCTGGACCAGGTGGGCTTTGTAAAGGGTAGAGAGGCTAGGGATAATACCCTGAAAACTCTTACATTAATGGAATATGCACAGGGGGGCTCCATCCCATCCTGTCTACTCTCAATAGATGCTGAAAAAGCATTTGACAGGGTGGGATGGAGCTTCCTTAAAGAGACACTTATACAATGGGGAATAGGACCTATACTGTTAAATAAAATAATGGCACTATACCAACACCCTACGGCAAAGATTCGGGCGAATAGTGGAATGTCGGAAGAAATACATATAGCAAATGGTACTAGGCAAGGTTGTCCACTATCCCCAATACTGTACATACTGGTCATGGAGCATTTATTAAATGCGATTCGGGCGAGTAAAGATATACAAGGGGTAAAAGTAGGAGATATGGAATACAAGATGTCGGTATACGCAGATGATATTTTGCTTTATGTTACAAACCCACTAATAACATTACCAAACCTGATAGCTGCATTTGACCGATTTGGGATCTTAAGTAACTTCAAAGTAAACTTTAATAAATCCGAGGCATTAAACATCAATATGTCAAGAACTATGATAGAATTGCTCAAAAAGGATTTTTCCTTTAGATGGCAAGAAAACTTTATCAAATACCTTGGTACATATATCCCCACAGATCTGAAAAAACTGGAGGTATATAATTATGTACCGATGGTACAAAAAATAACGAAAACACTCCAGCAATATGAAAAGGGCACTTTCTCTTGGATAGGCAGGATAAATATCGTAAAAATGGATATATTGCCCAAAGTATTATACATCCTACAAGCGATCCCTATATATCCTGCTACGGGCATTATGAAAAAACTGACCAGAGCGATTGGACAATTTGTTTGGGCGGGCAAGACACCTAGATTAAATAGAAAACTACTAAATAAGTCTAAAAAAAATGGTGGCCTTGCCCTCCCGGACATATCAAGTTATTTAAGGGCAATAATGATCACCAGAATCGTAGATTGGTTCCAAAATAGGAATAATAAACAGTGGGTAAAATTGGAAGAGGAGATCACAGGATTAAAATTGAAATCCCTACCATGGATTCAAAGAGAACAAAGATCGGTAGAGGGCGCTATACCCTCTTTAGTAGTTTCAACAATGAAAACTTGGGATAATATGATTAAAAAGGGAATAGGTTCTACGTTTAAAGGGCCTATGACCCCATTGTTTGATAACCCCGAATTTCCATTGGCACTAAAAGCAAAAACCTTTCTCAAATGGAAAAGACATGAAGATAATAGAAACCATGGTGGGGAACAATGTGCTCCCGTTGGGGATGATGGGAGAGGACCACAAAAATGAATGGATGCAACATGGTCTACTCCAAAGATATGTATCATCCCTGGTAAAAGAAACAGCAATGGATAGGCCCTTAACAGCCCTGGAAAAAATTTTTACTCAAGAAGAGAGACCCGTACATGTACTATCTAAGGTATATAAAATCTTGAATGACGAAAGCCAAGACCAGGTGATATCATATATTAAGAAATGGGAGGAGGAACTGGGGATAGAGATCCATAGGAAAAAATGGGAAAAAGCCATTGCAGTAACCCATAAATTATCCATATCCAGTAAGCATCAGGAAAGAAATTATAAAATTTTAGCTAGATGGTATAAGTGCCCAAAAGATTTACATAGGATGAACCCAACAAATGAAGAATGCTGGAGATGTCAAGCTTCATCAGGGACTATGTCCCATATATGGTATTACTGTCCCAAAATCCTGCCATTCTGGCAAAAGATTTTTGAAATCTATAGGGCTATGACAGGAAATGAAATATATCCAGATATACTAATGTTGCCTTAGGGGATTATGTGAAATCTCCATTAATCGCTGTAAAATATTGCAATTAGAAATATATTTCAGTTAGAGGGAAATATATTTAAAATACTGAGTGTTGTGTTGGTGTTATTGTAATTAGTTCAACTTCAAAGGTTGGCCTTTTGTTCTCCCTGAGAACATCTTCCCTGGGTAGTAAACAACAGCCTTCTTTGACTCATCCAATCAGGCTGTGCCCAATATACATTTACTAGGTACAGTGACCAATTAGGGAGAATTATATTAGCCACACTACAGAAAGGAGGGGGGGATATAATGCTTTGTGACCAAGCTAACTCACTCTTTGGTGTGGGAACAGACAGCAGTCACCATGGGCTGACCTGAAGTTAACAGGTAATCTAATATACTTGTATTTTATACTGTACTGTAAATATGGGTGTTGTGGGTAATTTGTAAATACCATGTAAGCCAGGAGACCTACACTGTACATTGTGTTGTAAATACTGTTGGGTGTGTACTTTGTATAGATTATGTAACCCTATTAATAAATGTGTATTGCGGAACGAACCACCTCTTTGTTGTAAGATCTCTCAGATCTAGATATGTATATGTCCATACTACTACAATGATTGAGGTGTATGCACAAAATACAGAACTAGTCAACACTAATAACAATATTATCTATGATACCTGGTTCAATAAAAAACATAAAAAGAGACTCATTAAAATATTTCTTAACTGCTGCACATACTTGCATAGCGAGAAAATGGAAAAGTAGTATTACGCCCTCCATGATGGAATGGGAATGTGAGATGGCGGAAATGCGGGCTCTAGAGGAGAGAAAAGTGCTAGAGGAGGGCTCAAATAAACAGATAAAACAGATACAAGCCACATGGGCTAGATGGGTAGACTATAGTGCCTCCTCACAACTGTTATGTGATGGATAGAAATATGTAGAGACCCCCGGGGACAGGAGACATTGTATTTTTGGATGATTCTTCCCCCTTTTTTTTTTTTTTTTCTATGTTTCTCTTTCTTCTTTTTCCCCTCCCCTTCATATGAATGGATGGTTAGGATGAACGGGTGGATGGTGGGATGATATAGGAGTTTTTATGTGTTTAATCCAAAATAGTTAGTTAGTTAGTATGAGAGTGGATGTAGATTTGAAGCGTACTGAAGATAAATACTTTTGATATGATTGTGTTTGTATGTTATGTTATAAAGTGTAAAATGTTTTGGACAAATAAAGATATTAAAAAAAAAAAAAAGTTTTTACTTTCACTTCTTTCACTTTTTCTTTAATTTAGGTTTACTCCGCTCCTCCACTCAAATCCCGGACATGCAAAGAAAAAAATGTATATATCCATTGCGCAGAGATTAAACCATTGGATGCTATGTATCAGATAAAAGACGTTTCACTCACATACTCTCCTAGGTAAAATCGCGTTTGTATTGATCAGCTGCAAAAAGAGCTCAGCGGTGAGGCTCTTCATTCACCACCGCTTACTCACACACTGCAGATGCTGGGGACGTCACAGGCTCCTCCTACGCGTTACGTCACTGCCACGTGACTTTTCCTTTTATATTATATTTTTTCTGTTCTTTTGTTTTTCTATGCTATATTTTTCTATCATTTTCTATTCTATCCTCTTTTCTATTCAAATTCAAATTCATTCTATACGAAATTCGAACTTCAGAAGCCATGTACTAAAATTCGAATATCGTATAGAATGATTTTGAATAGAAAGACTTATAGAATAGAAAATAGAAAAGCATAGAAAAACAATAGAACAGAATAATAAAATATAAATATAATAATATATATATATATATATATATATATATATATATATATATATATATATATTTATTCTGTTGCTTTGTTTTATATTCTTTTTTGTATTTTTTAGAAAATCATTTTCTTTTTTTTCGAATTTGTTTTCGGATTTGTTTAAATTTTTGTACTTTTGTAATTCGGAAATTCGGATGCATACAAATTTTCTAATAATGAAAAATTGACAGTTACTTACCGGTAACTGTTTTTCTAGGATATCTTCCAGGACGACACACCTGAGAGATGAGGCTCCTCCTCCCTACAGGAAGCACAATCAATCGACAGCTGTTTTAAGTCCCCGCCCTTCCCCTTGATCCTCATTTTGTAGAGAAGTAACTCCTGAACCTGGTTCACAAGGGAAATCATTCCTCATAGGCACTCACCTTCTAGTGTTCTACAATTTTCCCTCCTCCAATGGGCGGGAAGTAGGCCTGCCGTCCTGGAAGATATCCTAGAAAAACAGTTACCAGTAACTGTCAATTTTCTTTTAGTCATCTTCCAAGGCGGCACACCTGAGAGTATAATCAAGTACCTCAGGCCTACCTTAGGGTGGGACAACTGCAAGACCCTCTTGGCAAACCTTGGTTCTGCAGTGAGTTTAACCTCCACTCCATATGCTTGATGAAGGTATCTTAGCTGGATCATGCGGCTGATCTGCAGGTCTACTCCACCAATGTCCCTGCCTTCTCCGCTTCGGATGCAGGATCTAGGTGGAGTGGGCTCTTAAAGATGGAATCAGAAAACATGTTAAACTTGTAGGTTAGCAATGTTGCCTGTTTCACACATCTAACAACCATGGCCTATTGTGCCTGTAGGTGCTACTTAGAACCCCTAAAGAATAATCAGAGACCTGTGTTGTAAGGCAAGGACACTACATTGATCACTAAGAGGGCCTGTCTTAACACTACCCTGTTCAGGGAATTAAAACTGCAAAAAAAGGTGGGCCCCTAACAGACAACCTTTCATTTTTATCTTTACATCAGCAAAGACTAAAGGGAAGCCTGCTTAAGGGTAATAGATTAACAAAGGCTTGATTCCTGGGTTTAAGGCATGACCACTCTGTGGCTTTACTTACACCTGAGTGCCTACTGCAGGAGAATAAAGTCCATAGCAGGAGTATAACACTTATACTGCTACATCTAGTTCTGCTAGAAGGGCGAAATGAAGGCCATGCACCGAGTCGTAACCTATTCGGTCGGGTATACATCTTTATACTTCATCTTCAGGTCATAATACTCCTCTGAATAGAACTTCCCAAGTTCTTACTAAACAGGGTGATTCTTTATCGCCTTCCTCCAGTGTCCTATAACCCTACTGGGCTTCAGCCCTAGGAAATGGTTCCGGCATCCCTGAATGTAAGGGGCTGAGGCTTTCTGACATGTGACGTCTGCAGCCAGAACTCCTGGCCCCTCCACGGTAAAGAGGGCTGAAATACAAAAGGTGATGCATGCATTATTAATACCACAAATTAAAAAAAGATCATAGATTGTGGGCACAGCACAATAGATTTAGACAGAAAGGACACAAGCATAGACAATAATGTTGTGTATCCGAGTGTGGCTAGCTAAACCAACATATCAAATATGGGAGAGACCCAAATCTGAACTTCAATGTAGACAAACAGTCCTCACAGTCTGGTTTTCTGATGTGCAACCAATATGTAAAAACATTAAGACACACGCAAACCCTAAATGCTGCGTGTTTCTGAAGTGCAGCTAGCTAGGTCATAACCGATATAAATACAGAAAGAACGGGAACCCTCTTTACGGTGGAGTTTTACTGATGTACACCAAAACAAGGCCAAAAATATAAGACAGAAAGACCCAAACTTCTATGTTGCGTATTTCTGACGAACCACCAAATACAGTTATAAGATCAATATGGCACACAAAACAATATCTTTTCTGTTATGCAGTTCTGTAGTGCAGTCACATAGAACCAACACAGAAAGGACACAAGCAACCTGCAGCATTGCGTTTTTCTGAAGTGCAGTAATGTAAGGGAATCTGAAACAGAAAGCACCAACAAGATTCAATGTTGAGTATTTCCGCTGTGCAGCAACATAAAAACAGACAGCCTTCCTAGCTGCGATCTTTCTGGTGTACTGCAAAGTAAGGCAATAACTCCAAGTCTATTCCTGTTGTGTAGCAAAACCTCAACCAGAAGGGACAGATAAGCTTAGGGCTCCCACACCTGTGCGACCCAACCTGCAACCTGGGACCGCAAAAACGCAAGAGAAAAGTCATACACTATGGCTTCCAATGGGTACCATTCATGTCTGTGCAACTCCAGGTCGCAGCGCCACCAAGCAGACCCTGCTTTCTGGATCCACAGACCTCAAGATTACACCGGTCGCAGGGAACTTGCAATTTTCAGGTTGAATAAGCGAGGGGTCCCCAATGCTGTATCTCCCTGGAGGAGTGCAGCCAACAACCCCCTGCTGTGTATCCCTAAGAAGCAGCCAGGTAGAACGAGAAACAGAAAAGACACCGCTCACTGCTGTGCCTTTCTGATATGCAGCCGATAAGGCAGTAAACATAGAACATACAGGACACAAAAACAATCTTCAATCTTTGTGCATGTCTGATGTGTAGCAATATACCAATACTGAGCAGAGATGCCACCACCCTCAATGTGTCTCCCTGCTGAGGCAGCAAAAACAAATCAGAAAAGGGACAAGCAACCTTCACTGCTGTGTCCCTTCTGATATGCAGTTAATAAGGCAGTATATGTAAGACAAAGGACAGACAACCTTCAATCTTGTATATGTCTGATGTGCAACAATATAACAAATCTGAATAGAGATAGCACATCCATATTGAAGTGATTTGGCAGGCGACTCAACATGTCAAATCGCATGCCTAAAATCGTCAGCCTTTGCCGTTAATAGCACTGTCAGCACGACTCCACTTTGCGGGGCTGCACCGATTACCAAAGACAGTACAAGTACTACCCCTGGCCCAGGTTCAATTTGTATTTATGCTATGTAGCCCAACAATTCAGGACCATCAATCTTCACTACTGCCTTTCTAATAAGCAACCAATAAGGCAGTAATACAGGACACAAAAACCCCAGACAGACCTCAATCTTGTGTATGTCTGATGTGCAGCAATATAACATATGAGCAGAGATGTCACAAGACTCAATGATGTGCATTTCCACCATGCGGCACAAAACCAGAAAGTACAGACCACCTTCCCTGTTGTATTTTTCTGATCTGTAGCCAAATAAAGCAGTACCTTTAGGATATAAAGGACAACAAACAAGCTTCAGTGCAGTGCATTTCTGATGTACAGAGATATACCCCTTATGAGCAGAAATGTCACAAATCTCAATGTGTATTTCTGCTGTGCCACCAAACATCCTAGCAAGGACAAACCTTCACTTCTGAGGTCTACTGGTGTGCAACCAAGGAGGAGTCATGGTGTATCCCTTTATGAAATAACCAAACAGGGCAATTTGATCCATAGTATCTACAGCCCAGGCTATGCCTAACACTTCACCTCCAGTGAAGGAACAAATCCTAAAATGGTTGGACACCTTACTGCCACTTGGGACTGCAAGACGCATGAGAAGCCATACTATGGCTTCCAAAGGGTATCATTCGTGACTGTGCGACTCCAGGTCGCAGCGTATCCAGCAGTCCCTGCTTACGGAACCACAGACCTCAAGATTACACAGGTCGCAGGAAAAGCAGTTTTCGGGTCGAACAAACAAGGGGTCCCCATGCTGTGGCTCCCTGGAGGAGTGCAGCCAACAACCCCCTACTGTGTATAACTAAGAAACAGCAAGGAAGATCAATGAGAAACACCACTTACTGCTGTGCCTTTCTGATATACGGACGATAAGTCAGTAAATATAGGACATACAGGACACAAACAATGTTCAATCTTTGTGTATGTCTGATGTGTAGCATATACCAAAACTGAGCAGAGATGTCATTACCCTCAATGTGTCTCCCTGCTGAGCAGAAAAAACAAAATCAGAAAAAGACAAACAACCTTCACTGTTGTGTCCTTTCTGATATGCAGCCAATAAGGCAGTAAGCCTTCAACTTTGTATGTGTCTGATGTGCAACAACAATCTTGAATAGAGATAGCACATCCATATTCAAGTGATTTGGCATGTGACTCAACATGTCAAATCGCATGCCTAAAATTGGCAGCCAATAGCACTGTCTGAATCAGCCCTGGCCACTTTGTGGTGCTGCACTGATTACCAATGGCAGTATGTGTACTACCCATGGCACAGGTTCAATTTGTATTTTCCAACAAAATCAGGACCATCCATCTTCACTGCTACCTTTCTGATAAGCAACCAATAAGGCAGTAATACAGGACCCACAGACAAACTTCAATCGTGTATATCTCTAATGTGCAACAATCTAACAATTCTGAATAGAGATAGCACATCCAAATTGAAGCGATTTGGCATGCGACTCACATGTCAAATCGCATGCCTAAAATCGGCAGCTATTGCCGTTAATAGCGCTGTCTGAATCAGCACGACGCCACCTTGTGGTGCTGTACCGATTACCAAAGGCAGTATATGTACTACCCCTGCCATCAATCTTTTCTGCTGCCTTTCTGATAAGCAACCAATAAGGCAGTAATACAGGACACAAAAACCCCACAGACAGACCCCAATCTTGTGTAGGTCTGATGTGCAGCAATATAACAATTATGAGCAGAAATGTCATCACCAGACTCAATGATGTGTGTTTCTGGCGTGCGGCACAAAACCAGAAAGTACAGACCACCTTCCCTGTTGTATTTTCTGATCTGTAGCCAAACAAAGCAGTACCTTTAGGATATAAAGGACACCCAACAAGCTTCAGCAGAGAGGTCACAAATCTCAATGTGTACTTTAGTTGTGCCACCAAACACCCCAGCAAGGACAAACCTTCACTACTGAGGTCTACTGGTGAGCAGCCAAGAAGGAGTCATGGTGTATCCCTTTATGAAATAACCAAACAGGAGCAAATTATTTCATAGGCATAGCCTGGGCTGTAGATACTAATCCTTCACCACCAGTGAAGGAACCAATCCTAAAATGGTTGGACACCTTACTATAGTAGCTGTTGTCCTACCTTACCTCCGTAGACTGAGCAAACGCTAGCCAGCTCACACACAGGTGGGGCTGATCAGCAACTAAAGTCTCAATGAGCCCAGCCCTAGAAACCAATTTAAGACAGCCTCCAGAAGAGGTGGTCACCCATTTAGCCTGGAGGTAAATAGCCACCTGCAGGCCTTAAACAAGCAATCATGTAGCTATCTAAGCTCTTGCATATGTTTGCACAGAAAATCCTTAAAGGCTATAGGAAGCAATTTATGGTAAATCGCCTTTAGATCTGCCACTGAGTGGACTGTAGCCCAAACCAACAAAAAGGTTTTTCTTACCTCCTGCACTATAATATAACCACAATGTAAAGGTGGAGTGGGAGGTTGGAGCTTATGAAAAGTTACCCATAGCAAGCAACCCCCAAAAGGAGGATCTGTCACAAGGGAACCCCTACTGTGCCACACAGAAGCTTGGTCCCTGCCACATTGTTGAAAGTTAGGTCAGCTTTTAAGCATTTTGGAGCAACTTCAGGATTCCTAGCAGCTGGGCTAATAGGGCCATATAACCTAGTACACCTGCTGACCAGGAGAGCTTACTCCTGAATCCCTCAACCATTGCACAATCAATAAATTGTTCAGTGGTATACCTGTCCTGTAAGGAACTCTTTGTATCTACCAGGTCCCCCCCCTTCGCTCTATTCATCCCTACTAATGTACCACAACCGGACATGTAGGGAGAGGCTGGCAACCTACTGTTGTGATAACCACAGTGTCTCGGCTGTAAGAGGGAGCTGTGACTGGTGGTTTTAGCAGTAGTTTCTGGGCAATTTGTTATGCAGACCCCAGGTCCTGCACTGCACCACTCAGTATATACACGGAGAATGAGGAGAAATGCCTTACCTACCTCTTTCCCATCTGAGGTGGTTTAGGCACACTCACTCCTCTGCACCACTTATCCACCATACAGCATCTCTGATGTAAGAGGGAGCTGTGGCTGGTGTTTTTAGCAGAAACTTCTGGGCAATTTGAATCCAGACCCCAGGGGAGATCATCTCAAATGCCCAGAAACCATCTGGCTGAAATTGGGGATTTTGCAGCTAAATTCCCAAGGTAAAGGAAAGTACTCACCATTGTAGTCTTCCCCTTTTTGCCACAGCCACCGGGCTTGCTTTTCCATCCTTATGGTCCACACGCAAGCAGGATAGCCGCCAAAGTGCCCCCCCCCCAACTGCTGTCCCCGTAGGGAGCTGCAAGGTTAGGCTGTGTGCTGTATACACATGGGGGGGGGGGGGGGGGCGGGGTAATGCCTTACGTTCCTCATTCCCATCTGAGGTGGTTTAGGCAGACATCCACTGTAGTGAACTGGTGCCTCCTCGCCTAGCGAAACAAGGATGTGGGCGCCTGCTCCTGCTGACTCTCAGCCTTCCCTCCTGGGTAAGAACACGGGTGCTTGTCATTCGGGCGGCGCCCTCCCTAGCAGCCCACGCGAGCTACCAGGGGCCCAGGAGTCGGGGGACACGCTCCCCCTGGAAAGAACCGACGGCCAGCCCGGACAGGTAAGGGGGGAGACAGGATAATGGCCCCTGAAGTTCCGGGAACACCACTGTACCCAGGGGCCTTCAGCTCTCAGGGGGGGCTCTTCCAGTTTCTGCTGCCCCCCCTGAGGAAAGGATAGGGGAACCCCCCAGGAAGGATAAATATATCGGGCAAGACCCAGAGGCTTCCCAGGCATTTGGTCCGGCTCCCAGGGGGAGACCACCAGCCCCAGGCTTCAGGTCATTTGGAAAAAAACAAACGGTTTCGCTGTGTAGGGAGAAACAATCAAAAACTGAGGATCAAGGGGAAGGGTAGGGACTTAAAACAGCTGTCGATTGATTGTGTTTCCTGTAGGGAGGAGCCTCTCATCTCTCAGGTGTGCTGTCCTGGAAGATGACTAAGAGAAAAATTTGTTCGAATTTCGATTCGGAACGAAACGAAATGCACATGTCTACAACACGTGGCCACTCATTAAAATGTGAATAAAAGAGGTTTAACCTTAAAGTAACTAGAGGGTTCTTTATTGTAAGAGCAGTTAGGATGTGGAATTCCCTTCCACAGGTGGTGGTCTCAGCGGGGAGCATCGATAGTTGAAAGAAACTATTAGATAAGCACCTGAAGGACCACAACATACAGGGATATACAATGTAATACTGACAATCGCACAGGTTTTTTCGACCTCACCTACTATGTAAATGCTGCTGATCCCCTGCAGCCATTATCTGCCTAGTGTCTACAATCTACAATTTTTGTGTTTATTAAAAGACAGCAACTACAAAAACTCTTAAACAGTTTCCAGACCGCCCACCGCACGTCGACGGCTTTTTAGCAGAAACGCCTCGGGTGGACCCATTACAATCACTGCTACTTGTCTTTATTTGCTCTTGATGAACTTCTAACATGTGAGTCTGTTTTTATACTTTTTTAAATAAATTAGCCTTTACAGTATCACGCTATGCGAGTTTTTCATTCATTTTCGCATGGTATATGAACACCAGTTTGTGGCCCCCTATTGGAACACTATCCATATGCCGCCGCGGGCGATTGTGGAAGCTTAGTAGCCGTCCTGACCTAGGATCCATCGTGGCTGTCTAAGGAGATGTACCCTTTTAACCAGCGAGTCTCAAAGCCTTTGTGACTTGGGTGGCATAAGCCTTCCCAAGTCAACAACATCTGATAAACCTCCTAAGATCCTTGGTGGCGGCCTTTTCACCATTCTAGCCTTTCCTGAAATGCTGTTGGTCTTAAACATCTGTCAGGACCTCCATGGTTCTTCTCTATACCTTTGGACTTCAATACATATTGGTTTTTACCAACATATGCTTGGACTGCAACTTACATTCACTATTTCTAGTTGGACCCACCCAGTCCATCCTTCCACTACTGCACAAATTTGATCTGACATTTGGAGATGTCTGCTCAGCCTGGAAAAGGATTTCGCCTTTATATCAGCACCCCATGCCACATACTCAAGAATCGATACAGATCTTACTGAAAAAAGGTCCTTGCAGAGTTGATTGCATTCTAACATTGGTATAATCCCATGGTCAGACCACACCCCAGTATTTTTCATGTTTCACAACACCTTTAGTAACTCTCCACCTCTTTGGAGACTCAATACATCTCTTTTGGAAAACCAAAGCTTATACCAACAGTTAAACGCACACTATGTTTTGATTCAAATGATAAGCGTGAAAACCAAGTTTCACCCTGTGGAACACACATAAGGCCTATATGTGAGGAGAAGCAGAGGATATGGCATATAGATGAGGTTCTTCATTCTATAACAGTACAAAAGATTAAACAAATCTAGTCCTAATCTTCAAACCACTCGAGTTCTGACGGTAGGCAAAAATTGAGAAGCTAACTACTTTACAAATAAGAGAACCATCTAAAATCTCAGGGCTGATACGCATAGCCTCAACAATAAAGCATGAGCTTGGTTAACTAACAAAATTAAAGCGTAACTTAAGCAAAAGCTCTCCCAGGTTATGCACCCTATATTACAGACCAAACTATCAAATCCATGAGATATAGCCAAACGCTTTTAGTGTGTATTATCAATCCCTATATGATTTGAAATCGGACCCTGCTACTCCACAACCCACTTCCGTCATTGCTGCTTTTCTTCAGTCAGTCAATTTACCAGCCAAAAAAGCAACGGTAACGTAAAGGAATTCCCAAAGAATTCTTCAAAGAGGAAATATCCGGTATTAAAGGTAAAACATATTACAAACACAGAACACTAGCAATTGATAAATATAATACTACTAAACCTCCACCACGTACATCTAAAAATTAGACAATTGTCTTAAGGACACAGGTGGCCACCACAATCAGACATACAGGCCTCACAGACAAAAAACCCTATTAGTTTCTCAATATTGGATCCTAGTTATTAAAATAATCGAACTAGGCTCCAATATAGAAAAACTAATGGGGTTTGTTGTCTGAGGCCTGTATGTCTGATTGTGGTGGCCACCTGTGTCCTTAAGACAATTGTCTAATTTTTAGATGTACGTGGTGGAGGTTTGGTGAATTTTTGTAATATAATGTTTTACCTTTAATACCGGATATTTCCAACATTTTATGATTTTAATGCTTATTTGAATACAATTGAAGATATGTCAATATGTGGCTGTTATGACAGCGGAAGAGATTATATAAACTGGCACCATGGCACCTGACTCCATCACCCTTTGAAGTCACATGTGCAGTGACGCAACACGTCAGTGAGGAGCCAGGTGTCACTTCCAGTTGCGGCTGAGACCGGATGTACTCGTTCTTATTGCTGTTATTCATCCTTTTAAATGTAAGTTACTGTGTGTGTTAGATTTAATAATTTTTTTAATTATACAATGGAGCCACCCTTTTCTACTCCATGCCCCCACTTTACCCGTTGAGCATGGAGATCAAAGCCGTCTGCTGGAAATTGTTGGTCCTGCTGAGGTGATTGCTGGAGGTCGATCGACTGGAATTGTTTGTCTATTGCTAATGCCAGCTTGACTGGGCCCGTAGGGGCCACTGCTAGAGGTGAGAGGCTGGGGGAAACAGGTGGCACACTTCCGATGATGATTGGATGAAGTGGACACTGATCTTTTTTTCTGCACATTGTTTTTTGCACATGCACCTTTATCGATTGCTGCCAGGATTTTTGACTTTCATATATCGTTGGGAGCTTTATCACATTGTCTTCTGGATTTTCATTTCATTTACTGCAAGTTGTACATTATTGGGATTGTTTGAATATTCACTGGATATATTTACCCAGCTGGGTAACTTATTGTATTTTTGCACTTTAAAGATTGACGGCTATATTTTTTTCTGTGCCATTTTGCACATCATTACATTTTTGAGCATTTGTATTAGGCAATTTTGTTTTACCCAGATTCACGTCTATTTTGCACATAACATTTTTTATTAGGTGATTGTGTTCACACAGATTCCCATCTTCACATTTTTTAGATTCACTTTATTCATACACAGGTTAGCGCCACAAGTGTTTATGCCGTCAGAGCAGACCATTCGTCAGGATGCAGAGGAGGGTGGAGAGGTCGACGGATCCCATGTGTGTGAGGGTCGTGGCCTGCTATCAGGCAGGCTGCGCTTCGGTCCAGTACTACAGTGTGCGCTGGCCAGTTGGTGCCAGCAGAGTGCCCCATGGAAGAGGTTAGGGTGGAGGAGCCCCCCCACTCTTGTGTGCAGGTTGGGCTCACTGTCAGGCAGGCTCTACAGTGCGCCGGGCTGTACGGGGTGAGGCCAGTTTGTGCCAGCAGAGGGCCCCATGGAGGAGGTCAGGATGGAAAGCCTGGTGGAGATGGGACGCAGGCTCAGCTACCCCTCTTGGTACTGCTGGACAGGTGAGAGCTGGGAGGACTGGTGCTTCCCAAGGTGTGTGAGTGACGGCTGCCCCTCTTCCACCAAACTTCCACCTGTCCCGCTGACCTCCTCCCATGACACTTCCCCCTCCGATTGCGCTGCCCCCTTCTGTCATACTGCCCCCCACCTGTCCCACTTCCCCCCCTCCTGTGGTAGGAAGAGTTGGGACTGGTGGAGGATATGGGATGGATGAGATGGGAATGGAGGAGGAATGGGATGGAAGAGATGGGACTGGAGGAGGAATGGAATGATGGGGCTGGAGGAGGATATGGGATGGAGGAGATGGGACTGGAGTAGCAGTACATGGGATGGAGGAGATGGAATTGCAGGAGGATGAGGACATGTGATGGGCAGTGGACAGATCCGGCGGGACAGCCAGTGGGTGGGCAGTGGGGAACGTTGGTGGTCAGGCCCAGGGCGCGCCCAAGCCTAAGCTGTGTAAGGGGCCCCAAAATTTCAGATGGCTGCCCTTATTACAGGTATGGTCGACACTGACATTGAAAAAAAAATACCTCTAGCCCCTACAGCTACCCATAACCTTTAGGTACCTACCCAAGTACTATCATTTTGTTCCAGACCTCCCTCTATCTCGGTGGGGTAAAAAAGGTTTTGCATCTGATTTTTTTTTGATGGCCCTACGCTACATCACTTTGAACATGACTCTTCCCGGTATAGCTTAGGACCCTCGTCTTTTATAGCCACTACTTGCGCCTTAGTCCTTTCCTCCATAAACACCCCTTACCTCCTATGATTGCAATCCATGTGTTTACTGTTTTTCATCAGTCACCTTGCAAACAGAGGCATTTATTTTATAATCTTCTGAAAGGGGATAATATCTTCACCAAAACAAGCACTGTGCTGAAATGGGAAAATTACTTGGGCATCTCAATTCCTGATAAATGTTGGCAGCAAGCCTTGACCTACACTGTTAGAATAATTCGAAATGCAACAAAACAACAAAACAACAAAACAACAAAACAACAAAACAACAAAACAACAAAACAACAAAACAACAAAACAACAAAACAACAAAACAACAAAACAACAAAACAACAAAACAACAAAACAACAAAACAACAAAACAACAAAACAACAAAACAACAAAACAACATCGCTGGTACCCTTTAAAGCTATTAACATTCCTGCTGGAGGAATTGCAGAGAGTCTGGATCCTTATACCATGTGATGTGGTTGTGCAAATCTTAAACCCTACTGGAATAAGGTAGTCACCCGGATTTCTGAACAGGTGGGCCAAAAAAAAAACAAAAACAAAAAAAGCAATCTCGCCCGTCGAGGGCCTAAAATTGCCAATTTTAGGCCCGTCGAGGGCCTAAAATTGCCAATTTTAGGCCCGTCGAGGGGCGAAATTGCCAATTTTAGGCCCGTCGAGGGGCGAAATTGCCAATTTTAGGCCCGTCGAGGGGCGAAATTGCCAATTTTAGGCCCGTCGAGGGGCGAAATTGCCAATTTTAGGCCCGTCGAGGGGCGAAATTGCCAATTTTAGGCCCGTCGAGGGGCGAAATTGCCAATTTTAGGCCCGTCGAGGGGCGAAATTGCCAATTTTAGGCCCGTCGAGGGGCGAAATTGCCAATTTTAGGCCCGTCGAGGGGCGAAATTGCCAATTTTAGGCCCGTCGAGGGGCGAAATTGCCAATTTTAGGCCCGTCGAGGGGCGAAATTGCCAATTTTAGGCCCGTCGAGGGGCGAAATTGCCAATTTTAGGCCCGTCGAGGGGCGAAATTGCCAATTTTAGGCCCGTCGAGGGGCGAAATTGCCAATTTTAGGCCCGTCGAGGGCCTAAATTGCCAATTTTAGGCCCGTCGAGGGCCTAAAATTGGCAATCTTAGGCCCGTCGAGGGCCTAAAATTGGCAATCTTAGGCCCGTCGAGGGCCTAAAATTGGCAATCTTAGGCCCGTCGAGGGCCTAAAATTGGCAATCTTAGGCCCGTCGAGGGCCTAAAATTGGCAATCTTAGGCCCGTCGAGGGCCTAAAATTGGCAATCTTAGGCCCGTCGAGGGCCTAAAATTGGCAATCTTAGGCCCGTCGAGGGCCTAAAATTGGCAATCTTAGGCCCGTCGAGGGCCTAAAATTGGCAATCTTAGGCCCGTCGAGGGCCTAAAATTGGCAATCTTAGGCCCGTCGAGGGCCTAAAATTGGCAATCTTAGGCCCGTCGAGGGCCTAAAATTGGCAATCTTAGGCCCGTCGAGGGCCTAAAATTGGCAATCTTAGGCCCGTCGAGGGCCTAAAATTGGCAATCTTAGGCCCGTCGAGGGCCTAAAATTGGCAATCTTAGGCCCGTCGAGGGCCTAAAATTGGCAATCTTAGGCCCGTCGAGGGCCTAAAATTGGCAATCTTAGGCCCGTCGAGGGCCTAAAATTGGCAATCTTAGGCCCGTCGAGGGCCTAAAATTGGCAATCCCTAAAATTGGCAATCTTAGGCCCGTCGAGGGCCTAAAATTGGCAATCTTAGGCCCGTCGAGGGCCTAAAATCAGCACTCTTGACCTTTGGAGGCCTAAATCGACAAACTCGGGCCTCAAGAGGTAAAAGCGACAAACATTTTTATATTACCTGTTAACAGTTCTGAGTTTTGCTGAACTTTTTTTCAGGCTTTTATCGTGCCAGTGTTTTCTGACCTAGAATAAGCAAGCTGTGGTGGGGCTGGGGGCACAGAAGCTTAAGTGGCACTCACATTTAGCAGCAGCAGGGACTCCAATTTTCTCACACAGTGCTTCAGTATTTGTTCTGGCCAAGACCCTCTTGTTGCACTGCTGGTCTCTACTGCCCGCACTGGTTGCTAGGCCTGCCACCTGGTGTCTAGCAACTACTGAAATCACAAGGAGAGCGAGGCCCCAGCATTGAGAGTGGAGGATTTAACTGCTTCCTCTGTGCCTAGTGAATTTTGGCTCCTCCCACCATCTTCTCCAGTGTGGCTACATGCGCCTCTCAGAGCCTGAGGGAAGGAAGATCAAAGCATGTCAGAATTGTCAACCTGCACCTGCCTCAGGTGAGGTGGATTAAAACGTGTCAATAGGGAGCATGAGCTGGCAGCAGATGACACCCACAGAGGGATGAGAGGAGGTGGTCACAAGGATGGATCGCAGGAATTCATGCTGGGACTTGTAGTCCCTCACTTTTAGGGATGCAACCAACCCAAACATGAAGGACTACAGGGCCCAGCATAAACCCCTCAGAGCTGTATCACACTCCACACTATCCCAGCATGAACCCCTCAGCTCATGAGGTGTCCCCCCCACCCCCCCTCATCTATTGAACTACTGAAAGACTACAGATCACAGCATGAACCCAAGAGATTTAAGGGGCCACATCCTTAGATCTCAGGGGTTCTTGCTGGGACTAGTAGTCCTTCACTTGGGGGGGATCCGTCTTAAATCTCAAGGGCTCATGTTGGGACTTGTCCTCCACTAGGTGGTGGTGGTAGGGGGGTGTCACGTCCTCAGCGCTGAGGGCTTCCTGCTGGCACTTGTAGTCTGTCACTTTTGCGGATGTAGAAAAGAAAAACAAACCCCCTGGGGAAAGTGACAACAATTGAGTATCAAAAAAGTATAAAGTTTATTAAATATAGTACAAACATTCATAAAATTGAATCATATGAGATATACAAATCCAATTAGAATGAAATACATAAAAATGGCTCGTAGGAGGACCCAAAGATCGTTTCTGGCTTGATGCCCTTCTTCAGGGATTTACAAACGTATAGGGCCAAATGTCTAATGAAAAAACAAACTACATTAGTATATCAATAAAAACATACATTCTTTCTGTGCAGCAAATATGTTTGCACAGGGGCAAATGAAAAGAACATGGAGAGAGATCTTACATCACTAATTATTCTGCATGGTATCCCACATAACACTTTTGGGGATGTGACCCTCCCAAAAGTGAAGAACTGCAAGTCCCAGCATATATATACACATACATACACACACAACACTAAAGTAACTGCTGCAAACACCAATAGGTGAATCTGTGACTAAAGTAATAAGTATGAATGGTGCTACGCTGTTATGAAACTAATATATTACTGTGACAATAAGTTGTAAATGGAAAGGTGATACTAAAACTGTACACAAGATGGCAGTAGAACCAAAACATCAAATACAAAAAACTTTCCAAGGTAAAACTGAAAAAAGCTATCCAATGCAGATATAAATCTTGTGCAGCAAAAATCAATCAGTGCTCATATAAAAAACATGTAGATGCATGTAGTTTAACCATTGTAAACTCTCTAGAATTACCCTGAGATAGGGAGAGAAAGGTAGACTATGAAGTGACAGGTGTCAATTCATTCCATGCAGTGACCTCTATGTGACATGGCCTCTCACCTTACTGCTGTAAGGCAACAGCATGGGCAAACCACCAATCCGATATCCTCTGTAGGTCCTTGCATAAATAGCTGGTGGCTTCTGTAACCTTTGGGGGTCTTCCTCCCATTAATCCAAGAATCGGTATTAGGTGGTGGATGGTGGCCCCTCTAATGAACTTCCACACTCACCCCAAACGGGATGCAAAAGGAAGAAGGGGAATGCCCAAATAGTGTAGCATGTCATAAAACATTAAAACACACAAGGCAACACTCACATTAAACAAGATGAGGCCGTAAAACATCCACGAGCGCCGAGCACGTCTCCCACGTCACTTCTGGCGTGCGTTTCTCAATTTATCATTTTGTTTTTTTTTACAATGCTTTCTTTTTTTTGGGAGGGGAGGCAGGGCGGAGGGGAGTGACTGGTGTCAGTGTTTATTTTTTATTATTTTTACAATTTAATTTTTAAATATTACAGTCCTTTTTTCGATCAGCTCTGTTGGGGGCTTTGGTGACACATCAGGGGTCTAAACAGACCCCTGACCTCTCCCCTTTGAGACAGGGAAAGGGACTGAAGACAGATTCCTCAGTGCCTCTCTGTAGCCTTAGCTACACTGCAGATGAACAGAGGCTCCTGTTCATTCATAAACGGAAGCACTGTAAACACAGTTTATGATGCTCAGTTATAAATGGACACAGTCTGAATACTGACTTTGTGCATTCCAAAAAGGGAGTCAGTAAATTACATTCATCGCCTCCTTCCTCTGCTCTCCATCCTGAGATCCAGGATGAGGGGGGACTCCAGAGGACACCAGGAGCACAGAGATTAGGGACATTTGGGGATGAACAGAGGACACGGGACAGTCGGGGGTGATCAGTGCGGGGAGATACAATCACCCATATTCCTGTATGGCTTTCAATGAAGCAGCTGAAAGCCATTTAGGGAGATAGGTGATTGTAACTCCCCCCACCGCCACACCGAACGGTGTCGGGGACAGACTTGGTCCAGGGACAGGTGTGCTCCGTTCGGGGACTGTCCCAGGAAACATCTGGTCACCCTACATTAGGCCACTCTAGTCCAAACATTACTGACAATCCAACTGCCGGCTTGCCTTGCTCCTGTCCCGCACGTGGCTCTGGCTGCTCTGTTCGGGTCCCTTGCACCATGACATCACATTAAACATTTCAGCACTGCCTTCGCTAGACCCACCACCCAAACACACTGTAGCAGTCACAGCCATATTTACTGGCAACCATTTCCTGTCACTGACATTTACTGGCAGGAGAAAAAGTGCCTGTTTTTTACTGGCTGCCAGTTAAAATACTTAGTTGGCAACATTGGCTGCAACTGCAAAGCTCTGGGGGAAAATTGCAGGGTCTGCACCCCTTTAGATGTGATTTCCTATTGAGTGTATCTCACCAAAAATGACATTTTTGTTGCAGGGAATGCCTGAAATTTGACTTGTATCTTAGTGCAGACTTCTGGGAAAATCAATGAGCCAATCACACAAGCAGGAAGTGATGTTTCTGGGAGGCATGCTGTACACATTCTGTGTACAGCAGCCTCCAGGTAACCATATTGCATTTCACAGAAAGTTACAGAGAAGCAAATTGAAAAGAAAAGGTAATTTTTAATAACATTCAATTACAATACGACTTGTGTCTCAATTTTATATGCTATATTTTCTTTTTCATACATCATGGGACAGAGTTAGGCAAATATTCATTACCTGCTGGGTATACTTCATCTCCAGGTGAATGGACACTGGTGACCAAAAGGTCTTGACAGAAAGTGATCCCCTATATAACCCCTCCCATACAGGAAGTACTTCAGTTTTTTACCAGTGTCTGCAAGGTGGATGGCACGGTTTGTTTGAGCTCTCTGGCCTCCAGGTCTCTAGTGCCACAAACTGTTCTTAAATGAATCAATGGATTGACCGATCGGATCCATTTGACACAGCGCTAAGGCATTCCTGTAGGGTGCTGTACAGGTCCAAGGGAGTGGACCCTGAACATGAAAAGGGTACCCAGTCCTTGAAGGTCCTCAAGTGACAGGAACCCGCCGTGATGGGTGAATATTGGGCTCTTAGTTTCTAAGCTGCCCTGCACCTGGATGGGTAAGTGAAATCCCTTTACTTGTTGGTGACCCAGTGTTTTTAACAATCAGTCAAGCTAGCTAGAGGCTGGACACCTGTGTGTGGTAACCATACGGGGGAGATTTGGGCTAGCTGTGGGTGTTTGCAAAGTACCTTTTTTGCTTGTGTCTAGCTGTTTACCTGTATGATGGCGCATGACGGTGCACCATTTCGCCTTGGTTTGCCATGGCGCACATGTGTTTGCAAAAGCACCGCTGGGCTTAAGTTTGTCACCATGGCGCAAAAGGCTTCGCCGCACATGCGCCGTAGCCTTTATCTGGGCATGCAAAGATTCACGAATACAGCCACGCTCATTCGCCAGGACCATGCACGTGTGTAGGGATGCACAGAACATTACAGCGCACAGCCAGCTTATTTAAGCTGTGTATGCCAAGCATGCAGTGCTTCCAGTAGGCAGCTGTGGGACACAGAGCAGGCTCGGAACCAAGCACTTGCAGCGGTTAATTTCTCCTTATCCGGGTCACACGAGTCACCAGGTGTTGCTTGGCAGGCTAAGACTAGCCATACATGGGTCGAATTTCAAAAGAATTTTCTTTTGAAAATCAGAACATTTGTGCGTTTTGTGATCCGATGGTGCCACCATTGATTTCGAAATTCAGCCAACCAAGCCTTCAATTTCACCTCATGTTACTAAAGAAGAATTTGTGGCTGGGAAACTATCTTCTGGGAATTTTCTTTTCTTGCACATTTTTTCCGATTACATTTCCCGTATGATTGTCCCATCAGTTAGAAAATTGTTAGTTTTTCAAAAAATTTTGAACATGTCCGATTACTTAAATTTGATTGCCGCACGAAAATCAGCTGTTGCTGCAGCCCACCAATGGTGCGAAATACGAACGAAAATACTTAGATAAGATTTTCTAAAGAAAATTCTTTCGAAATTCGACCCATGTATGGCCTGCCTTAAGGTGCTTAGCAGGATTGTTGCATAGGGGCTTGGTGAGCCCTATTAATGAGTCTCCCTTCTGAGGTGTTTTAATACTACACCCAGGTACTCTGTGGCTGGTAAAAGTCATAAAAAAGAGGAGCGGGACTAACTATAGGGAAGGCACCCAAGTCTCACAAAGAAGACTCAAGATCCTGCGAGGTTGTGCCTGTAATGCGGCCTCCGGGTGATGGACCATGCGAAGTGGAATCCTGGACATCACAGCACTAAGGCATTCCTGCAGGGTGCTGTACAGGTCCAAGGGAATGGATCCTAAACATGAAAAGGGTACCCAGTCCTTGAAGGTCCTCAAGTGACAGGAACGCACCATGATGAGCGAATTATGGGCTCTTAGTTTATAAGCTGCCCTGCGCCTGGACAGGTAAGTGAAACCCCTTTACTTATTGTTGGGTGTCCCAGTGCCAGTGATTGTAACAATCAGTCAAGCTAGCTAGAGGCTGGACACCTGTGTGCTGTGACCATACGGGGGAGTTTTGGGCTAGCTGTGGGTGTTTGTAAAGTGTACCTTTTTGCTTGTGTCCGGCCGTTTTACCTGTATGATGGCGCACAACGGTAGCCTTTATCTTGGCGCGCACAGATTCACGTCTTACGCGAATACAGCCACACCTGTTCACCGGGACCGTGCACGTATACACAGAACTTTCCAGCGCACAGCTTATTTTAGCTGTGTTGTATGCCAAGCATGCAGTGCTTCCAGAAGGCAGCTGTGGGACACAGAGCAGGCTCTGAACTAGGCATTTGCAGCAGTTCATTTCTCCTTACCCGGGTCACGTGAGTCACCAGGTGTCGCTTGGCAGGCTAAAGGTGCTTAGCAGGATTGTTGCATAGGGGCTTGGTGAGCCCTATTACAGGGTCTCCCTCGTGAGGTGTTTTAATACTACATCCAGGTACTCTTTGTGGCTAGTAAATGTCTTCAAAAAAGAGGAGCGGGACCAATATAGGGAAGGGCACACCTATGTAGTCAGTTCCTGATGAACCTAGTCATATCCCTAGTGTTGTATCCCCTGAAAGACCAGAGGCTTCTGGGCAATCTGAGCCGCTGTGCCTATCTGGTGTTGTGCCTACAGTCAACCATGCTGCTTCACCCTTTATCACCAAGGATGAACTGTCCTCGGCCCTAGCTGGGTTAGAGCACAGAATTGCTGGCTTGATTGCCTCTATCCCCCAGGGTGGCAAGAAGCATGACAGATCCCCCTCCCTGAAGCAGGAATGGGAGGAGGATGGGGAAGAGCTAAAAGCTCAGGATTCTGTGGAGGGCCTGGTCTGCACGAGTCTGCTTCTGAGTAAGCTGGACAAGAAGATATCCAGTTGATGTCTGCCTCAGTCGCAGAGGCTTTTGATCCAGACTCTTACCGAAATGGTTTGTTCTGCCGTTCTTGCCTCTTGCAGAGGTTACTGAGCCCCCCTGGGATTCCTGAGGCCTGTTCAGGCCGCACAGGCTTTCCCCTTACACCCTCTGTTGGAACAGGCATTGTATGCTCAAAATCCCGACAGGATTTTTGTTCCTTTTAAGAGGTTTTCCCTTTTATATCCCAGTTCATTAATAAGTGGAGAATGTCAGCCCTAGATGCAGCAGTCTCTTCCTTAACCACTTGCCGACCAGCCGCCGCAGTCGTACTGCAGCAACATGGCTCGGCTGTGCGAATCGCCATTATGTTACGTCGCTCCCTCTGGTGGCCACTAGGGGCACCCTGGAGCTGATGCAAGTGCCTGGCGGTCTCAATGACTGTCGGGCGCCTGCGATCGCTCGTAACACGACAACAGGGATCTGTGTGTAAACACAGATCCCGGTTCTCTGAGGGGAGAAGTGACAGATCGTCTGTTCGTACAAAGTATGAACAGTGATCTGTCATCTCCCTTAGTCAGTCCCACCCCCCCCTTCAGTTAGAACACACTAGGGAACACAATTAACCCCTTGATCGCACCATATTGTTAACCCCTTCACTGCCAGTGACATTTTTACAGTAATCAGTGCATTTTTAAATCACTGATTGCTGTATTAATGCCAATGGTCCCAAAAATGTGTCAAAATAGTCCGATGTGTCCGCCATGTCGCAGTCACGATAAAAATCGCAGATCACCGCCATTAGTAAAAAAATAATAAAAATGCTATAAATCATTTGGGCAAACGTTTATTGCGATTTTTATTAACAAAAATATGAAGAATACAAATCTGCCAAAACTGAGAAAAAAATAGTTTTTTTTTTTAAATGGGGATATAGCAAAAAGTTCAAAATAGTGTTTTTTCAAAATTGTCGCTTTTTTTGATTTATAGCATAAAAAATAAAAATCGCAGAGATGATCAAATACCACCAAAAGAAATCTCTATTTGTGGGAAAAAAAGGACGTAAATTTTGTTTGGGTACAACTTCGCACGACCGCGCAATTTTCAGTTAAAGCGACAGTGCCGAATCGCAAAAAGTGCTCTGGTCAGTTAGTGGGTAAAATCTTCCAGGGCTGAAGCAGTTAAACAAGAAATTAACTTGTCCTGTAGATAACGCACAGGGCTTGAAAGAAATGGGAGTCATTACCACTTAAGCCCCAGAAAATTTGCCTGCTTAATTACATCACTTTAACTGACAATTGCACGGTCGTGCAACGCTGTACCCAAACAAAATTGACGTCCTTTTTTCCCCACAAATAGAGCTTTCTTTTGGTGGTATTTGATCACCTCTGCGGATTTTACTTATTGCGCTATAAAAAAACGCAACAATGAGTGGATGCCGGATGCAACAGAAGAATGAGAAGACAGAGCCATGGAGGACACAGTAGCTCGCTGCCATCACCTGCTGCATGTCCCACAGCTCGCCACCAGGATGGGGCAAGTGTGTGCCAGTCAGACAGCGAGTGGGGGGGGTCGTCACACATGCTGCATATGATGCGTTAGACAGGCTTGTCAATATTCCTATCACACACATTCCTGGAAAGTATGGAAATTAAAATGGTGGGTGCTGTAGCGATTACCAGTTGGGTCCTGGAAACATCAAGCATGTTTACATATTTGCCAGCACACCGTGAATCAACACTTCCATCCAAAGGTTTCTTTTACTGAAATCACATCACAGAGGCACGCCGTGATTAGCGGGCGGAGCTCCCACACAGCAAACCCCTGGATCCTAGTGGCTACTTGTTTGTGATCGGGCGCATCTGGTTAATGTGCCCCATCTACTACATGTACACTGCTTTACATGCGGGCTGTATTCCGCAATATGAGCAATTGATTAACCCAGTTTTGCCGTTTTTGGTGGGATTCTAACTTCAGATTGACGTCACAGGGTGAGGGTGGTACCATTCTTTTCAATTTGCATGTTCTGATTGGTGGATAATGTATTTATATTCTGCTCTGACACTGTTGACCATCACATGCCTTACGAAGTGGCCATGCGCAGCTCCGAAACGTTGCACTTATTTCTGTGATGTGATCTCAATAAAATCCCAACCTTTGGATGGAAGTGTTGATCATGGTGTGCTGGCGAATAAGAGCACTTTCTCAATGTGTCAGAGGCTGCAACCGATGGGCGCACAGACCGGCTGCAACCGATGGGGGCACAGACCGGCTGCAACCGATGGGCGCACAGACCGGCTGCAACCGATGGGCGCACAGACCGGCTGCAACCGATGGGCGCACAGACCGGCTGCAACCGATGGGCGCACAGACCGGCTGCAACCGATGGGCGCACAGACCGGCTGCAACCGATGGGCGCACAGACCGGCTGCAACCGATGGGCGCACAGACCGGCTGCAACCGATGGGCGCACAGACCGGCTGCAACCGATGGGCGCACAGACCGGCTGCAACCGATGGGCGCACAGACCGGCTGCAACCGATGGGCGCACAGACCGGCTGCAACCGATGGGCGCACAGACCGGCTGCAACCGATGTTTTTTGTATTTTTCAGCATTTCTCAGTTTGCGCTAAGGATGAGCTTCGGCGTGTTCACGTCGCACAGAGCATGCCAGGAAGTCGGCACTGCGCTAATCACAGGCAGTGAGACATTGCCCCGATGCGCGGCTGCAGAGATCGGGAAATGTCTCTGCCTGTGATCAGCGCAGCGCCGACTTCCTGGTGGGCTCCGCGCGTGGGCTGTGCGAACACGCCGGAGCTCATCCTTAGTTTGCACCCCCCCCCCAAAAAAAATTTTGAGCACCAGATGCTACTGATACGCATTACCTATGCACTCTGCTCTGTTGGGACCACAAAGAGCATTAGCGCAAGGGTAAATAATTTGCAATGCATTCTACACTGCTCCAGGGTGGGCATATGAATGAGCAGCAAAGGGGAATTAATGGCATTGTACACAATGCTACAGTGGACTTCAATACACAACACATACTTTGCATTTCATATAATTGCTCCAGTAATGGAACAAATCACTATGTGGGTTGCATACGAATGATGCTCTGTTGGTACAAGGAGCATGGAACCAACAGGAAATCAATCACAATGCATTCTATGCTGTGCCAGGCATATATCAGCAATGAAGTGGAATTACTGGCATTGCTTGATTGCGCAACACATCATTTGCATTTCATATAAACAGGGTGCCAGTAAAGCAACCAATTACTATATGCATTGCCTATGAACTCTGCCAGAACCATTTTGGCCTGGCCAAAAATTTACACTTTAATATGGTGCCCTCATACGCCAACTAAGGAAAACTAAGAAACATTCCAAGATCAACACTCCGTATTCCCAGGAATCATGCTTGCCATCAATCGCCAAAAGCAAAGTGGGGGGGAGGGGAAATCATACATGCCATTGATCACCAATGGCAAAGGGAGGACGGATAGTCATGCTTGCCATCACCAATGGCAAGGGGAGGTATATCCCATTTATCAACAATGGCAAGAGGAATGCATGCTTCCCATTCATCACCAGTGGATTGGTTTTAGCAGGGGTTCCCTTGGAGTTAAAAGGTTGATCTATATAATGCAAGAGCTTGCCTGTTTGAATACAAACCATTAAGGTAGGCCCCAGCGTAACACAGTTGATAGTACATTTTAGGAGATTATCCATTAGGATTGTAACATGTATTTGTCACATTTAAACTGTAGCTTTTGAATCAACATTGGAAACATAATCAAACGCCACTTACCAAACAAAGATGGCGACAGCACGCCATGTGCTTACATCTGTACACCAAAGGGCAGACTGCCTCACAAGTGGGCGTATTTATATGTAAAGCAGCCATTTTTTTTTCACCCAACTTTCTTTGTGACAGTGCCAAATGGACACAACTCAAAAAGTTTAAAATAACTCTTTTTCTTTTGCAACCAGGGGTCGGATGTGTCGCTGTTCCTGGACAGCTTCAGAGGAGGGAAAATAAAATTAAAATAAAACAAGCTGTATACTGTATGGTGGATTATGAAGTTAAAGGTCAGCTGACACAGCCACACCTCTTTAACTTTAACCCCTTTTTGCCCAGATTCAGTGTTGCTTTTGCATTGCACTGCACAGCACAGCACTTGTCTAAAGTTGTTGTTTGATGGTTTACAGAAGAAAAAAAAAAAAAGGTTTGTCACTTTTATTTGGTTAAATTCAGCAATCAAATTATACAAATTGGTTTATTCAATAATGCAGAGTGCTTTAAGGGTCCGTTCACATCTGTGTGTTGGGAAACGCACATTGCGTTTTTAGTGCTTTTTTAATGTGTTGTGTTAAAATTCAATGCAACGCATAATGTGTTTTTCTCCATGGTCTCCTGGGAAAAATGGACATGGGACTAAAAAAACGCACTAAAAAAAAGTGTTGCTTTTTCGTGTGTTAACATTGACTATAATAGAAGGTGTATTTTTGATGCATTTTTTCACAAAACGCACTAGAGATGCAGCACACAGGACTTTTCAAAAGGACAGCCCACAGGTTCACATCTGATACATAGTATTTAAAGGGGAAGTGCACCTCTGGCACACAAGGAAGCTGCCAAAGTGCGGCAAAAGCACGGCAAAAGCGAACAGGCCCTAACTTGTAGAGTTAAGTCATACCACGTTCTCTATAGTAACCTGAAATGTGATTGGTTGGTATGGGTTACTATTAAGGATGAGCTCTGGCGTGTTCGCACACTCCATGTGCAGAGCCCTCCAGGAAGTCGGCACTGCGTTGCGCTAATCACAGGCAGTGAGACATTTTCCCGATGTGCGGCTGCAGAGATCGGGAAATGACTCACTGCCTGTGATTAGCGCAAAGCAGTGCCGACTTCCTGGCGGGCTCGGCACGTGGAGTGTGAGAACACGCCTGAGCTCATCCTTAGTTACTATATGGCTGCCAAGCAGCCCAGATCATGCGGGTTAGCCCAGGAGTTGTGGACGCTGTTTGAAAAGGTCCGCATCCTGCAGGGTGTCCTGAGTGTGGAGTGGCAGTAGGGTGATTGAGGTGGGAATGCAGAGCGCCTGGCACTGTAGCCAAGATATAGTTGCAGCTTCAATAAAGAGGCAACATTGCGAGAGCATGTGATTAGGAAAGCAACCACTGACACCAATGATATGGGGGTTATTTATTTCAGACACCAACCATAGGGGTTTATTTTATCACACGTACACCAATAATGGGGCTTATTTTTACTCCCAATGGCACCAAAGGCAATTATTTTATTACACTTACATCAATGATGGGGCCCATTTCCTTCCACTGACACCAATATGGGACTTATTATATTCCCACCAACATCATTGATGGGGCATATTACCTCCCACTGATGCCAACGTTAGGCGGCTTATTTTCCTCTCAACACTGACAACATGGGACTTCTGTTGACAGCAGCAATGCGGTTTATTTTCCTCCCATTGACGCCAGTGATCGGGCTTATTCTATTCCCATTCACACCAATGATGGGGCTTATTCTCTCCCTACTCACGCCAATGATGGGGCTTATTCTATCCCCACTCATACCAATGATGGGGCTTGTTTTTACTCCCAATGGCAATTATTTTACATAGTTACATAGTGGGTAAGGCTGAAAAAAGACAATAGTCCATCCAGTTCAACCTGTGTAGGTGTACGTGTGTCAATGTCTATAATGATTTCCTAAATCCCTGTATGTTGTGTTTTTTAAGATGTACATCCAAGAGTCTTTTAAAAATATCCATACTCCCTGCAGTCACCACCAATTGTGGGAGAGAGTTCCACATCCTTATTGCCCTGACAGTGAAGAACTCCCTGTGCAGTCTAAGGTTAAACCGCTTCTCCTCCAGTCTCAACGCGTGGCCCCGTGTCCTTATGCACTCCTTGGGACTGAATGTTTTTTTTCCTATGCCGGGTTCCCCATTGAGGTATTTGTAGATCGCTATCATGTCCCCAATTTAAGCGGAGTTTCTCCAGCGAGAATAAATTTGATGTTTGCGGTAATTTTGTTGCCCTTCTTTGGACTCTCTCCAGCTCTTGCACATCCCTTCGCAGGACCGGCGACAGAACTGGACAGAATACCAGAACTGGACAGAATACTCCAGATGTGGCCTAACCAGGGTTTTATACAGTGGCAGAATTATAGTTTTATCCCTGGAGTATATCCCTTTTTTTATGCATGCTAATATTCTGCCTGCTTTGGTAGCTGCAGCTTGACATTGCATGCTATTACTCAATCTGTCATCTATTAGGACCCCAAGATCCTTCTCCATATGTGATTCTCCCAGAGGTTGTCTTGCCGAGAAAGTTCCCCCGGCGGATAAGGTCCCCAGCGCTTGCGCAGTACGAATGACTAGGAGCTGCCAAAAATAGCAGAAGATGAAAAACTTCAATCAGCTGTACATGGCACCTGCGCCCTGGGTCCAGGCTGAAGCCCCACCATCCAAGTGGACCTAGAGGGGGAATAAAAAAAGTGGCGAACGAAGCGAGCCCGCGAGGGGCCCTCTTACAAGCGCCGTGTACAGCTGATTTCTCTTCTATTTGCCTTTGGCTATTTCCGACGGCTCCTACTGCGCAAGCGCTGCGCCTGCACAGTAGAGGGGGGTCTTTATCCGCCGAAAGGAACTTTCTCGGCAGAACAGAGGTTTTCCACCAAGTGAATAATTTAAATTTATGTTTCTTGCCCCCAAGTGCATTATTTTACATTTCTCCACATTAAACCTCTTTTACCATTTGTCTGCCCACTCCATAATTTTTTTCAGGTCATTCTGCAAAATTTCTATGTCCTGATGTGAGTTTATTGCTCTACTTATTTTCAGTGGCGGTTGGTGCTCAAAATTTTTTTGGGGGGCGCAAACAAACTGAAAAAAACCCACATCAATTGCAGCCACTGTGCCCATCAAGCGCAGCCACTGTGCCCATCAAACGCAGCCACTGTACTCATCAATTGCTGCCAGTGTGCCCATAAAATGCTGCCAGTGTGCCCATCAATTGCCGTTACTTTGCCCCATCAAATGCTGCCATTGTGCCCATCAATTGCCGCTACTGTGCCCCATCGAATGCTGCCAGTGTGCATTACCTGTCTCGCAGCGGGTCAGCGGCGGTGTCCTGGACACTCCTCGATGTCTTCTTCCATCCTCTCTATCAGGCGTCCAATCACAGCGCCTGACGTTTCAGCCAATCAGGTGACAGGTAACAGACCCGAGCACCTGTTTGGCTGAGAGGCGGATCAGTGTTAGCAAAGCGAATTCCTTCGCATTGCTAACACACAGCTGAGTGAACAGCAAACTCACAGCATTGCGCCCGCTGTTCACCTTTTTGGGCGCCTATTAGAGCCTACGGCACTAATCAGGTGCTTCAAAAAAACACCCCGCCGCTTAAATTCAGATGCCCGGCGCCTGCAAAGGGGCCGGACACCTGAATAGGGGGTGTCAGCGGCGACCATAGATAGATAGATTCATTCAATGCATGAATCTATCTATAGTGGTAGGGCGGTGCCAGCGCCCTTTATGGACGCACCGCCACTGTTATTTTTGTGTCATTTGCAAAAACTGAGAGTGAGCTATTTATCCCGTTCTCTATATCATTTCTAAATAAATTGAATAGATTTGGTCCCAACACAGAACCTTGGGGTACTCCACTCACCACTCCAGTCTGAGTACATGCTATTTATCACCACCCTTTGGATACGTCCCTGTAACCATTTTTTTACCCAAGCACAAAGCCTATAGTCCATGCCTGCAGATCTCATCTTGTATATTAAGCATTTATAGGGGACTGTATCAAACGCTTTTGCAAAATCCAGATACACTAAGTCCATAGGCCTCCCCCTATCAAGATGGCAGCTCACTTTCTCGTAGAATGTTAGCAGATGGGTCTGGCAGGAATGACCTTTCGTAAACCCGTGCTGATTACTGCTAATGATATTCTTTTCCTCTGTAAATCTTTGGATATAGTCCTTAATCATCCCTTCCAATAATTTACTCACTATTAGAGATGAGCCGAACACCCCCCGGTTCAGTTCGCATCCAGAACATGCGAACGGACCAAAAGTTCGCGCAAACATTCGAACACCATTAAAGTCTTTGGGACTCGACCGTGAGAAATCAAAAGTGCACATTTTAAAGGCTAATATGCAAGTTATTGTCCTTAAAAGGGTTTGGGGACCCGGGTCCTGCCCCAGGGGACATGTATCAATGCAAAAGAAAGTTTTAAAAATGGCCGTTTTTTCAGGAGCAATGATTTTAAGGATGTTTAAAGTGAAAAAATAAAAGTGAAATATTCCTTTAAATATCGTACCTGGGGGGTGTCTATAGTATGCCTGTAAAGAGGCGCGTGTTTCCCGTGTTTAGAACAGTCCCTGCACAAAATGACATTTCTAAAAGAATGAAAGTCATGTAAAACTGCTTGTGGCTGTAATGTAATGTCGGGTCCCAGCAATATGGATGAAAATTATTGAGAAAAACGGCATGGGTAACCCCCCAGCCCATTACCAGGCCATTTGGGTATTGAATGGATATTAAGGGGAACCCCGCACCCAAATTAAAAAAAGAAAAGGCGTGGGGCCCCCAGGCACTATATACTCTGAACAGCAGTATACAGGTGGTCCAAACAAGACAGGGACTGTAGGTTTGTTCTTAAGTTAAATCTGTTTGTAATTTGGAACAGGTACATTTTTTAAGTGTAGCTCCAGCCAAAAAATATATTTTTAAGCTTTTTTTGATAACATTGGGAAGGGTTAACATCACCCCTGTAACATTTGTTTTGCTGTCTGTGCCCCCGTTCAGAAGATTTCACCTCACTTTCTGTCCCAATGACAATTGGATTTTGAAAATTTGGGGTTTTTAGGAAAACAAGGATTGGTGATAATAAAACATCAGTGGAGACATCTTTTTCCCATAGTAACTCCTACAGGAGAGAATTTCCCTTCCTAGGGGTAGATTTCCTCTCACTTCCTGTTGTCTCCCTCCGTTTGTAAGTAGGAGTCGTTTGTAAGTCGGATGTTTGAAAGTAGGGAACCGCCTGTATATACTATAAGGCCTGCCCTATATACTCTGCAGAAATTTGGGCCTTAGGTGTTGGTGGTACCAGAACACTGTAAGCCCTTACAGTTACTCTTGGTGGGCGCTGGAACGGGCCCTGCTGTGAAATATTATATCAAGAATTGTAATTACATGAGCCTGTTTAACAGGGTCAGAAAAAATGGGCCTTTGGTGGTGTGGTGGTGTTGCCACAACACTGTAAGCCCTCACAGTTACTCTTGGTGGGCGCAGGAATGAGCCCTGCTGTGAAATATTAGATCAAAAATTGTAATTACGTGCCCCTGTTAAACAAAGGCAGAAAAATTGGGCTTTAGGCACTGGTGGTGGTGCCCAGAACCAAAAATGTTCTTAGAAGCTATCAACATGAACATTGAGGAGGAATAGGATAGTCACTCAGCATAACAGGATAGTCACTCAGCATCAACATAGGCAGTCTTCAAGGGATCTCACATGCATAAAAAAAATTAATTGGTTACGTCAGCATCAGGTGCTTGGTAGCTGGTGATCCAAGACTGATTCACTTTTATACAAACAAAATGGGTAAATTCGGCGCACTCTGTTTGTGGGTACAGTGTTACAGAAGTGGCAGTAAATCAATGCTGTTCAGAAAAGGGGCACAGTACATGACCATTAGTCCATAAAAATACTAAAACTAATGCTGATGTCAGAGAAGGCTGACAGATAGAAGGTAATCTGAAACATAGACAAGGACATACAGCAGCGCCTTCTAAGAGTAGCAGTAAGAACTGTTTTAATAAAAAATAAATGAATAAAGAAACACTCACAAACAAGTGATAGAAAAGGGCATGTCACATAATATCATCATCATCCGCACTGTCCCGGGGGGGCTGGCTGGTGTCCGATGTCAGTGGCTGGGGTGTCTGTAAGTCCTCTCTTAGGCCGATCGCGGTGGTGGACCCCAACCTTCACGGTGGTCGGGGACGAAATTCAGCAAACACAGGAACACAGCTACAGCGATGTCATCACTTCCGGGTACAGGGTCAGCGGGGCGGTGCACGAGTTCGAAGCATGCGTGCTTCTTCCTCAGACTCTGAGCCTGAGGAAGAAGCACGCATGCTTTGAACGCGTGCATCGCCCTGCTGACCCTGTACCCAGAAGTGATGACGTCGCTGTAGCTGTGTTCCTGTGTTTGCTGAATTTCGTCCCCGACCACCGTGAACGTTGGGTTCGACCACCGCGACCGGCCTAAGGGAGGACTCACAGACACCCCAGCCACTGACATCGGGCACCAGTCTCCACAACCATGCTGACACAATCCTCTTTCCTGTGTGATAGATGGGCCTGCAGGAATACTGTCTGGATTAAGGGGGCCTTGAGAGGTAAGGAAGTCCTCGTGTTCCTCCCTCTGTTCTGCCTCAAGTGCCCTCTCCATTATTCCACGCAGCGTGTGCTCCAACAGGAAGACAAGAGGGACAGTATCACTGATGCATGCACTGTCACTGCTCACCATCTTCGTGGCCTCAAATGGTGACAGGACAGTGTATGCCTCCTTTATCATTAGCCACTGGCATGGCAAAAAAAAGCCAAGCTCCCCTGACCCTGTCCTGGTGCCATACTTGCACAGGTACTCATTGATGGCCCTCTGCTATGTGTTCAGCCGCTGCAGCATTTCCAACGTTGAGTTCCACCTAGTGGGCATGTCACAGATGAGATGGTTCTTGGGCAGGTTGCATTCTTTTGAAGGTCAGCCAGCCGAGCACTGGTATTATCTGACCAGCAGAAATGCCCACAGACTTACTTGGCCTGCCTCAGGAGATCCTGTAAGCCCGGGTACCTGCACAAGAACCACTGCACCACCAAATTAAGGACATGAGCCAAACAGGGAACATGGGTCAAGTGTCCCTGTCGGAGGGCGGAAAGGAGGTTGGTGCCATTGTCGCAAACCACCATTCCTGGATGAAGCTGGCATGGCGTCAACCACCTCTGAACCTGCCCCTGCTGAGCTGTCACAATCTCTGCCCCAGTGTGGCTCCTGTCCCCTAAGCAGACCAACTCAAGCACCGCATGGCATCTTTTTGCCTGAGTGCTTGCGTAGCCCCTAGAATGCCTACGGAGCACCGCTGGTTCTGAGGACAAATCTGCAGAGGAAGAGGCCATAGAGGAAGAAGAAGGGGAGGGGGTGGAGGAGAGAGGTGTGTCAAAATCACCACTACCAGCATTTTGGAGGCGTGGTGGTGGAACAAGCTCCAACATTACTACACCCTGTCCTGCATCCTTCCCCAGCGGTAAAATTCACCTTACTGCTGACCGCCCTGTCCAACGAGGCCAAGACATTGCCTTCCACATGCCGGTAGAGAGCCGGAATGGCCTTCCGAGAAAAAATGGCTTCGGGAACCTGCCACTGAGGTGCCGCACATTCCACAAATTTTCGAAAGGGGGCAGAGTCTACCAGCTGAAAAGGCAGCAGTTGGAGTGCTAGCAATTTAGCCAAATTAGCATTCAGCCACTGAGCATGTGGATGGCTGGGACCGAATTTCTTTCGACAATTTAGCAACTGAGGTAGGGAAATTTGCATGCTACAATCGGATTTAGGTGTACTGCTAGCAGGTTGCCTGCAAGTGCTTGGAACACCTAATTCTACACCTTCATTCCTCTCAGTGCAGGTCTCTGAGAGGACTGAAGGTATAGAGGGGTTGGAGATCCCAGCTGATGAGGAGCAAGGAGAGGTCCGCCTTGTTCTTTAGTGTGGGTCTTTTAAGTACTGTTGCCAACGGACTGCATGGGAGCTCGACATATGTCTGGTCAAGCATGTGGTGCCCAAGTGGCTGCTGTTTTGGCCACACTTGATACGCTTCAGATATATGTTGCAAACAACAACAGTGCGATCTGCTGCACACGTCTCAAAAAAGGCCCACACCAAAGAACTTTTGAAAAAACGCGCGGAGTCAGCAGCGCCCTGCACATGCTCTGCGTTGTGATGCAGTCGGTTGGCTGTCCTTAAGCTGGTCCCTGGAGGGCATCCTGCCTCGTTGGAGATGTGCCTCCTCCTCCTCCTCTCTTCTATCAGGCACCCACGTAGAGTCAGTGACCTCATCATCCCCTCCCTCCTCGCCACTGGAGCAAACCTGGCAATATGCTGCAGCTGGGGGAACATGACTGCCAGTTTCTTGTCCTTCTTGTGCACCCCCTCTCTCTGGGCTCACATTAATGCCTTTATCCTCAACCTGGGTACCATCATCAGAGCCTTCAAAATGCTGCGCATCCTCCTGCAGCATGTACCTGACACTGTGGTCGAACAGTTCGGGGGACTCCTCAGGACATGATGGTAGGGCTAGGGAAGGAGTGACTGATGCCATTGAGCCGATAGAATAGGCCCTTTTGGCAAATGCATTGGCAGCCAAACTTGTCTTAGCCTGGGTGGGAGAGGATGAGGAGAATGAGGAGGATGAGGACAGCTTTGTGATCCACTCTACCAACTCTTCTGCATGTTGTGGCTCAACACAGCCAGCTGTAGAAAAAAAGGACAAGCATGCCCCACAGCCACGTGCTGAGGATGCACCGTGTCCACGACCACCACTGTTGGCTGTAGACACCGAGCCTGCTTGCCCTCTTTTAGTGGCCTGTGAGCATCTGCCTTTCCTTGGTGGCTTTCCAGACATGCTGTAAAATTGGATCAGCAAATCACCGCCTGACGTTTACTAGAAAAATTACACCAGGAATGGCCTGCAGTCAAGTATAGGCCTGGCTAGACTAGAATGCAATGGATATATATGTAGGAGACTGTGTGTGTATATATATATATATATATATCTTTATGCACTGCAGATCACTGAATCAGCTGCCTACCTGCCTGAAAGTGTTGTTGAAAACGTACACCAGGAATGGCCTGTAGTCGGGTATGGGCTTGGCTAGACTAGAATGCAGTGGATATATATGTAGGAGACTGTATATATATCTTTATGCACTGCAGATCACTGAATCACCTGCCTGCCTGCCTGAAAGTGTTGTTGAAAACGTACACCAAGAATGGCCTGTAGTCAGGTATAGGCTTGGCTAGACTAGAATGCAGTAGAAATATATATGTAGGAGACTGTGTATATATATCTTTATGCACTGCAGATCACTGAATTGCCTGCCTGACCTGCCTGCCTGAAAGTGTCTTTGAATACGTACACCAGGAATGGCCTGTAGTCAGGTACAGGCTTGGCTAGACTAGAATGCAGTGGATATATATGTAGGAGACAGTATATATATGTAATGCACTGCAGATCACTGAATAACCTGCCTGGCCTGCCTGCCTACCTGAAGGTGTATTTGAATACATACACCAGGAATGGCCTGCAGTCAGATCTAGCTACACTGGATACAGTGTGTATATGTGTGTGTGTATATGTATATATATATATATATATATATATATATATATATATATATATATATATATATATATATATATATATATATATATATATATATATTTATGGTTGGAGCCCTATGTCCGATATGGACATAGATAACATTTATAGTTAACATAAGACTTACCATCGAAAATAGACCTGGAAGTGTGGACTTACCATATGAAATGGACCTGAAAGTGTGCCTTGGTCTGATGGCCGGTATGCCAAAAAAAGGGGGCATACCCTAGTTTAAGAAATGATTATTCTGTAAAGAGAAATGAATAGTTGAGAAATGCTCTGAAATGGGGATGGGAGGGTGGGTATCGCGCACAGGAAACCGACAAACACCACAGGTGAGCGGGCGGCTTAAATACCCCCCGGGCTCCTCCCATAAATTCAGGCCACCATACTGGCCTTCCTGCTTATGGTTGGAGCCCTATGTCCGATATGGACATAGATAACATTTATAGTTAACATAAGACTTACCATCGAAAATAGACCTGGAAGTGTGGACTTACCATATGAAATGGACCTGAAAGTGTGCCTTGGTCTGATGGCCGGTATGCCAAAAAAAGGGGGCATACCCTAGTTTAAGAAATGATTATTCTGTAAAGAGAAATGAATAGTTGAGAAATGCTCTGAAATGGGGATGGGAGGGTGGGTATCGCGCACAGGAAACCGACAAGCACCACAGGTGAGCGGGCAGTTTAAATACCCCCCGGGCTCCTCCCATAAATTCAGGCCACCATACTGGCCTTCCTACTTATGGTTGGAGCCCTATGTCCGATATGGACATAGATAACATTTATAGTTAACATAAGACTTACCATCGGAAATAGACCTGGAAGTGTGGACTTACCATATGAAATGGACCTGAAAGTGTGCCTTGGTCTGATGGCCGGTATGCCAAAATAAGGGGGCAAAAACATTCAGGTAGGGGTATAATATTTTATTGGTTTTCAGTTATTCATTGAGCCAATTTTGAAAATGCCTGTGCCATCTCTACTTGAGGATTAGGGATATACCGGGTGAAGCAGGATGACTTCCACCTGCCTAGTCTTTTAATGACCTGGTCTGGGACCCCGTGGCGGGATGCTGCGGAGGCTGCTCCAATACGAAAGGAGTGTCCGGAGTACTGACTAGGGTTAAGGTGAAGATTGCGGGGAAGTATCCTTATGTGTTTCACAAACTGACAGGCGCATAAGGGTTTAACTGGGAATGGTAGAAGAGGACTGGTGTCCGGCTGTTCAGGCAGGAGTGACAGAAGACGGTTGAGTACGGTGACTGGACACCAGCTGTTATTGGTTTTGTAAAGGTGAATGTCCACTCCAGAGCCTGTTTGCTGGGTTTTGGAAATCTCGAGGTGAAGGACGAAATGGTCTTGTTAGCGGTCCAAGTGCCGTCTGCGTAGTACTTGGCCTGCGGGGTTGTTACAGGTGAACTCGCCAGGTCGCAAGAACCCGTAGTAGGCCAAATATATGGCTTCTTGTAGGACCGTACTGGGGAGAAGACCAAATGGAGATGTAGTCAGGATGGTTGACATATCCCTGAAGATGAGCACCGTAATGGTTAAGCGCTTGGTGCTGATCACTGATTGGTGTTTCTGAATGCCACGTAGGATGGCTTGGATAGCTTGTGACGAGAACAGTGAAGACTTTGCGGGGTCTTGAAGAGTCAAGAAATGTTGTATGCCGGCTAGGTATAGCCGAATGGTATTATAAGATAAGGCCAGCTGAGTGTGGCAGTATGAAATGAAGGCCAGTACTTGCTTGACATCTGTTGTTCCTTTGCAGCAGGGTGCCAGGAATTTATTGAACGCCTTCCAAGCTGTCTGGTAGGCTTTGAGTGTGTTATGGGAGAGTGAGTGATTGATGAGCTGCGTTGCTCCTTGTAAATGTTCTACTAGTCCAGGGTCAGTTGTGACCAAAGAGGGCTAGGGGCCGACACTGGATCAGCTCCGGGAACCTGTTTGAAAAAGGAGGTGTAATTAAAACATGACAGTGCGTCAGCAGCTAGATTGTATTTGCCTGGAATAAATGGACAGTGGATGTTAAACTGATGTTGTAAAGACAGTTGTACCAATCTGCGCAGGAAGGACATGACTGATAGGACCTTGGACCTGCCTTTGTTGACGATGTCTGCCGTGGCCTGATTGTCGGTGGTGAAGACCACGGTTTGCCCTGTCCAATGATGACCCCAGAGCTGTGCGGCTGCTACTATGGGATAGAGCTCGAAGAGGGAGGATGTTCGGGTAAAGCCGGGTATCAACAGTATCTGTTGAGGCCAGGGTCCTGAAAACCATTGGTGGCCAAAAATTGCAGCGAAGCCTGTAGAAGCTGCGGCATCTGTCACCACCTGGGGTGAAAGGGCTGAAACTATAGGTATGAATAGGGATATGCCATTCCAGGCGAACAAGAATTCCTCCCACATAGATAGGTCCGCTATTGCTGTGGAATCTAGATTTAGAATCTGATCGGGGTCTTGTGTTTGTGACAGAAATCTTAGCAGACGTGACACGAAGGTGCGACCTTGTGGAATAATTTGCATGGCGAAATTAAGCATTCCCAGGAGAGATTGCAACTGCTTTTTGGTACACCCCCTAGTGTGGGTGAATTTATGAAGGACCGCCCTAACGCGGGTTAGTTTGTCGAGGGGGAGACTGGCCTGCATGGTGCAGGTGTCTAAATTGACCCCGAGAAAAGTGATGTTGTGTGCTGGGCCTTCGACTTTGTGCTCAGCGATGGGAACATTGAGATTTCCGAATACCACTCTGAGTTTGTTGAGCACTCCTGGGGGCCTGCTGGGTGGTTCTATTAGTAAGAAGTCGTCCAGGTAGTGGATGTCTTCTTGGCACTGAGCTTTGTGCGAGAGTATCCAAGCGAGGGACTGAGCGAATGTGTCGAAGAGCCAAGGGCTACTCTTGGAACCGAACGTCAGTTTTGTGGCAAAATAGTATGCCTCCTTCCACTTGATGCCATGCCAGCACCAAAGGGATGGGCGGATAGGCAAGAGCTTGAAGGCATCCGAGATATCGGCTTTGGAGAGCCAGGCGCCTGTACTTGCTTTGATGATTGCTTGGATTGCCATGTCCACGGAGGAATATTTTAGGGAGAATTCTTCGGAGGGGATCAGGCAATTGAGACTGGGAATGTGGGAAGAATGAGGCACAGACAGGTCGTACACCAAACGTAATTTATTTGAGAACTTTCCTTTGACAAGCCCAATAGGGCTGAATCTCCAGGTACTGAAAGGGGGCTGAGTAAAGGGGCCTATAACGAACTCTCGGTCTACTTCTGTCTGTAAGAGCTGATCTATGGCCTGTTCGTCAGTGGCCGCTGAACGAAGATTCCTACATTCGTAGGTGCTGTGGGGTAGTGAAATGAGGCCGGTGTAAAACCCTATTGTGAATCCCTGGATAAGGTAGGTGGCCAGGGAGGGGGGGGGGTGTGAGGTGAGATAGAGTCCTAGCCACAAAACATTGATTTGGCTTAGTCATGCCCTCTTCTGTTGTTTGACTTCGCACAAGTTCCTTGGATGCGCTCTTTGGCATAAGGTGCAGATGTGGAGTAGGCGGCACTGACTGAAATTGCAGGACCCATAATTGTAGTTGTTGCCGATGGCTGCCCCTCCCACGATTCGGACTGGGCGTCCGAATTTGTCCACCTCAGGCATTTGTACAGGGGCCGACTGACCCCGAAGTGCACCGGAGGTAGGGGGAAATTCAAAGGGACGTCTAATTGTCGCATTGGCGCACCAGGTGGCAGTGTGAGTGGAGGACTGGCAAATCGCACACAGGGGTGAGCGCAAGTCGGCAAAATGGCGACAGAACAGCTCTGTGTCCATGAGGCTCCAATTTGTTGTCGTTCGAAACTGTGTGAGTCTGGCTGCAGCTTTTGCGGAAAAGGAACGGTGGTAGTCATAAAAGGAAAATCCTCCATACTTGTAGCCCAAGTCTACTACAGTATGGAGGTATAAGTCCAGCTCTTCCCTTCTGCTGGGAACGGCTGAACATAGGACATCCCTCAGCATGTCAAAGGCCAATGTGAACTCTGGGACAGATAATTTCCGATTCAGTCTGAGGTCTTTGGCTTTAAGGACCACCGAGACGTCACCCCAGGTATAGGCCTTATTTTCTGCCAGATCGTGGACAGAAATCAGGAGAGAGGCCAGGTTGACGTCCCTGCCGTCCAGAATGTCCTTCCTGATGCTGGTTGGAACCAAATGGGAGGGGTAGACAATGGGGCTCCACCCTGTGGTACCTGCAGGAAGGGGTGTCAAGACTTGGGTTGCGGTTGGGTCAGGAATAGCCACGGCAGGCCGAGCCTCCAGGAGTGCCACCCTGGTTTGTACATCCGTGACCGAGGATGACAGGGCCGACACCATAGTGTGAAGTTGTGAGATGGCAGAGGATATCGACTGGAGAGATGCCTGCTGGGTACTGGGTCCTGCTGCAGCTGGTGGGGGGGAAGAGGAGTTTGAAGAGCTCGCCTTTCCTAGCTGTAGCGGAGAAGGGCACACCTGTGCATCTTAGCTCTGCCGTCAACTTGGGGATAGTCCATCCCCTGAGGGACTGCTCTCTGCCGCTCTCTGAGACCGGAGAAGGTGACAGAGGGGCGGTGAGGTCTTCGCTGCCGGCCTGGGACATGGTTGATCTGGTTAAGATATCCTGTCCTTGAGATCGTGTTTTGGTTGACTGTAACCTATTGGGGGTGACATGGATTTCAAGTTTGCTTCGTTTCCCTGAGCCATACTTACCCAACTTGTGCTTCTCCCTTTTTATTTTTTATTTTTAATTTTTTTTAACCTGGGATGATATCGTCCAACCTGGTGCAGGGTGGACCTACTGAACTTTGACTGACCTGGAGGAAAATGAAAGGTGATAACTCGTGAAGGGTTTGCTAACTAGCTTGAAGCAGTAACTAGTACGGTGATTTGCGGTATAGTGACAATGAAATGATTTTAAATGTTTGCCTTGATCATGAAATGAGTGAAATCTCTTGCCATGACAGAGCTCCGGCTCAGTCGTGCCCCGACTGCGACTGACCACGAACTGGACTCTGGAGCATGTACTGAAATGAGGCAACAGAAAACATTGGTGCACACCGGGACGAATGGGTGCATCTTTGGATGCATTTGGATTCGAATCGGAGCACAGTATGAAACAACGAAATGACAGAAATGTTTTTTACCTTGGCCGGGGCTTGAATTGGTTGTGCCGCCTCTGCGACTGGCAACGAACCGAGTTCTGGTACAGGTATGGATAAAGCCGAAACAACTGGGGCTTTCCGTAACAAATCGGTGCATCTCGGATGCGACTGGTTTCGAAACGGTGATATGATATGTGGGAGTGAAATGACTGGTAATTAATTCCCATGACAGAGATGCGGATCAGTCGCCCGATATCTGCGACTAACTACGATCCGGACTCTGGAGCATGTATTGAAATGAGGCCGAGCCCTGGGGCACGCCGTAATGAATCGGTGCATCGTAGACGTAGATGCGACTGGATTCGAACCGGAGCGCGGTGAATGCACATGTAATGGTTTGTTTGCCATGACAGAGGCGCGAATCGATCATGGCGCTATTGTGGCTGACTACGAATCGGACTCTGGAGCATGTACCGAAATGTGGCAAATACCTGGGGCGCGCCGAGACGAATCGGTGCATTTAATGCGACTGAATTCGTATCGGAGCGTGGTTACGTGACAGTGAAATGATGGCCATGACAGAGTTAAGAATCGGTGAGTCGTGACGAGCGACTGTCAACGAATGTGACTCTGGAGCATGTACTGAAAAGAGGTCGTAAACAACTGGGGCACACCGGAGCGAATCGGTGCATCTTTAGATGCGACTGGATTCGGATCGGAGCACGGTACGTGACTGAAATGAATGAAATGTTTAGAAATGGTTTGAAATGTTAGAAATGTTTAGAAATGTTTACAAAATGAGAAATGACTTAGTATCGAACTGACATGAGTTGATAAGGAATAGCGAATTGTGAATCACAACGGTTGTCTACTGACGCATGGTAACCATTTGTTAGTCATGCCTGAATGAAGCGACGTCTACGTCGCTGTGGTTTACTAATAACGAGAAACGGTAACATGACGATGGTGCGAGTGGTATGCATTGCGGTACGTAGTGAAATTTGCGAGTGATTCGTAAGTTTGATATCTCGGTTTAGTGACATGATATCTAACAATGCGTGAAAACAAAAGTCAATCGGAACCCTACCTGCGACAGCCGAGCCAGACGCGTGGTACGAAATGCTGATCGGTAACACGGACTTCGAAACTCTCGAGCACGTAAATTTTTGTGAATGCGGGAACTTGCGAGACAAGAACTTGCGGACGCTGGTATTCGAATAGTCGGCCTAGTGACGTATATCGCGCACAGGAAACCGACAAGCACCACAGGTGAGAGGGCTGCTTAAATACCCCCCGGGCTCCCATAAATTCAGGCCACCATACTGGCCTTCCTACATATATATACTAAATACACTGCAGCTAACTGAATCAACTGCCTGCCTGAAGTATATTAGAAATAGTACACCAGGAACAGATTGCCTGCTCAATCTAACGCCAGCAACACACTACACAGGGTCGACGTGCAGGCGGCCTTATATAGTGTGGGGTGTGGACTTAAACCCCTGAGCCATAAATGGCCAAAGGCACCCTGCCTTTGGCTAATTATGGCTCTCTTTGCTGATGGTGCTGTGATGGGCCAAAGCATGCGGGTCGTAGTGCATGCTTGGCCAATCATCAGCCAGCAATGCACTGCGATGACACAGTGCATTATGGGGCGTGACACGCCCCTTGAATTTGGTGTGAATGCCCCATAATGTTCGATCTTCGTCGAACGATCGAACATCCGATGTTCGAGTCAAACTCATGTTCGACTCATCCCTACCCACTATTGATGTTAAGCTGGCTGGCCTATAATTCCCAGGAATATGTCTCTGCCCTTTCTTGAATATTGGTACCACATTGGCTTTTCTTCAATCAGTTGGCACCAATCCTGTCATTATGCTGTCCACAAAAGATTAGGAACAATGACCTGGCTTTAACCTGATTGAGTTCTCTGAGGACACTCGGGTGTAAGCCATCTGGTCCAGGTGATTTATTTGTGTTACGTTTATTAGGTTTTCTATGGGGTTGAAATCTGGAGACTGGCTAGGCCACTCTAGGACCTTGAAATGCTTCTTACAAAGCCACTCCTTCGTTGCCTGGGCGGTGTGTTTGGGATTATTGTCATGCTGAAAGACCCATCCACGTTTCATCTTCAATGCCCTTGCTGATGGGAGGAAGTTTGCATTCAAAATCTCACGATACATGGCCCCATTCATTCTTTTCATGTACACGGATCAGTCGTCCTGTTCCCTTTGCAGAGAAACAGCCCCAAAGCATGATGTTGCCACCCCCATGCTTCACCGTAGGTATGGTGTTCTTTGGTTGCAACTCGGCATTTTCTCTCCTCCAAACACGAAGAGTTGTGTTTCTACCAAATGGTTCTACTTTGGTTTCATCTGACCATATGACATTCTCCCAATCCTCTTCTGGATCATCCAAATGCTCTCTAGCAAACCTCAGACGGGCCCGGGCATGAACTGACTGGCATGAAGCAGGGGGACACGTCGGTCACTGCAGGATCTGAGTCCCTGGCGGTGTAGTGTGTTACTGATGGTAGCCTTTGTTACGTTGGTCCCAGCTCCCTGCAGGTCATTCACTAGGTCCCCCCGTGTGGTTCTGGGATTTTTGCTCAGTGTTCTTGTGATCATTTTGACCCCACGGGGTGAGATCTTGCGTGGAGCCCCAGATCGAGGGAGATTATCAATAGTCTTGTATGTCTTCCATTTTCTAATTATTGCTCCCACAGTTGATTTCTTCACACCAAGCTGCTTGCCTAATGCAGATTCAGTCTCCAGCCTGGTGCAGGTCTCAGTGGCGTTGTTAGGTGGGTGCGGGGGGTGCGGGCCGCACCGGGTGACACCCGCCAGAGGGGTGACACCCGTAGGTAGCGGCACACACCGCTACACTGCCTGCTGCGGCTTGTGCTGTGTCCCTCAGCACAGCGGACTGAAGCCGCCTCCCCCTCCTCTCTGTTTACTTCACACAGGAGGAGGAGGAGCCCAAGGGACACACACGGCTGTGTGCATCTGTCCGCGCTGTTCTGAGGTCTGTAAACTTTATGCATTACATACAGTATGTGGGTGGACATCATGTGCAGGGGGATTCTATACTAATGGGGGGCGCTGCACTGGGGGATTCTATACTAATGGGGGGCGCTGCACTGGGGGATTCTATACTAATGGGGGCTCTGCACTGGGGGATTCTATACTAATGGGGGGCTCTGCACTGAGGGGGATTCTATACAAATGGGGGGGCTCTGCACTGAGGGGGATTCTATACTAATGGGGGCTCTGCACTGAGGGGGATTCTATACTAATGGGGGCTCTGCACTGAGGGGGATTCTATACTAATGGGGGGCTCTGCACTGAGGGGGATTCTATACTAATGGGGGGCGCTGCACTGAGGGGGATTCTATACTAATGGGGGGCTCTGCACTGAGGGGGATTCTATACTAATAGGGGGCGCTGCACTGAGGGGGATTCTATACTAATGGGGGGATCTGCACTGAGGGGGATTCTATACTAATGGGGGGCGCTGCACTGAGGGGGATTCTATACTAATGGGGGGCGCTGCACTGTGGGGGATTCTATACTAATGGGGGGCTCTGCACTGAGGGGGATTCTATACCAATGGGGGGCGCTGCACTGAGGGGGATTCTATACTAATGGGGGGCGCTGCACTGAGGGGGATTCTATACTAATGGGGGGCACTGCACTGGGGGGGATTCTATACTAATGGGGGGCGCTGCACTGAGGGGGATTCTATACTAATGGGGGCTCTGCACTGGGGGATTCTATACTAATGGGGGCTCTGCACTGGGGGGATTCTATACTAATGGGGGTTCTGCACTGAGGGGGATTCTATACAAATGGGGGGCTCTGCACTGAGGGGGATTCTATACTAATGGGGGCTCTGCACTGAGGGGGGTTCTATACTAATGGGGGGCTCTGCACTGAGGGGGATTCTATACTAATGGGGGGCGCTGCACTGATGGGGGTTCTATACTAATGGGGGGCTCTGCACTGAGGGGGATTCTATACTAATGGGGGGCTCTGCACTGAGGGGGATTCTATACTAATGGGGGGCTCTGCACTGAGGGGGATGTCTATACTAATGGGGGCTCTGCACTGAGGGGGATTCTATACAAATGGGGGGCTCTGCACTGAGGGGGAATCTATACTAATGGGGGGTCTGCACTGAGGGGGGATTCTATACTAATGGGGGGCTCTGCACTGAGGGGGGGATTTTATACTGATGGGGGAGTCTGCACTGACGGGGGATTCTATACTGATGGGGGTCAGCACTGGGGGGGGGGTGTATGTACTGATGGGGCGGTCTGCACTGAGGTGGGAGGTTGATACTGATGGAGGGGGGTCTGCAGACTCTGTACTGAGGGAGGGTTTCTGTACTGATGGGAGGTCTGTACTGAGGGAGGGGTCAGTACTTAGTGGGGGGTCTATACTGAGGAAAGGGGGTCTGCACTGAGCGGGGGTCTGTACTGATGGAGGGGGTCTGTACTGAGGGAGGGGAGTCTGTACTTAGTGGGGGGGTCTATATTGATGGAAGGGGGTCTGTACTGAGGGAGGGGGGCTATATTGATGTAGTGGGGTCTGTAGTTAGTGGAGGGGGGTCTGTACTGAGGTAGTTGGTGGAGGGGGGTGACACCAATTTTTTTGGCACCGGGTGACACCAACCCTAGTGACGCCACTGGCAGGTCTACAATTTTGTTTCTGGTGTCCTTCGACAGCTCTTTGGTCTTCACCATAGTGGAGTTTGGAGTGTGACTGTTTGAGGTTGTGGACAGGTGTCTTTTATACTGATAACAAGTTCAAACAGGTGCCATTAATACAGGTAATGAGTGGAGGACAGATGAGTCTCTTAAAGAAGAAGATATAGGTCTGTGAGAGCCAGAAATCTTGCTTGTTTGTAGGTGACCAAATACCTATTTTCCACCATAATTTGCAAACAAATTCTTTCAAAAATCAGACAATGTTATTGTCTGGATTTGTTTCCACATTTTGTCTCTCATAATTGAGGTATACCTATGATGACAATTACAGGCCTCTCTCATCTTTTTAAGTGGGAGAACTTGCACAATTGGTGGCTGACTAAATACTTTTTTGCCCCACTGTATGGCAACCCATCACATTTGGCTACCCGCTGGAGTGCGCATGTGCGATGCCAGCGTATGCGTTCCAACACTTTTAAAACTTTACGTTTTAAAAGTGTTAAAAGTCACAAAAACACTTTTAACACTTTTTATTTTAATTTTTTTTATAAGTGTTGGAAAGCCTATAGCGGCATTGCGCATGCGCACTCCAGCAGGTAGCCAAATGTGATGGGTCGCCATATGTGACGAAACAGGAGAAATGCTTGTTTACATCAGCATTTCCCCCATTCTTCCTCTCCGTGAGACAATCGCGGGTATCCCCACGGACATCGAATCTGCGGGACCCGCGGTCAGATTCGTCAGCTCGTGGCGTGCACGCGCCTGCTATCCAGACCTCGCGAGATCACGTACAGTAACGTAATTTTGCGCAGCGGAGCCAACGTGCCGCAGTAAAAAAAAAATTGGCCCAGAAAGTACAGTTATACCACGTACACACGGTCGGACATTGATCTGACAATCCGACAACAAAATCCTAGGTTTTTTTCCGACGGATGTTGGTTTAAACTTGTCTTGCATACACACGGTCACACAAAGTTGTCGGAAAATCCGATCATTCTGAACGCGGTGACGTAAAACACGTACGTCGGGACTACGAACGGGGCAGTAGCCAATAGCTTTCATCTCTTTATTTATTCTGAGCATGCGTGGCACTTTGTGCTTCGGATTTGTGTACACACGATCGGAAATTCCGACAACGGATTTTGTTGTCGGAAAATTTTATAGCCTGCTCTCAAACTTTGTGTGTCGGAAAATCCGATGGAAAATGTGTGATGGAGCCTACACACGGTCAGAATTTCCGACAACAAGGTCCTATCACACATTTTCCGTCGGAAAATCCGACCATGTGTACGGGGCATTAGTGGGGAGTTATATTCCCATTCCCATATTCCCATTTTTCTTGTCTGTAAATTACATCCCATATTTTGAAAGCGTTTCTAGTCAAATTGTGTGAGTCCCTATCCAGTGTTCCGTGTTTTTTTGGTATCCATATATTTTTATCTAATTGTGTTTTACTCAAGGGGTTTTCCATGCTAACCCATCTTTTTTGCGTTTTTTGTGTTTATCCATGTTAATATCACTGCATTGTAATACCTTTTTATGTCTGGTGCTGCCAATCCCCTGTGCATTTCATCTCTACTTAATACTGCGTACTGTATTCTTGGCTTCTTATCTTCCCATATGTATTTTACGATCATTTTATGCAGAATTCTCAGAAAGTTCTGTGAAAGTGCTATTGGTAACATTTGGAATTGATATACAATTTTCAGGAGTATGGCCATTTTTTATCATGTTTACCTTCCCATCCATGATAGCGGACGTATTGATATTTTCTTTATCTCTGATTTAATCTAATTAAGCAGTGGAATATAGTTTGCTTGGTATATTTTATCCAGAGAGGCTGTTAGTTTTATTCCAAGATATTTTAGTTATTTCTCCACCTATGTAAATGGAAATTAATTTTGTAATGCTATTGCTTCCTTCCTAGTTAGACGCAAGTTCAAAATTTCCTTTTTTATTTGGTTTATCTAAAAAATTGATAATTCCCCATATTTCCCCAGTTCTTTTATTAAATTTGGAAGTGATAGTCTAGGCTTGGATATATAAAATAAAACATCGTCGGCATATGCCGCAACCTCATGTTCTATTTACCCTATCTTCGCCCCTTCACATCTACCATATTCCGAATAGTTGCCATAAACAGTTCCAGCGTCAATACATATAGGAAAGGCGACAGTGGGCATCCTTGTCTTGTCCCATTGAACATCTCAAATGGTAAGGATATGTCTCTGCTGTCGGGTGGTTATATAGATTTTTGATCCATTGAATAATTTTGGGCCCTAATCCCAGATTTTCTATTGTTTCCACCATGAACCCCCAGCCTACCCAGTCAGATGCTTTTTCTGCTTCGATAGACAGAAGTAGAACTGGGGATTCCCCATTGCTCTTTTTTCTTAACAATAGTAATGTTCTTATGCCGTTGTCTTTACTTTCCCTGCCTGGTACAAACCCCGTTTGATCTTCATGGATCCACTCCGGCACCATCTTTTTTAGCCTTGTTGCTATTACTCTGGCGAATCATTTTGTATCGGCATTTAACAGTGTTAACTCTTGGTCTATAACTGGAACATAATGTGGCATCTTTTTTTTTAATAATTTAATCTTTTATTATGAATTTTATAAGTATACACAACACAAGTAGAAAAATTACAACTTGACATTCATTTATATCACTTATGTCAAAAACCCATCTCCCCCCCCCCCCTTCCCTAATTGATCTGTTATCCTCTACATCGTTCTACCTTGACATAACTCAGTCATAGCCTGCGAGTATTTTTCTGACATTTTGAATATTTTCCATTTCGCCCAGATTGCTCTCTAATTCTCAATCTGTTCCTACTCGGCGCTACACAGGTACTCCATATTGCTAATATAGTCCACTCTCTGTAGCCACTCTTTAAAACTTGGTTTCTTAGTACATAGCCATTTTTTAGGGATAAGACCTTTTGCCACGTTGAGCAGAAACGGAACCAGAGTTTTTTTGTATTGTTTCCATGTTTTAGTTGTTCCATGCAACAAACAATTCCAGGGGTGTTGAGGGACCCTCTCTCCTGTTATCATCTCCGTATATTCCGATATACCCCGCCATTTTTCTTATATCGCTGGGCATTCCCACCATGTATGCAGTGTTGTTCCTAGTTATTTACAATTCCTCCAGCAATGTGGGGGCTTGTCTGGTTGGATTTTATTAATTCTTTCTGGTGTCAAATGCCATCGTTCCATGGACTTATAATTTACCTCAATCGAGGTTATATCAGATGCATAGTTGTGTACTGCACCTACCATTTGTATTTCGTCTAGTTTTATACCCATGTCCTGTTGCCATCTTTCTATAAAGGGTAGATTCCCATGGCCATCTAGTTCTGTTTAAATATCATATATTTGAGATATCCCATGTCTCACAGGGTTTTTTACACTACAGAGTTTTTCTATTGGTGTTAGCTCTTTCTCCTCTCTAATTGGTTGGGGAATTGTGCTTATAAAATGTTTCAATTGTAGATACTCCCATTCTTTCAAATGTGACCACCCGTGCTCTATTGTTAAATCCTGCTTTGTCTTTATTTCTCCATGAAATGTGATATCCTTTAGTTGTGCATTTCCCATTTGTTCACCCCACCGTGTCCCATTCCCTGGGGTGAAAAAATGTGTGCCTGCTAGTGGAATTAAAGGGGAATTATATATCCATTTTTCTTTACGATAAAGTGCGTCCCATACTTTAAGTACTGTTTTGGTTATCTTGTGTGTCTTTTTACTCTGTGTTCTATATTTCGGTGGAATCCAAATCATTTTTTGAAGTTGTGTCCCATAAAGTGTATCTTCCATCTTTACCCATCTCTTTTTAGTGTTTATATTTGCCCATTCAACTAGTCTAGCTATTATAATTGCCTTATAGTACCTTCCCACATCTGGGAGTGCCATCCCTCCTTTTTTTTTTTTTTTCCTAGTTAACAAATTATTATTTACCCTAGGTTTTTTATTCTGCCATATGTATTTAAAAAATATTGTTTTTATTACTTTAAAAAAGTTTAATGGTATTCCTATCGGGAGCATCTGGAGTTTATATATTATTTTTGGTAAAATCACCATTTTTAGCAAGCACGTTTATTCTCCCTATCCATGAGATTGGTCTCCTTGTTATGTTTGTTATCTCTGTTTTGATTTCATTGAGTAATGGAAGAAAATTTGCTTGGTATAAGTTATCTAGAGTAGGTGTTATTTTAATACCTAAGTATGTTATTTCATCTTTTTTCCCAAGTAAAGGGGAATTCTTGTTGTAATAACTTTTCCTCTTTTTTATATATTCCTAGATTCAATATTACCTTTTTATGGGGTTTATCTTAAAATTCGAGAGTGTTCCGTATTCTTTCAGCTCTTTTATTAAGCAGGATAAGGACAGCCTTAGTTTGGTCACGTATAGGAGTATGTCGTCTGCATGCGCTGCGACTTTATGTTCTTCTGCCCCCATTTTTACTCCCCCTTATATCCACATTTTTTCGTAATTTTGTTAATAATGGTTCTAATGCGATTACGTATGGGAGTGGCGAGAGCAGGCACCCTTGCCTTGTCCCGTTGAACATCTCAAACGCAGACGACGTACTCCCATCGACCCCCACCCTGGCTGTGGGATGTTTATATAGATTACTAATCCATCTCAAAATTTTTGGTCCCAACCCTATACTCCGTAATGTTTCCTTCATAAAATCCCAGTCTACTCGATCAAATGCCTTTTCGGCATCGATCGATATTAAGATCATTGGGGGCATGCACTCCTTCTCTTTACTCATTAGTAACATGGTTCTTATACTATTGTCCCTACCCTCTCTTCCTGGTACGAAGCCGGCGTGATCAGCGTTTATCAGGTCTGGGATGAGATTTTTTAGTCTTGATGCCAATACTTTTGCATATAATTTTGTGTCAGCATTTGATAACGCTATGGGGCGATAATTGGAGCATACGGTTCTATCCTTCCCTGCTTTTGGTATAACGGTAATATTTGAGAGTAGGGATTCTTTTCTTATTTCCTCTTTCTCACCTATTCTATTAAAATAATTACATAATTCTGGGACTAACTGTTCTTTAAATCTTTTGTAGTATTTAATGGAAAATGCATCTGGGCCTGGGCTTTCCCCCCCTGGTGTTTCCTTTAAAACTTTAAAAATGTTGTCTTGAGTAATAGGTTTATCTAATAGTTCAGCACTTTCTGTTGTTATTTTTTGTAAATTAACTTCCGCTAGGTATTCCTTTCTTTTGGAGTTTCTAATCACTTCCTCTTTTCTTGTCTCGTTATTTCTAATTGCATATAGCGCGTTATAATACGATTTAAAGACATAGCTATCTCAGTTGTTTTATATTTCATTTCCCCTTTCTCATTTTTTATCTTCTCAATATAATTTAAAGTTTTTTTTTCCTTTGATATTTTTGCTAGGTGTTTCCCAGGCTTATTTCCCCACAAGTACCTTTCTTTCGCTACGTTCTTAAATACTTTTCTAGTTTCTTGCTTCATCATGTCACTTAGTTGGGCTCTTTTAAGGATAATCCTCTGCTGTGTATTTGTGTATTTGTGTCTAAATGTGTTTTATGATTTTGCTCTAATTCGTGTAGTTCCTTTATTACGTTTTTCATTTTTATTTCTCTTTCCTTTTTTTTTCCCGCCTTCAGTGGAGATAAGTTTCCCCCGGATATAGGCCTTATGGGCCTCCCAAATTGTTGCTTTTGACACGTCAGGAGTATCATTTAAACTAAAGTATTGTTCGATCTCAGTCTTTATTATTCTACCTACTTCTTCATCCTCTATGAGATCTTCGTTCAGTCTCTAAAGCCCTTTTCTCCGCTCCATATCTTTAAATCTTATTTTTACTGTTACAGGAGCATGGTCAGAGACAGAGATTATTTCAATCGCTGCCTCCGTAACATGCTCCAGTATTTCGTGATCTACTAAAATGTAATCCAATCTCGCATACGTGTCGTGCACCGCAGATTGAATGTTATAGTCCTTTTGCTCTGGGTGTGTTATTCTCCAAACATCAAGTAATTGTTGACTGTGCTTTTTTTTTTTTTTTTTTTTTATTATCAGTTTTAATTGTTTATTTTCTCAACACGGTGTACGAGACATATTATCGAGGTCAGGATCCACTGAGATGTTAAAATCTCCTGCTAGGATTAAGTGTCCTTGTTTAAAATCTGTTCAATATTTTGTCCTGTTTAAATCTTTCTTTGGGCGTTTATTAGGACAATATACATATTGCTAACATGTACCTTATTCTGTGAAGAGTCTCTTTCAGAAACAGAAAGCGACCGTCTGGGTCTACCCTCCTTTCCTCCAGGGTGAAACTAGAATTTTTTGCTATTCCAATAGCGCCTTCTTTTGCCCTTTTATTTGGGGAGTCAGCATAATACCAAGTTGGGATCGCCTGTGAATATAATTTAATGTTTGAGTCAAGCGATATATGCGTCTTCTGTAGGAAGATTATTTCCACAAAGTGCCTCTCCAACTCCTTAAGCACTGTATACCTTTTTTCCAGGGAGTTCACCCCTCTTACATTATATGTGATGAATTTAATGTCTGTCACAAGTCAACTTGCTTATAAATCCTTGCTTTCAGAGGTGTCTGAGGATAAACAGATCGTGTATCTCCCCCCCTCCCACAAAACCCTCCACCCACATCCCCTATTCCCCCAACCCCCCTCCCCCCGTCAGTTGGTATCTTGACCCCATGGTCTGGAGCAGTCCCTTGGGGATCTACTTGCCCCCTGCTCTCTTTGACCTGAGGTGGAGTTCTGTATGGCGTCGTCCGGACTCATCTCACCTAAAACCAATGAGATGGTACCAGAGCATGCCAAGGGACCGGGTCCCTAGCTCCCTGTTTTTATGTTTTAGTCTTTTCAATGCTTCCCCCCAGGCCCGCCCCACCCTCTCCACCCCCCACCCACCCCCTTAGTCTCTCGTGGGAAAAAAAAAGTTTCTATTTGAGATCGATGTTTACTATTACAGCTTTTTATTTTGTATCGTTAGTCCGGCCTTTTTTCTGAGCAATTTTTCGGTGTAGGGATCTCCAATTTCCTGCAAAATTCCATTGTATCTTCTATAAATCTCAATCTGGCTGTACATCCATTTTTCCTGCCAATTAGGCATGAAGGGGAGCCCCAATTTTATTGAACTTCGTTTTCACTTAATATTGCCAATAAAGGTTTTAAAGCTCTCCTTCTTTTCAAGGTTTCCTGTGATAAGTCCTGAAACAATTGGATGCGATTTCTTTCATGCTTTATGGGCGACTTCCCTCTCAGATTACGCCATAGGTCATTTTTATCTTCCCAGTTCTTCAATCGCACAATGATGTCCCTTGGGTTCTCCTGTGGGAGTTCTTTTGGCTTTCTTATCCTATGAGCTCTTTCAATTTTTATTGGGTTAGTTATTTCCTTATCCATCAAAGGATTACAAATCTTTTTTATGACTTCTGCTAGATCTTCTTGCTGGGAAGTCTCAGGTACTCCGCGTATCCTTTTATGTTTTTTCTTTTGTTCCTATTTTCTTGATCCTCTAATTTATATACTTGTTCTTGTTGTACTTTTTTCAAGGATTTAATTTCTGCTTCTAATTTCCCCATACTAATGCCCCGTACACATGGTCGGACATTGATCGGACATTCCGACAACAAAATCCTAGGATTTTTTCCAACGGATGTTGGCTCAAACTTGCCTTGCATACACACGGTCACACAAAGTTGTCTGAAAATCTGATTGCTCTGAACGCGGTGACGTAAAACACGTACGTTGGGACTATAAACGGGGCAGTAGCCAATAGCTTTCATCTCTTTATTTATTCTGAGCATGCGTGGCACTTTGTGCGTCGGATTTGCATACACACGATCGGAAATTCCGACAACGGATTTAGTTTTCGGAAAATTTTATAGCCTGCTCTAAAACTTTGTCGGAAAATCCGATGGAAAATGTCCGATGGAGCACACACACAGTCGGAATGTACTACAACAAGGTCCCATCGGACATTTTCCATCAGAAAATCCGACCGTGTGTACGGGGCATTATAGTGCTATTTTCAGGTTTTTTTTTTTCTACTTCTTCCACTCTTTCTAGAATATGGCCGAGGTTTCTGTGGATTCTTTGCATTTCAGTTTTCAAAGATTTTTCCAAGGCAGCCAACATAGATTCAACTTCATTTTTAGTCGGTAAGGCGGGATTATCTTGCCGCGGATGTTCTTCTCTTTAATCCAGATTCTAAATCTGGGTCTTGTTCAATTCTGGATTCTGAGAGTGTATCGTTCTCTTGTGTTATTTTGTTTTGCAGCTTTTTTCTTTCCTTCTCCTTCTTCTTCTCCTTGTTCTCTATCTGACTGCTTTTAGTATTTTGATGTTTTTCCGTCGATTGCTTGTCTGCGTCTCCTACTTGTGTGACATATCTATTCATTGGGCCTGGACTGATGGTCAAACTTAGGCGGGGTGATTTAGGGGTTGCTCCTCCTCTGGCCACTTTTCCCCTCATTGTTCCTGGGAAATTGCTGTTCTTGTCTACCCGCCTATTTTTTCCTTTTTTCCTTTTCTTTCCTTCCCTCCCTTCCCCCTCACCACTCCCTTCTTCTTAAAGTCAGTTGCTTGAGTATTCAGTTAGTAAGGAATAAACCTCAACTAGTTTAAATTGGCGGGCAGGTGGAGGGATGGTGGATTCCTCTTCACCTTTTACCTCCTTCTGACCCCACTCCCGTCTTCCTTCCCTCCCCTCTGCCTCCCCGCCTCTGCACTTAGCTTCGTTTAACAGTTCATCATAGACAAGTGTAATGCACTTTTAATCCATAAGAAAAAGTTATATATATTTCCAGGGGAACTGCAGTTTCATAAATTTTTCTTGTGATTTGAAAATATTTCTATTTTCTCCCAATTTAGTTGTTTTGTAGCTCAATCACTCTGTCCAGTAATTGCGTTTATCTCTGTGACTGTCTCCTGTTCTTTATTTTATAAGAAATTATGGTGCATTTGTTCTTATCTGATGCGGCCCCTTCTATAGTATAGTGGTGCGCACCTCTGCTTTTCTAGGCGTATGACTTTTCAGCTTGCTGCGTTTCAGTGCCTGCTAGATCCAGCTAAGCCAGGACAGAGACGGGGGGGGGGGGAGGAGGTACAGCTCGCTCACGGCCCCCGTTGGCTCCTCTGTTTATTCCAGGCAAGGCACCCTGAGATGAGCTCCAGTGTCCCTGATCTCCGCTCTCCGAGACCGCACTGTGTAAACCCCGGGAGAGGCCGGTCTACTTCCTCTCACCCGCTTTAATGCGCAGCGGAGAGAAGGGGAGAAAGACAGACAAGTATCCCAGGGGAGGGTGGCCGGCACTCTCCGTCCACCTGCTCCTCCTGTAGGCAGGTGCTCGTTCGGGACGCTGGTTCGGTAATGTGGTTAGCCCAGGGGAGTGAGGAGCAGGAAGCGTCCCAGGTTGAGGCGGCAATGAACTGCTACATTCCCATCCGCTGAAGCCGGGATCAGGCAGCTGTAAAGACTGCTCTGACCCTTAAGATCCAGGCTAAGGGTGCTCTGATCTCCTACAACTCGGCCGGAGCACCTTCAGCTAACATGGGCAGTCCTATAGCTGTCGTCTCTGATTCCACAAGAGCGATCGGGGCACGGCTTAGGGAGGGAGGAGGGCGGCCTGGCGATACTCAGGAGGTCATATTCCGCTCGCTACAGGGAGCGAGACCCGGTTCCCTCACGCACGCTCTAGCTAGAGACGCGCACCATTACTAGACTCCTCCCTCAGTAGCGTAGTAGGTGGAGGGAGCTCTAGTCATAATGTAGCATCTTTTCCCTATTTTGGTATTACCGTTATGTATGCCAATAATGACTCTCTCCTCATCTTTTCCCCCTCACCCAAGCCATTTAAGTATTCTCATAGATTTGGAAGTAGTTGTTCCATTATTTTTTTTTATAATATTTAATTGTAAATCCGTCTGGCCCTGGACTCTTTCCTGCTGCTGTGCTATTTATTGCAGTTCTAATCTCATCTTGTGTTATTGGGTCTTCCAATGATCGTAGTTTTTCTATTGGGGCCTTCAGTAGTTTTGCTTTTCTAAAATATTCCTGCATTTTGTCCGTCCCTTTTTCCCCTGCTTTTTGTGTCTCCTTCTCTCTTACAGAGTATAAAGCACTATAATAACTTTGGAATGCCCTTGCAATTTCTGTTTCGTATACCATCTTCTCTATATAATTTGATGATTTTTTATATTTTAGGACTTTTGCAAGATATTTTCCTGGTTTATTTCCCCATTTACAGTTATGCTCATAAGTTTACATATCCGGGCAAAATTTATGATTTCTTGGCCACTTTTCAGAGAATAGGAATGACAACACAAAAACTTTTCTTTCACTCATGGTTAGTGTTTGGCTGAAGCCATTTAGTATCAATCAACTGTTTTTACTCTTTTTAAATCATAATGACAACAGAAACTATCCAAATGACCCTGATCAAAAGTTTACAATACCCCCAGTTCTTAATACCCTGTATTGCCCCCTTTAACATCAATGACAGCTTGAAGTCTTTTGTGGTATTTGTGGATGAGGCTCTTTATCTTCTCAGATGGTAAAGCTGCCCATTCCTCTTGGCTCAAAGCCTCTAATTCCTGGAAATTCTTGGGCTGTCTTGCATGAACTGCACATTGAGATCTCCCCAGAGTGGCTCAATGATATTGAGGTCAGGAGACTGAGATGGCCACTCCAGAACCTTCACTTTATTCTGCTGTAGCCAATGACAGGTCGACTTGGCCTTGTGTTTTGGATCATTGTCATGTTGGAATGTCCAAGTACGTCCCATGTGCAGCTTCCTGGCTGATGAATGCAAATGTTCCTCCAGTATTTTTTTAATACATACTGCATTTATCTTGCCATCAGTTTTGACCAAATCTCCAGTGCCTTTGTAGCTCACACATCCCCAAAACATCAGTGATCCACCTCCGTGTTTCACAGTAGGAATGGTGTACTTTCATCATAGGCCTTGTTGACTCCTCTCCAAATGTAGCGTTTATGGTTGTGGCCAAAAAGCTCAATTTTGGTCTCATCACTCCAAATGACTTTGTGCGAGAAGGTTTGAGGCTTGTCTCTGTGCTGTTTGGCGTATTGTAAGCAGGATACATTGTGGCATTTGCGTAGTAATGGCTTTCTTCTGGCGACTCCACCATGCAGCCCATCTTTCTTCAAGTGCCTCCTTATTATGCATCTTGAAACAGCCACACCACATGTTTTCAGAGAGTCCTGTATTTCACCTGAAGTTATTTGTGGGTTTTGCTTTGAATCTCAGACAATTTTGCTGGCAGTTGTGACTGAAATTTTAGTTGGTCTACCTGACCGTGGTTTGGTTTCAACAGAACCCCTTATTTTCCACTTCTTGATTAGAGTTTGAACACTGCTGATTGGCATTCTCAGTTCCTTGGATATCTTTTTATAACCCTTTCCTGTTTTGTGCAGTTCAACTACCTTTTCCTGTAGATCCTTTGACAATTCTTTTGCTTTCCCCATGACTCAGAATCCAGAAACGTCAGTGCAGCACTGGATGAAAGATGCAAGGGTTTGTCAGGAGTCCAGAAACTCATTGACCTTTTTATACACACACACACTATTTACAAGCCAACAGATCACAGGTGAGCCATTCAAACCCCTTTGTGTCAACTTATGTGCATGTTATCAGGCCAAAATCACCAGGGTATGTAAACTTTTGATCAGGGTCATTTGGGTAGTTTCTGTTGTCATTATGATTTAAAAAGAGTAAACACAGTTTTTTTTTAAATAAATGGCTTCAGCCAAACACTAACCATGAGTGAAAGAAAAATTTTTGTGTTATCATTCAAATTCTCTGAAAAATGGCCAAGAAATCATAAATTCTGCCAGGGTATGTAAACTAATTAGCACAACTGTATATTTGTTTTTAGCTGCCTCATTAAAGACCTTTTTGGTTTCCTGTTCCATCAGCTCTTTTAGATGATCCCTTTTTTTTTATTTGTTTTTTATGGATTTCAGCGACCAGTCTTTTTTTATGCATTTGTTCTAAGTTAGGGGTCAGCAACCTTTTTCCACTTAAGGGCTGGATTCAATGTATGTGAATGCATGGAGGGCCGCATTCACTTGCTAATAAATGAAGATACTAGAGCTGCACGATTAATCGTCAAGAATCATTATCGCGATTTTTCTCCCCGTTGCCATCTTGACAAAAGTGTTTCACGATTCTTAATATGCAAAGAATTCTCTCTGCTCTTCTGAAGCCACAGCCGTCAAAAGAAAGGAAGAAAAGAAAAACGGGCAGTCTGCCAAGAATCACAACATTCTTTAGCAGTGAAACTTAAGTATAAACATTGTAACAATTTGTCAATGGAATAGACTTTGTGTGTAAATGAGGAAAGTTTAACCACTTAAAGCGGTAGTAAATCCGCTCACTTTTTTTTTTTCTACACCTGTAAGGGAAAAGGCATAATGAGCTAGTATGCACCGCCACTCCGTGCATGCACGTGGGAGACTTCTTTTCGGCAAGGTCCGGCGTCAGCCGGACTTTCAGTCGAGAATCCCCGGTGCGCATGCGCCACTGAAGTCGGCAGCTCATTGCGAGGGAAATAAACCATACAGGTTTAGGAGATATTCTTTTTACCTACAGGTAAGCCTTATTATAGGCTTACCTGTAGGTAAAAGTAAAAAAAAATGACTTTACTACCGCTTTAAACACTAAACCTTTTTCTGACATTTCTTGGTTTCAAGTTAAAATCATTTTTTTTGCTAGAAAATTACTTGAAATCGCCGAACATTATATATATTTTTTTAGAAGAGACCCTAGAGAATAAAATGGTGGTTGTTCCAATATTTTATGTCACATTGTATTTGCGCAGCGGTCTTTCAAATGCAATTTTTTTGGAAAAAATTACTTTAATGAATTAAAAATAAATATAAACTAACCAGTAAAGTTAGCCCATTTTTTTTGTATAATGTGAAAGATTTTAAGTTGTGAGAATCGTGATATTTTTATTTTAAGCAAAAAAATCATGATTCTCGTTTTAGCCAGAATCGTGCAGCTCTAGAAGATACTTATAATCCTAACATAGTAGTAATAACAGTACAGGTTTACCTCACTTTAAGGAGCTTCACTAATACAAAGCCAGTTCACCCTGAAGGAGCATGTGGCTGGGGATTCGGATTTTACTGTCCCCTCCCCCATCCTGGCAACCATGGGTGGCTGACGCCAGCCCTGCCAGCCAGCATGGTCTGGAGATGGGGTCTCTGTCCCCAAGTGAGAATTTCACCAAGTCAGAAGGGGTCCCTGTCCCCAGGGGTGATGGGGTCCCTAATAGGGTCCTCCCCCCTTGCAGTGTCCTCTGTCCCCCTTCACATCACTCCCATAGTGTCCTATGCCCCCCCCCATAGTAAGTTTCCTGTGCCCCCCAAAGCAGTGTCCTCTGTCCCTGCACCCCCCCTCACTGTAGTATCCTCTGCCCCCATAGTGTCCTCTGCCCCCATAGTGTCTCTGCCCCCCATAGCATCCTCTGCCCCCATAGTGTCCTCTGCCTCTATAGCATCCTCAGCCCCATAGTGTCCTCTGTCCTCAGCCCCCATAGTGTCCTCAGCTCCCATAGTGTCCTCAGCTCCCATAGTGTCCTCAGCTCCCATAGTGTCCTCAGCTCCCATAGTGTCCTCAGCCCCATAGTGTCCTCAGCCCTATAATGTCCTCATCCCCATAGTGTCCTCATCCCCATAGTGTCCTCATCCCCATAGTGTCCTCTGTCCTCAGCCCCCATAGTGTCCTCAGCCCCCATAGTGTCCTCAGCTCCCATAGTGTCCTCAGCTCCCATAGTGTCCTCAGCTCCCATAGTGTCCTCAGCTCCCATAGTGTCCTCAGCTCCCATAGTGTCCTCCGATCCCATAGTGTCCTTAGCCCCATAGTGTCCTTAGCTCCCATAGTGTCCTCTGCCCCCATAGTGTCCTCTGCCCCCATAGTGTCCTCTGCCCCCATAGTGTCCTCTGTCCTTAGCCCCCATAGTGTCCTCAGCCCCCATAGTGTCCTCAGCCCCCATAGTGTCCTCAGCCCCCATAGTGTCCTCAGCCCCCATAGTGTCCTCTGCCCCCATAGTGTCCTCTGCCCCCATAGTGTCCTCTGCTCCTAAAGTGTCCTCCGCCCCCATTGTGTCCTCTGTCCTCAGCCCCCATAGTGTCCTCATCTCCAATAGTGACCTCTTCCTCTTCCCACCCAGCCCTGACGTCTATGTAATGGGGTCTCTACACCCAGGAAGGATCAGATGATCACATAATCTGGCTTGCACAGGCGTCACATGATTGAGAGCCAGTCCCGAGGTCACCTTATCATTAGTATGGACTGAGAGCTGTCTTTGACAATGTGGTTGTTGTGCTGGGAGCATACATTGAGTGCACTACAAGCATAGAAAGATCTGCTGACCATGGTCGCATACAGTCAGGTTCATAAATATTGGGACATCGATACAAGATGTACTTTAAATGCAGACTTTCAGCTTTAATTTGAGGGTATTTACATCCAAATCAGGTGAACGGTGTAGGAATTACTACAGTTTGTATATGTGCCTCCCACTTTTTAAGGGACCAAAAGTAATGGGACAATTGGCTGCTCAGCTGTTCCATGGCCAGGTGTGTGTTATTCCCTCATTAGCCCATTTACAAGGAGCCGATAAAAGGTTCAGAGTTAATTTCAAGTGTGCTATTTGCATTTGGAATCTGTTGCTGTCAACTCTCAATATGAGATCCAAAGAGCTGTCACTATCAGTGAAGCAAGCCATCATTAGGCTGAAAAAACAAAACAAACCCATCAGAGAGATAGCAAAAACATTAGGTGTGGCCAAATCAACTGTTTGGAACATCCTTAAAAAGAAAGAACGCACTGGGGAGGTCAGCAACACCAGAAGACCACAGAAAACAACTGTGGTGGATGACCGAAGAATTCTTTCCCTGGTGAAGAAAACACCCTTCACAACAGTTGGCCAGATCAAGAACACTCTCCAGGAGGTAGGTGTATGTGTGTCAAAGTCAACAATCAAGAGAAGACTTCACTAGAGTGAATACAGAGGGTTCACCACAAGATGTAAACCATTGGTGAGCCTCAGAAACAGGAAGGCCAGATTAGAGTTTGCCAAACAACATCTAAAATAGCCTTCACAGTTCTGGAACAACATCCTATGGACAGATGAGACCAAGATCAACTTGTACCAGAGTAATGGGAAGAGAAGAGTATGGAGAAGGAAGGGAACTGCTCATGATCCAAAACATACCACCTCAGCAATGAAGCATGGTGGTAGTAATGTCATGGTGTGGGCATGCATGGCTGCCAATGGAACTGGTTCTCTTCTATTTATTGATGATGTGACTGCTGACAAAAGCAGCAGGATGAATTCTGAAGTGTTTCGGGCAATATTATCTGCTCATATTCAGCAAAATGCTTTAGAACTCATTGGACGGCCCTTCACAGTGCAGATGGACAATGACCTGAAGCATACTGGGAAAGCAACCAAAGAGTTTTTTAAGGGAAAAAAGTGGAATGTTATGCAATGGCTAAGTCAATCACCTGACCTGAATCCGATTGAGCATGGATTTCACTTGCTGAAGTCAAAACTGAATGCCCCAAGAACAAGCAGGAACTGAAGACAGTTGCAGTAGAGGCCTGGCAGAGCATCACCAGGGATGAAACCCAGCGTCTGGTGATGTCTATGGGTTCCAGACTTCAGGCTGTAATTGACTGCAAAGGATTTGCAACCAAGTATTAAAAAGTGAAAGTTTGATGGATGATTGTTAATCTGTCCCATTACTTTTGGTCCCTTTAAAAGCGGGAGGCACATATACAAACTGTTGTAATTCCTACACCGTTCACCTGATTTGGATGTAAATACCCTCAAATTAAAGCTGAAAGTTTGCAGTTAAAGCACATCTTGTTTGTTTCATTTCTCCTGACTGTATGTGCGGCGTGTCAAATGCAGTAATAAACCCAAAACCAAAAATGTAATATATTGCAGGTTACCAATCCTTAGATGTGGGGGCTGCATTACTTTTCATTTTTAGGCTTTCCCCCCTCTGTTTTCAACTTGTGATCTGGCCAGTAACATACCTCCTGTGTTAGAGTGCCTCCACTCTGGATAAAGGAGCACAAGAGGCACCTCGGGAGCAGAATTGTCAGTTTGGTGGGAAGGGAGTGTTAAATGTACTAGCAGATTTAGATATACTAACAAATTGAAGCCAAACTCCAGCTAATACTTTATAAGCCTTTACATCAAACAGTTTTGGGATAGAGGGTTTACATAAATAAAAGCTGATCACTGTAAGCACCCTCCGCCAGTGGAAAATGGCTTGTCTCATCCATGTTAACTTATACATCTGGAAAAGAGCTTCTATTTTTGAAAAACAACAGTTTTACTGGCTGGATCACCAGATGAAATAGAAGAAAAAAAGAAAACCACTGCAGCCACCACATCTAAGAATTGGTGAGCTGCAATATAATAAATGTTTGCATTTGGGTTTAATATTGCTTTATTAACCTCCCTGGCGGTAGGATTATTTCAGATTTTCGCGTCTCAAAGCAGTACAATTATTTTGCATAGAAATTTGGCATTTTATATTGTAGGCCTGTAATTCTTAGCAATAATCTGTCCACCAAGAGTCTAGTAGATATCCCAGGTATGATGAAGTTTGAAACACAAAATCATAAATTAGGGACAAAAGGGATGTGAAATAATTTCATACAGTAATCTAATCTGTAAGATTACAGTGTACTGTATGTGATATGAATTTTCACTTTTTTGAATTTGCCGCCAGGCTCCGCCCCCATGTGTCGCGCCGCTCGCAGGGAACAGAGCCCGGCACAGAAAGGCTTCGGGTGGAGAACGGAGCCCGCGGACACAGAGGGGGGACATCGCAGGATCCTGGGGACAAGGTAAGTACACCGCACCAGGATCCTGAGATGTAATCCCGAGTGTGGCTCGGGGTTACCGCTAATGGTGCTGAAATTGAACCCCGAGCCACACTCGGGAATACCTCCAGGGAGGTTAAAGTGGAGTTCCACCCAAAAATGGAACTTCTGATCGGATCCCCCCCCCCCCTCCGGTGTCACATTTGGCACCTTTCAGTGGGGAGCAGATACCTGTATAATCCAGGTATTTGCTCCCACTTCTGGGCATAGATCGCCGCAGGCTCCGTGGTGATCTACGCCATGTCCCCCCCCCCCCCCTCGCTCTCTTCTGGGAGACACACAGGTCCCAGAAGACAGCAGGGACCAGTGAGGACGCGCAGACTGACTCGCGCATGCGCAGTAGGGAACCAGGCTGTGAAGTCGCAAAGCTTCACTTCCTGATTCCCTTAACGAAGATGGCGGCGCCTCCACACGAGGGACAGATCGGCTTCAGGTGAGGACATCGCGGGCGCCCTGGACAGGTAAGTGTCCTTATTTTAAAAGTCAGCAGTTGCAGTATTTGTAGCTGCTGACTTTAAAAAAAAAAAAATACGGCGGAACTCCGCTTTAAAGACAGAGGACAAGCAGACTGATCCCTATCTTTTCAGTGTTATTTTAGTAACGTGCACAGAGCAGTTCCTGTCTAAAACATGGTCATTTATGAGTCTGGACTTCCTTCCTTCTATGCCCTCATTTGATAATCAGCTCACCCAGCCGTTCCTTTTTTTATAACCATTTTCAGTAGCTGATGTAATCACTTACTGAGTATGCAACTTCTTTTATTGCCTATGTTCCAGTGTAAACTGGTGCCACGACCTCTGCCTCAGGTCTCGGAGTGGCTCCTCTCTCTTGCAGCATCCTATGGAGCCACCCTGGTATGTAGGGGCTATACCTGTGTCTCCCTACACTGTGTGCATCAATAGAAACACGCAGCTCCACAGACTAAGGTGGCAAGGCACTCCCCTGCTCCTCCCTCCTCCCCCTCCCTTCGCCAAGCTAACAGACCGACTGCAGACTGCGCTGTCTGCTGTTAACTCTTTCCAGTAAAGTTCAGTTTAATCAGCAGGAACACACGGCCCCGTAGCCGGGGATGGCAATGCACTCCCCTGCTCCTCCCCATGTGTGTGTGTGTGTGTGTGTATAAATATAAATATATATATATATATATGTATATGTATATATATATGTATATGTATATATGTATATTGTGGGCGGTCAGCTTCAAGTGGAGAATTCTCAGAGAGGTAATCCAGCCATGTGTAAGGTTAAGGGCCGGTGTTTATTTGGTCAGCATATACAGCAAACAGAAACGGATTTCCACGCAAGGGTAGAAAACATAGTCCCAAAGCTCCAGTCCTGCAGACATGCTAGTCTCCTCTCTCAGCACCACCTGATTAACCCAGGGAAGAGCCATTATATCCCAGGTGGGGAGCAAGCTGTGGCTAGCGCTCAATGGCGGCCCAGCCATTAGGGGCACATGGACGCCCACTCCACCCCCGTCCATGCGTCCGGCCCCCTTATTTACATGCAGTGCGTCATACACATAGATTCCAATTTTTTTCGTTTTTTTTTTAAGCACGTGATTAGAGCCAGAGGCCTGAGGCAGAGGTTGTGGCACCAGTCAATAAAAAAAAACACACTAGACAGGTTTTTAAAGTAATTTATTAGGCTGCTCCGGGGGTCTTCTTCCGACTTCGGGGATCTCTTCCGACTCCGCTCTCTTCTCCCGCTCTCCGATTCTTCTCCCGCTCTTCGGTGCCTTCTGCCGGGCTCCTCCGCTATCTTCTTCCAGCTCTTTTACTAGCATTGGTCTGGTCTTTTCCGCCGTCTTCTTCCCTCTTCTCTTCTTCCGATGTTGACACAACGGTCTATCCCGCTATAATTCCATGTGCGTGGCGCGCAACGATTCATATAGGCATGGGGCGTGGTCATCGGGTGATGTCACCCAATGAACCCGCCCCTTTATGATGTCACAGCCCTGGGCATGATGGGACCCTGACATCACAAGGGGGCGGGGTCACTGGGTGACATCACCCGTTGACCACGCCCCATCTAAATCGTTGCGCACCGCGCACACAGCATTACAGCGGGAGACAGCGTCGTGTCAACATCGGAAGAAGAGAAGAGGGAAGAAGACGACAAAGACCGGGCCAACGCTAGAAAAAGAGCTGGAAGAAGATAGTGAAGGAGCCCGGCAGAAGGCAGAAGGCACCGGAGAGCGAGAGAAGACACTGCGGACAGAGCGGGAGAAGAGAGCGAAGAAGTCGAAAGAGACCCTTAAAGTCGGAAGAAGACCCCTGGAGCTACCTAATAAATTACTTTAAAAATCTGTCTAGTGTGTTTTTTTTTATTGACACTTTTTTCCCCCAGGTGAATGGGTAGGGGTACGATGTATCCCATACTCATTCACATAGGGTGGGGGGCCGGGATCTGGGGGTCCCTTATTAAAGGGGGCTCCCAGATTCCGATAAGCCCCCTGCCCCCAGACCCCAACAACCAACGGCCAGGGTTGTCGGGAAGGGGCCCTTGTCCTCATCAACATGGGGGCAAGGTGCTTTGGGGTGGGGTGGCGCAGGGCCTCCCTGCCCCAAAGCACCCACCCCCCATGTTGAGGGCATGCGGCCTGGTACGGCTCAGGAGGGGGGGGGCGCTCGCTCATCCTCACCCCCTTTCCTGACCGGCCAGGCTGGTGCTTTGGAGTAGCACAAGTGTGAAAGGGGCCTAAATCACACTTAATCACTACACAGGAGCTTTTGCCTTTGGTGAGTTCAGTTAAGGGTGCTGCCATTGTAGCAAAGTTTGGGACGAACCTCCAATAATACCCAACCATGCCTAGGAAGGTTCTTACTTGTTTCTTGGTGGCAGGAGCAAGTTAGTCTTTAATGGCTTCTACCTTATGGACTTGGGTTTGATTAGGCCCCGCCCAATGGTGTATCCCAGATACCGGGCCTCTTATAACCATATGCACATTTCTTTGGGTTTGTGCTTAAGCCAACGTTTCTAATGGAATTTATGACAGCCTTGTCTTTGGGTAGGTGACTTTCCCAATCTGTGCTCCAAATAACCACATCATTTCTTTCTAGGCTACAGAATTGCGTTGATGTGGGCTAAGAATCTCATCAATCATCCACTGGAATATAGTGGGAGCTCCATTTAACCCAAAGGGCATCTGCACATACTGCCATAAACCCTCCGGAGTTGCAATAGCATTTTTTTCCTTTTGCTTCCTCTGTCAAGGGAACCTGCCAATACCCTCTAGTAACATCAAGAGTGGTTATGTACCTGCCGAGGCCCAACTTCTCCACTAATTCATCAACCTGGGCATTGGCGTGTGTGCAGGGGGTGTGGCAGGTGTGCCTGGACACACCCTAATCACTACGTGGGGTGCAGATTCCCCCCGTACTGCCCGGGCCTTGCCCCGTGTTGGCCCCCACTCCCACCCCCACAGTGCTGATGGCTTCCCTCCTCTCCTCCTGTTTGCTCCGTGGGATGTTTCGGGATGGAGAGCGGGGAAACGGGCTTACAAATATCTCATTTCTAAATTAACACAGTGAACACACTCACACACTACGCAATAGGCTGCGCACACCTATGAACCAGGGGCATGGGATAGGTGTCAAACGTTGACACTTCGTTCAGTTTGCGGAAGTCATTGCAAAATCTTAGGGACCCCTTGTTTGGGAACCATGACTATAGGACTAGACTATTCACTTTTGGACTTCTCTATCACCAAAAGGTCAAACATCCTCTGAACATCTTCGGCTACTGCCTGTCTGCGGGCCTCTGGAATATGATATGGCTTAGGCCACACCCAAACCTTGGGGTCAGTGACATTGGTATGTTTAATTACATTTTGTGCAGCCTGGCAACTTTGAGAAGAAATCTGTATTTCGCTGTAGAAACGCTCTCACCTCCTGCTGTTGGAACACCGACTCAGGTATCTGAACCTCACTCAACCTTTCTCTTTCTTCAAAGGCTGATTACCCAGGGCTAGGAGAGCTTCCCTGTCTTTCCATACTTGAATTACATTTACATGATAGATTTGCTCTTTCTTCTGTCTTTCTGGTTGGTATACCTTATAGTTTACCTCCCCAACCTTTTCCAGTATTTTATAGGGTCCTTGCCAGTTAGCTAGGAACTTACTTTTCACTGTGGGGACTAAAACAAGTACATGATCCCCTGGATGGAAAGTTCGTACCTTCGCCGACCTATTGTACACTCGACTCTGTGCTTCCTGGGCTTGCTGCATGTGTTCTCGAACAAGGGGGATTACCGAGGCAATTCTATCCTGCATGGCTAAGATATGCTCGATGACATTCCGATAGGGAGTAGTTTCAGTCTCCCATGTTTCTTTGCAATATCCAGCAACCCTTGAGGATACCTCCCATACATAAGTTTTAAGGGTGAGAACCCCCCATGGAAGACTGTGGGGCCTCTCTAATTGCAAACAATAGATAATATGGCAGTAGACAGTACCAGTCTCTCCCATCTTTAGCCACCACTTTCTTTAGCATATTCTTGAGGGTTTTGTTAAGCTGTTCTACTAAACCATCTGTCTGAGGGTGGTAAACCAAAGTATGTAGAGGCTTAATATTGAATATGTAGCATCCTTGTCCTAAACAGGGCTGCTAGGTGGTAACTAGACTGGCTATTTTGTAGAGTTGATCAAATGGTTTCTCTCCTAAGCTTGAGTTTAAAATGTGATCTCTCTCTTCTGTCAATAGGTGGTGCTGTTGCCTTTAACATTAGGATGATAGATTACAGTGAATTCAGGTTATGAGTGAATATGTTGTCTCAGCCAATCAGCATTAGTTTCCTTGGCCGCTGAGCATGCTGGGATAATCTACTTATTCGGAAGAAGTCAGGTGATCGGGGTTCTTTTCCACCCGGGCTGTGGCCTGGGTGGGTGCATGTGCAGCAGCAGCAGAGGTGTAGGCCTGAAGCCTGGGGCCTAACCACGTGTATAGAGGCTAGGCCCGAGGTGAGCCTGATCGTTGCCGGAGGTAAAGGAGAAGCAGTTGCCAGAGGGACAACCACTCCTGTTGCCAGAGGCAAGTTTAGAAGGGATGGAATTTTGAAGGAGTACCAGAGCAGTCGGGGGCGGTGAAGTAAGTGGAAAAGCTTCAGAGGAGAACTCATCCAGGAATACAGCGGGTAACTGTGAGTGAAGCTTGAAGGAGTACAGCGGATAGCTGTAAGTAAAGCTTAAAGAGAAGTACAGCATGTAACTGAGTACGAGTAGCTGTGAGTCAAGCCTGAGTGATCCAGCGGGTAGCTTAGGGTCCGAGGAACCCAGCGGTAGCAGCGGTAGCTGAGGGTGAAGCTTGAGGGATCAAGCGGGTAGCTGAGACTCCGAAGAATACAGTAGGTAGCTGTGAGTTGAGCTGAAGAGTCCAGCAGGAAGCTGTGAGCTGAGCTTGAGGATCTACAGTGGGATACTGTGAGTGAAGTTGTTGCTATAGGAGACAGCCGCTACAAAATACAGATTGCTGCAATCAGCTTAAAGACCCGTTTTCTGTATTGCTGTATGCCTAGTTCTATTCTTGTCCAAGGAGTCTGCCCAGTTGCTATTGCATTTGCCTAAGGGTGTCCTGTGCCCTAACCCTCTCTCCCACTTTTCCTGTTAAGAGAAATAAAAACTATCTTTGTTCATTTTCAAAAGTGACTGGCGCCCACCTTTCCATCTTGCACTACACCCACCATGCCTAACAACCTGTACCCTGGGGGGGAATGTCAGCTCTCCTTGGTTCTGGGGGTCACCATCAGGCCCTTGGAAGTCAGGGAGACTGCTATAAACAATTTGCACAACTATTTCATTACTTTTGACATAAAGGGAGTCACTTGGTCAGTTAGAACCTCTTGGGATCCCAGTATGGGTTAACATGTTTGTCAATCGTCTTGGAGGAAGTGTTTCTTAAGGGAACAGTCTCAGGATACAGGGTGGCATGGTCTATGACCACTAGGACATACGGATGGCCTCTAGCAAACTTAAAGTGGTTGTAAAGGCAGTGGATGTAAACCTGATTCATGAAATTTGAGTTAGTTAAATATATATGCAGTGTTTTCTTATCTCTCTTCAAAGCACTCATGGCTTTCTCCTGCTCCATTTTTCTGTTATCAGCATGATAACTTCTGAAAAGTTCTCTGTCAACTGAGATAAAACCAGCCTGAATTTTGTGTGAGGCAGGTTGCTATAAATAGATTAGCAGAGAGCTTAACTTTTCCCAGAACAGCTCTGCAAGTCTCTACCTATGTGGAGAGGGGGTGTGTGCATTTTCTCCAATCAGCTGTCTTGGCTGTATGCTCAGACTTCACTTCCAGTACTGAACAGGAAGAGAAAATCTCTAACACCATGTGCACTTTTTACAGAATATATAAAGCTGAAGACAGCAGATATGCATGTAAAGCTTATGTAGGGAGATTTGTTTTATCTCTGTGTATCATTTGATGTTGTTCACTTCACAGGGTATATGTGAGGGTTTACATCCACTTTAAGATAAAAAACCTTCTGTGTGCAGCAGCCCCCCTCAGCCCCCCTAATACTTACCTGGGACCCCTCTAGATCCAGTGATGTTCCAGCAGTGTCTCATCTTCCCGGAACTCCTCTCCTCATTGGCTGAGACAGCAGCGCAGCGCCATTGGCTCCCACTGCTGTCAATCAAAGTCAGTCAGCCAATGAGAAAGGGGGCGGGGCCACGGCTCTCTATCTGAATGGACACACAAAGCTGTGACTCAGCTTGGGTGCCCCCGTAGCAAGCTGCTTGCTGTGGGGACACTCAACAGGAGGGAGGGGCCAGGAGCACTGAAGAGGGACCCAAAAAGAGCAGGATCTGAGCTGCTCTGTACAAAACCGTTTCACAGAGCAGGTAAATATGATTTGTTTGTTATTTTTAACTAAAAAAAATGAGACTTTACAATCATTGGACAGAAATGGGAATAATTCAAAGTGACTGTTTGTGAACTGTGTATATTCCCATGGGCAATAAGTTTAAAAGGCTAAAAATGTGGCTCATTGCCAAAGTTAAAAAAAGCTATAAACAATAGTACATAGTACACAGTAGGCAAGGTTGAAAAAAGACACAAGTCCATCAAGTCCAACCTATGTGTGATTATGTGTCAGTATTACATTGTATAGCCCTGTATGTTGCGTTCATTTAGGTGCTTATCTAATAGTTTCTTGAAACTATCGATGCCCCCCGCTGAGACCACTGCCTGTGGAAGGGAATTCTACATCCTTGCCGCTCTTACAGTAAAAAACCCTCTACGTAGTTTAAGGTTAAACCTCTTTTCTTCTAATTTTAATGAGTGGCCACGAGTCTTGTTAAACTCTCTTTTGCGAAAAAGTTTTTTTTCATTTGTAGGGTCACCAGTACGGTATTTGTATATTGAAATCATATCCCCTCTCAAGCGTCTCTTCTCCAGAGAGAATAAGTTCAGTGCTCGCAACCTTTCCTCATAACTAAGATCCTCCAGACCCTTTATTAGCTTTTTGCCCTTCTTTGTACTCGCTCCATTTCCAGTACATCCTTCCTGAGGACAGGTGCCCAGAACTGGACAGCATACTCCAGGTGCGGCCGGACCAGAGTCTTGTAGAGTGGGAGAATTATCGTTTTATCTCTGGAGTTGATCCCCTTTTTAATGCATGCCAATATTCTGTTTGCTTTGTTAGCAGCAGCTTGGCATTGCATGCCATTCCTGAGCTTATCATCTACTAGGACCCCCAGGTCCCTTTTCATCCTAGATTCCCCCAGAGGTTCCCCCCCCGCAGTGTATAGATTGCATTCATATTTTTGCCACCCAAATGCATTATTTTACATTTTTCTATATTGAACCTCATCTGCCATGTAGTTGCCCACCCCATTAATTTGTTCAGATCTTTTTGCAAGGTTTCCACATCCTGCGGAGAAGTTATTGCCCTGCTTAGCTTAGTATCGTCTGCAAATACAGAGATTGAACTGTTTACCCCATCCTCCAGGTCGTTTATGAACAAATTAAATAGGATTGGTCCCAGCACAGAACCCTGGGGAACCCCACTACCCACCCCTGACCATTCCGAGTACTCCCCATTTATCACCACCCTCTGAACTCGCCCTTGTAGCCAGTTTTCAATCCATGTACTCACCCTATGATCCATGCCAACAGACCTTATTTTGTACAGTAAACGTTTATGGGGAACTGTGTCAAATGCTTTTGCAAAATCCAGATACACCACGTCTACGGGCCTTCCTTTATCTAGATGGCAACTCACCTCCTCATAGAAGGTTAGTAGATTGGTTTGGCAAGAATGATTCTTCATGAATCCATGCTGATTACTGCTAATGATACCGTTCTCCTTACTAAAATCTTGTATATAGTCCCTTATCATCCCCTCCAAGAGTTTACATACTATTGATATTAGGCTAACTGGTCTGTAATTCCCAGGGATGTATTTTGGGCCCTTTTTAAATATTGGTGCTACATTGGCTTTTCTCCAATCAGCTGGTACCATTCCAGTCAGTAGACTGTCAGTAAAAATTAGGAACAACGGTCTGGAAATCACTTGACTGAGTTCCCTAAGTACCCTCGGATGCAAGCCATCTGGTCCCGGTGATTTATTAATGTTAAAGCGGAGTTTCGCGAAAAAACAATTTTTTAGATGTCAGCAGCTGCAAATATTGCAGCTGTTGACTTTTAAAATAAGGACACTTACCTGTCCCGGGGTCCAGCGATGTCAGCACCCGAGACCGAACCGTCCTGCGATCCTCGGGTGCTGCCGCAGCCATTCTCACTGAGGGAATCAGGAAGTGAAGCGTTGCGGCTTCACTGCCCGGTTCCCTACTGCGCATGCGCGTCTACACTGGTCCCCGTTGTGTTGTGGGAACTGTGTATTTCCCACAACACAACGGGGGTGGGCGGGGAGTCTGCGGCTAGCTGTGGCTAGCTATACCTGGAAGTGGGTGCAGATACCTGTATTATACAGGTATCTGCACCCCCCTCCCCCCTGAAAGGTGCCAATTGTGACACCGGAGGGGGGGGGAATACGATGAGTGGAAGTTCCACTTTAGGGTGGAACTCCGCTTTAAGTTTCTCAAGTCTAATTTTAATTCTGTCCTCTGTTAACCATGGAGGTGCTTCCTGTGTTGTGTCATGAGGATAAACACTGCAGTTTTGGTTACTAAAGCCCCCCGATTCACTCGTGAAGACTGAGGAGAAGAATAAATTCAATACCTTCGCCATCTCCCCGTCCTTTGTAACCAGATGTCCTTCCTCATTCTTTATGGGGCCAATATGGTCAGTCCTCCCTTTTTTACTGTTTACATACTTAAAGAACTTCTTGGGATTTTTTTTGCTCTCCTCCGCTATGTGTCTTTCATGTTCTATCTTAGCCGTCCTAATTGCACCCTTACATTTCTTGTTGCATTCTTTATAAAGTCTGAATGCTGAGGATGATCCCTCAACCTTGTATTTTTTGAAGGCCTTCTCCTTTGCTTTTATATGCATTTTTACATTGGAGTTAAGCCATCCAGGACTTTTGTTCGCCCTTTTAAATTTATTACCCAATGGGATACAATGGCTAATGCCCTTATTTAATATACTCTTAAAGCAAACCCATCTCTCTTCCGTGTTCTTTGTTCCTAATATTTTATCCCAATTAATGCCTTTTAGCAAGGTTTGTATTTTAGGGAAGTTGGCTCTCTTGAAATACAGTGTCTTTGTATTCCCTTTTATGTTTCCTATTTGTGCGATTTATACTGAAACTAATTGACCTGTGATCGCTGTTACCTAAATTGCCCTGTATTTCCACATCCGTGATCAGGTCTGTATTGTTGGTAATCAGTAGATCCAGTAATGTTTTATTTCTAGTTGGTGCGTCTACCATCTGACCCATAAAATTGTCCTGCAAGACATTAAGGAACTGGCGAGCCTTAAATGAATGCGTGGTTCCCTCCCTAATGGTTATGATAACGCTTCCCATCCTTGCTGCTAATCCAAATTGTGATAGGAGATCTGTCTCCACTTCCTCCCTCAGGTTAGGGGGCCTATAGCATACTCCTAGTATTATTTTCCCCTTAGCTCCATCCCTTTGGAGCTCTACCCATAAGGATTCCACCTCCTCCCTAGCTCCCTCAGTGATGTCATCTCTCACATTCACTTGTACATTATTCTTGATATATAGTCATACCCCTCCCCCCTTTTTTACCCTCTCTATCCTTGCGGTATAGGGTATACACTTGAATGTTTGCCAGCCAATCATGAGAGCTGTTGAACCAGGTCTCTGAAATTCCCACAAAATCCAAATCCTCCTCGCACAACAGTATCTCTAGTTCACCCATCTTGTCCGCCATGCTCCTGGCATTGGTGAATATGCCACATAGTTTAGACCGGTCGCATATTGTCCTCGTATTGGGTGTTTCAGGATTGCAACTAGGACTTGCTACTATACTTACCTTGTGTTTTTGTGCTTTGGTCAACCTACCACTAATGCCCCCAATACTACCCTCTGGAATATCTTCCGCGCTGACTATCTCTACCTCTGGACCCTCCCCCCTCATCACCTAGTTTAAAAGAGAAATAATAATAAGAAATAAAGAATAAGAAAAGAGCTTTTAAAAAATATAAAAATGAAGGAACACTAATGTCGTTACAAAGAACATCAAAACGAACGAAAGATTGCAAAAGATAGTAGGACAAATCCCCAAAAATTCTTCAAATATATTAATATTAAAATGGTTAGGTCTGAGCATGTAGGCCCTTTACAAAATTATCTAGAGTGGGTGACTGGGGACAAAGAGAAGGAAAATGTATTATTTATTATACTTTCTTCAGCTCTGTGTATACAAAGGAGCATGGGGGAGCTCATGTCCATAATGAGGATCCACAGCCCCAAATGATCCACAATGGCTCAAAAGGGATATGGTCCAAAAATATTTAGACAGAATAAGGGTGGATAAAGCACCTGGACCAGGTGGCATCCACCCACGGATCCTAAAATAATTGAAGTCTGTCATTTCAAAGCCATTGTATCTAATTTTTAGGGACTCTTTAACCGCTTCAGCCCCAGAAGATTTTACCCCCTTCCTGACCAGAGGGTTTTTTGCGATTTGGCACTGCGTCGCTTTAACTGACAATTGCGCGGTCGTGGCTCCCAAACAAAATTGACGTCCTTTTTTTCCCACAAATAGAGCTTTCTTTTGGTGGTATTTGATCGCCTCTACGATTTTTTATTTTTTGCGCTATAAACAAAATAAGAGCGACAATTTTGAAAAAGCAAAAAGCAAAACATTTTTTACATTTTGCTATAATAAATATCCCCCAAAAATATATAAAAAAACATTTTTTTTTCCTCAGTTTAGGCCGATCGTATTCTTCTACATATTTTTGGTAAAAAAAAATCGCAATAAGCGTTTATTGATTGGTTTGCGCAAAAGTTATAGTGTTTTTTAAATAGGGGATAGTTTTATGGCATTTTTATTAATAATTTTTTTTTTTACTAAAAATGGCGGCGACCAGCGATTTTTAATGTGACTGCGATGTTATGGCGGACATGTCGGACATTTTTGACACATTTTTGGGACCATTGTCATTTATACAGCGATCAGTGCGATTAAAAATGCACTGATTACTGTGTAAATGACACTGGCAGTGAAGGGGTTAACCACTAGGGGGCGGGGTTAAGTGTGTCCTAGGGGAGTGATTCTAACTGTAGGGGGGATGGGCTGTGTGTGTCATTACTCTGATCACAGCTCCCGATGACAGGGAGCAGAGATCAGTGACACTTGTCATTAGGCAGAACGGGGAGATGCTGTTTACATCAGCATCTCCCCGTTCGTCCTCTCCGTGAGGCGATCGCGGGTATTCCTGCTGCGATCGAGTCCGCAGGACCCGCGACCCGACTCACGGAGCTCCCGGGCACGCACGCAATGGCACGGCGGGTAGTTCAAATGGACGTACAGGTACGCCCATTTGCCCAGCCGTGCCATTCTGCCGACGTACATCTGCGTGCGCCGGTCGGGAACCGGTTAATGACGGAAATAGTACCACTGGATTGGCGCAGGGCCAATGTGGTGCCTATATTTAAAAAGGGAACAAAGTCTTTACCAAGTAACTATAGACCTGTTAGTATAACTTCTATAGTTAGGAAGATACTGGAGAGTTTAATAAAAGACCACATAGACGAGTTCTTGCTGGAAAAAAATATTTTAAGCAACAGACAGCATGGATTCATGAAAGACAGAAGTTGTCAAACAAACCTGATTTCTTTTTATGAAGAGGTAAGTAAAACCTTGGACAGAGGGGTGGCTGTGGACGTGGTATACTTGGATTTTGCAAAAGCGTTTGACACAGTTCCTCACACACAGCTCATGTGTAAGGTAAAGTCTACACTCTACAGGCTTGGAAATGCCAGTTTGTAAATGGATAGAAAACTGGCTAAAAGACAGAATTCAGAGAGTAGTGGTTAATGATTCTTACTCTGAATGGTCTAAGGTTATCAGTGGTGTACCCCAAGGTTCAGTGCTGGGACCCTTACTTTTTAATATCTTTATAAATGATATTGGGTCTGAGATTAAAAGTAACATTTCTGTCTTTGCAGATGACACTAAGCTATGCAGTAGGATGTCTCCAATTTACAAGCCGACCTCAATGCACTGTCTAATTGGGCGTCTATGTGTCAGATGAGGTTTAATGTTGATAAATGTAAAGTTATGCACTTGGGGGCTAAGAATATGCATCATACATACTAGGGGGAGTACAACTGGAGGAATCCATAGTGGAGAAGGATCAGGGGGTTTTGGTAGATCATAAGCTCAATAATAGCATGCAATGCCAAGCTGCGGTTTCCAAAGCAAGCAAAGTCCTTTCTTGTATTAAGAGAGGTATGGACTCCAGAGAGCAAGAGATATCATTTTGCCCCTATACAAATCATTAGTAAGACCTCATCTGGAATATGCAGTTCAGTTTTGGGCACCAGTTCTCAAAAAGGATATCGGGGGAACTGGAACTGGGGAACCAAACTGATAAGAGGCATGGAGGAGCTCAGCTATGTGGAAAGATTAGAGGAACTGAATTTATTCACTCTTGAGAAGAGGAGATTAAGGGGGGATATGATCACCATGTATAAATATATAAGGGGTCCATATAGTGAGTTTGGTGTTGAGTTATTCACTTTACGGTCAAGATTGAGGACAAGGGAGCTTTCTTTACGTCTAGAGGAAAAGAGATTTCACATCCAAATACGAAAAGGTTTCTTTACAGTAAGAGCTGTGAAAATGTGGAATAGACTTCTTCCAGAGTTGGTTCTGGCCAGCTCAGTAGATTGCTGTAAGAAGGGCCTGGATTCATTCCTAAATGTGTATAATATAACTGTGTACTGACATTTATAGGTAAAGTTGATCCAGGGAAAATCTGATTGCCTTTCTGGGATCAGAAAGGAATTTTTTCCCCTGCTGTAGCAAATTGGATGACGCTTTTCTGGGGTTTTTCGCCTTCCTCTGGATCAACTGTGGGTATAGGATTGGGTATATGGGATTGTATAATATTTTTTATTTTATTTATTTATTTATTTTATGGTTGAACTAGATGGACTTGTGTATTTTTTTCAACCTGACTACGTATGTAACTTTAAATAATGCCCCTATCGGATCCATGGCAATTCAGTCCAAAGGAACCTCAATCACGGACAATGGCACCAGTGGGCTATGGTAATGGGGCATAGGGGCTGCCTTTTGACACTCGGGGCATGACTCACAGTAGTTTTCAACATTAGCATGTATCCCGGGCCAAAAGAAACACTGCAAAATGTGTTATTTGGTATATTTATAGGGCAGGTGACCCCCCCCCCCCCCAGGGGATGTATATGGGCCAGGTTCAACATGGCCCTCCTATAAGGGCCAGGCACCATGAGTTGTTCCACAATCTCACCCCAAATTTTGTCAACCCGATGCAGCATGTCATGGGTAACCACCATATGAGGAAACACATTCTCTAGCCCTGGGGCCCATTGTTTACCTTCACATTTTTCCAGGCTTCTACAAGAGTAGGACCCTGTAACTGGGTGGTCCCGAAGCTGTCACAAGAGACTTCTAGCTCTGGCACAATGGGCAAATCTAGGGTCTTAGGGGTTACCTCCAGTTTACCTGCACAGACTGCTATGGCAAAAGACACATTTTCATCAGGGGCCACCTCTACAGCATTTTCATCAACCTTTGGCTCAAAGGGGTTGGGTTTCCCCCCTGCAGTTCCACTAGACAGTCCAGGCTAAGGACTCTTATCCTTCCCACTGCATAGTTCTTGGGACAGTGGAAAATCTCTCAAAGGTCACCAGCACTGTAGGGTACTTTTTACAGTCATCATGCACACATACCATTCCTGGTATGGACCAGGGTGACCAGGCTTCCAGAGTCCAGCAGGGCACACACACACACTTTTCCCCCTTATCTTTACAACAGAGCTCGGCATGTCCAGATCGAGCAAACTGGGACATGTGTCGAACTACAGGGACACGCATCACACTCCATAGGCTCAGGGTTCAAATGACACTTGGCAGCAATGTGACCCCACTCACTGCACCGCCAACACTGAGAATGCCCATGGGTTCCTCTGGAGCTTCCCAGAAGGGGTCTTTCAACAGGGGGTGACCCTCCAACCACTCTCGCTGGCCTCTCAGGACTTCTCCTTTTCAGGTTTACCAGCTGTGATACTGGCGAGGGGGTCTTTTGACTGTTAGATATCTTGAAACTGCAGAGCCAGTAGCCAGGCTCTCTTCTGCAAAGTAGCATTCTACCAGCTCTACCAGAACATCCTTTGAATTTGGATCAGATTGCCTCACCCACCTCTGCAACTCAGGAGGTAGAGCTCTTAGGAACCGGTCCATTATAACACTCTCCGGTATTTGGGGTCCTGTGAGTATTTCAGGCTGCAGCCACCATTTGACCAGGTTGATTAGGTCCTACATTTGGGAGCAGGAGGGATCCATCTGCCTTGAAACTCCAGCTGTGTACCCACTGCTGTGGTGACCCCCAGAGGCTGTAAGATCTCAGCTTTTAGTTTGTCGTAATCTCAGGCATCCTCAGCGGACAAGTCACAGTATGCCTTTTGGGAGTCCCCTGCCAACAGTGGTGCCATAAGCGATCGGAGGCTTAACTTTCCAGCGTTTGCAAAGCACAGACCGTCAGATTGGAAGCTTATGTTTATCAGGCATTGCAGAGTGCTGTGTTAATCTGAACGTCACATGCATTTATTGGCCTGGGCAAGGCACTCATGCAAATAGCTTTCTGCCAGGGGAGCATTAGCAACTCAGTCTGGTTGTTGGCCAAAATAAACTCAGCTTCTGGTTGTGCTTTGAATCCAATGTCCATGTGGATGCTTTGTAACTGAGCCTGTACCCATGAAGATAACATGATTCCTGGATAAAAAAAAAATGGTAGCCACCACTGGTGTCTAATTTTGGAAGCTGTAACCCTTACCTTTTACTTTACTGCTTAGTTAATCTCTATCCCGGCACTGATTTGCTGCCAATAATAGAAGCACTGCATTTGTGAAGTCCTGGAAAATAGAAAGGTCTGCAGAGTGCATGGCTGTGTGCCCATGTGCAGGAGTTTTGCACAGACCACCCCTGATCCTCCTCTTCTTGGGTCCCTCGCTAGCATTCCTGGCCCCTCCCTCCTGCCAGGTTGCCCCCATAGCAAGCAACTGGCTATGGTGGCACCCAAACTGAGTCGCTGCCCTGTGTGTCAGACACGGAGTCGTGGCTTGGCCGTGCCCCCTGTCTCTCCTCATTGGCTCTCTGACTTTGATTGACAGTAGCCGGAGCAAAAGGCATTCGCTGCTGTGTCTCAGCCAAGCAGGATGGAGAGTCTCTCGCGCGACATCGCTGGATGGAGATGGGGCTAAGGGGGGCTGCTGCACACAGAAGGTTTTTTTTTATCTTTTTGTATAGAATGCATTAAGGTTAAAAAAAAATCTTCTACCTTTTAGAACCACTTTAACCACTAGCTGCCTGGCCTATAGCAAAATGACAGCTGGGCGGTGGCTCTCCCATCCTGACTGGGCATCATATGACGTCCTGGAAAGATACGTTGATCGCATGGCTGCAGGGTCACGCATCGGCGTGATCTGTCACTTGCCGTGTCCAAGGGACACAGCCGATGACCAATCCGAGTACCACCTCGCTCCTGGTACCATGTGACCGCTGTGACGTTTCTGTGTGCAGAACACCTCAAGGTAGCCATATTGTATTGCATTTTCAGAAAATTACAGCGGCTGCAGATTGGAAAGGTAATTTTTAATTATATTCAATTTCAATATGACTTGTGTCGCACTTGTATACTCTATAATATTTTTTCTTTATCTCTATTTTTTCCCCACAAATGTGTAGTTATGCTTTTAATCATGCTGTTCCCTCTGAATACTAAATCATAATTTACTTAGACGAGGGGATTTCCTTACCTGATATCCACGGGCCTCCTTATATATGTGCTAGGGGCAGACTGCGGATTTTATTTACTTATTATTTATTTATTACAGGTATTTATATAGTGCCAACAATTCATGCAAATCATGGCATACAGTATCTCACAAAAGTGAGTACACCCCTCGCATTTTTGTAAATATTTTATTATATCTTTTCATGTGACAACACTGAAGAAATAACACTTTGCTGCAATGTAAAGTAGTGAGTGTACAGCTTGCATAACAGTGTAAATTTGCTGACCCCTCAAAATAACTCAACACCCAGCCATTAATGTCTAAATCGCTGGCAACGAAAGTGAGTACACCCCTAAGGATTGTGTGGGCCATTAAATGTTTTTCAATGTGTCTCATTATATTATCTTCAGTAAATAATTCTACAGAGAAATTGTGTTTCTGGCTAGAGCCTGTGGTGCATGGTGTTGGTGTGCTGTTGTTAAATGGTGAAAGTCTTAGATTTCATGGTTCGAATCCCTGATGTGGTAGTAGTTTTATATTTGAAAGGCTGCCTTAGAGAGTCTAGATCCATGATATAGGTGCACTAGCAACTACTTCTGATGTCTTCTGGTTCTGTGGCACAGTCTGTAAGCTCCTGAAGTTTGAATCAGAGGTCTGTAGGTTCGATTCCCACTAAGTGAGCAAAGATGGTTCCTCAAAGTTCAACTAAGACTTTGGAGGTTGTGTGAAGGGCGGACGATATTGTAAAGGACTCATGAAGTGCTCAGCACTTGACTAAGTTGGTGGTGCGTACCACCATCAGTTGGGCTTGAGTGAACCTGTGACCCTGAAACTGGGGGCAGGAATACAGTGAAGGAGAAGGGCATGTTGTTGAAAAATGTGAGATTTTTGGTACAATGCAAAAAAAAAAAAAACACAAAAATGTCTTCTTTTGGGTGGTATTTACTGACTTTACTCACCCACCTTTCCTGTGCTTTCAAGTTCGTGTTCCATTGCTGCTTGCTGGTTTCATGGTTGGCACTTCAGTCACCTACTTGGTTGTTGCTCACTTTGTTGAGGGTTCCATTCACATGGTGCCAACTTTACTTACTTGGTAAGTATGCTTCATTGAGGGTCCATTCACATGGTGCCACTTGCTTCATTGAGGGTTCACTCACATGGTGCCACGGTTACCACTTGATTCCTTGAGGGTTTATTCACATGGTGCCAAGGTTACTCACCTGATGTACATGGCTGAACTTTGCTTCATTCACACGATACCAAGGTTACTCACCTGATGGTTACTTACTTGATAGTTACATTGCTGAACCTTGCTTCGTTGAGAGTTCATTCACATGGTACCAAGGTTACTCACCTGATGGTTACTTACATGGTGTTATCCACTTGCTTGTCACATAGTTGGCTGCCCTAAACAGCTCTGAGTAGACACCTGGTTTGGTATGCTTTGGGAACCGAACTCATGGCTCTCCGACCCCACATTCACCACTCTGCATGCTGCACCACAGACCTGGATGCTCAAGTCTCACAGCAGTGCTTTTACATACTAAATTTAACCAAGATTCAAGCTGCAAAGTGTAGTAACCCATAGCAACCAATATGAAAAGGATTCAAAAGATGATTGGTTGCTATTGGTTTCAGCAATTTGTACAACATTAATAAATAAATATGCAAAGTTGACCACCTCAGGTTTCGAACTCACAGCCAGCTGAACGTGAGTTCACCAACATATCCCCAAAGCTATAGTCTCAGATCAGCAGTTGACTTTCCAAAGGATACTCTTAATTGCTGCTTGCAAAGTACAATAATCCAAGTAACCATAATGAAATAATACTCAGTCTGAAAGTTGATTGGTTATTATGGGCTTCTTCAGTTTATGTAACTTTAATAAATGAATCATGGAAAGGTGGTCGCTTGAGGATTTGAACTTGCAAACTTATCGGTTGTGGGATCAGCGGCATACATGCAGGGCCACTGTCTTGGATGGTGGGCGGAGTTTAAAACTAGAGCTTTAATATCATGAAATAACACATGACTGGGGCATTAATATTTGAATATTAAATAAGTTGCTACCCATTTGGTAAAACTGTACTTTTAAGAGTTCATTGCCGTGAACCACAGGGCACTATCTCATCTGCTGCCTATAGAATGCAGTAATCCAAAGAAATTAATAAGAAAGGACAAGTCCTCTGAAAGTTGATTGGTTGCTTTAGGTTTTTGCAGTTTTAATAAATGAATCTGAAAAGGTAGTCACCTGGGGATTTGAACTCGCAAGCATTTTATTTGTTAGCCCAGTGCCTTACATACAAGTCCACTGCCTCAGATGGTGGGTTTGGCTCAAAACTAGATCTTTAATTTAGTAGACCTTTTTGCAATTTTAAATATGCAATTTTAATAAATGAATCTGAAAAGGTAGTCACCTGGGGGATTTGAACTCGCAACCATTTTACTTGTGAGCCCAGTGCCTTACATACAAGACCACTGCCTCAGATGGTGGGTTGGGCTCAAAACTAGATCTTTAATTTACTAGACCTTTAATTTCATGACATACCATATGACCAGTGCATTAATATTTGAATATTTGACTAAATTGCTATCATCAGACCCTAGAATAGTCTGCCACTTGGCCTAGAGGAAATTCCCATTTGGTAAAACTGTACTTTTAAGAGTTCATTGCCGTGAACCACAGGGCACTATCTCATCTGCTGCCTATAGAGTTCAGTAATCCAAAGAAATTAATAAGAAAGGATAAGTCCTCTGTAAGTTGATTGGTTGCTTTAGGTTTTTGCAATTTTAATAAATGAATCTGAAAAGGCAGTCACCTAGGAATTCAAACTCACAACGATTTTACTTGCTAGCCGAATGTCTTACATACCAGGCCACTGCCTCAGATGGATGGTGAAGGTCAAAACTAGACCTTTAATTTTGAGGCATACCATATGACTAGTGGATTAATATTCACATAAAGATTTTGAAGATCTTCATATAATAAATCTGCCTGTAGAAAAACACAGTTTTGTGTTTCAAGAGCCACCAAATGTTTCCTAATTGCTCTCATCATGTTGTATTTGGTATATAATTCTACCAAGAAGCCACATTATTGACTAGAGCCTGTGATGCGTGTTGTTAGTGTGCTGCTGTTGATTGCTGAATTTCCCAGCTTTCTTAGTTTGAATCTGTGATGCGGTAATAGTTTTTGGTTTATGATTAGGCTTAGAGAGTCTAGATACATGATATAGGGGGACTATCAACAAATCTTGACATCTTCTGCTTCCGTGGCACAGCATGCAAGCTCTTAAAGTTTGACTTAGAGGGCTTTAGGTTCGATTCCCATGAGTGAGTGAAAATGGTTCCTCAAAATAGCTTTTAAGACTTTGGGGTTGTGTTTAGGGTGGATGAAATGGTCAGTGAGCGACCCCTAGAACTGGGACAGGAATACTGTGAAGGAAAAGAGCATGTTGATGAAAAATATAAGATTCAGTGGTAAAATGCCACAAAAATTCCTTTCAATATCTTAAAATTATTTCAAAGTCTCTTTTTTTTATTTGTTAAAATAACAAGCATGCTATACTAATCTCCTTTATGTAGTTGGTTTTGCACAGAGCAGCCTGGATCCTCCTTTTCTCGGCCCCTCTTTGGCTCTCCTGGCCCCTCCCTCCTGTTGAGTTCACCCACAGCAAGCAGCATGCTATGGGGGCACCCAAGCCGAGTCACAGCTCCCAATGTCCAGTCAGACATGGTGCTGCGGCCCGGCCCCGCCCCGCCCCCTCTCTCTCTCCTGATTGGCTAACTGACTTTGATTGACAGCCATGCAAGCCAATGCATTAAGATAAAAAACGTTCTGACTTTACAACTCCTTTAAGATGCTGATTGGCACTTATGATCTTTGAGGTTCTTTGCTAAGCCTTCAGCACCCCATGTACAAACTCTCCTGTGTTTTTTTTATGTTCAAGTCGCCCTTTGTTGCACAGTATCCACTGCTTGTGGTTTTCACTTACATGGTTTCAAACACGCCTCCTTGATAGTTACATGGCTGGAACTAATTTCAATGAAGCTTCTTTCACATGGTGCCATGGTTACACAGTGAGAATTCTGATACTTAACCTCTCATAACACAGAGATGCTCCTTTTCCTCCAATCACATAGTTGCTGTTCCTCCCCAAACAGCTCTGAGTGGACATGTGCTTTGGGAATCAAACTCATGGCCTTCAAATACCACATTCACCACCCTCCATGCTGCACCACAGATGTGGACACCCCAGCCTGACAGCAGTGCTTATACATCCTAGATTCAAGCTGCAAAGTGTAGTAACCGATAGCAACCGATATAAAGAGAATTAGTTGCTATTGGTTTCAGCAGTTTGTACAACAACCATTTTGTTTGTAAGATCACCAACATACCCCCATGGCATGTTTACCAGATGAGAAGATTCCTTCGTAAACCAGGTCAATGTTGGAGACTGTTGATGTAGTAGAGAGGGAAGTCATGTCTGGTGGAATATCTTGAAGATAAGGTCATCAGTTGAGATGGTCTGAGGCCATGGCATTGAGCATATCCTGTTGTTATATGCAAAGGGTTATGAGTTTGAATCTGAGTGAAAGATCTTGAAGATAATGGCATCCAATAAGCCTATGGTCAAGGGAATTGATTTGCGAAAGGACAGTTTTAGCAGATGGGAATAACCTATGAAAGGTCAACTGGGAGACTAGCTTTTGTTAGATGATGGCTATTTAGTACAATATTTGAACATTAATCCACTGATGATATAATATGGTATGTCATGATATTACAACTCTGGTTCGAGGAAACACCCACCATCTGACTCTGCAAGCCCACTTTAAGAAGAGGGCCAGTAGATTCCCCCTACCCCTTCACCAAAAAAGTGTCAAAAAGTGATAAAAACAGAGACAGTTTTGGACAATTCCTTTATTAATAAATAAAAAAAAAATGTTGAATGCCTTCTCCGCTTGACAGTTCTTATAGATATAAGGAAAGGGCCACCCAGCGATGTCACTTGGTGGCACCAACCCAGCATGCACAGGTCCATGACGTCACAAGGGGGGCAGTGCTATCAGGTGACATTGACAGTTTTTATATAAGTAAGCAAACGGCAAGGGAGCCATTCTGCAGGCAGCCGTCAATGCCTCCCTTGCTGTTTTTTGCTCTTTTTCGGGTGCGGCAGGCGGCGTGATTGACGATGGATGCACATTAGGGGATACTGTTTTTTTGTTATTTTTGTTACATGCATACAATATTGACAGGGGTATACACAAATGCCAGGAGTCAAGCTAACAAAATGAAGGAACTGAAGCTGCTATACTGAAAAGAATTGTACCAGCTGATTGGAGAAAAGTTGTGGTACCACAATGTGGTACCAATATTCAAAAAAGGACAGAGACGACAGGCCAGTAAGCCTAAAGTTAATAATAAGTAAATTATTGGATGGGATCATAAGGGACTGTATCCAAGAATTTGCTGAAGAAAACAGTTTCATTAGTAGTAATCAGCATGGGTTTATGAAGGGTCGTTCCTGCCAGACCAATCTGTTAACATTCTACATGGAAGTCAGCTACCATCCAGATAGGGGAAGGTCTGTGGATGTGGTGTATCTTGATTTTGCAAAAGCATTTTATACAATTCCACATAAACACTTACTCTACAAACTGAGGTCTGTAGGCATGGACCATAGGGTTTGTTCTTGGATAGAAAACTGGTTACAAAGGCGTGTCCAAAGGGTGGTGATAAATAACGTGTGCTCAGAATGGTCTGGAGTGGTAAGTACCCCAAGGCTCTGTCTTGGAGCCAATTCCGTTTAATTTATTCATAAATGAAATAGAGGATGGGATAAATAGCTCAATCTCAGTTTTTGCGGAAGACACAAAAATAAGCAGGGCAATAACTTCACATTAGGATATAGAAATTTTACATAAAGACCTGAATAAAATAATAGGGAGGGCAACTACATTGCAAATAAGGTTTAATGTGGAGAAATGTAAAGTAACGCACTTAAGAGCAAAAAACAAACAAACTACTCAGTCACTAGGGGGAGAACCTCTGGGGAATTTAAGTATAGAGAAAGATCTGAGGGTTCTAGTAGAAGAAAGACTGTGCAATAGCATGCAATGTCAAGCTGCAGCTACCACAGCTAGCATAATATTAGCATGCATAAAAAAGGGGATATACTCCAGAGATAAAACTATAAGCCTGCCACTTTATAAAACTCTGGTTAGACCACATCTGGAGTATTCTATCAATTTCTGGTCCCCAGTCCTCAGAAGGGATGTTCTGGAGAGAGTCAGGTGAGGTGACCCATGTCTGGGTAGGTGGGAAGGTGAGGTGACCCATTTTTGGGATGGCTAGGGTGACCTATGTTTGGGAATGTCAGAGGGTAGGGTGACCCATGACTGAGGCGGGATGGTGGGGTGATCCATGTTTGGGAAGGAGGGAGGGGTGACCTATGCTAGGATGGCCCAAGGGTGGAGTGACCTTTGGGAAGGCAAAGGTGTGGGGTGACCCATGCTTGGGAAGGCGGAAGTGTGGAGTGACCCATGTTTGGGAAGGCGGAAGGGTGGGGTGACCCATGTTTGGGAAGGCGCAAGGGTGGGGTGGCCCATGTTTGGGAAGGCAAGAGGGTAGGAACCATGTTTGAGGAGGCAGGATGATCCAAGTTTGAGAAGGAGGGAGGGTAGGTTGACCAATGTTTGGGTAGGTGGGATGGTGGAGTGACCCATGGCTGGGAGGGTGGGTTGACCTATGTTTCAGAAGGTTGGGTTTCCCATGTTTGGGTAGGTGGAAGAATGGGGTGATTCATGATTGGGAATGCCAGGAGGGTAGGGTGACCCATTGTTGTGAAGGCTGGAGGTTGGGGTGACCCTAGTTTGGGAGGGCGGGTCGACCCATGTTTGAGAAGGCCGGAGGTTAGGGTGACCCATGTTTAGGGGAAGGTGAGGTGACCCATATTTGGGAAGGCTTGAGTGACCCATGTTTTGGGAAGGTGAGGTGACCCATGTTTCAGGAGGTAGGACGGTGAGGTGACCCATGTTTCAGAAGGTAGGAAGGTGAGGTGATCCATGTTTCAGGAGGTAGGAGGGCGGGGTAACCCGTGTGTGGAAAGGGCGGAAGGGTGGGGTAACCCATGTGTGTGGAAAGGCCGGAAGGGTGGGATGACCCATGTGTGGAAGGCCTGGAAGGGTGGGGTGACCCACGTTTGGAAAGGCCGGAAGGGTGGGATGACCCACGTGTGGCAAGGCCGGAAGGGTGGGGTGACCCACATGTGGAAAGGCCGGAAGGGTGGGGTGACCCACGTTTGGAAGGGCTGGAAGGGTGAGTTGACCCACGTTTGGAAAGGCCGGAAAGGTGGGGTGACCCACGTGTGGAAAGGCCAGAAAAGTGGGGTGCCCCACGTTTGGGCAGTCAAGAGGGAGAGGTGACCCATGTCTGGGAAGGCCGCAGGATGGGGTGACCTAAGTTTGTGAACGCCGAAAGGTGGGGTAAACCACATTTGGGAAGGTCCATTTTAGAAATGGTCCTCGGTGACCAAAAACAGCACTACCAGCCCTTGGAGGCCATAAATAGTCCTTAGTGACCAAGAACAGGTACTCACGGCCCTGAGAGGCCAAAAAGGGTCCACAGTGACTAAAAACGGCACTTCCAGGCCAAGGAAGGCCAAAAATGGTTCTTGGTGACCAAAATCACACTCCTGGCCCTTGGTTGCCCAAAATATCTCTCTGTGACAAAAAAAGCACTCCCGGCCAATGGAGGCCAAAAAAGCTCCTCAGTGACCAAAAATGGCACTCCTGACTCATGGACGACAAAAAAGGTCTTGGAGACTAAAGACAACACCCTTATCCGAGCATGCAGCCTGAGCCATACCAGGCCATAAGCCGGGCACATTATTCAGACCCGCCTGTGGCTCCCTGTGCCACCACGGCCGTGTCCCGAGTTCGGGTCCGCAATGATATCTGCTCCTGCTGCCTCCCTATCTACCCCCTGCACCGCGCCGCCGTGCGATCAGTGTACTGCAGACGGGACACAGATGCAGAGCCTCCATGTTGCCGGATGCTCTCCTCTGGCTGGCTGAAGAAGGGACACGGAGGCGAGGTTGAAGGCAGAGCCCCTGCGTTCCCTGCTGCTCTTTTGAAAAGTATGCAGAGATCGCTGTGTCAGACTAGCTTGTAAAGTAAGTTTTTGTGATCTTAGTATGTCAGGATTTGAAAAGGGCTCTTCTCCCCCCCCCTCCCCCCATGCACCATCCATATATACAGTCGTCCCTCATAGACCATTTATATATACAGTCGTCCCCCATATACCATCCATATATACAGCCCCCCCCATACATGTACCATCCATATACACCCCCCCATACATGTACCATCCATATACACCCCCCCATACATGTACCATCCATATATACATCCCCCCATACACCATCCATATATACAGCCCCCCCATACACCATGCACATATACATGCCCCCCCATACATATATACATTCCTTCCATCCCCCATATACACAGTTCTCCACCCCCCCATACACCATCCATATATACAGTCCTCCCCTCCACCCCATACACCATCCATATATACAGCCCCCCCATACACCATCCATATATACGTTCCTTCCCTCTCCCCCTATATACCATCCATATATACAGTTCTCACCCCCTCCCATATACCATCCATATATACATTACCGCCCCCAAATACACAGTTCTCCCCCTTCCATATACCATCCACATATGTAGTTTTCCACCCCCCCAATACCATCCATATATACAGTTCTCCAACCCCCCCACACTCCTCTCCTGTACATACTGCCCACTGTCATAAACCCCCCACTCCTCTCCTGTACATACTACCCACTGTCATAAACCCCCCCCAACACTCCACTCCTGTACATACCCTCCACACTCCTCTCCCATACCCCTTACATACCACTCCTCTCCTGTACATACCCTCCACACTCCCATATTTGCCAACTGTCCGAATTTCCCAGAACATTCCCAGGATTTAGACCCTTTTCCCGATTTTATCATTTTCCCTGGGTCTGCAGCCAGCGGAGACACTGACTGGCATCTAGGAACCCTTAACTACCGAGTTTGAAGTTCGGGGGACCTATAGCTCCGAGATATGGACCGGTAAAGCGAAAAGTTCATACCGACCATGGATGGGGACACCTGATGTAAGGAGGGGCACCGCTGGGGACACCTGATGTAAGGAGGGGCACCGCTGGGGACACCTGATGTAAGGAGGGGCACCACTGGGGACACCTGATGTAAGGAGGGGCTCCGCTGGGGACACCGAATGAAAGGAGGGGCTCTGCTGGAGATGCCTGATGTAAGGAGGGGCTTCGCTGGGGACACCAGATGTAAGGAGGGGCTCTGTTGGGGACACCAGATGTAAGGAGTAGCTCTGCTGGGGACACCAGATGTAAGGAGTGGCTCTGCTGGGGACACCAGATGTAAGGAGTGGCTCTGCTGGGGACACCAGATGTAAGGAGTGGCTCTGCTTGGGACACCAGATGTAAGCAGGGGCTCTGCTGGGGACACCAGATGTAAGCAGGGGCTCTGCTTGGGACACCAGATGTAAGCAGGGGCTCTGCTGGGGACACCAGATGTAAGGAGGGGCTCCACTGGGGACGCCTGATATAAGGAGGGGCTCTGCTGGGGACACCGGATGTAATAATAATAATAATAGTAATAGTGCTCTTCAATCATCCTGACACCACAACAACCATGGTGCTGGGATGATTGAAGTGCTAACACCAGGTGTTTGGAGTATTTTTATCTGCCGATTTGTTAAACTCTGGAATACACATTTCTATTGTAGTGTAGGATCTGGGCCTGCTATCCCTCCATCCCTCTTTCCTTATTTCTCTCTCTTCCTCCCTCCCTCTTTTCTTTCTACATCTCTCTTTCATCTAAGACTCTAACCACACCCCCATTTAAGCCACGCCCACTATTTCACATAAACCACGCCCATTTATCGGTGCGCGACACATTTTTCTTTTTTGCTATGTCACGCCTACAAATGCATGCCCGCCCCTTATTATAATAAGACTCTACCTACAGCCAAAAAAGTGTCCCTATAAATTTTTTTACAATGTTGGCAACTATGCACTCCTCTCCCGTACTCCGTACATACTACCCACTGTCAAACCCCTCCCCCCACACTCCTCTCCTGTAAATTCTGCCCACTGTTATACCCTCCACACTCCTCTCCCTCCACAAAGACCCTTGCCTACCCTCGGTCCTATCAACCAGGATAACTACTCCTGGCAAATAAATTTGTGAGGAGCATCCCTGTCTAAACTCCATGGTGCTACACATATTACTATGGCTTCTTATATCTGGTATAGTTTAGATGACTTGAGACTTTGTTTTTATATATACAGTATATATCTCTAACTACGACTTAACAAAAAGACAGCTTACTTCAACCAAAGTAAACAGTCCAAATCTTGGTATCAGGGTTTGCAGGCTCTTCCCACCCAAGTCACTTTAAACCTCCAAAATCCCAGGTCCTTAATATAAATTTAGCAATCCAGAGAGCCCTGGAAGTCAGTCCTCTCCAGCCAAACTTAACCCAGGACACCTCATCCTGCATTGGTGAGAACCTCCGAGTACCGCAATGACTCTGAAATTGTCTCCCTTTAAAAGGGAGCAGGTCTCAACTCAAATATCAGGGAAATGTACCTGCGATGCAGGGCACATGACTAATGGATTTGTCAACCTGGTCCTAAAAACCTGCCCCTAAAATAAAGGCACAGACTGTGCAACATGCATTTTAATTACGGCCACAGCAGCCAATTTATTAACAATGAATAAATAACATAACAACGAAAATACCATTCAACAATGTAATTCTAACAATGTAAACAAGGGGTCTTTGGATGTCCATAAGACACAATTTAACTGAAATCGTCCATATCCTCAGCCGCACCCCAACTCGCTTGTGGATGTTACGACCTCACCATACTTCCATTCTCTCCCCCTCCCAGGAGACCTAGCTCCTGGGGGATGGGTACCACTAACCAACCATGTGGAGGTGCCATACCTTAGTTAGACCCCATTATTTAGCAACAAAGTCAATATAAGCACTGACCCCCCAAAGACCCCCTGACCCTCCACAAAAGCTTGAGTGACACCTCATACAAGTGAGTCCCTCCACACCTGCTATGCTCTCCCCACCCCTTCCTGAAGGCCCAAAGGACCAAATATCCTTGCCCACAGCATTCATATGAACGCTGTCCTGCCTCCAATAGCGAACATACTGATCCTTCAAGTCCCAATGCTGAAAAAACACTCCCCCCAGCCTGGAGACAAAACTGCCCACCTCCCTGTTTAACTTAATTCTAGCTTTATTCAGGCAATCAATGGAGCTAGCAAAATCCCACACCTTCTTGGCCACAATGTCAAACCACAAGATGAGAGAGAATTCACGCATCAAATGTAAAATGTCAAATTTGACATCCCTCACCAGGTCCTGGTGGCACAAACCCCCAAATCATTCCCCCCGACATGAAGTAGTAAAACGTCATGGGGCTGGTGAATACTAGAATAATAATGAACACGTCCCCACATCATACCTCTAATTCCTAGCCATTTTAGCACAGCTTCACTCCGTTGGATGCCAAGTTGCCTACCCTCGGTCCAAGCGTCGGCCCTGACAGCCCCCAAAAAACATAAGAATTACCCAGGATCCACACAAGGCCTGGGGGAACACCTGCAACGAGAAACAAAAATGAAAACGTAGAGCCACACGAAAACATACAATGTAAAAAACAACCAACACATCAGAGCAAATGAGGGCGAACCTAAAATTTTAAAATGATCCGTCTCCCATTTCCCATTACATTTTACGACCTGAGAACTCAATCCCCATCTAGCCGCCTCCGTAGTTGCTACCCACCCGAAAGGAATGCGTATTTAGCAGTGACAGGCAGAGCGGTTTCCCAGTTTGACAGTGTCTGAACATGGGCAGAAACTGAAAACGCGCAAATCTTTCAACTTGTCAGGCGGTAAGCTCACGTGTCAATGACAATACCAAAGAACTTCATCACTGTGGCAGGACCTTTTTTTTCCAGGCACCAAGGGATCCCTAACCTTTTTGCAATAGATTCCAAAGTGTGCAACAATACAGAACAAACCAAGGAATCTGGGGGAGCCAATACAAAGGAAATCATCAAGGTAATGAATCACTGACCGTGACTGAGTTTTCTCCCGCACCACTCATTCCACAAAAGGTGATAAAAGTCTCAAAGTATTCATAAGAAATGAAACAACCCATTAGGAGACAACGGTCAATGAAAAACCGCCAGACCCAAGAACCACCCAGCAAATGTTGGCTCGCAGGATGTACTGGCAGCAGACGAAAGGCAGACTCGATATCTGTGTTCGCCAACAACGATCCCTGGCCATAACGTTGCACCCAACTGACTGCAGCATCAAAAGAGATACAAGACCAAAGTCAAGTCAGGGACAATGGCATCATTCACCGAAGCACCCTTCGGATGTGGCAGATGGGTGTATCAACCAAAATTTTTTGAGCTCCCGTTTCGGGACCACCCCGAATAGGGAAATATTCGACCAAGTTCCACTTCTTTAGCCAATTTAGCCGAGTCAACCTGAGGAAATCGAAGCGTCGAAGACAAATTCTTAGTCAGCGAAGACAGCGCCACTCACAAGGAACATGAAAACCTTGGGAAAAAACGTTGATCAGGAAACACGCCGCCTCCCTTCAGGGATGCCATCCAGGGAAGGCATCCTCCCTTTTTGAAGCAAAGTCTCCAGGCTGGGACCTACCCTTCCTAAAACATCTTGTGTAACCCCCGCAAGTGGAGCACTCATGTCAGAAACGGTAGGTAGCACCGAAGCGGCACATCCACAAATTGGTAACAAAATCCTTTAAGAGTGGCCGGCTGTCCTGCAGCACCCGAACAGCTGGCCCCTCCAAGAAAGGGCTGTCCCGGGGCCCTCGCATGCGCCGTGAGCTTCAGCCAAAGCCCAATGTCTTTATGGTCCCACCGCAGGCTAGGCCACAACGCCTTACACTGGCGGAATGAAGCCATGCCGTACCCCCATACATTCTGTAGGCCTCCCCAATAGCGTCCAAATAGCAGAAAAAGAGGAGAACAGTTCTCCGGAGCCTTCTCACCAATGACGTTAGCTAGAATAGGAAAGGCCTGCAGCCAATTTGAAAGAGTGTGGGATAAGCACATGGCGCTTCTCCTCCTCTTTCTTGCTCTCATCTACCTTTCCTTTTTCAATAATACATTTTTTCAAGGGCAAAAAGGGAGAATATCCCCACATATTCACCCTCCCAAATTGTTTCCCTAACCTCTTGCTGAATGTGAACCCCCAGCAGGCCCTGGAAGCACAAAGACGTCGCATTTCGCCGCATCAGCCAAACACGCCCTGTCTTCCCCCGACTCCTTGGCCTTGGGGGGGTGCAGACCCCCCAGCCTTCTCAGCCTGGGTTGCAGACTCAGCACTGGCAATAGAGGCCGTACCCGCCTCGGTCCCGCTGGCTGTGACCCTGAGCAGCAGGGCTAGCTGTGGACCCCCCCACTGTGACCACAACCACTGTTGTGGAAGCAGTGGAGGCCCATGCACCCGTAGGACCCGGGGAGGGGCAAGGCTGCCCGGCCGGATAACAACGTGCCAACAACTCACAAAATCCAGCAAAAAAGTCCGCCAACACTGATGCACCACTTGGGGTGATCCCAGCAGGTCCTGGAAGGACCTGCAAGTCTGTGGGCTCCTGAATACCCCGCTGCCCCACCACCCCCGAATGGCTTGCCCCTTGGGTCCCCAAACCAACCCCATCACTCTGAAAAGCAGAAAAAATGGATTAGGACTTCCTAGGCTGGTTTTGCGTCGAACCGCGATCAGCCGCACATCCAGATCCCAGCTGACTTTGCCAGATTCCTCTGATGAGTCCTGCGGAGAGGTCACCACTTGCGCCCCGCACGCTGCAGATTCCGGCCCAAGACTCCCAACAACCTCTCAGCCTGCCCCAGCCGCATCCCATGTGGAAGCAAAACTGCAGGGTCCTTGGGCACCACCAGCTGTAGAGGGGGAACACGGTCCCTTTAAGAGGGCAGAGTCTCTAGCCCAGGTAGCCGGCCATTGTGCTTTGGAAAGAGAAGGCTGTAGTAGCGCTGGTGAAGCAGCAGAGGGCGCCCAAGCCCTCCTGCTGCCTGTAGCTGAACTTTTTCACAGCAGTGATCCCCTCCTAATCCTGGAGGGAGCTGACAGCTCCAGATCCACAGAGCAGGCACGCGAAGGGGAGGGGTGACTTGACCCCTCTCCCATTGGCAGACGGCCCCCAAGTCAGTAGAAGGGCCAGGACTCTCTCCACTGCCCGCAGCCAAACTTCTCCCATGCCGGGCAGGGCCCCCGCTCGGTACCTCAGCAGGAGGGCCATCTGTGAGCTCCAGTAGCTGTGCAGGGGGGGGAGAAGGAAGGGTGAGAGCTGTGTAACCTCTCCATCGGGTCCTGTCATCGACGAGGATTCTTCCCAGGCTTGCCCAAAGTGCCAGAAGCAGACGGCCCAGTAGCAGGCACCGAGGGGTCCCTCATGAGAGGGCTCCTAGGTTGACACTGGACCTGGGGGTTATGCGATGGGCTTAAGCACTCAGGAGGGCGAACCCTCCTAGCACGTTTTTGAGTTGGTGGGGAAGCAGCAGGGGAAGAACCCTCAACCGATCCCCCTAGTATGCTAGACAGCTGCTGCTGCAGCCAATGCAGACCCCGAGCCACCGCTGCGGCCTTGACCCAGTCCAACAAGGCCTCTAACTCACTCATCCTGTCCGTGTCTCCTTCCAGGCCCCAGCAAAAGGAACAAATTCTTCCACGTGTCCACTCTGAAGTTTCTAATCTGCCTGAAAATCCCAGAATGCCTAGACTGCCCATCTGCCACATACCCCTTACAGCAGCAACACACTCCTTTGGCCTGTTGCCTTCAATCGGGCAAGTCTACACGCTCCCCCTTGCCTGACTGACCTAGTGGACCTTTCCCTGACCCAGTTCCTCCCCTAATCATGCAAACCCTTTGGCCATTTTCTTCTCCGGGTCTCACTTTCCCTGTACATGAACCCCCCCCGCCTCGACGTGGGGGTGTCCGAGGCAATGTGGGACACCCTACAGTGTACCCTAGAGACAGCGTCCACATTCTAGTGTTGCTTTCGTGGTATGTGTTCATCTACAAAATTTGAACTCTTGCAATGCCAAAAACCACCTGGTAACACTGGAATTTGTGTTTATTCCGTCTCATCCAGGTCAATGGGGCATTGTCTGACACCAGGTGAAACTTTTTACCGAGGAGAATATAGCATAGTGAGTCCAGAGCCCACTTTATGGCCAGGCACACCTGCCCCACTACAGCGCAATTACTCTCGGCGGCTATCAATTTTCTACTCAGAAAACCTATGGGATGTTCCTCCCCATGGACCTCTTAGGACAGAACGGCTCCTAAGCCTTCAGGAGGCATCCGTTTGAACAACAAATTCTCTTGAGAAGTCCAGAGCGACCAGCACTGGATACCAGGCTGTTTTAAGCTCCTAGAAAGCCTTCTCAGCCTTGTCATTCCATTTCACCATAACTGACTTTCTACCCTTTGTAAGGTCCGTGAGAGGTAAAGCAATAGTGGCAAAGTTTGGTACAAACCTATGGTAGAACCCCACAATGCCCAAAAAGGCTTGCACCTGTTTCTTTGTGACTGGGCAGGGCCAAGCCTGGATAGCCTCTACTTTGTTCATCTGTGGTTTCACAAACCCTCTACGTACAATTTACCCCAGGTACTTGGTCTCTTCTATAGTTTTGGCACACTTTTCTGGGTTCACAGTAAATCCTTCCTTCTTTAGAGAAAGAGTCTAAGATGGCCTGCACTCAGGAAAGTTGGGATTACTAGTCAGTACTAAAGATGACAATGTCGTCTAAATACACTGAAGTATATTTCCTATATGGGTGTAAGGTTTTATCCATAGCTCTCTGGAAAGTAGCTGGAGCAGAATGCAAACCGAACGGCATTCTTATATAATGGAAATGGCCATCCGGTGTGGAAAAGGCAGACTTTTCTCGTGCTTCTTTAGTTAAAAAAGTATTTGCCAGTAGCCTTTGGTGAGGTCTAAGGTGGTAATGTATCGGGCTGGTCCCAATCTCTATTAATTCAATTACTCAGGGTATTGGGTATGCATCGAACTTCGATACCCTATTGGGTTTTCTGAAATCATTACAAAACCGCAGAGTCCCATTGGGCTTTGGTACCAACACAATCGGGGTCGACCACTCGCTCTAAGATTCCTCAATGATATCGAGTGTGAGCATTTTCCGGACTTCTTCTGACACTGCTTTCCTATGTGCCTTGGGGATGCGATGTGAAGGTGTGAGTGAAACGTTCACATTAGGTTCCGTGACAATATCATGTTCAATAACCCTTGTAAGACCTGACAGTCCTGAGAACTTCTCTCTATTCCTCTGTAAGAACTCCTTTACCTGCTGCGTTTGTGGCTTGGATAGGGAGGTGGAAACTGGGACCGACTGGTCCCCTACCGGGGGCTTAGATTAGAACTAACCTCAGCCAGGGCAACTTCCTGCTCATGGGACTTCCAAGGCTTTAGGAGATTTACATGGTATATCAGATAGGGCTTCCTCTTCCCAGGTTGGTGTATCTTCTAGTTCACCTCCCCAATCTTTTTTACCACCTCAAAGGGCCCCTGCCACTGCCACCTGGCCAGGGACTTACTTTCTACTGTAGGTATAAGCACAGACATGCAATCTCCATCCTGGAACTGTCTAAGTTTGGCAGGCCGGTTGTACACCCTTCTTTGTGCCTCCTGCACTTTCTGCTTCTTGACCAGAGGTATCACCTTAGCAATCATCTCTCTCATCCGAGTTATACAGTATGTTCTACAACTGTCTTATGAGGAGAGGACTCACTTTCCACGTTTCTTTCACTAAGTCAAGCAGTCCCCATGGTTTTCGTCCATACACCAATTCAAACGGGGAAAATCCTGTGGACGCCTGAGGCACTTCCCTAATAGCAAACATCACTGCTGGGAGTAGACAGTGCCAGTCTTTACTATCTTGTTGCACAAGCCTTTTAAGCATTGGCTTGAGTTTTATTGAACTGCTCTACCAGTCCATCTGTCTATGGATGATAGACAGATGTGCACAGCAGTTTGATTTGGAACAACTTGCACAGATCTGCCATCACCCAAGACATGAATATGGTGCCCTGGTCTGTCAAGATCTCATTTGGGAATCCTGTCCTAGAAAACATATTAAAACAATTCCCTGGCAATTGCTTTTGAAGTAGTTTGCCTTAAGGGAAATGCCTCTGTATACCTGGTGGCCTAATTGAGTACCACGAGGATATGTTGGTGGCCCTGAACTGAATGCGCCAAAGGGCCCACCAAATGCATCGCAATGCGCTCAAATGGTACCTCGATAATGGGCAACGGCACCAACAGGTTCCTCAAGCGGGGCATTGGCGCAGTCAACTGGCAGGTGGGACATGAACTGCAATAGAGTCTCACCCTCTGTTGTCACTCCTGACCAGGACAGGTATGTTATTCGTGCCTTGGCTTTGTCAGCCCCCAGGTGACCCCTCAATGTGTCATTAAGGGCTAGGTCAAGCACCGTGCGTCTGAAAGGCTGGGGAACCCGTAACTGGATGACCACTTCTGCTCTATCCTCGGTAACCCGGTATAACAGCTCACCAATTACTACAAAGCGGGAAAGCCTTTTTTCGGCCTCAGGTACTTGTGACACCCCATTAACTATGGTAAACTGTTCCCAGGCATTCTTCAGTATAGGATCCCTCTTTAGGCAGAACAAAATGCACCCCATGACACCTTAATCAGGGTGGGCAAGACTAGAGGAGCTTTCTCCCTCCTCCTCAGACATAACCTACAGAGACAGTGACATTACCAAGAACTGGACGTCCCTCCAAAATTGATGAAAAGACAAGAAAACTGGTCAGGGAGGCTGCCAAGAGGCCTACAACAACATTAAAGGAGCTGCAGGAATGTCTGGCAAGTACTGGCTGTGTGATACATGTTACAACAATCTCCCGTATTCTTCAAACGTCTGGGCTACGGGGTAGTGTGGCAAGACAGAAGTCTTTTCTTAAAAAAAAACATCCATGCCCGGCTAAATTTAGCAAAAACACATCTGAAGTCTCCCAAAAGCATGTGGGAAAATGTGTTATGGTCTGATGAAACCAAGGTTGAACTTTTTGGCCATAATTCCAAAAGATATGTTTGAAGCAAAAACAACACTGCACATCACCAAAAGAACACCATACCCACCGTGAAGCATGGTGGTGGCAGCATCATGCTTTGGGGATGTTTTTCTTCAGCTGGAACAGGGGCCTTAGTCAAGGTAGAGGGAATTATGAATAGTTCCAAATAACAGTCAATATTGGCACAAAACCTTCAGGCTTCTATAAGAAAGCTAAACATGAAGAGGAACTTCATCTTTTAGCGTGGCAACGACCCAAAGCATACATCCAAATCAACAAAGGAATGGCTTCACCAGAAGAAAATTAAAGTTTTGGAATGGCCCAGCCAGAGCCCAGACCTGAATCCAATTGAAAATCTGTGGGGTGATCTGAAGAGGGTTGTACACAAGAGATGCCCTCTCAATCTGACAGATTTGGAGTGTTTTTTGCAAAGAAGAGTGGGAAAATATTTCCAAGTCACGATGTGCCATGCTGATAGACTCATACCCAAAAAGACTAAGACGGAGTGCTGTAAGCTGCTTCAACAAAGTATTAGTTTAAGGGTGTGCACACTTATGCAACCATATTAAAGTTTATTTGTACTTCCTTCCACCTAAAAGCTTTCAGTTTGTTGTTCAATTGAGGTGTACAGTTTATATGTCACATATAAAAAGGTGGAAAAAGTTTTGAAATTTTTTATCTTTGTCTAATTTTTTCTCATTCCAGAAACCTTTTTATATTGTATACATATAAACAAAACACACACACACACTATCTCACAAAAGTGAGTACACCCCTCACATTTTTTGTAAATAGTTTATTCTATCTTTCTAGTAGTGAGTGTACAGCTTGTATAACAGTGTCAATTTGCTGTCCCTTCAAAATAACTCACACAGCCATTAATGACAAAACTGCTGGCAACAAAAGTGAAAATGTCCAAACTGGGCCCAATTAGCCATCTTCCTTCCCCGGTGTCATGTGACTCCTTAGTGTTACAAGGCCTCAGGTTTGAATGGGGAGCAAGTATGTTAAATCTGCTGTTATCGCTCTTACTCTCTCATACTGGTCACTGAAAGTTCAACATGGCACCTAGTGGCAAAGAACTTTCTGAGGATCTGAAAAAAAGAATTGTTGCTCTACATAAAGATGGCCTAGGCTATAAGAAGATTGCAAAGACCCTGAAACTGAGCTGCAGCACGATGGCCAAGACCATACAGTGGTTTAACAGGACAGATTCCACTCAGAACAGGCCTCGCCATGGTCAACCAAAGCAGTTGAGTGCATGTGCTCAGCGTCATATCCAGAGGTTGTCTTTGGAAAATAGACGTATGAGTGCTGCCAGCATTGCTGCAGAGGTTGAAGGGGTGGGGGGGCAGCCTGTCAGTGATCAGACCATACGCCACACACTGCATCAAATTGGTCTGCATGGCTGTCGTCCCAGAAGGAAGCCTATTCTAAAGATGATGCACAAGAAAGCCTGCAGTTTGCTGAAGAAAAGCAGACTAAGGACTTGGATTACTTGAAACATGTCCAGTGGTCTGTTGAGGGGCCAAGTTTAACTTATTTGGTTCAGATGGTGTCAAGCATGTGGCGGCAGCCAGGTGAGGAGTACAAAGGCAAGTGTGTCCTGCCTACAGTCAAGCATGGTGGTGGGAGTGTTATGGTCTGAGGCTGCCGGCCCTGGGGAGCTACAGTTCATTGAGGGAACCATGAATGCCAACATGTACTTTGACATACTGAAGCATGATCCCCTCCCTTCGGAGACTGGGCCACAGGGCAGTATTCCAACATGATAATGACCCCAAACACACCTCCAAGACGATCACTGTCTTGCTAAAGAAGCCGAGGGTAAAGGCGATGGACTGGCCAAGCATGTCTCCAGACCTAAACCCTATTGAGCATCAGTGGGGCATCCTCAAAACGGAAGGTGAAGCGCAAGGTCTCCAACATCCACCAGCTCCGTGATGTCATCATGGAGGACTGGAAGAGGACTCCAGTGGCAACCTGTGAAGCTCTGGTGAACTCCATGCCCAAGAGAACCCCCCAGGCAGTGCTGGAAAATATAGGTGGCCACACAAAATGTTGACACTTTGGGCCCAATTTGGACATTTTCACTTAGGGGTGTACTCACTTTTGATGCCAGCGGTTTAGACATTAATGGCTGTGTGTTGAGTTATTTTGAGGGGACAGCAAATTTACACTGTTATACAAGCTGTACACTCACTACTTTACATTGTAGCAAAGTGTAATTTCTTCAGTGTTGTCACATGAAGATATAATAAAATATTTACAAAAATGTGAGAGGTGTACTCACTTTTGTGAGATAATGTATGTATGTATGTATATCTATCTATATCTCGATATGAACTACAAGCATAAAGCACCGTATCTTTCAGTGTTTCTAGACATCACTTGTCCCTTTGGTAATCAGTGTAACCAGTGACCTCATATTTGAGTGCCAAACAAAGTGGATTGTGGGACGAATAGTTCTCCTCCAGATAGTTGCTTTGCACAAATGTACCCCAAAGACTACACATCCCCGGGATCTTTGCTGTAACATGAAGATTTCTGGGAGTAGCTATAAAAAGGAGCAAAAAGCCCACGGAGAACTCTCTTACTCCTGAGCCTGACGCAAGACGGACCTCTCTGTGCAACAGGTAGAGAGGTTGCGGTGTCTTACTTCCAACCTGAGGTCTAAGTGGCCTAGCTATGTGGTTCGCTGTCGGACATCTCGTCGCCAACATCACTCTGATTGCCTGCCTGGCGGTGTACAGCGGATCCGCTGCACGAGTGTCGCTACACGAGTTCCTGTCCAGTAGACATCAGAACGATTTGGTCGTTGGTGGGAGGGCAAATTACTCGACCTTTATCTATTCATTGCCACTATTACAGAGACAATTTGCACAGACATCTTTACCCCAAGAACACTTTGCTGCATTACTTGAACACTGTGCTCACCTTTAAATCTTCACTACTATTAATCTATTGCTTTCACTATACCCCAAACGGATTACAGTTAACGACCTCCAACTAACCGACGAAGAACATTAGATCTGCAACGTGGAACTCTTTTGCCATGACTTAGGAAGGCCCCTATATTACTCTTTTGTAGACCTGCTTTCCTTCCATAGGATAGCATAGGCTGGCCAGATTATATCTTTCTCAGTGTGGCAGCATAAGTAGGTAACTAAAACATCCACTAGGCGGTGACCTCTGATCAAAAGAAAGTGTACATGTATGTACATAATATTGTTGTTGGTGAAACATTGTCTTGTGCCTTTGGGAGGAATTTGTTTGCAGAGTTGGCGCCGTTATCCCGGCTCAGTAGATTTATTACCCCTCTCTTTGAAATAACTTTCCCTTACTTGGTTCAAGTAAAAATATTTTCAGAACCTAATCATATTGAGTTGTTTGATTATTGCCACACAGTGCTACAAGGATGTCTGAACCCAGAGTGTCAGGTGAGTTTGAAGGTTCACTTGGTCATGGGCGTGCAGATGAGCAGGTAATGCACAGCAGTCCCCTAGGGGGCCGTGCCACACACACACACACACACACACACTTATTTTAGCAGTATTTTTTTAGTTGCAATAAATTCACATGTATTTGCTGCCCTCCTGTGGTTAAAATTGCATATTTGCACCCTTAAAGGAAAAGTCCAGCCAAAGCTGTGAGAACCAAGCCATCGCTTGGTTCTCAGTGCAGAGGCGCCGGGGGACCGATGCTGCATCCACCTAGGTAGGTACGATTCTGGAAAAAAAAAAAACACACACTTCTCTGTTAAGCTGGAGAATCTTCTGCTTCTGACTCACCCCTGGAAGCGTTGGATACCTACCGTATATACTCGAGTATAAGTTGTTCCGAGTATAAGTCGAGGCCCTAATTTACCACAAAAAAATGGGAAAAACTTATTGACCCGAGTATAAGACGAGGGTGAGAAATGCACAGCTACTGTAAGTGGAAAAGAGGGTCAACAATGCCCATTTGCAGCCTCACTGTGCCCATTTGCAGCCATAGGTCCCCTGAACTTCAAACTTGGTAGTTAAGGGTTCCTAGATGCCCCCTAGCTGCAGCCAAAATTTGGGGTCTCTGAACCCAAAGGGTCCCGAAATGACATTGCTGCAGATGGACACAGTTGACTGAATTTGGGGCCCCGTATCTCGGGGCCACTTAGTGCTAAGAACCCCAAATTTGGTGTGCAAAACCCAGTGGAACTAACTCCATAAAATTTATAAAGCTGGGGTTTCTAGCACCAAGTGGCCCCGAGATACAGGGCCCCGAATATCAGTTCAGAAAATGTCAAGCACTTTTCTGCAGCAGAGAATGACATTTTCCGAACTGGCTTTGGGGCCCCATATCTCAGAGCCACTTGGAGCTAGGAACCCCAGCTTTGGATATGTTATGGTACCAGTTCCACTGGGTTTGCACACCAAATTTGGGGTTCCTAGAACCAAGTGGCCCTGAGATATGGGGCCCAAAGTCGGTTCAGAAAATGTCAAGCACTTTTTTGCAGCAGAGAATGACATTTTCCGAACCGATTTTGGGGCCCCGTATCCCTTAGGTTTGCACACCAAATTTGGGGTTCCTAGCACCAAGTGGCCCTGAGATACGGGGCCTCAAAGTCGGTTTGGAAAATGAAATTTTTTGCTGCAGAAAAGTGCTTGACTCGAGTATAAGTCGAGGGGGGCACTTTCAGCACAAAAAAATGTGCTGAAAAACTCGACTTATACTCGAGTATATACGGTATTCCCCCTCTGCTTGCTGTGCATGCTGTGGTTCCTTCCTCTGGGATTTTTGCATTAAATAAGTACTTTAAATTCTGCCAAAATGCAAATGTGTGTCTGGAACTTAATGCATCCTGTGAATGCTACAGTTGATTTAAAGTGGTGTTCCGGCCGAAATTATACTTTTTAAATAAAAATACCCCTATAATACACAAGCTTAATGTATTCTAGTAAAGTTAGTCTGTAAACTAAGGTCTGTTTTGTTAGTTTATAGCAGTAGTTTGTTATTATATAAACTAACAGCAGGCCGTGGCCATCTTAAGTGTGGGCATCTGAAGCCAGACTGTATTTCTTCCTGGATCTCATCCTTGTAGATCTCGCACATGCTCAGTGCAGCACAAGCAGTGTAATAGGTTTCAGGTCAGGTTTCCATAGCGGCAGTGTCAGAGGAAGTTGCCGCCCCTTCCCAGAAGGCATTGCAAACAGGAAATGATGCGATGGGCCACGGCCAGGGAGGAGCAAGTGAAAAATGAATACAGCAGATGTACAGTAGGTGCTGAGAAAAAAAATTTAAAAATATCCAATTCGTTTACAGTGCACAGTTTAGTGAGGGATGCTGAAGAGTTGTAAAAGTGGGTGGAACTCCACTTTAAGTGTTTCTGCGGCAATTTGAAATGATGTAGTAATAGCCATAAGAAAAATGAACATCCATAAATAATTTTGAAACCTCCCATCAAATCTTGCAAGTCATAGTTTGTTTATTTCTAGATTTACCAGTATGTATGGCATGGAAATATTGTATACAGAGAGCCTGTTCTCCCGGGAGAGAAATCAATGTTGCCTGTGTATCAGATGGGAGTCCGAAAATAAATCTGTTTAATACAGGGTATATTTATCAAGGTTTTTATTCCAAACATTTACACAACTTTCACCCAAGATTCAATTTGAAAAATGTGACTGTTTTTTTTTGGGGGGGGGGGGGGATTGCTCATTGAGTCTCCAACAAAGTCAGAGGTGGGTACAATCATTAGCTTTCAAACTGAATCTGAGGTGGTACTCACTGGCTTTCCAACAGAGTTTGAGGTGAGTGTACACATTGGCTCTGCAAAAGAGTTTGAATTGGATGTAAAACAGAGTTAGAAGTGGGTGTACTAATAATTACAGTGAGGGAAAAAGTATTTGAGCCCCTGCTGATTTTGTACATTTTCCCACTGACAAAGAAATGAGTCTATAATTTTAGGTTTATAATTTGGTAGGTTTATTTTAACAGTGATAGACAGAACAGCAAAAATATCCAGAAAAACGCATTTAAAAAAAGTTAAACTGATTTTCATTTTAACGAGTGAAATAAGTATTTGATCCCCTGTCAATCAGCAAGATTTCTGGTTCCCAGGTGTCTTCTGTACAGGTAACGAGCCGAGATTAGGAGCACTCTCTTAAAGTGGTGACAACAGTTGATGTAATTATTCGCAAATGGCAGAAACACAAAATAACTGTCAATCTCCCTCGGTCTGGGGCTTCTGCCAGGGGCAGAACATTTTGTGGGCAATGGCTGGCCTTGACGCTTCAATCATCACGACGCCATGGTTGATATGGTGTCAGGATGATTGAAGCGCATTATTTCTATTATTACATTGTAATATAAAATTTAATAGTTCAACTCACCATAATGCAGAATTAGTGGGAGCCCTGAGTCTGTCACTTGCCACCGTTGCCTGCCACCAGATGCAGCTGGTCACTTGCCACCGTTGCCTGCCACCAGATGCAGCGGGTCACTTGCCACCGTTTCCTGCCACCAGATGCAGCGGGTCACTTGCCACCGTTGCCTGCCACCAGATGCAGCGGGTCACTTGCCACCGTTGCCTGCCACCAGATGCAGCGGGTCACTTGCCACCGTTTCCTGCCACCAGATGCAGCGGGTCACTTGCCACCGTTGCCTGCCACCAGATGCAGCGGGTCACTTGCTACCGTTGCCTGCCACCACATGTGGATTGTCACTTGCCAATGTCGCCTGCCACCAGATGTGGAATGTCACTTGCCAATGTTGCCTGCCAGTTGCCAATGTCGCCTGCCACAAGATGTGGATTGTCACTTGCCAGTGGCTGTGTCGCAGAGTGAGGGCGGGCAGTGAGAGATGATGTAATCTCTCTGCTGCCCGCGCCTGAACAGTGACGGCGCTGTTCTGTCAGAAGCTGAGCTGCGGTGATGCAAGGCAGGCAGTGAGAGATGATGTCCTCTCTCTGCTCGCTCACCTGTCAGACATCCTACTCACCAGACTTCAATGACCCCTATTACAGGTAGTCATAAAACACATATGGGTATATTTAGCCGGAGTTGTGCACGATCCCAAAGTTGATCCCAAAGTTGATCCCAGCGTTTAAACCGACCTCTAGGACACACACACCAAAGTGAATCCAGATCGTTTGAGCACGTTCCCAGGAACAAAATGATTTGAAGGGAGTTGTCCAATGGTTAGTGGGAAAAATTAAAAAGAAAGGGCTTCCATAGTGAAGTATGTCATAGTTTTATTCCAAAAAAACAGATAAAAACAAGATAAAAACAGCTAATTCTTGCAGCTTAGAAATCCATGTGCATGGAAACACCGTGATGTGTTCCAGCTGCGCTTCAAAAACAGCGGAGATGACGTATCACAATCAAGCACCCTATCAGTTTCATTCGTACACACCAACGTCTTCAGCGGTCATGTGATCATGAACGTCAGGTCCGCTTTTATACAAGTCCGCCTGTTAGGGGATGTTAGGTTACGCTGCTGGGATACACCTGCCTCAATACTGTGGTACGTTCCACTATATGCTATCTGTACCTGGATTTGTGGTATATCTGGTACACTGTTGCTGGACTTTTAATTTTTAATTTCTAATTTTTAATTTTAATTATTATTTGGTTTATTTTATTTTTAATTTTTGACGTTTATAATATGGAGGTCTGTCAATAAATTTTACCTACTACACTATGGGAGCCTTATATTCCTTTTTTACGAGGGAGTTACCATGAATACAACTTAATCATCAACATGGAGATCGGAGACTATCCTGGGTGCCTTATATGATTACGGTGGTGAGGAGATCGTGGATGATATAATCATACGCTGTATGCCCCTTTGGGGTTATTGGATCCGGTGAGTGGGGACCCTTGAGGGGGAGCACAAAAGTCACTAAGAACGTTTGAAAGCACCCCAGTCACGGTTTTGTTTTGTTTGAAGAAAATCTGAACAAGTTTTTTGCAGAAATTCATCACTTTATGGACTATGATCACTATCTATATTTTGTTTGATGTTATGTTTATATGCCTGAATCATTAGGCAGAGGTGCAGTTTACGTCTTTGGTCAGTGCAAATTCACCATACCATAAGGTGTTTTCTTTTTGAAGGTGCATCACTATTAATTATAAGGGACCAATATAGGTCTCTAGCTTTCACATTTTAATACCTAATAGCTTATATTTATTATGATTTCTTCTATCACATAGAGACCTTTACAATTTGTCACAATCTATTGTTTGTGTTTTTTGTAAACCTTCACTAGGGTTTAAGTATTTTTTGTAAACTTTCACTCAGAAACGTTCACTTTTTTGCCGAAAGTAATGTCTTTCTTCTGGCCACTCTGCCATAAAGCCCAACTCTTTGAAGCGTACGGCTTATTGTCGTCCTATGTACAGATACTCCAGTCTCTGCTGTGGAACTCTGCAGCTCCTCCAGGGTTACCTTAGGTCTCTGTGCTACCTCTCTGATTAATGCCCTCCTTGCCCGGTCCGTGAGTTTTGGTGTTTGGACGTTTCTTGGCAGGTTTGCCGTTGTGCTATGTTCTTTCCATTTGGTTATGATAGATTTGATGGTGCTCCTAGGGATCAAAGATATGGATATTTTGTTTATAACCTAACCCTGACTTGTACTTTACAACATTGTCCCTACTTGTTTGGAGAGTTGCGTGGTCTTCATGGCAGTGTTTGGTTAGTGGTGCCTCTTGCTTAGGTGTTGCAGGCTCTGGGGCCTTTCAAAAAGGTGTGTATATGTAATGACCGATCATGTGACACTTAGTTTGCACACTGATGTGGACATCATTTCACTACTTATGTGACTTCTGAAGGTAATTGGTTGGACCAGAGCTTTTTATTGGCTTCATAACAAAGGGGGTGAATACATAAGCACATGCCAATTATCAGTTTTTAATTTCTGAAAAATAGTTTTATGTATATATTTTTATTGAATCCCTTGGCCTGCTGGGAAAGCCTATATATTTGGGTGGAGTCAGGTGATCGGGGGTTCTGTGCCACCTTTATGGCTGTCTGCGTGGACATTTGTATTGCTCAGGCTGCTAGGCCAGAGATTGGGCCTATCCCGAGCACATCTGGCTGCTAGGCTGTCTGAGGGCCTATCCAGAAGGAAGAGAGCGGCGCAGGGTTGGGACTGTGGCTTTCAGTTCAACCAAAAGTGACGGTTCTGCCGGCCGGAGAACCTGTCGTGGTCAGAGGTAGAAGGGAATCTGTCGCCGCTAAGGGACCAACCAACTTATTACCAGGCACTACAATGAGTAACTGAAGCAAGTACCGGAGCAACCAGGGATGGTGAAGAATCGGGAAACTTCAGTGGGTATCAAGCCAGCGTAGGTGACGTTTGCAGTGCAGCCTTGTGTGTCAGCCAGGGACCGAGCAGGCCAGTGGGGTGAAGCTTGAGAAGTATTTTGAGTGCCAAGCTAGAGACCCAGCAGAGAAGCGGGGGTGACGCTTGAGGAAGATACCACCGTGAAGATGAGGAGCTCAAGGGATTCAGTGGCATTGAATCAGTGGGTCTAGTGAGAGACCGGGAGCTCAGTGGGCTGAAGAACTACAAGGGAGGGATTGTAGAGGAGGTGAGAGAAACTGTTAAAGACTGTTGCCATAGGAGACAGCATTCCTGCACATGCAGATGTGGCATCTTGCTGAATGCCTTTCCCTGCATGGCTGTTCTCCTATTGGAGTCTGCCAATTGAACTTGCAACTACTTAAGGGTGTCCTGGCCCTAACCCTCTTTCCCCGAAAAGTTTGTTGAGAGAAGATAGATTAGATATTTACTGATCCCTTTTGAACAATTTTATTGACCCCTCTGATAGAACAGTGTCCCCTATGTATTTTAACTCTGTTGGAGAACGATTAAGTATACTAACCTAGTGCACCCACCTTTAATTCTGTTGGAGAGCCAGCGGGAACACCCACCTAAAAGACATTTTTTATGACCCCTCTGATAGTCCCATTAGCCCTTGGGAAACACTATTCTATGCACTTTAGGCTTTTCAGACCATATGGAATGTGAAGTATATTTATACAGCTTTAAGAAAAGCTTTCCACGTTGCATTATAAAGAGCATTTTCCTTCCTTATTTCTATTTGTGTATTAGCTGAAAGGGTGAGGGCTCAGGGGGTAAAGTGTGCTTGTTCTTTAGCATCAAGATACATGTTATACCCTAAATTTGGATGCTGTTAAAAGTGAACTTATCCTTTAAAGTGGACTCTTGTATTGAATTGTGTTATAACTGTATCGTCTCCCTTTATTTTCTAAGCCATTGTAAAGACTGTTGGAGCTATGTAATAATAATAATAATAATAGTAATACATTCCTGGCATGTTCCAGTATGCACCAAAAGTATAAAATCACCACCTTTCATCACTAAAAAAAACATCTGGTGACTTTGATGATGTCATCAGTCTGCTGCAGGCAGGAGGAAGCATTTACAAAGTCACAAAGTAAGAGTCCACAGCAAGGGTGGCTCTGTGTCAGTCATTTGTGACACAACCAAGAACTTCACAAGCAACAGAATTCAGGTCATCTCCGAGGTGGCATTTCAGTCCAGGAAACAGATGATGGCCCTGGATGATGCCTGAAAAAAGATGGCGCCATCCTACTGAAGAGGAAAGATATGGTCAGGAGGAGTACTGTGATCGCTATGAGAGGTAATAAATACTAGCACATTACTTAAAATGAAAGTTGCATCTGACACTGGGTCTGCATTAAAATGATAGAGACATAGGTTGTTTTTGCCATTATAAGGTGCAATTACTTGAAGATAAAGTTATATTATTTTACCTTTTTGTAACTTCAAAAGTAATGTAACTAATTGCAGTCAAAGAAATAAGATATGTAGAAACACCTCCAAAGGATTGAGTTCTGGTGTTCGCACAGAAGGCTTCTGTTAACATTACAGCGTACAAAGACTTGATTGTGTCCCTGTGTACAAATTTAGCACCATACGGACATAGTTTGACCAGTTTGATGTGGAGGCAGGGCCAGCGCTAGCAATAGGCAGGTCAGGCAGCTGCCTAGGGCACCAGGGTAGGGGGGGGGGGGGGGGGGCAGCAAAATCCAGATCCCTAGCCACTCACTGGGGATTCGGATTTTAAGGCCTGATGCCCACGGACGTTTTTACAGCCGCTTTTAGGAGCGTTTTTTGCAGCTTAAAAACGCCTCTCCATGTTAGCCTATGGCCTCATGCCCACCATGGCATTTTTGAGCTGTAAATGGCATAGGCGTTTTTAAGCTGCAAAAAAAAAAACAAAAACCCAGGACCCAGGTGCCTTATGGCACCAGGCTAGGGGTGGCGGTTGCACCTGTGAAGACATCCCCGGACCACTCTAGGGATGTCCCCACCCTGCAGTGCCTCTCTGCGCCCTAGGGGCAGCAGCCGGCTGGAAATGCCTGCATGATAGAAGGAACCAGCCAGGGCAGGTGAGATGGAGGTCCTGCATGTAAGTCCAGGCTTGCTGGACTGGAGGTGAGGCCACCACCGTCGCTGGCTCAGGAATAGTGGAAGCACAGGCAGCATGCTCAGTGCTGCACCCAGTCGCATGAAATAAACATTTTTTTACTCGACTGTCAAGTTTACAGTGCATTGCATTGTGTACAGATATGCAGGGGGGTACAGAGGGGGAATCGATTTGTGGGGGGTATAGAGGGGCGCAGATGCATGGGTGGGATACACTGGGGGTGCAGAAGGGAACAGGTGTGCAGGGTGATACAGTGATCAATTGGGGTGAACAGAGGTGTGAAGGTGGAAGAATTGTGGTGATCTGAGGCCTGAAAAGACCAGAATTTGGGTGATTTGAGGTATGGAGGTTCAAAGGTGAAGTCCACCTTTGTAAAAAAAATAAATGCAGATCTTTTTGCAGGTAAAAAAAAAAAAAAGTGCATTTATTGTTTTTACTAGGAGCCTGTAAAGCATTGTCAGTGTATCTGTCTGCACATACAGACAGGCAGTTACACAGTTAGCCTGTCCCATACACCACCCTAGCCTGCCCCATACACCACCCTAGCCTTGCCCATACACCACCCTAGACTGCCCCATACACCACCCTAGACTGCCCCATACACCACCCTAGACTGCCCCATACACCACCCTGGACTGCCCCATACACCACCCTAGACTGTCCCATACACCACCCTAGCCTGCCCCATACACCACCCTAGGCTGCCTCTATACCTGTGGACCACGGCTGACGCAAAATGAGGTTTCACCTAGGGATCAAAATTCCTTGCACCAGCCCTGTGTGGAGGAACTCAACTGGCCTGCACAGAGCCCCAAACTCATCCCTACTGAACAGCTTTGGGATCAGGTCTTATCATCCAACATCAATACCCGACCTCAACCCTAATGAAAACCATTGGGATCATTTCTACTCAATCAACATCAATACCTAACCTCACCCTTACTGAACACCTGTGGGATCAGATCTTTTCATCCAACATCAGTTCATCAACATGAGATCTAATGAAGATTGGGTCCACTCTCCAAAACGCGTCAGATCTTTTTGGGTAGAAATCTCACTTTTGGGACTTGTTTCATGTACCAGCCATAATTTCTTATGCCTGCTTTATACCCATGTTTGTGAGTACATAACTATATACATTTTTTATGAATAAATGGTTGGAAAGGTAATGCGCTAGGCTGGTGCACCCTCTGTTCCCCATCTTTTACAGTCATCCAACAACAGTATCTGACCTCAACCCTACTGAACACCTTTAGGATCAGGTTTTCTTATCCAACATCAGTACCTATCCCATAGGTGTGCGCAGCCTATTGCATAAGGGTGTGCACCACAAAGCTCAAACACACATGCCTTTCTCTGCAGCCTCACCTGTACAGGACAGTGAATGAATGGGAAGTGCTCTATGCTGAGTGGCTTCCTGCTCATTCACAAACTGAAATATAGTAAACAGTTTACTATTCTTCAGTCATGAATGGGCACAGTGAGCAAGTGTGTTCATTTAGAAAAGGAAGGGGCCAGTAAACTACATTTTTACTAGCCCCTCCTCCATCTTGAAACCTCTCCTGCAGCAGTCAGTGGGAGAGGAGAGAGGCCAGCAGCACTGCGGGGCAGGTGGGCCAACATGGGGTGGGGGGGAGCCCGGGCAGTAGCACAGTAGCAGAAATCAGAACCACAGAACCACCCACTGCCCATGCCTATGACCTGACCTCGCCCCTACTGAACACCATTGGGATCAGACCTTCCTGTCAAACATCAATACCTGACCTCAACCCTACTGAACACCTTTGGGATGAATTTGAAAGCCGATTATGAGCCTGGTCTTTTCATGCAACATCAGTACCTGACCTCACAAAATGGACACACATTCCCTTCAAAAACTACTGGAAAGCCTTCCCAGGAGAGTGGAGGCTGTTATAAATAAGGATGAGCCAAACACCCCCCGGTTCGGTTCGCACCAGAACATCCGAACAGGCAAAAAATTCAGAAGAACACACGAACACCGTTAAAGTCTATGGGACACCAACCTGAAAAACCAAAAGTGCTAATTTTAAAGGCTTATTATGCAAGTTATTGTCATATAAAGTGTTTGGGGACAAGGGTCCTGCCCCAGGGGGCATGTATCAATGCAAAAAAACAAAAAAAAGTTTTAAAAACGGACGTTTTTTCGGGAGCAGTGATTCTAATAATGCTTAAAGTGAAACAATAAAAAGGAAATATTCCTTTAAATATCATGCCTGGGGGGTGTCTATAGTATGCCTGTGAAGTGGTGCATTTTTCCCCATGTTTAGAACAGTACCACAGCAAAATTACATTTCTAAAGAAACAAATTGGCATTTAAAACTGCTCGCAGCTGTAAAGAATTGTTGGGTCTCGGCAACAATTACCAGGCCCTTTGGGTCTGGTATGAATATTAAGGGGAACCCCGAACCAAAAATTAAAAAAAAATAAAAATCCATACCAGGCCCTTCAGGTCTGGTATAAAAATTAAGGGGAACCCTGCGCCAAATGGAAAAAAAAATATATAGCGTAGGGGTCCCACCCAAAATCCATACCAGACCCTTATCCAAGCACACAACCTGGCAGGCCTCCTGAACCGTACAAGGCCACATGCCCTCAACATGGGGAGGGTGCTTTGGGGTCTGACCCCAAAGAACCTTGTCCCCATGTTGATAGGGACAAGGGCCTCATCCCCACAACCCTTGCCCGGTGGTTGTGGGGGTATGCGGGCGAGGGGCTTATCGGAATCTAGAACCCCCCTTTAATGAGGGGACCCCCAGATCCCGCCCCTCCTATGTGAATTGGTAACATGGTAGGGGTACAATTTCACAACAAAAATGGTAAAGACAACAAGAGATAGCTTCAGACAAGTCCTTTATTAAAAAATAAAAAATGTCCCGCGATGTAAATCCACGCTGCCCTCTGCTTTTTTTTTCTCTTTTTTTGGTCCGTCAGACGGCGTAGATTTACATCGCGGGACATTTTTATTTTTCAAAAAAGGACTTGTCCTAAGCTGTCTCTTGTCTTTTTTACCAATTTTGACAGGTTTTTTTTGTGAATGGTTGTTAAAGGGGGCTTCCAGATTACGATAAGCCCCCCGCCCGCATATCCCCACAACCCTTGCCCGGTGGTTGTGGGGGTGAGGCCCTTGTCCCCATCAACATGGGGACAAGGTGCTTTGGGGGTCAGACCCCAAAGCATCCTCCCCATGTTAAGGGCATGTGGCCTGGTACAGTTCAGGAGGGGGAGGCGCTCTCTTGTCGCCCCTCTTTTCCTGCGGTCTGCCAGGTTGCGTGCTAAGGTAAGAGTCTGGTATTGATTTTGGTTGGGACCCCTACACCATTTTTAAAAAAAAATTGGTGCAGGGTTCCCCTTAATTTCCATAGCAGACCTGAAGGGCCTGGTATGGATTTTGGGGGGACCCCCACGCAATTTTTAAAAAAATTTTTGGTTTGGGGGTTCCCCTTAATATTCATACCAGACCCAAAGGGCCTGGTAATGGACTGGGGGAGGAACCCATGCGTTTTTTTACAATGAGTTTTATCTATATTGCCGAGACCCGACAATTCATTACAGCCGTGATCAGTTTTAAATGACAATTTTTCCTTTATAAATGTCATTTTGCTGTGGTATTGTTCTAAACATTGGAAAAATGCGCCACTTTACAGGCATATTATAGACACCCCCCAGGCATGATATTTAAAGGAATATTTCATTTTTATTGTTTCACTTTAAGCATTAAAAATAAATATATAAGAATAAAAAAATAAATCAGTGCTCCCGAAAAAACGGCAGTTTAAAACATTTTTTTTTGCATGAATAAATGTCCCCTGGGGCAGGACCCAGGTCCCCAAACACTTTTTATGGCAATACCTTGCATATAATCCTTTAAAATGAGCACTTTAGATTTTTTGTGCCCCATAGACTTTAACGGTGTTCTGGTGGCTTTGCGAATTTGCCGCGAACACCACATATTTTTTGGTGTTCGCCAAACATCCCAACAACCAAAGTTCAGCCTGAACTTGTGCTCGGGCCGAATCGTTCACCCATCCCTGATTAGAAACTCAAAGGAGGGGAGGGCGGCAGGGCAGCTCTATAATAATGGCCATGTTTTTATGATGGGATGTCCAGCAAACTCCTATAGGTGCGATAGTCAAGCTTATACAAACCTCTGGCTATATAGCATAAGCTGACAGTCATTGATCCCTATGGTACATAGCATTAGTTTATCCTTAGATTGATAAAAACATGTTGTTACAGGGTGGATCAATAATAATAAATATGACCTTTATAGCTAAACAAAATTTTAACCATTTCTGCCCTCTGTTAATTTGAGAAAAGCTAAGCAGAAAATGTAGAATTTTAGGCTTAAAAGGCAATGGGTTACTTAGACTGAGACCTTGCACATTGCACATCTTTTTGTGAAGAGGAACTATTCAGATTCAGTTGTTTTCAACATCTAACTGCCTGCTGGGGGTTTGTACATAGTGAGGAAACATGATGTGTGTTTTGAAACTAACGGTTTGCAGTACATTACACCACTGCTTTCTTAACCCATGAGTTACCATAAGCATCTTCAAAAAAAAACAAAAAAACAAAACAAACAGGATTAGCATTGCAGATATTGTTTAACAATACCATACCTATGAAAGGCAAAATAACAGGGTCTCCTTAAAACCCACCCCCTGTCTCATTTATATGCACTTTCACTGTACCCCTTGCATCCCCTCGCCCATCCCAACCCTTTTCCATTGCAGCCATTGCAAAATATATATAGTTATAGTTAGTCGTTTAGTTTCATTAGGTTGAAAAAAAAGACAAAAGTCCATCTAGTTCAACCATAAAAAATAAATAATAATATCATACCATCCCATACCCATCTGGTGTTCGATGATGATACTCTGGCATGTGACTCTGGCTTTGTGGTTGTGACAGAAGGAGAGCATAAGGTGGCCAGGAGGTGAACTTTTAAGAGACATTGTCACTTTTCCAGGAATCGACCATGACAGGGTGGGTCTCAAATACACTGCTCAAGAAAAAAAATAAATAAATAAAATGAAAGGAACACTTTGAAAACACATCAGATCTCAATGGGGAAAAACATAATGCTGGATATCATACTGATATGAACTGGCTAATGTGTTAGGAATGAAAGGGTGCCACATCATTTGATGGAAATGAAATTTATCAACCTACAGAGGGCTATATTCAAAAGACACCCCAAAAATACTTATCTTTTCTGGCTGTTTTTCCCTATTTTTGCATTTGGCTAGGGTCAGTGTCACTATTGGTAGTTGGAGGAGATGACTGGACCTTATAGAGGTTGCACAGACAGTCCAACTCCTCCAGGATGGCACAATAATACGCACCATTGCCAGAAGGTTTGCTGTGTCTCCCAGCACAGTCTCAAGAGCATGGAGGAGATTCCAGGAGACATGCAGTTACTCTAGGAGAGATGAACAGGGCTGAGAAGGTCCTTAACCCATCAGCAGGACTGGTATCTGCTTCTTTGTGAGGAACAGGATGAGCACTGCCAGAGCCATACAAAATGACCTCCAGCAGGCCACTGGTGTGAATGACCAAACAATCGGAAACTGACTTAATGAGGGGAGCTCAGTGATGCCCTGGTCCAGATCTGGGAGGAAATACCCCAGGATACCATACCATCTCATTAGGAGCATGCTGACGTTGCCAGGCATGCATACAAGCATGTGGGGGCCATACAAACTACTGAGGACAATTTTGAGTTGCTGCAATGAAATTTCATCAAAATGGACTAGCCTGCTGCATCATTTTCTCACTTTGATTTTCAGAGCGTCTTTGAATTCACCCCCCTGTAGGTTGATTATTTTCATTTCCATCAAACGATGTGGCGTCCTTTTGTTCCCAACACATTACCCAGTCCATATCAGTATAGATATCCAGCATTATATTTTTCCCCATTGAGATATGATGTGTTTTCAAAGTGTTCCTTTAATTTTTTGGAGCAGTGTATGTTCCTGTTAACCACGTGACAGTCCCTTAAAGTGGAACTTTAGTCAGAAAATGAAGTCCTGCTAGTTGACTTCAGGCTGGCCCCTTTTGCAGGTATAGCCTCAGTATCTCACAAAAGTGAGTACACCCCTCAAATTTTTGTAAATATTTTATTATATCTTTTCATGTGACAACACTGAAGAAATTACACTTTGCTACAATGTAAAGTAGTGAGTGTACAGCTTGTATAACAATGTACATTTTCTGTCCCCTCAAAATATCTTAACACAGCCATTAATGTCTAAATCGCTGGCAACAAAAGTGAGAACACCCCTAAGTGAAAATGTCCAAATTGAGCCCAATTAGCCATTTTTCCTCCCCAGTGTCATGTGACTCGTTGGTGTTACAAGGTCTCAGGTGTGAATGGGGAGCAGGTGTGTTAAATTTGGTGTTATCACTCTCACTCTCTCTTACTGGTCACTGGAAGTTCAACATGGCACCTCATGGCAAAGAACTGTTGCTCTAAATAAAGATGGCCTAGGCTTTAAGGAGATTGCCAAGACCCTAAAACTGAGCTGCAGCATGGTGGCAAAGATCAGACAGCGGTTTTACACAACAGTTTCCACTCAGAACAGGCCTCGCCATGGTTGACCAAAGCAGTTGAGTGCACGTGCTCAGTGTCATATCCAGAGGTTGTCTTTGGGAAATAGACATAAGTGCTGCCAGCATTGCTGCAGAGGTTGAAGGGGTGGGGGGGTGGGTGGGTCAGCCTGTCAGTGCTTAGGCCATACGCTGCACACTGCATCAAATTGGTCTGCATGGCTGTCGTCCCAGAAGGAAGCCTCTTCTAAAGATGATGCACAAGAATGCTTGTCTTCAGCAAACTGTTTGCAGGCTGACTAAGGACATGGATTACTGGAACCATGTCCTGTGTTCTGATAATACCAAGATAAAAAACGTATTTGGTTTAGATGGTGTGAAGCGTGTGTGGCAGCAACCAGGTGAGGAGTAAAAAGACAAGTGTGTCTTGCCTACAGTCAAGCATGGTGGTGGGAGTGTCATGGTCTGGGGCTTCATGAGTGCTGCCAGCACTGGGGAGCTACAGTTCATTGAGGGAACCATGAATGCCAACATGTACTGTGACATACTTAAGCAGAGCATGACCCTCTCCCTTTGGAGACTGGGCCGTAGGGCAGTATTCCAACATGATAATGACCCCAAACAGCTCAAGAAGCTGAGGGTAAAGGTGATGGACTGGCCAAGCATGTCTCCAGACCTAAACCCTATTGAGCATCTGTGGGGCGTTCTCACATGGAAGGCGGAGAAGCTCATGGTCTCTAACATCCACCAGCTCCGTGATGTCATCATGGAGGAGTGGAAGAGGATTCCAATGGCAACCTGCGAAGCTCTGGTGAACTCCATGCCCAAGAGGGTGAAGGCAGTGCTGGAAAATAATGATGGCCACACAAAATATTGACACTTTGGGCACAATTTGGACATTTTCACTTAGGGGTGTACTCCAGTGTTGCCAACCGCCCGTAGGTTTACGGGCAGCCCGTAAAAACAGGCACTTTTTTTTATGCCCATAGAAGCCGAACAAAAATGGCAACTGGATCGGGTGAGAACTGCGCATGCACACGCATTTCCGGAAACCCCGAGACAATCCGATCCTGACTCCACAGCCGATTGCTAGGAGCCAAGCGGGCTGAAGGAGGAGCCTCGGAGTGGAAAGTTCAGTGGAGCTGGCAGCACACCGTCTGCAAGTGAGATGGACAGCGCAGACTTGGCCTGTCAGACTCACCCCCTGGACAGGCACACAAGGCCCTGACCAGTGCCACTGGCCAGCACTGAGCACACCCTGCCCTGGCTGCAGCCCCCGGTGAGTAAAATATGAAAACGTGCACACAACCTGTGACCTGTTCTTACCTAATGTGCAAACAGTGCTTGCCGTTCTACCAAATAATTAATAAAGTGTCTTAATTTAGTGAATACGAGTCATATTTTATTCACTAAAATTAAGACACTTTATTAATTATTTATTTTGTACAATCTCATCACTGTCATTTTTGTTTGGTAACTGTTGCCTGTGCCTGTCTGTGGCCATCACATAGATAACAGCCAAAGTGACCAATGGTTCTCTTAGGATTTTGGACCATCTTATATATTATTACAATAATTTTCATTTCCATGAATTATATATTTCCTCATATATATTTACTCATTATTTACTGATATATCATTTGGTCACGTTAGCGAGAGTTTATTTTATCATTGAACATTTAAAATATTTATCCACCATCATTATTAATTTTTATTTATACACTGATGATAGTATGACTAAATACTATCAGTGTATAAATAAAAAATTAATAATGATGGTGGATCTCTGCAAAGAGCCATGTCCGCGGCTCTTTAACCATGTGATCGGCTGTGTCCAATCACAGTCGGTCACATGTAAACACGGAGATGCCGGTAATCGACTCTCCTCGCCTCACACTGACAGAGTGTATGGCGAGGAGAGAAGATCAGCGGCATTTCCATGCAGGGGTACATCTAGGAATGTAATCAGGGCACTGATCATCGGTGCCCCGATTACAATATAGCAATACAGGGTCACCAATCAGTGCCCACCATTGCCCACCATTGCCAGCAATCAATGCCCCCCAGTGGTAGCAATCAGTGCCCATAAGCGATGCCAGTCAGTGCTGGCAGTACCGCCTATTAGTGCTGCCCATCACTGCTGTCGATCAATGCCCATCAGTGTCGCCCATCCGTGCCACCTAACAGTGCCCCCTAACAGTGCCCACCAGTGCGGCATATTAGTGCCTCATCAGTGCCCATAAATGCCGCCTCATCAATGCCCACCAGTTCAGCCTATCAGTGCCCAACAATGCCGCCTCATCAGCACACATCAGAGGAAGGCAATAAATTACTTAGTTACAAAATTTACCGACAGAAAAAAGTAAAAAAAAAAAACATTTTTTTTTTCTTCAAAATTTTTGGTCTTTTTTTTTTGTAAAAAATAAAAAACCCAGCTGTGATTAAATACCACCAAAATAAATCTCTATTTGCGTGAAGAAAATGATAAAAAAAAAAAAATGTTTGGGTACAGTATAGCACGACCACGCAATTGTCATTCAAAGTGTGACAGCCCTGAAAGCTGAAAAATGGCCTGGGCAGGAAGGGGGTGTAAGTGCCCGGTAGGCAAGTGGTTAAAAACCATACTATAAACTATACGGTCTCACCCTGCTCTGCACATGCTCAGTTGCTCTGCATTTTTAGGCATTGACTACAAGCATACCCCACATTTAAGTACACAATGGGGTTTATTTACTAAAGCTGGAAAGTGCAAAATCAGGCTCACTTCTGCATAGAAACCAATCAGCTTCCAGGTTTTATTACCAAAGCTTAATTGAACAAGCTGAGGTTAGAAGCTCATTGGTTTCTATGCAGAAGGGAGCCTGATTTTGCACTTTCCAACTTTAGTAAATAAACCCCATTGTGTACTTAAAAGTGGGGTATGCCTGTAGTTTGTAGAGGCCAACGTGCTGACAGATTTAAAGCTGAATTAAACCCACCTATCCTTTACAGCCAAGGAAGCAGCTTATGACACCAGCCATTTGATGGTTTGACAGTTTGGTTGAGGACACAAGCAAATGCTGCAGTTAGCAATCCCAGCATTCCAGGAATGTAACGGTATTTTGAGACTGTAAAATTGACGTGTTTAGTTCCGCTTTATGATTTCCTGCTGCTCAGGTGCCCTAGCAAAATGGCAGCCTCCAGGAATCAGAAACAGGAGCAATTCTGGAGGAAATTTACAGTACACACCAATTTTGGTAGCATAATTATTAATGTAGAATGTATGTTCCTTTCTAAAGAACATTATTTTTTATCAAGTTGTTATGGGTAAAGTTCAGCTTTAAGTTATCTTTGGCCTTATACCGTGAGCTTTATTATGTTTATGTAATTCCAAGAGTTGTTTTCAACCTTTTAAATGTGCAGTTTTCATTTGAAAATACCTGGCAGTTATGCTTTATTTTGATGCAGACCAGAAATAGGGATGGCAACCTATACATTAAATAGGAGTGTCTACTTTAGCAGATCAGTTAACTGCTGCCCTGTTGAGTATGTGGATGACTGGGACTGGGCCAGACATTTGATTGTTGCGGTGGTTTGGCTTTTTGTGGCCTCCAGTCTCCTACCTCTGTAGTCCAGTGCCTCTGATGCTGTCCCCACCCATTGTGGTGGTGGTCAGACGGATACATCATTTTAGGTGGCGGCCTAATGGAGCTTTTGGGGTTCATGCATGCCTGGCACATATTAGCTTTTGGTTGGGGGTAGCAGAGTGTCAGTCTGAGGTGTTAATAGTTGGGGTAGGCATGTGTGAGGGTGACAATGTGGGGTATCAGTGGTTTGGGGTCAGAATGTCAGTGCAGTGTGCAGTAGTTGGGGGTGTCAGTCTGGGATGTTAGTGGATGGGAATGGGTGGATATTGTTATGGGGTGTAAATAGCTGGGATAGGTGGGTGTCAGTTTTGGGTGTCAAGCAGTGGGGATGCAAATGTGAGCTGTCACTGGTTGGGTGTTGGTGGTTGGGGATGAGGGAGTACCAGTGTGGAGGCACACTGTGCCCTTTAACCCTACAACCCCCCCCTTCCTGCACACACTGCCCCCCCCATTAATGCTATACCCCTCCCTGCATACACTGCCCCCCCTTTAACCTTAAACCCACCTTCCTGCACACACTTCCCCCTCTTTATCCCTACACCCCCTTCCACCCTACACGCCCCTTCCTGCACACACTGCCCCCTTTAAACCTACACCCCCTTCCTGCACACACTGCCCCCCCCCCCTTTAACCCTACATCCCTCTTCCTATATACACGGTCCCCTTTAACCCTACAATACCCCTTCTCGCACACACTGCCCTGATTCACACTATACATGCAACATCACCCATGTGAATAAGCCTCAAGACCTCATTTGCATACAAAACTTTATTTATTAACTCAATACAGTAATACAGTTTTATCTTTTTGATTTAGCAGGAATTTTGTAAGTTATGTTACATTTGTGTCCGCCAATAATGATTTTAGTGCATCTGTAGTGAAAATATTGTTTTGATATTTTTGGGGAGGTGGCCCTCCCAGGTAGCCTGTACAGGGCCCCATGAATTTTAACAGCAGCCCTTGTTGGGGGTGGGTGTGTCTGGGATGTCAGTGGTTGGGGGTGAGTGGTTGTCAGTCCAGGGTGTCATTAGTTATGGCAGGCAGGTGACAATCTGGAGTTTGTGGTTGGAGGGTCGGCAGGTGTCAGTGTGAGGTGACAGAGAGGTGGGTGGTTCAAGGTGGGTGGGTGTCAGTGAGAGGTGTCAGGGGGTGAAGTTGGGACTCAATGTGGGTTGTCAGTGGTGGGGCATGTACATGCGTGGTATCAGTAGGTGGGTGGTTTCATCATTAGGTGTCAGTAGTTGGAGATGGGGGAGTGTCAGTCTGGGGTGTCAGTGGGGGGGGGGGACAGTCTGGGGTATTAGTGGTTGGAATTAGGTGGGTTTCATTCTTAACTGTCAGTTGTTGTGGATAGGAGGGTGTCAGTCTGTGGTACTAGTGATTAGGGTAGGCAGTGTCAATTTGGGGTTTCGGGTGGGGGTGACATTGTGGGTTGTAAGTGGATGAGGAGGGCAGTTGTCAGTCTGGGATGCCATTTATTGGCCATTGGTAGATGCCAGACTAGGGCATCACTGGTTGGGGATAGGCAGGTGTCAGTTTGGGGTATCAGGGTGACAGTGTGAGGTTTCAGTATTTCAGGGGGGTGTCATAATGGAGTCCTAGGAGGTGATGGATCACTGTTAGTCTGAGTTATCTGTAGTTTGGGGCTGTTGATTGTCAGTCTGGGGTGGCAGTTGGGGGTGACAATGTGGGGTGTCAGTGGTTGGGGGTGGGAGGTTGCTAGTCTTGGGTGTTGTTTACTTCAAGGTAGGCAGATGTTGTTCTGGAGTGTCAGTGGTTGGGTGTAAGCAGTTGGGAGGGTTTCAGTGTGCAGTGTCAAGGGGTGAAAGTTGGCAGCTGTCAGTTTGGTGTGTCAGTGGTTGGGAAGTAGTTAGGTGTCAGTCTGGGGTGCCAATAATTGGGTGTTGGCATGAGTCAATCTGGCACGTCAGCTCCCTGCCCTGTATTAGTCACTGCCTACCCTAATAGTCCCAGGAGGTTGGGGGTTGGATGGGGGGGGGGGGGTAGTTAAGCTTTCAGTGGTTGGGAGGGGGAGGTTATGTGGGGTGTTATGGGGCTAGTGAGTTTCAGTTGTTGGAGACTTCAGTCTGTGGTGTCAGGAGGTAGGGGGAGGGGGTATATGTTGGGGGAGTCTGTGGTTGGGGGGGTGTTAGTCTGGGGTGTCAGTGGTTGTGGGTGGGCCCTGAGTGTGAGTTGTTGGGGGTAGGCATGTGTCAGTCTGAGGTGTCAATCTGGGGTGTTCGTAATTGGGGTAGGCAGGTGTCAGTGGCAGGGGGTGGGCTGGTGTCAGTCTGAGGTGTCAATAGTTGGGGATGGGCGGGTGTCAGTCTAGGTGGAGGTGGTGAGGTGTCAGTCTGGTGTGTCAATATTTGGAGGTAGGCTTGGGTGGGTGGTTTTATTTGGTGAATATCAGCCGGGGATGTCAGCTTCCTGCCCTGTATCATGGTTGAAAGTTTCAGTCTGCAGTGTAAGGGGTTAGGCGGGTCTCAATCTGGGGTGTTAGTGGTTAGGGTAGGCTGGTGTGAGCCTGGGGTGTTAGTGTTTGGGGTAGGTATTAGTCTAGGGTGTCATCAGTTGGGGTAAGACGGTGTCAGTGTGGGGTGTGTTAATGGTTAAGGTTTGTCAATGTGGGGTTTCAGGGAGTGTGGAGGTTTCAATGTGGGGAATCAGTGGCTGGGGGTTTTCAGTGGGTGGGCATGTCAGTCTGGGGTGTCAGGTTTTGGGGAGCTGCCAGTTTAGGGGTGTCAGTGGTTGGAAGCAGGTGTATGTCAGGCTGGGTTTCATTGGTTGAGGGTGGGGCGATTTTGGTATTGGGTGTAAGTAGTTGGGAGTAGGCAGGTGTCAGTAGTTGGACATGGGATCAAAATTAGTTTATGTTGTTAAAGTGTAGTTCTTACACTTGAGTTTTTAGAATATATCCATTAAGGATATTGACCCTCCAATGATTTCTTTATTTGATTGATTAACTTAGGACTTGATTTAATATGCTGCAGTGCAGAGATAGCACAGTGGCCAAGTGGTTAGCTCTTTAGACTGCTAGCACTTGGGTCCCAAGTTCAAATCCCAGTTAGGGCACTATGTTGGCTCTAGTACGTTTATCCATGTGAGATAGACATGTTTTGATGGCCACCGCTATATAACTACATGCATTAAATAAATATACCATTGTGCTAATTTGTATGAAATTATTATTTGAAGGATATTGACTAACCAGTTCTTCCACCCTTTTATTTTATTTAGAAATTTAGTGTGGGGTGGTTGGGGGAAGGACAGTTGTCAGTGGTTGGGAGTCGGTGGAAGGGGGTTATACACATGCCAGTGTAGGTTATTAAAGTGAGAGGGGGGGGGGGGTTGTCAGCGATTGGGTTAGGCATGTGTCAACATGGGGTGGGGGTGACAATTTGGAGTGTCAGTGATTGGGGATGGTATGTCAGGGTGCAGCAGCAGTGGTTGGGGGTGTCAGTGGTGATGGATGGGCAGATGTTATGGGGAGTAAAACACTGGGGTAGGTGGGTGTCAGTGTGGAGTGTTCATGGTTAAAAGGTGTCAAGGTGTTATGGGGGGTGTCAGTGGCTGGCATAGGTGGGGTGTCAGTGTGGGGTGTCTATGGGTTATGGGGGTAGGTGGGTGTCAGCCTGGGATGCGAATGGTTGGGAGTGGGTGTCTGTCTGGGGTGTCATTGGTTGGGGAGGACAGTTATTCTAGGATGTAAGTGGTTGGTGGTTGTCGGTCTGGGGTGTCCAGCAAAAGTGATAGTTACAGTGGTTAGGACAAACTACATAACACTGCTAGGGGTGCTTATTTGGTTTATTTCCCCTCCTAATTTGCTGGTCTAGTTAATGTTTTGGTTCATTTTACACATGCTTTTAGGTTAAATATGTGGTTGGGGGTGAGTCAGTTGGTATTGAGTGTTTGTCTGGGGGTGTCAGGATTAAGAAGGGGTGTCAATGGTTAGGGATGGGCAGATGTTAATATGGGGTGTAAATAGATGTGGTCGGTTTCAATGGGGGAGTGTCAGTGTGGGGTGTCAAGGGGAGGGGGTGTCAGTGGTTTGGGGTGGGAGAGTGTTAGTGTGAGGTGTTGGGGTATCAATATGGAGTGTCAGTGATTGGGGATGGGGTGTCAGTCAGCAGTAGCAGTGGTTGAGGGGGGGGGGTTTCAATGGTTATGAATTGGCTGATGTTATGGGGTGTAAAAAACTGGGGCAGGAGGGTGTCAGTAGTTTGAGGTGGAGAGTGTCAGTGTGGGTTGGTCATTGTGGGATGCAAGTGTTCATGGGTTAAAAAAAAGGTGTCAGGGTGTTATTTGGGAGGGGGGGGGGTATCAGTGGTTGGGGTAGGCGGAATGTCAGTCCAGGGTGTCAGTGGCTGGTGGAAGGGAGTGTCAGTGTGGGGTGTGCATTGGTGAAAGATGTCAGGGAGTGATAGGAGTGTCAGTGTGGGGTGTCGGGAGTGTCAGTGGTTGGAGGTAGGGAGTGTCAGTGTGGGGTGTGCATTGGTGAAAGATGTCAGGGGGTGATGGGAGTGTCAGTGGTTGGAGGTAGGGAGTGTCATTGTGGGGTGTCAGGGGGCGGGGGTGTGCATTGGTGAAAGATGTCAGGGGGTAAGGGGAGTCTCAGTGGTTGGAGGTATGGAGTGCATTGGTGCATACCTCCCAACTTTCTGAGATGGGAATGAGGGGCACCTATCAGTAAAAGTATGCAGGCATAGGACACACCTTTTGCTACGCCCCCTTAAAAGGAGAATTATACAAAAAAAAAAAAAGGCTTGGTTAAACCCACAAGTGCTTATTTTACCACTACTATTCCTTTATATTGGCTTTTGGAAATAACAAATGCAGCAATTTAGAAATCAGATTAAAGGTTTAGCACTGGGAAACACTTTTTGATAGATAAAAAGTGCATTCTATATACATCTATATAGATCAAACTAAAATGAGGGACAAATGAGGAGGAAAGAGGGACATTGCTCCAAATCAGGGACATTTGGGAGGTATGCATTGGTGAAAGAGGTCAGGGAGTAATGGGAGTGGCAGTGGTTGGAGGTAGGGAGTGTCAATGTGGGGTGTCAGTGTGTGGTGTGCATGGGTGAAAGTTGTCAGGGGGTTATGGGAGTGTCAGTGGTTGGAGGTAGGGAGTGTCAGTGTGGGGTGTCAGGGGGTGGGGTGTGCATTGGTGAAAGATGTCAGGGGGTAATGGGGGTGTCAGTGGTTGGGGGTATGCGGGTGTCTGTCTGGGAGTGTGTGTGTCTGTCTGTCTGGGGTGTAAATGGTTGGGGGTGGATGGTGTGACCTGGGGTAGCTCTGGAATGACCACCAGCCAGTTTGGTAAAAGCAAAACTGTTCATTTATTTGAACCACAGCTAAAAAAAAATAAAAAAAAAGACAGCTTACTTCAGTCAAAGTAAATAAACAGTCCAAATCCTGCTATCAGTAACTAAACTGCAGGCTCACCACTAATCTTCAGTCCCATACAGGGGTTAGGCTCTCTCCAAAGTAAGGGTGCCAGGCAGGCCACACAAGGGGGTTAGCAGCCCATGTCTCACCTTGTCTGAGAGCTCCCACTTGTTACACAGCATGTGAGCCTCACTTCCATTCACTTCCCTAACACAGGTGCTGATTTCCCTCTGCTGCCTTTTAAGCCTCCCTCACCTTTGTCCTGTACAAAAGGTATTGGTCCGGGGTGCCAGTAGATGGGGGTGTCCAGCAAAAGTAATAGTTTCAGTGGTTAGGACAAACTACATAACACTGATAGGGGTGCTTATTTGGTTTATTTTCTATCCTAATTTGCTGATCTATTTAATGTTTAGGTTCATATTCTTTTAGGTTCAATATGTGGTTGGGGGTGGGTGTCAGTGGTTGGGGGCGTAGTTGTGGGGTGTCGGGGTGGGGGTGGTTGCCAGTATGTGGTTTTGGGGGTGGGGGTGTCAGTTAGTGTCGAGTGTCAGTCTGGGGTGTCAAGGAGGGTGTCAGTTTGGGTCAATGTCAATGGTTGGGGATAGGCAGATGTTGGTATGGGGTGTCAGTAGATGGGGTGAGCAGGTGTCAGTTTGGGGTGTCAGTGGTTGCAATGGGGGAGTGTCAGTGTGGGGTGTCATGGGGAAGGGGTGTCAGTGGTTTAGGGTGGGAAAGTGTCAGTGTGAGATGTTCGTGGTTGGGGTATCCATATGGGGTGTCAGTGGGTGGAAGGTGTCAGTCTGGGGTGTCAGGGGGTAATCAGTTTGGGCTGTCAGTGTATGGGGGTAGGCAGGTGAACGTCTGGGGTGCTAGTGGCTAGATGTTGGTGTGTGTCATTCTGGGGAGTCAGTGTAGGAGGGTGTCAGTCTGGGATGTCAGTTGTTGATGTAGCACCTGGGAGTTTAGTCAGGGTTGCTCCTCAAAATGTACTTTCCAGGAATAGTCATCTTGGCTAATTGTTAGAGATCCATTGATTTCTCCCTAAGTTTGGCCTTGTTGCACTTTTCTCTTTTACCACTAGGTGGCCAGGTACCTGGTGGTACTAGATACGAGAAGGGCAACACAATGTCAGATTATGGGTATATGGGGTATCTCAGCCAATGGGCAGGGGTATTTTTGGATCCCTTGGCCTGCTGGGAGAGCCTATATATTCAGGTGAGGTCAGGTGATCTGTGTTCTGTGCCACCTGGACGACTTTCTGGGTGGACATGTGTTGTATTACTCGAGCTGCTAGGCCGGAGATTGGGCCTATACTGGGCACATCTGGCTGCACAAATTTTCTTTCTCTTCTTTTTTAGTTTTTATTGGTTTCCTTTTTCCCCTTGCAGCCACACTACGGCAGTGTCGGTCTAACTTCCACTGGAGGCACCTCTTGCTGACCCTCCCATTGGGGACATTTGGGTAGGTGGAGGATTGATCTGGTTGGTGTGGGCTCATGTTGATGCCACTAACGTGGCGGGACTATGATGGGACCCTTAGTGCCCTGACGTCTCAAATTCCGGTATTGCGCACCATGTATAATGTGCTATTATTACTTTAGCATTTATTTATGTATATTCATTTAACATTATGTTTTTTATTTTCCTGTCGAACTATAATTCTTACACTGGTCATGTTTTACTCCCCTGAAGAAGCCAATGTCTTGGCGAAACATGTTGGGAAGACCTGACCTGTCACTGTAATTAGGCCACCACTACTCTGGCCTACAGTAAACTTTTTGTACTTCTTTTATGCATGTTTACTATCATATGAACTAGAGTATGTATTACCTGTTCATATTATTTTGTAATAAAATTTGTATTTCTTTAAAAAATTATTGATTGACTTGCCTTGGCATCGTAATAATCCCCATCCTTCTGTCGTTTTGTGTGTAGGTTGTCAGTGTTTGGGGGTAGATGGGTGTCAATGTGGGTTGTTGGGTGTGGGATTGTCAGTGTGGGATATCAGTGTTTGGGGTGGGGGGTGTCATTGTGGGGTGTCCATGGGTGAAAGGTGTCAGGGGGTTATGCGGGGTGTCAGTGGTTGAGGGGTAGGCAGGTGTCAGTCTGAAAGACTGTCAAACCTCAGTGCTCATTCTGTTGATGGTAATTTTGGCAATGCTGCACTCCTTGAGCGGGGAGACTCCAAAACACTATAAAAAAAGCCTAGTGCATTACCTAAGACACCTTAGAAATTTTATTTAAAAAACACCAAAAGCATACTCACAAACATAAAAGGATAAAATGCATAATCATATACAACTGCAGTATCGAGGATGACAAATCTCTACAGTTGGAAAGCTGATGTGTGTCAGTCTGAGGTGCCCTTGGTTGGTATGGATGGATATTAGCGTGGGGTGTCAGTGGCTGGGTGTAGGCGGGTGTCAGTGTGGGGTGTCAGGGGGTGGGTGGTTTCATTCTGGGGTGTTAGTGTTGGGTGTAAGGGGTCAGTCTGGGGTGTCAGTGGTTGAAAATCAGTCTGGGATGTCAGCTCTCTGCCCTGTATCATTCACCGCCTACCCCAACTAATAGTCCCCGGGAGTTTGATGGGAGTCTATGGTCCAATGGTCCAATTGGGTGTCTATCTAAGCTTTCATTGGTAGGGGGTAGGTGGGTGTCAGGCTGGGATGTTAGGGGATATAGAGGTGCCAATGTCAGGTGTTAATGTCAGTTGTTGGGTGTTGTCAGTGTTTGGGGTGTAATTACTTGGGGGTAGGTGGATGTCAGTCTGGGGGGGGGGTCATTAGTTGGGGGTGGGCAGGTGTCAGTTCGGAGTGTAGGTAGCTGGGGTAGTCGGTTGTCAATCTGGGGAGCCAGTGGTTGGGGGTAGGTGGGTGTCAGTCTGGCATATCAGGGGGTGTGGAGGTGTCAATGTCAGTTGGGTGTCCGGAGGTGTCAGTGGTGGGTTGCAGTGTGGATGGACAGTTGTCAGCTTGGGGTGTCATTACTTTGGGGTAGGTGGGTGTAAATCTGGAGTGCCATGGGTTGGGGGTGGGCAGGTGTCAGTTTGGTGTGTAGCTAGCTGTGGTAGACGGGTGTCAGTGGTTGGGATTTAGCTGGAATCCCCAACCACGTAAGTAAAGGGGTGGGGATAGCGGTGACAGTACTACTCAAATATGGGCACTGGCACTTTCTGTTCATCACAGGCTGGATTAGGGAACCCCCCAGGGATGTAATTTTGGAAATCTCTCAGAGGGCCAATGACCTACTACCCTGCCATGATGGTACATAGTAAGGTTAGAAAAAGACAATAGTCCTTCTAGTCCAGCCATTATAAAAAAAATGAAAGACGGAAATACCAATCTGTGCAACAACAGTACATCACAATATTACTGTAATCAAAATGGAGCAGCGCTAAATGTATATACCATTATAATAATAAAGATGAAATAAAATGTAATGCCTCCTCATAAGGAACTTTATTAAAGTACATAAAAATCATCAAAGTTCAAGTGCAAAATACATATTGTGACATTGGGGGATGTCTAGCTCAGTGATGGATGCGTTTTAAGTGAGTTCATAGCCAACAGAAACTAAGGTTTAAGGGCGTGGTAGCCCACTTTTATTGAAAGTAACAAAAAGATAAAAGTTCACACACGCATTTGGTTTCCCACACAGTGGTTCTTCTCCCAAAACAACAACAACTGAAAAATGCCAATCCACATGGCTCTTAAGGCTCACTCAGCCTTGGGCGCAGTTCCTTGCTGCACTCCTGGCCTCTAGAAAGGGGCTCTCCTGACACTCCAGGCTTCCACACTCCTCCAAGACTCACGGTCCCCTCTGGTCCCCAAGACTCTCTCTTCAAGTTGTCTCAGCTATGGCCTCCCTGACTCTCTCAGCTGGCCCAACTCTCTCAGTCCACTGACCTGGAACCTTTCCCACACGGAGTACAGTTTCAAAGATGTTGCCTGTGTTCTTAAACAGTAGCACACCTCCTTCCTGTCTGCAGCAACTGCTCCAACACCAGCTCCTTTCCCACACACACTGAGCTATGCTCAGCTCTGCCTTATAACGGGTGTGTGCACCTGGACACAGACAAACAACCTGCAGACCTTCTGGAAAACCCGTACACATGACTGAAGACTCCATCCCTCCCAATGCTCTTTGAAGTCTTCAAGTTTCCAGCCCCAATCCAGACTTACAAAATCCAGAGAAAACTTAAAGCATAGTTTTCTCTGCTCACCAATCTTTTGCTGGAACTTCTCAAACTGCTTCTTTGAGAGTCCTGTGTCCATTTTACACAGATTTTCACTAAGACAGGGGGCTCTCACTCTCACATATCCCCCCCCCCCCCCCCCTTTGTTTCGATCCGGAGGGAGGAACACCAGCACTCATCATCAAGGTTGGGACACATCTGTGCCGGCTGTCAGCTGTGTAGGCCCAACCCTTTTTACGGGTGTGCTTTCAGGTAAGTCCTACTCTGACTCTCCATGGGATCCCACTCGTTTCTACCCTACACTTTCTCCCACTTCTTGGGTTCATGGGCTTACTTGCTTTTCTAGGGGGAACTCTGCCTTCCCTGATACCCTCACTTTCTTGATATGGGGAACCTGTTCCTAATACTTCGCCTGATGGGGAACCACCTTTTCCCTCACTGACACCAGTTTTTTCCCATTACAACAAGTTTTTTTGGTTTAACAACTTGTCTGAGGTTACCCACAGCAATTAAACCCTCGTTAGCAGTACCAACCAGCGACAGAGCACAAATTCTGATGTTGCCACTTCCAATACCATCAATGCTTCCCCATACAGTGTCTCCGGAACCCTAATTTGTACCTCTTTGTGAATGACAGGAAAAATCTCTGCTACTGCCACATCTATTTCGGGCCCTTCCTTCACGTGAGGTCTAGTGGGTGAGGCAGTGTCTGTGCCCTCTACTGACCACTGCTCAGCCGCAACTCAGACCACACCAGCAGGAGTTTTCTTAGTCACCGCATCAGGCTGAGAGACCTCTGATGTTTTAAAACGTTCTCCTGAGTGCCTTCCATCTCAGCGGGTAACTAGAAGCACCCTTTCAGAGAACCTTGAGACCATTTGCCACACTGCTAATAGATATGGTACCAACCAGTTCCTCTCGTGATTAACAGCTTGCACTACTTGACTCCACCTACCGGTACTACACAGTACAACCTTGTCCGACCACGGTGGAGACACGCAAGTGTACAGCAAATGTGCTTTTTTGGACTTCAAGCATTTTCAACAATACATTAGTCATCTTAATGCGATCCACATCACATACAAGACCTTTCTAGGGACTTTTCCATTATCAATGACGCGGAGGGGCTCATCCACTGAAGCTGGAAAGGTAGAGACATTTACAGCGACCTGCACCTCACTGGGGGTATCGGTCTTCACAGCCTGGTGCTCAACTGGAGCGATGTCCGATGTATGTCTCATTGCCATTTTTGCACTCACTATTTTCCAGCAGTCGGGCTGCAGATAACACAACTGCCATGCATGTGCCCTTAACCAGTCCGTGTTATGTCCACATCTGTGTCACCCATCATAGCTTTGTAACTCATGGTCACTTTGTTTAGTCCAGATATTTAAACGAAACAGAAATGGTTACCACCGCTCAGGAAAATCCAAACTAGAATTCTTCGTCCTCCAGGAGAAAGGAGAGAGCCCCAGGTGCTGGCAATTTCTAGTGTGGATGTGGAAGGCTGAAAGGATCTGGACAGCCGCACACCGGGAAAATTAGATTAAATTCTTCTTTTATTTGTGAAACAGGATTATAGGGTACATAAGACACCACTAGAGTGGTACAGCACAACAGCTGACGCGTTTCACACTTACACAAAGTGCTTACTCATGAGTAAGCACTTTGTGTAAGTGTGAAACGTGTCTGATGTTGTGCTGTACCACTCCAGTGGTGTCTTATGTACCCTATGATCCTGTTTCACGAATAAAAGAAGAATTTAATCTATTTATCCCGGTGTGAGGCTTTCCAGATCCTTTCAGCCTTCCACATTCGCTTTGTTTAGTGTTGCGACTGTTCCTTGCACCACGCTTCCCAGTCAGTGGTACTTCCCTGACAGGCATTCTGCAGCGCTGCATCACCTGTTCCAAGAGGCACCACAGGAACTCGGGACTCATTACCCAATACTGTACATTTGTCATCTCTATACGCGTCACATTGTACAAGCACAGTTTCACTTATGTCACATTGGGACAATGCTTCATCACACAAGGCAGGGTGCAATACATTATTTTGACCAGTTTGTTCTGGTGGCGCTACCATCACACCTAGCTTTACACTACCAGCTTTAACAGGGTAAATAAATTGTTCACCAATCTGGTCACATACCAGTCGGGTGGTCTGCACCCACACACTCGCACTGTGAGGTGCAGTCCCTCCTTGTTCCTCCAGAGTAGTGCCACAGCGGTCCTGAACAACCTCCAGTTCCAACACAGGGAGATCCCTGGAGATTTCCACGGACAACCCTGCGGCTCTGCCTCTGGTAGTCACGGGAGACATCCTACTCCCATCCTTCCTAGTAAACACATTACCAACATTATTCTCAAATATGACATTTCCAGAAATAAAATTTTCAACCTTTAGAGGATCATCATGACACTTAGACATAGCTGTAGCTATTGTGGGTAGCCTCTTACTCACTTGAGCTGATCTGGGAAACCCTCCGCTCCAAAACTGTGGACTCCTGGGAGGTTTCCCTGGGCAACCCCGCAGCACCTGTCTCTGTCACTAGGGAACATGGTATACAGATTTCTTTGGTCACCCCTAGTACAGCTCTTCCAGCACTCTGCTGGATTCCACCAGGTACATACAGAGTGCCCATGTCTTTTTAGTCTTTAGTCCTGCTGCCAATAGGGCTTTACCCTGTGCCTCCCCACTACTCTGGGTAGAACACTGCAGCAAATCCACCTGTACTGCGGATTTCCCCACTGGACACACTTCCACTTCATTGGGTTCTGTCCCATAAACTGCAACGGTCTTACCAATTCCTGTAGCCGGTGTCATAGTCTTCATTTGAGTGCGTTGTCTCTCATCTGTGGTGTCTCCATAGGCTGACTCTTCCATGTGGTCATGGAGCAACACTGCAGCCTTTCCGGATCCACCGACACCCCCTGCATGTAACACAGGATCCCTGTTGCTAGGGGTAACAGCAGACCAGCACGCCAAAGATGGTTGGCTACACCTCATGGAGGTTTCAGTCTGTTGTGCCCTTCTTTCTGGGCTAACCACTTCACATAAGCAGCCATAACAGAAAACCTTGTGTTTCTCTGGATTTCCAAAACCTAGGTCTTCCGGTGACACTTCTCCCATCCTGGAGCATTGCTGGCAAGCCCATGATACGATGGAATGCTCCTCTAAGAAGCATTTCCTCTTTAAATTTGCGGTAGTCATCCTGGTCCCCGTCCATCAAATGGTAAACCGACCAGAACTCTATCCGTAATATGGTTTGCAGCAATCTGGCCACTGGTTCCTAGGCCATTTTCTCTTTACGGCAACTTTTTCAAATCTTACAAGGAAGTCCCCAACCTCCTCTGTAGGCAGCATGGGTTGCATATAGTCAGAGGCCAAGATCTGAGCCCCTTGCATTGCGCCCCACTCTTTATTCTGGTTCCGCTTGAACCACTCATTGACGGTATCATACACCACTGGCCCCCTTTGACTGGCCCTCCTAGGTGGAGACATCTTCTCAGGCCACGCTGAGCTCACTTCCCCTTTAACTTGAATTAACATGAACTTCTTGTGTTTTGACTGCCTCATCTTTGCAGTCACATGCACAGCAGCTTGTTACACAGTTTACAGCAGTAATAAAAAAAAAAATTCTCACAGGTTCACTACCTGCACACAATGCTCATTGCCTGGCTGCACTTCCATACACAGCCACTGACAGTTCCTTGACAAATTCACTGCTGGTGCAGAGACCCGGATTTCACCGTCTGTATGCCCTCATTCTCCACCACTTGTGACATTGGGGGATGTCTATCTCAGTGATAGATGCGTTTTAAGTGAGTTCACAGCCAACAGGAACTAAGCTTTAAGGGCGTGGTAGCCCACTTTTATTGAAAGTAACCAAAAGATGAAAGTTCACACACGCATTTGGTTTCCCACACAGGGGTTCTTCTCCCAAAACAACAACTGAAAAATGCCAATCCACCTGGCTCTTAAGGCTCGCTCAGCCTTGGGTGCAGTTCCTTGCTGCACAGGCCCACTCCTGGCCTCTAGGAAGGGGCTCGCCACACTCCTCCAAGACTCACGGTCCCCAAGACTCTCTCTTCCAGTTGTCTCAGCTATTATCTCCCCAACTCTCTCAGCTGGCCCAACTCTCTCAGTCCACTGACCTGAAACGTCTCCCACATGGAGTACCGTCTCAAAGATGTTGCCTGGGTTCTTAAACGGTAGCACATCTCCTTCCTGTCTGCAGCAACTGCTCCAACACCAGCTCCTTTCCCACACACACTGAGCTATGCTCAGCTCTGCCTTATAACGGGTGTGTGCACCTGGACACAGACAAACAACCTGCAGAGCTTCTGGAAAACCCGTACACATGACTGAAGACTCCATCCCTCCCAATGCTCTTTGAAGTCTGCAAGTTTCCAGCCCTAATCCAGGTTTACAAAATCCAGAGAAAACTTAAAGCATAGTTTTCTCTGCTCACCAATCTTTTGCTGGAACTTCTCAAACTGCTTCTTTGAGAGTCCTGTGTCCATTTTACACACATTTTCACTAAGACAGGGGGCTCTCACTCTCACAATATATAATAATATATTCAATTGTGAAAGTGGAAACTCCTGCGCTGTCGGGGGGGGGGGGGGGGGGGGGCTATGCTAAAAGGACACTGCTGCAACACCTAAGTACTGATCCAAGGCAGGACAAATGGGACAAAAGTGGGGGAAGATGGTAGTTGCGCTGTGATGAAGGGGGGGGGGGGGGGGGGAGCTACAAAGATGACTAAAGTGGCAAAGTAGAGAAGAACTGAAAAAGCAGAAACGGGCCAATGCATGAATAGATCCTACATGCTAAAAGAACATGGTGGGGATGCAGTGCAGTGCAACGTAGCTGATCAACATGACATGTTGCGGGCAGACAAAGCCTAATATATAAAGGTAATCGTGAAACAGTGACTGCTTGAATATAGCAAAACAAAAATGCATATACCAACACAAATAGGGTGAATAATGACACAATGCAAAAAAAAAAAAAAAAAAAAATATATATATATATATATATATATATATATATATATATATATAATGCAAGAATATATATGTGGGCTAGTGCCCCATTAGCAAAAACGTGCCAGATCCTGGTGAACTACAAGTGACAAATCCCTAGGACAAACATGAATATTAGTTCTATCATCCAGTCCAAAAAGCAAAAACACGTGATGAGAAACACAAAACAAGTCCAATCGTGAAGGGAGGGGGGATCTTCAGTGAGGACACCTCCGTGTTTGCAAGCCGATTACCTTACAGCTGTAAGGTGTACAGCCTGTGTTGCAAATGACCCGCAGGTGTAGACGTTCCTTGTATACAGGCAGTGACAATGATGAACATGCCAAGCGAAATATAAAAAATAAAAAGTATACAGCATGTAAAATAACTCTGCAACGACCACAGTGGAGGGGGGGCAAGACACACACAGGGGGAGGTTGCACTCACTTTCATGAAGTGAGTGTGGGCATCAATCCACGAGCGCCGAGCTCGTATGCCTCCAGGAGTGTCACCAATCTAGAATCTGTCCCCGTGCCTCTCTCCTCAGTGTTCGTCAGGTAGAGTACTGATGTACAGTGTGAGGGGGAAAGAGACGCACATAGCGTGATCCCATATAAAAGGTATATTTATTTAATAAAACAAGTCCAATCAACTTACATTTAAAACAATGCTGCAGTGTGTAGTAGCTACGAGCGCCGAGCTCGTCTCCTGTTGTTTGTCTATGGCAGCGTCCCATGCTCCAATCCTAATGCGTCCCGGCAATAATGGCAATATCCAATCATCTTCTTTTTGGAATTGTGTAATCCACGTTTTTTAAAACCTCTTTCCAGATCACCTCCGGTAACAGGCATTATGTGGGAATAAAGGAAACCTCTGCGTTGCGTCACTAAACATGTGACTTTTTCAAGGGTTAACCCTTGAAAAAGTCACGTGTTTAGTGACGCAACGCATCGGGAGGAGCCAGGTGATGTCACTTATGGTCACGGCCAAGACCAGAAGTATCTGATTTACATGCTGCTGATCGTTGTAATTTTAAACTGTGAGTTACTATGTTTAAATAAATTGATCTTTTAATTGACTTCTACCCAATGGAGGTTTTTTTTATTCCCACATAATGCTCATTACCTGGAGGTGATCTGGAAAGAGGTTTTAAAAAAACGTGGATTACACAGGAAAATTATCTTCTTTTATAACAACTGCTGTCTCCCTGTTCCAGTGTGTCACCTCCAAAATGGAGAAGAAGATGATTGGATATTGCCATGAAGGAGTATTTGGATGTGAGACTAGACCTATTGTAGTCTTGATTTGAGGTGAGAGGCTGGAGCACACTGGTTAAGGATTAATAAAGGGGTCCACTATTCGGATGATGTTCACTTTCAAATCTTTTTATATCTGGACACTTTTTTCTTCACCCTCTGCTTTTTTTTTTTGCACATTTTTGAGAGACTATTTTTGGTTCATTTTTCATTATACTGTGTATTTTCGCACTGAGTTAATTGAATATTGTTGTTTTTTATCACATTATTGCATTTGCACTTTATTAATCAATTTTGGCACTGAATCAATTGAATATATTATTATGTATGTATTTTGCACTTGCACTTTGATGTTTTTTGTGAACATATATGAATTTTACACTTGCACTTTGATGATTTTTTTGGACTTTAATGAGTTGTTTTTGAGGAGATATTACATTTTATTTCATCTTTATTATTATAATAGTATATACATTTAGAGCTGCTCCATTTTCATTATAGTAATATTTATATTGCCTTAATTTTCACATTTAGAGTAGCGCACAAGTAACCCCTTTTCCATAGTACGTCACAATACTATCTATAGTATATACTAAAGGAGACATTCAACAACAGTTTTCAGGCAAGTCAAAATTGTCTTTAATCTGACGTTGAACCAAATATGGTCTCCATCTACTAAGGACAAGTGAAACTGAGAGTGGTTTGCTTCACCAACATTTTGGTGAAATCATATAGTTACATAATAGGTGAGGTTGAAAAAAGACACAAATCCATCAAGTCCAACCTGATGTAAATCAGGACATTTCAGCAAAATCCACCATTTTGGCCAAATGCAATGGAGTCAATGAAATGAAGGCGAAGTAGGTGCTAAGGGTGCGATTGGCTCGAAATGGTTCCTGCACCGTGCACAGCTGTGTGATAAATATAGTTTTCTACTCTGGTGGTGGTTACAAAGCTGGTGTGAGTGATCTAAGCCGGCCACATAACATAAAAGGCCACAGACCGCTATGACTGGCACTGTGCTTCTCTCAAAGAGGAGGAGATAGCAGAGTATTTTTTTAGTACAGGGTGGAAGCAGATAATAAAGAAAAACCGTCACTATGCTTAACCCTCTCCATACACTATTCTCTGATAATATATCAAATAAATATAAAAGGAGAGAAAAGCTAGATGTGGTGAATGACTTATTATTACAACCGCCCTTACTCCTGGTACATCCCTTACACCAGAAACAGTTTTAAATTTCTGCTTTAGGTCTGTTTATTCTTCCCAAAAGAAAAAAAAATTAAGAGAATTTCAGAAAGATGATATTGTGTGTCCTAAAAAAATAAAGAACAAAAATAAAGATTTTTTTAGTTATCTTAAGTAATATTACCTCTGTTACTAATACAGGTTAGCTTTATGAAACATGATTTGATTTTAACCTGATTTTTCCTGAAAAAAAAAATTAAAAAAAATTATATATATATATATATATATATATATATATATATATATATATATATATATATATCTTTATGAAATTCTCTTACATAAATGATTCTATTTTATTTATTTTTTTATTTTTTTATTTTTCATTAATGATTTTGTTTTTATAGGAAAAACAAGGTTACAAGATTGTGCATAAAAATAAAATCATTTATGTAAGAGAATTTCACAAAGATAACCTTGTTTTTCAAAATTCAAAATTTTTACATAAGTTGGACACCCCTGGTCTATATGGTGCAAAAAATCAAATCATTTTTGTAAGAGAATTTCATAATCTATAGACCAGGGGTGTCCAACACAAAATCGTAAACTTACTTAAAAATATTGATTTTGAAAAACAAGATTATCTTTATGAAATTCTCTTACATAAATTATTTTATTTTTATTTTATTTTATTTTTTAGGAAAAAAAATGTTACCTTTATTGAATTTACTTACTAAAATGTAAGTAAAAAAAATTGTAAATTTTTTTATTTTTTGTACAATCTATAGACCAGGGGTGTCCAACTTATAGCCCATGAGCTACATGCGGCCCAACACAAAAATGCGTTTACACTTAGCGAACACTTAGCGGCCAAAGAAAAATTTGACAAGGTTTCTTTACTGGACTATTACAGGTTTTATCTTCCCAAGAAAAACGTCCCACTCTTCACAAGTAAGCTTATTCATGTCATCAGTTTTCGACAGCAACTATATTTGTGTGCAACTATTTTTCAGGATGCAGCTCATGAAGATAAAAATTAGAACCATATCTGTTGATTTGCACTTTTCAGTCCACGCTTTTCATTTCGTTTCTGAACGGCCGTTTGTCAACCAGACATGTTGCAGAATCGGAGGAGATAACGTGTTATTTATTATTGGCCTTGGTGTTATTGCTTTGACATTATTTTTTGGTTTAATAATGATTTGATTCATATAATTTCTGGATGCATAGAATGTACTTTTTTGTTAAGTTCTATTGGCAGATAGCATGTCTAGTTTTATTTGTTTTCTTTTTTTAATGCGCAATAAAAAAATTGTGTAGAATAATACTTGGCTATATAGAGTTTTACTTCAAATGACAGTTTGGGAGTAGGCAGTTACATTTTAAAAAATACAATGTAAAATTGACAAGGGACACCAACATAGTTGCATCTTTTATCTTAAAAACTATGGGATAATGGTGTTGTGGTAACTTGCCCAAATAAAAAAAAAATAAAATGAAAGCATAATAATAATATTCTTGATATCACTAGAGAAAAAAAAAACCTTAAAAAAAATTGTTTGCAATAACTCAATCAGTATCCCCAGCAAAGCAGCTTCATTATTATCCCATTAAAGAGGAAGAGAATTGTGCGCTGCATTTCGAGATTTCAGAATTTGCCGCATCACCAATGTTAATTCTCCATTACGAACGCTAGTTTACAAGACCGATCGCTTTTGGCTCCTTCTTGCTTCCGAGCATGCGTGTTTGTACTTTGGACTTTTGTCCGACGGACTTGTGTACACACGCTTGGAAAACCCGACATTTGTCTGCGGAAAATTTTAAAACCTACTATCCAACATTTGGCCGCTGAAAATCCGACAACAATTGTCCGATGGAAGTGTACACACGGAACCGCCAACAGCCTGTCATCACACATTTCCCATTGGAAAAGGCTTTAGTTATCACTTTTGCCTTATGGTGCTCCATCATGCTGGAAAAGACAATGTTCCTCACCAAACTGTTCTTGGATGGTTGGGAGAAGTTGCTCTCGGAGAATGTTTTTGTACCATTCTTTATTCATGGCTATGTTCTTAGGCAAAATTGTGAGTGAGCTCACTCCCTTGGCTGAGAAGCAACCCCATACATGAATGGTCTGAGGAGGCTTTACTGTTGGCATGACACAGGACTGATGGTAGCACTCACCTTTTCTTCTCCGGACAAGGTTTTTTCCGGATGCCCCAAACAATCGGAAAGGGGATTCATTAGAGAAAATGACTTTACCCCAGTCCTTAGCAGTCCAATCCCTGTACCTTTTACAGAATATCAGTCTGTCCCTGAGGTTTTTCCTGGAGAGAAGTTGCTTCTTTTCTGCCCCTCTTGACACCAGACCATCCTCCAAAAGTCTTCTCCTCACTGTGTGTGCAGATGCCATCACATCTGGCTGCTGCCATTCCTGAGCAAGCTCTGCACTGGTGGTGCCCCGATCCCGCAGCTGAATCAACGGTCCTTGCACTTGCTGGACTTTCATGGGCGCCCTGAAGCCTTCTTCACAAATGCAGTGGAAATGTTTTTATAGGATTAAGTTCATTTCCATGGCAAAAGAAGGACTTTGTAATTATTTGCAATTCATCTGATCACTCTTCATAACATTCTGGAGTATATGCAAATTGCCATCCTAAAAACAGAGGCAGTAGACTTTGTGAAATCTAATATTTGTGTCATTCTCAAAACTTTTGGCCTGGGCTGTAAAAAGCAGCACATCTGACACTCACCAAACATTCACTGCAGGTGAATCTACCTGGTGCATGAACTTTAAATGACAGTGATTGATTCAGCACCAGTAAATGTCTGGTGAATGTCAAACCCAATGCTTTATAAATAGGCCCCTAACATGTTAAAGCCATTTTTATTCTGCAGCTTTCAGGAAAATGATAGCTGGTGATCCTACCAAGAGAGTTCCCGCTCAGACACTTCCTGTTACGGGGTGACAACGCTTTGTCCCAGTCTCCTGCATTGTCGCCCTGTCACAAGGGCTAAATTATGTAGGCATGGTCCACTGTCTCACCATTAGAAAACCCACCTTGAGAAATGCCATGCTGCCATTGCTGGAGTGCATGTAGACAGAAAACGGCTGCAAAGAGGTTGCAGGAGATCAGCTCAGGTTGGGAAAAAAAGGCAAAAACAAGAATTGCCTTAAAAAAGGGCATTTTTTCTGATAGACAGCGCACAGAGCAAAGATAATATGGTTACGTTTGGGTTTACATCTACTTTAAGGGCTTGAGCTGTAATATCCAGCTTTTAAATAACAGACACAGTCTGATCAGTTTTAATACATTCTCGGAATTACAATAGTTCAGTACTTACTATGAAAGTTCAGCAAGACATGGAGCAATTCACAGGGTTCAGCAACAGCATCTTTTGCCATTAAATGGTCGGCAAGTCATGGATTTCGCAACACAGATACTATTTTGTCATTTTACATCCAGATATTTCCTGCTGGCAAACCTCAAACTTATCTTCCTCTTTGTCAGCTTCCTCTTTAAGAACTGCTGCACCCTTCTTATTGAGAGGCCTGCTTGCTAAAAGGCACATTGATTGCTGGAACATGGTGGGGAGAGCGGTCCCTCAGGGGCCCCGAGACCTGGATTTCCTGTCTGGTGAACCTGCATCGTCTCTTTCATGCTCTGTAACTATACCTATGTATCCCCTTCTAACCTTCCCTCCAGTTTTCTGTTACATGCACCTTGTACATCTCTCACGTCTCTTCATTTTTTTTTGTACATTCATTTTAATTTTTTTTACATTTTTTTTATGTATTTATTTTTACATTTGGTTATTTTTTCACATTTATTTATGCATCTATTTTGACATTCATTTTTTTACACATGTATTTATATTCTCTCTCTCTCTCTATATATATATATAAACCTTTTACACATTGCTTTTTAAAAATATTTTTTTATATTTATTTATTTTTACATGTAGTTCTATTTTTTTACATGTATTTAAATTCTCTCTTTTTTTTGTTTTTATAAATAGTCCTTTCACACGTTTCTTTTTTTATATATTTTTATTTGTTACATTTATTTATGTATACATTTATTTATTATTACGTTTATTATTATTATTATTTCCAATATTAAAATATTATTATTTCCAATATTTATTTTTATATTCTCTCTCACTCTCTTTTTGTCTCTCTTTCTCTGTCTCTTTCTACCATTCTCTCTCTCTCTCTCTACCATTCTCTCTCTCTCTCTTTCTACCATTCTCTCTCTCTCTCTCTATCATTCCCTCTCTTTCTACCATTCCCTATCTCTCTATCATTCCCTCTCTTTCTGCCATTCACTCTCTCTCTCCTTCTACCATTCTCTCTCTTTCTACCATTCCCTCTCTTTCTATCATTCCCTCTCCTTCTACCAGTCTCTCTCTCTCGCTTTCTACCATTCCCTCTCTCTTTCTACCATTCTCTCTCTCTTTCTACCATTCTCTCTCTCTTTCTACCATTCCCTCTCTCTCTCTCTTTCTCTCTCTCATTCCCTCTCTCTCTCTCTATCATTCTCTCTCTCTTTCTACCATTTTCTCCCTCTCTCTCTTTTTACCATTCTCTCTCTACCCCCCCCCCCCCCCTTCTCTCTGTCTTTTTATTTTTTTGTTTTTTCATAATCCTCTTACACTTTGCTTTATTTCTGCTATGATGTCTGTTAATTATGTTCTTCTGCAAATGTGAAGCAAAAATGTATTCTGTGCATAACTTGTTTAGCAAGAAAATGATATGGATCTCTTGGTGTACTGGCTGTGAGGATGAGCGCAATGATGTTGGAAAAATTTGCTTGAAAAATAAATCTACATATTTTTTTTTTTTTTTGTGTGTGTTACAATGTTTTAGAGTATTTCGTTTATTTAAATTAGCATTGTTAGTATTGTTTTCTTTTTTCTGCATTTGAAAACTATTTGTGTACTGCCATTTTTAATTATTTATTTTTTTATTTGCCTGATTTTCTCTTCCTGTTAAAAAAAAACAAAAAAAAAAACAACTTAAATGATGAGGCTAATGATGATGGGTTATTTTTTTTTTTTTTTGCAAGCACGGGCCAAGGATAGTTGAAAGGGGCTTCTGTAACTCTTAGAAGCCATTTAAAACTCATGTTAAAATGATCAGAAACCACTTTGATTTTGCTTTCCCAATTGACTTTAATGCATTTTACCATAATTCAAAATTAAAAAAAAAAAAAACAAACTTTAGAACTATGCTTCAATTTCAGTGAAATTTAAACAATTTGGTTCATCCCTACTATTGCTATTGCCATTTATTATATTGAATAAATAATGTTTAATTGATACAAGCATATAAATCAAGACCAGGATATCATGGAATCTTAGGGCTCCTCTAGAGGTTGATAGGGGTTTCCCTGAACTTTAGCTGTTTGACTCGGGACCAACACCCCTTGGCAAAGCAAGCAGCATGACACTGTAGGGGCAGCATTCGGACTACCACCGTAGGCGGGGTCTATCCCCGTTGACCACCAATGTAAGAGGCAATTTTGCCAGGGTTTTTTATTTTTTATCAAAAATGCGTCTGTCAGTGAGGCTTCGAAAAAGGGTTTCATATCTTCTTGTATTGCAGGTTTGCATGTAACTGTTTAACTGAAGAATGGTTGGTAATTCTTTCTCAGAACAATGCAATTGTCCAGTTAACATCTTTCACTAAATTTCTGGTCCTAAGCTCTCCCATACACATTGCAATCTAACTGTACAAACTCCTTTTAGATTTCCTAAAACAATGTAATATGAGCACGACCCCAAAACGATCCCATTCATTTTCATCCTATCGGGCAGGATGTTGCACTGCGCAGTTATTGGGAGCACAAAAGGGAGACACGGACAGAGCGTCGTCACCCCAAGACAAACAACTCAGACAAAAAGTTACCAAAAAAAAAAACAAAAAAACAAACATAAAAAAATAAAAATAAAAAAGAGTTATACATAAAAAAAACAAAAAACGGGCAGACTCAATTGACTTTTTTTCTGCCATCTCTTTTCTATGTTTCTAACCGGAAGTGCCTGAATAAGGAACTTCATAGCAGGATCACCAGAGTTGAAGCTGTTATAGCTACAATGGGTGGGCCATCTCAATAAGACTGGGATGCCATTACAGTTCATGTGCGTGTAAAGGCAGGTGTCCCAATACTTTTGGTAATATAGTGTATGTGGATTGATAAGAAACATCACTTTTGACAATATAGTATATAAATTAATAAGAATTTGTTTATTTTAGGTATTTATATAATAATAATTGAACCCTATGGACTAAGACGCCATTACAGTTCAAGTGCGTGTAAAGGCAGACGTCCCAATACTTCTGGTAATATAGGGTATGTGGATCGATAATAAAAATCACTTTTGACAATATAGTATATAAATTATTAATTATTCATTTATTTATTTTAGGTAATTATACAATTTATTAATTTATATAATAATTAATAATTATTAATAATTATTATATTAATTAATAAATTAGATAAATACCTGAAATAAATAAAAAAAAAAAAATCCACAGCAAATATGCAAGATTTTCCCCAATGAATGTAAAAATTGCAGGCTGTGGCCATGGGATGGAGGGTAAGTTTACACTTAGGGTTCTTTAGTCATCACTTTTGACAATATAGTATATAAATTAATAAGTATTAATAATTTATTTATTTTAGGTATTTATATAATTTATTTATATAATTATTAATAATTATTATATAAATTAATAAATAAATTAGATAAATACCTGAAATAAATTTTAAAAAATTACAGCAAGTATGCAAGATTTTCCTCAATGAATGTAAAAATTGCAGGTTGTGGCCATGGGATGGAGGTAAGTTTACATCTAGGGTTCTTTAGTCATCACTTTTGACTATATAGTATATAAATTAATAATTATGAATTTATTTATTTTAGGTATGTATATAATTTATTTATTAATTTATATAATAATAATTAATAATTATTATATAAATTAATAAATACCTGAAATAAATAAGACAAATTTACAGCAAGTATGCAAGATTTTCCCCAATGAATGTATTAATTGCAGGTTGTGGCCATGGGATGGTGGTAAGTTTACATCTAGGGTTCTTTAGTCATCAACTATATATATTTAAAAAAATATGTATATATATGCTTTTTATTCAGTATAACTATACAATTTTCTTTCAGTATTGCATTGAGTGAAGACGAAGGGTCAATTTTTGGGTGCAGCACTGAGTGTATTTGACAAGCTGAGTTTGACACTCAACATAACAGTGTCAGTTTGTCAAATACCCCAAGTGAGGCACCGACACTCAACCCGTTACCCTCTCGGGGCACAAAAAAATTCTGGAGCCGGATTTCTACTCATAGTGCCAGTTCTCTCCTTTTTTTTTTTTTTCCTCCTTGTTAAAATTGTGCATCTATATTAAACTGATTTTACTTTCCATGACTGATATTTATTTTCTTACCCACAAAAAATGTGTTCTCAATATTCTTAAAGTTCCCAAAACAGTATACATGTCCAGGAGTCACCAGTAAATGTATTAATAGATCCACCAAAAAAAGCCTGGCTGAGAGTCAAACAACCACTCTATGTTTTAACCTTTATACCATTTTTACTTTTTATATATGAACAGTGTACATGCCCACTAGAGATAACGCAACTGCAAATCTAGAAAAGTGCCAAAAAAATGTATTATGTACAAAAAAAAACAAAACATATCATGATAACTGTATGAGGGTGGTTGTTTGAGTCTCAGCCAGGTTTTTATTCTTTTAGGTCGACCTCTTCATCTTCTTATTACTTATACATTAGGCTTGATACACAAAGCACAATATATCAAGTTAAAGCGGGGGTCCACCTATCTATCGTTTTTTTTTTTTTGAGTTCATTCACAAACTTTTCTTCTCAGCATTACATACTCACATATTGTGTGTAATATGTCCGCCTGTGTCAGATTTCGTCAGAAAGAATAACTTATATTATTCACTGCAGGCGGTTTCCATCTTCATTGTGGGCATTTGAAGCCCACAAGTATTTATTTCCTGGATGTGGTGAATGCTGTGGTCCCAGCATTCACCGCTCGTTCCCGCACATGCTCAGTGGCATCCTGGGAAGCCTGAGACTAGCTCCCAGGAGTCTGGGAGAGGCTAGAAACAGGCCTACTCCCACGGGAGGAGAACCAGGAAGTGCAAAGAAGAATAGAAAAATAAAAGGTAATTACGGCGATTTAAATTTTTTTAAACGGCATGTCAGCATCTAGGCAAGGAAGAGAATACATACAGATATTGTTCAAAATTTGGGTGGAACCCCGCTTTAAGAGTAACATAATGTGACTTTTTTTTCCAGTGGAATTTGAAAAAAAAAAAACATCACATGGCTGAAAACAAAGCTCCTTAGTCTTGTGAATGAAGCCTATAGCCCAGGGGTGGGCAACTGCCCCCTCCCCCCCATCCCATCATGCATTCGCATTTGGGAGTAACTGTTAAGCTGACCACACATTATACATTTTTCTTATTCAATTTCCTTTAGATTTACCTTCAACTATGTAGTATAAAGGGCCTGCCTGATTGCATTCAAATTGAAAGTGTTTAGCTCTGGCCTTATATTATATGGTTTTGGTATATAATGAAAAATTAAACAAGAGAGTTGTATAATGTATGGCCAGCCTTAGTCTTCCCATCATGCTTCTGCTTCTGGAAGTCATGCTTGTAACTGTCAGTCTTGCAATGCCTCATGGGAGATGTAGTTCCACAAACAGCTGCCTACCCCATGCTATAGCCTATCCATAAAGTAATTGTGAACATACAATGGTTTAGACAATCTCTAATACAGTTATAACTATGCCGGCACCATAACTGCTTTTTCTTAGCTTCAGAAATTATCTCCCTTATATATATATATTTTTTTTAACAAGGTTAAAAAGTTCTGTCATGTGACCATGCATCTTTTCTTCCTGATAGTAGGTGGACAGAGTTACAGGACCCTGTGCATACACACAGCATGCCTGTATTATTTCATAGTCTGTTCAGAAGGCAGCAAAATGCTGGTGGTGCTTGAGCTTGGGGGGGGGGGGGGGTGGGCATAACTTAAGAGGTTTGGTGTGATAAAAAAATAGGGGGGGGGGGGTAGAGGCAGGCTGTGATTGGTTGGGGGGGGGGGGGGGCAGTGATGTTGGGGGATCAAATTACCCAATACAAGTACAGTGTCCTGTACCTCTGAATGGCCAGCCAAAGAATGTATACTGACCACACTAACACAGATCAGCTTCTGTACTTTGTGTGGTCAGTTTGGAACAAGATAGAAAGATGACTGACAGGATCAACCGGTACTTCGGATGGAAGAAGTAAATGTAAATGATGGAGACTTTGATTTACAAAATATACATACACTAGCACACCTCCCAACTTTTTAAGATGGGAACGAGGGACGCTTATCAGCAACAGTATGTAGGCATAGGACACACCTCCTGCCACGCCCCCTTAAAGGAAAATTATACCAAAAATTGATTTGTGGATAAACACGATTCAGCGCACAGGTGCCGCCCTGTAGCAGTAAAACTGCTATGGGGCGGACCTGAATAGTTTACATAAACTGTTAGACGGGACAATTTGGTTGTTTTGCAGGCTGGCTGGTAAGTGTGCTGGGAAATGTTTTGTTTGTTTGTGGGTGGACCTTAAAGCCCATGTGCCCCGTATATACTTTGTGCTGAAAGCGTGCTTCCTGTGTGCTCCCCAACACACTGACCACACTAGCAGTTGGGGGGGGGGTAAATTCTCGCAGTTCACCCATGCTTTTACCCCCACACCGTTGCGGCGTGCTGGTGTGGGGTTCAGGAGGAACAGGTGTTCCATGCATCCCAGTGCAAGCAGAGCCATTTCATGGACAGCTGCTGCTCCCAGTTTGACAGCCAGGTAGGTGCGCGCCCCCCTGAATGCAGACAGTGTGTGCCCGGGGTCGCGCACCCAAACAGTTGTCAATTTGAAAACAGCAGCTGTATTTGTGCAGCCGCTGCATCCCAGCTGAAATGAATGGGAGCTGCCTTCACTTGACAATAAACTAAACACAGCCCTCATACCAGCTAGCCTGCAACAAAACCAAATTGGCCGTCTGTCAGATTATGTTAAAAACAGAGGCTTTTAGTTGTGCACATTTGCAAATATATGTGGAAACCGCAAGTGCCCACACCAAGGCTCCTCTGTGTACTGTGGTCCTAACTCTATCGTTTTGAGAGTTTTAGCAGCAGATAGATTTATGGACAGTTGTTGTAGTAAGCCTGTGTGAACGAGTCCTTACAATCCTTTAACCCCTTCCGTGTCCGTGCTATAGCAGCCTTACTTTGCCGGGAGGGCGTCTATTGACATCCTCCCATGATCGCGCCGCATGCAGGCGCCGTGCTCTGGGATCACTGAGTCCTTTGGACCAGTGGCGGCTGGTGCTCAAAATTTTTGGGGGGGGCGCAAACAAAGTGAAAAATTCTGAAAAAAAAAACCATCAATCGCAGCCACTGTGCCATCAAACGCAGCCACTGTGCCATCAATTGCAGCCACTGTGCCATCAAATGCTGACAGAGGCGTAACTAGAATCTTCAGGTCCCCGGTGCAAGAAACCATGAAGGGCCCCCACCAGGGGAGTTGCTAGGTCTACAAAAGATCTCAGGCTAGAGCCCATAGCAGCTAAGTAAGGAAAGTCATACAGTTTGGCGGGCATACACATGTATATAATATATATGTGTGTGTGTGTATATATATATATCTTGTTACATATCTGAATGCAGATCCCCCACTTACATCAGGGTCCCCAGGGATCCACCACCTACATCAGGGTCCCCAGTGAGCCCCCCCTTACATCAGGGTCCTTAGAGAGCCTCCCCCTATATTAGGGTCCCCAGAGAGCCTCCCTCCTTACATCAGGGTCCCCAGGGATCCCCCCCTTACATCAGGGTACCCAGAGAGCCCCACTAACATCAGGGTTCCCAGAGAGCCCCCCCTTACATCAGGGTCCCCAGAGAGCCTCCCCTATATTATGGTCCAAAGAGATCTTCCCCTTACATCAGGGTCCCCATAGAGCCTCCCCTTACATCAGGGTCCCCAGAGAACCCCCCTTACATCAGGGTCCCCAGAGAGCCCTCCTTACATCAGGGTCCCTAGAGAGCCTCCCCTTACATCAGGGTCCCCAGGGAGCCCTCCTTACATTAGGGTCCCTAGAGAGCCTCCCCTTACATCAGGGTCCCAAGAGAGCTCCCTTTAACATCAAGGTCCCCAGAGAGCCCTTCCTTACATCAGGGTCCCCAGAGAGCCTCCCCCTACATTAGGGTCCCCAGAGATCCTCCCCTTACATCAGGGCTCCTAGAGATCCTCCCCTTACATCAGGGTCCCCAGAGAACCCCCCTTACATCAGGGTCCCCAGGGAGCCCTCCTTACATCAGGGTCCCCAGAGAGCCCCCCTACATTAGGGTCCCTAGAGAGCCTCCCCTTACATCAGGGTCCTTAGAGAGCCTCCCCCTATATTAGGGTCCCCAGAGAGCCTCCCTCCTTACATCAGGGTCCCCAGGGATCCCCCCTTACATCAGGGTACCCAGAGAGCCCCACTTACATCAGGGTCCCCAGAGAGCCCCCCTATCAGGGTCCCCAGAGAGCCCCTCCTTACATCAGGGTCCCCAGAGAGCCCCCCTAACATCAGGGTCCCCAGAGAGCCCTCCCCCATACATCAGGGTCCCCAGAGAGCCGCTCCTTACATCAGGGTCCCCAGAGGGCCCCTTCCTTACATTAATGTCCCCAGAAAGCCCCCCCCCACATCAGGGTTCCCAGACAGCTGACCCCCCCTCCTTCAAAAGGTTCCCCATGTACCTGGCTGGTGGAGGTGGGAGGCGGCGATCGGCAGCTCTATGGTGTCCACAGGCAGGGAATCTCCATTAGGCTTGTAGTTCTTCTCCCGAGTGTATACAGTGGAGAGGGGAGGGGCCTCTGACCCGGGCATGTATCAGCAACAGTGTACAAGCAGAGCGACTCACTGAAAGGGAAACTGATACCTGCCCGGGTCAGGGGCCCCTCCCCTCTTCTCTCCACTGTATACACTGACACTTGGGAAGAGAGAACTACAAGCTCCAGGGAGATCCCACCGCCCACAGGCACAATAGAGCTGCTGATCGCTGCCTCCCTCCGCCCCCCACTGCATTCTAAACGGCAAGCCAGAGGTGCAGGGGGAGATGCCGGGTCTTGGGCCCCCCCCACAGCGGCAGAATAGCAGGGCCCAGTCGCAAGTGCAATTGCAGCGACCCCTATAGTTCCGACACTGCACTGTGTCATATCAAATGCTGACGCTGTGCCATCAAATGCTGACACTGTGCCATATCAAATGCTCCCACTGTGCCATCAAATGCTGCCATTGTGCCCCATCAAATACAGCCACTGTACCCATCTTAAGCAGCCACTGTGCCCCATCAAATACAGCCACTGTGCAGAATGCAACCTCACTGTGCCCCATCAAATGCAGCCTCACTGTGCCCCATCAAATGCAGCCTCACTGTTCCCTATCAAATGCAGCCTCACTGTGCCCCATCAAATGCAGCCTCACTGTGCCAAATCAAATGCTGCCAGTGTGCCCCCCGCCCGCCATCTGTACTTACCATGCCTTGGTGGCGGTGGGACAGCTCCTCAATGTTTTCTCCCATCCTCTCTTCGCGCCCTCTGCTATGATTGGACGCCTGATAGGTGTCCAATCACAGCGCCTGTCGTTTCAGCCAATGAGGTGACGGGTAACAGATCTAAGCACCTGATTGGCGGAGAGGCGGTTTAGTGTTAGGAAAGCCAATATTCATTCGCTTTTCTAACACAGCTGAGTGACCTGCGAGCGTCCAGTATGGCGCTCGCGGGTCATCTTTTTTGACGCCTATTAGAGCCTATGGCTCTAATCAGGTGCTTCAAAAACATCCCCCGCCGCTGTAATTCAGGAGCCCTGTGCCTGAATAGGGGGTGGCAGCGGCGGCCATAGATAGATTCAAGCAATGCATGAATCTATCTATTGGTGCTAGAGGGGTGGCTGGAGAGAGGGGGCGGCGCCTGTGTGCCCTTTTGGACGCACCACCACTATATTGGACTCACTTGATCACAAATCGACGGGTAAAGGGCCAATCACAGTGACCCTTTACCACGTGATCAGCTGTGTCCAATGACAGCTGATCATGGAAGTAAACGTAAGCCAGTTAGCAGCTTTTCTTTCCTCGCGCTGTCATCGATCGCACTGATTATTAGTGCAGTGCCAACAGTGCTGCCTATCAGTGCCGCCTCATCAGTGCCCACCAGTGATTATCAGTGCAGCCTCATCGGTGATCATTAGTGCAGCTTCATCAGTGATGATCAGTGCAGCCTCATAGGTGATCATCAGTGCTTATCAGTGCCGCCTCATCAGTGCCCACCAGTGATTATCAGTGCAGCCTCATCAGTGATCATCAGTACAGCCTCATCAGTGATCATCAGTACAGCCTCATCAGTGATCATCAGTACAGCCTCATCAGTGATCATCAGTGCAGCCTCATCAGTGATCATCAGTGCCGCCTCATCAGTGCCCACCAGTGATTATCAGTGCAGCCTCATCAGTGATCATCAGTACAGCCTCATCAGTGATCATCAGTACAGCCTCATCAGTGATCATCAGTACAGCCTCATCAGTGATCATCAGTACAGCCTCATCAGTGATCATCAGTGCCGCCTCATCAGTGCCCACCAGTGATTATCAGTGCAGCCTCATCAGCGCCCATCAGTAAAGGAAAAAAAATTACCCATTTGCAAAATTTTATAACAAACTATTAAAATTTTTTTTTTTTCAATTTCTGTCTTTTTTTTGTTTGTTTACAAAAAAAATAAAAATAAACAGTGGTGGTAAAACACTACCAAAAGAAAGCTCTAAAATTTTCATATGGGTACAGTGTTGCATGACTGAGTAATTGTCATTTAAAGTGTGACAGCGCTGAAAGCTGAAAATTGGCCTGGGCAGGAATCGGGTGAAAGTACCTGGGGAGGCAGGGGGTTAAAAGAAAATTTAATACAAAAATTGTAAAATAAAAATACGCCCAACTTATAACTATCACCCTTTTGTGTATAAATGAAATATAATTCCCTCACTTGTGATTCATTGCTTGTCACATTGTACTGTATATACCGCCAAGACAAAATAGAATGATACATATTACTTTTTCAGCGCTACATTGTTATTTCTTTATTCATTTCTGGAGTAGACAACAAAATATACATATAAGAGCTAAAAATATACATATAAAAAATTGCACTATTTTAAACAAACAAAAAAGTATTCAGTGCAATATATGCATTTTCTATTTTGAAAAGTTAAAACACATTGTCAAAAAAAATTGAAACAAATTATTTAAAGGAATAGCAAATTAAATACAGCAAAGTATACTGGGATTAATTCTGATAATGTTATAGCTGACTTAAAGTGTTACTAAACCCCCGGAGTCTGCATGCACTATATCTGATCTCCCACAGTACACAGAACATGGAAATGCAATTATTTTAGTAAATATAAACTGCTAAATACCTTTTCTCAATAGCAGTATATAGCAGTCTTGTGACTTCTATCAGTTCCTGGTGATGCTTGTAAGAGGTGTTTACATACTGCAGTGAGCTGTCCTATCAGGACGCAGGACCCCTGACCCTCTGTCTGGACAGTGCTGGTTGGCTCTGTGCTGATCACATGCACTCTCCCAAGAAAAAAAACAAACCTCTCTAGCAATACACACTAAACTGAGCATGTGCAGCCTGACTCCAAAGGCTCTGTCTTATCCACACTTGTCCAGGGGGACAGTGCAGGGTGAATGGGATCTGTGCATACAAGACCAAGCAGTCTTGTTACACAATGCAGAGGATTAACCCCTTAGGTTCCACAGTGAGTATAACAAGCATGCTTTACTTCATATACAGCCTGATTGTACTGTTGTGGGGTTAGTAACACTTTAAAGCTAAACATCAGGAAAGCAAAATAAATGTCATATATATTGAGCTATTTTACATGCCAAAGAATGTGTGTTTCTGCCCATCCAGTCCTAAGATTTACACAGCTCTGCCAAATGGCACAGCCCAAACGTATTACTTTCATCTAAACTTGAGAAAATAGTATTTGGTGAAAAATTCTGACTATGGGTAAATATCAACATTGGCAATATAAATAGAATTGTTGCAATATCATGACAACTATTTGGCATTAAAGATTAACTGAACTTTCAGTAGTAATCCACTACATACATTCAAAGTGCATCAAAAAAGGCGTGCAAAGTCTGCTATTTTTAGAATACAGCCACAGCCCAAATCAAGAAGCCTGTCCCTTGCCAGGACCCATTGCTCTGTGTGAGAAAACAGTAGTCTCTCTGCAGAGGTCCAATATGGCCCATGAGCCTGAGCATAATTGGGGAGCTCTAACTCAGATCTAATGGTATTTTCCCCACTTCCTGTTTCAGTGACACAATGTCAAGGGGCCACATAGAGCAGTAATAGAAGCTTTGATAGGAGATACAGTAGATAATATGCATATACTGTATGGGGCTTTTTTTCTTTCTTTCCAAAGAATTTGTATTTCTGTGGCTTAAGTCCTGAGACCCACACAGCACAGCTAGGTAGATGATACCACGTACACCTAAAGAGTACACCTCTGTGCAACCCTAGTCTACTGATTGGACAGTGAAGGACAGCAGATGAATGAGGTCAACTCTCTGCTCTCTATGTTATTTCCTCCTATCAACATGTTTCTTGTCAATACATTTTCATTCAGCACTCTTGGTTCTGACCCCCCCGACTGCCGCCATACAGGGGAATGCAGGAGGCTAATACGAAATCAAACTATGGTGATTATTTGTGATGGCTGTGCAAATGCTGGAGACATTTTTAAAACGAATTTCTTATATGTATATGCAATGCAGCACATTACTGGCAATAAAAACTTGAATCAAAATTTGCATCATAATTACATTTTTCATCAAGCAGGAGCAATGGTAAACAATAACTCATTAAAGCATACAATATATGGCCAAACATTGGTGGGCACATGACCATCACACCTACAGGTATATGAGCTTGCTGGAAATCCAGCAGCCACAACTCTTCTGCAAAGGTTCTGCACAAAATTTGTGTCTGTGGGAATTTGTGTCCACTTGTGAGGTTTGGTACAGACATGGGGTGAAAAGACCCAATGTTCAGAAGAGCTGAGGTCAGGTTCTGAAGCTGGATGACAAGACCTGAGCCCAAAGGTGATCAGTAGGGTTGAGGTCTGGTACTGATGTTGGATGAGATGACCTGATCCCAAAGGTGTTAAGTAGGGTTGAGGTCAGGTACTGATATTGGGTAAGAAGACCTGATCCCAAAGGTGTTCAGTAGAGTTAAGGTTAGGTACCGGTGTTAGGTGAAAAGACCCGATCCCAAAGCTGTTCAATAGGGTTGAGATCATGTTCTAAACTTGTATGAGAAGACCTGATCCCAAAGGTGTTCAGTAGGGTTAAGGTCAGGTTCTGAATTTGTGTGAGATGACCTTATCCCAAAGGTGTTCAGTAGAGTTAAGGTCATGTTCTAAAGTTGTATGAGATGACCTTATCCCAAAGGTGTTCAGTAGCGTTAAGGTCATGTTCTAAAGTTGTATGAGATAACCTGATACCAAAGGTGTTCAGTAGATTTAAAGTCATGTTCTGAAGTTGGATGAGAAGACCTGATCCCCAAGGTGTTCAGTAGGGTTGAAGTCAGGGCTCCGTGCAGGCCACTCAGGTTCCTTCTCACCCAAATGTTCAAACCATGTCTTGATAATGCTGGCTTTGTACACAATCATGCTGAAACAGAAAGGGCCTTCACCAAACTGTTTTCCCAGCATTTGAAAATCACAATTGTCTAAAATGTCTTTGTAGTGTTAACAGAACCCTTCGCTGGGAACACCTGAACTCAATTATTTAGAGGGAGTCCACATACATTTGGCCATATAGTGTAGGTACTATTGGTGTATGGGTATGCTTTCTCAATCACAAGTGGCTATGTGGATCACCTGCAGTCATTGCAGAAGTCAATGATCCTTTCTTTCATGTCCAGGCCGATTATGGTTATTCATTTTTTTTTTTTTGTTTAAATCATGGTGAGCTCTAGGTTAAGGAAAGATGCATGGTGCACATCATTTTGAACTTTGACACTGGTTGTCATTTGCTTCTGGATTTTTCAGAACAAGCTGCTCATACATAGGAGAACACATTGGAAGGCTCTCATACTGAGCCACGGGAAAATCAGGCTCATAATTATTTGATGCTGCTTCACATGAACGTCCTTCTAAATTCAATGCCAGCTGGTTCATACTGCAGGTAAAACAAAGAAAACGTAAAAGAAAAGGATTAGAATTTATTTCATGTCATTTTTTTTAATTCCTATTATACAAAAGGTATGTAATAATCTCAAAAATTGACGTCCTATTTTAAAGCGGACGTTGCAATAAAATTCAAGGTCCATTTTTACCATCCGGGTTCTCCCCTCCTTCACAAATCACCTAATGATAGCAGTTCCAAAAATTCACCTGTAGAGGCACCTAGACGAGGGTGACAGTGCACTCCTGGCTAGATCCTGGAAGACAGAGCAGCAAATATCTAATGAGAAGACACGGTTGCAATATACACTATATTGTCAAAAGTATTGGGATGCCTGCCTTTACACACACATGAACTTTAATGGCATCCCAGTCTTAGTCTGTAGGGTTCAATATTGAGTTGGCCCGCCCTTTACAGCTATAACAGCTTCAACTCTATTGGGAAGGCTGTCCACAAGGTTTAGGAGTTTGTCTATGGGAAATTACCATTCTTCCAGAAGCACATTTGTGCTGTGAGGCACTGATGTTGGACGAGAAGGTCTGGCCCGCAGTCTCCGCTCTAATTAATCCCCAAGGTGTTCTATCGGGATTGAGGTCAGGGGTCTGTGCAGGCCAGTCAAGTTCCTGCACCCTAAACTCGCTCATCGATGTCTTTATGGACCTTGCTTTGTGCACTGGTGCGCATTCATGTTGGAACAGGAAGGGGCCATCCCCAAACTGTTGAAATGATCCAAAATGTCTTGGTATGCTTACGCCTTAAGTGTTCCCTTCACTGGAACTAAGGAGCCAAGCCCAACCCCTGAAAAACATACCCCACGCCATAAAATCCCCTGTCCACCAAATAATTTGGACCAGTGCACAAAGCAAGGTCCATAAAGACATGGATGAGCAAGTTTGGGGTGGAGGAACTTGACTGTCCTGACCTTAACCCTATAGAACACCTTTGGGATGAATTAGAGCAGAGACTGTGAGCCAGGCCTTCTCATTCACATCAGCGCCTGACCTCACAAATGAGCTTCTGGAAGAATGGTCAAACATTCCCATAGACACACTCCTAAACCTTATGGACTGCCTTCCCAGAAGAGTTGAAGCTGTTATAGCTGTAAAGGGTGGGCCAACTCAATACTGAGCCCTACGGACAAAGGCTGTCCCAATACTTTTTGACAATATAGTGTACTTGGGTGACCTATCATGAGATTTTGCCTGCTCTCCATTCCCTGGAATGACTCAGAAGGACAGTGAGATCACACCCAGCGATGTGGAAGAAAGGGGTACGGCAAGTATAAAGTTAACTTTTTCTTTTTTCAACCTTAGGAACCCAAGGCCCTAAAAGTAGGCTTTACATTGCTCTGCAAGGCCCACTTTAACTTCCTAAAGTATACCTAAATCTAAAATGTTTTTCACACATTAGGGAATGACAAAACCCCTTTTTGGTGTTTTTTTTATACCATCTGTGTCCCACTGGGGAGATATCCTTTCACTTACTATCTAGAAGGCACATCAAGAAGTAAGAAGAAATCTCTCTAAAGTGGAAGAGGTCCCCTCTTGGACAGTTGTCAACCCCATTGAAAAATATTTCCTCCTCTCTTGTTCTAGTTAAAACTTAAAGCCTGAATCCAGATTTGATTTCACTTTAACTATTTGCCGACTGCTCCACGCCGATATACGTCGGAACAATGGCAGTGGTGGGCAAATGGGCGTACCTGTACGTCCCCTTTAATTTGCAAGGCTTGTGGGCGTGCGCCCGCCACGCACAGCGTGATTGTGCCCATGGGTCCTGCGGACTCGATGTCCGCCGGTGACCCGGCGATCGCGTCACAGAGCCGCAGAAAGGGGAGGTGCCTATGTAAACAAGGCATTTCCCCGTTCTGCCTAGTGACATGACAGATCTACTGCTCCTTGTCATCGGGAGCAGTGATCGCTGTCATGTCAGTGGTAGCCCATCCCCCCCACAGTTAGAATCACTCCCTAGGACACACTTAACCCCTTGATCGCCCCCTAGTGTTTAACCCCTTCCCTGCCAGTGTCATTTACACAGTAATCAAGGCATTTTTATAGCTCTGATCGCTGTATAAATGTCAGGGCTGGCTCAGCCCTTCCTTCCCTGGGCTGGCCGCTCAGCTGTCGGCTAATTGCCAGCTTTCATCTCTCTCCACAGTTAAGCTGTTGTGGATCTGCTCGTCAGTTCCGCCTACTTAAAGATCTCCAGCTCACTTCATTCCTGCCTTCGCCTTGGTCACATCACAAGAAACCATCTTCTGCGTTCCTGTTTAAAGACTGGCTTTGCTGACATCCCTTCTGGCTCCTTATCCTGCTTGCTGTTCCTCTACTTGGATCCCTGACTTCTGGCTTGGCTGATTACCCGATCTGGTTACTGAACTCTGGCTATGCTTTGATGACGCTTACTCTATTTACCTTTTCATTTTTATTAATAAACAAGTGTGATTTTACTGTACTTCTGTCTCGGTCTGGTTCATGGTTTCTGACAATAAATGACAATGGTCCCAAAATAGTGTCAAAAGCGTCCGATGTGTCCGCCATAATGTCGCAGTCACAAAAAAAACGCATATCGCCGCCATTACTACTAAAAAAAAATTAATAATAAAAATGCCATAAAACTATCCCCTATTTTGTAGACGCTATAACTTTTGAACAAACCAATCAATATTCGCTTATTGCGATTTTTTTTTTTTTTACCAAAAATATGTAGAAGAATATATATTGGCCTAAACTGAGGAAAAAATTAGTTTTTTATATATATTTGGAGGGATATTTATTATAGCAAAAAGAAAAAAATATTGCTTTTTTTTCAAAATTGTCGCTCTTTTTTTGTTTATAGCGCAAAAATTAAAAACCGCAGAGGTGATCAAATACCACCAAAAGAAAACTCTATTTGTGTGGAAAAAAGGACGTCAATTTTTGTTTGGGTGCAACGTCGAACGACCGCACAATTGTCAGTTTAAGCGACACAATGCCGAATAGCAAAAGGTGCTCTGGTCAGGAAGGGGGTAAAATTTTCCAGGGCTGAAGCGGTTAAATAGTTCATTTGGGCCCCTTTCAAGGTAGCCCAAACACACTATTTCCTTTACTAACACATGCAACCTTTGTCATTCATAATACAAGACTTTCTCTGAATGCTTCTGCAGTTCTCAGCCCAATTTGATTTTGTTCCAGGAACAGGACGTTAAGGTCCCGTACCATTGCCAACCACACAGCGTTGTATACTGTATGTAGCTGATGCTACGTACAGTTTATACAGCTGACAGCGGTCACATGTTAATAAGGGAAAACGTTCATTTGGGCCAACTTGGCCCAAACAACTTATCATAGGCGTGCGCACAGGGTGTCCTGGGTGTGCGCCACCCCACAGCGTTGCCGGCTTCTCCTCTCCTCTTCCGCTGGCTGCTGCAGACACACAGAGAGGTCATTCATCTTTTGAATGAACACAGTGAGTGATTGGTACCCCGATTACTCACAGTGTTCATTCATAACTGAAACTATGTTTACTGTGCTTCAGTTTATGAATGAACAGGAAGACTGTGCAGAGCTCTTCCTGTTCATTCATTCTGTGCAGCTGAGGCTGGGGATCAGTTGTAATAAACCTATAGGGAAACAGAATAATATAAAAAAATCTCATCTGGAATATGCAGCTCAGTTTTGGGCTCACAAAAGTACACCGGGGAACTGGAGAAAGTGAGGAGAAGGTCAACCAAACTGAATTTATTCCCTCTTGAGAAGAGGAGATTAAGGGGGAATATGATCAACATGTGCAAATACATAAGGGGTCCATATAGTGAACTTGGTGCGGCGTTATTCACTTTAAGGTCATCACAGAGGACAAGGGGGCACTCTTTACAGCTGGAGGAAAAGAGATTTCATTACAAAATACGGAGAGGCTTCTTCACAGTAAGAGCTTGGAAAATGTAGAATAGACTCCCTCAAGAGGTGGCTCCCACTCCCCTTCTGGTCTGCGCTCACATCGTGCCAGGCTCAAGCACACTTATGTTGTCACCTCTTCCAGCAAGACCACAGTGATCCCTACTTCTGTCCTTCATGAGTGCTTAGTGATCAAAGAGAACCACACCGGCCAGGTAGCAGACAGGGCATTTTGCCTCATCTTGTAGTAGGACTGCTCTGGAATACCCGGCCAACGCAGTCCTAAAGCACTTGGTGTGGATAGGTCCCCAAAGCGTAGTTCCAGACGTTTTTGAGTTTCTATAAAGTCAACAGCCACAAAAAGTGCTGCTGACTTTTAAAAAACAGACGCTCACCTGTCCCACGATCCAGCGATGCGGCAGCTCGAAACCTCGGCTCTCCCCATCGCTGGCATTGCAAGTGTGGGCACCCGGTTGTGACAGCTGTGGTTGCTTCACAGTAGGGTTGCCACCTTTTCTTCAAGTCAAACCGGAACACTTTAGCGGCACACGGCAATTTTTTTTTTTATAGTAAAAACTATACATATATTTTGCTATTAAATAACATTTCTAATCATATGAAGTTAAGAAACATCAGGGTCCACAGAGTTCCCCTTTTACATCTGAATCCACAGAGTCCCCCTTTACATCAGAGTCCACAGAGTTCTCCTTTTACATCTGAACTCGCAGAGTTCCCTTTCACTGTAAGAGGGGACTCTGCAGACTCTGATGTAAGAGACAACTCTGGGGACTCTAACATAAGGGATCCTCTGGGAACCCTGATTTAAGGGGGAACACTGAGAACTCTGATGTACGGAGAGGACTCTGATGTAAGGGGAAACACTGTGGCCTCTGCTGTAAAGGGGAAATCTGATGTAAGGGGTGCTCTGACAACCCTGATTTGCCTTAGTGTACTTATTTAGAGGCAGGAGAGAGAAGGGGGGAGACTTCAGTTACAGACAGGGATGGATGGTGAGCTCACTCACCCCTTGGCAGTCAGCACCTCTCATCCAGATGTATCTGAGGCTGCTGGACTTCAAATTTCTGGCACCAACTTACTTATTCTGAGGCACAGTGCTGAGGATTGGAGTGTGGGCAGACACAGAAGGGTAGGGGTGGGGGGAAGAGGCACAGATCGCACCCTCTCTCCTCTCCTGTCTGTGTGTGTTTGAGGCGGGTTGTTAGTGCTGGCTTTGGACAGTGTAACAGACACTCTCAGCTTAGACAACTGCAGCCAGCAACCCTGCTGGAAAACCATAGTCCAGTCTAAATAATGTGTCCGGGTTTCAGGCAGTCTGGAACTCGGACACATGATTCCAAACCCGAACTGTCCGGGTGAATCCTGGACAGGTGGCAACCCTACTTCACAGTCGGAAGCTCACTGCACATGGGTGAGTCACGCTGAGCCTCCTCAATGGCCGGGCAATCTTCTGGGACCTGTGACATGTCCCAGAAGATTGCAGGGATGGAGGGGGAGAGGAAAACTTCCGCTCGAGTAACCTAGGCGGCCTGAGTGGAAGTGGGAGCTGGGTACCTGTCAAAACTAGGTACCTGCTCCCCCCCCCCCCCCAAAAAAAAAGACATGCCAAATGTGGCATATTGGGGGTTAAGGAGTGCTTAATGCGGAACTTCCACTTTCCAAAAAAAGAAAGCAAGTTTAAAAAATGAAGTGCAATGAACTTTAAGCCCAGTGCATACCTAAAAACCACCAAGTATTACCATCATTTTCCATCCCTACCCCAAAATGGCAAATTCTGGTCATCAAAAAAACAGTGTCTGACACACCAGTTTCTTTTCAGAGTACAAAAATTAATTTTCTTGAACTTACGTGGGTAGGTCGTAGTTGAAACCTGAAAAAAAAAAAAAGAAAGGAAATCGTTATCACAAATTTCAGACTGGTTTACAGTGTGTATTTGTTAGTGTTTTGTTCTCTTGAATATGAATCCTTTGATGTGGGTAACAGCAGCTCTTCTAAAGCTTTGTTCACAAAGGGGGGCACCACAGTGTAAGCTGGGGGTCAGTAAGCCAATGATCGTGGTCGACCGCAAGGAGCTGGTCTACGAATACGGTGGTGGTGGAGTGGATCTGTGCTGTCAGTGGAATACATTGGTATTCCAGAAGCGCTGTTTGACCTTCCTGTAAAAAGGGGTCACAATTCTCTGGTGAGTGGCCACCCATCTCTGGAGCACTTGTGGTGAAGAACTAGGAATCCGATTTTGAGCATCACAATTTGGTGTTCAGATTTAACACATATGGACTTTTAGCTTGTTATTTATTTGTATTTGCATTTTTTATTTACTGAACATCACTAGTGCCTCATCGTTTAATATCATTTTTCCACAGCATTTGGTAAATTGTTCACTTTTAAAGGGGCAACTTTTATTATGTTTGTTCACTGATTTCACAGGGCGCCATTCATTGTTATTCATTTTTTCAGGTAGAAAGTGCTACCTACACAGCGCTATGTGTGTGTGTGTGTGTGTGTGTGTGTGTGTGTATGTGGGGGGGGGGGTGATGTGAAGGGGACAGAGGAGACACTGTTGGAGGGGGGACAGAGGACACTGCGTTGGGGGGGTACAGAACACTACTGTGGGGGGTGGGGATACTGCTATGGGGGGGCAGAGGACACTACAGTGGGAGGGGGTGAGGGGGGGAGAGGGACAGAGGACACTACAGGGGGGGTGGGGATGATGTGAAGGAGGCAGAGGACACTGCGTTGGGGGGTACAGAACACTACTGTGGAGGGGAGGGGGGGCAGAGGATACTGCTACGGGGGGGGGGCAGGGCAGAGGATCCTGCTACGGGGGGGGGGGCAGAGGACACTACGGGGGGAGGGGGGGAGGGGCAGAGGACATTACAGGGGGGGGGGGGCACGGGGATCACAGGTGTTCCGTACATCTCTGTGAAGTCAAGTCCCATTGATGTCAATGGGGATGCAGCGGCTGCATGAACACAGACACTACCCTCAATTGGACATCCATGAGCGTATATGGCACTGAACGCACAATGACTGCATTGAGGGTCATGCACCCCGACCCACACACACGCTTCATCCCAATCCCATCAATGAGACTTGTCTGCACACAGATACACGGAACACCTGTGATCCCTGTGCTGGTAAATACGGCCCTCGAATGTGTGAATGAGGCCTAATTGTGAATAAAAGCACTGGAAAAGCCAGCTCAGCTTTAAATAAGTGTTGTATGTAGTACTAAAACTGGTCATACATGTTGCAATCTGATTGCACAATCTCGGTTAGATCAGCCAATGTCTAGGTAGTACAATGTCCTGCCTGGTTGGATAAAGATTTATTGGATTGTGCATCTAAACTCCTTGGATGTGACGGCTGCATTCGTTTTTTTTTTTCACCCTTACTATGACTCGGTGATCCTGCCAGTAACACACTTCCTGTAGAAGGATGGTATTGCTCACTCACCACACTGTATAACAGGAGAAGCAGCATTGTTATCCTAAGACAAGACTGAAGAAACCCTCCCCCTCTCCTCATCTGTATGATATGGGGGGAGGTGTTCTGTAGTCCACAGAGAAAATCAGGCAGCCCCGGCTGCATGGAAGTTGATTGCACTACATGCAGAGAGCACGGGACATTACAAGCGCGATGGATTTCTGGCAGATCAACAGGTCTTTTTTTGCACTTTTCTAAGGTCTCATTTAGACATGTGGTTGGGGGGTTGTTAAAAATGAGTGGTTGGCTGAGTGGTAGAACCCTCCAACCACCCTCCAACCACCCCCCCCTTAACGTGATTGTAAACGATCACCTTGTAAAACAGCCCATTTAGTTTAAAATAGAAATGAGAGGCAAAACATTTTTGTATAGGTATAAAAAAAAAAAAAAAAAAAAAAAAGAAGATAAATACCTTTTTTTAACTTTTTTATAAGTGATCACATTCCCTCTGTTCTCAGCTGCATAAAAGCTGGGGGAGGAGCAGCAGCAGCACACTGAGCTTCCCAGTGAATGGCTGTGCAGCGGGGTGTGTCAGGACAAGTTTGATCATTGGAGGAGAGTACACTGAGTTCCCAGCATAGCTAGAGAACTGACCACGATGTACTCTTCTGCTTAGTGGTCAGTTTTTAATAGAAAAGAAGAGGGACTGGCAGAAACACCAGGGATTTCACATAAAAGAAGCAATACAAAGAGAACAGGATCATTTCTCATATAAGTACATGGTACAACAGGCACATATCAGGAATATAAAATGTTGGGGTAACAAACTGCAATGGCAGCGGATGAGGGTGTTTTACACGCCACGGTTGCAATGCTTTGTGACGGTAGCATTTCTGCAGCATATTTGGCAAGTACAGAATCACAGTATATATAAAATAATATGCAAAGTGGATGGAGGGAAGCTTCAGAATGGCAAAGATGTGTTTATAACAAAATTATGTGAGTGGACTGCAGTTCCTCTTTAAAACTAAGTTCAACATTGCAAGACAAGCCCAGTAAAATGTGGTTAACTGCTATTAGCTATTCTTCATAAAGCGACGGCCTTCACAATGTGTCTTGTACAACATAACAAACAGGAACATGCAAGCAATAAGCAAAGAGTACACTCCGAAGATACATTATGAAGGAAAAGGAGTCACATCTACAGAAACGCAGTTTGACACCTGAATTCCACATCGATGATGTTGTTCAGAAAACCATAAATCCTATTCAAAATGGGGTCTGTTAAGCGCACAATGTAAAGGTCGTTGCTGGGACACACATCACTCCATTTTTTTTTTTTAAATACTGTTACTGCATATTTTGTTATTCATGCATGACATCTACAGCATTTTTACAGCAACTTACTCTTCGTTTTCCTTCTTCTGGCAATCAGAACAATAGTGACGATTAAAACCGATACTATACAGAGTAAACCAATAATAAGAATGTACAAAGATATTCCAGAGCCTGTCGAGAGAAAACAACAAAAGAGACACGTTCATTTTCAATTATTAATACTCTGCCCTAATATGTTAAGGCGGATTTGGCAGTCAGCTTTTAGGGCAGGGGTGGTAAACCCCATTTCATTATGGGCGGCATCAGCATAATGGTTGCCCTCAAAGGGCCGGTTGTATCTGCAATGCCCCGTACGCACGGTCGGATTTTCCGACGGAAAATGTTCGATGGGAGCTTGTTGTCGGAAATTCCGACCGTGTGTAGGCTCCATCGGGCATTTTCCATTGGAATTTCCATCACACAAAATTTGAGATCTGGATCTCAAATTTTCCGACAACAAAATCTGTTGTCGTAAATTCCGATCGTGTGTACACAATTCCGACGCACAAAATTCCAGGCATGCTCGGAATCAAGCAGAAGGGCCGCACTGGCTATTGAACTTAATTTTTCTCGGCTCGTCGTACGCGTTGTACGTCACCGCGTTCTTGACGTTCGGAATTTCCTTCAAGATTTGTTTGACCGCGCGTATGCAAGACAAGTTTGAGCCAACACCCGTCGGAAAAAATTTTGTTGTCGGAATGTCTGATTGTGTGTACAGGGCATAAGACTATATACATTTATCCGGGGCTAGGTGCAGGAACTCAATCATGCCCAATTTCCCACTAAACCGCATCAAACGATGGAGGTGGCCAAATTGTACTAACAGTGGGAGGATCCTAAAAAGGCCATAAATACCAGGAATGCAATATGTGTGGAGCTCAGTGATGTGTTATGTACAGAGTACAAAGTTCAGAGGTGCGTTGTGTACAGAATGCAGAGTTCAGGGGTGCGCTGTGCACAGAGTGCAAAGTTCAGGGGTGCACTGTGTACAGAGTGCAGCGTTCAGGGGTGCGCTGTGTACAGAGTGCAGCGTTCAGGGGTGCGCTGTGTACAGAGTTCAGGGGTGCGCTGTGTACAGAGTTCAGGGGTGCGCTGTGTACAGAGTTCAGGGGTGCACTGTGTACAGAGTTCAGGGGTGCACTGTGTACAGAGTTCAGGGGTGCACTGTGTACAGAGTGCAGAGTTCAGGGGTGCACTGTGTACAGAGTGCAGAGTTCAGGGGTGCACTGTGTACAGAGTTCAGGGGTGCGCTGTGTATAGAGTGTAGAGTTCAGGGGTGCGCTGTGTACAGAGTGCAGAGTTCAGGGGTGCGCTGTGTGCAGAGTTCAGGGGTGCGCTTTGTACAGAGCTTAATGGTGCTCTGTGTACAGAGTGCAAGATTTAGGGAGAGTAGAGTTCAGGGGTCTGCCATGTACCAAGTGCAGAGTTCAAAGGTATGCTATGTACTGAGTGCAGATTTCAGGGGTGCACTGCTTACCAAGTTCAGGAGTGCGCTACATACCGAGTGCAAAGTTTACTGGTGTGCTACATAACATTTGCAGTTTCAGGGGTGCTCTATGCACAGAGTGCAGAGTTCAGGGGTGCTCTATGCACAGAGTGCAGAGTTCAGGGGTGCGCTATGTACAGCGTGCTGCGTTCAGGGGCATGGTGTGTGAGGAGTGCAGTTTTGGGGGTGCACTATGTACAGAGTGCAGAGTTCAGGGGTGACCTATGCGCAATGCAAAAGTGCAGGGTTCAGGGGTTTGCAACATACTGAGTACAGAGATCAGGGGTGTGCTGTGTATAGAGTGCAGGGTTGAGGAGTGCATTACATACAGAATGTAGAGTTTAGAGATGTAGTATTAACAGTTTGCAGGGTTCAGCTCTTTTACAGGCTGTCCACATCTCACTTCCACCCCTGCTCAGCTCTGACCTCTGCACCACTCTCACTCATTCCCCATCTCTACACACACTTCCCTCCACAGCCCTCATCTCCCCCCACGTTCTGAAATGGCCTGGCAGGCCAAATTCAGCCTATGGGCCTTGTGTTTGACACATGTGGTCTAGGGGGGAAGAAACAAGAATTATAATATGAAGGAATAAAAAGAAATGCATTGTTTTATTCCTTGTTCCCCCAGCAGCCGGTGCTCTCATCCGCACTTCTCCGTGGGCAGGCCTTATTAGTCCTCACCTGCTATAAAAGACTGGGGATGAGCACAGGCTTGTTTGGATACTAGTTCAAACCCCCCTGAGCTATCCCACAAGGAAGCTGTCATTGCAGATCACTAGTCATAGGAAGCCAAGGCATTGCCCTCCCCACAGCCACACGTATACTTGCGGCTGTGAGGAATGCCTTGGCCGCTTAAGATTTAAGTCCACAGTGGCAACTTCCTGGCGGAACAGTTTAAACGGGTTCGGACTACTGTAGTGTCTGAACACGCCTGGCCACATCCCCGAACACAACTGCTGGCACTGCATTGAAGGTGATGACATTGGAGAGTCTGCAACCGGTGAGCGACTTTGTGGGACTAGTTGTACAACAGGAGGAACACAGGAGGAACACAGCAACAGCTGGGAGTCAGGTAAGTATTTTACTTCATTCCTTACCCCCTAACCTAGTCTATGAGATGTAGAAGAGGTGCAACCAGATAGCAATTTTTACATACAGACACAAGTTAAGCTTTGATGTATCTCTGGTTCATAGGTGATAAAGCAAGGCCAAACTTATGTGGCCATCTCCCCCAAATGATTGAGTTCAGGCGTTTCCTGATCATTTTAGACAATTGTGTTCTTCCAAACTTGTGGTAACAGTTTGGTGAAGACCCTTTTGTTTTTGTAGCTTGACTATGCCCCTGTGTGCAAAGAAATCTCCATTAAGACATGACTTCACTAGTTTGGTGTTGAGGAACTTGAGTGGTTGGCGCAGAACCCTAAGCTCAACCCTACTAAACATCTTTGGGATGAATGAGAACGCCAACTGTAAGCTAGGTCTTCTCATCCAACATCAGTATCTAACCTCACAAATGCTACTTTGGAATAATGGGTACACATTCCCACAGACACCCTCCAAAATCTTGTGGAGAACCTTCCCAAAAGAGTGGAGACTGTTGTAGCCACAACAGGGGCACAACTTCATATTAATGTCTGTGGTTTTGGAATGGGATGTCCAACAAGCTCATTTAGGTGTGATGGTCAAGATGCTCACAAACTCTTGGCCATATGTGTTAGCGATACGTTATTGTTGAGGGAAGGGAAGGATGTATAGGTACTTACAGTGAAAATTAAAATTGCTATTTACTGGTATAAGATGCCTGAAAGTAATGAAGCATCACAATCTTTGAAGTGTTTTGATGACACTGATGTGAGTACTGTACTATAGGACATGACCACTTACCTACACTCTGTCAGCAGTTAACCACTTCCCACCTGTAGGACATGTCTGCATGTCCTCAGGTTGAAGTGGTAATACTGGGACCATGGCTGCAGTCATGACCCTGGTATCTTTTTTTTATTCAGCCGAAAAAAGTGATGGCACAGTGGCTGTATTTGATGGCCACATATAATGGGCACAGTGGCTGTATTTGCTGGGCACAGTGGCTGCATTTGCTGGGCACAGTGGTTGCATATGATGGGCACAGTGGTTGCATCAGTGGTGGCTGGTGCTTAAAATTTTTGGGGGTGCGCAAACAAACTGAAAAATTCAGAAAAAAAACATCAATTACAGCCTCACTGTGCCTATCAAATGCAGCCACTTGCCCATCAAATGCAGCCACTATGCCATCATATGCAGCCACTGTGCCCATCATATGCAGCCACTGTGCCCATCATATGCAGCCACTGTGCCCATCATATGCAGCCACTGTGCCCATCATATGCAGCCACTGTGCCCATCATATGCAGCCACTGTGCCCATCAAATACAGCCACTGTGCCCATCAAATACAGCCACTGTGTCCATCAATTGCAGCCACTGTGCCATCAATTGCAGCCACTGTGCCATCATATGCAGCCACTGTGCCCATCATATGCAGCCACTGTGCCCATCATATACAACCACTGTGCCCATCATATGCAGCCACTGTGCCAAGCAAATACAGCCACTGTGCCCAGCAAATACAGCCACTGTGCCCAGCAAATACAGCCACTGTGCCATCAATTACAGCCACTGTGCCCATCATATGCAGCCACTGTGCCCAGCAAATACAGCCACTGTGCCCATTAAATACAGCCGCTGTGCCCATCAATTGCAGCCACTGTGCCATCATATGCAACGCTAAGTAATTTTCTAGCAAAAAAATGCAGATTTTTACTTGTATGACAGAAATCTCAGAATTGGCCTGGGGGTCAAGTAGTTATTTAGGATGCTGTCTTCTTACCATTGTTAAATATATATATTTATTTATTTTTTCTGTTAAATACAACTAGTGCAAGCGCCATCTACAGTCTATAACTGTAACAGTGAAAGTAGTTCCATCCATCTGACTGTGATGTGTGGCAGAGCTGTATAAATCAGGACTGGATGGACAGGTAAAATGTCACCCATATATATTTCATGTGTGTTTAGGGGGTTTGCCTGGAGTTCAGTATTAAAGACACACTGTCTTTGCAACACAAGTATCCTAATAAAAGTCCATTACACCGATAATGTCTTTCTTCAACTTACTTTTAATGGCTTCAGCTGGTGGGTTATTGTGCATAACGTGAGTGGTAAATGAGTATGCGGGAAATGAGCTTGAATTGAACTTCCTGGGTTGTTTTGTCCTGGCAATGGCTGAGTCATCTTCACTGGAAGCTCCTATTGTGTAAAAAGGAAAACAAAAAAAACTTACTTATGTAACATATGTACAAGGCAATATGTGCATACAAAATGCAGGAAGTAATAGAACTACAAACAGTCATTAGCAACAAAAAAAAGAGAATATAAAAAAATGAAAATAAAATATTCACGGATATTAAGAAAGAGATTGAGATAAAAATATATATACAGTAACTCAGAAAAGTGAGTACACCCCTCACATTTTTGTAAATATTTTATTCTATCTTTTCATGTGACAACACTGAAGAAATGACACTTTGCTACAATGTAAAGTAGTGAGTGTACAGCTTGTATAACAGTGTAAATTTGCTGTCCCCTCAAAATAACTCAACACACACCCATTAATGTCTAAACCGCTGGCAACAAAAGTGAGTATACCCCTAAGTGAAAATGTCCAAATTGGGCCCAAAGTGTAAATATTTTGTGTGGCCACCATTATTTTCCAGCACTGCCTTAACACTCTTGGGCATGGAGTTCAGCAGAGCTTCACAGGTTGCCACTGGAGTCCTCTTCCATTCCTCCATGACCACATCATGGAGCTGGTGGATGTTAGAGACCTTGTGCTCCTCCACCTTCCGTTTGAGGATGCCCCACAGATGCTCAATAGGGTTTAGGTCTGGAGATATGCTTGTCCAGTCCATCACTTTACCCTCAGCTTTTTTAGCAAGGCAGTGGTCGTCTTGTGTGTTTGGGGTTGTGTTTGGGGTGGTTATCATGTTGGAATACTGCCCTGCGGCCCAGTCTTCGAAGGGGATCATGCTCTGCTTCAGTATGTCACAGTACATGTTGGCATTCATGGTTCCCTCAATGAACTGTAGCTCCCCAGTGCCGACAGCACTCATGCAGCCCCAGACCATGACACTCCCACCACCATGCTTGACTGTAGGCAAGACACACTTGTCTTTGAACGCCTCACCTGGTTGCCGCCACACACGCTTGTCACCATCTGAACCAAATAACTTTATCTTGGTCTCATCAGATCACAGGACATGGTTCCAGTAATCCATGTCCTTAGTCTGCTTGTCTTCAGCAAACTGTTTGCAGGCTTTCTTGAGCATCATCTTTAGAAGAGGCTTCCTTCTGGGACGACAGCCATGCAGACCAATTTGATGCAGTGTGCGGCGTATGATCTGAGCACTGACAGGCTGACCCCCCACCCCTTTAACCTCTGCAGCAATGCTGGCAGCACTCATACGTCTATTTCCCAAAGACAACCTCTGGATATGACACTGAGCATGTGACCTCAACTTCTTTGGTTGACCATGGCGAGGCCTGTTCTGAGTGGAACCTGTCCTGTTAAACCGCTGTATGGTCTTGGTCACCGTGCTGCAGCTCAGTTTCAGGGTCTTGGCAATCTTCTTAAAGCCTAGGCCATGTTTATGTAGAGCAACAATTCTTTTTTTCAGATCCTCAGAGAGTTCTTTGCCATGAGGTGCCATATTGAACTTCCAGTGACCAGTATGAGAGAGTGAGAGCGATAACATCAAATTTAACTCACCTGCTCCCCATTTACACCTGAGACCTTGTAACACTAACGAGTCACATGACACGAGGGAGAGAAAACGGCTAATTGGGCCCAATTTTGACCTTTTTTTACTTAGGGGTGTACTCACTTTTGTTGTCAGTGGTTTAGACATTAATGGCTGTGTGTTGAGTTATTTTGAGGGGACAGCAAATTTACACTGTTATACAAGCTGTGCACTCACTACTTTACATTGTAGCAAAGTGTAATTTCTTCAATGTTGTCACATGAAAAGATATAATAAAAAAATTACAAAAATATAAGGGGTGTACTCACTTCTGTGAGATACTGTAGCATAAATCTCAAGAGACGCCTTTCAGGACGTACTGTACTTCTAATTGATGGTTTTAGGACTGCATATTTTGAAACCACTAGAGGGCACTAGTATACCAAAATATTTTCTCTTCTCTCTCTATATACATATACACACACCACCGATTAGCCATAACATTATGCCCACCCACCTAATATTGAGTAGGTCCCCCTTTTCCCACCAAAACAACTCTGATCCGTCGAGATTGAAGAGCACCAGACCTCTGAAGGTATGCTGTGTTATCTGGCACCTATCAGTCAGTAGCAGATGACTGCCTCTGTCGGCTTGCAGTCTTCCCTTAGTCATAGCTCCCAATTGTCTCTGATTTTGAGGGACTGTCCCTGATTTGGAACAAAGTCCCTCTGCCCTCCTCATTTTGGTCTGCTCTATATAGCTGTATGTAAAACGCACTTTGGGGTTTATTTACTAAAGCTGGAGAGTGCAAAATCAGGCTCACTTCTGCATAGAAACCAATCAACTTCCAGGTTTTATTGCCAAGGCTTAATAGAACAAGCTGAGGTTAGAAGCCGATTGGCTACCATGCACAACTGCACCAGATTCTGAGTGCATCAGTTTTAATAAATCTACCCCTTTACATCTTTCAAAAAGTTTTTCTCAGTGCTAAACATATATATATATATATATATATATATATATATATATATTCTGAATTTTAATTTCTTAACACCAGTATATATGTATATTATTGTTTAAAAAAAAAGCACTTGTGGGTTTAACTCATCTTTTTTTTGTATAATTCTCCTTTAAGAGGGCTTGGCAGGAGGTATGTCCTATGCCTACATACTTTTGCTAATAGGTGTCCCTCATTCCCATCCAAAAAAGTTGGGCGGTATGCCCATAGTGCATCCTTCCCCAAGTAGGCAACACACTCACACCCAGCCATCTACATGATGTAAAAGAAAACCTGATTCATCAGACCAGGACACCTTTTTCCATTGCTCTGTGGTCCAGTTCTCATGCTTAGGTGCCCATTGTAGGCTCTTTTGGTTGTGGACAAAGCACTTTACCGGTCTGCAGCTATGCAGCCTCATACACAACAAATCGCGATGCACTGTGTGTTCTGACACCTTTCTATCAGAACCAGTATTAGCAAGCTCCAGTTGAGCTCCAGTTGCTCCTCTATTGGATCAGGCTTTACAGAGCAACCTTTGCTCCCCACATGCATCAAAAACCCTTGGCCGCCTGTCCCTTGTTTGCCAGTTTTACTTCCTTGGGCCACTTTTGGTGGGTTCTGACCACTGCAGACCAGGAACATCCTACAAGACCACAAGAGCCGCAGTTTTGGAGTTGTTCTGGCCCAGTTGCCTAGACATTACAATTTGGCCCTTGTCAAAGTCGCTCAAATCGTTACGTTTGCCCATTTTTTGGCTTTCAACGCACCAACTTTAGGGCCAAAATGTTCACCTAAAGCCTGAAATATCACACCCTCTTTCAGAGGCTATTGTTAAAATAATCAAGGTTATTCACTTTACCTGTCAGTGGTCAGAATGCTGTGGCTCATCAGTGTGTGTATATATGGCCACTGACAGGTAAAGGGAATATCTCGATACAATGGCAACTAAAAATTGGTGGGATATATTAGGCAGCAAGTGAACATGTTGTCCATTAAGTTGTTGTGGTGAACGCAGAAAAAAAATGGGCATCGCAGTTTAGTTATGTATGGGGCTGTGAAGCCCATGTGACCCATATTCACAGCCAAAAGCTTCCACAATGGTCACATGAACATCAGAACTGGACTGCAGAGCAACGGAAGAAGGTGGCCTGGTCTGATGAATCACCTTTTCTCTTACATCATGTGGATGGCCGGGTGCGTGTGCGTCACTTACCTGGGGAAGAGATGGCACCAGGATGCGGAATAAGAAGGCAAGTTGGCAGAGGCAATGTGATGCTTTAGGCAATGTTCTGCTGGGAAAACTTGGATCCTGCCATCCATGTGGATGTTACTTTGGTGTCCATGCCTCAGTGGGTCAGGGCTGTTTTAGCAAAAGGGGCCATACTTAATATTAGGTGGGTGGTCCTAATGTTATGGCTGATCGGTATATATATATATATATATATATATATATATATATATATATATATATATATATATATATATATATATATATATATATTAATATTCATAAACAATTTATATTTCCAGCCAGTAGGCCAAGATCAAGGCCAAGATCATCACCACTCTTCACCCGCTCTGCAAGGCTTCAAACATAATTTCAAAAGCCCAAAGTAATTAGTGACACCAATGTCACCAGTACACCATGTATTAAATGGCTATTTGGAAAATAAAGAATTTATATATGAACAGTAAAAAGAAATATAATATCTATCAGTTTTAAACCTGTAAATGTAATACAATAAAATAAAATTAAAAGTCACTGTATTTACCATTTAATCAAACACATTTGCTGTATACTTAGAAGAACTTTACTCCCTCCCCCCTTCCCAAATCCCACCACCATCCCCCCACCCTCCTCTTACCGCTTCATCTGGGTTGTGCACAACCAACATACTCGCCTCTGGTGATCCAGTGGTGTCCTCACAAGATCCACCGCTTCATTGTAGCACCCCCAGTTCATCTTCATGTCATGGGGGAGCTGGTTGCTGTTTCTTCCGGGTTGTGCAGGGGCCTTGTGATGATCCGCATGTGTCCTGATGCATCATCAGCGGGGCAGCTGCAAAACCCATGAAGGAATATCCGGCATCTCCTGATAACTCAGCATGGCTCATGCTCCAGAGAGTATACCCTGTGGCCTTCTGGGATCCATGGCGTAGGTATCCCAGGAGGTTGCAGCATTGTAAACATCATTCTCGTCTAGAAGAGAAACCAGGAAGAAACGGGAGAGGTCCCCAAAAAAGTTGTTCTCCCCTCCAAAAAAACCCCATCTAAATCTGTGAGTACGGGGGTAGAAGGTGAACGGTGGAAAGTTGAGGAGAGAGCGAAGATCCACTTTAAATACTTACCTTCTACCCAGTAAAATTACTTAGTAGAGACACATTTGGCTGCAACTAAAGGTGCAGTCATTTATGGAAATACTCAGCCAGCATTGGACATCTGGGTCCTGCTAATTTTTGGATATCATTTGGTGAACAGTAAAACCTTGCCTTTAAATTCTGCAATGCGTTAAATCTGAGCTTTTCCTGAGCCATGCTAAGACATTGGGTTCTTGGTTTTAAACTACTGTACAGTAATTTTGGCTTTATTTGGGTCTGTGTCCTGCTGGACATTGGACCTCCAACTCAGTCTCAGATCTGAGACTGAGATTTTCCACTAGAATGTCCCATATTTGCCTCCCCCATCCCCAGACCAGTTCCTTGTCTCTGCCTAGGGAAAGCTACACAATGCTTCCACCACCATGCTTCACATTGAAGATATTGGGTTAAGGCTCCCATTCACACAGGGCAGACACCATTGAGATTAGCAGGGATCTGTTCCCTGATCCCATGCTTATCAGAGCAGAGCGGGCAGATGAGCCATCCACGTCCACTCAGTTTATATAGAGCAGACATGGACAGAGCCCACTCTGCTCTATGGGCGGCCAGGAGTAAATAGACTCCATTGTCCATTTACACCTGACTGCCCTCGGATCCACCTAGATGGAGGAGGACGGATCCCCTTCTGTTTGTTTTTAGCGGACTTGACCAGACCATAGGTAGGCAGGTGTAAACAGACACAAGTCTGTTTACACCCATCGGTCCATGGGGTGAATGGACTGTCCAATTTGTGTAAAAGAGGCCTAAGGAGTAGTGGTGGCCTTCTGCCAGATGTTTTGTGCTAAGGTCAAAAAGGTACATTTTGGTTTAATCAGTCTAGGAATTCTTTTTGTATAAATGGCGTCTTTTTTCCAACGTTCTCCTATGCACAACTTCTTTCTTCTTAGCTGTGTATCTCTGGCCTTCTAGTGGATGAGTTTTAGTGGATGATGTTCTCCAGGCAAGGTTGATGGAGTTGTGTCATTTTTTCCATATTTAGATATGTCATGGTGCAAATGGAGGAGGCATACAAAGCTTGGGATATTCCTTTTAAAACTGACCTGAAGCCTTCTCCTTCATCTTGCACCATTGTCAGGCGTCTTGTACTGAAATTAATTACTCTGATTTCACTGCACAGTGTAAGTTTCTCACAATGTGCATTAGAAGCTGCAGCAAGTCAGATAGAGCTCACCTCATTTTCTGGCTGGAAGGACATCTAGCAAACATCCAGCACACCCATTTCATTCATTGATTTCCGTTCTTGTAATCATGGAGGCTCGCCATCACATGCGGGCCTTACAAATGCATCCTGCCCAGAAATGCCCACTTCTAAAGACTTACATCCACAGAACAGGTATTGTTCTTGATTAGTTAATATCTCCATCATCAAGTGGTGGACAAGGAAAATGCAAGGCAACAATTCCAATTCACCAGGTAGAAATAAGTAGCATTAATGTGTCACTAAAGGCATAATTTTTTTTTTAATTTTGAGATAGCGTAAGGGAGGATTATAACACCTGTCATGTATTTTTTTTGCCATCTGTGTCCCATTGGGGAGATTTTCCTTCACTTCCTGTCCCATAGTCAAAACATGAAGTGAGAGGAAATCCCTCCAAAATTAGGGAGTCCTGGGGTATCACCAGAACTAGAGGCTCCATTAGAAGATTTCTATTAGGCTTCATGTACACGGGACGTTTTTACAACCTTTCCTGAACTATTTAACTTGACAGATAGTAACCGACATTTAAAACCTTTGTTTTGCCGCGTTTACATGCTGCATTTGCATTTAGAGGTGTTTAAAAAAACAAAAAATAGCCAAAAATGAAAAACGAAACGCAGCTAAACGCGATTTACCGCGTTTAGAAGCGTTTGGTGCTTGAAATGCCTGTAAACTCAGCTTCTGAACCGATTTTTTTGCATTCCAAAAAATGCCTCTAAACTCAACTGCCTAGAAACTACTGTAAACTACCCTGTGTACATGTACTGATAAGATAACAGAGGAGAGTTCAGGGGCAGTTGAAAAAAACTCCCAACTGCTCCTAAACGTCTGTTTACCAGCAGCAGTGTACATGAGGCCTTACTGTTCTGATGTCAACCAAAAATTTGGGATTTTCCTTTACTTCCTCTTTCAGTGATAATGGTAAATCGGACAAATAGAAAGGGATCAATCTACCTAATGGGGGCACAGACAGCAATAAAAACTGACAGGGGTTCAAATCCCTCTCAACTAAATTCAAAAATAAAAAAAAATAACAAAAGTTTAGTCTGTACATCAGACCAAGTAGGAAGAACCAACAGTATGCAGGACAGAGTAGAGGCTCCTAGGAGAACACATGCTGAGCAAATGGTTGCCAATAATGCCCACCTTTTGATAGAATGTCACACACAGTATATACTATATGTCTTAAAGTTGGTAAACACCTGACCATCAGACCTACAGTGCCTATAGGACCAAACATATTTTGACATCTTGTCTAATTGTTAAAGAATCTGTGAAGGGTACTTCTCCTACAGCATAAAAAGACATATTAATTGTACTCTTTCAACTTTAAGGTAACAGTTTGTAGAGGGCCCTTTTCTGTTCCAGCATGACTGTGTCCAAAGCCATCTCCATGAGTTTTAGAGTGGAGGAACTTGAGTGGCCATCATGGAGCCCTGACCTCAACACTACTGAACACCTTTGGGATCAGATCTTGCCATCCAACATCAGTACCTGACCTCAACACTACTAAACACCTTTGGGATCAGATCTTCCCATCCAACATCAGTACCTGACCTCAGCCCTTCTAAACACTTTTGGGATCAGGTCTTCTAATCCAACATCAGTACCTGACCTCAACCCTACTGAACACCTTTGGGATAAATTAGAATGGCAATTGTGAGCCAGGTTCCCACAGATACACTCCAAAATCTTGTGGAAAGTCTTCCCAGAAACATGGCAGGCTTTTATAGCCACAAAAAGAGGGCTAACTTCATATTAATGTCCATGGTTTTGGAATTGAATGTCAAACAAGCTCATAGAGCTTTAACGGTCAGGTGTCCATAAACATTTGGTCATACAGTATGTATATGAATGAGGTATAAAGTTATAGTATGAACACACCATTTATTAATATATTACTCGGGATATCACCCCACCGCACGGTGATCTCACATTCCATATCTGGGTTATCAGTAATGGGATTTTCTATGGTACCAAAGCAAAAGGAGGAGTCATTGGTTAGGTGTTAAAACCCGCATTGCACATTTTCATTCCAGATATACTTGCAGTTATCTCTCTCTATCTCTCATATCATGTATGTAGCTCACCCCCATAGGAGCAGCTGGCGAATACAGTCCTATTCCCCCACTTAAAGCACCCATAGCCAGGCACACAGCATTTTCCTCATTCTTCCACTGGCTCAGAAAACAGTCCAGGAGTTCTTTTAGGGTTTTTATCAGGAACAATAAACTGGGATATGGAGAGGGAGCATGGGATATCCGGAAACTGTAAATCTGGATAACTTGAGGGCTCCTCAATTTCTGGTTGCACTTCACAGACTGTTGAATGTCCCACAGGATTTCTTATGCTGTTGATGACCGGTACTCCTTCCAGAGTTAAAAACCACACACAGTTGCTTTCCTTGAGCACTGGGGTCCTCTACTCACTCAGCCACAGGATCATTGGTTGCCTCCTGCTGATGTCCACCAGGTTCCTCCTAGTGAGGGAGATGTAGACTCACACCACCATAGGACAACTGAACTCTTTCCCACCAACTTCCTCCTGGCTCTCTCCAGTGAGCTTCTCCAGACCCAACTTGATCCTTGGATACAGATCTGCACCAAGCTAAGCCAAGTTTGGACCTTTGGTGTTTTTCTCACAGTTTCCTTTAGGATCCGGCACCAGGGGGCAGCGCCCCCTCACAGGGGTCTCCTCCTGGGCCCAGGAACATTGCACTTGCTGCTCAGGCCTCAGACTATTTATGAGCTCTCTCCACCTTCTGAGCACATCTTCTCAGGGATTGGCTAAAGTCCCATAAATATTTAGGCTGCCTGTTCTGCCCTTCCTCCCACTATACTTCTAGAATGCTCTACAAGACAGTAGGAAGTAACAGAACAGCAGCGTGTGAAACACTGAGCAGCCCTAGATAATCAACCCCTGCTCCACTGATTAAACCAAATTTACCTAGCAGCCTTCTCTAACCTAGGAGGGTGCTACATGTAGTTATGTGTACTACTAACACTATATATCACATTTTATTTTTTTGAAACAAGAAAACAGGTCCTGTTAGAGGGTGGTCAAGTGTCTTTTTAAGTAGAGAGAAAGGGTGAGCTCCCCAGGGCGTATAATTTTTATTTGTCACAATAGAATCTATCAGTCCAGATATAATTTATTATTTGTCATAATAGAGCTCATCAAAATTTAACAGACAACACGTTTTGGGGGTTACACACAAATACCCCTTCATCAGGGTCTGGGTTTGCTGTTCTAAGAAATCTGGATGAGTAGTTGGTCTTGTTTTTCTCTCTTTTCTCAAGAAGCCAAAGTCTGCTTAGTAGAGTTGCCTGGTCTGTCCCCGTTTACAACTTACTAAAATAGAAAATCCTCCAAATAGGTATTTGGGGATTATTGTTCCAGTATAACAGAGACTTGAGGGTCTGTTTATAACAAAAAGAATTGCTGAGCATTCGCACAAACCTTAGAAATAACCCATATCATATCACATCTTCAGCTCCCTCCAGTGGTCAGAAGACTGTATTTTTCTGAAATACAGTGGGGACGGAAAGTATTCAGTATTACATTTTTCACTCTTTGTTATATTGCAGCCATTTGCTAAAATCATTTAAGTTCATTTTTTTCCTCATTAATGCTGAGTGCTCAGGACCTCAGACTGGGCCGAAGGTTACCTTCCAACAAGACAATGACCCTAAGCACACAGCTAAGCACACAGCTAGTTGTTGTGGCTTCACAACAACTCTGTGACTGTTCTTGAATGGCACAGCCTGACTTAAACCCAATTGAGCATCTCTGGAGAGACCTAAAAATGGCTGTCCACCAACGTTTACCATCCAACCTGACAGAACTGGAGAGGATCTGCAAGGAGGAATGGCAGAGAATCCCCAAATCCAGGTGTGAAAAACTTGTTGCATCTTTCCCAAAAAGACTCATGGCTGTATTAGATCAAAAGGGGCTTCTACTAAATACTGAGCAAAGGGTCTGAATACTTAGGACCATGTGATATTTCAGTTTTTCTTTTTTAATAAATCTGCAAAAATGTCAACAATTCTGTGTTTTTCTGTCAATATGGGGTGCTGTGTGTACATTAATGAGGAAAAAAATAAACTTAAATGATTTTAGCAAATGGCTGCAATATAACAAAGTGTGAGAAATTTAAGGGGTCTAAATACTTTCCATCCCCACTGTACCTTACTCAGGAAAATACCACATTATGGCAACTAGATGGAGCTAATAAACATAGGAAATACATAGAAAATGAAATGTTTCATGTATCACAAACATTACAGGGGTTATTCCTGATGTTTGTGTGAATTGTTTATAAATAGATGAATGCGTGTACATTGATTCACCTGTAGTCCACATTTTAAAACAATCTGTTATTTCATGCTTATGCTTGTATATGTTTCGTTTGAGTGGTGGGGACGATGCCTTGTGTTTTTTACAATGCAAGGCACAAATTACCCTATTTTACAGTTTGGCTTTTAGCTTTATTGAGATGTCACAAAGTGACATTTCATTAATTTCTATGCACCACACTGGAGCTGAATAGAAACAAACGGATGGAGATGGAGGTGAACACTGGTGTAAAACAATGCACACATGCTGCAATTTCCTGCACGTCTCCACTTTTAAGAGAAGGGTTTCTTTTTATTTTTTTTTATTTTTTGCCCATCATACTTACCTAGGTGGATGCTGGATCTGTCCCCTAGCGCCTCTGCATTGAGAACCGAGCCATCGAACACAGTACCCTCAGCTCCCTGAGAGGAGAGCTGCTGCCTGTCAGTCAGCGGCTCTCTGCTCTGCTCCTCCATGCTCACTAGAGCGCTGAGCTGTGGAGGGGGTGGGGAGCGGCCGTTTCAGCCTCTCAGCAGGTCACTGAGACAGGCATCAGTCCAGGCACCTGGCGGATCCAGACTTTATTGTCGTGATGACGCGGTGCAGGGACTGATTCCTGTGACGTCAGCAGAGAGCTGACTTCAGACCGCTCTCTGCCAAAAAACGGGCTGAAGACGGACTGCACTTCTGTGACCCATAGGAGAAGCCCAGCCTAACGAGCTCAGGCTGGACTTCTCTTTTAATTGTAGTGTGAATAGGGCACTTAGAAAATAATGGTTCTCTATGGGCCCTAGTGGGTATGGTGTCTTAAGTAATTTCATAGCCGTTCATCCATTGAAACTGCATGTCAAATCAAATAATTGCCAGACCATTGTTCCGCATTTTTACAGACAGTCTACTGACTGGAATGGTACCAGCTGATTGGAGAAAAGCCAATGTAGCACCAATATTTAAAAAGGGCCCAAAATACATCCCTGGGAATTACAGACCTGTTAGCCTAACATCAATAGTATGTAAACTCTTGGAGGGGATAATAAGGGACTATATACAAGATTTTAGTAATAAGAACGATATCATTAGCAGTAATCAGCATGGATTCATGAAGAATTGTTCTTGCCAAACCAATCTATTAACCTTCTATGAGGAGGTGAGTTGCCATCTAGATAAAGGAAGGCCCGTAGACGTGGTGTATCTGGATTTTGCAAAAGCATTTGACACAGTTCCCCATAAACGTTTACTGTACAAAATAAAGGCCGGTGACATGGACCATAGGGTGAGTACATGGATTGAAAACTGGCTACAAGGGCAAGTTCAGAGGGTGGTGATAAATGGGGAGTACTCAGAATGGTCAGGGGTGGGTAGTGGGGTCCCCCAGGGTTCTGTGCTGGGACCAATACTATTTAATTTGTTCATAAACAACCTGGAGGATGGGGTAAACAGTTTAATCTCTGTATTTGCGGACGATACTAAGCTAAGCAGGGCAATAACTTCTCCGCAGGATGTGGAAACCTTGCAAAAAGATCTGAACAAATTAATGGGGTGGCAACTACATGGCAAATGAGGTTCAATGTAGAAAAATGTAAAATAATGCATTTGGGTGGCAAAAATATGAATGCAATCTATACACTGGGGGGAGAACCTCTGGGGGAATCTAGGATGGAAAAGGACCTGGGGTCCTAGTAGATGATAGGCTCAGCAATGGCATGCAATGCCAAGCTGCTGCTAACAAAGCAAACAGAATATTGACATGCATTAAAAATGGGATCAACTCCAGAGATAAAACGATAATTCTCCCCCTCTACGAGACTCTGGTCCGGCCGCACCTAGAGTATGCTGTCCAGTTCTGGGCACCAGTCCTCAGGAAGGATGTGCTGGAAATGGAGCAAGTACAAAGAAGGGCAACAAAGCTAATAAAGGGTCTGGAGGATCTTAGTTATGAGGAAAGGTTGCGAGCACTAAATTTATTCTCTCTGGAGAAGAGACGCTTGAGAGGGGATATGATTTCAATATACAAATACTGTACTGGTGACCCCACAATAGGGATAAAACGTTTTCACAGAAGGGAGTTTAACAAGACTTGTGGCCACCAATTAAAATTAGAAGAAAAGAGGTTTAACCTTAAACTACGTAGAAGGTTCTTTACTGTAAGAGCAGCAAGGATGTGGAATTCTCTTCCACAGGCAGTGTTCTCAGCAGGGGGGGCATTGATAGTTTTAAGAAACTATTAGATAAGCACCCAAACAACCGCAAGATACAGGGATATACAATGTAATACTGACATATAATCATATAATCACACACATAGGTTGGACTTGATGGACTTGTGTCTTTTTTTCAACCTCACCAACTATGTAACTATGTAATTATGTAAAGCCAACTGACCATCTTAGGGCTCTTTCTCACGGGGCGGATCAGTGATGATCCGCCCCGTGAACACCCGCTTGCTCAGCGGGGATCGCTCCGCCGATCCCCGCTGAGCAGGAAGATGACAGGTCCATCGCTGCACGCTGTGCAGCGACAGACCTGTCAGAGCGCCGCTCTCCCCTATGGGGGGATCGGATGATGACGGACCGTAGTGTCCGTCGTCACCCGATCCGATCCGAAAACGGATGGAAAAGTAGGTTTTTCCTCCGTTACACTTTTCGGATCGGAGCGGGGTCGGATGTCAGCGGACATGTCACCGCTGACATCCGACGCTCCATAGGGATGAATGTATGTCCGTTTTTCATCCGAAAATGGAAGGATGAAAAACGGACATACGGATCCCTCGTGTGAAAGAGGCCTTATAGAGGAATGCATCTAAGTGCATACACACTAAATGCACAGCAACTACTTGGCGCTAACATACTCCTGCTGACGGCATGGCACACAGTGCGAACTCTGGCGTGAATTATAACACAAAGGCAGAGTGTGTACCTATCTATGAAGATGCTAAGCGCAGCTAAACAGTGTCATCAACAGATAAAAATGGAGGAGATGCCATTTATAAATACTTTCTCCCCTTCCATTAAACTATCAACTTAGTAGCCCAAATGCTTAATGTGGTCATGTGACATTCCAGGTCCTGACTCTACTGTCTTCTGGAATAAAGAGTGGAAGGGTTATATGCTGGATGGCCACATCGCTGCCTAGTGACATGGACACTTCCTATTGGATCATTCAGTAGAATCCTCATAGGGTCCTGAAGACTAGAGCAGTGGTGAGATGATGTCATGATGAGAGGAAACAACAAGACTGGTCAGCAGGAGGCATGGACTGCAGTGGTGGGTCACTGGTCTTCAGTCCTGGAAGAGGTGCTATAAAGGTTCAGGTGATGATGAACTCATCATGGTGCTTCAGAAGGGTTTATTGATTTTTGATTTGGGACTGGAATGGGGAGTGATGTTGAGAAATTTCCCAGAGATAAGCCTAAATACCTCCAGTATAATATTACAAACAAGGAAAAAGCAAGGAAGACCAACTCCTTAGAATTGAGCTACAAAATGCAGCACTAAGCTGAACACCAGAGCAAGCAGGAGGAGCCGACAGAAGGTGGTATATAGTGAATTCTCCTAGTTGAACACATACTGCGTGTGCAGCAACTGTTTGGAGCTAATACAGTATACTCCTGTTAATGGCATGGCATGCATTGAAGACTCTGGCCTTAATTACAGCACAATTCAGAAAGAAGGCGGCGCATGCCCATGTCTATAAAGATGCTAAGCGCAAGTGAACAGCATCATCAACAGCTACATATACAGTGACACCATTTGTTGATATTTACTTATATTAAGGTCCCGCCATGCAGTTGTTTCCATTTCCATATGGGGTGTTTCAGTAACAGTTTGTTCTATGGTACCAAAGCAGAGGATAATAATATTATAAGGGAGTCATTTATTGGGTATTAACAAAAAAAATCTAAATTTCAGAGCACTTTCATTTTAGATGCTCTTGCAATTATTTTTCCTTAAATTATTTTTAACTCCACATTTTATTTCTCGTTCATGGGCAAACGCTCTACAGGCACCCCAGATTGGGGGAGCCTTGGCTTTTGACGATAGGGAAGGAAAAAAAGTAATAACAAAAAGGCCAACAATTTTACAAAAACAATGTCATACAAATGTAAGCATTATACCTGTCAGAGTTTGTGAGTTCTTTGTAGGAGTTATTTTCCTATTATGGTCATCAATGTTAGAAATTGGGTTCTCTGTGATAGCAAAACATTTCCTATTAGTAGTATTAATGGTAGGTAAACTTACAGGATATTACAATAATATGAGCACAAAGGGCTACAGATATAACAAAATATAGCTGAAATGCATATGCCACCATGGGGGGCTGGTATATACTGCAATTTTGCTCAGCTGACATTTGCTCTTCAGTGGAGATTCGCAGACCACTCCATTTCATGGTCATTTACTCAGTTAAAAGTCAAAGGATGTCACAATATATTAACATTTATGTGTCAGTTTAGTTCACAAGGCTCAGTTAGTACTGGTTGTCCATTAATGATTGCAAGGCTAGAGCACCCTGGCCAATGGCTTGACAAGTGGAGAGGTCCCCTAAATGTGTTGCCTGGTTACCACACTCATGTCCAGGAGGAGGGGAAGCTGTGGACTCAGCATTCCCCCATCTAAGAGGACACTACCACTGTGTACATTGTGCAGGATCCACTAATAGTAGACATTGGCAACAGTTCTTCTAAATCCCCACCAGTAGTGGTGCCCATTGATGTCAGCAAGCCAAGAGCACTCTGGCCAGAAGCTTGACAAAGGTTTAAAAGACTCTGAAATGTGTTGCTTGGCCAATGCACACGTGTCAAGGAGGAGGTAATCAGTGAACTCAGTGTTCCCCATTGAAGAGGACCCTACCACCGTGCAAATTTTGCAGGATCCACCAACAGTGGACACCAGAAAGAGTTCTTCAAAGCCATCAGTGGGGCTGTAACAGAACTCTTCCCAGTGACCACCATTTGTGGATCCTGCAAAATGTTCACAGCTGTAGGGTTCTCTTTAATGGGGAAAGCTGAGTTCACTGCTTCCCTCCATCTGGACACATGTACATTAGCCAGGCAATGCATTTCAACTCTTCTCCACCTTTGTCAAGCCATTGGCTAGGGTGTTCTGGGCTTGCTGAAGGAATAAGGTGTAGTAGTCCTCCCTGCTGCTCCTCCCAACAATTAAATTAAAGTTCTGGCCTGCCCAGGGGATTTATATAGAAGAACTTTAATTATATTGTTGGGAGCCACGGCACAAAGGATTACTCCACCTGCTCCTGGAACCGAGTAAATATTTCCCATTCTGTCCCAAGCCCCAGCTGCTTAAATTATGAGCCCGGGGAACTTTTATCATTGCTGGCCGCCACAGCCCGTGGAAATACCATGTGTGCATCCAAAGGTATTTAAAGAGTCCCCTTTGCCCCCTACTGAACTAATGGGGCCCGGGTCTGGTATAGGAGGGCCGGTTCTACCCCCCTATCAGTGGCTCTGCTCACATGCATGCATACACATACTAAGCACAATTTGGACAAAAAACAATTATCCTGCTAGCATGTCTTTGAAGTGTGGGAGGAAACCCATGGAAGCACAGGGAGAACACACAACTCCATGCAGGTAGTGTCCTGACCAGGACCCAAAACTGGGGACCCCAGTGCTGCAAAGCACTAGTCCTACCAACTAAGCAACTCTGCCGCCCATACATAACTATATATATATATGTGCAATAGAAATTCTGTTGTCTTTTTAAAATTCAAAGTGACTATAAAGAATAAGCTTTAATTTTAACAATCCTAGAGCAAAAGAGGTCTGCACTCACTCAGTATAACACAGATGAACCTACAGTAATTTACCTGTAGTCAAGTCTGGTTCTTTGCCAACAGAACTAACTTTTACATCAGGAATGACGGTAATAAAGATTCCTGTGATAAGATAACAGTTACATATATATAGTGCTATTAGGGAAGGACACTTTCAAACTAGGCAGAATTAAACACCACAATATTAAGGAAAAAAACTGCAAAAATTAAAACATATTTCAGATTGGTAATTATAAAAAGTGGAACCGAAGGGTCAATTTTAAAGAAACCCTTCAGCATCACTTGAAAGACAAGAAAAAAAGCTTTGCAAACCAACTCCCCAAGCTCCCGCTCATGCAACAAACTGCACACCAGAAAAAGCAGGGAGAACCAGCAATACACAGTTCAAGGCAAATGCTCCTAGGCGAGCACATACTGAATGCGCAGCAACTACTTGGAGCTAAAATACTCATGGCACAGCACAGATTGGAGACCCTGGCATGAGTTACAGCGCAATCTAAAAAGAGGATGGAGCATGTACTTGTCTATGAAGATGCTAAGCACAACTGAACAGTGCCATCAAATGATAAAATGAGCTAAGATGTCGTTTGTCAGTATTTACCCCCGCCCCCCCCCCCAATTAACTTTTATCCCCTTCTCTATATTATTGCCCCAGTATATACACTATATTGGCAAAAGTATTGGGATGCCTGCCCTTACACGCACATGAACTTTAATGGCATCCCATTCTTAGTCCCTAGGGTTCAATATTGTGTTGGCCCACCCTTTACAGCTATAACAGCTTTAATTGTTCTAGAAAGGCTGTCCACAAGATTTAGGAGTGTGTCTATGGGAATGTTTGACCATTCTTCCAGCAGCACATTTGTGAGGTCAGGTACTGACGTTGGATGAGTAGGCCTGGCTCGCAGAGGTCAGAACTCTGTGCAGGCCAGTCATGTTCCTCCACCCAAAACTCGCTCATCCATTATTTATGGACCTTGTTTTTTGCATTGGGGCACAGTCATGTTGGAACAGGAAGGGGCCATCCCCAAACTGTTCCTACAAAGTTGGGAGCATGAAATTGTCCAAAATGTCTTGGTATGCCGATGCCTTAAGAGTTTGCTTCACTGGAACCAAGGGGCCAAGCCCAACCCCTAAAAAACAACCCCACGTCATAATCCCCCCCCTCCACCAAATGATTTGGATCAGTGCACAAAGCAAGGTCCATAAAGACATGGATGAGCGAGTTTGGGGTGGAGAAACTTGACTGGCCTGACTTCAACCAGATAGAACACCTTTGGGATGAATTAGAGCACAGACGGCAAGCCAGACCTTCTTGACCAACATCAGTGCCTGATCTCACAAATGTGCTTCTGGAAGAATGGTCAAACATTCCCATAGACACGCTCCTACACCTTGTGGACAGCCTTCCCAGAAGAGTTGAAGCTGTTATAGCTGCAAAGGGTGGACCAACTCAATATTGAACCTTATGGACTAAGACTGGGATGCCATTCAATTTCATGTGCATGTAAAGGCAGGCGTCACAATACTTTTGACAATATAGTGTATATATTAAAAAAAAAGCTAAGCAGCTCAAATGATAACTTGAATTTAGGGCACACCAAGTTCTCACTCTTACTACTGGATGACCACAACGCTGCCTGGTGATTTGGACACTTCCTATTGGGTCCATCAGTGGGATCGTCATGGGGTCCTGAGGACTATAGCAGGGTGTGATGATGTAATGGTGACAGGAGGCAATAATACTGCTCAGAAGGAGGCCTGGACTGCAATGGTGGGTCCCCAGTCTCCAGTCCTGAGTGGTGGACTCAGAACATTTTTTTTTTTGGGGGGATGGGTTTGGAGAAAGGGATTGGGGACATTTTGAGAATTACCTCAGAGATGAGCTTTAATACCTCCAGTATCACATGATGGACAGGGAAAAAGCTAGGAAGCCAATCCAGCTCCCATGGTAGAACTAAGCTAAAGAATGCAGCACTAAGCTGAGCACCAGAGCAAGCAAAAAGCACCAAACGCCGTATAGATGAACACATAATAAACTGCTTGAAGGTAATATAGCTCCTGCTTTTGATAGCATAGCACACAATGGAAGCTCCAGCATGAATTACAGCACAATTCAGGAAGAAGGCGGCGCATGTACAAGTCTATGAAGGTTCTAAGTGCAACTGAACAGTGTCATCAGCAGCTGCAAAGACAGTGACACCATTTATCGATATTTACTTGTTTTAACGTCCTGCCGTGTAGTTTGTTCAGTTTCCATATCGGGAGTTTCAGTAACAATATTTTCTATGGTACCAAAGCAGAAGATAACATTATAAGAATTCAATAAGTAGTATATAAAAAGAAAAAAAAAGATTTCACAGCATTTCCATTTCAAATGCTTTTGTGGCTAGTTTGCCTTACTTTATGCTACAAGCTCTACAGTTTACATTTTGTTTGTCGCTGGCATCAAATAGAAAATTGTGTCCCAGCTGCTCTACGGGCATGCCAGTCCGTTGGATTGACAATAGAGATTTGCAGAGAAGAAAATAAGCCAAAAATAAATAAAAGATAGCTGTACGGACAATAATGTCATAAAAAAAAGCCAAACAAATAATAGGATTTTTATAACTGCTTACCTGTAAAATCCTTTTCTTGGAGTACATCATGGGACACAGAGCCTTAAGTATTTACTTAGTGGGTTATAGCTCCCTTCAGGTGTTGACACTGGTATAATCAATACAGGAAGGTGACTCCCCTATATAACCCCTCCTCCTTCCAGGAGTACCTCAGTTTTTGTAGCTAAGCAATATAAGCAATAAACTTACACCCCATAAAACAGAGGGGCGGGAGCTCTGTGTCCTATGATGTACTCCAAGAAAAGGATTTTTACAAGTAAGCTGTTTAAAAATCCTATTTTCTTTATCGTACATCATAGGACACAGAGCCTCAAGTATTTACTTAGTGGGACGTCCCAAAGCAAAGCTACTTGAGGGGAGGGAGACACAACCCGTAGGGCACCCCCAGACCTGAGGACTTATACTGCTGCCTGCAGCATACTGCGCCCAAGGCGATATCCTCATTCCTTCTTACATCCACTTGATAACATTTTGTGAATGTATGGACCGAAGACCAAGTTGCGGCTTTGCAGATCTGAGCAAAGGAGGCCTGGTGACGCACTGCCCAAAAAGCACTAACCGCTCTGGTAGAATGCGCCTTAACTTGAGTAGGGGGAATCTTACCCCTTGAATCATAAGTCTGAATTATAACTTGCCGAATCCACTTAGCGGCAGAATAAATAAGACATCAGTCTTACGAATCTGAGCAGTTTTCTTTAAATACATTTTCACTACTCTCACTACATCAAGACAATGTAGTGACTTTTCTTCCCTGGAACATGGTTTTGGGAAAAACAATGGCAGGACAATATCTTCATTTAGATGAAAGCCTGAAACCACTTTTGGCAAAAAGCCTGGACGAGGGCGTAACACCATTCTGTCCTCGTAAATATTCAAATATGGCTATTTACAAGAAAGAGCAGCCAATTCTGAAACCCTCCTTGCTGAGGATATAGCAACCAAAAATATCAGCTTCCTAGTCAGAAGGACTAACGGAATATGCTGTTATGGTTCAAATAGCTGTTTTTGTAACACTGACAAAACTAAATTCAAGTCCCAAGGGCTTAAGGGTGATGTAACTGGCGTCACTCCTTGTATGAAACCCCGGTCTAGAGAATGCGTAGCAAGCGGTCTTTGAAATTAAACTGATTAGGCTGAGACTTGGCCCTTAATAGTACTTAGGGCCAACTTCATCTCTACGCCCAAATGTAGAAAGGCAAGAATTCTGCCTATAATATAGCTCCGAGGGTGCCAACTCTTGGATTCACACCAGGTTTCTTCAGAATGTGGGTTTCAATAGCCAAGCCGTTAAATTTAGCAAGTAGGATGGAATATCGCATACGAGGTTTGTTTCAAATGCGAGTGGATCCTTTGTCCTCGACACAAAGTTGTTTAAAGCGGAGGTTCGCTGAAAAAAAAATATTAAAAGCCAGCAGCTACAAATACTGCAGCTGCTGACTTTAAATATATGGACACTTACCTGTCCAGGGAGCCCGCGATGTTGGCAGCCGAAGCCGATCCGTCCTTCGGCTGTCGGCGGCTGCCGCCGCCATCCTCGGTAAGGGAATAAGGAAGTGAAGCCGTGCGGCTCCACTTCCTGGTTCCCTACTGTGCATGCGCGAGTCACGCTGCGCGTCCTCTCTGGTCCCTGCTGTATTCTGTGTCTCACAGAATACAGCGGTGGAGGAGAGTGTAGGCGCCGGAAGTGGCATAGGTCACCGCAAGTTTGTTTTTCCCGAACGTTTGAGGGTAATACCTCATCCTGTCCCCACTGTTCCCCTGTTAAAGGGTCTGGAGTGGGAGAAATAGATCTAGCACGCTTCCTATCCCCTTCAACGGAGGATGCAATTAAAGCGTCTAATCTTCCTTCTAAGCCTTGCAAGGCTGAAGTGTGACAAGCAGTTGCACCACCAGCCGGTTCCAACGGCTCACCCTGGCTTGCCATGTCAGGTATCTCCGGAGAGGACGACAATGTGGAGGCATGACTGGAGTTCCCAGCGCCTGGAGGTGGTTTTACTGCCTTAGTAGTAAGCCTTGAAGCCACAGTGCAAAGCACAAAAGCAGAGGCACTCTAACGCCCCGTACACACGGTCGGATTTTCCGATGGTAAATGTCCGATCGGAGCGTGTTGTCGGAAATTCCATGTGTGGGCTCCATCGGACATTTTCCATCGGATTTTCCGACACACAAAGTTTGAGAGCAGGATATAAAATTTTCCGACAACAAAATCCGTTGTCGGAAATTCCGATTGTGTGTACACAAATCCGACGGACAAAGTGCCACGCATGCTCAGAATAAATAAAGAGATGAAAGCTATTGGCCACTGCTCCGTTTATAGTCCCGACGTACGTGTTTTACGTCACCGCGTTCAGATCGATCGGATTTTCCGACAACTTTGTGTGACCGTGTGTATGCAAGACAAGTTTGAGCCAACATCCGTCGGAAAAAATCCTAGGATTTTGTTGTCGGAATGTCCGAAGAAAGTCCGACCATGTGTACGGGGCATAAGTTTGTTCTATTTACTTGAACATTAGTAGGAAAAAAACAATGGCAGCATAGAATGATCTAATGCTAAACAATAAGTCTTTTCCTGTACTGCATATGCCTGTGTAAACCCCCTCACGTGCACCAGCGCGTTTGTGTGGCAGCCTTGCTTCCGCTGCTCTGATAGACACCGTCTGTTACAGAGTATCAGCTTTAAAAGCTTTTAAGTTTTTCAGGTGTGAGCCTTATTACTGTACGCCGTGTGTTGTAAGGACACTGAGTCCACACACGGCGCCAACCGCTTAAGCCACGCCCCTTCCCTGCCTTCTTTTCTCTGATGTCAGCCTTGTGCGCACACGCACAGCGGCTTTGATCGTACACAGCAGAGAAGGAGAGGAGACTGCAGCCACGCTGCGATGTCTCTTATCATATTACCGGCAAGTAATGTTCTGTGCTTTAGCAACAAAAAAGGCGGGCAGGCGAGCGGCGAGGGGGTGGGGGGTTTTACATATATCCCCAGCCACTCGTTTTCCCATTTAGGGGTAGAGGAGACCCCCCTCCAGCTGCTGGGACACACGCTGTATCAAGCACTTTTAAACAGGGCATTTACACTTTTTTAATCCCTCTAGAGGAGTACATAAGGCATTACAATATATTTTAAAGAAAAGTCATAGGTGGCCTTTGCAGTTCCTATGCTTTTCTCTCACCTTTTCCTCGCTGCAGGATACTGCTGTAAACAGACAGATCCAAACTTCACCCATCACAGCAGACAGCATGGTTAAACCTTCAAAGACTGGGGTCCTACCAATAGGGGTTCCACTCCTTTGGAACATGTATAGCACCCCTCAGGACAACTTTAGGTAATGTAGCATGACCAAAAAGAGTCCTGGTTCCTAGGGTCCAGCCCTCAAAGAGGAGCGTTACAGGCAAAACCTTGTTCTTCTATGCGAGGCCCGGGTACCATCCTGGAGCCGCAGTGGCGGGATGAATCCGGTTGTGGAGGCTTTTTAAATCCAGTATGGATCCCTCTTGGAGCTCCGCAGAGAACATCTTCACTCGTGCCAAAACCTTTAGACACTGGCAAAAAACTGAGGTACTCCTGGAAGGAGGAGGGGTTATATAAGGGTTAACCACAGTGTCGACACCTGAAGGTAACTAAGTAAATACTTGAGGCTCTGTGTCCTATGATGTACGATAAAGAAATTAGCATTATACCTGTCACAATTTGCGAGTTCATTGTAGGAATTATTTTCTTATGTTCTTCAATGCTAGAACTATGGTCCTCTATGATATTAAAACTTTCCTGTTGGAATTATATAGGGCAGGTAAACTTATAGGTTACTAAAAGGATATGGGCATAAAGGGGTAGAGATAAAAATAGCAAAATATAGTTGCAGTATGCATCTGTCACCATGCTGGTATATATACAGATACAGCATATTGCATTTTTTTTTAGCTGGCAGTCCCTCTTTCAGTGTTGATCCACAAACCAAAGGCTACCACTCCTTGGTCAAACACTCAGATATAAGTCAAAGTAAGCAAAAAGAAAAGAACATTGACATAAGCACATCAAACAATGTATTAAACAATTCATGTATCAGTTTTTTTTTTTTAAAGCATCAGTAGAAGGATATATTGAGTCAGCAGTTGTGTCTTTTGATCAGAGTTTAGTTCTACCTAGGAAGATGGCAAAGCCCGGAGATTAGTGCTAGGCAGACCAGCTCCTTAAGATGACAATTCTTCCTAGGTAAATGGACATTTTATTTGGGTAGGCAAACATTCTGGAGCCTAGTTCTACCTAAGGCGTTAATAAAACCAGCTCCATAGGTAGAAAGACATTCTTCCTAGGTGGATGGACATTCTGTGGCTTGCTGTAGACTAATGACACCATCTTGGCTTAGGCAAAGTCACTTATTGAAGCTCAAAAAAGGCTTTTTATTGGTAACAGATTGAAAAAACGATACAGTTGCTGTATATTTTGACATGTCAGGGCTATTTCATGTAAACTTGTAGAGTTGATGACAGGTCCACTTTATTGTAGGTGGCGAAACTACCAGGGTCGCAAAGGTAGCAGTAGCGACCGGGCCCTGGCGTTTAGTCACTGTCGGGGGGCTCCAGCGGGGTATGTGGCTGCAGGGCCCTGAGCTGAGAGCGTTTCTCTCATACAGCCCAGAACCTGCGCTGACAGTTCCACCTCCCTTACATGGATGGGAAAGGAGAGAGACGATCTGCTCCTTCTCCTCCCGCTCCTCTCCTCCTGTGTGCACTGCAGAAAGTGTGATGCTAAGCAGCTGAATTTGATCAGGAGCAGATTGGCTCTCTCCTCTTCCATCCGTGCAGAAAGAAGGGAAGGGGCCCTGTCAGTGCAGGCTCTGGGCTGTATGAGAGAGACGCTTTCAGCTCGGAGTCCTGCTGAGGGGGCACTAATGGGCCGCACTGATAGGCGGCATTGATGAGTACTGATAGGCAGCACTGAGAGGTGGCACTAATAGGCACTCCTAATCGGCGGTGCTGAGCACTGATAGGTAACACAGATGTGGCTACACTGATGATCAATGCCCTGATTATCAGTGTAAACAATGTAGCGACAATCTTGGCAGTTAACGGCTTTCCTTCCCTCACACAGACACAGTGTGGGAGGAAAGGTCTGCCGATAACTGGAAAGTCTGCTTATATGTAATCAGCTGATCACATGATAAAGAGCCGCTGTGATTGGCCCTTTACCGTGATCTGTGATCAGCTGTGTCCAAACAACACTGGATGCACACCCCAGGGGGCATGCAGGAGGTAGGGTTCTGGGGGGATGTCCATGGACGCCCTCCCAGAGCTGGAAGCCTGGTGCTCGGATGGAAGGGGGGGGTCAGGGGGGCCCTTTATGGTTTCTTGCACCCGGGCTCTAAAGTTTCTAGTAACGGCTCTGTTATTGTGTATCACTAATGGGTGGAATCCTGCAATTTGAGGTCGTAAATTCTCAGAAAAAGCACAAAAAACTCTTATGGGATTAAAGCTATATGAAAAGACAATGCCACACACATGCAAGCATTTATACCTGTTACAACAGGTGGGATCTTTGTAGTAATTAATTCCTCGTACTCATCACTGCTAGAAACAACGTCCTCTGTGAAAGTTTCTTCTCCAGCTGTACTAACGATCACATCAGGTTTGGTAGTAACAAAGACTTCTGTGGTGATTTATATATACACATATAAAACAGAGTTTATCCTCATTTAGTGCACTTAAAAAGCAACACTGGTAAAGTCCAACTGAAGTTTCAAACTTTTTTTATCTCTTTATAGCTCCACTTGTTATTATTTGTGACTTTTGATGGGAATTTGCATTACATACCCTTGTTTTATTTCCAAATAAACAGAGTGTATTATTTCAGAGACAATAACCACACATATTGTACAGTAGCTGGACAGTATGTAAGTAGCTTGGTTAGGCCGCAATTTAGGAGGAAGAGATGCAATGCAGGATTTTCTCTGCAGCAAACATTGTCATCTTAGGTATTTATTCATGTAGACTTGACAGAGTAACTAAAAGGTCAACTTTAATTAATACTTCCAGCATCAGATGACAGGCATTCTGTAAATGGACATTTTATCTGGTTAGGCAGATATTCTGCAGCCTAGTTCTACCTGGGGAGTAAATAAAACCAGATCCATAGGTAGACAGACATCCTTCCTAGGTGGATGGATATTCTGTGGCCTGCTGTAGACAAATGACACCATCTTGGCCTAAGCAAATTTGCTAACTGGAGCACAAAAACAGCTTTTTATTGGTTAAAGATTGGAAAAATGATACAGTTGCTGTATATTGTGACATGTTGGGCTAATTCATGTAGAGTTGTAGGGCTGCTGACAGGTCCACTTTATTGTGCAGTGGCAAAACTACCAGAGTTGCAAAGGTAGCACTTGCGACCGGGGCTGGATTTCTACCACTGTCGGGGGCTCCAACAGGGTTGCTGGCCACAGGGCTCTGAGCTGAGAGCGTCTCTCTCATACAGCCCAGAGCCTGCACTGACAGTTCCACCTCCCTTGCATGGATGGGAAAGGAGAGAGCAGATCTGCTCCTTCTCCTCCTGTGTGCACTGCAGAAAGTGTGATGCTAAGCAGCTGAATTTGATCAGGAGCAGATTGGCTCTCTCCTCTTCCATCCGTGCAGAAACAAGGGAGGGGGCCCTGTCAGTGCAGGCTCTGGGCTGTATGAGAGAGACGCTTTCAGCTCGAAGTCCTGTTGAGGGGGAACTAATGGGCAGCACTGATAGGCGGCATTGATGAGCACTGATAGGTGGCACTGATGGGCAGCACTGAGAGGTGGCACTAATAGGCACTCCTAAGCGGCAGTACTGAGCACTGATAGGCAGCACTGATGTGGCTACACTGATGATCAATGCCCTGATTATCAGTGTAAACAATGCAGCGACAGTCTTGCCAGTTAACGGCTTTCCTTCCCTCACACAGACACAGTATGGGAGGAAAGGTCTGCCGATAACTGGAAAGTCTGTTTATATGTGATCAGCTGATCACATGATAAAGGGCCGCTGTGATTGGCCCTTTACCGTGATCAGCTGTGTCCAAACGACACTGGATGCACGCCCCAGGGGACATGCGGGAGGTAGGGTTCAGGGGGATGTCCATGGACGCCCTCCCAGAACTGGAAGCCTTTTGCTTGGATGGAAGGGGGGGGGTCAGGGGGGCCCTTTATGGTTTCTTGCACTCGGGCTCTAAAGTTTCTAGTAACGGCTCTGTTATTGTGTATCACTGATGGGTGTAATCCTGCATTTGAGGTTGTAAATTCCCAGAAAAAGCACAAAAAACTCTTAGGGAATTAAAGCTATATGAAAAGACAATGCCACACACATGCAAGCATTTATACCTGTTACAACACGTGGGATCTGTGTAGTAATTAATTCCTCGTACTCATCACTGCTAGAAACATCGTCCTCTGTGAAAGTTTCTTCTCCAGCTGTACTAATGCTCACATCAGGTATAGTAGTAACAAAGACTTCTATGGTGATATATATATATATATATACATATAAAACAGAGTTTATCCTCATTTAGTGCACTTAAAAAGCAACACTGTTAAAGCCCAACTGAAGTCTCACACTTTTTTATCTCTTTATAGCACCACTCGTTATTATTTGTGACTTTTGATGGGAATTTGCATTACATACCCTTGTTTTATTTCTAAATAAACAGAGTGTATTATTTCAGAGACAATAACCACACATATTGTACAGTAGCTGGACAGTATGTAAGCAGCTTAGTTAGGCCGCAATTTAGGAGGAAGAGATGCAATGCAGGATTTTCTCTGCAGCAAACATTGTCATCTTAGGTATTTAGTCATGTAGACTTGACAGAGTAACTAAAAGGTCAACTTTAATTCATACTTCCAGCATCAGATAACAGGCATTCTGTAAATGGACATTTTATCTGGTTAGGCAAACATTCTGGAGCCTAGTTCTACCTGGGGAGTAAATAAAACCAGATCCATAGGTAGACAGACATTCTTCCTAGGTGGATGGATATTCTGTGGCCTGCTGTAGACGAATGATACCATCTTGGCCTAGGCAAATTTGCTAACTGGAGCACAAAAACAGCTTTATATTGGTTAAAGATTGGAAAAATGATACAGTTGCTGTATATTGTGACATGTCGGGCTAATTCATGTAGAGTTGTAGGGTTGCTGACAGGTCCACTTTATTGTGCAGTGGCAAAACTCCCAGAGTCGCAAAAGTAGCACTTGCGACCGGGGCTGGAGTTCTGCCACTGTCGGGGGCTCCAACAGGGTTGCTGGCCACAGGGCTCTGAGCTGAGAGCGTCTCTCTCATACAGCCCAAAGCCTGCACTGACAGTTCCTCCTTCTTCCCTTTGCATGAATGGAAGAGGAGACAGCCAATTTGCTACTTATCCTCCTGCCCCTCTCCTCCTGTGTGCACTGTGTGAAGTGTGACGCTAAGCAGCAGAATTTGATCAGCAGCATACCAGTGCTCTCCTCTACCTTATCTGTGCAAGGGAGGAGGGAAGGGAAACTGTCAGTGCAGGCTCAGGGCTGTATGAGAGAGACACTTTCAGCTCAGAGTCCTGCTGAAGAGGCACTGATACGCGGCATTGATGAGCACTGATAGGCAGCATTGATGAGTACTGATAGGCTGCACTGATGGGCACTGAGAGGTGGTACTAATGGGCACTGATAAGCAGTGAAGATGAGCACAGATAGGCACTGATGGGGCTACGCTAATGATCAGTGCCCTGATTATCAGTGTAAATAATGTACTGACAGTCTTGCCAGTTAACGGCTCTCCTTTCCTCACACAGACACAGTGTGGGAGGAAAGGACTGTCGATAACCGGCAAGTGTTTACATGGGATCAGCTGATCACATGGTAAAGGGCCACTGTAAATGGCCCTTTACCATGATCTGTGATCAGCTGTGACCAAAGGAGGGCACACGGGAGGCAGGGTTCTAGGAGGATGTTCGTGGATGCCCTCCCATAACTGGAAGCCTGAGGCTGAGATGGAAGGGGGGGGTCAGGGGGGTCCTTCATGGTTCCTTGCACCGGGGCCCTGAAGGTTCTAGTAATGCCTCTGTTATTGTGCATCACAGATGGGTGTAATCCTGCATTTGAGGTTGTAAATTCCCAGAAGAAACACGGATAACTCTTATGCCGCGTACACACGACCGGACTTTCCAGCAGAAAAGGTCAGACGGAATCATTCCATCGGACATTCCGATCGTGTGTGGGCTTCATTGGACTTTTGCTTTCGAAAATTCTGATGGACCTAGAAATAGATCATGTTTCAAATCTTTCCAACGGAATCAGTTCCAATCTGGAAAACCGCTCGTCTGTATGCTGTTCCGAAGGACCAAAATGACGCAAGGGTAGCTATTGGCTACTGGCTATTGAACTTCCTTTTTCTAGTCCCGTTGTACGTTATCGCGTTCTAAACGATCAGACTTTGGTGTGATCGTGTTTAGGCAAGTCCGTTTCAGCGGAACTCCGTCGGAACTCCGTCGAAAAAAACATCAGAGTTTATTCTGACGGAAAAACCGATCGTGTGTACACGGCATTAGGGAAATAAAGCTTAATGAAAAGACAATGCCACACACATGCAAGCATTTATACCTGTTACAAAGTGTGGGAACTTTGTAGTAATTATTTCATCATGCTCATCTCTGCTAGAAACATTGTCCTCTGTGAAAGTTTCTTCTCCAGCTGTACTAACTCTCACATCAGGTTTGGTAGTAATAAGGATTTCTGTGATGATATATATATATATATATATATATATATATATATATATATATATATATATATATATATATATATATCATCACAGAAATCCTTATTACTACCAAACCTGATGTGAGAGTTAGTACAGCTGGAGAAGAAACTTTCACAGAGGACAATGTTTCTAGCAGAGATGAGCATGATGAAATAATTACTGTGTAGATAGATAGATAGATAGATATATATATATATATATATATATAACTGAAATATCACATGGTCCTAAGTATTCAGACCCTTTGCTCAGTATTTAGTAGAAGCACCCTTTTGATCTAATACAGCCATGAGTCTTTTTGGGAAAGATGCAACAAGTTTTTCACACCTGGATTTGGGGATTCTCTGCCATTCCTCCTTGCAGATCCTCTCCAGTTCTGTCAGGTTGGATGGTAAACATTGGTGGACAGCCATTTTTAGGTCTCTCCAGAGATGCTCAATTGGGTTTAAGTCAGGGCTCTGGCTGGGCCAATCAAGAACAGTCACGGAGGTGTTGTGAAGCCACTCTTTCATTATTTTAGCTGTGTGCTTAGGGTCAATGTCTTGTTGGAAGGTAAACCTTCGGCCCAGTCTGAGGTTCTGAGCACTCTGGAGAAGGTTTTCGTCCAGGATATAGCTGTACTTGGCCGCATTCATCTTTCCCTCGATTTCAACCAGTCATCCTGTCCCTGCAGCTGAAAAACACCCCTACAGCACGATGCTGCCACCATCATGCTTCACTGTTGGGACTGTATTGAACAGGTGATGAGCAGTGCCTGGTTTTCTCCACACATACCTCTTAGAATTAAGGCCGAAAAGTTCTATCTTGGTCTCATCAGACCAAAGAATCTTATTTCTCACCATCTTGGAGTTCTTCAGGTGTTTTTTTTAGCAAACTCAATGTGGGCTTTCATGTGTCTTGCACTGAGGAGAGGCTTCCGTCGGGTCACTCTGCCATAAAGCCCTGACTGGTGGAGGGCTGCAGTGATGGTTGACTCTCTACAACTTTCTCCTATCTCCAGACTGCATCTCTGGAGCTCAGCTGCAGTGATCTTTGGGTTCTTCTTTACCTCTCTCACCAAGGCTTTTCTCCCCCGATAGCTCAGTTTGGCCAGACGGCCAGTTTTAGGAAGGGTTCTGGTCATCCCAAACGTCTTCCACTTAGGGAATATGGAGGCCACTGTGCTCTTAGGAACCTTACGTGCAGAAGAAATTTTTTGTAACCTTGGCCAAATCTGTGCCTTGCCACAATTCTGTCTCTGAGCTCTTCAGGCAGTTCCTTTGACCTCATGATCCTCATTTGCTCTGACATGCACTGTGAGCTGTAAGGTCTTATATAGACAGGTGTGTGGCTTTCCTAATCAAGTCCAATCAGTATAATCAAACACAGCTGGACTCAAATGAAGGTGTAGAACCATCTCAAGGATGATCAGAAGAAATGCACCTGAGTTAAATATATGAGTGTCACAGCAAAGGGTCTGAATACTTAGGACCATGTGATATTTCAGTTTTTCTTTTTTAATAAATCAGCAAAAATGTCAACAATTCTGTGTTTTTCTGTCAATATGGGGTGCTGTGTGTACATTAATGAGGAAAAAAAATGAACTTAAATGATTTTAGCAAATGACTGCAATATAACAAAGAGTGAAAAATTTAAGGGGGTCCGATTACTTTCCGTTCCCAGTGTGTGTGTGTGTGTGTGTGTATATATATATATATATATATATATTAAAAACGAGTTTATCCTCATTTAGTGCACTTAGGAAGCAACACTGTTAAAGCCCAACTGAAATCTCACACTTTATAGTACCATTTGTGACTTTTGATGGATGGGAAATTGCATTCCATACCCTTGTTTTAGTTCCAAATAAACAGAGTATTATTTCAGAGACAATAGTCACACATATTGTACAGAAAGCTGGACAGTATGTAAGCAGCTTAGTTAGGCCGCAATTTAAGAGGAGAAGATAAGGCAGATATCTTCTTTAAATAAACGTTAGAGTGTAGAATCTGATAATCACAGCCACAAAGATTTTTGAGTGTCTGGTCACCACAATAGGCCACAGCCTTTAAGATGCAGTGCAGGATTTTCCAGATTTCCTTCCCTTTTCCCCCTTTTTTTTAATGTCTACTTCCTTGTCCCTCACTACAGCATTGATGCGACACAAACAATACTTCCAAGTGGAATTTTTATTTTTTATGACGATATGATTAATGCTTCATGTTGCTTTCACTTATTATATAAAACCTACTCTCTACTATTTCATATTTAAACACATTGTGTTTTATGTATTTGTTTGACTACGATATGTTCATTGCTTTTTCTTCCCATACATTTCCCTTATGATTAATTCTGTGAAAACTATTCTTATAAATAAAGAATGTATAAAAAAAAGAAAAAAAAAAAAAAGAATGCTGGCAGTTGGGTTCCAGCTGGGGAAAACATGATTTAGAACCTTTATAGTGCTTAGGCACCGGAACAGATGGCAAACTGAGACACAAAATGGGAATTACTCTGCAGCAAACATTCAAAATGTGGCAGTTGAGGTGCAACTGTGGAGACAATGCAAGTTTCAGAGTGTCCCGGAGTGCCATCCTTGTGTCAGAGATCTTTATAGTGGTCCCTGTCTTTGGTGATATGAAGCGTTTGTGCAGGCATTTGAGCATTAAAAACCTCATTCATCACAAACTGCCAGAGTCCTCAGACAACACTGTCCTCAATAATCTCACTACATCCATGTACAGTTCCCTGGGTTTGGGAAAAGTGAAATATTCCCCTTGAAGCCCTATTTTCTCCCCCACCCCACTTCACTGCCAGCACCCCAACAATCTTCCTCCTTTGGCTGACACCCGTGCACTGACTTCACTAGCCTGAAGAGATGGCCCTCACAGAAAAGGCCCCTAGATGCAGATCTGTACTCACAGTAGCCAGGAACAGATCCTTCTAGATGCGTCTCTCTCCTAGTCAGCTCTACAGGACATCTGGGTTGCAGTCGACCACCTGAGGCCGCATGGCAGCCTGTACAGAGGAGGGGTAGCAGCCCCCTTCCTTGAGGACCCCACTTTCCAGCCAAAGACCCCGTGCAAAAGTATTCACAAATACTGACTTTAAATATAAGGGAGACCTTCCTCTCCAGGGATCCTGTGATGTCAGCACCCGAGCTGACTCGTCCATTGGTTCGGGTTCAGGTGCCGGCATTGTAAGTAAGGGAAACCGGCAGTGAAGCCTTCAGGCTTAAAAGGCAGTTTCCTGCTGCGCATGTGCGAGTCTTGCTGCGCTTTCTGAATGGTCCCGCCGTCTTCTGGGACCTCTGTGTGTCCCAGAAGGCAGCGGGAGAAGGGGCCGGAAATGTTGTAGATCACTAATTGGCATTCTTACCAGGAAGTGGGAGTGGGTACCTGTCAAAACTAGGTACCCGCTCCCCACCCCAAAAAGTGCCAAATGTGGCAGTGGAGGGTGCGTACAAGTGGCACTTCCCCTTTTGGGTAGAGCTCCACCTTAATAGCCAGAAGCACTCAATAGGCTCAGTTCACAAAGCTGTCTCATTAGGATGTGGATGCTTATTTTTAAAAGACGGGACAGTTATTTTTAGCCCAATATTTTGAAAATAACAGTCACATAACTCAAAATAAGATTCTTATCTTTGTGTCAGAGCTTTGTGAATTGAGCCTTATGGCCATATCAAAGTACAAAATATGAAAACCCTTTTCCCTCAACCACACTTAAATTAGAACTAAACCCTCCTATTTTTTTCAGACAAGGAAGCTGCCACCTTGGTCTCTGTTTGATCTGTAACTGCCACGGTGCTGCACGTGTTTTTCAGTTTTGACACTCGCCATTTGATGGTTTGATAGTTTGGTTGAGAGCACAAGCAAAAGTGACAGTTAGCCGTCACCCATAGGTTTACTATGGCCCATCCAATGTCAATGCTGTCTCCTCTGACCTCAAGCCAACACTAGCTGACACAGAGGGGCCATTGTCCTTGGATTTCCTCCTTGACTCAACTCTCGTTAGTGTGAACCTCCTCCACTCAAAAAAAAATTAGAAAGCTTTCATGGTGCTGTGGGCTCCATTCACAGAACCAGATCATATGTGGTATTTAGGTGTTTTCCCAAATACCGCATGCGATCCTGAAAATGTCAATTCACTCTTGTTTTATGCGGCCAGTGTTGTGGGGAAGAGGCCCATGCCCCAAAGCAACCCCCATCATGTTGAGGGCATGTGGCCTGGTATGGTTCATACGTATGGTTCATATCCCCTCTTTCCTGACCTTGCCGGGCTGCATGCTCGCATAAGGGTCTGGTATGGATTTTGGGAGTGGGAGGGTCCCACACCATTTCTTTTTTAACCTTTTTTGTGGTGTTTCCCTCAAAATTCATACCAGACCCGAAGGACCTGGTATGGACTGGGGGGGGACCCCAAGCCGTTTTTTTTTGCTTAATTGTTAATTTCCGGCATTTTTTTTTACATTCACTTGACAACAGAAATACTGTAGCTGTTGACTTTTAATATTAGGACACTCACCTGTACAGGGGTCCCACGATGTCGGCACCCAAGCCCATTAACACTAATGCATAGTTATTTGTGCTCATATTCACTTGTATTTTCTTCCTGTCAAAGCAAAATTGTCACCCCAATGTAAGCTCCAACGAAAGGGCTGACCTGTCTATTGCCTGAGCTCAGAATGTATAACTGCCATAAAAGATTTGGCCTACTCTGAGAAAGTTCTGCCAATAAATATTGTTATAGAACAGAAAAAAAAGACAAGAAAAAAAAAACACTTACCTTCAGTTATTTCATCGTCTGCAATTGTGACTTTGGGTTTTTCTGTAGATGGTCTTGCTGAGATAATAAGATGTAAATGTAAATTATTTTAACGTTTGTAGTGCTGCACTGGTAAAAGCAATATAAAGCAAATGATCAAACCCACATCGCAGCAAGTTTAAAGTGGACCTATCATTAGATATCGTTTTAATGTTAATGCAGCAATTTAAGTAATGTGTCAATGTGGCTCTTCCAGGTGTTTATTCCCTGTCACGAAGATCACAGTACTCTCCCTGATGATATCTTTATCTGCTTTATCTTTCCAGAAAGACAGTGCCATCTTTGTTCAGGAATTATCCAGAGTCATCATCTACATATAAAATACTGAAAAAATGTATGCTTGCACTCACAGAGGTACTGTACCTTTATTTTAAAGAAATTAGCTTCATATCCTTTAAAGAGGAGCTCCAGTCTGTAAAAAAATGTACTTAAAAGTATTTACAAATACTGACTTTAAATATAAAGGAGACCTTCCTCTCCAGGGATCCTGTGATTTCAGCACCCGAGCTGACTCGTCCATTGGTTCGGGTTCAGGTGCTGGCATTGTAGGTAAGGGAAACCGGCAGTGAAGCCTTCAGGCTTAAAAGGCAGTTTCCTGCTGCGCATGTGCGAGTCTTGCTGCGCTTTCTGAATGGTCCTGCCGTCTTCTGGGACCTCTGTGTGTCCCAGAAGGCAGCGGGAGAAGGGGCCGGAAATGTTGTAGATCACTAATTGGCATTCTTACCAGGAAGTGGGAGTGGGTACCTGTCAAAACTAGGTACCCGCTCCCCACCTCAAAAAGTGCCAAATGTGGCAGTGGAGGGTGCGTACAAGTGGCACTTCCCCTTTTGGGTAGAGCTCCACCTTAATAGCCAGAAGCACTCAATAGGCTCAGTTCACAAAGCTGTCTCATTAGGATGTGGATGCTTATTTTTAAAAGACGGGACAGTTATTTTTAGCCCAATGTTTTGAAAATAACAGTCACATAACTCAAAATAAGATTCTTATCTTTGTGTCAGAGCTTTGTGAATTGAGCCTTATGGCCATATCAAAGTACAAAATATGAAAACCCTTTTCCCTCAACCACACTTAAATTAGAACTAAACCCTCCTATTTTTTTCAGACAAGGAAGCTGCCACCTTGGTCTCTGTTTGATCTGTAACTGCCACGGTGCTGCACGTGTTTTTCAGTTTTGACACTCGCCATTTGATGGTTTGATAGTTTGGTTGAGAGCACAAGCAAAAGTGACAGTTAGCCGTCACCCATAGGTTTACTATGGCCCATCCAATGTCAATGCTGTCTCCTCTGACTTCAAGCCAACACTAGCTGACACAGAGGGGCCATTGTCCTTGGATTTCCTCCTTGACTCAACTCTCGTTAGTGTGAACCTCCTCCACTCAAAAAAAAATTAGAAAGCTTTCATGGTGCTGTGGGCTCCATTCACAGAACCAGATCATATGTAGTATTTAGGTGTTTTCCCAAATACCGCATGCGATCCTGAAAATGTCAATTCACTCTTGTTTTATGCGGCCAGTGTTGTGGGGAAGAGGCCCATGCCCCAAAGCAACCCCCATCATGTTGAGGGCATGTGGCCTGGTATGGTTCATACGTATGGTTCATATCCCCTCTTTCCTGACCTTGCCGGGCTGCATGCTCGCATAAGGGTCTGGTATGGATTTTGGGAGTGGGAGGGTCCCACACCATTTCTTTTTTAACCTTTTTTGTGGTGTTTCCCTCAAAATTCATACCAGACCCGAAGGACCTGGTATGAACTGGGGGGGGAGCCCAAGCCGTTTTTTTTTGCTTAATTGTTAATTTCCGGCATTTTTTTTTACATTCACTTGACAACAGAAATACTTTAGCTGCTGACTTTTAATATTAGGACACTCACCTGTACAGGGGTCCCACGATGTCGGCACCCAAGCCCATTAACACTAATGCATAGTTATTTGTGCTCATATTCACTTGTATTTTCTTCCTGTCAAAGCAAAATTGTCACCCCAATGTAAGCTCCAACGAAAGGGCTGACCTGTCTATTGCCTGAGCTCAGAATGTATAACTGCCATAAAAGATTTGGCCTACTCTGAGAAAGTTCTGCCAATAAATATTGTTATAGAACAGAAAAAAAAGACAAGAAAAAAAAAACACTTACCTTCAGTTATTTCATCGTCTGCAATTGTGACTTTGGGTTTTTCTGTAGATGGTCTTGCTGAGATAATAAGATGTAAATGTAAATTATTTTAACGTTTGTAGTGCTGCACTGGTAAAAGCAATATAAAGCAAATGATCAAACCCACATCGCAGCAAGTTTAAAGTGGACCTATCATTAGATATCGTTTTAATGTTAATGCAGCAGTTTAAATAATGTGTCAATGTGGCTCTTCCAGGTGTTTATTCCCTGTCACGAAGATCACAGTACTCTCCCTGATGATATCTTTATCTGCTTTATCTTTCCAGAAAGACAGTGCCATCTTTGTTCAGGAATTATCCAGAGTCATCATCTACATATAAAATACTGAAAAAATGTATGCTTGCACTCACAGAGGTACTGTACCTTTATTTTAAAGAAATTGGCTTCATATCCTTTAAAGAGGAGCTCCAGTCTGTAAAAAAATGTACTTAAAAGTATTTACAAATACTGACTTTAAATATAAAGGAGACCTTCCTCTCCAGGGATCCTGTGATTTCAGCACCAGAGCTGACTCGTCCATTGGTTCGGGTTCAGGTGCTGGCATTGTAGGTAAGGAAAACCAGCAATGAAACCTTCAGGCTTAACAGGCAGTTTCCTGCTGTGCATGCGCGAGTCTTGCTGCGCTTTCTGAATGGTCCCGCCGTCTTCTGGGACCTCTGTGTGTCCCAGAAGGCAGCGGGAGAAAGGAGAAGGGGCCGGAAATGTTGTAGATCACTAATTGCCAATCTTACCAGGAAGTGGGAGTGGGTACCTGTTAAAACTAGGTACCCGCTCCCTACCCCAAAAAGTGCCAAATGTGGCAGTGGAGGGTGCGTACAAGTGGCACTTCCCCTTTTGGGTAGAGCTCCACCTTTATAGCCAGAAGCACTCAATAGGCTCAGTTCACAAAGCTATCTCATTAGGATGTGGATGCTTATTTTTAAAAGACGGGACAGTTATTTTTAGCCCAATGTTTTGAAAATAACAGTCACATAACTCAAAATAAGATTGTTATCTTTGTGCCAGAGCTTTGTGAATTGAGCCTTATGGCCATATCAAAGTACAAAATATGAAAACCCTTTTCCCTCAACCACACTTAAATTAGAACTAAACCCTCCTATTGTTTTCAGACAAGGAAGCTGCCACCTTGGTCTCTGTTTGATCTGCAACTGCCACGGTCCACTTGTTTTCAGTTATGACACCCACCATTTGATGGCTTGATAGTTTGGTTGAGAGCACAAGCAAAAGTGACAGTTAGCCATACTGTATGCGATCCTGAAAATGTCAATTCACTCTTGTTTTATGCGGCCAGGGTTGTGGGGAAGAGGCCCATGCCCCAAAGCAACCCCCATCATGTTGAGGGCATGTGGCCTGGTATGGTTCATACGTATGGTTCATATCCCCTCTCTCCTGAGCTTGCCGGGCTGCATGCTCACATAAGGGTCTGGTATGGATTTTGGGGGCGGGAGGGTCCCACACCATTTCATTTTTAACCTTTTTTGTGGTGTTTCCCTCAAAATTCATACCAGACCCAAAGGGCCTGGTATGGACTGGGGGGGGGGGGGGGGCTGTGGGCACGCCGTTTTTTTTCTTGCTTGATTGTTAATTTCCGGCATTTTTTTTTTACATTCACTTGACAACAGAAATACTGTAGCTGCTGACTTTTAATATTAGGACACTTACCTGTACAGGGGTCCCACAATGTCGGCACCCAAGCCCATTTTTCAATAGGCTCTCGGGTTCCTCGGAAACCTTGCGGCTTCAAAGCCCGTTCCCTACTGCGTATGCGCTGCACTTTCTGAATGGCCTGACGGCAGGGGAAGGAGGAGGGGGGCCAAACTTCCTGCGGCGAGGTCTGCAGCAAGGTCTCCCAGAAGAGGTTATAGGTACCTGTCAAAAACAGCTCCCCCCCTCCCCACTAAAGGTGCCAAATGTGACATTGGAGGGGGGGAAGCAAACAAGTGGAGCTTCCCCTTTTGTGTGGAGCTCCAGTTTAAGGCTAAAACTTCAGCATCACTTCACAAGTCAGTTGCCCAGCTATTTCTTTGTAGCATGACATCACTAGGCTCCACTTTTACGCGTTTCGTCACCTCCCCACATGGTAACAAAATGTCTGACACAGATCAGCTCTTTCTGTAGCCTCCCACATTTGTCTGGCTACAAAGTTACAATGTGCAGTCTGATCACTGGGGGAGAGGAGAATGAGGAAGTGCTTCCTCCTGCCTGCAGCAGGTTGATGACATCATCTCAGACTAGGCATAGTCACTGACTGGAGCTCAATGGTTTTAAATGATAAAAGGTGGATCTTTTCCTGAAAAATGATATATACAGTCATGCTCAAAAGTTTGCATACCCTGGCAGAAATTGTGAAATTTTGGCATCGATATTGAAAATATGACTGATCATGCCAAAAAACTGTCTTTTATTTAAGGATAGTGATCACATGAAGCCATTTATTATCACAAAGTTTTTTTGATCCTTTTTAAATCATAATAACAGAAATCACCCAAAAGGCCCTGATAAAAATTTTACATACCCTGGAATGTTTGGCCTTGGTACAGATACAGAAGGTGGCACACGCAGGTTGAAATGGCAATTAAAGGTTAATTTCCCACATTTGTGGCTTTTTAAATTACAATTAGTGTCTGTGTATAAATAGTCAATGAGTTTGTTAGCTCTCACATGGATGCACTAAGCAGGCTAGACACTGAGCTATGAGGTGGTAGAAAAGAACAGTCAAAAAACCTGCGTAACAAGGTAATGAAACTTTACAAAGATGGAAAAGGATATAAAAAATATCCAAAGCCTTGAATATGTCAGTCAGTACTGTTTAATCACTTAATAAGAAGTGGAACATTCGGGGCTCTTTTGATACCAAGCCAATGTCAGGTAGACCAAGAAAGGTTGTAGCCACAACTGGCAGAAGAATTGCTTAGGATATAAAGAAAAACCCACAGGTAACCTCATGAGAAATACAGGCTGCTTTCCAAATAGACAGTGTGGTTGTTTTTAAGGAGCACAATTCAATGATACTTCAACAAAAAAGAGCTGCATGGTTGAGCTGCCAGAAGAAAGCCTTTACTGCACCAATGCCACAAAAAAGCCAATGAGTAGTGTAGTAACCAGGCTTTTTTGTGGAACTTGTACAGTAAAGGCTTCTTTTTGGCAACTTGACCATACAACTCTTTTTTGTTCACGTATCATCGTATTGTGCTCCTAAAAAAAAAAAACACCATCTTTTTCCAGAGCAGCCTGTATTTCTCCTGAGGTCACCTGTGGATTTTTCTTTGTTTCCTGAACAATTCCTGTGGCAGTTGTTGCTGAAATCTTTCTTGATCTACCTGACCTTAGCTTGGTATCAAGAGATCCCCAAATTTTCCACTTCCTATTAAGTGATTGAACAGTACTGACTGGCATATTCAAGGCTTTGGATATCTTTTCATATCCTTTTCCATCTTTGTAAAGTTTCATTACCTTGTTTCGCAGGTCTTTTGTTCTTTTCTACCTCCTCATGGCTCAGTGTCTAGCCTGCTTAGTGTATCCATGTGAGAGCTAACAAGCTCATTAACTCTCTATACACAGACACCAATTGTGATTTAAATTAACCTTTAATTGCCATTTTAACCTGTGTGTGCCAACTTCTGTGTCTGTACCAAGGCCAAACATTCCAGAGTATATCAACTTTTTATCAGGGCCATTTGGGTGATTTCTGTTATCATTATGATTTAAAAATGATCAAAAAAAAACAACTTGATAATAAATGGCTTCATGTGATTGCTATCCCTAAATAAGAGACAGTTTTTTGGCATGATCAGTCATATTTTCAATATTAATGTCAAAATTCCACAATATCTGCCAGGGTATGCAAACTTTTGAGCACAACTGTATTAAAAATGATACTGTTGCTGTATACTGTGACATGTCAAAAATGTATTAATGCAGACTTGTAAAGCTAATAAAAGGTCCACTTTAAACGAACATTCAAAGCTTCAGTGAACACGTGTACATACAGTATATACAAACATGTACATTGAAATTCTTGTAAATTGACGTTTGTCATATGCAGAAGAACGTTCTTCTAGGACACATAAGGCGGAGTACTTATTCAAACCTTCACAGAGTAACAAATATACATGACTGACCATATACCGGTCTACCACAGTTTACAAAGAATAAAACAAACTTCCCAAAACGTGTATGTCTAGCAGCAAAGCGGTTAAGCAAACAGCACACAGTGTATAAAGCTGCACAATAAAGGGATATCCTTCTAGAAATGGAATACTTGTCTGGAAATCATCTTCTTCACTGTCCACATTTCCCTTTTCATTTTTTTCTGCGATACCAGAACACATATGTTATTGAAAATTTTTGCAGTAGGAAAGATCAGAAATATAAATTTGGTAAAACTTTTAGTAACATAAAAAAAGTGATAACATTTTAAAGCTGAACTCTGGGCACAAAAAACTATAACTATAAGTACACAGTGGCGAAAATAATTATTTGTATTTGATCCCCTGCGGATTTTGTAAGTTTGCCAACTTACAAAGAAATGAAGGGTCTATAATTGTTATCATAGGTGTATTTTAACCGCATGCCGACCACCCGCCGCAGTTGTACTGCGGCAGAATGGCACGGGCAGGCGAATCGGCGTCATGTTACGTTGCTCCTTAAGGCGGCCACTAGGGGCGCGCGCCGCCTGAGGCAAGGGCAGGCGCCCGCAGCTCACCCCCGGAGCCGATGCGAGTGCCCGGCGGTCTCGATGACCGCCGGGCTCCCACGATCGCTGGTAACACGGCGAGAACCGGGATCTCTGTGAGTAAACACAGAGATCCTGGTTCTCTGAGGGGAGAAGTGACAGATCGTCTGTTCATACAGAGTATGAACAGCGATCTGTCATCTCCCCTACACAGTCCACTCCCCCCTTCAGTTACAACACAATTAACCCCTTGATCGCCCCCTAGTGTTACCCCCTTCACTGCCAGTGACATTTTTACAGTAATCAATGCAATTTTATAGCACTGATCGCTGTATTAATGCCAATGGTCCCAAAAATGTGTCAAAATTGTCCGCCATAATGTCGCAGTCATGATAAAAATTGCAGATCGCCGCCATTACTAATTACTAAAAAATAATAATAATAAAAATGCTATAAATCTATCCCCTATTTTGTAGATGCTATAAAACTTTTGCTCAAGTCAATCAATATATGCATATTGCGATTTTTATTACCAAAAAAAGTAGAAGAATACATATCGGCCTAAACTGAGAAAAAATTTGCTTTTTTAAAAAAAAAATGGGGATATTACAGCAAAAAGTACAAATTATTGTGTTTTTTCAAAATTGTTGCTCTTTTTTTTGTTTATAGCGCAAAAAATAAAAACCGCCGAGATGATCAAATACCACCAAAAAAAAGCTCTGTTTGTGGGAAAAAAAGGTTGTCAATTTTGTTTGGGTACAGCATTGCATGACCACGCAATTGTCAGTTAAAGCGACGCAGTGCCGAATTGCAAAAAGTGCTCTGGTCAGGAAGGGGGGAAAATCTTCCGGGGCTGAAGCGATTAAATGAGACAGAATATCAATCATGAATGAAAAAATCAAACAATAAAAAAAGATTTGCGCTAGGTGCATAAATAATAAATGAAAATATGTCAATTTTAAAAAACAAAAAAACCGTGGTGGGAGTCCTGCTGCTCAGCACTATAACCCCGATATGAGGGCAAGAAAGATGTATATATATTAAACAGTGCAGCACTGGACATATATACAAGTAAGTTACTATACTAATCAAAGTAATATTAGTACAACCAATATAAGTTATAAAGTGTTAATGAATTAATATAAGCAATAATGAAGATCCACCAATATATTGCTATCAATCATTGCAATAAAGTGCTTATAGATGCCAAACTATGAAATAGTTAAAAAATGTTCAAACGAAGTGAAAAATCCAAAAAAATGTCCAAAAATGATTATATGCGCGATGCGAGTTCACGTTGTCACAACGTGAAGGGTTGAGGGTCACAACGTGAAGGGTTGAGGGACACAACGTGAAGGGTTGAGGGTCACAACGTGAAGGGTTGAGGGTCACGACGTGAAGGGTTGAGGGACACAACGTGAACTCGCATCGCGCATCAATTTTAATGGCAGTGGAGTCTTTTTTCATATCCTTTCTGGGTTTTTATACATATCATATATGCAATTTTATGCAGTGTATGTCTGCTATTTTAAATAAATGGAACTTGGCTTTCTACACTATGGGAGTTCCTCTTTCTTTTTGATATGGCTCACCCCCGCTGAAGTGTTTGCTGCTTGAGTCATCCTGTGACCACGCTCTCCTGAGTGTCCCCCGCTGCCACTGACGAGCTACCTAGGAGGGAGGAAGGAGATCTGAGGACCATCAGCTGTTATCCCGTCGGGACATCCGCGGTGATCTACTAAGCCTGTACTGACCCCCCTTAGTAAGAGCGGTCGCAGGCTTTCTGGTAAGCCTCCATTTTTTTCACGTGGTGACGGGCAGCGCTATCGAGTGGAATATCGTATTTGGATTTTGCACTTTTCATATAATCATTTTTGGACCTTTTTTTTGGATTTTTCACTTTATTTGAACATTTTCACTATTTCATAGTTTGGCATCTATGAGCACTTTATTGCATTGATTGATAGCAATATATTGGTGGATCTTCATTATTGCTTGCATTATTTCATTAACACTTTATCACTTATATTGGTTGTACTAATATTACTTTGATTAGTATAGTAACTTACTTGTATATATGTCCAGCGCTGCACTGTTTAATATATATAGAATATCAATCATAAATCCAGAAAAAAAACACATGATACAAATGTTATAAATTGAGTTGCAGTTCAGTGAAATAAGTATTTGATTCCCTACCAACAATAATTCTGTCTCCCACAGACTGACTACAGTAGGTGCTCATGTAGTACACAGATTAGTCCTGTCAATTTAACTGCTTGCCGACCAGTGCACGACGATGTACGTCGGCACAACAGCACGGCTGCGCAAATCCGCATACCTGTACGTCCCTTTACGTCCCTTTGTGGGCGCGCGCGCCCACCGCATACTCCGTGAGCGTGCCCGCGAGTCCCGCAGACTCAATGTCCGCCGGGGGCCCGCGATCGTGACATGGAGCAGCAGAACGGGGAGATGCCTATGTAAACAAGGCATTTCCCTGTTCTGCCTAGCAACATGACAGGGATCTACAGCTCCCCATCATCGGGAGCAGTGATCTCTGTCATGTTGTAGTGAGCCCATCCCCCCACAGTTATGCCCCGTACACACGGTCGGATTTTCCGACGGAAAATGTGTGATGGGACCTTGTTGTCGGAAATTCCGACCGTGTGTAGGCTCCATCACACATTTTCCATCGGATTTTTCGACACACAAAGTTTGAGAGCAGGCTATAAAATTTTCCGACAACAAAATCCGTTGTCGGAATTTCCGTTCGCATGTACACAAATCCGACGCACAAAGTGCCACGCATGCTTAGAATAAATAAAGAGATGAAAGCTATTGGCTACTGCCCCGTTTATAGTCCCGACGTACGTGCTTTACGTCACCGCGTCCAGAATGATCGGATTTTCCGACAACTTTGTGTGACCGTGTGTATGCAAGACAAGTTTGAGCCAACATCCGTCGGAAAAAATCCTAGGATTTTGTTGTCGGAATGTCCGATCAATGTCCGACCGTGTGTACGGGGCATTAGAGTCACTCCCTAGGACACACTTAACCCCTTGATCGCACCCTAGTGTTTAACACCTTCTCTGCCAGTGTCATATACACAGTAATCAGTGCATTTTTATAGCACCGATCGCTGTATAAATGTCACTGGTCCCAAAATAGTGTCAAATGTGTCCACCGCAATGTCACAGTCACGAAAAAAAATTGCAGATCGCCGCCATTACTAATGAAAAAAAAAATAATAAAAATGCCATAAATCTATCCCCTATTTTGTAGACGCTATAACTTTTGCGCAGACTAATCGATATACGCTTATTTCAATTTTTTTTACCAAAAATATGTATGAAATTTGTTTTTTTTTAATTTAATTTTTGGGGATATTTATTATAGCAAAAAATATTGCTTTTTTTCAAAATTGTTGCTCCTTTTTTGTTTATAGCGCAAAAAAAAAAAAAAAACGCAGAGGTGATCAAATACCACCAAAAGAAAGCCCTATTTGTGAGAAAAAAAGGATGTCAATTTTGTTTGGGTGCGACGTGGCACCACAGCGCAATTGTTAAAGCGACGCAGAGCCGTATCGCAAAAAGTGCTCTGGTCAGGAAGGGGGTAAATTCTTCCGGGGCTGAAGTCATTAAGAAGGTGTTCCTAATGACAACTCGTTATGTGTATAAAAGACCCCTGTCCACAGAATCTCTTTCTTCCATTCAAACCTCACCATCATGGGTAAGACCAAAGAGCTATCAAAGGACATCAGGGGCACAATTGTAGATCTGCACAAGGCTGGAATGGGCTACAAGACCATCAGCAAGTAGCTTGGTGAGAAGGAGACAACTGTTGGCACAATTATTCGCAAATGGCAGAAATACAAAATAACCATCAAATCGCCCTTAGTCTGGAGCTCCATTCAAGATTTCACCTCATGGGTTAAGGATGATCATGAGAAAAGTGAGGGATCAGCCCAGAACTACACAGGAGGAGCTTGTGAATGATCTCAAGGCAGTTGGGACCACAGTCACCAAACAAACTATTGGTAACACAATACCCTACCATGGATTGAAATCCTGCAGTGCCTGCAAGGTCCCCCTCCTCAAGAAGGAACATGTATGGGCTTGTCTGAAGTTTGTCAATGAACATCTAAAAGATTCAGAGAAGGATTGGGAGAAAGTTCTGTGGTCATATAAGACCAAAATTGAGCTCTTTGGCAATAACTCAACTTGCCGTGTTTGGAGGAAGAAAGATGCTGACTATGACTATAAGAACACCATCCCTACAGTCGAGCATGGAGGTAGAAACATTATGCTTTGGGGCTGTTTCTCTTCTAAAAGTACAAGCCGACTTTGCCGCATTGAGAGGCCAATGGACGGGGTCATGTATTGAAAAATCTTGGATGAGAATCTTCTTCCCTCTGCCAGAACACAGAAGATGGGTCGTGGATGGGTCTTCCAGCACGACAATGACCCAAAACATACCGCCAAGGCAACAAAGGAGTGGCTCAAGAAGAAGCACATTAGGATCATGGAGTGGCCAAGCCAGTGTCCAGACCTTAATCCTATAGAAAATTTATGGAGGGAGCTGAATCTTCGAGTTGCCAAGAGACAGCCAAGAAACCTTAAGGATTTAGAGAAGATCTGTAAAGAACAGTGGACCAAAATCCCTCCTGAGATGTGTGCAAACCTGGTAACCTACTACAAGAAACGTCTTTCCTCTGTGCTTGCCAACAAGGGTTTTCCACCAAGTACTAAGTCATGTTTTGCTTGGGCATCAAATACTTATTTTACTCACTGAACTGCAACTCAACTTATAACATTTGTATCATGTGTTTTTCTGTATTTTTGGTTGATATTCTGTCTCTTTAATTTAAAATACACCTATGATAAAAATGATAGACCCCTAATTTCTTTCCAAGTGGGCAAATTTACAAAATCTGCTGGGGTTCAAATAATTATTTTCCCCACTGTATTCCTTAACAGCTGCAAAGGATGTAAATCCACTTTGTATGCATCAGATCCCTTTGCAAACACTGGTATTACTTTGTAAAGCAGCAGTGATATAATCACTGTGCTGTACATAGCCCTGTGCAGAGCTATGGGAGGGGCTCAGCAGGCCCCACCCTCCACAGAAAACTACAGAAAGGGTGGAGTCAAGACCAGTCACCCTGCACAAGGAAAGAGCGCAGCAGAGACCGGTCTTTATTACACAAAGGAAAAAGTCTCATACTGGATTGTTGCACAGATCTGGAGGAAATACACAAAGCACGATTCAGGGAAGAATATTTGATTAACCCGTTTCCTCCCACACTCCAAAGACATGCTGTTAGGTTAATTGGATCCTGTCTAAATTGGCCCTAGTATATGAATTAGGGACCTTAGATTGTAAGCTCCTTGAGGGTAGGGACTGATGTGAATGTACAATGTATATGTAAAGCGCTGCGTAAATTGACGGCGCTATATAAGCACCTTAAATAAATAAATAAAATAAAAATTATCCCAGAGTTCAGCTTTAGGGCTCATTCACATGTGCAGCTATTATTGTTGCCTCACTGAAAAGTGACACAGTGGATCCATTTTCAGAGGGCGTTTGACAGGAGGTGGGGAGGCCACATATTCCCCCACAGTGGCAAGGTGGTTGCGACGTGGCCCCATTTACTTGAATGGGTCGTGTTCGGCTGTGGTACCACCAGCTGAATGAGACATACTCTTTGATTTTTGCAAAGTATCACAGCCACAGCATGTGTACTGAGTGGCTACATTTCTGTGTTTAGGTGGGTGGTTGGGGGGGGGGGGGGGGTCTGGGCTGGGGGGCAGCAAAACCATGGCTCAACCACCTGCTTTTATCGCCCCCTAGCTGCTCATGTAAACAAACCCTTAAAATAGGTGTAAGGCAAATCACAAAATTTCATATTAGCTTGTTAATGTAATTTCAACAATCAATTTTTGTTTTTAGTTTTTTTAAATCCGCAGCTTTTATTAAAATGATACCTTCTGATCCTGCCATTGAGTCACATTCCTACTTTTTTGCATCTCCTGCAGCCTCTGTGCAATCATTTCCTATCTATATACACTCCAGCGATGGCTGCATGACATTTCCTGATGGCAACAATAATAGGTCATATGTAAAGTGTATTGATAAGACCATTTTTAGGTTCCATAGGAAGCCCATGGGATAGGGCGACAACACAAGAGCACAATTGGCAGACAGAGATAGAGAGTTGTCACTCTAAACAGGAAGTGCCTCTACAAGGCCAGATATAATTTTAAAATAAGCTGCAGAATTAAAATGATTACAAAGACCTCTTGAAAGGACAATACAATGGCAAGGTTTAATGATTATGATTTTAAAGATCTGTAGATTACGGAGAGAAAAGTTTAGTACCAGACAAATCAATTAGCTTTCTTATCAGTTTAGAGCAGTAAGATAATGAACATATGTATGTTTAAGGTATAATGGATATTGAGCTTTACCCTAAATCAGTGGTCTCCAAACTACGGCCGAGGGCTGGATGTGGCTCTTTGCTTGCCTTTATCTGGCCCTTGGAGCACCATTTCTCCCAATTATAAACTATTTCTCTCACTGGCCCTAATGATGGGGCATAATTACTGCCCCTGACACCAACAATGGGGCCAAGGGCAGTAATTAGGCAGTCCACTGTGGATCGCTTTCCTTCCACTGACACCAACGATGGGGCACTAACCTTCCACATTGACACCAACGATGGGGCATACCGCCCCAACTTTACCTCCCAACTTTTTCAGATGGGAAGGAGGGACACCTATTAGCAAAAGTATTTAAGCATAGAACACACACCCTGCCACGACCCCCTTAAAGGAGAGTTATACAAAAAAATGTTTAGTTAAGCCAGCAAGTGCTTTTTTACTATTACTCTTCCTTTACATCGGTTTTGAAATGTACAAATGCAACAATTCAGAAACTGGATGAAAGGTTTAGCATTGTAAACACTTTTTGAAAGATAAATAGTGCATTTTATATACTACTATAAAGATCAGACCAAAACGAAGGACAAATGAGGAGGAATGAGAGACAGAGGGTTCCAAATCAGGGACAGTCCTTTGAAATTAGGGACAGTTGGGGGCTACAGATGGATACTCCTTCCAGTGACTCCAACAATAGAGCACTAGTCCTTCCACCGACACCAACAGTGGGGCACTATTCCTTCCACTGACACCGGCGAAGGAGCACTATTTCTTCCACCGGCAAAGGAGCACTATTCCTTCCACCGACACCGGCGAAGGAGCACTATTCCTTCCACCGACACCGGCGAAGGAGCACTATTCCTTCCACCGACACCAGCGAAGGAGCACTATTCCTTCCACCGACACCGGCGAAGGAGCACTATTCCTTCCACCGACACCGGCGAAGGAGCACTATTCCTTCCACCGACACCGGCGAAGAAGCACTATTCCTTCCACCGACACCGGCGAAGGTGCACTATCCCTTCCACCGGCGAAGGAGCACTATTCCTTCCACCGGCGAAGGAGCACTATTCCTTCCACCGGCGAAGGAGCACTATTCCTTCTACCGGCGAAGGAGTACTATTCCTTCCACCGACACCGGCGAAGGAGCACTATTCCTTCCACCGACACCGGCGAAGGAGCACTATTCCTTCCACCGACACCGGCGAAGGAGCACTATTCCTTCCACCGACACCGGCGAAGGAGCACTATTCCTTCCACCGACACCGGCGAAGGAGCACTATTCCTTCCACCGACACCGGCGAAGGAGCACTATTCCTTCCACCGACACCGGGGAAGGAGCACTATTCCTTCCACCGACACCGACGAAGCAGCACTATTCCTTCCACAGACACCGGGGAAGGAGCACTATTCCTTCCACCGACACCGGCGAAGGAGCACTATTCCTTCCACCGACACCGGCGAAGGAGCACTATTCCTTCCACCGGCGAAGGAGCACTATTCCTTCCACCGGCGAAGGAGCACTATTCCTTCCACCGACACCAAGGAAGGAGCACTATTCCTTCCACCGCCGAAGGAGCACTATTTGTTCCACCGGCGAAGAGCACTATTCCTTCCACCGACACCTGCGAAGGAGCACTATTCCTTCCACCGGCGAAGAGCACTATTCCTTCTGACACCAGTGAAGGAGCACTATTCCTTCCACAGGCGAAGGAGCACTATTCCTTCCACCGGCGAAGGAGCACTATTCCTTCCACCGGCGAAGGAGCACTATTCCTTCCACCGACACCAAGGAAGGAGCACTATTCCTTCCACCGGCGAAGGAGCACTATTTGTTCCACCGGCGAAGAGCACTATTCCTTCCACCGACACCTGCGAAGGAGCACTATTCCTTCCACCGGCGAAGAGCACTATTCCTTCTGACACCAGTGAAGGAGCACTATTCCTTCCACCGACACAGGGGAAGGAGCACTATTCCTTCCACCGCCACCGGGGAAGGAGAACTATTCCTTCCACCGCCACCGGTGAAGGAGCACTATTCCACCGGCGAAGGGGCACTATTCCTTCCACCGCCACCGGGAAAGGATCACTATTCCTTCCACCGCCACCGGGGAAGAAGCACTATTCCTTCCACCGACACAGGGGAAGAAGCACTATTCCTTCCACCGACACAGGGGAAGGAGCACTATTCCTTCCACCGCCATCGGGGAAGGAGCACTATTCCTTCCACCGCCACCGGGGAAGGAGCACTATTCCTTCCACTGACACCGGGGAAGGAGCACTATTCTTTCCACCGCCACCGGCGAAGGAGCACTATTCCTTCCACCGACACAGGGGAAGGAGCACTATTCCTTCCACTGACACCGGTGAAGGAGCACTATTCCTTCCACTGACACCAACAATGGGGCACTATTCCTCCCACTGACACTAACGATGAGGCACTATTCTTCCCACTGACACCAATGATAAGGCACTATTCCTCCCATTGTATGGTATATAAACAGCGATTATAGGATAACTATCAGAGAGAATGAAAACATATAAAATCAAGTGGCAAGAAACAGGGATAAATCATTGTGACCCTGCAGTGATAATTTCAATATAATAGTAAATAAACCTATTCAATAATCAAAGTGATAAGTGCTCCAAATAAAGTGCATCTGTGCTCCAAGAAAATGACTGGTGCCGTGTGCCACACTCCCCTCTTGTGACCCCACTCACCAGAAATCATAGACCCTCAGCTTTGCAGTCTGAGATCAAAAACGCTGTGATCAATAAGTTCTGGTATATGCTGAATGGATATGCAAAGGAGCCTCTTCAAAAGTTGTTCTGGGACTTTCAGAGTAAACGACCAAACTCAAGGAACGGGGAGAAAGAGAAAGGACTAATAGTGAAGTACTATTTGATTTTGAGCACTTATCACTTTGATTATTGAATATGTTTATTTACTACTATATTGAAATTATCACTGCAGGGTCACAATGATTTAATAATCCCTGTTTTTTGCCACTTGATTTTATATGTTTTCATTCTCGCTTATAGTTATCCTATAAGCACTGTTTATATACCATTATTTACTTTGTGAGGTTTATTACCTTTTGTGACAGCTGTTAGGTCTTTTGTATTTCAAGGTTTACACATATATATTTATTTATATATATATACACACATATATAATTTATTTGAATTCATATCCTGCAAGCGCTGTTTATATATATTTTTTTGCACTATTCCTTCCACTGACACCAACGAAAGGGCACCATTCTTTCCACTGACAGTGGGCCACTTTGATAAAATTAAATGTGGCGCTCACTTGATGAGCTATGATATCAAGGAAACAACTATAATTAATAACATTAAAATACACAAAGTCACAGTGCACCAAAATAACCTGAACTTCACGCACCATAAGGTGCCATATTAAAGTGACAGTGCAACACAATGAATATAATAGTGCTCAAATAAACAAAAGTTCATATACAAAGTGCTTGTATGAAGAGAAATTGATGAATCCAAATCATCAAGATGTTCAATCAGAGAAAAGTTCATAAATTTAAGTGAAGGTGTAAAAAGAAATCATCCGATGCATCCAGATTATAAACCACTTCCACCATCCGAAGTGCGCTTATGGTTTGCCCCAGCCTCTCACCTCACAGGAAGACCCCTACAGATCTAGTTGAGCTTGGATGTAATGGGTGTCTCCAGAATCCAAACAGTGAATGCCTATTCTTAGGACCTCCAATCAGAACTCTAATGCGCCGTCTCTGTCAGTCTCGGGGGGTGGGGGGTTTGGCTTTTCTTTCTGTCCTCTCACCTCCCATAGATTCTGAGAAGATCTGATTTCTACAGATGGCATTCATGGGTTTAATGTTTAACTTCTTCTTAGTCTAATGATGTGCTCCGGCCATTTGATGTCGCTGTGAGGAATGGTGGTGGAGGGGTGTAGTAGGACCTCCGGCAGTTGGGTATCACTGTCACTTGGCTGTCAGCGACACCCAACTGCCGGAGGTCATACTACACCCCTCCACCTCCACCACCATTCCTCACAGCGACACCAAACGGCCGGAGCACATGCATGCCGTCTGTAGAAATCAGATCTTCTCAGAATCTATGGGAGGTGAGAGGTTGCCAGTGGGAGGAATGCCCCATATATTTGTTGCCAGTGGGAGGAATGCCCCATATATTGGTTGCCAGTGGGAGGAATGCCCCTTATATTGGTGGCCAGTGGAAAGAAGGGCCCTTAGTGGTCAGTGAGAAGAATGCCCCTAATATTGGTAGTCACAGAGGAAAATGTCCCTTACACTAGAGGTCAGTGGGAAGAATGCCACTCCTATAGATAGCTAAAAAGATCATTAGTGTCATGCAGCTGGCTATGCCAAGTGGCGTTGGCCTGGAACTATGCAGGCGCCATCCCGATGGGAGGTTAATTAGCCACAGTTCAAAGAACCCCTTTCAGTCTTCTGGAGGAACCCTGGTTGTGAATGACTGCTCTAGGTAAAAAAAAATTATTTTGTCTTGGATAAGGGTAGGGAAGGGTTGACTGTTGTCAAGCTTTTATTGTCGTGTCCCCTCTTTCTATTTGTGGAGGAATAGAAGGGAAATCTTCCAACTGGTCCAGTGACACCCATTTGGAGTTTATCCTGTCTCTTATTTTATTTAGTAGTTTCATCCTCACTCACTGAATATAGGAGGGCTTTCACTTCTAGTCTTCTGAGGTTATTCTACTAGCAGCAAAGTAATGGCATAGGGAATGTGGGGGAGGAGCACTTGTGGTTGGCCCGCTCTGTCAGTTTATTTTATTTTATTCATCTGTGTCCCAGTAAGGATACATGCCTTAACTTCCTTTCTTATACATTTCTCCGCTATTCCTGTTCTGGTAACAACTCAAAATATTGGATTTCTCCTTGTTTCAGTCTCAAAGAAAATGGCCACCAAGACAAACAGAGGGGTGAATCTTCCCAGCAGAGACACAGACAAGTAATACAAACTTCCAAAGGGAAGTGGAGATGAGGTGCTATCTCTTTAACCCTTAGGTCCGGTGTTCTGACGAGAAGTGTCCCCCTATCGCATAGTGTCCGCCCCGTACTGCGCAGGCACAGCGCTTGCGCAGTACGGAGGAGAAGGAGATGCCAAAAGTGTCCGAAGTTGATCAGCTGACCATCAGCTGTACACGGCGCTTGGGCACTTATTAGTGATGGCTTTGTAAGAGGGCCCCTCATGGGCTGGCTTTGCTCGCCACGCTTTGGGCACGGCCTCGCTGCACTCGGCATCTATTTATTCTAACTCTATGTCCACTTGGATAGTAGGGAATGAACCTGGACACAGGGTGAGAATAAAAGCGCAGGCGCCGTGTACAGCTGATGATCAGCTGTTAAACTTCGGAGACTTTCGGCGTCTCGTTTGTCCTCCATACTGTGCCTGTGCAGTACAGGGCGGACACTTTCCGATGGGGGACAGTATTCGACAAGACACCGGCATAATGTCTTGGATTTGGCAGTTCTACAAAATATGGGACCTCCCGAGGAACAGGGGTCACCCATATTAAGAAATGCATGAATAGATGATCCAAGACAGAACACCAAACAATCATCTTAAGAGTTTAATGTCCTTTAATGCAATCACAGGTAACGACAAAGGTATCTTCAGTGTTTCAGTGAGACAAAAATTTACCTTCATGAAGGCTTAAAATGATGTAGCAAAAAGTATCTCTTGGATTCAAAATATAGCTCCAGTACAGGGTCTCAAACAGGAACAATAGTTACAAATAAGCATGCCTGTATCCATGGCCAATTGACATGTGACATCACTTGGCCATGGATACAGGCAAAATCATCTGTACACTATTGCTCTTGCTTATGATCTTTTCTTGGAGCTATATTTTGTGTCCAGTATAGATACTTTGTGCTACATTGTTTTAGGCCCCGAAGAAGAGGGATTTTGGCCCTGAATTGCGTTGGCTGCCCTTTTGCCCTCCTGTTACCTGCGATTGTAAAACAGGCCATTAGACTCTTGAGATGATCATTTGGCGCTTTTCTTCCGCTCATCTCTAGAGCCATACAAACCTGACAGGGGTCCCAGCCCCTCACCACTCCATCCAAAATTGCACAAAACAATTTGGTCTTAGATACACTTTAGGAAAGCTACCGTGTTTATAGGTACACACTTACTTCTAAGGACTTTAAGTATAGTTACGTGTTCTTGCGTTATCAGTTTGCCATTGCTGTCTCTCCCGGTGACTTTGCATTTGAAGTTCCCTCTGTCATCCATGTCCACTCTCTGAAGGATCAAGGACACATCCCCAGAGGGTGATTTTGATATTACTGCACGCTTTCTGTACTTAAAAAGAGGGATATGGTCTTGTTCATCAGCTCTGTATATGACAACATGGTTTTCAAATTCCCACTGAATCTTGATCACGACTTCATTATTCGATGTTGTATAGGTGCAGGGTATGACCACTGATTCACTTCTATAGCCCATCACTGTCTTTTCCATGGTGAGGGAGATGTCACATAAACCTGGGTGAAGAAAATAAAATAAAATTTGTTAACCACTTGAGCTCCGGAAGGTTTTACCCACTTCATGACCAGGCTTTTTGCTGTTCAGCATTGCGCTACTTTAACTGGTGTGGCACCCCACCAGGATGATGTTGATGCAGGATTCTCAACCAGGCAGGTTGAGGGGCTTCAGGGGTTTTTCTTGATTAGGAGGAAACTGGATTTTCAGCTTCCTTATGGTTAGAAAAAACAGTTTGGGGACCTGGAGCCTGGAGATTTCTTAGTGATCCGGGTGGGATGAAGTCTCCAGTCCTGGGTCCAGATTTTCAGAACTGCCAACACACTAATTGGTCAGGTGTGTGCTGGTCTTTTTGTAGACACCTGAACATGGTTCCGGACTCCCTCAGTGCCATCTTAAGAGCATTATAGGCCCCCAGGGCAATACAGTGCACTGGGGCCCTGTCTACACAATCATGCACGATTGCCCATCAAATGCAGCTTTACTGTGCCTGTGAATGCAGCCTCACTGTGCCCATCAAATGCAGCCTCACTGTGTCCATGAATGCAGCCTCACTGTGCCCACCATTGTAGCCTCACTATGTCCACCATTGCAGCCTCACTGTGCCCATGAATACAGGCTTACTGTGCCCACCATTGCAGCCTCACTGTGCCCACCATTGCACCCTCACTGTGCCCACCATTGCACCCTCACTGTGCCCATGAATGCAGTCTCACTGTGCCCACAATTGCCCCCAAACTCTGCCCATGAATGCAGCATCAATGTGCCAATTAATACAGACTCACCATCGCCTGGTAACACACACAGCGGGCATCTCCTCTTGTGTATTACGGAGCTGGCTGGGTCTATGTTCGGCAGCCGCGCTTTAACAAGGTCCCGTCCCATTAGACCGGCTCGTGTGATAGGCGGAACACTGATTGAATCTACTATTACACGAGCCGGTCTAGGGGGGACGGGACCTTGTTACAGCGAAGGCCGCCGAACACAGATCCAGCCAGTTCCTTGATACACAGGAGGAGGAGGGGAGAGCGGAGCGCTGCAGCCGCAACTCAAAGTGGCCCCAGGACAGGCGGCCTCCCGGAAAATTTCCCGGTATTACGGTAGGCATACCTCCCAACTTTTGAACTTCCGAATGAGGGACACTTGAGGAAGGAAGTAACCTTGCATAGCGCGCTGCTGCAAATGTGGGTGTGGTCAAACTTCTGACAGTGGGAGGAGCTTAAGGGGTATCATTAAACAAAACTCAGGTTTCCCTGTACCTATAAAATATGCTTTTATTATTGTTTCGCAAGCAAGAGTCTCATGGATACATACAAACCCCAGCACATTCATTTCAAAAAAAGGATAAAGGCATGCAGGGTTTGGAGTGCATTATGTACAGACTGCAGGGTTTTGGGATGAGCTAAATACAGAGTGCAGGGTTCTGGAATGAGTTATATACAGAGTGCAGGGTTCTGGGATGAGCTATGTACAGAATGCAGGGTTCTGGGATGAGCTATGCACAGAGTGCAGGTAGGGGGTGGTTGGGGAGATCGCAGGATGGCTGGAATGGGGAGATCGCAGGATAGCTGGGATGGGGGGATCGCAGGATAGCTGGGATGGGGGGATCGCAGGATAGCTGGGATGGGGGGATCGCAGGATAGCTGGGATGGGGGAATAGCAGGATAGCTGGGATGGGGGGATCGCAGGATAGCTGGGATGGGGGGATCGCAGGATGGCGGGATCACAGGATGGCTGGGATGGAGGGATCACAGGATGGCTGGGATGGGGGTGGGTGGGGAGATCACAGGATGGGATGGGATGGGGGGATCACAGGATGGCTGGGATGGGGGTATCACAGGATGGCTGGGATGGGGGGGATCGCAGGATGGCTGGGATGGGGGGATCGCAGGATGGCTGGGATGGGGGGATCGCAGGATGGCTGGGATGGAGGGATCACAGGATGGCTGGGATGGAGAGATCACAGGATGGCTGGGATGGAGGGATCACAGGATGGCTGGGATGGGGGGTGGGTGGGGAGATCACAGGATGGGATGGGGGGATCGCAGGATGGCTGGGATGGGGGGGATCGCAGGATGGCTGGGATGGGGGGGATCGCAGGATGGCTGGGATGGGGGGGATAGCAGGATGGCTGGGATGGGGGGGATAGCAGGATGGCTGGGATGGGGGGAATCGCAGGATGGCTGGGATGGGGGGAATCGCAGGATGGCTGGGATGGGGGGAATCGCAGGATGGCTGGGATGGGGGGAATCGCAGGATGGCTGGGATGGGGGGAATCGCAGGATGGCTGGGATGGGGGGAATCGCAGGATGGCTGGGATGGGGGGATTGCAGGATGGCTGGGATGGGGGGAATCGCAGGATGGCTGGGATGGGGGGAATCGCAGGATGGCTGGGATGGGGGGAATCGCAGGATGGCTGGGATGGGGGGGGATCGCAGAATGGCTAGGATGGGGGGGGGAATCGCAGGATGGCTGGGATGGGGGGGATCGCAGGATGGCTGGGATGGGGGGGATCGCAGGATGGCTGGGATGGGGGGGATCGCAGGATGGCTGGAATGGGGGGGATCGCTGGATAGCTGGAATGGGGGGGATCGCAGGATGGCTGGGATGGGGGGATCGCAGGATGGCTGGGATGGGGGGATCGCAGGATGGCTGGGATGGGGGGATCGCAGGATGGCTGGAATAGGGGGGATCGCAGGATGGCTGGAATAGGGGGGATCGCAGGATGGCTGGAATGGGGGGATTGCAGGATGGCTGGAATGGGGGGGGATCGCAGAATGGCTGGAATGGGGGGATCGCAGAATGGCTGGAATGGGGGGGATCGCAGAATGGCTGGAATGGGGGGATAGTAGGATGGCTGGGATGGGGGGTGGATGGGGGGATCGCAGGATGGCTGTGATGGGGGATCACAGGATGGCTGGGATGGGGTTAGATGGGGGATCGCAGGATGGCTGGGATAGGGGGATCGCAGGATGGCTGGGATGGGGGATCACAGGATGGCTGGGATGGAGGGATCACAGGATGGCTGGGATGGGGGGATCACAGGATGGCTGGGATGGGGGGATCACAGGATGGCTGGGATGGGGGGATCACAGGATGGCTGGGATGGGGGGATCACAGGATGGCTGGGATGGGGGTGGATGGGGGAGTGGTGGATGGGGAGATTGCAGGATTGAGGATGAATGGGGGTGGACAGAGAGCTCAGGAGAGAAAGCATAAACAGTACAATTCAGATTGAGACACAGAACACTTCCCCAGTTCTCAGCACACACTCTCCTTATCTCCTGCAGAGTCCTGTACAGATGAAGCAGACAGAACAAGTGGTGCTCTGTGTCTGCAGCCTGAGCACAGCTTCTGTCTTCCAATAATCTGATAAGATTCTGGGCACGGGCTTCACCAGAAATCCGTCTGTCATCTGTCAGGACACTGCCACAGCTTAACTGCAGCAACTTTTCTATCAGACGCACACTGACCTGCCCTCCTCCATTGGAAAGCACCTCCTCGTCTTCAGTACAGATCAGCAACTGACCCCGCCCCCACGCACAGAGTGAGTCACGGTGTGAGTACAGGATGATTGCTATGAGCTGCAGCCAATCACCATCTAGACAAGCAGCTGGAAGGTCCAAGCAAAGAAGATTTTTCACATGCACAGTGAGAAAACCTGCCTCAGGCTGCGGGATTCTGTGTGCACGTGTGGGACATCGGGAAAGCCCTCCCTTTGCGGGACAATCCCGCCCATTCAGGGAAGGCCGGGGGGTATGCCGGTAGGCCAGTCCGGCCCTGGCTGGGGTCGCTGGGCAGTTGCCCGGGGGCCCCACTTGCCTGGGGGACCCTACCTGAACAGCGACCCCAGCCAGGGCCGGACTGGCCAACCGGCATACCCCCCGGCCGTCCCCAGCGTGCCCAAGAGAAAAGACGGCCTTGCCCTCCCTAGGAGTCCAGGCGTGCAAGGGAGAAAGCCAAGGAGTGCATGTGAGCAGTGGGAAAGCCAGAAACCTAAGCCTGAGGGTCAGAGCAGCGAGGGGCTGCTATCTATATGTACGGTATTGGTAAGGAAACGGTCTGTAGGAGACAGACGAGAGCCTGAAGTGGAAGGCCTGAGCAGCACTGCTGTATGTGTAAGCCAAGAGGCTGAATTTGCCCATATGGTGAATACCCTTTTGTGAGGGAAACTCTTTGTTTTCGTTTCTGGAACTTTGTTTGAACTTTAATAAAAGTGGGCCAACAAGCCCTGAAATAGAAATATTTGGTGTGGACTGTACTCGCTAGCAGGCACTACATTTGAGCTAAATAACCCCCAAACACTACACCAGCAATTGCTCGGTCATGCAACACTACCTAAATTAAATTTTGATCATTTTTTTTAAGACTTTTGTTTTGGTGGTATTTGATCACCACTGTGTTTTTTATTTTATATAAACAAAAAAAGACAGAACATTTTGAAAAAAAAAAAAAAAATTTCTAGGTTCGGTTATAAAAATATATCCTATAAAATCAAATTTCCTCATAAATTTAAGCCAAGATGTAATCTGCTACACATCTTTGGTAAAAAAAAAAAAAAACAAATCCCAACAAGTGTATATCGATTGGTCTCTGTGAAAGTTATAGTGTTTACAAACTATGTTATATATACTGGAATTTACGCAACTATAGACGCTGTACTAGTAATGGTGGTGGTGATCAGCGACTCATAGTGTTACTGTGACAGTATGGCGGACAATCTAATGTTAACTGACACTGCCTGGGCCTAACTCCACGTCTGCTTCCCACTTCTAAATTTTAATCAAAAGCACAGCCTACCACAACCCTGGACAATTTTATGAAGTCATTTTTTTTTATTTATTATAAATGTCCTCCTTAGCAGATATCAAGTTAAAGTGTATGTAAGCCCTAAAAATGAACTTCTCTTATTTGCACCCTTTGGATCCAGTAAAGGCAAAGTAAAATTGCTTAACAGCATCCCCCTCGAAACAGTGGGAAGGGTGGGAAGGGCGATATCGCGGTCATCGCTGCAGCTGCATTATGACGTTATGACAAAAGCTCCTGGGGGTTCACAATTTGAAGTTTCTCTGGAAGTTTACGATATATAAATATACCATTGAAAGGGCTTAGTTATATTTGTTAAGTAAGTGCAACAGAATACCTATTGATTATGCCAGACATTTAGAGATAGCATGTGTCTTGTGCACACTTCCTATGTTATCCCAAGCTGTATTATCATCCCTATCCAGTTATTATCTTGGACTACTGAATACATAGTTCCTATGCTGTTGAGAGGAGTGGTTCGGTAGTTTAACAAAAAACAACTGGGCAGGGCTGACACCATTTAGGCTGCATTCACACCTGAGCGTAGCGTTTTTGAGCGTTTCTTCCGGCGTTTTGTCATGTGTTTTTTTGGGCATATTTGCGCATTTCCATGCAGCGTTGTCTGGCGTTTTTGAGCTTTGGCATTTTTTTTATTAGCCAATAGGAAAAATGATCATCTGTTTCATCATTTGTTGCTATGTTGTTAGATTTTGTCATCTGCTTCCTGCTCCAAAAACGCCCACATCTGCCCGATTCGCGCGAACAAAAAGGGGCCAGAACTTGTTTGAGCTTCAGGCGACTTGGAGTGGAGATGTGAACCATCGACATAGAGAATAATGGATTTTTTCCCCTCAAGCGTTTTGTAGCTTCAGGCTTCAAGCTACAAAACGCTCAGGTGTGAATGGGCTCTTAGAGTTGTCAACCTACAATAGAATGTAGGAATTGGGAGCATTTCTGCAAGATCAACAGGTATTTTCCTGTACTGGTAGGGTCTTTAAAGTGATAAAAACATGGGAAATGTACATGTATTGCATAGATGTTACAGTACTACAGATTTTTTTTTTTTTTTACCCTAAAAATTGTTTGGATACATTTGCTGTTAAAGCAGAACTCCAGGCATAAGTACTCCGAGATTAGTGTCATGGCACCTAGGGTCCATCCATATCAGCCTGGGCTCAGAAGTGGGCTGACTGATGCGGGTCTAGTAGTAGAGAGGAGGTCATGTTGGATAGAAGGTGAGTATTGCAGCAAAGGCTGCTCGTTTAATTTTAATACTGCTGACCTCTGAGTTTTTTAACTAAAAAAAATGAGTTCGGTTTTTTTTTTTTTTTTAGGTAATACTTTGTTTTTTCACCCCTATCTGACAAGTTGCTTCATTAAAAGCGGGCCGGTTATTTGCAAGCTCTTGTTCCATCAACTCCTTTTACTATATTGCAACTGCAGGGAACACAAAGGGCATCAATAGCAATATAATGGATGTAGCTTTGAAGAACTATGGGGCATTGTTTATAAATGAATTGGTTTTATGTCTAGCAAAACTGGAAATACTGGGGGATATTCTACATTATTATTTCCTGCTTTTAGTTTTCTTTGGATAAAGAGCTGATATTGTATGAAGGAAACAGAAAAATTACGCTTTCAGGAAGGAACATTCATTATCTTCACTTCTTTAAAGGATTTTGTCACGTACTGCCTGCATACAAAAGAATTAAGGAATATGTAAACCATAACAATGAACTTCTCTTATTTGCTTCAGTTTTGGTCTGTTTAATGTACCATTGAAAGTGTTTTGTTACATCTGTTCAATAAGTGCTAAAAACTACCCACTGATCCTGCCAGAGATCCAGTGCGATCCTGTGCACACTGCAGTCCTATCTCAAGCAATCTCACCAGCCATACCCAATCCACCTTTTTTAGAAGAATAGTCTAAATCCGACACTTCCGGGTATGTCAGTTTCCTAGTCCTGCCCTGTGTTTCCTTCTGACAGACCTCACATCACCATTGTGTCCTCTAGAGATGTAGGGTCCAGCATATAGAACCCCAGAGGACAGAGGGGGACCAGTGGCCTGACACTCCCAGAAGTGTCGTAGTCTGAGGATTCCTATACAAGCTTAGTTCTTTATCGTTTTTGATTACTAGCAAAGGTGTGGTGCGCATCCCAAGTCAGTGGAGCAGTGCAGAGTATAGTGTGCGGGAGACGGGGGACAGAGGCAGCAGAGGGGATACTTGTGGAGTAGACAAGCTCATTGCATTGATGGAGTGGAGGTGATGGCTATGACAAAGAGGTGTTAGGTGGGGTAGGAGGAAAGTAAGCATTGTAACCAAGGTGGTGAAATGGGTAGAAGCAAAGTGCTAGGGATGAGGTGTATGGTGGGGTGGCACTATGATGAGGGCTGATGAAGGTTGGTCGAAGGGAGATGTTGTGCTTTGGGGGAGGTCAGGTAGATAGTTACATAGTTAGTAAGGTTGAATAAAGACACCAGTCCATCCAGTTCAACCTGAGTGAGTGTCTACAATTATCCCTATCCCTGTACATTGTGTCTGTACAGACACAATAGATGTTTATCTATTATATCATTATGTATTTAAGGTACCCATATAGCGCCGTCAATTTACCTAACGCTCCACACACACATCGCACACTCACATTGGTCCCTACCCTCAAGGAGCCCACAATCCAAGGTCCCCAACTCACATTACTATACTAGGGCCAATTTTGGACAGAAGCCAATTAACCTTCCAGCATGTCTTTGGAGCGTGGGAGGAAACCGGAGTACCCGGAGGAAACCCACACAGGCACAGGGAGAACATGCAAACTCCAGGCAGGATGGGATTCGAACCAGCGACCCTTTTTACTGCTAGGCGAGAATGCTACCCACTACACCACTGTGCCACCAGATAGTACTTGAACTGTGATGAGTAAGGGTAGTGGATGGGGTATAAGCTTCATCGCAAGGAGGTGGATCGAAGCTTGGTTGCTACAGGTGGATTGAAGGAAAGCACTATTGGTGGGGGGAAGGGGAGTGAAGAATGTGGCAGTGAGCTGTTGCGACTGGGGAAAAATTAGGTGGCAGTAGGTGCTGAGACAGGGGAAAGGGGGGGGATGGGGGTGAGTGACAGAGAGGCACTGTGAACTGGGGGAAAAGGGGTTGGTGATTGGTGTTGTGACCTGAGAGGTTCTGTGGGTGGAGGGAGGCACTATGAGATGAGAGGTTCGGTGGGTGCAGGAAGGAACTGTAAACTGTTAGGTGAGGTAGGCGAAGGGAGGAGCTGTTACCTGGGAAGTGAGGTCAGTGACAGGACGGTGCTATGACCTGGGATATCGGGTTAGTGGAGGGAGGTACTGTGACCTGGGAAGTGAGGTGGGTGGAGGGAGGAGCTGTGACCTGGGAGGTGAGGTAGGTGGAGGGAGGCGCTGTGACCTGGGAGGTGAGGTGGGTGGAGGGAGGCACTGTGGCCTGGGAGATGAGGTCGGTGGAGGGAAGCCCTGTCAACTAGCAACTGAACTAGGTGCAGGGAGGTGCTGTGACCTGGGAGGAGAGGTGGATGGAGGAAGGTGCTGTGACCTGGGAGGTGAGGTGGGTGGAGGTAGGCGCTGTGACCTGGGAAGTGAGGTGGGTAGAGGGAGGTGCTGTGACCTGGGAGGCAAAGTAGGTAGAGGAAGGTGCTGTGACCTGGGAAGTGAGGTGGGTAGGGGCAGGTGCTATGACCTGAGAGGTGAGGTGGGCGATGAGAGGAGTTGTTACCTGGGAAGTGAGGTCGGTGACAGGAAGGTGCTGTGATCTGGGAGGTCAAGTTGGTGGAGCGAGGCGCTGTGACCTGGGAGGTGAGGTGGGTGGAGGGAGGCACTGTGACCTGCAAGGTGAGCTGGGATGAGGGAGGCGCTTTGACCTGGGAAGTGAGTTGGGTGGAGGAAGGATCTGTTACCTGGAAAGTGAGGTGGGGGAAGGAAGGCGCTCTGACCTGTGAAGTGAGGTGACTGGAGGGAGATGCTGTGACCTGGGAGGTGAGGTGGGTGAAGGGAGGCGCTGTGACCTGGGAAGTGTGGTGGGTGGAGGGAGGCGCTGTGACCTGGGAAGTGAGGTGGGATGAGGGAGGCGTTGTGACCTGGGAGGTGAGGTGGGTGGATGGAGGGAGGAGCTGTGACCTGGGAGGTGAGGTGGGTGGAGGGAGGCGCTGTGACCTGGGAGGTGAGGTGGGTGCAGGGAAGCCCTGTTAACTGGCAACTAAGCTAGGTGCAGGGAGGTGCTGTGAACTGGGAAGTGAGGTGGGTAGGGGCAGGTGCTATGACCTGGGAGGTGAGGTGGGTGGAGGTAGGCGCTGTGACCTGGGAGGTGAGGTAGGTGGAGGTAGGCGCTGTGACCTGGGAAGTGAGGTGGGTAGAGGGAGGTGCTGTGACCTGGGAGGCAAGGTAGGTGGAGGAAGGTGCTGTGACCTGGGAAGTGAGGTGAGTAGGGGCAGGTGCTATGACCTGGGAGGTGAGGTGGGCGATGAGAGGAGTTGTTACCTGTGAAGTGAGGTCGGTGACAAGAAGGTGCTGTGATCTGGGAGGTCAAGTTGGTGGAGCGAGGCGCTGTGACCTGGGAGGTGAGGTGGGTGGAGGGAGGCACTGTGACCTGGGAGGTGGGTGGGTGGAGGGAGTTGCTGTGACCTGGGAGGTGAGGTGGGATGAGGGAGGCGCTGTGATCTGGGAGGTGAGGTGGGTGGAGGGAGGCGCTGTGACCTGGGAGGTGAGGTGGGTGGGTGGAGGGAGGTGCTGTGACCTGGGAGATGAGGTGGGTGGAGGGAGGTACTGTGACCTGGGAGGTGAGGTGGGTGGAGGAAGGTGCCATGATGTGGGAGGTGAGGTGAGTGGAGGGAGGCGCTGTGACCTGGGAGGTGAGGTGGGTGGAGGGAGGCGCTTTGACCTGGGAAGTGAGGTGGGTGGAGGAAGGATCTGTTACCTGGGAAGTGAGGCGGGTGGAGGAAGGATCTGTTACCTGGAAAGTGAGGTGGGGGAAGGAAGGCGCTGTGACCTGTGAAGTGAGGTGACTGGAGGGAGATGCTGTGACCTGGGAGGTGAGGTGGATGAAGGGAAGCGCTGTGACCTGGGAAGTGTGGTGGGTGGAGGGAGGCGCTGTGACCTGGGAGGTGAGGTGGGCGGAGGGAGGGGCTGTGACCTGGGAGGTGAGGTGGGCGGAGGGAGGGGCTGTGACCTGGGAGGTGAGGTGGGCGGAGGAGGGAGCATTTACCTGGGAGGTGAGGTGGGTGGAGGAGGGAGCATTTACCTGGGAGGTAAGGTGGGGGGGGGCTGTTACCTGGGAAGTGAGGTGGGTGAAGGGAGGCGAGGTGGATGGAGGGAGATATTATGACCTGGAAAGTGAGGTGCGTGGAGGGAGGCGATGTGACCTGGGAAGCGAGGTAGGTGGAGGGAGGGGCTGTGACTTGGAATTGAGATGGGTGGGAGGGAGGTGTTGTGACCTTGGACTTAAGCCTTGGCCTGGGAGGTGAGGTGGGTGATGGGGAGGCACTGTGGCTTGGGTGGTTGACAGTATGGAAGGAAAAGTGGATCGTTATCTTTCTCTATATGGAGATATGGTAGTTTATTTGTTGTTTAGCTGATAGACTACAAAGAACATATGTGTATTATAAATTTTAAAAAATTTAGATTTTTTATTTCCACAAGATTTAAGCAAATATTGGGACAGCAAAAATTGAATAATTTTGGTGAAATACATGGAAGTCACTATGGGAGGCTTAAATGAAGGTAATTTTAAAGGGTGCAATGCGATTTAAATTAATTTACTTTCGTCTATCCTGATCCTCTTCTTGTGCCAAAACGGTCCCTCAATGTCCTCATTATTTTTTGTCAAAGAAAGAAATAAAACAGACAGTGGAGCAAAAAGGAAAATCAAAAAATGTAGAGCAACAGTACCCATACTAATCAAATGCACAAAAAACAATGCAAAAGATGCAAAACACTACATTAAATAAACTATTCTGAATCATAAAACTATACCTCTCACATGTGTACAGATAAGACATGAATGTGCCTAGAGTTTGAACAGACCATCACCTTCCAGAACTTTCAGTAGTTATGGGGGTCCCCTGGAATTGAATATGCTATAATTATCCTGTATCGTATCATCTTTAATCGAAGCTAAGTAAAACTTTTTATTACATTCTTTGTGTTGTGTGTTTTAATCCTTGCATTTACTGACCACATATCTGAAAGGGTAAATATATGAATGAACCTATGAATAAATGTAACACAGAATTTAACCCCTTGTTACATAATGGCGCTGTGAGCAGGATATTTAACCCTTTCAGTGCTGGTTTGATGTGCAGTGATTAATCCTACCCTGTTTCCCCGAAAATAAGACCTAGCGTGATTGTTGGTGATGGTTGCAATATAAGCCCTACCCCCCAAATAAGCTCTAGTTAAAGTCCTTGTAGGTCTTCTTTTCAGGGTAGGGCTTATTTTTGGGGAAACAGGGTAGGGCTTATTTGGGGGGTAGGGCTTATATTGCAGCCATCACTGACAATCACGCTAGGTCTTATTTTCGGGGAAACAGGGTAGTAATACTGTTGTGAATTGTAATGTTTTTTGACAATTGGGAAACTGTATTATTAGCGTGCACTGTGATGGGAGGTTTGTTGCTAGCTTTGCTTTGGTGGCAGTTAGTGGCAGATATGTTTGATTTAAATTGGATAAATATAGCAAAGAGGGTAGATGGTCGAATGTTTCCAGTCATTGTGTGCTTAGCGAACCCCCGGCAAGCTTTAGATTTTTTGAGATATGGAAGAGAGGAGCTGATGACCGCGTTAGGTGGAAGAGTGGCCCTTTCGCTGGTGCTCAAATAGTTGTTCTTTGAGGTTTGAAAACGATGAGCAGAAAACAGGTAGGAAAAGGAAAAATATGACCTGTGTTGATGCTTAGATTGTGATTACTGCAGTAATATATGTGTTGAGTTTAAATGCTGAGCTCTTTTGTTGGTTGTTTAGCTAGCTATTGGCGAGGAAAAGTTGCTTGTATGGATGATATGTAAAAATGCATTTGGCTACTGATGTTTAAGTGAGTTTTTGTATGTTTAACTGAAAAGATCAGTAGTTAGCAGGAATGGATGCAGCCTGCAGCCTGCAGCATCCCCCTCTCCCCAACCCCCATCCCCCCCCCCCCCCGACAATGGACAATAGTCCAGCATGTTGTGAAAGGAAGAGCTGCAGCTGTAGACTGTATTTGTGAGTCTGCTTGGATGGAGACGATCCCTTAAAGTGGAGTTCCACCCACTTGTACAACTCTTCAGCATCCCTCACTAAACTGTGCACTGTAAACAAATTGGATATTTTTTTATTTTTTTCTCAGCACCTACTGTATATCTGCTGTATTCATTTTTCACTTCCTCCTCCCTGGCCGCGGCCCATCGCATCATTTCCTGTTTGCAATGCCTTCTGGGAAGAGCGGCAACTTCCTCTGACACTACCGTTGCTATGGAAACCTGACCTGAAACCTATTACACTGCTTGTGCTGCACTGAGCATGTGCGAGATCTGCAAGGATGAGATCCAGGAAGAAATACAGTCTGGCTTCAGATGCCCAGATTTAAGATGGCCATGGCCTGCTGTAAGTTTATAAAATAACAAACTACTGCTATAAACTAACAAAACAGACCTTAGTTTACAGACTAACTTTACTAGAATACATTAAGCTTGTGTATTATAGGGGTATTTCTATCTAAAAAGTATAATTTCGGCCGGAACACCACTTTAAGAGAGGGAGATTTCCCCTTAAACCCCCCCCTTAAACAAGCTTGTGCCTGTGAAAAGCAGGACAGTGCTGAACATCTAAGAAATGCTTAATTATGTTGAAAAAAATAACATCCTAGTTGAAATTGTTAGTTTTTGTTAAAATCTAGGATTATTTGAAACAAAGAAAGTAAATGGCTGATTGATGTTAACACCCTTTAAAATCCTGAATAGCAGTCATGATTATTATAATTTTATTGGTGAATGTAATAGTGTCATGTGCTAGGATACAACACTAATGTTTTTTTCATTAATACAGAAGGAACCAGATCTATTCCTAGAAGTTTCGTAGATCTGTATGGTATTGCACAAGAGGTTGCAATAGAATCATCAATACGAGTTTGGTGATGTATAATGTTTGTGCACAAATGTAATGAACACCATATAATGTTCTTGTGAATTATTTCAACCATGGTTAAAGCGGGAGTCCCGCGAACATTTTTTTTTTTAGATGTCAGCAGCTGCAAATACTGCAGCTGCTGACTTTTAAAATAAGGTCACTCACCTGTCCCGGGGTCCAGCGATGTCGGCACCCGAGACCGAACCGTCCCTCGATCCTCGGGTGCTGCCGCCGCCATTCTCAGTGAGGGAATCAGGAAGTGAAGCGTTGCGGCTTCACTTCTCGATTCCCTACTGCGCATGCGCGAGTCGCGCTGTGCTTTCTCAATGGTCCCCGCTATCTCCTGGGACCTGTGTCCCGCGGGAGTCTATTCCCGGAAGTGGGTGCAGATACCTGTCTTAGACAGGTAACTGCACCCCCCTCCCCCCTGAAAGGTGCCAACTGTGACACCGGAGGGGGGAGGAATCCGATGAGCGGAAGTTCCACTTTTGGGTGCAACGCCGATTTAATGACAACTTTGAATGGATGTCCTTTAATGAAAATCCACGTGGTGATAATTAATTAAGTAAAATGAGCTCAATTAATAAAAAAGGGTGATAAAAAGTGCACTCATGAATAACAGAAATAATGGCCATATGTTTTGTAGTTTGTGGAAAGTGTTGGTTAAATGTGTTTGTTGCTAACTATGTGTTACTTTCTAGGAAGGAACTGTAAAAATATCACACTAAATACCTTTTATTTTGTTTAGTTCCTAGACAATATTAAACGGCATCACCTGTCTGATATGGTTTGATGTCCAAGAACTAAAGATGAAGATTACAGTCAAACTGAATAATTTATGTTGTTTTTGTTGTTATTTTTATGCAATATGCAAATGTACTGAAAGTTTTCATTGGAACTGATTGTAAACCAGAGCAGCTAATACTCTCGATGCTGCATGATAGATTTATAAGGGTTTTCTCTGATTGAGTTGATTATAAAATGATATAGAACAAATAATGTTTAAATATTGACAGCAAAATTTTTGATATCTGGAATTATATAAGAAGAATACCCAAACATTTACATATGGTTCTTTTCTGTGTATATGTAAGCTAAATTATGGCAGCATCTACTTCTGTATATTCTGCCATAATTATTTTGGTACCACTGTGGGAGTGTGCCTGGGGTTTTACATATAAAGTACATTTTCCTGCATGATTGACAGTTTAAATTTAAAGTAATCATTTTGTTTTTCAAGGACAAAAAAGTACTTATGTCTACTTATAATTGTGCATTTAGGTTAATATTATTTAATATATATCGAGACAGGAAAAGGAACTGTATGGAGAGCTGTGGCTTATTTGCACCTGACCTTGTCCGAGATGAAATATTGAAGATATCCCTATGAGTATATTTCCACATCGGGGTCCCCGTTGCTGTGGGCTGCCTGTCTGATGAGGTGAGAGAGAACTCGGAGGCTTCATTATCTCTGGATTTTTCCACAACTAAGCCTGTTTTGACCCCCCTGAGTAAGGGCGGTCGCAGGCTTTTCGGTAAGCCTTCAATTTTACCATTTGGTGGTGGGCTACACGAGAGGTGGATCAAGTATTCCCGAACCCTGCAACACAGCTTTTTCTGGATTTCCTTTGGAATTAACACATTGTTATTTGGGACACAATTTTTGAACTTTTTATTTTCACTATTTGTGTTATATATTTATTCTTTTCACATATACCAATTTGGGCATGGACCCATATTTATAAGGAATATCACTCATGAGAATTTCACTATGCACCATAGATTGATATAAGCCTTAGATAAATATTTTATGTGTGTTTATATTGTTTATTTGGTATTACATCATAGTAATAGTTTATTTGGCATTATATCTTGGTAATATCAGAGATTGTGCACTAATTTTCAGTCACTAGTCACATTTTTTTGTCCAGCGCTACACTGATTGTTATGTATTTGATCTTTGCCTTATATCGAGGTTTTAGTGTTTAGCAGCAGGATTTTTTCAAATTTGGTCACTCACGATTCACTTTGCTTTATGTTTTCACACTTATGCACGTAGCGCGGTTCTTTATTTATTTTTAGGTTAATATTATTGCAATGAACACAATTTTCAAGTCTTTCAACATGAGGTGAGTTCTAGTGCTATATACTGTATTTATTGGCGTATAACACTCACTTTTTCACCATGAAAATCGGGTGCAAATACTTCAGTTTTAGCTGCCTCGGAGGGGACAGGGAGGGGGGGCAGGACGAGCACTATCAGATTACATACAGTGAGAATCTCCTGTTTACTTGGCGGCCTCTGTAATAGGAACTCCCGTCTCCTGGGCCGCTATTGGACCACTGTTCTGTCTCTCATAGGAGATTCTCACTGTATGTAATCTGTCGGCGCTCGTCCCGCCCCCCTCCCTGTCCCCTCTAGGCTGCAGATGGGCATCGATCAGGCTGCACTGATGGCAATAGTGAGGCTGCTGCATTGATGGCAATGGTGAGGCTGCATTGATGTGTACTGATGAGGCTGCATTGATGGCACTTGTGAGGCTGCAGATGGGCATTGATCAGGCTGCATTGATGGCAATGGTGAGGCTGCAGATGGGCACTGACCCTTATTTTGCTTCAAAGTTCCTTATTTAAAATTTAATTTTTTTTCCTGAAACTTCCCTCTTAAAATGAAGGTGCGTGTTATACGCCTGTGCGTGTTATACGCTGATAAATACGGGTATATGGTCAGTTATATCTGACACTCAGTGATTCTTTGACCACCCTCTTCTATACACCTGATTGAGTTTTCATAAAATTTTCTTGGTAAAGAAAAAGAGTTATAAAATAGGTTCTCAGGTTTTGTTTTCCTCAATTCTCCTTGATTGCTTGGGGTGGGACTGGCATGTAGAATACAGTGACACATATGCATGGGCATATTATATGCACATATTGGGATCAGTGTAGACAAGAGCCGGTTAGCCTGCCAGAATGTCTTTAGAGTGTGGAAGGAGATCAAAGTGCATAGAGGAAACACACATGAAGCAGTTTAAAGTTGGGCCTATAGTTTGAGACAGAGTAGTGTATAGTTCAGGTGGGGGATAAGTAATATACCTGTAATAATATTTCACCTTTCATGTAGAAAGCTGAGTTTTTCAGTGTTAAGCCAGGTCACTAATGATTATTGATTTGCTTGTTTAGAAATCTATAACGGGCTATATGGGCATTGTTGTTAATTAAGGAATGTTGGACTGATATATTTGGTAACACACCTGCCATGATGTCAACTAGAAGCATATTGGAGAAAGGAGACAAACACTTTTGACAGCAGCAACAGTCTATAAAGTCTTTACCAATGATCAGCAGCTGAACTGTTGGTGCAAGTTCCACCTGTTCTGAGGGTTGAGTACCTGAACTGTTCCATCCGCTATCATGGTTAAGTACCTGAATCTGATGGTGAAGTACTTGAACTGTTTTATCTGCTCTAATGGTCATGTGCCTGAACTGTCTGTAAAAGTTCCAGCTACTATGTGGTTATGTGCCTGCACGTCTATGACTTGTGAGCTGCAATAGTCCGAAGGATATGGACTTTGTATTCTACAGTTCTTTCAGTTCTACAGTGTTGCAAGTGCTATGCTGCAGCTGCGATCTGGTAACCGGATTTCTAAGACTCTGCTGTCCATCACCAGATATGGAGGACTTTGACAAGTATCTATGCGTTTAAACTCTTGGAAAGGAAAGTTTGATGCTCATGCCTGTACTTTCAAAAGGAAGTTTGGTGTTATTTTGTTAGTCCAGCATATAGTTGTTTTTAAAGGCTTGGACATTTTTTTTATTTGTCAGCCCTAACATAGCAGAATGAGATTTCCTGGACAGGTAAATCAGACAGAGAAAGTGGGTCAAGAGATAGAACTTTAGATAAATAAGACAAGGTGCGGAAGGATGTAAATCTGTTATACATTGATTTACATGTGGAAAATACCCAAGGGGTGGGATATATGGGAGATGGACCATATTTAATAATGAGGAGTGTTTCGCATACATACTCATAATACTGGAAATGTGAAGGATGAAATTAATGAAGTCAGAAATGTTTATATTGGAGTACAAGCGAAAGGATAAACTAAACTAAGAATCTTGTAAGTCAAGGGGTGGAATGTAGTATGGGTCTATCTTCATATATAACTTTAGTTGTTGAATTACAAGAAACTTAGTAATAGTTTTAAGGTGATTGCTTATATATATATAAATATATATATATATATATATATATATATATATATATATATATATATATATATATATAATTATATATATATATAATCTACGTTTCCGATCTCACAAATGGTCACTCACAGACACTGTCTCTCGGGAACTTTATGGTAAGTCTTTTGTTAGTACCAGATAAAACCAGCTTTTTCGCGCCTTCCATCTAGCCTTTAAAAGGTCAGACAATAGAGAAGGCCAGTGGATTTCTTCTAAGGACATGAATGTGCCTAGAGTTTGAACAGACCATCGCCTTCCAGAACTTTCAGTAGTTATGGGGTCCCCTGGAATTGAATATGTTATATTTATCCTGTATTGTATCATCTGTAATACATCTTTAATCGAAGCTAAGTAAAACTTTTTATTACATTCTTTGTGTTGTGTGTTTTAATCCTTGCATTTACTGACCACATAACTGAAAGGGTAAATATATGAATGAACCTATGAATAAATGTAACACAGAATTTAACCCCTTGTTACACACACTTCAATGGTTGCACTCACTTTTAAACTGAAACAAATAAGCTTTTGAATAAATCCACAGCAAACAACAGGATCAATGATCAAACGTTGCACCGTGGTCACAGCGGACCTGAAGTGTAAACTGGTGTGTCTTTCACCCAACCTTCTAAGGCCCAGCAGTCTGATCGGCGTACAAATATATATTAGCGCCACTATCTCTATCTGTATACATGTGAGAGGTATAGTTTTGGGATTCAGAACAATTTACACATTTATTTAAGTGGCAGCTTTTCACTGTACACTGTGTATGTGCACATCTTGTATTCATTTACACAACAATCATTTAGTTTTGTCTCTGGTCTTTGGCGCAGTGGAGTAAGAGAGAACCAAGGGCAGCTTATTGTTACCTCTCTTGCTACAAACCATTAAATAAACTACATTACCCCAAATGCATTTACCTTTTATTGATCATGGATATTGTTTGTTCAAAATGTACATATGGTATCATTCATATCAGTCCTTGCCCTCAAAAAGCTTACAATCCAAGGTCGTCCCCACCTTACATACTAGGGCCAATTTAGACAGGATCTAATTTACCTACCAACATGTCTTTGCAGTGTCCAAATGCTAAATAAAAAAAATTATATATATTTTTTTAATTTTTAAGCAGTTTTTGGGTTAATATGAGACCTCTGCAGGCCACTTGGGTTCCTCCACACCAAACTCATCAACCCATGTGTTTATAGAGCTGTCTTTGTACACAGGGGCACAGTCATGATGCACCAAGGAAGGGTCTTCCCCAAACTGCTACCACAAGGTTGGAAAAGCCCCAATGTCTAAAATGTCTTTGTATGTTGTAGAATTAACACCAGAGACACCTAAACTCAATTATTTGGAGGGGGATCCACATGCTTTAGTCAAAATTGGCAATTTCCCAATTAGATCATCACCATTTGTGATAACAGAATATTATACTAAAGTAGTAAAGATTTCCCATATGTAGATAAGAGAATTTTTAACTCACCACTTCCAAATCTGTAGATGAAGACAAAGACAACCAGCCACCTGATGTGCCCCATCACCCTTCGATGTGCCATTCTACTTCCCAACAAAGTTCTCGCTGCAATGACAACAGACAAAGCAATACTTCCTTTTTTTGTTCTGTTCTTATTGTTTCTGTTTAGGACCTCACAATTTGGTTTCCTTCCTTTTTTGAATTCCTTACTAGATAGCAAAAAGCTGCGTTTCACAATGTCACAGATTTCAACAATTTTGGCTTCAAGACTCAGTTGCTCTTTATTAAAGTGACTGCATGTACTGTAAATTTTTTCTTACATTGTGCAATATGCATAACAAAATTTGGTTTATAAATTAAATCTGACCTTGAGTGAAAATGCTTTTTTGGAAACCTCCAAATAAAAATCACACAAGAGAAGCTGAATAAATCTATCACCAATATTTTTTGCTCCGAGCTTATGATAATTGTCCACATTTTTACAGCCACAAAACTTATGATAGCCAGAGCCTGGAAAACCCCCCACTCTAAAGCCGGCCATACATGGATCGAAATTTGGCCGGTTCAGTAGGGACGGACCAAATTTCAAACCATGTATGGGCAGGTTGGTTGTCCAGAAGTTGATCTACATAGTTACATAGTAGGTGAGGTTGAAAAAAGACACAAGTCCATCAAGTCCAACCCATGTGTGTGATTATATGTCAGTATTAAATTGTATATCCCTGTATGTTGTGGTCGTTCAGGTGCTTATCTAATAGTTTGATGACTTCTGTACAACCACTCTTTCGGATTTTTCTTACCTGGCCAGTGTGGCTGGCTATAGCCGGCAGCACTGATCAATGAATTCTGATGGTAGGGAAGTCTCCCTCGCTGTCAGAATACTATAGTGGAAAGGAACAACAGTGCTGATGGCCAGGAATAACACTGTGTGCTGCAATTTTGACAGGCGTTCATGGATCTTCAAAAATGCTCAGGCTAGGTTCACAACTGTGTAGCCGCAAGGGCTGCGGTTTGCGCGAACACGAGAGCCCATTCATTTGAAGGAGTTGCTGTGCCCCGCAACATGCAGAAAAGAAATCCATGCACTCTTTTTGAAATTGCAGCCCACATGGGAACCAAGGTTCCCAGTACACGTGGCAATTTCCAGGGCAGGTGGCGTGCCATTAGGATTTACAGCACCTGCCCACAGGTCCCGTGAGGGTGAGGTTGCAGCTGCCAGTATTCATGCGGGTCCCGCAGTGGCACCACCCGCACAGATGTGAACCTAGCCTCGAGAAACGCCTTGTTTTGGAACTAGTGTAAACATAGCCTAGGGCAGGCCATAGATTATGCAATTTTCTTTCCTTCCACCATTGGTGGAAGGAAAGAAAATTGCTTGATTCCCCCATCAACACAGTTAATGTTGATGGGGGAATCCCTCCCACTATACTATTGTGTTCTGATGGTGGGGAGCTTTCCCTGCAGGCGGAACAATGATTTGTGTTGCTGGCTTTAGCTGGTGGCACTAATTGTTTGGGAAAACCCGACAGTCGATAAATCAACTTGTGTACAACTAGGGAGCTCATACATGGAGTAAAATTTGGCTGGTCCCGGCTGAAACGGCTGAATTTTGATCCATGTATGGCCAGCTTAAGTTTTGAAACTATTAAAAAAAAGGTCAACAGATATCATTATTGAAAACCTACAACTATCTTGGCGGACACTCATGCAAAGTTTCTACTCCTATGGCATCCCTCAATATACTTCCAACCCTGAGATTCGAGAATTCATTGCTTCCAGTTTAATTATATCCACTTGCCGCCAAATCACGTACCTCTTACGTCATTTGACTTCAAGTGGTTGTACCGGGGTGCAGGCATCACACCAGGACCATTTTTTAAAGCCTTTTGCTCAGCTCTCTTGCAATAACAACTGGAGCGGCTAACCAGCCACTCAGTTGTTATTAAAAGAAGCAGGAGGGGACGTTTCCCCCCTCCCAGCCCGCCTTCCGCGCCTGGTTCGGGCTCTCCCATTCCACAGAGAGACCCGAGCTACTAGCCGGCATGTCCGCCCGCTAGTTGGGAGACCTAAAGAAAGTCAGGATCGGCTTTTGATGGGGTCCCTGCTATGGTAACCCAGAAGCGATGACTTGACATCACTTCCATCTTACCGGCATCCTAACGGCGCCACGTTCTGAAAATGTAAAGTGTTCAAAAACGCCGATCTTGGCGTTTTGAAGGCTGTCAAGGGCAAAGGAGGAATTTGAGGTCTTATGGACCCCAGATCCCTCCATAAAGAGTACCTGTCACAGGGATGTTTACATTTCTTGTGACAGTAAAAAAATTGATATAAAAAAAAAAAAAAAAAAAAAGTAAAAGCAACATTGTAAAAAAATTAATAAAATGAATTAAATAATAATCTAAAAAAAAAAAAAAAAAAAATGTAAAGTGCCCCCTTCCAAGCACGCAAAGGCAAACGTTCAGACATGTGTTCATATTTTAATTTACTAGGATTCACTGTTTATTTTGTGATATAATGTTGCCTTATTTTGTCGGTTTTAGTTTATGTTTAACCCTTGAAGGCTTCCTGAGTAGTGAGCACGGTCCCTTCATTGAATTCTAAAAGGTTCACACCAAACTTTTGCCCCTTCAGTGGGAGCTAAAAATCATATATACTGTAGCAGCTGCACTTCTTCTGCATACCTGTATATATATCTATATATATATATATATATAGATATATATATATATCTATATATATATATATCTATATAGATATCATATCATATGATAGCTTCTGCTGCCACTGACTTTGCAAATTACCAGGCCCGGACTGGGACAAAAAATAGGCCTTGTCATTCTAAGCTGAGTAGCCCATTTAAAAAAAAATGCGATTTTTATCGGGACTGCGACATTATAGCGGAGACATCGGACACTTTTGACACATTTTTGGGACCATTGACACTTATACAGCAATCAGTGCTATAAAAATGCACCGATTACTGTAAAAATGTCACTGGCAGTGAAGGGGTTAACACTAGGGGGCGATCAAGGGGTTAACTGTGTTCCCTGCTACGTGTTTCTAACTGAAGGGGGAGGGGACTGACTAGAGGAATTGACGGATCGTGGTTCCTAGCTATTAGGAACACACGATCTGTCACTCCTCTCAGAACAGGGATCTTTGTGTTTACACACACACGTCCCTGTTCTGCCTCTCGTGCTCGCTCGTGAGCATCGGCACCCCCGCAGTGCGCGCCTACGTACAGCTACGATGGTTCCCGGTATCGTGCCAACCTGTCGAAGTAAATTGACGGCGGCTGGCCGGCAAGCGGTTAAGCTGAACTCCAGCTGAACTACATATAAAAAGGACCTGAATTTTGTTGCAAAGGATTTTAATTTGTATCCATGCACTCCTGTGATTTACGCAGCCCTAGCATATAGCACAGTCAGCCTGACCTTTCTCTGCTGTCGTTAAGCAACACAGCATGGTCACCTCAATTCTCCCAGCTTATGACTGGACAATGAAAGGCCGCCAACAACTTGGTCAGGTAAACACTCTCCTAATGCCAAATTGTCAATTTCCAGTCCAGGCCAATTCTGCCATTTCTCTCCTACATGTAAAAAAAATTATTTTGCTAGAAAATGACTTGGAACCCCCAAACATTATAGATTTTTTTTCAGAGACCCTAGACAATAAAATAGTGGGTGCTGCGCATATTTATGTCAGATGATATTTGTGCAGCGGTTTTTCAAATGCACTTTAATGGTTTTTAATGCACAAAGACACAATATAACCAAGTAAATTACCGCTGAGTAAATAGATACCAAACATGTCACACTTTAAAATTGCATCTGCCCGAGGAACAGGGCAAAATTACTTTAACTAGAAATCTCCATAGGCAACGCTTTTAAAGTCTTTACAAGTTACCAGTTTAGAGTTACACAGGAGGTCTGGTGGTAGACCTCTTCTGGGCTTTCACACTGGGGCGGTGCGCTTGCAGGACAGGAAAAAATGTCCTGCAAGCAGCATCTTTGGAGCGGTGTGAGAGCGGTGTATACACTGCTCCTCCACCGCCCCTGCCCATTAAAATGAATGCTTTCAAAGCTCCTTAAAAAGCACTTTGAAAGCAGTGCTAAGTGGGTGCTTTTAACCCCTTCTGGGGGTTAAAAGTGCCCCGCTAGCGGCGCCAAAGTGCCGCGATAAAGCGCCGCTAAAACTAGCGGCGCTTTACCGTTAACGCCCCAGTGTAAAATGGATCTCTAAGAGAGACTGACCAAAGCATGCTTTTATTATATATAGTTTAAAAAAATTGTCAGGCAGGATTAAAAAAAAAAAAAAAAAACATTGGAAGGCAGGTAAGATAAAAAAAACATTAGCAGGCAAGATTAAAAAAATACAACAACAAAAAAAAAAAAAAAACACATTAGCAGGCTGGCATAGGGTCACTTACCTTTCCAGCAGTCCGTCCAGGTCCTTTCACGACATGACAGAAGGGGGTCTCCTCCAGCTCCACCCCCTTCACATGACCTGACTTCTTCTCAGTTGCAAGCTTATTAAGCTTGGAGGCTGGCCGGACGGCCGCGTAGCCAGCCATGGAGCCGGCCGTGGTGAGCGGCACCGCTGGCACAAGGAGCAGCCCAGCTGCTGCAGAGTGGGGACCTGGGACTCTGCCAGAAAGAAATGTGGTCGTCTCCACGGAGTCAGCCGCGGAGGTGGCCGCAAAAGGCCGGCGGCGGATGAACAGGGCCGGCCCAAGCAGCTGACAGACTCAGGAGATGTGACATGCGGCCCCCAGCCCACCGGACACATGCCTGGTGTGCCCTATGGCCAGTCCGGGCCTGGACATCACTGCCAAAATATGGCCATTTGTGGTATCTGGGGCCCCCTTATTATTAAAGGGGGCTTCCAGATTCCGATAAGCCCTCCACCCGCAGACCCCCACAACCAAAAGCCAGCTTAATTGTCAGCAAATTACAGTCATTGACAGCTTCTTTGGAGGGGTCTGTGTGCAGTTTTCTTTTTCTTTTTTTTTTTTTTAAGGAAGCCAGGAATAAAATGTCATTTGTCTGCAAATTTCAACAATTGTCTTTTTGATAAATGTCAGTGCTGCAGCACTTCAGTACATCACAGAGATGTACTGAAGTGCTGCAGCACTGCATGATCCTGCATTTACAGGCAGGATTAGCCTTTAAATAAATAGTATACAGAAAATTTAAAATCGATCTACGAATCACCTTGCCAGTGCAGGGTAGCTGCGAGACTACAGTGGAGGAATAAAATTAAATTCTCACAAGTTCAAATTGTAGATTCAGTTGAAGGTGGACGACTTGCTAATCTTCAAGCAGCAGCAACTGCAACCAGATACATCTCAAACAGACACAGTGAGAATCTAAAAGACAAAAGGAGGAGAGCGCTTCTAAGAGTAGCCAAACAAGCAATTATATAAAAGTAGAGTATTTTCTCCTCACCCGATAACAGAGCTTATCTAAACCAACATGCTCAATAACATAGAAGATCTTAGCTCAGCGGTCTATCTGTATAAACAGGTCCGAGGGTAGTATACTGTGAACGAAGTCTCAAGTCTAATGACAGGTACAGCATGTGCACTCAATACTGAAGGCTGCGGCGATCAAAAAGCTTATCTAAGGCAAACAGTCCCGCTCTAATGTTGTTAGCATGTCAGAGCGGGACTGTTAGCCTTAGATAAACTGAGCGCTGTCATCAGGTGAAGAGAATATTATACTCTACTTTTATGGCCTTGTTCATGCTGGGTACGTTTGGGCCTGTGCACCTGCACAGATGTAACATTAGGAGCAGTGGCTGTGACAGAAATGGTCTTTCACCACCAGGACATTTCCATATCCATTTGTATCGAGTTTAGGATACAAGAAGTCCATGCACATTAACTCTATGGGTCCTGGACTTTGGAGGTGGCTCATTGGGGCACCTCTGGAGGGCAATGTCATTCTCTGGATGCAGTGTAGGCAAGAGTGACAGTAACTCTCAACTTCAGCCGGCATAAAGGGTCAGCAGAAACAGTCTCTCACTAGCTTAAAAACCCTCTCCGTTTTTTAGTTACCAAGGTCATCATGCAAAGCCGATAACAGTTTTCTTATATATAGAAACAAATGCGACTTGTCTTCACAATCACTCAAGAGGCCTTTTCGGTAGACTACCCCATCACATACTGTAGCTGTAACAGATCCCATTCCTTGTGGACCAATTGTGCCTCCTTTAGACATCTCACTGGCAAAAGCACCAAATGATGATTCTCTAGATCTTTCTGAGTCAGACTATAGTGTCTTCCGCATGATCCTTTCTTAGGTATTTCTTAGAGAGAATAAATAGGTCACTGCCTTTCAGTTGGGTGAGGTCACAGTAGAACTTAGGGATGCCTGTGGCAGTGGCTGTAGCCCCATCGCTCCCTTGGCTCAATGCTAAACCCCAGACACAAGGCTTGGACTCCTTGCAACAACAGTCAGTTTCACTGCTTTTAGGGAGAATCAGGATCATTGGGTCACCTTGATAGGGCATCAGCATTCCTATTTCCAACTCCCAGGCTGCCAGGAAGCCAGATACAGCAGCTAACAACTGTCCTGTGGCAGCAGCTTGGCCGTGATGAGCATATATATACCTGAGCAGATTATTATCTGTGCTGATCTCGAAGTCCTTGCCATACAGATAATCTTTTAACTTGTCCACCACTGCAAACTTCAAGGCAAGAAACTCCAGTTTGTGCATGGCATAGTTTCATTCACTGGGGGTAAGGCTCTGGCTCATATGAGTGGTAAGTATTAGAATTCCATTGTGCTGCTGATACAACACCCCACATAGTCTGTCATGGCTGGTGTCAACACGCCTTGCAGAGCACCCTCTATCTGTGGGGGGGCATATCGGTTGGGAATAGTCCTTCTGTTAAGGGTGCGGTAGTCAGTGCACATCCTCAGTGAACCGTTCTTCTGGACCAACACTATAGGAGACGCATAAGGACTCAGGTGCTTTTGGATAACCCCACCAACTGCTCTCAGAGGTCTTCCAAATCACCCAGTGGAATCTGTCGATATCTTTCTTTAAATGTATTGTCCTTCTGAAGGTGAATTTGGCACTGGGCACTCTTTGGACACACCACATTAAACTCATTCTTAGAGAATAGTGTCCACAAGAGTTCGGCATAGGTCCTCCCCTTTCATACAGGTGTGATCGGGGCATTCCTCGGGTAAAACTTTTCTACTGGAATCTAATCTTTGGTTCCAACCATCAAATCAGATGGCATTCTGGCACACAACTTCACTGGAGAGTCTGTAATATTTTGAGCATTGACAGGAATTCTTCCATGGTTTCGTTGCCAGGCCCTGGTCAACACTACTTTGGTGGTGATGCTTGGCTTTTCTCAAGTCTTTCAATTATTCACTATCTTTTTATGGCGTCCACCACCTTCTATTCTTCCACAACCTGCATTGCTTGGTCTATTCAGCTGCCAAAGTCCTTCTCCAGAGGGTAAAATTGCAGCTTTTTGTAGTCATAGTTGGCTGGTGCCAACAGACTCTTCGAGAAGATCTCTACCATCCTCCTTAGCTTCATGAAATTAGAGGTGGACGGGAGACCAGATGAAGTTACAGAGGCTGTAGTAACCAACTATGTCTTGAGCCACCTTGCTGGAACTCGCCAAGGAAGTTGCTGGAGGGCTGGGATGGATAAGTCATGCCTCGACGTCACCTGTTAGATAAAAACTCTCACCTTTGAAGCATTCCATGATTCCCTTTCTCCACTCCAGTAACGCCTAGGAGTGGGAGGTGGCTCAGACTATCTTCATGCCCAAGATGAACACCCACTGTTCAGGAGCTGAAGCCATAACTGTTTGGTGGATGTGTCCTTCTATTCAGGTGCCTTTAGGGATGTCGATCACTACACTCAACCCAACCCAAACCGGTCCATTTTGCTCCATACAACTCTTAGTAGCATCGACAAGGTCTGTGATAGCTTTTGGGCATGTGGCTGCTGTCGTTCTTCACTCACAGAAGAGGAAAATCCTGAACCGAGTCCCCACTTACCCTGAGCAGCTACTGAATGGTTGTGTTAACTGGTTCCTAGTGATCATGACCCTCAAGGCCACACTGCACCCTCTGACACACCAAGGCTGGAGGAATTTGGACAGAACACTTGGCAGAGTAAATAACTGTGACAATAACTGTAAACAATATCAAAAAGCAGTGGCAATAACGACCATTCACAAACAAAATATTAATTTTTCACAGGGTACCCAAAACCTGGCTTGAAGTGGCACAGTCTGCACCACCTAGGCCTTGACTCAAAAGGAATCCCTTAAGTACAGGATTATATACACACGAGGTGTGTCTAAAAAGTTTGGTAAATGGTATCAGAAAACAAATAAAACAGAACATATAAACAAATTACCTTTATTGGCCTTCAAAATAATCGCCATCCTTCACAACACACTTTTGGCAACGTTCAGAAAGCTTCTGGAGACTGTCAGCAAAGGCCTCCTTAGGACTCGATCAATGTCTGCAAAACGTGCGCATTTCTTGGCAGTCTTCAGGTGGAGAAACAGAAGGAAGTCAGCATGGTCGCAGGGAAGACCAATGCCATTCCATTGATTGCCACTTGGTAGCATCAGGTCTCACCCCCTGCAACGATGGTCCACAGAAAGGATGGATCTAGGTCACACGTGGTAATGAAATCTCCAAAGGTTTCTATCTGTTTTGCTTTCTGTTCACCTGTCAGCTTGTGCAGCACAAACCAGAAACAGATCTTCTGCTTACCCAAATCTTTGTGGACGATGGTGCACCCCCTGTCCTTGCTAATGCCCAATTCCTCCACCATCAGATTCCTCCACCTCACATAGAGTCAGTCGCTGATCATTCACATTTATACAGCGATCAGTGTGATTAAAAATGCATTGATTACTGTGTAAATGTGACTGGCAGTGAAGGGGTTAACCACTAGGGGACGCTGTAGGGGTTAAGTGTGTCCTAGGGAGTGATTCTAACTGTGGGGGGGATGGGCTATGTGTGACACGACACTGATCACCGCTCCCGATTACAGGGAGCGGTGATCAGTGACAGTGTCACTAGGCAGAACGGGGAAATGCTTGTTTACATCAGCATTTCCCCATTCTTCCTCTCCGTGAGATGATTGCGGGTATCCACGCGGACATCGAGTCCGCGGGACCCGCGATCACACCTGCAAGCGCCTGCAAGTCGCTTCTTAAAGGGCAACGTATAGGTACGTTAATATGCCTGTATGTGCCCTTCCGCCGAAGTATATCGGCATGAGTGGTTAACCGCTTGCCGGCCGCCCCATAGCAAATTTACTGCTACAGGGCAGCAGCGCTGTGCAGAATTACCTATATATACGTGATTCTGCACTTCCGTAAAGGGTAAAGGGTGCGCTGCTTCTGCTGTGATTAGTTACAGCAGAAGCCAATCAGCGAGTGCCAGCCAATGGATTTCCACCTCCACCTGCTGATCAGCGAGGAGTGACAGAACAGAGCTCTGCCTATGTAAACAATGCAGAGCTCCATCCTGTCAGCAGTGATGTGATGGATTTTCTTTTCCTGCAAAGGACACCCCTTAGTAAAAGCACCACATACAGTACACAAACACTGGCTAGGCACATATTTAACCCTTTGATCGCTCCTGATGTTTAACCCCTTCCCAGCCAGTGTCCATAGTACAGTGACAGTGCATCTTTTTAGCACTGATCACTGTATTAGTGTCATTGGTCCTCACAGTGTTAAAAGTTTCAGCTAGTGTCAGATTGTCAGCCGCAATAACGCAGTCCCGCTATAAGTTGCTGATCGCCACCATTACTAGTAAAAAAATAAATAAAAAAATTACAGCATATACCCCATAGTTTGTAGATGCTATAAATTTTTTACAAACCAATCAATATACGCTTATTGTGATTTTTTTTACCCCCAAAAATATGTAGCAGAATACATATTGTCCTGAATTTAGGAAGAAATTAGATTTTTTTTTTAAGGGATATGCTTTATAGCAGAAAGTAATATTGTTTTTATTTTTTTCAAAATTGTTGGTTTTATCCTTTCTTTATAGCGCAAAAAATAAAAAACGCAGTGGTGATCAAATACCACCATAAGAAAGCCTAATTTGTGGGGAAAAAAAAAGGACGTACATTTTATTTGGGTACAGCGCTGCATGACCACGCAATTGTCAGGTAAAGTAACGCAGTGCCGTATCACAAGAAAATAGCCTGGTCATGAAGGGGGTAAATCCTCCAGAGGACAAGTGGTTATTTAGTGTCAGGAATGGGAGAACCTCTGGGGGAATCAAGGATGGAAAAGGACCTGGGGGTCCTAGTAGATGATAGGCTCAGCAAAGGCATGCAATGCCAAGCTGCTGCTAACAAAGCAAACAGAATATTGACATGCATTAAAAAGAGGATTAATTCCAGAGATAAAACGATAATTCTCCGACTCTACAAGACTCTGGTCCGGCCTCACCTGGAGTATGCTGTCCAGTTCTGGGCACCAGTCCTCAGGAAGGATGTACTGGAACTAGAGAGTCAAGAACAGCATCGATAGTTTCAAAAAAATATTAGATAAGCACCTGAACGACCGCAACATACAGGGATATACAATGTAATAAATACTGACATATAATCACACACACAGATTGTACTTGATGGACTTGTGTCTTTTTTCAACCTCGCCTACTATGTAACATACCCCAGTAATTACAGTATATCCACACTAGTGATTCTGTCACCCCAATACAATTACCATAGAATGTGTCAAGGCAGATGTCCAAGAACAAGACAGGAGGTGTGGTACCAGTACATCATTGTTGAGTTACATGGCTGGAGGTGTGGATTGTTGTCTAACCCTTGTGGTAGACATGATAAGATGACATAATATGTAGGTGGCAGAGGGTGTTGTAGGTCCCCACACCTTTTTTAGGAATGGTTGTTCCAGTTTGTCATATAGATGGCCTTTTTTCACACCCCTGGAGAACCAGTAGGCATGTTAAGATGACATTATATGTGGGTAACAGGAGGCATTGGCGGTCCCCGCACCTTTTCAGGATAAGTTGTTCCAGCCTCTTTCGCACCTCTCGAGAACCAGTTCTCTTTGTCCAAAATGTGTACCCCACTATTCTGATAAGAATGTCCCTTTTCTTAAGGTGCAGGACAAGAGGCCATCCATTTGTTGATCTACAGCATGGGTCTCCAAACTTTCTGAAGAAAGGGCCAGTTTATTGTCCTTCAGAAGTAAGGGAGGCCGGACTGTGCCCAGTGGGAGTAAACAATGCCTGATCTTTGGTATTAGGGGGGGAAATAGTTGGTGTCCTTGGGAGGAATAGTGCCCCATTTATGCTGTCAGAGGAACGATTTATACCTTATTGTTGGTGTCAGTAGAAGGAATAGTGCCCCATTGTTGGTGACAGTGGCTGGAATTATGCCCCATTGTTGTTGTGAGTGGCAAGAAAAACGTCTCAAGGGCCGGATAAAGGCAAGCAAAGGGCCACTACCAGTTTGGAGAACACTGATCTATAGCAACGTAACCTGAACCATTAACACCTATCTCAGGCTCCCCAGCAGCATGGGATTGGAATATGTAATTAGAAAAGTGTAGTTTCACATCTGTCAGGTTTTTATTGCTATCTGTGTCCCTACTGGGAGGATTCATCCCCTCTATTTCTACTGGTGACCACTGTCAATGAGAAAGCGACGTGAAAATCAAAATTCTACTTTAAGGTAAGGGGAACTCTTCCAATTAGGGACACATGTTATGGAACAACTTATAGTAGGAATACTCCCCACATTGCAGAGATTTCCTTTTACTTTCTGGACTGGCAACATATTTTGAAACTTGCATCCTGAGTTTAAATTCATTATTATATTAAAAGAGAAAAAGAGGAGTGCAGAAATAGAAAAAAAACAAAAAACCTATTGATCCAATCTTGCAGCTTTCCCCCGTTGGCTGTACACTGAGAACTGAGAGATCACATGACCGTTGTGTAAAATGTAAACCAGAGGGCGCTTCTAAGTGTGGCAAGTTAATGTTTATTTTTAAAAACAGTAAAAAACTCAGGTCTTCACTGAGCAGAGAGTGGGGACTGTCAGTTACCACCTGTGTGCTCTGCACCTCCAGTGCTTACTGGAGTGCCAGGCTTTGAAGGGGATGAGAGCAGCTGGCTCAGGCTCTCAGTTGGTGCTGAGAGGCTGAGCCAGCTGCCGGTCAGGCTTCTGGGCAGATCCCAAAACTATTGTTGGGTTCCCTGGATCCCTGGAGAGCCTAGACCGGCTCTGTGATGTTAGCCAACACCGGGCTAAATCTGGGTCACGGGACTGCAGAAATAAGTGCACTGCTACGACCTACAGGAGAAGTATGGCCAAAATAGCTTTAATCATTAGAAAGGGCCCTGGCAAGTCAGTGGCTTGGCTGCCAATTGAATGCTTTGTTTTTCCCTGAAGGATCAACACTAACCATAGAAACATTATAAAAGTTAAGGTGCCATTATGGCCACTGCCACAATGACAGCTGGACAGGGGAGATTCATCAAATCAGGTACTCTTGAAGCCCCCTTTCAGGGCTGAGTATATTGGGTCTTTCAAAATGCCAAACAGCCCACCCAAATTCCATCACCATTGATTTCAGTGGTGTTCGAATTCAGGTCTTTTGCTAATTTTAGGCCTGTTAGGTCGAACTGTTGACAACATTGACAAATGAGAGCAACACGACTAGGGGATGAATAGTTTCACCAAATAAAAAACTCTGATTTTGCTCATTGAGCTGTGTAAGCTAAATTTGCTTGAAGAATATATATATTTTTGTAGTTTTTTTGTTGGTGAAGGGGTGTCATCTAGGGAAGTTTATTGTATTTAGTGTATATTGTATTTTTTTAATGTTTGATCACTATGTATGTGCTGGAGCTTTCAAATTTTTATTCTACTATTTTCACAATTTCTTTTTAGCTCGCTGTGTCAGAAAAAAAGAAAATAATGAGACTCGTCAGGTTATTTTTGTACAAGAACAGGTGCAGAAGCTTCCGGCACCCATATCACACCTACAAACCACCAAAAACCACCCTAGTTTCATCTTCCTGATTGAATTCAATGCTTTTTACCAAAATGACAAGATTTTGGCAAAATCTTCCAATTTATGCTGAAATTTGGGGGGACATAAAATCTCTTAATTTCATTCCCCCTAATCAGTACATGGAAGACAAAAGGAATATATTGGAACACTCATTTGCATGTTTTTTTTGGCTATATTCATGACCTTAAATAGAATTTGTAAATATAATAATGTGGCACAAGAGTAGAATGAAGCAACCAGGTTTAGTAAGACCCAGAGAGCTCACACCCATCTAACTTCCTCAAGACCTGGCAACACAAATGACAAACACGCATATCGGTAAGACGCCAATAGTAATGTCAATCTATGGGTTTAGAATGAAAACAGAATGATCTATTATATGAAAACATAAATATAATCAATAGGACCACTTTGCACCAACCTAAGACACATCAGTTTTGATGTTTCCATTGAAAGAATGGTGATGAAGTGCCACACTAATACAACAATCATTAATGTACTACAAAAGGCATCATCCCTAAAAAATGGGGCGCGTAGAGGAATGGGACCGGTTGGGTATCCACTACCTTGCACAGGTATATAGGGCAGGGAGGTTAAAGTCCTTTCGGGAACTGGTAGAGGAGTATGCGATCTCCAACAGGTCATTTTACAGATATCTGCAACTCAGGCATGCCCTGGAGGCACAATTTGGGAAGGAAGCACCAGTGTGGTGTGAAATGACCTCTTTGAGAAAGCTGATCGATGCGGGATCCACAAAGGGGCTGATCTCGGACATGTATGGCTGCTTGAAAGCAGCAGTTCAAGAAGGTCTGGTTGAAAATAAAAACAGGGCTAGATGGGAAAAAGATGTGGGAACAATGTGCGACGGTCAATGGGATCAAGTCTTGGCGCTGGGTACCAGGGTCACCCTCTCTCCTTCACAAGTGATGTCTCATTTGTATCTGTTATATAGAGCATACTATACACCCCTGAAACTATTCAAGTGGGGCAAGAGACCTGATGCGAAATGTCAAAGATGTGCAGGGGGGCATGGGGACTTGATCCACATGTTCTGGCGCTGCCCCAAGTTGCATAGATATTGGGTAGGAATAGTGGGGAAAATAAATTTAGTGTTTGGGACATCGCTGAGGGTGGAGGCGGGAGAGTGCCTGTTGGGTCTGAAGGGGGAAGGAGGAATCTCAAAGGACATACAGACGTCAAGAGATAGATGCTTGTTCCAGGGAAAAAAGCTTATCGCGCAGCATTGGCAGAGGAGGGAGGCCCCGACACTGGCAGAATGGGAAAACGCAGTAACGGAAGTGATATGTAGGGAAAAGTATATCTACAAGAAAAGGGGTAATTATAAGGAATTCAAGAAAATATGGAAAGCATGGCTGGACTGGGAGTGAGTTGAATAAGAGGTGAAGAGAGGTTGACATAGGATGAGGGGAATGTAGAGTATGTGTGAGGATGTATGCCAGGTGAGGGGGGGAAAGGGGAGGGGAGGGGAAGAAAAAAATAGGGGAAAATGAAGAAATTGTTCCTATATTTCCCTTTTTGTAAGATACAGCCTATGGACATGTCTGTATTGGTACATACTGGATGCAGAGAAATTTAGGGGAGTAATGGATGATCCTACTGAGCTGGCGATTTTAATGGCAGTCACTATTTGTGTATCTTTCTCTTTTTTTTTTTTTTTTTCCTTTTTTTCTTGATGTGTCTGTTGTACATGATGTATCGGATAACTTTTTCAAATAAAGAGATATTTAAAAAAAAAACAAAAAAAAAACAAAAGGCATCATCCCTAATATAAAGATATTTACAATATAGACAATAATGGGACTTTAAATATGCCTCCAGTAGTGAAAAAACAATATATATATATATATATATATATATATATATATTTTATTATATAAAAAAAACATTTTTTATATAATTAAAATGTCACTTATTTTATTACTTATCACTTAAAAGGTAGCTTGAAAAAAGACATTGATACGTGTTCAATCAATAAATATAAAGTTGTTGATCTTGGAGCTTGGTTTGAGAGATGTGTGGAGGGATAAGTGCCCAGACAAGAAACGTTACTCAGCCACACATAGGGGCCCTATCATGATTAGATTTCTGTCTATGCAACTTTATGGCACTACTTAAACTAGCCTTGAGACTGGTTAGTGTTACAAGGTCTCAGGTGTGAATGGGGAGCGGGTGTGTTAAATTTGGTGTTATCGCTCTCACTCTCTCATACTGGTCACTGGAAGTTCAACATGGCACCTCATGGCAAAGAACTCTCTGAGGATCAGAAAAAATAATTATTGCTCTACATAAAGATGGCCTGGGCCACAAATGTAAACAGTGTTCAAACCATACATGAGGTATGGTTGCGATCATTAGAGTGAGAGCAATAATTCTAGTGCAATACCCCCTCTGTAACGCTAAACTAATAACCCGTAGAAATTTTTAAAGCGCCACCTATGGGGATTTTTAAGTACCGCAGTTTGTCCCCATTCCACGAGTGTGCGCAATTTTAATGCATGACATGTTAGGTATCTATTAACTCGTCGTAATATCATCTTTCACATTTTATGCAACGATCGCCATTTTATTCTCTAGGGCCTCTGCCTAGGCATGAAGGGGTTAAAACAGCTACTAAAGATTGGGAAACCTTAGTACCTTGATGACGGAGAAAATACAGGGCATTTACTAGCGGTGATCTATCGTTCGCAGCAAGGGGTATCTCATATAGATTCTATTCAAATACCCTCTATATTAAGTAATCACTTTAGGGATGTCTGTGCCTCTAAGGTCGACCCCACGGAGGAAGCGTCGCCAAATTGTCTACTAGGGACCGTAGGATGCTGAATAATGCTCCCATTACAGGTAAAAAGCTCACTGTGGTGGTGGCAGCAATGGCTAATAGCAAATCCCCGGGTAGTGATGGCCTTCAAACAGAAATCTATAAACAATATAGTAAACACCTCTTGCTTATACTCTTAAATACTCTCAGTGGCCCGTTTAAACACAATTTCAGGGTAGTCACCAATGTACATCCCCACACGTTGCCTGCCACGCACAGTGCATGCCTGCTATTCGACCGCCCTTGGATGCGATCCTGCAATTTTTCACGCACTTGTAGAGACCTCCCCCTTTTTCTATAAATTTATGTTATTCATAGATGATTATAAACTGTTATGCCGCGTACACACAAACGGACTTTACGGCAGACTTTGCCCGGTGGACTTTGACGGACTTTATGACGGACTTTATGAACGAACGGACTTGCCTACACACAATCAACCAAAGTCCATCGAATTCGTACGTGATGACGTACGACCGGACTAAAATAAGGAAGTTCATAGCCAGTAGCCAATAGCTGCCCTAGCGTGGCTTTTTGTCCGTCGAACTAGCATACAGATGAGCGGACTTTTCGACCGGACTCGAGTCCGTCGGATAGATTTGAAACATGTTTCAAATCTAAGTCCGTCCAACTTTTGAGAAAACAAAGTTCGCTGGAGCCCACACACGATCGAATTGTCTGACGAAATCCCGTCCGCCGGGCAAAGTCTGCCGTAAAGTCCGCTTGTTTGTATGCGCCATTAGAATTATTGACTGCCTCTTTCTCTTCTTAGAATGCTTATCGAGCTCCTAAAGAAGCGAGTTTTTCGCGAAACATGTAGAGCCTATGAGCTTCCAGTGAATGTTATGTCATACATGTCCTATATGGCAAAATTTTGACATTTAAAGTCCATATTGGAGAGGCTTAGCTGTTATTGCAATTAGTTTGCAGTAGTTCAAATATTTTTTATTGTTCTGAATTAATTGTTAATAAAATATTACTGTTTATGTTTCTATGATTGGTGCCTGCAAAGTCCATTTTTTCAGCTTCCTTTATTCAATTAACCAATGTTTAGGACGTGGCACTGCCCTACCTTAGGCTCCCACAGTTCCATCCTGTGTTGCCTTTTGCAACTTTTTGATTCAGGCTGAGCAATGTTGTTGATACACATTGCCAGCTGCCTTTTTGTTTGACCGCTGTGAGCAGTTGAATGGCTCTGCACTTTCTACATGAATCATGAAAATGATTAAGATCGTGGGGAGATTTGAAACGAGACCACGATCTTTTAATGATTAATTGAGCAGCTCTAGTCTCAGTAAACTTGTTTCAGGGGAAGGGACCTGCTTCTTCAGGACTCAATGGGGGGGGGGGCACCTGAAGAATGGGGTCCCTTGCCCTGAAATGCATTGACTGAGACCTACGTTTCAACTTACTTTATATGGTTCTCTTTGAAGTGTTTCCAAGTACTAATTGTAAACAATGTAATAGTTTTGTTATATAATTTTATATTTAATGATTGAACATGTTTCAATGTCCTTTTTTAAGGTACTATTTTAAGTAATAACAAAATAAGAGACATTTTAAATATTATAAAATGTATTATTATTATTATTTTTTTTTGGCTACTGGAGGCATATGTAAAGTCCCAATAATGTGTATATTGTAAATATCAGTTTAGATTTTGTGATCCATTGATGCTTGCCTAAAAGCATAGGGCATCAGAGAACTCTGCCATCCAAATGGTGTTAAGAGAAATAAGGAAGAGGTCAAGGAAAATACTTCTTGATTTAATTAAATTGTAGCTTCCTGAGAAACTTGGCCACAGTGGTTTAAATCAACGATGTAGACAACTATGTACAAGGTCACCATTGAATAATGGAAGCAAATGACTTTCACTAGTTTAAAAAAAAATGATATACAGTCTATCAATTACTACTTACCCTGTTATCATTTTAAGTATCCATTTATAAAAAGTTCACTGCGTGAATGTATCAGCATTCGCATTACCCTTTACGAACAATCCTCATAATTGGAGGAATGAACAAAGCTTCCTGCGCCATTATAGCGGCGCAGGCAGTTGCCATTTGTGGCGCCACACCAACTAAGCAGATACCCGTCCCAGGTCTCTGTATGCCACTAGCAGTAAAATCTTCAGGCGCTGAAGTGGTTCATCTGTGACTTGGTTATTTTCCATGTGGTAAAAATGTTGATGCCATCTACACCCCCCCCTTTCATTTGTAATGCAAAACATGCAAGGGACGTATAAATTAAAGATAATATAATAATGAAAAGTGGACCTCCAAGAGTATTTGCTGCTTGGCATCTTCCAACACGTCAAAGAGGATGTCCACCTCTTGCATGGCATAATCGGGGCTGGTGTAAATGACAGCCAGAAGTCTTTAACCTCTGAGGAAAAAAAAAACAGACAATAAATATAGTAATATTGAGACATCTGAAAAAGGGGTTCACTAAGGGGTCCATTTATAAAAAAAAAAAATAAAAAAAAATTATATTACCATCAGCGCCATCTACTGGCCATAATGCAGTATTTTCTGAAAACACTGCATTATGGCCAGTAGATGGCGCTGACAAGCATAGGGAATAAACATATTAGACACAATTCGGGGATTATTCTCGATGGCTGTGCGAATGCCAATATGTGCACACAACACGACTTTTTTTTTTTTTTATAGACTCCCTAATGTCATTTAAAGTGTTACTAAACCCATAACAGTAAAATCAGTGTGTATATGCAGTAAAGCATGCTTGTTACACTCACTGTGGAACCTAAGGGGTTAATCATCTGCATTGCTGACATAGGCTATTTGATTCTGTATACACAGATCCTCCTCTTCTTGCATTATACCCATAACATGTCCGGATAAGACAGAGTTACTGGAGTCTGGCTGACATGCTCAGTTTGGTGTGTATTGCTAGAAAGTTTGTATTGCTAGAAAGTAAAAAAATATCCCAAGCTTTGAAATGGAGCACTGTTCAATTCATCATCCAAAAATGAAGAGTATGGCACAACTGCAAACCTACCGTTTTTTTTTTTTTTTTGGGAGAGTGCATGTGATCAGCACAGGGCCAATCAGCACTGTCCAGACAGAGGATTGGGGCGTCCTCTATCCTGATAAGACAGCTCAGTGCAGTATGAAAACTCCTCCTACGAGCTTTAACCAGGCACTGATAGAAGTCACAAGACTGCTATATACTGCTGATGAGGAAAGGTATTTAGCGGTTTATATTTAGTAAAATGATTGCATTTCCATGTTCTGTGTACTGTGGGAGACCAGATATTGTAAATGCAGGGTCCTGGATTTAGTAAGACTTTAAGCGTAAAAAATCTGTAAAGGAAAAGATACATACATTGCCTGTCCCTCCACTTGTGCCTCAGTTCTTCCTTCTTTTGAAGGTCTACATTGGCTGAAGAGTGAAAATGCTTCTCCTCCATAGATACTGTACAGTGAGTGTGCATCATTAGCCTAGTCAGGGTTATTACTCTACACTAGCAGGATCACTATATGGCCAAATGAATGTGGCGACCCCTCCAAATAATTGGGTTCAAGCATTTCCAGTGAAAGGTATTGTTAATGCTACAGCATACAAAAAGGTTTTAGACAATTGTGGTCTTCTAATCTTGTGGTAACAATTTGGTGAACCCTTTTCTGTTCCACCATGACTGTACCCCTGCGTACAAAGCAACCTCTATAAAGACATGGTACGATGAATTTGGTGTGAAGGTGTCCTGCACAGAGCCCTGACCTCTACCCTACTGTACACCTTTGGGATTAATTGGATAATTGGAATTGGAATAATATCAATACCTGACCTCACAAATGGGCACAATTTCCCACAGAAAACACCCCACAATCTTCTGGAAAGCCTTCCAAGAACAGTGTAGGCTGTTATAGCCACAAAAAGACGAACATTTTTGGTTTTCAAGTTTTAATTCTTTTCATGATTCTGAGGTGATCTCAGTTATTACCTTGTACTTAGTTGGTTCTGTACTGCGTTACTATAGGTACAGTGCCTTGAAAAAGTATTCATAGCCCTTGAATTTTTCCACATTACAACCAAAAATTTAAATGTATTTTATTGGGATTTTATGTGATAGACCAACACAAAGTGACACATAATTGTGAAGTGGAAGGAAAATGATAAATTGTTTTCAAAATTTTTTACAAATAAATATGTGAAAAGTGTGGGGGGTACATTTGTATTCAGCCCCCTTTACTCTGATACCCCTAACTAAAATTTAGTGGAACCAATTGCCTTCAGAAATCACCTAATTAGTAAATAGAGTCCACCTGTGTGTAATTTAATCTCAGTATAAATACAGCTGTTCTGTTAAGCCCTCAGAGGTTTGTTAGAGAACCTTAGTGAACAAACAGCATCATGAAGGCCAAGGAACACACCAGACAGGTCAGGGATAAAGTTGTGGAGAAGTTTAAAGCAGGGTTAGGTTATAAAAAATATCCCAAGCTTTGAACATCTCACAGAGCACTGTTCAATCCATCATCCGAAAAGGAAGAGTATGGCACAACTGCAAACCTACCAAGACATGGCCGTCCACCTAAACTGACAGGCTGGGCAAGCAGAGCATTGATCAGAGAGGCAGCCAAGAGGCCCATGGTAACTCTGGGGGAGCTGCAGAGATCCACAGCTCAGGTGGGAGAATCTGTCCACAGGACAACTATTAGTCGTGTTCTCCACAAATCTGCCCTTTATGGAAGAGTGACAAGAAGAAAGACATTGTTGAAAGAAAGCCATAAGAAGTCCTGTTTGCAGTTTGCGAGAAGCCATGTGGGGGACACAGCAAACATGTGGAAGAAGGTTCTCTGGTCAGATGAGACCAAACTTTTCGGCCCCAAACAAAATACTATGTGTGGCGGAAAACTAACACTGCATATCACCCTGAACACACCATTCCCACCGTGAAACATGGTGGTGGCAGCATCATATTGTGGGGATGCTTTTCTTCAGCAGGGACGGGGAAGCTGGTCAGAGTTGATGGGAAGATGGATGGAGCCAAATACAGGGCAATCTTAGAAGAAAACCTGTTAGAGTCTGCAAATGACTCGAGACTGGGGCGGAGGTTCACCTTCCAGCAGGACAACAACCCTAAACATACAGCCAGAGCTACAATGGAATGGTTTAGATCAAATCATATTCATGTGTTAGAATGGCCCAGTCAAAGTCCAGACCTAAATCCAATTGAGAATCTGTGACAAGACTCAAATTGCTCTCCATCCAATCTGACAGAGCTTGAGCTATTTTGAAAAGAACGGGCAAAAATGTCCCTCTCTAGATGTGCAAATCTGGTAGAGACATTCCCAAAAAGACTTGCAGCTGTAATTGCAGCAAAATGGGGTTCTACAAAGTATTGACTCAGGGGGGCTGAATACAAATGCACGCCACACATAATTTATTTGTAAAAAGTGTTGAAAACCATTTATCATTTTCCTTTTAGTTCACAATTATGTGCCACTTTGTGTTGGTCTATCACATAAAATTCCAATAAAATACATTTACGTTTTTGGTTGCAACATGACAAAATGTGGAAAATTTCAAAGGGTATGAATGTTTTTTTTCAATGGTTTGGACCGTTTTCTAACACCTGGACTTGGTTGGCTGGTGACGGTCCATTGACAGTCTTGAGGACTTTTCTGACTGTGAGGGTATTTGGGAAGGGTTTTGTTTTTTCGTTTTTGTTAAGTTTGTATTTTCCATTTTTGTACTAATTCTTTAATAAAATTCTTATGGAACAAAAAAAAAAAAAAGAAGGGTCGACAACTCCATAATAATGCCCATGGTTTTGCAATGGAATGTCCAAAACAAGCTCATAGGAGGTGTGATGTCAGGTTTACAAAAACTTTTGGCCACGTAGTGCATTTATTTTTATTTATTTTTTTACAATTCAAGAAATGGGTTTTAAAAGAAAACATGAAAGGTTAAAAAAATTTGTTTAGCATTGGTCCAAATATTGAAAAATGCATTAAAATAAAGACAATACACACAAGCTCAACAAAATTGATAGTTAAGGCACATATTATGTAAAAGCAGAAGTCTAATTTAACACAAAGTTAATTTTTAGTCTGCAGGATGCAAAACATGACGTTTTTTCACAGTAAGCAGATTATGGTAATACGAACATTCTTGGGAACGTATGAATCAGAAAAAAAAAGGGGACATTCAGCAGAAAGAAAAAAGAGGAACTTTTTGGTTGTTCTTTTTTGGTTACAAAAGCCAGATTTAGTAAAGCTAAAGAAAAAAAAAAATCACGTTCCTCAAGAGTTACAAAGGAAATAAACCCACTTTGTGGCCACCAAATGTGCTTCAAACCCAGATATTACCATTTAAAAGTAGTAATGACATATTTATTGTGTTGCACATAGCCTTGGCAGACAGCGGAACTGTGGGAGGGGCCAAGCAGCTCCACCTACTACAGGCTGCCTGTAGAATACTACAAGAGGGGCGGAGACAAGTCTAGTCACCCTGACCAGGAGAGAGCAGCAGTGAGCGGTCTTCATTACAGGAAGGAAAAGTCTCACACTGGATTACTGCACAGATCTGGAAGGGATTCAAGAATAATACACATGGCAAATGCACTGGTTTGGTGTCAATGGCCCTGTTTTGGTGGCGGTTAGGAACACACTTTTGGCCTATACTAGTCTGGTGACACTGGAGCTGGTGTGACGGCAATCAGAAACACTGCTGCTGGCTTACACTGTCCTGTTGACACTGGTGTGACGGTGATCATGAACACTGTAACTGGCTGCACCGGTACTTATGCGTCAGAACCAGAGGTGTAACTAGAATCTTCAGAGCCCCGATGCAAGAAACCATGAAGGGCCCCCACCAGGGGCATTGCTAGATTTACAAAAGATCTCGGGCTAGAGCCCATTGCAGCTAAGTAAAGAAAGTCATACGCTTGGGCGGGCATACGCATGTATGTGTATTTATTATATAAAATATATAAAAATATATTGTTACAAATCTATCTACATATCCCCCTCATTACATCAGGGTCCTCAGGGAGCCTCCCTACTTACATCAGGGTCCCCAGAGAGTCCCCCCTTACATCAGTGTCCCCAAAGAGCCTCCCTTTTACATCAGGGTCCCTAGGGAGCCTCCCCTTTACATCTTGGTCCCCAGGGAGCCCCCCTTACATCAGGGTCCACAGAGAGCCCCTCCTTACATCAAGATCCCCAGAGAGCCCCTTCCTTACATCAGGGTCCCCAGAGAGCCCCCTCCTTACATCAGGGTCCCCAGAGAGCCCCCCCTTACATCAGGGTCCCCAGACAGATACCCCCCCCCTTTCCCGAGGTTCCCCTGTACCTGGCTGGTCTCTGCACCTCCAACCCCCAGCACATCTCTGTACCCCCCACCTGGGGGGAGGTGGGATGAGGCGATCGGCAGCTCTATGGTGCTCGCGGGCCGCGGGATCTCCCTGGGGCTAGTAGTTCTGCTCCCGAGTGTATACAGGGAGAGGTGAGGGGACTCTGACCCGGCCATGTATCTGCAAGAGTGTAGAAGCAGAGCGACACACTGAAGAGTGAAGCCGATACATGTCCGGGTCAGAGGCCCCTCCCCTCTCCACTGTATACATTCAGAGAGAGAACTACAAGCCCCAGGGACATCCCACGGCTCACGGGCACCATACAGCTGCCGATCGCTGCCTCCAACCTCCCCCCACTGCATACTAAATCCGACAGCCGGAGGTGCAGGGGAGATGCCGGGTCTTGGGACCCCCCCATAGTGGCAGAATGGTAGGGCCCAGTCGCAAGTGCAACTGCTGCGACCCTGAAAGTTCCGCCACTGGTCAGAACTCATGAACACTGTTGTTGGCTTACAATGGTCTGGTAACACTAAGCCTGGTGTGGTGCCAATCAGGAACACTGTTGCTGGCTTACACTTGTCTAGCGACAGTGGCACTGAAGTGGCTAGAGATTAGCAACATTGTTGCTTGCTGCATTGCTTTGGTGATACTGGCACTGGTGTGGCAGTCATCCAGAACACTATTGCTGGCTATATTGGTGACACTGGCACTAGTGCGTCGACGATCGGGAATGCTGTTGCTGGCTGAACTGGTCTGGCGATGCTGGGAATGGCTTAATGGCAATCAGAAACATGGTTGTTGACTTCACAGATCTGGCAATGCTGGAACTGGTGTAGTGACAATTAGGAACACTAATGCTGGCTGTCAAATTGCCACTGGTAGTCTCAAACAGAAGCCTGTGTGACAAGATTACAGTGCAGGACTTCAGATACAGAGAATTAACACCCTACAACAGGTAGTGCCTGAACAAGGACCTTAATGGCAGGACCATCAAAATAGGATTTTTATAACAGCTAACCTATAAAATTTTTGTTTGAAGTACATCACGGGACACAGAGCCATAGTAGTTACTATGTGGGTTATATAGGCCACCTTTAGGTGCTGGACACTGGCATACCCCAAACAGGAAGTTCAACTCGCTAGATAACCCCTCCCCCTACAGGGAGTATGTCAAGTTCTCACGTACCTGACTGATGAGCCCGATAGTGCAGAGGAAGGCCTCCCTTACGTATCTGACTCGCGGCCCCTGGTAGAGCAGACAGGTGGCACGAGAGTGCAGAATGGTATGAGCGCCTGGTAGGAGCAACAGCAGATGGGTCAGATGGCCGGAACAGCAGACAAGACCAGCAGGCTGGATGGATCAGCAGACAGGTGAGCAGACTGGATGGATCAGCAGACAGGTGAGCAAACTGGATGGATCAGCAGACAGGTAAGCAGACTGGATGGATGAGCAGGCAGGTGAGCAGACTGGATGGATCAGCAGACAGGTGAGCAGACTGGATGGATCAGCAGGCAGGTGAGCAGACTGGATGGATCAGCAGACAGGTGAGCAGACTGGGACTGAAGCTGGATGGCTGCAGTAGGTAAGTATAGCAGACTGGAGGAGAATCTTGGAACGTCAGGCAGGCCGGGTTGATAATCAGGCTGGCAACAAAGGTACAAGAGGAGCAGGCAGAAGGAATCATCAAACAAGCCAAGGGTCAGGTGCAGGCGGATAACAGGAACAGTCTCAAAACAAGCCGGGTCAAACAGGAGCAGATATCAGATCTTCAGGAAACACATACACAGAGCTGCAGATCAAACAGCAAGGACACAGAGCTGCTGAGGTGTTTAAATAAGGCAGCCTGTTGCCAATCACTGAAATCAGCCTGGACTAAGTTAACCCTTAGGTGGCAGATCCATGACAGAGTACCTCAATTTTGTAGCAAAGCAATACACGTGCATACCCAAAAAGAGGGGAGGGACCTCTGTGTCCCGTGATGTACTTCAAAGAAAAGGATTTTAAAGGTAAGCTGTTATAAAAATCCTATTTTCGTAATCCTACATCACGGGACACAGAGCTATAGTAGTTACTATGTGGGATGTCCCAGAGCAATGCCAACTGAGGGGAGGGAGACACAAACAAAAGTAGGGTGCCATCAGGCCTGAGGACCTGTACTGCTGCCTGCAGTACACTGTGCCCAAAGGTGATAGCCTCATGCCTTCTTACATCCACCCGATAGAATCTGGTAAATGTATGGACTGAAGACCAAGTCGCGGCCTTGCATATTTGAGCCATGGAGGCTTGGTGATGCACTGCCCATGAAGCACTAACAGCCCTAGTGGAGTGCGCTTTGACTTAGGTGGAAAAAGGTGGAACCTTCCTGTTATACCTGAAAGGTTCCACATGTACTGTCACTTTAAGGCTGGCTCCACCCAGGAGTGATGACAAGGGTCAAGGGGTATAGTAGCCATCTTAGAGCACATGTAAGGAAGCATATAAGATGTACTTGTCCTGAGATGCATGTTGCAGTGTACAGTGTGTACTGAAATAAACATCCATTGTTCCAGACCAGAGTCTTGTGTCTCTCACAACTCAGAGGATATAACAGTGGCGACGAGGGTGGGATTTACAAAGTGTCTATCAGTCTGAGAGAGAGACAAAGGCAGTGTGGATTGTCATCTGGATAAAAGCAATCACAGAGCCCAGCAGGAAAATGTCATTGATCGGGACATTAGGTGAATTTGATGGGGAACAGACATCCTGGAGTTCCTGGGTTGAGAGACTGGAACAGTATTGCAGTGCAAATGCCATCCCAGACAACAGGCAAGTAGCAGTATTCCTGACAGTGGTTGGTGCTAAGACATATGACACTCTTAGAGATCTCCTTTTCCCTGTAAAGCCAGCAACTAAGACATTGGCAGAGCTCCTGACACTGTTAGAGGATCACTTCCAGCCTAAACCACCAGAGATTGCAGAAAGATTTCGGTTTTATCAGCGGCAGCAGCAGCCAGGTGAAGAAATTAAAGCTTATGTGCTCGCCCTTCGCAGACTAGCCTCTACCTGTTCTTTTGGGGAGTATCTACCTACTGCACTGAGAGATAAGTTTGTAATGGGACTGAATTGTGAGTCTAGCCAAAAGAGACTTTTAACAGAGAAAGATCTTACCCTTACAAAGGCAATTGAAATAGCTTCAGTGATGGAAATGGCTGTGAAAGATACAGAGGAATTGAACCCCCAGGGCAGAAGGGAAGAGGTGAAACAGGAAGTTTTCAGAACAGCAGTCAAGCCAACTGCCGCATACTGGAAATACAGACCCCCACCAAGTCGGGAGTCAGCCTGCTACCGTTGTGGAAATACAGACCATGACCACAAAGTCTGCCGTTTTAAGGATCAGACCTGTCATAATTGCGGTAAGACAGGCCATCTTAAACGAGTTTGCCGTAGCAAGAAGGTGAGAGATAAACAACCTCTGAACCCCAAGACAAAGACATATATGGTGGGAAGATATACATCCTCATCCAAGTCAGAGGATGAGGAAGTGCTCCACAGATTAGACATACATCATATGCATTCAGCACCCTCCGCAATGACTGTAGAGGTAACTGTGGAGGGAAAGAAACTCAAGATGGATGTAGACACAGAGCAGCAGTTTCAGTTATCACCCAGAAACAATGGAGACAACTTCAGACCCAAACAACTGTCCGCCCAACACCAATCAAACTGCAGACATATTCAAAGCAGATACTCCACCCACTGGGTTATGCGAAAGTACAAGTATTGTACAAGGGTCAGACAAAGAGACTGCCATTATATATCGTAGAAAATGGGGGACCCCCTCTTTTTGGGAGGGACTGGATTGCTCACTTTGGTATGCCAGACATCACCATAAATCCCTGTAACACTGTTACAATTCCATTAGGAGATAATGAGGGATGGGTGGTGTCCCTAAAGCAACGTTTCCCAAAGATCTTTGATGACCAGTTGGGGAAAATAAAGCACGACTGTGTAAGACTCAAGCTGAAACCCAACGCTCAGCCTAAGTTCTTCAAAGCTCGGACAGTACCTTTCTCACTGCGAGCAGGAGTGGAAGCAGAACTAAGTCGGCTGGAGGAACAAGGTGTCATCTCCAAGGTAGAGCACAGCGAGTGGGCATCACCAGTTGTACCAGTAAAGAAAGCGAATGGGGACTTAGGCATTTGTGGCGATTTCCACATGGCACTGAACTCCCAACTGGAGATAGACCAGTATCCTCTACCCAGAGTAGATGACATTTTTGCCTCTCTTGCAGGGGGCCAAAAGTTCACCAAGCTTGATCTCAGACAAGCATATTTACAGTTTGAGGTCCATCCTTCTTCCCGCAAGTTTCTAACCATCAACACCCACAAGGGACTGTATGAATACAATCGGATGGTGTTTAGTGTAGCCTCCGCCCCAGCCATTTGGCAACGAAAAATGGACGAGATTTTGGCGGACATTCCTTTCACGCAGTGCCTGCTAGATGACATGCTCATCACAGGACGGACAGAGCAGGAACACGAGCGGAACGTGGAACTTGTGTTGGCGAGACTCCAAGAACAGGGTCTAAAAATGAACTTAGCAAAATGCCAATTCATGGTGCCTAAATTGGAGTTTTGTGGCCACCTTGTGGATGCAGAGGGTATACACACCACGGAAGCCAAGGTTGATGCTTTAGTCAAAGCTCCAGCCCCAACCAACGTCCAGCAGTTGAGATCATACCTTGGCTTGCTGAACTATTACCACAAATTCCTGCCAGATCTGGCACACACCTTGTTTCCGCTGAACAAGCTTTTGGAAAAACACTCAAGATGGGACTGGTCGGCTGCATGCCAACGGGCTTTTGAAGTCTCTAAGCGGAAGCTGTTGGCGTCACGCATGCTCGTGCACTATGACCTCCAGAAGCCTCTCACCTTGGCTTGTGATGCCTCACCCTATGGTCTGGGTGCTGTACTATCTCACATCTTACCAGATGGGTCAGAAAAACCAGTGGCGTTTGCCTCCAGGTCTTTGACAAAAGCAGAAAGCAATTACTCACACATTGACAAAGAGGCTCTAGCGCTGATATGGGCAATTAAGAAGTTTCATCTTTACCTGTATGGTAGGGAATTCACCATACTGACAGACCATAAACCACTCCTTCAGATCTTTAGCCCTGACAAAGGCATCTCTCAGACTACTGCGGCCCGCCTCCAACGCTATGCCCTATTCTTGGGAGCATACAGCTACAAAATCCAGTATCGCGGTCATGATGCCAATGCGGACGCAATGTCCTGACTGACAGGGAAGTTGATGGACTCTTCTCCACCGGTCAAGAGTTGTCGTTACACCAGCCTGTCCTTCTTGTCTTCTGGGGAGATAGCAGCCCATACAGCCAAGGATACCTTTCTGAAAACAATACTCTCCTGGGTACGGTCCGGTTGGCCTGCAACCGTCACACAGGATTATGAACCTTATTTTCGTAAGCGTATGGAATTAACTGTGGCTGGCAACTGTGTTTTATGGGGAGACCGAGTGATCATTCCACAGACCCTCCGGAGACACATTCTGGGTTTGCTACATACTGGTCATCCCGGGGGCACACGTATGAAACAAAAGGCCAGAGGCTATGTGTGGTGGCCAAACCTAGACTCAGATATCACAACATATGTGAATGCTTGTGCTGGATGTGCACAAACTGCAAGAGACCCTCCTCGAGGGTGTGTCCAGCCCTGGACTTGGCCCACAGTTCCTTGGTTTCGCCTACACTTGGACTTTGCAGGCCCGATCAGAGGACACACCTTCTTGATCATAGTGGACGCCCATTCAAAGTGGCCTGAGGTCATTCCTGTTACTCCCGCTGCTACGTTTGGATACCCCAGAGAGATAGTCACTGACAATGGTGCACAATTCACCAGTCAGGAGTTTCAGCGTTTCCTGACTGCCCACAACATCAAGCACAAGTTGACTGCACCTTACCACCCGGCTACTAATGGTCAAGCAGAACGGTTTGTGCAGACTTTTAAACGCTATTTCAAAGCTACAGTGGCTGCAAGTAAACAACAGTCCCTGTCACCCCAGCAGCTGGACTCCTTCCTTTCTGCTTACAGAAACACACCACATGCAACCACCGGGAAAACTCCAGCAGAACTCCTTCTGGGTCGGCAGCCATGGACTGTTTTGGACATGCTCCGTCCTCAAACAGTCCAGGAACATGTCCCTTCAAACCATAAACTTGAATTATTACTTGCCGGATCCACTTAAAAATAGTAGATTTAGACTCTGCCTGTCCTTTTCTAGGACCTTCAGCCAACACAAACAAAAGCATCCGATTTTTTTTTTTTTTTAATCTGAGTAGTCGTCTTCAAATAGACTTTGACTGCTCTCACTACATTAAGAGAATATAGCGACCTTGGACAGTCGCCTCCACTGCTCCCCAACCCGAAAGGCTGGAAGCTGTTGTTACCATCTTCTAGGTAACTGGTAAGAAGGATTTCCCCTTCTGCAGATTCTTGGATATCTTCCACCAACCGAGGCTCTGGTGCACCCTTTGGCAACAGAAGCTTTGGAAATCTAGTGCTTGGACCTTCTTGTTCCAGGTAGACAGGATACTGTTTTGCAGCAGTCTTAAAAGAGACTGAGCATAGGGAATAGCTTTGAATGAAATCACTATCTTTCCCAACAACCTTATGCAAAGGCAAATAGAAGGACCCTTCTTTGCCCTGACCACCTGAACCAGCTCCTTTACGGAACTGATCTTTGCCTGGGATAAAAGCCACCCTCTTCTGGGCTGTATCTATAGCCAGACTCAAGTATTCTTAGTCTTCTTAATGGTTTTAAAGAAGATCTCTCTAGGTTGAGGACCCAACCTAGGTATTCCAGGTAGCTGATTGTGGAGACCATGCTTTGGTCTAAGCGGGCTGTCTATTCAGAGCAGGTCATCTAGGTATGCTACAATTGTTATACCTTGAGCCCCTAATCTGGCCAAAGCAAGGGCCAGAAATTTTGTAAACACCCGAGGTGCAGTAGCTAGACCGAAAAAAGGCAATGCTACAACTGAAAGTGAAGTTTTTCTACTTCAAAACACAGATATTTTTCATGAGCGGGGAAAAATAGGTACATGCAGGTATGTATCCCTGATGTTGACTGATGCCAGAAGTTCTCCTCCTTAGGATGGAGACAACAGATTAGATTGATTCCACGTGGAAAAAAGTGGATATTTCAGGAACCGGTTTAGATCCATGAGATCTAGCATGGGTCTCACATCCCCGTTTGGTCTTTGGCACCGTGTAAAGGTTTGAAAAAAACTGGAACCCCTGCTCCATCGCGGGGACCGCCATGACCCTTTTCGAGACAAAAGTCTCAATGCTTGAAAAAAAAAGGAGACTTTTTTTTCTCTGGATCTATGGACCTTTTCCCTGAGGAAAATGAGGGGATGGGAAATCTCAGAACTCTAGTTTGTAGCCTAGAGCTATTATGGAGACCATCCATCTGTCTCGAAACTCCTCTTGCCAGACCCTTGAGAACTGCAGAAGTCCCCCCCCCCCCACTCGACCGAGCGGGGGCGCCCCTTCATAAGAGGCTTTAGCGTTCTTTTTTGTAGGTTCCCCCCCCCAGGGCTTCTTTTGTCCCTGAAGTCCTCTTGAACCTGACGGTGGAGGCAGTCATGACTGCCTGAATGCAGACGCCCCTGGCACTGGAGAAAAGAGCCTGTTTAAATGAGGGACGTTTTACTCCTTTTCTTAACTGGCAAAAGGGTACCTTTTCCCATCCCCAACAGCCTTTCACAGCGGAAAGAAAAAAAACAGCCAGGAGCTTTGCATGGCGCTTCGGCTGACCACTTTTCAACCATAAGATTCTACGGATATGCCTCAACCCAAGCGTAAAGCGAGAGGTTTGCAGAATAGAATCTCTGATTGCGTCAATTGCAAAATACCAAGCCTCTGGCAGCTGGGCTAAATCCTGGGCCTCCACCTCTTAGTATTTTTTTTCCTCCATAGGATAAAGTGTTGAAAACTTTTTTAGGAGGGAAAAAATGCTTATCTGGGTGATCCCACTCAGAATAAATAAGCTTTCCCAGCAATGAATGAACAGGAAAAGCATACACAACTTGAGGAGGCTTCAGTGAACCCAAACCAGAAGTGGGCTTTTTAACTGACACAGTTACGGGTAACTTAAATGTGGAGCGTACCATTTCAGTAAGAGATTGCACCAGCAATTTCTCAGCCTGTGAGGCTGAAGAGGGTCCTTCCCCACTTGATTCCTCAGAAGAGGAGTCATCAATCTATTCCCGGTCCCCTGAGAGGGATCATCTTCCTTCTCCCAGAATTTCTCTGTTTGAGGGTCCTGGGTGATAGAAGGGGCCTTAATGCGTTTTCTTCTACTTGTGAAGATGTGATTAAGGTCACTAATCTTTCCTCTAATCCACTCATGGCTGAGGAAAAAAACCTCCTGAGTATTATATATACATGGGCTGAAATGCCAGAAGCAGTTGCAGGCCCTAACCCCGACGGCTCACTCTGACCAGCCTCCCCAGGTTTTTCACGGGGAGATGGCGTTGCAGAGGGAGGGTCCTCAGAGCCTGAGGGAGATCCCTTTGAGCCCCTATTTTTCTGGGTATTTGTACCTCCCCTTCTGCCACAAATGCAGAGGTACTACCAGAAATGCACCCACTGCTGATCAATATAGTTCAGCAACTGCTGCTGCTATCAAGGCTCAGTCTGATGCTAAGTAAATGTGCCTAGGAATGCCTGTGTCAACTACTCCCACATGCAATCATTCTGCTCTGTGTCCCTCCTTTAGCTGTGTGCACCTGCAAAAAGTGCACCTTTATAGCTAAGCATGGCCCGCGCTTGTGGGCGTTGAACCACGCTAATGCTCAGCCCCCCTCCTCCGACCACCCCTTCCGCCCCCCTTCATCTTTTTTTCAAAAAAAGACCGCTTTCTCGCGTGAGTGGGGGTGCCGATTAGACTGGATGGCACGTGGAGGGCGGGCTGGGGCGGAGGAGAGCAAGTGGATGGAGAGCCTTCGTAATGGCAGAAGGAGCGGTGCGGCATACCCCAGACCGCCCCATGGCCTCTAACCGTGAGGAGAAGCTGTGGAGGGACATTCCTAAACAGAAAAAGCCCCCTTTCCCACATCCTACCTGGAGCTTGGGCTTGAAGGAAGTGTGCAGCTTGTGACACTGAGCAAGACTGACCAGCATGGAACAGGTACGTGCTCTTGACAGCCCCCGGTGGCGACTTTAGACATAGCAAACATTTATTTAAAGGCGAAAACCCACAAGGATTAGAAAAATTCTTTAGGAATCCCCCTTACCTTATCCAGCTGCAGGGTTCTGTGGTAAAACAGACTCAATCTTCACCGCTTACGGTGGGCTCCATTAAAAAATCTTCAGGGACAGGGGACCCCTTTTAATCGGGGGATCCACAGCTCTGGGCTTGTAAAGCACCCCGCCAGGAATATGGCTGAAAAAAAGAAATACTGGATCCCGGGGTCCAGCTTTTTAAAAAAAAAGAAGTGTTACAGATAAAAACGAATTTCTTCCGACACAAGGCCCAGGTACTATTCAATTCGGCCTGGAAAAGACACTTTGAATGGATCCGGTTGCATGGCTTGCCCCAGCAAGGAACATTCCAGCAGAGCTCAGCACAGCACATCTTTACTCATGACCAACAGCTAAGACACTGGCGAAAAAACTGAGGTACTCCCTGTAGGGGGAGGGATTATATAGGGAGTTGAACTTCCTGTTTAGGGTGTGCCAGTGTCCATCACCTAAAGGTGGCCTATATAACCCACATAGTAACTACTATGGCTCTGTGTCCCGTGATGTATGATTAATTAAGAAATAATGATTTAAAGAAAGTTGCAGATGTAACCACTTGCCGACTGTCCAATAGCAGATTTACTTTAGGGCTGCTGCTCTGCACAGGATCCGGCATATATACACACATGATTCTGCATTTACAGGCTTCAGCGCAAATGTGCGCTGCCGGAGGCGCACCACAGTCCCCCACAGTAGTAAAACACTGGCTAGGCACACATTTAACCCTTTGATTGCCCCTGATGTTAACCCCTTTCCAGCCAGTGTCATTAGTACACTGACCGCGCATATTTCCAGCACTGATCACTGTATTAGTGTCACTGGTCCCCAAAAAAGTGTCAGTTAGGTGTCTGACTTGTCCAGCGCAATATTACAGTCCCACTATAAGTCACTGATCACCGCCATTACTAGTAAAAAATAAATAAAAATTCCATAAATATATCCCATAGTTTGTTGACACTATAACTTATGTGCAAACCAATCAATAAAAGATTATAAAAGATCTGAACAAATTAATGGGGTGGGGAACTACATGGCAAATGAGGTTCAATGAAGAAAAATGTAAAAAAATGCATTTAAGTGGCAAAAATCTGAATGCAATCTATACACTGAGGGGAGAACCTCTGGGGGAATCTAGGATGGAAAGGGACCTGGGGGTCCTAGTAGATGATAGGCTCAGCAATGGCATGCAATGCCAAGCTGCTGCTAACATAGCAAACAGAATATTGGCATTAAAAAGGGGATCAACTCCAGAGATAAAACGATAATTCCCCCGCTCTACAAGACTCTGGTCCGGCCGTACCTGGAGTATGCTGTCCAGTTCTGGGCACCAGTCCTCTGGAAGGATGTACTGGAAATGGAGCGAGTACAAAGAAGGGCAACAAAGCTAATAAAGGGTCTGGAGGATATTAGTTATGAGGAAAGGTTGCGAGCACTGAACTTATTCTCTCAGGAGAAGAGACGCTTGAGAGGGGATATGATTTCAATGTACAAATACCGTACTGGTGACCCCACAATAGGGATAAAACTTTTTTGCGGAAGGGAGTTTAACAAGACTCATGGCCACTCGTTAAAATTAGAAGAAAAAAGGTTTAACCTTAAACTACGTAGAGGGTTCTTTACTGTAAGAGCAGCAAGGATGTGGAATTCCCTTCCACAGGCGGTGGTCTCAGCGGGGGGCATTAATAGTTTCAAGAAACTATTAGACACCTGAACAACCACAACATACAGGGATATACAATGTAATACTGACATATAATCACACACATAGGTTGGACTTGATGGACTTGTGTCTTTTTTCAACCTCACCTACTAGGTACGCTTTTTGAGATTTTCTTTTACCATAAATATGTAGGAGAATACATATTGGCCTAAATTGATGAAGAAATTTGATTTTTTACTTTTTTTTTTTATTGGATATGTTTTATAGCAGAAAATAAAAAATATTGTTTTCATTTCAAAATTGTTGGTCTTTTTTTTTTTTGGTTTAAAAAAAAAAAAAAAAAACACAGAGGTGATCAAATACCAGTAAAAGAAAGCTCTATTTGTGGGGAAAAAAGGGACATATAATTTTATTTTATCTGGGTAGAATGTTGCACGACTGCGCAGTTGTCAGTTAAAATAATGCAGTGCCGTATCGCACAAAAATGTCCTGTTCGTGATTTGGGGGGGGAGGGGGGGGGTAAATCTTCCAGAGCTGAAGTGGTTAAATAAAAAGCATTAGCACACTGTTATAGCACAGATGATTCTTGCTACATCAGCCAAAAAATGTGAGCAGTCCCTGATGTGGAAAGGCAGAGAGGTGCTGAACTGAAAAATCATACATCCCCATGAAATACCACATAACCGTCCCACTTCCCATAATGTGGTCACTTGACACTCATTAGAGATTCATAACAGGAGATCCTCTTACGTAATTCTACAAGCCAATGGCATCATTTGGGGATTGCACTTCCATTTACACTATTTCACACAGACATGGCGAAAGCCAAAACAGTGTAATAATGAAATACCTGACCTTGTGAGGTAAACCTTGCATTTCTTAACCACTTGACCTCCAGAGCATTTACCCCCCCCTTCATGAACGGGCAATTTTTCGCTATACGGCGCTGCATTATTTTAACTGACTATTGCGCGGTCGTGTGACACTGTACACAAAAAATAAAAATGGTGTCCTTTGTTTCCACCCACAAACAGAGCTTTCTTTTGGTGGTATTTGATCACCTCTGTGTTTTGTTTTTTTTTTTGCACTATAAAACAAAAAAAAAAGACCGACAATTTTGAAAAAAAAAATGGTTTTGCCTTCTGCTATAAAACATATCCAATAACAAGTAGAGAAAAACCAAAGAGTTTGGTTTTCGGATGTTTGCATTGTGAGGGTCCTTCTTCCCAAAATCCAATTAAAAAAAAAAAAAAAAGGATCAAATTTCTTCATAAATTTAGGCCAATATGTATTCTGCTACATACACTTTATTACCAAAAGTATTAAAGTTTAAAAACTTTATTAATTTTTTTTTCCATAAACAAAAACAGAGGTTTTCAACCATAAAATACATATAGTCTACATTCATAACCATCAACCCCCATTTTCCTTTCTCCCCCCCCCCCGATCCGTTTCCTAAAGTCGTTCTTATTTCAGTCACCGCTGCCCTCCTCCTTCATCCCCCTTGCAGAATTCCCGGACAGTGTAGATGCCAGCCATCTTTCCCAGACTGCCCTGTATCTTTCGACCTGTCCCTCCTCTCCACTACTACCTTGTTTCCCTGAAAATAAGACCTAGCGTGATTGTCGGTGATGGCTGCAATATAAAGCCCTACCCCCCAAATAAGCTCTAGTTAAAGTCCTTGTAGGTCTTCTTTTCAGGGTAGGGCCTATTATCGGGGAAACAGGGTAAGATATTCCATCTTACAGATAAAATCTATTCTTTCCAACCACTTTTATACTTGGTTTTTCTTTGTGTAACCATTTTTTTGGTATAAGTCCCTTTGCGGCACTCAGTAGGGGTGGGATTAGTGTTTTCTTGTGTCGTTTTTTTTTTTTTTTTATCGCTTGTAGCATGGAACAGGCAGGTCCAATGGTTATTCAGTATTCTCTCCTCTGTAATCTTTTCTATATATTCTAACATTTCCTGCCAATATTCTTTTTATTTTTGGGCACTCCCACCAAATTTGCACCATTGTGCCAATTTGCTTGCACTCCCGCCAGCATTGTGGGGATTTATCTTGTTGAAATTTATGAATTCTCTCTGGTGTCAGGTACCACCGTATCAAACACTTATAATTCGCTTCAATAGTATTTATGTCTGTTGCAAAATTATGTACTGATTCAATCATTTGTGTTTCCTCTAGTTTTATACCCATATCTTGTTCCCATTTCTCTATACAAGGTAATGGCCCTCGTCCCTCTAGCTCTGTTAGGATCTCGTATACTTGGGAGATCCCATGTTTTAAAGATTTATTTATATTGCATAATTTTTCGATAGGGTTTAGGTCCTTACCGTCCCTTATTGGGTGGGGTATTGTACTCACCAAGTGTTTTATCTGCAGGTGTTCCCACTCACTGATCTTCTGACACCCATTTACGCTTTTTAGTTCCAGTCTTGTCCTTATCCTGCCCGGCACAGTGACGTCTTTTAATTGTGCATTTCCCATTTGACTTCCTAAAGGTGTCCCTTTTCCAGGGATAAAAAAATTTGTGCCCGTAAGTGATATTAACCACTTCCCGCCCAAAGACGTCATATGACGTCTTTGACTTTCAGTGGGAATATCTGAATGATGCCTGCAGCTACAGGCATGATTCAGATATCCTTGTTTTCATCCGGCGATTCTGTGCACCATAAGTACGATCACCCCTCCTGCCGCCATCTGGTGCTTCTCTGGGCTCTCCCGTGCCATCGGGGATCCAGAGAAAGAATTGGCCGCCGCCGGATGACCACCATAGAGATTTCCGGTGACCAGATGGTCACCAGTCATCTCTATGACCGTCGGAGGCCCAGACGCGACGATATGACGTCAAGTCCGGGCCGCGGATGTAATCAAAGCCGCGATCGCGGTTGGTAAGCATGAGATCGTGGACTTTTTTTTACGATCTCATGCTTTCCAGCCTGGAGGAGAGATGTGGGGTCTTATTGACCCAGCATCTCTCCATAAAGAGGACCTGTCACGAACGATTCCTATTACAAGGGAAGTTTACATTCCTTGTAATGGGAATAAAAGTGATAAAAAAAAATGTAAAAGAAAGTGTAAAAATAAAAAAAAATAAAGTAAAATAAAAAAAATAAAAATATAATTTAAAACGCCCCTGTCCCCGGTAGCTCGCGCTCAGAAGCGAATGCACACGCAAGTCCCACCCACATATGTAAACGCTGTTCAAACCACACGTGAGGTATTGCCGTGTGCGTTAGAGCACAAGCAACAATTCTAGCACTAGACCTCCCTTGTAACGCTAAACATGTAACCTGTAAAAATTTTTAAAGCGTCGCCTATGGAGATTTTTTAAGTACCGAAGTTTGGCGTCATTCCATGAGTGCGCAATTTTAAAGCGTGTTATGTTAGGTATCTATTTACTCGGTGTAACATCATCTTTCACATTATACAAAAAAATTGGGCTAACTTTACTGATTTGTTATTTTTTAAATCATGAAATAATGTTTTTTTTCAAAATTGTTGCGCAAATATCGTGTGAGATAAAAAGTTGCAATGACCGCCATTTTATTCCCTAGGGTGTCTGCTAAAAAAAATACATATGTTTGGGGGTTCTGAGTAGTTTTCCAGCAAAAAAATGATGACTTATACATGTAGGAGAGGAGTGCCAGAATAGGCCCGGTATGGAAGTGGTTAAAGGTGAATTATACTTCCCATTTCCCTGCTTATGTATTGCGTCCCATATTTTAAAATACATTCTTAGTTAACTCATGTGTGCCTGTGCCCAGTGTTCTAAATTTCCATGGTATCCATATATTTTTTTTAAAGTGTCGTGTTAAGGAAATCTTCCATTTTTACTGTTTTGCCCATTCTACCAACCGTGCTATTATGACTGCTTTGTAGTATCTTTTTACATCTGGTGCTTCTAACCCCAGTTGTTTTTTTTTTCCTACAGAGAAGTGCAAAGTTTACTCTAGATTTTTTGTTTAACCATATATATTTTAACATCATTGTTTTTATTAATATAAAAAAACTCTGTGGAGTTGCTATCAGCAGCATTTGGAACTTGTATATTATTTTTGGTAGAATCACCATTTTTGATCCTACCAATCCAGGGCAAGGGTCTTATCTAAATGTTCTTAATCTCCGTTTTAATTTCATTAAGTAGTGGGATATAATTTGCCTGGTATTGCTTCTCTAGGGAAGGTGTCAATTTAATTCCTAGGTATGTTAGTTCTTTTTTTGCCCACGTAAATGGGAATTGCCTTTGTAAAGCTTGTTCTTTTTTATTTATTCCTAGATACATTATTTCTGTTTTTAATTTTGAAATTCGAAAGTTCCCCATATTTTTTTTTTTAATTCTCTCATTACATTCGGTAATGTCAGTCTTGGCTTGGTTATATATAAAACAAGATGTCATCTGCGTATGCCGCCACCTTATGTTCTTCATCGCCCATTCTCGCCCCTCCTATATCCACGCCCTTCCGTAACGTTGCCAATAGTGGTTCCAATGATAATACATACAGGAGTGGCGAGAGCGGACAATCCCTGGCTTGTTCCACTGAACATTTGAAAAGGCGGCAACACACTTGCATTTACCTTTACCATATCCGTAGGGTGGTTGTATAGGTTTTTAATCCAACGCATACATTTTGAACCCATACCCAGATATTGAAGTGTATCCATCATGAATCCCCAGTCTACCCTATAGAAAGCTTTCTTCGCGTCAATCGACAGGAGTAGTTCTGGGGACTCCATATCTTTCCCCTTTTGCATTAATAACATTGTTCTTATGCTGTTATCTCTGGCTTCCCTTCCTGGTATGAATCCTGTTTGATCTATATTTATCAACTCCGGCATCAGCTTTTTTTTGTCTCGCTGCCAGGATTTTTGCATATAGCTTTATATCTGCGTTTAACAGAGCTATGGGCCTATAAGTGGAGCACATTGTTCTATCCTTACCTTCTTTTGGTAATTTAGTACATTGTTAGCCAGTTGGGATTTCCTTCTAAATTCTTTGTTTTCCCAAATCATGTTCAAGTAGTTGCAAATTTTTGGCATGAATTGTTCTTTAAGCTTTTTTATAGTATTTGGTCGTAAAGCCATCTGGGCCTGAACTTTTCCCAGATGGTATTTCCTTTAGGGCTTTCCTGATTTCCTCCTGTGTTTGGTTCTTCTAGTGCTTCTAAGTTTTTTAATATAGTCTTTGGCATTTATTTGGTCTTTCCAATTTCTTCTTCCTTTTGTGTCTCTTCATTTCTAACCGCATATAAAGCACTATAAATATGTTTGAAAATGTAGATAGGGAAAATACTGCGCCAACCTATGGTACAGATGCGGCCAACACAACAATATGACTAACTGTGATGAAAATGGAAAAATAAAAGTGTGGCGCTAAAAGTAAAAAATAAATAAAAAGTGAAAGATGGGGGGAGGCTACCTGAAACAAGTAGTTTCTCTCTAATACAAACATATGCACATATAGTGTATACACTGCAAGACAAAGTGAAAATAGTAGTATCATGCAACTGTAAGTCACTCACTGTGAACTGCCATAAAGTGTTACATATATATCAAATAAGTGCAAAAAAAATCATTCAGTGCAATGAAGTACAAAACAACAAAAGGAGTGACTAATAAAAGCAAACAATAAAACATAAGCGTACAAAATGTGAAGGTAAGTGATAAATAACAGTATATAAGTCCCAAGAGTGATGATATTGAGAGGAATGAAATGAGGAGACAACTTCAACTAGGATCAAACAGTCTCTGAAATGGATGAATTCGGTGGTAGGTATACACCCGGGAGTGCTGACACCATCAAAGGGACAAGAGGAGAAAAAGGTACTCTTACCAGGAGTGGTGGACCCAGCTCACCGTACGGCGGTGGGTCAGTAAAGTGTAGTGTAGGAGACCTGAAATGGAACTCGCGGGCTGGACTGCACGGTGACCCCTCTAGTAGGTAGCTGGATCTCAAAGACGCCAAACGAGGGAGATGGATGGAAGATGGCAGCGCCCGCCAAACCGCTATCAGCTTACTGGGAGCTTTCCTCCAGCTCAAAGGGATATTAAAAAGCATGTGGGGAGAAAAGGAGTCTCCGCATAGTATAAATCCATATGTTGGGATTTATTGGTAACAAGTAAAACGGATATCCAATAAAATGTTCAAGTAAAAACACCAAAAAAATAGAAAAAGCGCAGTAAAAGTGACCAAGGCCGGCGTATTAACCCTACGCGTTTCGTCTTGAGACTTCAACTGGGGTATATGTTTAAAAAGCCTTTGCAATTTCTGTTTTATATATCATCTCACCTTTCTTGTTCTTTATCTTTTCTATATAATTTAAAGTTTTTTTTATTTCTGGAGATTTTTGCAAGATATTTTCCAGGCTTATTGCCCCATTTGTATCTTTCCTGTGCTACATTATTAAAATACTTTTCTTGTTTCCTGTTCCATTAAGTCCTTTAGTTGGTCTCTTTTTATGATTATTGCATTATGGGTTTCCTTATCTAATTGTATTTTATGCCTTTGTTCTATTCATATACTTATTTTATTGTATTTTTCATCTTATTTGCTCTTTCCCTCTTTTTGTCTGCCAAAATAGAAATCAGTTTCCCCCTGACGCATACCTTGTGGGCTTCCCAAATTGTTGCCTTTGTTAGTTCTGGCTTCTCATTAATAGTAAAACATTGTTCAATTTCCTCTATTATTTCTCCGACCTCTATATCATCTATGAGATCTTCATTTAACCTCCATATACCCTTCTTATGATCTCATTAAACCTCATCTTCATCATTACTGGTACATAGTCTGAAATCAATGTTATTTCGATTGAGGTTTCTACTACAAACGCCAATACTCCATGATCCACCAAAATATAATCCAACCAGGAGTACGTGTCGTGCACTGATGAGTGATATGTATAGTCTTTTGTACTTGGGTGTTGTATTCTCCATATATCAACCGACTGATTATTATATTTTTTTTTCTTGACCAATTTTTGTTGTTTATTTTCCCTAATCAGTGCACCAGACGTACTATCCAGTTTGTGGTCCATTGAGAAATGAAAATCCCTGGCCAGAATTAGATAACCTTGTTTAAATTTCATTTAGGCATTTAGGATCCCCTTTAAATATTTTTTTGAGATAAACATTGGGGCAATATATGTTTGCCAACGTATACTTCTTCCCCTGTAGGGTCCCCTTTAAAAAAAAGAAAACAGCCTTCTGGGTCAACTCTCCTCCAATAAAAAACTGACCTTTTTTCCTATTTCAATGGCAACCCCTTTTGCCCTTTTGTTTGGGGAGTCTCCATAGTACCAAGTTGGGATGGCCCTAGAATATAATTTAATGTTTGTATCCTGTGCTATATGCGTCTCTTGCAGGAATATTATATCAGCGGCTTATCTTTCTAATTCCCTTAGTACCATATGTCTTTTCCCTGGGGAATTCAGACCGCTTACATTATATGTTCAAAATGTGATATCCTTCATTTATTGTTCTCTCCTCCTGTCCTTCGGTCTAAGTTTTGCAAAACGTCCATTTTTCTTGCCAATCAAACATGAGGGGAAGCCCCAGCTATATTGGATATCATGTTCCTGTAGTACCATCAATAGGGGTTTTAAAGTTCTTCTTAAAGTTTCTTGTGAGAGATCTTGAAAAATTTGTATAATGTTTTCCTCAAATTTAATTGGGGACTTACCCCTCATGTTTCTCCATAGTCGGTTTTTCTCCTCCCAGTTGTCAATTCTAACTATAATGTCTCTTGGACTTCCCGTCGGAATTTCCTTTGGTCTTCTTAGTCTATGTGCTCTTTCAATTCCTATTGGAGTTGTTACCACTTTATCCAAAAATGGATTAAATATCTTCCTCATTATTTCTGTTAAATCTTGTGTCTGGGAGGATTTGGGGAGACCGCGTATTCTTAGATTCTTCCTTCTATCTCTGTTCTCTTGGTCTTCTAACCTATATGCCTGTTCCTGTTCTCTTTTTAGAGATTTTATTTCTCTTTTTAATTCTTTTATTGTGATTGTATCGCAGTATGTTTTTTTTTTCTACTTCCTCATCTTTCAAGCATATGTCCCAGGTCTTTATGAATTATCTCCATTTCTGATTTTAAACATTTTTCCAGAGCCGCGAACATGGTTTCCATGGCTGATTTTGTTGGTAATTTGGTTTTCCTCAGCTGGTCCTCGTCTATCCCAGCTTCTAGCTCTATCTCAGGTTATTCTACTATTCTGGACTCTGAAAGTGTGCTAGTCTCAATGAGTAGTTTATTCTGACCCGTTTTCTCCTTTTGTTTCCCCTTGGTCTATGCTTGGCAGCTTTTGGTACTTTGTTTCTCTGCACCGTTTCCTCCATGGGTTACAAAGTTATTCATTGGGCCTGAGTTGGGGCTTAGGCTAGAACAGGGTGATTTGGGGACCGCTCCCCCTCTTGCATTCCCTGAAGAAGGTGGTGGGGTGTTATTTCAATCTCCAAGTACATGCATATATTTTTCTTTTCCTCTTCTCCCTCTTTCCTTTCCTCCCCTTCCTTCGTTATATTACCCGGGAGGTTACTATAGACCAGGGATATGCCATTGGCAGACCTCCAGCTGTTAAAGAACTACAAGTCCCATGAGGCATAGCAAGACTCTGACAGCCACAAGCATGACACCCAGAGGCAGAGGCATGATGAGACTTGTAGTTTTGCAACAGCTGGAGGTCCGCTATTTGCATATCCCTGCTATAGACCTTTAGTCACTTGGGTCTCCGCCCTCACCCCTCCCAGGTTTCAAATTACTTTGGCTTCTGTGCCCGCCACCCCTTCAAGAGTCATCATCCATGCGAAGGGAAGAAGAAACAAAAAACAAAAGAAGATCTTCCTTTCCTAAACCACACAGATATTTCAGGCAGTACCGTTCTTTAAAAACCCACCATGTGAGACCTTATGAACTCTATATGTAGACCAAGCAATCTGTTCAGGGTTTTATGTGCACGTCACTACATATTACATGTGCTTATATAAGATGTTAGCTCTGTGTGTAATAAAGTACATTTTATCCATTGTACTCCCCACTCCCACTCTCTTCTGGTTACCCTCTATTCCTGCTGTCGTTCATAAACAGTTGTCTCTCATATGCAGGGGATAGCCAACTCGGGGGGGGGGGGGGGGGGGGGGGGATTTGAGACGCTCCGCGGGGTCCCTGAGTGGTGTTGCCCACACTCTCTCCAGATAGTTACTCGGCTCTTCTCGTCTCCTGACAGACGGTTGTCCAGTGTCTCCACCAACACTCGTCCCCTCTTCATTCACCTCCGAGCACTTCTGGTATTCGTTGCTCCTCCGCTCCAACACCTCTCACTATCTTCCACCCGAGAGGAGGAAAGAGCGTGCTTCACCTTCCTCTCCTATCCCGCACTGTGCCTCGTCTCCCGTCTTCACCGGCAAGGGATATACCTTCCTGACAGGGCAGACAGAAAGGTGAGGGGGGGGGGCACCTCCTCCACTCACCGCCCGCACTCCACGCTGCAACGTCCGCCCGGCTCAGATCCTCAAGAGGGACATGTAGCGGACACACCGGTTCCCCAAGCATGTCCGGGGTAAGCTGTACTAGGAAAGGGGGTGGGACAGGGCTCGGGCGGTCTCCAGCTACTCCATTCGGCAGGGACAGCAAACCAGACGCACCTAAAGCATGCTTTGGACCAGCGCTGGCGCAATTACTAGACTCCTTCCTCTACGCCACACACACACACACACACATGAACTTTAATGACATCCCAGTCTTAGTCCATAGGGTTCAATATTGAGTTGGCCCACCCTTTGCAGCTATAACAGCTTCAGTTCTTCTGGAAAAGCTGTCCACGAGGTTTAGGAGTATGTCTATGGGAATGTTTGACCATACTTCCAGAAGTGCATTTATGAGGTCAGGCACTGATGTTGGACGAGAAGGCCTGGCTCGCAATCTCTGCTCCAATTCATCCCAGAGGTGTTCTATCGGATTGAGGTCAGGACTCTGTGCAGGCCAGTCAAGTTCCTCCTCCCCAAACTCGCTCATCCATGTCTTTATGGACCTTGATTTGTGCACTGGTGCGAAGTCATGTTGGAACAAGAAGGGGCCATCCCCAAACAGTCCCCACAAAGTTTGGAAACCCGACAGAACACCTTTGGGATGAATTAGATTATATAGCAAAAAAAAAAAATTATATATATATATTTTTTTTTTTCAAAATGGTCGGCCTTTTTATGTTTATAGCGCAATTAAAGGCGATCAAATACCACCAAAACAAAGCTCTATTTGTGAGAAAAAAAGGCAAATTTTATTTGGGTACAGCATCGCATGATTGCGCAATTGTCAGTTAAAGTAACGCAGTGCCCTATCACAAAAAATGGCCTGGTCATGAAGGGGGGTAATTCTTCCAGAGGTCAAGTGGTTAAAGTAATTCTAAAGGATAGGAAAAACAGAAAAGTGCCTCTGAGTGCAATGTTTTAATGTACAACGGTATAAAATATCCAACACTTACATAGAGGTAAGGAATGGTGTGCTTGTAGGAAATCAAGTCTCCAGGGATCGTCTCCTGTATGAGCAGGGAACCAGCCGCAGGAGCCGTGATAACCCAGGAAGGAAGCCGGCTGATCCTGTGGGTGGCTGGAGAAGGCTGGTGTGATTGGCTCGGAGAGCAACACCTCTGAGCGTGTGACGTCACCGGGGTATAGGGGAACCCCAGCGCATTTCAGAGCATGCGCGAAGCTCCTACGGAGCACGCGCTCTCCTTTCTGAAGGTGATTCTAAAGGTTTTTTTTTAAAATAACATGTTATTCTTACCTCCTCTATGTAGTGGTTTTGCACAGAACAGCCCCAATCCTCCTCTTCTCGGGTCCCTCGCCGGCGATCCTGGCCCCTCCCTCCTGCCTAGCGCCCCCAGAGCAAGCAGCTTGCAAGCCTGGCCTCCCTGAGCACCACTGTTGACTGGAGCAGTGTGCTGGACTTGTCGGATCGCTGGGGAATCAGACCGCTGTGCTCTGTGTAAGGACAGAGGTCCAGCTCTCCAGTGTGCTGCCAACAAAGGTCTTGGGCCCCTTTCACACAATTATTCTGATCAGGTTCACCTGTCAGGTTTTCAGGCCGACCTGAAAAACAAACAGAAGGGGAGCCGTTCTCCTCCGTTTAGGCAGATCAGAGGTAGTTGGGTCCCCTGCTGATTGGAACTTAGTCCGCCTCATGTAAATCAGCTGCTGATCGGAACAAAGTCCGCCTCCTGTAAATCCCCTGCTGATTGGAGCGGAGTGTCTCGTGTGGATCCCCCGCTGATTGGAACAGAGTCTGCCTCGTGTGGATCCCCTGCTGATTAGAACAGAGTCCGCCTCGTGTGGATCCCCGCTGATTGGAACAGAGTCCGCTTCGTGTGGATCCCCACTGATTGGAACAGAGTCCGCCTCGTGTGGATTCCCGCTGATTGGAACAGAGTCTGCCTCGTGTGGATCCCCGCTGATTGGAACAGAGTCTGCCTTGTGTGGATCCCCGTTGATTGGAACAGAGTCCACCTCGTGTGGATCCCCGCTGATTGGAACAGAGTCCGCCTTGTGTGGATCCCCTGCTGATTGGAACAGAGTCCGCCTCGTGTGGATCCCCTGCTAATTGGCACGGAGTCCTCATGTGGATCCCCTGCTAACTGGAACGGAGTCCGCCTCATGTGGATCCCCTGCTGATTGGAACAGAGTCTGCCTCGTGTGGATCCCCTGCTGATTGGAACAGAGTCTGCCTCGTGTGGATCCCCTGCTGATTAGAACAGAGTCCGCCTCGTGTGGATCCCCGCTGATTGGAACAGAGTCCGCTTCGTGTGGATCCCCACTGATTGGAACAGAGTCCGCCTCGTGTGGATTCCCGCTGATTGGAACAGAGTCTGCCTCGTGTGGATCCCCGCTGATTGGAACAGAGTCTGCCTTGTGTGGATCCCCGTTGATTGGAACAGAGTCCACCTTGTGTGGATCCCCGCTGATTGGAACAGAGTCTGCCTTGTGTGGATCCCCTGCTGATTGGAACAGAGTCCGCCTCGTGTGGATCCCCTGCTAATTGGCACGGAGTCCTCCTCATGTGGATCCCCTGCTAACTGGAACGGAGTCCGCCTCATGTGGATCCCCTGCTGATTGGAACAGAGTTCGCCTCATGTGGATCCCCTGCTGATTACAACAGAGTCCGCCTCATGTGGCTACCCTGTTGATTGGAACAGTCCGCCTCATGTGGATCTCCTGCTGATTGGAACAGTCCGCCTCATGTGGATCCCCTGCTGATTGGAACGGAGTCCGCCTCGTATGAAAGGGGCCTTATAGTTTTAAGCAGTAAATACGTGTTCTAAACCATCTCCACGATATCCGAAACTAAAAAAAAACAAAAAAATATAAAAGAAAATAAAAGTTTTGCCTTTAGTTATACTGTAAGCACTAAAAATAATAAAAATGTAATACTCTTCTATACTTATTATGCAGCCCGATTACAGAACAATAAAAAAGCAAAAAACTTCAATTGGGCCTTAATAAATACATGTAGGGCGACACCAACAACTGACTATTTCTAGTAAAACCTGAAAGAAGCCATTAGACCTCAACTCCTTCTTACTAGCAGCCCACCAGCCCTTTAAGGGTTCTAAGCATTGGGAGGCAGGCATTCGAGTCATGTGACCGATGTGATTGGTTGTCACATGATCCGAAAACTCCCAATTGCTAATACGCATCAGGAGCTTTCCGGTAACCGCTGGCTGTGGTTTACACAGGGCCACATACCCTGTTTCCCATAAAATAAGACCTAGCGTGATTGTCAGTGATGGCTACAATATAAGCCCTACCCCCCAAATAAGCCCTACCCTGTTTCCCCGAAAATAAGCCCTACCCTGAAAATAAAGCCTACAAGGACTTTAACTAGGGCTTATTTGGGGGGTAGGGCTTATATTGCAGCCATTACCTCCTGGAAGCCTGGAAGTGGGCAAGGGTACCTGTTCCCTCCCCTCCCCCTTGAAAAGGTGCCAAATGTGGAACCGGAGGGGGGGGAAGCAGATGTTGCACTTTTTGGTGGAACTCCGCTTTAACCACGTGAGGATTTTGAATGTGATAGATACTGTAGGCCCTTAAAAAAACTAAAAAGTTTTTAAGACATTTCTTATTTACTGCTCTTCTCTCCCTGCCACTGCCATTACAAGCAATTACTGGCTGACAAAATGACAGCCGGGAATTGCTTTGTATTCTACAGCAGGAATGTCTGTCAAAATGCATTCATTGCATGTTTTTTTTACAATTTTGCAATAATTACCTACAATTTTTTTTTACCTTTCTTCAGTTTGATAATTTTAGTCATTTAAACAGCACAAATTATAGAGTAAAATGTATATTTATTTACAACTTTTTAAAACACAAAGAAAACACATTTAAATTTTTTACCTGTAAATTCCACGGAAAATAAAATACTTTTTTGCAAAAACAATATTGCCAAGAAAGCCTAGTTTCACCCCCACCCCCACCCCCTAAAAAACCCTAAAACAATGTAGTTGTTACTTTGTTCTCTTAAAGCAGAACTAAACCCTTTTTATCGATTACAGTCAAGGAAGCTGCCATCTTTGTCTCTTTGATCTGGAGTTGCCAGGAAGCTGCACATGTAACCAGTTATGACACCGGCAATTTTATGGGTTGACAGTTTGGTAGAGAGCACAAGCCAATGCGGTAGTTATAATTCAGGGCATGCCTTGAATGTAACTGATTTGGGGAAACCATTAAATCAGTGGATTAAAGAGTTATTAGTTCACCTTTACCAAAATACTGCCTATGCAGAGAAGGGATGTCTGTAGATGAAAAACTGTACAGCTCTGACTAAAGTTGAAAAATGCCCTTGCTATAGGTGTAGGTCATTTACATTCCTTAACCACTTGCCAACCTCGTAACGTACATGTAACATGCGGCAAAGTGGATCTATTGCACAAAATCACATACCTGTATGTCATTTCGTGCAATAAGCTCTAGGGGGCACGCGCCACCAGATACCCGATTGCGTGGTGATTGGACAGAGGGGGAGCCAATCAACGGGTCCAGTGGACCCAATGTGTGCCAGCCACCCGTGATCGTTCCCGGGAGAAGAGGCAGAACAGCGATCTACCTATGTAAACAAGGCAGTTCTGACAGGGGAGAAGATGGAGATCCTGTGTTTCTTCTAAGCAGGAACACGGACCCCCATCTTTCCCCAGTCAGAGCACCTCCCCCACAGTTAGTTAACCCCCTCCCTGCCAGTGTCATTAGTACAGTGACAGCGCATTTTTTTTAGCACTGATCACTGAATTAGTGTCACTGGTCCCCAAAAAGTGTCACTTCATGTCATATTTGTCCGCCGCAATGGTGCAGTCCCACTAAAAATCGCTCATTGCCGCCATTACTAGTAAAAAAAATTAAAAATAAAAATTCCATAAATCTATCCCATAGTTTGTAGACGCAATAACTTTTGCGCAAACCAATCAATATACACTTATTGTGATTTTTTTCTACCAAAAATATGTAGCAGAATACACATGGACCTAAATTGATGAAGAAATTAGATTTTTTTACTTATACTGAATATGTTTTATAGCAGAAAGAAAATGTTGTTCTCTTTTCAAAATTGTTGCTCTTTTGTGTATAGTGCAAAAAAATATAAACAGCAGAGGTGATCAAATACCACCAAAAGAAAGCTCTATTTGTGGGGGAAAAAGAACATTTTTATTTAGGCACATCGTCGCACGAATGCTCAATTGTCAGTTAAGGTAACGCAGTGCCACATTGCAAAAAACGGCCTGGTCATTAAGGGGGTAAAACCTTCCCGGGGTTGGAGTGGTTAATGAAACCTAACTGGAAAACTCCCAGGAAGTTGCTAAGAGAGGCCCAGCTGTTACTGTCCACCTTCACCATCACCGGAGTAAGCTCTCAAACTCCAAGCTCAGAGCTACTGCATCAGGGGAGAGAAAGTACATTTGAATCAGAGAAAGAGCTCCCTCCTGTGATGGTGAAGGAGAACAATAACAGCTGTTACTACACCTATAGCAAGGGCGTTATTCAACTTTAGTCAGTGTTGCACAGTTTGTTTTCATCTATAGATACTTCTCATCTGCGTAGGCAGTTTTTTTCTGGTAAAAGGTGAACTATGCCTTTAAGTTCCACTTTAAATGAAGACAGAATTATTGCCGTATAAACAGGTCCATGCTGGAAATGCAAAAATTTTTCAGGTGAATAAAGATTATACACAGCTATGAGAGCTGGGTGGATACGATATATCAATATAAATCTAAATTTTAGTAAGTCGCAAACCATTAAACACTGGCAGAAAAAGATTTTTGCCGACAGCCATACAAATATTTACATTAATGAGCCGCACCCATCAGCTGAGATCATATATCAGGGGTCTTCAAACTTTACAGTACGAGGGCCACAGTGTAAACTATACAAAAAATCGCGGGCCAGAAAAACTAAGGATAAATGAATGAATACGGTTTACCTGATTCTTTTTTTGGCGCCACTGTGATACGATTCAGAACACAAGAGAAAAAATTCCATAAGACAAAGTTCACTCTACTTGTCAGAGTCCCCTTTACATCAGGATCCTCCCCCATCAGGGCCCATCTTAGAACAGGGCCCCCATGAGAGCCTCCCTTACACCAGATTCCACCAGGATCTCAAATCAGTTGCATTTACATCAGGGTTTCCATCAGAAACCCCCTAACTTCAGATTCCACCAGAATCCTATCTTATATCAGTCACCTTTAGCGTTCCTCCTTACATCAAGGTCCCCATGGAAGCCCCCCTTTACATCAGAGTTGGCCTTGGGACTCCCCCCCCCCCCCCCCATCAGGGTCCCCTTTAGAAACTTCTTTACATTCAGGGTTCCCATCACAGTCCCCATCAGAAACCCCCTAACATCAGGGTCCCCATTAAAGCCCTCCTTACATCATAGTTGGCCTTAGGATTCCCCTCTTAAATCAAGGTCCCTACTAGAACCCTACTTACATCAGAGTGCACCTTCAGAATCTCCCCTTACATCAGGGTCTCTGCCAAATACCCCCCCTACATCAGATTCCCAATCGGGGATCCACCCAGACCTCTCAGAGCGTGACTTTAGTCAGTGTAGCAGCAGGACAGGAGCTGGAGAGTAGAGTAGGTATGGACAAAGGAAGTGCCAGCCTGCTGCCTGGGCAAGCCCGTCATTCATTGCTAAAATTATGGTGGTCCTAGCAACGGACTTGGAGAAAAGACATGGCAGTGTCCCCTTTAGAAACTTCTTTAGATACAGGGTTCTCATCACAGTGCCCATCAGAAGCCCCCTAACATCAGGGTCCCCATTAAAGCCCTCCTTACATCAGTTGGCCTTAAGATTCCCCTCAGGGTCGTCATTAGCATCCCCCTAACATCAAAGTCCACATTAGAGTGCCACTAACATCAGGGTCCCCATCTGAAACACCACTACACGACTGATCCCCATCAGAGTCCAATAACATCAGGGTGCACCTTAGGAATCTCCCCTAACATCAGATTCTCCATTAGAAACCTCTTTACATCAGGGTTTTTATCAGTGTCCCTCTAACATTAGTCCATATCAGTCAGAAACCCCGCTACACTAGGATCACCATCAGAATCCACTTACATCAGAGTCCCCCATCAGAAACCCCCTAACATCAGGGTTCCTCATCAGAGCCCTCCTTACATCAGAGATGGCCTAAGGATTCCCCTCTTAAATCAAGGTCTCTACTAGAGCCCCACTTACATCAGAGTGCACCTTCAGAATCTCTCCTTACATCAGGGTCTCTGCCAGAGACCCCTCTACATCAGACTCCCAATCAGGGGTCCACCTTTACCTTGCTTACAGCATGTCTTAAGTCAGTGTAGCAGCAGCACGGGAGCCAGAGAGTAGAGCAGGTATGGACAAAGGAAGTGCCGTCCTGCCTGGGCAAGCCCGTCATCTATTGCTAAAATGATGGCGGTCCTAGCAACGGACTTGGAGAAAAGACAGGGCAGCGGGGAAGGGGAACCTGATTTCTAGCTGTGGGTAGGATGCAATCCTGTAGCAGTCCGGATTTAGCCCAGGGGCAGTAGTTTGAAGACCCCTGGTAAAAAATGAATAGAGAAAGAAGGGAAGACGTGACTACTGAGAGACAAATGCTACATATGGTCTGTATGGACACATTGTACAACGGTTTCCGTACAGAACAGCCAACCTGCCGTGTTGGGCTGAACACAGACAGGCGATTTTAGTTGTGTCAGAAGCAATGTTCTTGGAAGGAAGCACAATCTGTAGTAGAATCAGGCAATTTCTAGCTTTTATTTTTAGTGCCCAACAGGCAACTAGCATTAGTAGAACACAAAGAATGCAATGAAAGCCCCAGTAGGCTTTAAAGCCTTTTGTAGGCAGAGCCCTTGCATAAACATGGTCATTAAAAAAAAGTTAAAGCTGAATTCCAGTGCTGACACACTATAAATTAAATCCAAATTGGTGCATGACATCTCCTGGACTAATTTATATCTGAACGGTTTATGGCTTTGCCTGGGCATACACTGACACCCCACACTCGGGGCTGTGAGAGAAGAGAGAGGCACCCAGAACTCATGCCCCTCCTTGGACTTAACACATAGTGTGCCTTCAATTTTTACAAAGGAGCTGAATTCCTGGAATTCAGCTTTAATATTCCCTTTCTTCTTTTTTCTGTTGATATTACTGAAGGCTCCAAGTTTATTACATTAAATCATTTTGATTTTGCAGGAAAGCATTCCCCAGCATACAGGTTAGTTTGCTTGTGTGCCCAACATGTACTTTTCTTTTATGGCCTGCCACATATTGCTTTGTGATATTTCCCGGAAGCTTGCACACAGAGCTCGTCACAGGGAGCTAACTTTACTAATCATCTTATCTGGATGGGGGAGGAGTGGCTTCCGACAGTGGGAGTCTGTGCCGCAATAGTGGATGCACATAGCAGAAGATACAATCAGCTGCAGTCCCACCTGGGACTAAGATGGCCTCGTGGGACCCTACGAGGGGATGGAGTCACTCCAAAGCAGGGACCTGTGCAGTCGGAATTTTTTACTAACTCAGGAACTACAGGTTTTTAAAGCTGAATTCCAGGAATTCAGCTACTTTGTAAAAACTTCAGCCATACCATGAGTTAAGTCCAAAAAGGTGCCTCCTGACACCTCTTAGACTTTTCTCATTTATTCCTATCTGACAGGTTTACTGTGTGCCAGGAAAGATAACTTCCGGAGCGCTGACGCTGGTCACTGTGGTCTCAGTTCCTACAAGAGCAGAGTCGCTGAACTGCAATCCCCTCCTTCTGCACATTCACCAGAAGCCTTTGTATTATGTGAACTTCTTTACAAAATACAAAGGCTTCTGTGAATGGGCAGAAGGGAGGGGCAGGCAAAGCTGCTTTGTACTTTTCTCCTCTCGCAGCATATCCTTCAGATGTGCAATAAACCTGTCCCATGTAATCCATAGAGACGTGCCGAAGGTGTCATGCCCCTAATTGGACTTAACTCATAGTGTGCCTGCAATAGCAATGCATGGAATTCAGCTTTAAGATAAAATTACCTAGCAAACCTGGTAAGAGCTAAAGTCACCAACACTATATGTTTTTAAATTTTAGGGTTTAACAACACTTTAAAGGATGTCTACATCGAACCCACAAAAAAGTAATAAATTGCAGTTACCAGTCAGATAAGGTGGCTTCATTCGTTTTCTTTTTTTTACTTTATTTTCACCTAGTGATCCTGCCAGTAAAACACTTTCTAGAGTGACAACACTCACTCATTGCATTTATATCTATGGAAGATTAACGTTGCCACCCTAGGACAGGACACTTTTCCATGATACCACAAGCAAGCATGGCTAAAAGAAGCTTTCCTAAACCTTAATATTGTTTTGTTTTGTTAATTTTGAATGTTTAAAGAAGTAACAGTACTGTAGAAATTGAATAAAATACATTGATTTCCTATGACAAAAACCTTATTGCGTTACATACAAGCCCCGAGTAAGAACAGTTCACATTTTAAAATAGTCTTCTTAGAACAGCTGATCTCTTGACACAAAATGCGCTGGTACTGCGTCCCCACCATCAGAGTTCCTCAGCTTCTTTGGCTTCGTCGATCAATTTGTTGACAGGACTAAGGACGAACAAAGGTAAAAGTTCCTGGGGGCCGCTAAAATCTTCTGCCAGCAGGTCTGGCTCCTTGCCGGAGCTACACTCTGGAACATTGTCATTCTGCATTGCTGAACTGCCTACGTATGCGTCGTCTCCCATCGTGGTCAGCAAGTTAGCTGGGTCTATTGCGTCTGTTCCATAGTCGCCAGAAGAGAGATCAAAAAGGGAGACCAGAGGGTTTCCTGTGTACTGCATCAGCTGCTTGTCTGCAAAATAAAAGGCCACACAATGTTAACCTGCAGTCCATGATCAACAGTCTAGTCATTCGTTTAACCACTCGACCTCCGGAAGGTTTTACCCCCTTTTTCTGCATTTGTCACACTTTAATATTAGAATTTGTTTGATGATCTGAATCATTTAGACAAAGATAACCAGGAGTAAATACAAAATGCAGTTTTTAAATGAGGATTTCTTTTATTAAGAGGAAAAAGCTGTCCAAACCTGACTGGCCCTATGTGAAAAAGTAATTGCCCCCTAAACCTAATAACTGGTTGTGCCACCAATGGCGGCAAAAATTGCAATCAAGCGTTTGTGATAACTAGCAATGAGTCTTTTACATCACGGTGGAGGAATTTTGGCCCACTCTTCTTTGCAGAATTGTTTTCATTCAGCCACATTGGAGGGTTTTCCAGTATGAACGGCCTGTTTATAGTCATGCCACAGTATCTCAATCGGATTTAAGTCCAGACTTGGACTACGCCACTCCAAAACCTTTATTTTTATTTATTTTTTGAGACTTGGTGTGTTTCAGATCATTGTCCTGCTGCATAACCCAAGTGCGCTTGAGCTTGAGGTCAGGAACTGATGGCCAGACATTCTCCTTCAGGATTTTCTGGTCTGGATTGGGTCCATCAATTATGGCAAATTGTCTAGGTCCTGAAGCTGCAAAGCAGCCCCAGACCATCACACTACCACCACCATGTATGACTGTTGGTATGATGTTCTTTTTATGAAATGCTGTGTTAGTTTTACGCAAGACGTAACGGGACGCACCCCTTCCAACTCATCAGTTGCAGAGTACTTGCCCAAAAGTCTTGGAGATAATCAAAATGATTTATTTTTTGGCAAATGTGAGATGAGACTGTGTTCTTTTTGGTCAGCAATTGCTTTGGCCTTGGGACTTTCCTATGGATGCCATTTTTTCCCAGTCTCTTTCTTATTGTTGAATCATGAACACTGACCTTATCTGAGGCCTGAAGTTCTTTAGATGTTGTTCTAGGTACTTGCATGACCACCTGGATGAGTCCTCATTGTGCTCTTGGAGTAATGTTGGTAGGCCGGCCACTCTTGGGAGTGTTCACCACTGTTTCAAGTTTTCTCCATTTGTGGATAGTGGCTCTTACCATTGTTCATTGGAGTCCAATGGCTTTGTAACCCTTTCCAGACTGATACATGTACATTATTTTGTTTCTTACATGTTCTTGAACGTCTTTAGATTGAAGCATTATGTGTAGCTTTTTTAGATCTTTTAGCGTGCTTTGTCAGACAGCTTCTATTTAAGTGATTTCTTGATTCAACAGGTCCAGCAGTAATCAGGCCTGGATGTGGCAATGAAATTTAACTCGGCTTTCTAAAAAATGTGGATAACACATCACAGTTCATTCATGATTTAGCAGGGGAGGGGCGGCAATTACTTTTTCAGAGGGCCAGGCAGGTCTGGACAGCTTTTTCCCCTTAATAAATGAAATGGTCATTTAAAAACTGGCTTCCACTAACCCAACGAAAAAAAAAAATCTAACGTAATAACAATAATTTACAAAGCCATCCACAACTCAGCTCCCGGCTACATCACTAACCTGGTCCCAAAATACCAGCCCGCTCTCTTCGGTCCTCCCAAGACCTCCTACTCTCTAGCTCCCTTGTCACCTCCTCCCATGCTCCCTCCAGGATTTCTCCAGAGCTTCTCTCATCCTTTGGAACTCCCTATCCCAATCTGTCTGACTGTCCCCTAATCTATCCATCTTTAGACGATCCCTGAAAACCCTTCTCTTTAAAAGAAGCTTATCCTGCTTCTAATACACTGTTTTACTTTCTCCATCAGCTCATCCCCCCACAGCTATTACCTTTTGTATCAATTGACCCTCCCTCCTAGATTGTAAGCTCTAACAAACAGGGTCCTCGGACTCCTCTTGTACCAAATTGTAGTGTAACTGTAATGTCTGCCTTTATTTTGTTAAGCGCTTTGCAAATTGTTGGCACTATATAAATCCTGTATAATAATAATTAAAAAAAACTGCATTTTGTAATTACTTGAGTTACCTTTGTGTAATATTACAATTTGTTTGATGTACTGAATCATTTAAAGTGTTACTAAGCCCAGCACCCTGCATTCACTATATCTGGTCACCCACGGTACACAGAACATGGAAATAAAATTATTTTAGTAAATATAAACTGCTAACTACCTTTCCTCATTAGTAGTTAGAACAGTCTTATGACTTCTATCAGTGTCCAGCAGAGCACTGGTTAAAGCTTGTAAGAGGAGTTTTCTGACTGTCCTATGAGACTGCAAGACCCCTGACCCACTGTCTGAACAGTGGTGACTGGCCCTGTGCTGATCACATGCACCCTCCCAAGAGAGAGAGAGAAAAAAAAAAATTATCAATACACACCAAACTCAGCATATGCAGCCTGACTCTTCAGACCGTTATCAAGAAATTATTAGGAGACGGTGGATGAAGGGGAGGATCAGAGAAGACTGGATCAACCAGCCTTTTTACACAATGCGGAGGATTAACCCCTTAGGTTCCACAGTGTGTATAACAAGCATGTTTTACTGCATATACAGACTGATTTTGCTGTTGTGGATTTAGTAACACTTTAATTGTGGCAAATGTGCAAAAAAAAAAAAATCAAAAAATCAGGAAGGGGGCAAATACTTTTTCACAGCACTGTATGTAGAGATTATAAACTCAACTACTGTAGTTGAAAGAAATGTATTTGTGCAATTAAATTATAAAACATCACCTTTGCTCAAATCATCATTGCTGATCCTTAATGCAGCATCATCCTCATTTCCCTGCAGGTCCTGTGAATAAAAGAAGTAGAACACAAGTTTGTACTTGCACCCAATCTGTCTACAATTTGTCATTTCAGATCGTTACATGAGGAGATGTAAGAAATCACGTATAAAAGATGAACTTACATTTGCTGTGCTGGGGTTGGGTTCAGTTACGGGATTATCTGAGGATGACAAGTCAGGTTTAAAAAGCTGCAAAAAGTTAGAGAGATAAAAGAAGACTTGCCTTCATGTATTACCTTATGTGAACTCTGGCCTGCTGGCTTCCTAGACCCAATCAGAAATACAAATGTACAAGGCTACGCTGCAGTTGGCTATTCCACATTTTTCCTATGCTTGTATTCCAGACATGCTCATTAGGTTTTAAAAGCACAAACATTATACATTTCACAGCACCATTCCCCAACTACAATAGCACAAAAAAAAAAAAAAAAAATTCCATCATACATTAGCCTAACCCCAGGCTTAGAGACCGAACTGCAAGACTTAAGCAGACCTTCAATCATTATTATGACTTTGCATGGTTGCAATATATAAGACCCCCCCCATCCAGAATATTTTGGGTCTGGCCCCGGTAACGCCCTCCATTCTTGCCTAGGTGAGCATGACATCTCCTCCACATCTGCAGCCTCCAGGGTTATCAATGTCACATATCCCAGGAGGCTTCAGGGTCCTTGCAGCAGAGGACAGACACAGCACTGGTGGGGGAGAAACTGGCTGGCTATCTGAATCCGGAAGAGACTGCTCCTGATGAGGAGGACGGTGGTGTAGGACCTGGTGATGAGCAGCCGACTTCCTGTGTTCACAATGCATGTCCGGCGGACTTTCCCAACTAACGGACCTACACACGATCACACCAAAGTCAGATGGATTCATACGTGATGACGTACGACCGGACTAAAAATGAAGTTGATAGCCAGCAGCCAATAGCTGCCCTAGCATCGGTTTTCATCCATCAGACTAGCATACAGACGAGCGGACTTTTCGATAGGAACTGGGTCCGGCAGAGTTCAGATGTAAAGATTTGAAACATGTTCCAAATCTAAGTCTGTCAGATTTTCGACTGAAAAAGTCTGCTGCAGGTCCGATGAAGCCCACACACGGTCGAATTGTCCGCCGGACTCGGTCTGTTGGACCAGTCCAGTCGAAAAGTCCACTCGTGTGTACGCGGCATTACAGCTATTTCAATATGAAATACAATTGCTAGACTCTCAAAATCCCCCCCCCCCCCCCCCCAAATAACTGACAAATACAGCCTTTACCTCTGCACAAGGCACTTCCTACAGAATGTTGTACATTAAAGAAATGCAAATATTAGAAAAAAATTACAAACAATAAACTGGTAAAGTACAATCATTACTCCAAAGACATGCTGGTAAGTTAATTGGCTTCTGTCTAAATTGGCCCTAGTATGTGTGAGTTTAGGGACCTTAGATTGTAAGCTCCTTGAGGGTAGGGACCGATGCGAATGTACAATGTATATGTAAAGCGCTGCTTAACTTGACGGCGCTATAGAAGTACCTGAAATAATAATAATGCATTTTTTGCAACCTTCTCACCTCGTCAATAACATCATCATCCACATTGAGTTTCTTTTTACAGAACATAGTCTGCAGCTCTTCCAGACTAGCATCAATACAGCTCAGGAAGTCTTGGATTTCCTCTCTAATAAAGAAAAAAACACAAATATTAGAATCTTGCGGCATAAATCAGATGATTCCATAAAATCAGGCAAAGATAGTGACTTGTGATCCTAGACACAGAAGAAAAGGTTGTCTACTAGGTTGGATATGTTCAACAACGAGACTAACAATATCCAGTCATAAAAGAAACCTGTAGATCCTATACATAGAAGGCAGCGGGTACCCCCTTAGCTAGCAAGGTGCTAAAACCAAGAACTACCGAACAGTAAAGCTTCACTTATGAAGGATTTTATGGCATGCCGCTGGTCTCTTTTTTTTGGATGTATTTTGGGGCATATGTTTGCTGCAGGTAAGCTTGTTTGGGGTGAGGACAACTGTCCTGCTTGGATCATCATCCGGCTATCTAAGCAGGTAATCCAGCATATAGGGCTTGGTAGTGGCAGATAACCCTTGCTCTTGTATGAAAAATAAAAATAATAAAATGAAAGTTCTTCTCACGAGATCCCCCTGCGAGAACACTATAGCTAACTACAACTTAAGCATTTTCTTCAACAACTCATTAAATCTCGCCATACCCCATACACTCCGACTCCATTTGAGAGCCTATGTAGAGCTAGACCCCACTCTCCAGGTCTGATATAGTTGATATATTCATCTAGAATTTCTACAAAAAAGCCCCCAATGGGGCTCTATCATCTCTAGTGGGAAAAAGAACTGGGGAGGCAGTTAGATCCAGAGGACTGGCAGATTATGACCATAGCCCTTTCCAAATGTTTGAGAAATGTTGTTGTATTGGAGAATGCCTATCAAGTGTTGTATAGGTGGTATTATACACGGCTAGATTGGCCTGTTTTATCCCAACTTACTCTCTCCTCTCTGTTTTTGGGGATGCTCACAAGAAGGCTTCATAGCACATATTGGGTGATCATGCTCGAGGGTGTGCAGGCTATGGGTCAGGGTCTATACCCTTCTTCGTAATTTATTATAAGTTAATCTTAAAAGGGACCCCTACAAAGCCAAATTGTTGAGTTGCTATGTCCGGAACGGCAGTTGGCCCAATATCTCTTTACTGCAACTAAATTAACTATTGCGAGGGCATGGAAAATCCCCACTCTCAGCTTTGAGGTGGTCAAAAATCATATGAATGATGTCATGGTGAACAAGAAGTTGACGGCCATCCTTTCAGCCACGGATTACACATACTCAGCCTACTCGGTTTGACAGTACACGTCTCTCGATTTAATGCTCCCCCTCTGGACACTCCTTTTTTCTTCTTATCCTTTTTCTTCTACCAGATTTTTTCTCTTTTCTTTCTGGTTGCTTTCTCTTCAACCTGTTATGCTTTATGCATTTAATCCATAGGTTTATCAGGCTACTAGTTATTGTCCTGGTCAGAATGGTTATATTTAAAACTTTAGGTTTTCTATATTGTTTTGAATTTAGTTTTACTTTTTATATTGCATCCTCCCCAAATGGGGGATTCTTGAGCTTGATTTTGTTTGGATATGCAGGTTCTATATGTGGACATTCTCATTTGCAGACACCCTATGATGCCTAGGATAGCTCGGAAAGCTATTTCTGGTCTTCCATTTTTCTGCTTTGCTCCATGGGACACTGAGTATGATAGCCGCATATTCCTACTGCTCATGTCTCCGTTATATTACTATACATTGTTTGTTTTGCCTTTTGTTCGCCTATCAATGTAACCGTCTAAATTTTGACCTGATATGTTGGATTACATGCTAATAAACCTTTGTAAAAGAAAAATACGATCTGGCTTGTCAGAGTCTCAAAAGCCGACTCAAAAGAGAAGTATGGCCAAAGCCGTTTTGCACTTAGGCCCTATTCACACCTGAGCGATTTTCTGCTTGAAGCTTGTAGCTCTAAAACGCTCAAGCTAATTCTCATTCATTTCAATGTCAGCTCTTCACATCTGAGCGTTCTGCCCCTAAAGCAAAACGCTCATCGCTCAAAAAAAGTACATAGTTACATAGTAGGTGAGGTTGAAAAAAGACAACTCCATCAAATCCAACCTATGTATTTGTCAGTATTACATTGTATATCCCTGTATGTTGCGGTCGTTGAGGTGATTATCTAATCGTTTTTTGAAACTATCGATGCTCCCCGCTGAGACCACTGCCTGCGGAAGGGAATTCCACATCCTTGCCGCTCTTACAGTAAAGAACCCTCTACATAGTTTAAGGTTAAACCTCTTTTCTTCTAATATTAATGAGGGGCCATGTGTCTGGTTAAAGTCCTTTCCGCAAAAAAGCTTTATACCTATTGTGGGGCCACCAGTACTGTATTTGTAAATTGAAATCATATCCCCTCTCAAACATCTCTTCTCCAGAGAGAATAAGTTCAGAGCTCGCAACCTTTCTTCATAACTAATATCCTCCAGACCTTTTATTAGCCTTATTGCCCTTCTCTGTACTCGCTCCATTTTCATTAAGTCCTTCCTGAGGACTGGTGCCCAGAACTGGAAAGCATACTCCAGGTGCGGTCGGACCAGAGTCTTATAGAGTGGGGGAATTATCGCTTTGTCCCTGGAGTAAATCCCTTTTTTAATACATGCCAATATTCTGTTTGCTTGGTTATCAGCAGCTTGGCATTGCATATCATCTACTGGGACCCCTAGGTCCTTTTCCATTCAAGATTCCCCCAGAGGTTCTCCTTCCAGTGTATAGATCGCATTCTTATTTTTGCCACCCAAATGCATTATTTTACATTTTTCTACATTAAACCTAATATGCTATGTAGTTGCCCACCCCATTAATTTGTTCAGATCTTCGTGCAAGGTTTCCACCTCCTGTGGAGAAGTTATTGCCCTGCTTAGCTTAGAATTGTTGGCAAATACAGAGATTGAACTGTTTATCCCATCCTCCAGGTCGTTTATGAACAAATTAAATAGGATTGGTCCCAGCATAGAACCCTGTGAGACCCCACTATCCACCCCTGACCATTCTGAGTATTCCCCATTTATCACCACCCTCTGAACTTGCCCTTGTAGCCAGTTTTCAATCCATGTAGTCACCCTATGGTCCATGCCAACAGACCTTATTTTGTACAGTAAACGTTTATGGGGGGGGGGGGGACGACTGTGTCAAATGCTTTTGCGAAATCCAGATACACCACGTCAACGGGTCTTTCTTTATCTGGATGGCAACTCACCTCCTCATAGAAGGTTAATAGATTGGTTTGGAAGAATGATTCTTTATAAATGTATGATAATTAGTGCTAATGATACCTTTCTCATGACTAAAATCTTGTATATAGTCCCTCATCCCCTCCAAGCGCTTGCATACTATTGATATTAGGCTAACTGGTCTGTAATTCCCAGGGATGTATTTTGGGCCCTTTTTAAATATTGGTGCTACATTGGCTTTTCTCCAATCAGGTGGTGCTATTTCAGTCAGTAGACTCTCAGTAAAAATGAGGAACAATGGTCTGGCAATTACTTGACTGAGTTCCCCAAGTACCCTCGGGTGCAAGCCATCTGGTCCCGGTGATTTATTAGTGTTAAGTTTCCCCAAGTCTAATTTTAATTCTGTCCTCTGTTAACCATGGAGGTGCTTCCTGTGTTGTGTCATGAGGATAAACGCTGCAGTTTTGGTTACTAAAGCCCCCCCGGTTCCCTTGTGAAAACTGAGAAAAATAAATTCAATACCTTCGTCAACTCCCCATCCTTTGTAACCAGATGTCCTACCTCATTCTTTATGGGGCCCATATGGTCTGTCATCCATTTTTTACTGTTTACATGCTTAAAGAATTTCTTGGGATTTTTATTGCTCTCCTCCGCTATGTGTCTTTCGTGTTCTATCTTAGCTGCCCTAATTGCACCCTTACATTTCTTGTTGCATACTTTATAAAGTTTGAATGCTGATTATTATCCCTCAACCCTGTATTTTTTGAAGGCCTTCTCTTTTGCTTTTATATGCATTTTTACATTAGCATTAAGCTATCCAGGACTTTTGTTCACTCTTTTAAATTTATTACCCAATGGGATGCACTGGCTAATGCCCTTATTTAGTATGTTCTTAAAGCGAACCCATCTCTCCTCCATGTTCTTTGTTCCTAAGATTTTATCTCAATTTATGCCTTCTAGCAAGGTTTGTAGTTTAGGGAAGTTGGCTCTTTTGAAATTCAGTGTCTTTGGGTTTCCTTTTTTTGTGATTTATACTGAAGCCAATTGAACTGCGATCGCTGTTTCCTAAATTTCTCTGTATTTCCACATCCGGGATCAGGTCTGTATTGTTGGTAATCAGTAGATCTAGTAATGCTTTATTTCTAGTTTGTGCGTCTACCATCTGACCCATGAAATTGTCCTGCAAGACATTTAGGAACTGGCGAGCCTTAGACGAACGTGTGGTTCCCTCTGTCCAGTCTGTCTGGATAATTAAAATCCCCCATTATGATAACACTTCCCATCCTTGCTGCAAATCCAAATTGTAATAGGAGGTCCGCCTCCCCCTCCTCCCACAGGTTAGGGGGCCTATAGCATACTCCCAGTATTATTTTCCCCTTAGCTTCATCCCTTTGGGGCTCTACCCATAAGGATTCCACCTCCTCCCTAGCTCCCTTAGTGATGTCATCTCTCACATTCACTTGCACATTATTCTTGTTATATAGGCATACCCCTCCCCTTTTTTTACCCTCTCTATCCCTGCGATAAAGGGTATACCCTTGAATGGTTGCCAGCCAATCATGAGAGCTGTTGAACCAAGTCTCTGAAATTCCCACAAAATCCAAATCCTCCTCGTACAACAGTATCTCAAGTTCACCCATCTTATCCGCCAGGCCCCTGGCATTGGTGAACATGCCACGTAGTTTAGACCAGTTGCATATTATTCTTTTATTGGGTGTTCCGAGATTGCAACTAGGGACTTGGTACTATAGTTACCTTGGGTTTATGTGCTTTAGTCAACCTACCACTAATGCCCCCAATACTACCCTCTGGACCATGTTCCGCACTGACTCCCTCTACCTCTGGACCCACCCCGCCGTCGCCTAGTTTAAAAACCCCTCTAACTTTTTGACCATCTTTACTCCCGGCACATCTGCACCCTCCTCATTTGGGTGCTGTCCATCCCCTCTATAGTACTGGTGACCGATTTTTAGCTCCTAAGTCCCTAAAATCGTTCTTTAGGACACTACATCTGCCTCTGACTTTGTCATTGGTGCCAACGTACACCATGACATACGGGAATTCCCCAGCCCCTTCCAGTAATCTGTCCACCAGATCCGTGATGTGCCCGGTAGACAGCATACAGTTCGATGCTTCAGGTCTTTTTCACAGATTGGCCTCTCTGTCCTAAGAATTGCGTCCCCTACCACCAGAAACTGTCTATCCTGTCCCTTCGCTCCCCCCCCACTCTCACTGGAGGAGTTCTTCAGCCAGCAGCTAGAGTCCCTCAGCTCCAGCAGTGCTGGTCCCCAACTGGTTTCACCAATGTGACTCAATGGAACCTACTTATTGGGATGCTCCAGGACAGGATGGGCCTCCCTGGCACTTCCCCCTCTATCCTTCCTGAGTGTCACCCATCTACTCTTTTCTGGTGCCTGCACCTCTTTGTCTCCACCCACCTCTGTGCTGGCCCCTGCCAGGTACGTTACCGACTCTCCTTTAGTATGGAGGGTCTTCTCAGTGTTGACAATTGCTTTCCCAGATTCAGAACCTGGGCTTCCAGGGAAACAATGTGCTTACATTTTATACAGCATTTGCCTCGATCAGATAATCAAGGAACGCATACATGCCGCAAGATGTACACCAAGTCGCATCTCCACACTCGCCGGGCATAGTACCTACCAATTTGATGAGGATATGGATCATACCCTGTCCATTACCTAACTAAAATTTCTACATGAGTTTCTTTTTGGCAGATTGGAGGCAGGTTGGGCCCATAGACTTCATTGGGAACGCCTGAAAATGTGCGACATGAGCGTTTTACAATAATTTTGTCGCTCGTTTTTTGCTGAAACAGCAACTCTCATCCCCACTTGTGCTTTATATTGGTCAAACAAAAATGCCCAAAGCTGTAAAATGCTTGTGATAAACTCAAAAATGCTCAAATAAAAACGCCAGTAAATCGCTACGCTATGCTCAGGTGTGAATGCAGCCTTAGTTCTGCACTCTTAAGTCCCAGATTCAGCGGACAGTGGGCTAAAGCAGGCTGTTGGCTGAAGTCACAGAGCCGATCAAGGCTCCCTGCTTAGAACCTCAGCCAACCACTCCTGCCACCCTCCACAGCTCGGTGCTCCAGTGAGCGCTGGAGGGGCAGAGCAGAGATCTGTGATCGACAGTCACTGCTCTGTGCTCAGAGCAGACTCAAGAACTGAGCGATCAGCAGTTTTGATTGCTCAGTTCTATGTGTAGAGGTGACAGCTGCAGCCCGGATTGCTAAATGTTCATTAATTTAGATTCCCTCACTGCTAAAAAATATGCACTGTCTCTGTACTAATGACACTGTCTGGGAAGGGGTTAAACATTAAGGGCGATCAAAGGGGTAAATGTGTGCCTAGCCAGTGTTTGTGTGCTGCTTTTACTATTGGGCAGTAACAGATTTTTTTTTCCCTGCTGTGCAAGGACACAAAATCCATCCCCTGTCAAAATGGAGATCTCCCTTGTTTACATAGGCAGAGCTCTGTTCTGAGTCTCTGCCCGACAGTCGGAGGTACTGGTGGACATCCAGTGCCTGGCATCTGCAGATCAGCTTCTGCTGTGATTAATCACAGCAGAAGCGCCCCCTGTAGGCGGAAGTGCGGAATCACGATTCTGCACAGTAAGGCTGCCCTGTAGCAGTAAATCTGCTATGGGGCAGTCCAGAAGTGGTTAAAATACCGTTCGGCTGCAGTTTGTAAACGTTGAACACAGAACTTATGGGACTGCTGATTGCCAATTTAAACAAACTGCTAGAAGGCCATCAAAAGGCAATCAACACACTCATTACAATTTGTGTTCAACATTCCCAAACTGGAGCTGATAACTGGAACCAGTACTTTAAATACTTCAATACCGGGCCAATTCTCACACTTCTAATATACATGTAAAAATCTTCTTTTTTTTTTTTTTTGCTAGAAACTCCCAAACATTATAATAAAGATTTTTTCTTTTTTTTTTTTAGGAGAGGACCTATATAATAAAATGATGGGTGTTACAATTATTTGTCACCTGGTATTTGTGCAGCGGCTTTTCAAACACTTTTTTTTTTCCGAAAAGATACACTTTATTGAATTTTATTGCACACCACAATATAATACCCAACTTTTACGCTGAGTAAATAGATACCTAACACGTCAAGCTTTAAAATTGCGTCCGCCTATCAAATGGTGCCAAACTACGATACTGAAAAATTCTCCATATGCAACGCTTTAAAGGGGTTGTAAAGGCAGACGACTTTTTATCTTAATGCATTCTAAGCTCATTGACACCAGTCTATCGCCCGTACTAAAGTTCATTGACTCCAGTCCTTTGCCCATACTAAAGCTTTTTGACTCCAGTCTATCGCCCGTACTAAAGCTCATTGACACCAGTCTACTGCCCATAATAAAGCTCATTGACGCCACTCTATCGCACATACTAAAGCTCATTAACGCCATGCCCATAATAAAGCTCATTGACGCCACGCCCATACTAAAGCTCACCGATGTCAGTCTAGCACCCTTACTAAAGCTCATTAACACCAGTCTATCCCCCACACTAAAGCTGATTGACGCCAGTCTATCGCCCATAGTAAAGCTCATTGACGCCAGTCTATCGGCCATACCAAAGCTCAACTCCTCGCCCATACTAAAAAGCTCATTGACGCTATGCCCATACTAAAGCTCATTGACGCCAGTCTATCACACATACTAAAGCTCATTGATGCCAGTCTATCACATATACTAAAGCTCATTAAAGTGAGGCCAACGCTCATACTAATGCTCATTGATGCCACGCCCATACTAAAGCTTACTGATGCCAGTCTAGCACCCATAGTAAAGCTCATTGACGCCAGTCTAGCGCCCATATTAAAACTCATTAACACCAGTCTATCAACCACACTAAAGCTCATTGACGCCAGTCTATCGGCCATACTAAAGCTCATTGATGCCAGTCTATCACATATACTAAAGCTCATTAAAGTGAGGCCAACGCCCATACTAATGCTCATTGATGCCATGCCCATACTAAAGCTTACTGACGCCAGTCTAGCGCCCATACTAAAGCTCATTAGCAACAGTCTAATCCCCAAACTAAAGCTCATTGACGCCAGTCTATCGGCCATACTAAAGCTCATTGATGCCACGCCCATATAAAGCTCATTGACGCCATGCCCATAATAAAGCTCATTGATGCCAGTCTATTGCACATATTAAAGCTCATTGATGTCAGTTTATCGCAAATATTAAAGCTCATTAAAGAGAGTCTAATGCCCATACTAATGCTATAGAAGCATTTGTTAAGCATTAGAAATGTAGTAAAGTGTGAACAAGTCCTAAGTGTGATTACACCAAAGACGAGATGAATATTGCTGCAAAATCTGCTTTTAATCGGTTCAACTGATTACATTTTTGTCCTACTTACCGGTATAACAATTCATTGCTGCTGGCTGCATTCTCATTCAGAATAGAACTGATCATGCTATCTGCATCCTCAGCGGAGTTCGCTTGCACCAAATCCAGCGCTAGTCCCTCTTCCCCTGCAGAGCTACTGGGGACTGGATTTTGCTCAGCCAAAGACTGCAGCTGCAGAACTGAATCATCAATAATAATCTCCTGCACCGATTCGCTGTGAGAGAATAGAAAATAAATCTGAGTTTTACAGCTTACAAATGGGACTTTTCAAGTGGTGGGTGCACAATACCCATAACTGCTCCCAGTGGTGGACAGACCATTCAGGAATAGCGCTGATTAGGTGCTGCAGTGTCACAGCCCATATTGCTGTAAGCAATGTTCTTTAGTTTTGATAACCAGTCATATACCGAGCCACCGTCATCAATACATGGTCACAATATGTGAAGCACATTTAGCAGGCCATTTAACATCAACACCCCTTTAGATAAGCCCTTAGTAACTCTAAAAGACTTTGCAGCAACGCTCCAAGCAGGAGTGTATGAGGTTTTCTCCCTCGACCCTCAGGTATAGAAGCGCTGGCATTTGAGTATCGCATCCAGCAGCAGCAATGACCATCATCGATGAACGCCGTTCTCCCTTCTGACCCGTAGAAGATATATTAAATGGCCTCAGCCAGCGCTCCTCTTCTGACCACACCTCCCTGAAGTGTTTCGACCCACCCACAGGGCTTAGTCATAGGTGAACTCTAATGACTAAGCCCCCATGGCCAGGGCAAAACGCGTCGAGTGTGTGGTCAGCAAAGGAACATTGGCTGAGGCTGTCTAATATATCTTCTACAGGTCAGAAGGGAGAGCGGAATTCATCAATGCCCTTAATGACTCTGTTTGCTAAGGGAAAATCCCAACCTGTAAAAGGAATAAGACTGTCCCTCTGCCCGTCCCTCAGATCTGTGCTCTCTTGCAAAGCAACAATGGCTATCTTCAGCATTTGACACTTTTAGATGCCACATCCGCATCACTTTCGCATGTGTTGGATGCTGCACCTTTTGCCGTTCTACCACATGGCCACTACATGACCGCAGAGTCATACCAGTGACGTTGTGGCCAACAGGTGAAACTAGATTTCTGTAGGAGGTGGATGAGACCTCAGATACACCTGAGAGGTTGGATGCTCAAGATTCTTTGGTCAGTGTGCAAAAGGCCGAACATCTGTATACCTCTTAAAGCTGAATTCCAAAAATCCAGACACTTTGCAAAATGTAAAGGCACGCTATGAGTTAAGTCCAAGGAAGTGCATGAAATCTCCTGAACTTACCCTATTTATATTTGACAGGTTTATGGCTCTGCCAAAGAGTACACTGATACTCGGAGCTGTGAGAGAGAAGAGATAGGCACACAGAGCAGCTATGCCTGCCCCCCCTGCTTCTCATTCAGAGAAGCCTTTGTATTTTGTTAATGAGTTCACAAAATACAAAAGCTTCTGTGATTGGCCTGGAGGAGGGGAAGGGTAGGCATAGCACATTGACTCTAATGTTGAAGATGCTTAGACCTGTAACATGAGCATTGGATTCCGAGAAATACAGCAATAGCCGTATTCCTGGAGTGCAATAAAACTATCAGATGTACAGTGCATTTGGAAAGTATTCACAGCGCTTCACTTTTTCCACATTTTGTTAGGTTACAGTCTTATTCCAAAATGGATTAAATTCATTATTTTCCTCAAAACCCTACAAACAATACCCAATAATGACAACATGAAAGAAGTTTGTTTGAAATCTTTGCAAATTTATTAAAAATAAAAATATCCCATGTACATAAGTATTCACAGTCTTTGCTCCATACTTTTTTTAAGCACCTTTGGCACCAATTACAGCCTCAAGTCTTTTTGAGTATGATGCTACAAGCTTGGCACACCTATTTTCGGGCAGTTTCTCCCATTCTCCTTTGGAGGACCTCTCAAGCTCCATCAGATTGAATGGGGAGCATCAGTGTACAGCCATTTTTAGATCTCTCCAGAGATGTTCAATCAGGTTCAAGTCTGGGCTCTGTCTGGGCCACTCAAGGACATTCACAGAGTTGTCACTTAGCCACTCCTTTGTTACCTTGGCTGTGGGCTTTGGGTCTTTGTCCTGTTGGAAGATTAACCTTTGCCCCAGTCTGAGGTCCAGAGCACTCTGAAGCAGGTTTACATCAAGGATGTCTCTGTACATTGCTGCATTCATCTTTCCCTCTATCCTGACTTGTCTCCCAGTTCCTGCCATTAAAAAATATCCCCACAGCATGATGCTGCCACCACCATGCTTCACTGTAGGGATGGTATTGGCCAGGTAATGAGCGGTGCCTGGTTTCCTCCAGACAGGAGGCTTGCCATTTAGGCCAGAGTTCACTCTTTGTTTCATCAGAAAAGATAATTTTTTTTCTCACGGCCTGAGAGTCCTTCAGGTGCCTTTTGGCAAACTCCAGGGGGCAGACATGTACTTTTTACTGAGGAGTGGCTTCTGTCTGGCCACTCTACCATACAGGCCTGATTGGTGGAGTGTTGCAGAAATGGTTGTTCTTCTGGAAGGTTCTCCTCTCACCACAGAGAAACACTGGAACTTTGTCAGAGTGACCATCGGGTTCTTGGCCACCTCCCTGACTAAGGCCCTTCTCCCCCGATTGCTCAGTTTAGCTGGACGGAGCCCTCTAGGAAGAGGTCTGGTGGTTCCAAACTACTTCCATTTATGGATGATGGAGGCCACTGTGCTCAATGGAACCTTCAATGCTGCAGACATTTTTCTGTACCCTTCCCCAGATCTGTGCCTCGATACAATCCTGTCTCGGGAGTCTACAGACAACTCCTTGGACTCCATGGCTTGGTTTGTGCTTTAACATGCACTGTTAGCTGTGGCACCTTTTATAGACAGGTGTATGCCTTTCCAAATAATGTCCAATCAACTGAATTTACCACAGGTGGACTCCAATCAAGTTGCAGAAATATCTTAGGGATGATCAGAGGAAATAGCATGCACCTGAGCTCAATTTTGAGTGTCACGGCAAAGGCTGTGACTACTTATGTACATGTATTTTTTTTTTATTTTTAAGTAATTTGCAAAGATTTAAAACAAACTTCTTTCACGTTGTCATTATGGGGTATTGTGTGTAGAATTTTAAAGGAAAATAATTAACTTAACATAACAAAATGTAGAAAAAGTGAAGCGCTGTGAACACTTTCCAGATGTACTGTAAACTAATAGGGATATGCCCAGGAGAGGTCAGGCACCTCCTTGAACTCATAGTGTGCCTTCACTTTTTACAAAGGAGCTGAATTTCTGGAATGCAGCTTTAAGGCAGTTGTTCCCAAAGTCTGTGGCACCACCACCAGAGTGTGATACAGATGGCATTACTGAATAGGCAACATATTCAGTGCTCAGAGTGAACTGATAATAGGGCAGCAGTCATATGATGAAGCTCTGTTCACTAGAGCTCATCATGAAGGGAAAAAGAGAAGCCACAACATAAAATAAAAAGGTATCCCACATTCCAACAGCCATTGTGTTATCTGAATAAGATGTTCTTGGAAGGATTTGGGCATAGCAACGGGCGCCCTGACTGTATAAAATATGAGTGTGCTACTGGTGGTGAGAGGGAGGTTGGGGGCAACTTTATGTTTTATGTAGGCACAAGATCTATTAGGGTCAGACTAGGACTCTGCCTGTACCCAGGTTCCTTCAGTTTGGAACTATGCATGCAATTGCTGTTTATGTTATATTAATTTAACCACCGGAAGGTTTTAACCCCTTCAAGGCGAGAGAATTCTTTGTTATTCAACACTGTGTTACATTAACTGACAATTGCGCGGTCATGCCACACTGTACCCAAATTCAATTTAGTCCTTTTTTTCGCACAAATAAAGCTTCACCGGGTTTATTTTTTATTATATGAAAGAAAAAAGGCTGAAAATTTTGAAAAAAAAAATATTATTTTCTAATTTCTGTTATAAAACATATCAAATATCTTCAAATTTGGGCCAAAATGTACTGTGCAACATGTCTTCATTAAAAAAAAAATCCAAGTGTATATTGATTGGTTTGTGTGAAATTTATAACGTCTACAAATTATGGTATATATACTGGAATTTTACACAGCTATAGACACTATGCTGGTTATGGCGGTGATCAGAGACTTATGCCCTGTACACACGGTCGGATTTTCAGACGGAAAAAGTGCGATCCGATTGTGTTGTCGGAAATTCCGATCGTGTGTGGGCTCCATCTGACTTTTTCCGTCAGAATTTTCGACACACAAAGTTTGAGAGCAGGCTATAAAATTTTCCGACAACAAAATCCGATCGGATAAATTCCGATCGTGTGTACACAAATCCGACGCACAAAGTGCCATGCATGCTCAGAATAAATTCAGAGACGAAAGCTATTGGCTACTGCCCCGTTTATAGTCCTGACGTGCGTGTTTTACGTCATCGCTTTCAGAACGATCAGATTTTCCGACAACTTTGTGCGACCGTGTGTATGCAAGACAAGTTTGAGCCAACATCCGTCGGAAAAAATCCACGGATTTTGTTGTTTGAATGTCCGATCGTGTGTACAAGGCATTATAGTGGGACTGTGATTGTGTAGTGGGCTATCTGGCGTTAACAGACACTGGCTGGGAGGGACACTAATACAGTGATCAGATGTAATGCTGTACTAATGACACTGGCTGAGAAGGGGTTAACAATGAGGAGCAATTAAGGGGTTAACTATGTACCTAACAATGTGAAATGTGTGCTGCATTTAGTAACAGATCTGCTTGCTTTTTCTCCCTGCTTTTCAGGGGGAAGAAAGAGCCAGATCGCTGTTCTGTGTACACGCTGTGCTGTGGTTGGACACGGCTCCATCAGCAGGTTTCAGCTAAAAACATTGGCTGAAACCATCTGACAAACATGTGCTGTGTCCAGTCACAGCAGGGGCGCACCCCAAACCCGGAATAAAGCCGGCAACGTATATTTACTGTGAGCGGGTCCAGCAAGTGGTTGATAGAACAAACTTTGGCCCATGTTATTTCTAATGTCTGTGATCTATGACTGATGCGAAGGCTCATAAAATTTCAACTGCTTTCAAAATGGGCCATGAAAAAAAAAAAAGAGCCTAAGATTTTTTTAGTGACAGGGTCACTTCAATGCCCATATCTGCTTGTTCCACAACTGATATTTTGAGTGAAAACAAACCAGTACATACTCATTGATCTCTGCTGCGATGGGTGTTGCTGGTTGGGCTGTGAAGTCTTGTGTTTGTTCTGCAGTGTATAGGATGGGTTTGGACGTGCCTTCTCCGGGGCTGAAAATCTCATGGATTTGCAGAGTGCTGTCTGCAGAGTTGTCAGAGTGCTGGGAAGAAATCAGTACCTAAGGAACACACAACAGAAACAAGAGAAAATTATTAAAATGTTTATACGGTCGGTCATCCAGCCCCGCACTTGCCCCATCTAGGTTGCAGGCGGGCGGTGGCTTCCATCGAGCCGCCTCCTCCTCTGCATCACAGCAGCTTCCGCCATGCGTCTCCTCCCTTCTTCTCCTAGGCATTCAATAGCATCGCCTGTCCTTTCGGCCAATTGGGTGATGGGTCTCAGGACCCTCTTCCTAATTGGCAGGGAGGAGAATCAGTGTGACAATAGCGAATATTCATTTGCTATTGTCACACAAGTGGGTGCACTCGGGGCGCACTACTCTGCGCCCCAAGCCCACCCTTTTTTGAACCCTATTAGAGCCTCTGGCTCTAATCATGTGTTTAAAAAAAACACGCTGGTTGCTAAACACATTTCTGGTAAAAAAAAAATACCCATGGGAGAGGCTAGACAATTTTGGGATCTGCCTCCGTTCCTTCTCCTCTCATTGACTGATGTCAGCTCTGGGCTGTCTGCTGACCCCCTCCTTCCCAGCACACAGCTCAGATCGATTCTCTTATAGGCAGTCTCTATCTGCACACTGTGAAGCTGCCTGCTATGCAGCAGTTCTGACCTAGGAAGTTCCCAGATAAATGGTTGTGCAGCATAGCAGGCAGATACAGTGGGGAAAATAATTAGGAATGCACCGAAATTTCAGCCGCCAAAGCATATCGGCCCAAAAGGGCCTTTTCAGCAATTTGACAAAAGAGAATTCTTGCCAATAATGGCGCGGAAAATGGGGCGGAGTCCCGCCCAGTACAGGGGTTATGTTCTGGAGCGCCCCCATCCAGTCCTCTCTCTTCCCCTCCCTCCTCGACGAAGCGGCTGAAAGCAAAACAGTGCTCTATGGAGGAAAGCTGTCAGCACACCGCGATAAGGAGCGGCTTGTCGGTAAGATAAGTGTGCAGCGCCGCGGGGGTTAAGAGTGCAGGACTTGTTGTTTGACATGCTGTTAGAAACAGTGAGCCCGCTCGGTGAAGCTTACGGTAACGGGATCAGCCCAGAACTACATGGGAGGAACTTGTGAATGATTGCAAGGCAGTTGGGACCACAGTCACCAAGTAAACCATCGGTAACACAATACGCCGCTAACCAACCAACATAGAAAAAAAAAAAACACAGAAAACTCTATATACACAATCCTATATCCACAGCTGATCCAGGGGAAGGCAAAAAAAGCAAAAAAAACAAAGCATGATCCAATTTGCTCCAGCTGGGGGGGGGGGGGGGGGGGGTGTAATTATTTCCTGATCCCCCGAGAGGCAATCAGATATTCCCTAATTTAACTCTACCTATAAATATTAGTACCCAGTTATATTATGTGCAGCTCGCTATGGGGGCACTCATGCAGGCCCACTCCTGAGCCAACCCTCCACACTGGCAGCAACTGCTAGCCAATGGCTACAGGAGCTGTCTCTGAGCCTATGAGGAGGGTGAGAGCAGAGAGACACTATATATTGTATAAAATATACAATTTTTCTAGAAGACTGTGATAAAATCTAGTCTGATTGCTATTCTAACAGAGATCAGGTTTGTCTGAGGATGTTTCTCAAACGAATGCCTTGGTAACAATGGGAACTGTTGACAGTTGGAAGTTTGGTTGTTTTGTAACCATCGTCAACAAACTGGTAAACAAAAGCCCAAATAAAAGGAGCAGTAAAGAATGATATGAAGCCCACTCAACACGGATTAACACCGAAGGAAACTCGAATCTGTAACTAGCGAACAAGAAGGTGCCCGTTCTCCAATAGCAACGGAGATCATGAACACAGTAACTGGAGCTAAGTAACTTAAGTGTATTTCTACTGTTACAGACCATAGGCTGTTTATTTGCTAGGCATTTTCTTGTTATAAAAATCTGTCAGTCTTGTATTGTATTCCTAATATTGTAATAGTTTATGTACAGCACCTTTGTATTGTAAAAGCACATTTACACACTGTAGAGGTCTTAGCTTCCTTGCTTATACCACAAAGTAACCTTGCTAGATAGACGCAAGCAAAACAGCACATTACTGGATCAAGATGAGGCTCTGGTTAATATAAGGAGGGAGGGGGGACTGGGGGAGGGAGCAGCACTAAAAACGTTTTTATCTTAATTCAGAAAATGCATGAAGGTAAAAAAAAACACAGCCTTTAGAACCACTTTAAAATGCTCCCATACTGCTGCCAGTCTGCCCGCACAATGGCAACTCATCACGTTGAACTGAGACAAACTGGGTCCCGTGTTTGCGGCACCCTGGTTGAGAAACACCAATCCAGGCTTCTACGACCTCTAGCCACAAAAGCAAAGCTAGATGAGATCAGAAATGTAACCACCTGAGCTCTGGAAGGCCCCCCCCCTTTCATAATCAGGCCATTTTTTGCAATTCAGCACTGCACTACTTTTATTTGGCAATTGCGCGGTCATGCAAGATGCAAATTACATTTTTATAATTTATTTTTTTTTTTTTTACAAAAACAGAGCTTTCTTTTGGTGGTATTTGTTCACCCCTGGGTTTTTTTCTTTTTTTGTGATATAAATGAAAAATAAATAAATAAATAAAAAGGGGCGGGGGGGATGGGGACTATAAATTTTGTAACAAAATAAATAAAATAGTTCATATTGTTATAAAACCTATACAATAAAATCAAATGTATTCTGCTACATTTGGTAAAAAAAAAAAAAAAAAAAAAATCCCAATCAGTATATATTATTTAGTGTGTAGGAAAGTTATAGCATCCACAAACTATGGTAAAAATCCTTTTCTTGATGTACATCATGGGATACAGAGCCATAGTAATAACTATATGGGTGTATCGCCACCTTTAGGTGATGGACACTGGCACCCCCAAGACAAGAAGTTGCCTTCCTATATGACCCCTCCCACACTGGGAGCAAAGAGGGGAGGGATCTCTGTGTCCCGTGATGTACTTCAAGAAAAGGATTTTACAGGTAAGCTGTTATAAAAATCCTATTTTCTTTATCGAACATCATGGGACACAGAGCCATAGTAATAACTATATGGGATGTCCCAAAGCAATTCCTGAGGGGAGAGAGACACATAAGTAGGACGCCATCAGACTTGAGAACCTATACTGCAGCCAGCAGCATATTGCGCCCAAAGGCAGTATCCTCATGTCTTTTCACATCCACCTGATAGAATCTAGTTAACGTATGGACTGAAGACCAGGTTGCGGCCTTGCAGATCTGAGCCATAGAGGCCCGGTGATGCACTGCCCAAGAAGCACTAATTGCTCTGGTTGAGTGTGCTTTGATCTTAAAGGGTGGAATCGTCCCTTTCAAATTGTAAGCCTAAATGATAATTTGCCTAACCCATCTAGAAATAGTAGTTTTTGATGCTGCCTGTCCTTTCTTAGGACTGTCTGGAAAAACAAATAAATGTGTTTTCCAAATCTGAGCAGTGGCCTTTAAATAGACTTTAATTTCTCTCACTACATCAAGGGAATGTAGTGACTTCTCTTGCCCAGAACGAGGTTCTGGAAAAAATGAAGGAAGGATAATATCCTGGTTCAGATGAAAATCTGACACCACTTTAGGCAAATAAACTGGATGAGGCTGCAACACCACTTTATCTTTGTGGATAATTAAATACGGCTCTTTACATGAAAGAGCAGCTAATTCGGAATATCGCAATCAGAAACACTAATTTTCTTGTCAAAAGGACCAAGGAATAGATCGTATTGGCTCAAATGGCTGTTTTTTCAATACCGACAAAACCAAGTTCAGATCCCAAGGACATAATGGTGACCTAACTGGCGGATTAAGCCGAGTATAAAAGTCCTGACCAAGGAATGAGAAGCGAGTGGTCTCTGAAACAATACCGATAAAGCCGCAAGCTGACCCTTGATAGTACTCAAGGCCAGCTTCATTTCTGCTCCTAATTGCAGGAAAGCCAGAATCCTGCCTATGACATACTTCCGAGGATGCCAACCTTTGGATTCACACCAGGCAACATATGCTCTCCAGACTCTATAATATATGACTCTGGAAGCTGGTTTCCTAGCATTAATTAGGGTAGACAGCACTGACCCTGAAAGACCCCGATTGTTCAGAATATGGGTTTCAATAGCCAAATCATTAAATTTAGCGTTTGTAAGCTAGGGTGGTATACTGGTCCCTGCGAGAGCAGGTCTGGATGTGGCAGGAGGGTCCATGGGTCCCCCACTGCCATCCTTATGATCGCCGCATACCAAGATCTTCTGGGCCATGCCGAGGCTACAAGAATCACCGGCTTCCCTTCTTGCCTGATTTTGCGAAGAAGACAAGGTAGGAGCTGAACAGGAGGGAATGCATAAATCAGTGAAAACTGATCCCACGGGGTCACCAACGCATCTGACCCGCAAGCGAGTGGATCTCTTGTGCTTGAGTTGTCTAGTTTCTTGTTGAAATTGGACGCCAATAGATCTACATCCGGGTTCCCCGATCTTTGGCATATATCCCGGAAGATGACTCTAGCCTTTTATCTGTTGGATCCCTGAACATCTGAGCATTGTCTACAGGAAAAGTCAGGTTTTTATTCACAGAGGAGATAGCAGCATCCATTACTGGAATACTCCATTTCCTGGTAAATTTCTCTTCCAATAGAGAGTTGAATATTTTTTAGGAGGAAGAAAATGCTTATCTGGGTGAACCCAATCAGCATATATAAGCTGTTCCAGCAATGGATGAACAGAAAAGGCGTGAAGAGCCTGCAGGGGCTTTAGCGAACCTAATGAAGAAATGGGCCTTACGGCTGACTGTCAAGGGCAACTTGAAAGCAGAGCGGACCATTTCAGTAAGGGATTGTACGAGCAATTTCTAAGATTGCAAGGCTGAAAAAGGTTCTACAGTTGATTCTTCCCGATGAGGAATGATTAGACTGTCCCTCTTCAAGGTCCCCTGAGGGTAATTCCTCTTCCTCTGGCCACTGCTGCTCCTTTGACAGGGGTCCGGCGCGGGGGAGGGAGATCTATCTCGTTTCCTCACACTCTGGGAAGAGGATGCAATTAAAGCAGCTAACTTCTGTTCTAACCCAACCAGAGTTGAGGAGAAGGCATCCTCAGTAACATAAACAGGGGCTGGAGGATTGGAAACAGCTGCTGCACCAGGGAAACCCAACAGCTCATCCTGGCGAGCCACCTCTGGTCTGTCCGGAGAGGAACGTACTATGGAGGCATGACCAGGGTCCTCAGAGCCTGATGCCTAATGCCTTTGGAGCCTTTTTTGCTGCAGTTTTTTTTAGGAGGCATAGTGCAAAGCAACAAACAGAGGTAAATAAAAAGACAAGCGCATCCGCTGATCCTTAGTCCAGCAATAAATGCTGCTAATAATGGTCAGCCTGATGCTTGAGCAAAGGTGTCATTCAGAATGCCTGTAATACATCACCCAAATGCCCCCAAATTGCTGCTGTGTCTCCTCTGTCAGTTAGATGCTCTCCTTACTGAAGCCTCTTAAAGGACTGAGCTGCTCTGAGCTGCCGAGTAAAAAAAAGACGTGAACACTGCTCCTCCCCCAACTCACATTCCAGCCTTGCGCTAAGCCACACCCTCCGCCCCGACCTCAGGAACACCTCCGTAATTCAAAATGAGAATCCTGTGTGCGTGCATAGCGCCACTCTGTATATCTCGGCAGCGGCGGGGTGGAAGGAAGCCCCAAAGCCATGAAGGAAGAGGGACATCCTGACCCTATGGGGAGGCAGACTGCCCACAGTCCGAGCATGGTCTTACAGGGAGGATACTGTGCTATGGGGAGCTGCAGTAATCCCTCTGGCCCTCATCCAAAGTGGCTGCGACCGTCCTGGAGTACCCGAAGAGGGCTATGCAAAAAATTCCCCCCTTTTTTTTTGCAGACACAGCGGCCTACATAGAGGGACAGGGCTATTGTGGAGATAACCATTAAAGTGGATGTAAACCCAATGTCATCCTTTCTAAACTACTGCCATGGGGGTTATCTATAAGGATATACATGCCTCCTGCATGTATCTTTACCTGTCAAATGTCTCCCCTCTGTCTGTTATGAGACCCAAAAAACTGCAGATTCTGTGGGCGGGTCTGTTGTCTGGAGCTCGGTGGGTGGAGTCGTGATGTCAGTAGACTCCCCGCCCACCTCTACACTCCCCTTGTCAATATGCATTTTCTCCTGTGTATTTCTTACACTGAACTTCTGCTATGATCTCTAACATCCAGTGAAAAGACAGGAAAGTAACCACATGACTTCAGCATGCCAAATCATGCTGAGGTGTGGAACAGCCAATCCTTGCAGAGCTGCTGAAGAAAGGAGTAGGGGTGGGAATTAATAAATAATGCCTGTATCTTAGGCTAGTGCACGAGATCTGTAAATCACCTGTCACTCACAGCAAGGGGGAGGATTTGACAAAGTTTTTCTCTGTCAAGATTTATCTCACTGAACAATAAAAGAGGATTGCTCAGAGCTGGATTATCTCTTTGTGGCAAGACTGGGCTCAAATGATAGGAAATCTTATACTCTACATTATGACAAAAAAAAAATCTGGTTTACAACCAGCAAGTATGCTCCCAACGCCATCTAGTGGTGATTTTTAGGCATGACAAGAGAAAAAAAAAAAAAAGTCTTTTTTGCTCAAAGAATTATCCTAAGTAAACCAAGTTCCTTAGGACCTTCACTTACCTTATCCCCACTGCAGGATTCTGCTGGTAACCAGACATATCCAATCTTCACCCATCACAGCGGGCTGAGTCAAAGACCTTCAGGGACCGGGTTCCTTAAAAGGGATTTTCACTACCCTGGACCTGTATAGCACCCCGCGAGAAAGGCTTTGGTATTTAATAAATGACCAAAGAACTGGGTCCCAGGGTCTAGCCCTCCCAAGAGAGGCATTACAGGCAAAACCTAGTTTCTTCTTTAACCGTGACCAACACCTTAGACACTTGCAAAAAAAAACTGAGGTGCTCCCAGTGTGAGAGGGGTTATATAGGGAGGCAACTTCCTGTCTTGGGCATGCCAGTGTCCATCACCTAAAGGTGGTTATATACCTATATAATTATTACTAGGGCTCTGTGTCCGGTGATGTACGATAAAGTGTATATATATTTGAAAATTGATCAAATCATTCATTGAGGCCCTTAAAATTTCAGGACAGTACAAATACCCCCCAAATGACCCCTTTTTGGAAAGTAGACTGTCTGAGGCAATTAGTAAGATGCAGTTTTTTAAATTGTAATTTTTTTGTCACTTTTTTGGAAAATGAAAAAAAAAAAGGGTTTTTTTTTTTCCCCACAATTTATTTACATACTGTCACCAGCGCAGTATAGCGACATGATATGACTGGAGTGACAGTGATCAGGGACACTGACTAGTGACAGCATGTTAAAAAAAAAAATGTATATAATAATTTTTTATTCAAAATTAGTTTTCATTTTTAGTTTTTTACTATTTTATTGTATTAATACTTTCATCAGAGTAGTTCAATGTTACCACAAGGGGTGGGGTATGATCAGGGATTTTATTTTATTTTTTTAACACTTTGCTGGTACAATAAAGATCATTATACCAGCAATGCTTTAAACTGTTATGAATGGGTTAAGTTCACGACAGCTGTGTATACTAGCGATTGGCTACAGCTAATTACATGGTACAGAGGCGCCGTAATTGGCCTGGGTACCATGTAATTGCTGTGGGCCAATCACAGCTCACTAGAAAAGGAAGCAAAGCTGGGTCATATTAATTCATAACAGCTTTGTTGACATTGTGATGTACAGCAAAATGACGCAAGGGTACACCGCTTTGCCTGTACAAGCCGTTCGCCCACATATACTGTGGGCGGTCGGCAAGTGGTTAATCATACTGATTATCTAGTTTATGGGGTCAACTTATTTGCACAAAATTATCTATTTGCAGCCACCCCAGTTTTGAAAAACAAGTAAAAATTACCCACAAGTTATATTTAAAAGTTCTAAACATCTCTGACAGATTTGATGAGATGGAGTTCTTTAAAAACAGGGAAATGCATTATAAGGATGACATCAGAGGTTGTTTACAAGTAGCACTTTTTTTATGATAAGTGCAAATTTCTTACCTCTTCCGCCACATCCTCAGGAAACTGCAAAACATTTCGACTGTATTTCGGAGGAGGAGAAGACGATGTGGACTCCAGCGTCAGTTGTCTGAAAATAAAGAAAATGATGAATGAAGGACAGAGAAGTGATCGGGGAAGGACTCATACTCTTCTTGTACTTATCCATTATGATTTTTTTTTTTTCATTTTTAACATAGTAGGCTGAAACTTGGGATCATGCGATTGTTAAACCACGTTATTGCACTGTTTTCAATGTAATATCTAGAATCAACAAAAAACATTACATCATACATGTGGGTTCTGTTTTATGTAATTTTTTATTGTTGCAGCACAGATACAGAACAAGCAGTCTTGTGTACAAATGTTGGTAAATACAAGACTATTAGAGCAACCTTTCTGAACACGGGCTCCGTGGAACCTTAGGGTGTCTTCCTGGGTAGCCTAGGACATTGATCAGTGACGGATTGACCACAAACCCAAATGAACCTGCATTGTTTTCCGACACCAATGTCTCTTGACAAGGCTGGTGCCATGAGGCAACAGCTGACCCCAAAGATCTTTTCAGCAATCTGTAAAAGGGACATACATTCTCCTGACTGATTTAAGGGGGTCCCTTCTCTACTGATCACCACTGTGAGGGGTCCCTTCTCTACTGATCACCACTGTGAGGGGTCCCTTCTCTAATGATCACCCCTCCAATGGGGGGCCTTCTCTACTGATCACCCCTCCAATGGGGGGCCTTCTCTACTGATCACCCCTCCAATGGGGGGGCCTTCTCTACTGATCACCCCTCCAATGGGGAGGCCTTCTCTACTGATCACCCCTCCAAGGGGGGGTCCTTCGCTACTGATCACCCCTCCAAGGGGGGGTCCTTCGCTACTGATCACCCCTCCAAGGGGGGGTCCTTCGCTACTGAATCACCCCTCCAAGGAGGGGGTCCTTCGCTACTGATCACCCCTCCAAGGGGGGGGGGGTCCTTCGCTACTGATCACCCCTCCAAGGGGGTCCTTCTCTACTGATCACCCCTCCAATGGGGGGGCCTTCTTTACTGATCACCCCTCCAATTACCGATCACCCCTCCAAATACTGATCACCCCTCCAATGGGGGGCCTTCTCTACTGATCACCCCTCCAATGGGGGTCCTTCGCTACTGATCATCACTCCAAGGGGGGCCTTCTCTACTGATCACCCTCCTTCTCCACTGATCACCCCTCCAAGGGGGTCCTTCTCCACTGATCACCCCTCCAAGGGGGTCCTTCTCCACTGATCACCCCTTGTCCATTGATAACCAACGTAAGAGGGTTCTTGTGTACAGATCACAAAGGCGATGGGGGACCCTTCTGCACTTGACCACTAAGCTAACAGGGACCATTCTCCAATGGACTACCCAGGTTAAGTGCCACTACTGTAAAATAGGCCCTTCTCCACTGAACACCAATGTAAGGGGCAAAACATCCATCATTTGACAATAGGCTGGGCAGGAAGTAGTTAATCCCTGTAATGCCTCTTGTATTGTGAACTATATTTCAGGGATGTGGTGTCTAATAACCTATTTCACCTAACCACATTAACACAAAAATTGAACCCTGTAATCTTCTATCACATCAGGTTCTGTGATGTTAGAAATATATAGAAATTAGTTGTATATAAATACCTTTTTCTTTTTGGCGCCATTACAATATTTCCTCTCATTAGGCTCAAAATGAACTGAAGGATCTAAAAGAAACAAACAAAAGAAAAAAAAAACGAACTGTTGAAGAATTAGTGGGTAGGGATTTCATACGGTGCCCAATCCTGGAAGCATAAGGTATTTTGTGAGTGTTGTAATAGAGAGGTGGGGGAGTACTTTGAAAGCAAGTATAAGTGGGTCGGGGGGGGGGGCTTTTAGGAGGATAAAAGTGTGGATATAAAAAAAAAAAAAAAAAAAAAAGTGGTTGTGAAGTCTTAAGATTTTTTACCTTCATGTGTTCTATTCATCGGCTCTCTGGGGCTCTCCCTCCTTATTGGAGGAAGAGGAAGCCATTGCCAATCACAGCCAATGATGTGGTGGTGGTGGTGGGGGGGGGGGGGGGGGGGGCTGAGGCTTTGCATGTAAATGGACACACAGAGCTTGTAAAACAAGTCTGTTTGGGTGCCCCCATTGCAGCAAGCTGTTGGCTCTGGGACAATTTAGCAGAAGGGAGGGGCCAGGAGCGCCGGCGGGGGTCCTGAGAAGAGCAGGATTGGGACGCTCTGTGCAAAACCATAACAGAGCAGGTAAGTGTAACATGCTTATTTTTTTTTTCTTTTAAAGAAAGCCTTTAATATCACTTTATTAGCCACAAAGGATAGTACATTGTAAAGTAATGACATCAATGTACTGCACATACAATGAGCAGAGAGCAAAGCTGTGGGAGGGGCCCAGCAGGCTCCACCCACTACAGACTGCATGCAGAAAATTACAGAAGGGGGCAGAGACAAGATCAGTCACCCTGCACAAGGGGGAGAGAGCAGAGCTGTGGATGGGTTAAACAGGCTCCACCCACTACAGGCTGCTTGCAGAAAACTACAGGAGGGGGCGGAGACAAGACCAGTCACCCTCCACAAGGGGAGAGAGCAGCGGTGAGCGGTCTTTATTACAGGAAGGAAAATTCTCACACTGGATTACTGCACAGATCTGAAGGAAATACACAAATTACACTGAGAATCAAGACAAATACACTAAGGAATGGATTTAGACAATAATTACTTATCTCAGAACTCAGCTTTAAAAGAAGATCAGTAAGAAAAAAAAAAAAAAAAAAGAGAAGGAGAATATGGCCAATGGTTTGCTGTATCATGAAGGCATCGTTTATTGAATACAAAGGTGAAAAACACCTGGGGCTGCTCCAATAGTTTTTCTCCAATAGTTCACTCCAAAGGATGATGGTACCCGCCCCTACCCTGAGATCTAACTGTTGAGGCAACCCTTTCTATCCTTAACGAATACAAGAATAAACCAGCTACCATACTACCAAATATTAACCCACGTTAGCTCACCTTTGTAAGAAGTTTTTGTTGCTGGTTGTGTTTCCTTCTGAGTGATGAAACCTCCTTCCAAAGCATTTCATTTTCCCTGCAATTGAACATTTTTTATACTGTGAGGTCATCGTTAACAGTCCAATAACGTCTATAACAAGCCAAAAGGGTTACAACCTCTGTAAAGTTTTTTTTTTTATTACTGTCTGTGTCCCTGCTGCAGAAATTCCCCTTCACATTTTCCCAAAATTTGAATTGTCACCAGAACAGGAATAGAGGTGCAATCTTCCAATGTCGCAAGTTCTGGTGAGACAGAGTCAGAGTCATTCTTTACTTTTTGGGGATTTTCCTCCACAGTAAGGAAAGCTGACAGGGCATAATGAGAAGAGAAATTTCCCCCCATGGTACAGCCAGGTTGGTGTGGAGGAACTCGAGTGGCCTGCAGAAAGCCCTGACCTCAACCCTACGGAATACCTTTGGGATAAATTGGAACTTTAAACCAACTCATCCATGAACTCTCATTCAGATCTTCTCACCCAACACCCCCCCCCCCCCCCGCTCCCTTAACTGAGCCCGATCTCAATCCAGCGATAAGCCCAGAAGGCTCAGACACAGCAGCCAGAGCCATTGGCTTCTGTCAATCACAACCAGTGAGGAAGGAGCAGGGGACAGGGCCAAGCTGCGCTCTGTGCATCTATGGAGACACAGAGCCGGGATGGGATAGAGTACGCACATGTGCCCCACATAGCAAGCAGCTTGCTATGGTGGACACTTGGAAGGGGGTGGGTGGGTGTGGAGTAGGGCTGCAACTAACGACTATTTTCATAATGGATTAGTTGGCCGATTATTGTTTCGATTAATCGGATAAGATCCTAAAAAAAAAAACGTAATATGTAATTTTTCATTTAAAGTAATAATGAAAATTATGGGGCACTATTCCTCCCGGAAACACCAATTATGGGGCAGCACTATTCTTCCCGGGGACACCAATGATGGGGCAGCAGCACTATTCCTCCCGGGAACACCAATGATGGGGCAGCAGCACTATTCCTCCCGGGAACACCAATGATGGGGCAGCACTATTCCTCCCGGGAACACCAATGATGGGGCAGCACTATTCCTCCCGGGAACACCAATGATGGGGCAGCACTATTCCTCCCAGGAACACCAATGATGGGGCAGCACTAGTCCTCCCAGGAACACCAATGATGGGGCAGCACTAGTCCTCCCAGGAACACCAATGATGGGGCAGCACTATTCCTCCCAGGAACACCAATGATGGGGCAGCACTAGTCCTCCCGGGAACACCAATGATGGGGCAGCACTATTCCTCCCAGGAACACCAATGATGGGGCACTATTCCCCCCCCTCCCAGGAACACTAATGGGGCACTATCCCCCCCTCCAAGCAACACCAATGGGGCACTATCCCCCCCCTCCAAGCAACACCAATGGGGCACTACCCCCCCCCCTCCTCCCCAGCAACACCAATGGGGTACTATCCCCCCCCATCCTCCCAGCAACACCAATGGGGTACTATCCCCCCCCATCCTCCCAGCAACACCAATGGGGCACTATCCCCCCCCCTCCTCCCAGCAACACCAATGGGGCACTATGCCCCCCCCCCTCCTCCCAGCAACACCAATGGGGCACTATTCCCCACCCTCCCCCTCCAAGCAACACCAATGGGGCACTATCCCGCCCCCCCCCCTCCCAGCAACACCAATGGGGCACTATTTTTAATTTGAACGTTTACAAATCACTTTAAATTAAGATAAGGCTTTTCTGGCACTTTTGTTGACATTAAACACTCAGTATTTTTTTGCTCGAAAATTTCTTAGAACCCCCAAACATTTTTTTTTTTTAAAGCAGAGGCCCTAGAGAATAAATTGGTGGGTCTTGCAATTTATGTCACATGGTATATGCGCAGAGGTTTTTCAAACGCAGTTTTTTGGAAAAAATACTCTTTTGTAAACTCTAAAATGTGAAAAAAAAAAAAACAAAAAACCCCAAACTTGTTTGTAAAATATAAAAGATGATGTTACACCAAGTAAATAGATGCCAAACACGTTACGTTTTAAAATTGCACATGCCTGTGCAACAGCAGCAAACAACATAAATATTACTATCCATAGATAGAGGCCATTCTGGTCTTTGTTCACCTCTATGATCAGCCCAAAGAAGCTGCAGAAGGGGTGGGAGGGGGTGTGGGGAAGACACACACATCCCCTCCTGCTGCTTGTAAAACCAATACAGTAGCTAGTTATCTGGCAGAGTTGTTTGTACAAGACAGACGACTAGTATTAAAAAACGATACCAGGATGATGCCTGCAGCTCTTATCCCAGCCGATTTCTGACACTTATTGTTTACAAGTAAAAATCAATATTTTTTGCTAGACAATTAACCTCAAATATATATAGCAGAGACCCTAGAGAATAAAATTTGCAGTGATAACTTACATGTGGTGCAAACACCGTTAACATATGTGGGCAAGACCTACGTATACATTCACTAATGCGCATGAGCACGTGGGAAAAGGTGGGCTTTAAAAAAAAAATATTCATTTCAATTTATTTTATTTTTTTTTTACACTGTCCCTTTAACCACTTCAGCCCCGGAAGGATTTACCCCCTTCCTAACCAAGCCATTTTTTGCAATACGGCACTTCGTCGATTTAACTGACAAATTGCGCGACGTTGTACCCCAAAAAAAAATGTATATTCTTTTTTACACCCCACAAATAGAGCTTTCTTTTGGTGGTATTTGATCATCTCTGCAGTTTTTACTTTTTGTGCTATAAACAAAAGAAGAGCGACAATTTTGTAAAAAACAATATTTTTTTACTTTTTGCTGTAATAAATATCCCAATTTTTTCAAAAACTAAATTTCTTCATAAGTTTTGGCTGATATATATTCTTCTTCGAAATATATATTTATTTTTTTTTTTACCAAAATCGCAATAAAGCGTATATTGATTGGTTTGCACAAAAGTTATAGCGTCTACAAAATAGGGGATAGATTTATGCCTTTTTTTTTTACTAGTAATGGCGGTGATCTACGATTTTTATCTGGACTGCGACATTGCGGCGGACAGATCGGACACTTTTGACACATTTTTGGGTCTAATGACATTTATACAGCGATCAGTGCTATAAAAATGCACCGATTACTGTATAAGTGTCACCGGCAGGGAAGGGGTTAACACTAGGGGGCGATCAAGGGGTTAAATGTGTTCCTCAGTGCGTGTTCTGACTGTGGGGGGATGGAACTGACTTGGGGAGGAGACCGATCAGTGTTCCTATATACTATATCTGTCTCCTCACCCCTGACAGAACATGGATTTGTGTATTTTTACACACACACACACATCCCCGGTCTTGTTCTGTGAGGAGCGATCGGCTCCTTAAGGACGTGGTGGGCGCGCCCCCTATATTCCTCAAAGTGCTCACCATACAACTATGGCTATTCAAGCAGGAGTGCCATTCTGCCCCGTTAACCGATAGGGGGCAGTTGGCAAGCGGTTAAAAAAACACAAACAATTTTTGATCACTTTTTTTTTTTTTTGTCATCAAAAGAATGCAAACATTCCTGGCATGGCAGGTCCTCCTTATGTAGAGATCTGGGGTCTATAATTTTTTGCTTTAATAAAAAACATCATGTTTACATGGTCCAAGAAACGGAAGTGATGTCAACGTCGTTCTGGCCATTGCTTATCTCTATGGGAAAACCCTGCCGATGACAGATGGTTCCCAGGCGTAACGATCAGTAATGTTAGCCTGGAAAGCGGCGAGGGGGATCCACTTCTAAAATGGATCCTGAAACGAATCTGCCACGGGGATCACTTTTAAAATCGGAAATCCGGCCGCCTGAGGGCAGAATTCCGGGGTTATAGCATCTAGCTGAAGCCATAACCCCGGTATTGAATGTAAAAATCATGGTGTAAATTCCCAGTTAGGCGGTCAGCAAGTGGTTAAAAGAAATGTTTCAGGTATGGATACTTTATACATAGTTGGATCAATGTAACTATGTAAACACCATGCACCTGGAATTCACTGAAGTAGACACCACTACTCCAGTGATCACATTAGCTTCCAGGCACTGCCCTGAGTGGCCATCCTGCTTCTTTCTGAACACAGGCCGGCCACTCAGCAAGCACGCCTTTCAGAGATCGTTTTGCATTTTCTGAAAGAATGCAAAGAGTTCTCCGGTTGGACGCGGTGGAAAGTGCGATTTCACCTCTCCACCTTGTTCAATCAGAGAACACTTGACATTCATTCAAAAAAATGCAACGCATTCTCTAATTGTGGCCCATGCCCTGACCTCTTGTGTTCACAATGCAGCATGGAAGCCGCTCAGCATGGGACCAGGAGGCTTCACTGGACTAGCGGTTTCTATACAGCGATTTACAGCTTCCAGGGGCAACCCTTTCCTGCCCACCCTGACGTTCCTTCAAACATTTCTGAACGCGGTGGGGAGGGCAGATTGGGGATGGAAAGATTAGTCAATCGCGTGACCACGGTGACTGGCTGTCACCGTGGACACATGATTGGGAGCCCGCCCCGCTGGCCATCATTAGCATGGACCACAGTCTTTTACAGCTCAGCTCGGTCTCTGTGTTGGAAGTGCGCAGGGAAGTGGGGAAAGTTAGTACATACCTCCTCATGTTTTCCAATTTTACATCCATATTGTTTTGACCATCTTTTAGGTCTTGTAGCTCAGCAACAACCTTCTGCAGATCCTCCTGTGATAGGTGAGATTCTTCAGATTTTACGGAAGATGAGATCTGTCAATTAAAACAAAATTCTTATTAATTCGCATTTCAGTCCGCACATGTAAGGCCAACTTACTTAGAAGCCCCTCACCGTCTAGATCAGGGGTCTCAAACTGGCAGCCCCCCAGCTGTTGCGAAATTACAAGTCCCATGAGGTATTGCAAGGCTGACAGTTACAAGCATGACTCTCACAGGCAGAGGCATGATGGCACTTTTAGTCTGGCAACAGCTGGGGGGCTGCCAGTTTGAGACCCCTGTTCTAGATACAAAATAGCCTTAAAAAGCCACAAAAAAAAAAAAAAAAAAAAAAAAAAAAAGGGCTTTGACCATAAACAAAGAAAGCGTACTTAACAACGTACAACCCAGCTTCTGACATTTCCAGGAGGTCGCATTAAAACAGACCAAAAAGGCGACACTTTTTTTTTTTTTCTTCCATTTTTAATAGAGCAAGGGAGGGTTATAACCTGCCACTTTACTTGCCATCTTTGTCCCATTCAGAATATTTCCCTTAAGTTCCTGTCCCATAGCCAAAACAGGAAGTGAGAGGAGATCCCTCCAAAGTAAGAGATTCCCGGAACTAGTGCCCCCATTGGAAGATCTCCCCTCTATTACTTTTCTGGGGACAACCCAAAATGTTAGGTTTTCTTTTACTTTCACGTTCAATGATAACGGTAGACAGGACATATAGAGAGGGGGGAAATCTCCTTGATGGGGGCACAGATGGCAATAAAAACAGACAGGGGTTCTAATCCCTCTCCACTCAAAGTTTTTCCTTCAGTTAGGCTGGGTTCACATATATGCGAATTGGATGCATTTTTAAACGCATCCAATTCGCATGTGTGGGGCAGCCGCGGTGCGGATTTGAAGAAGGTCATATGTGTTTTTGGGTCCAATTCAGGTGCGAATATAGGGAAAAATTTGCACCTGATCACACCTGAACAGATGAACAGAAACGCACCAGACTCCAGCCTGGAAACCGCTGCTGCACAATGTAAACACAGCCTAATACTTTAAACTCCTTGGCCCAGACAGTACACATATATGTGGCCCTGTGTAAACTACTTACTGCACTAAGAGCACACTCCGCTCGCGCTGCCAGCACGGTAGCCTGCTTGGATCGGTAAGCTCCCGATGCATACTTGTGATTGGGAGCTTTCCCATCATGTGACCGCTGCGACAGCCAATCGCAGTGGTCACATGACCTGAATGCCCGCCTCCCATCATCAAAAATCTCTTAAAAGGGCCGGGAGGTACCAGGGCTAAAGGGTTAAGGCTCGACTCCAGGGAGACGTACAGTGTATCACTTTTTACACATTTTATATTACAGCCTTATTCCGAAATGGATTAAATTCATTATTTTCCTCAAAATTCAATACAATACCCAATAATGACAACATGAAAGAATTTTTGTTTGAAATCTTTGAAAATTTATTAAATAAAAAAATGGAAAAAATCCCATGTACATAAGTATTCTCAGCCTTTGCTCAATACTTTGTTGAAGCACCTTTTGGCACCAATTTCAGCCTCAAGTCTTTTTGTGTATGATGCTACAACCTATTTTGGGCAGTTTCTCCCATTCTTCTTGGCAGGACCTCTCAAGCTCCACCAGGTTGGATGGGTGTTGGTGCTTAACCATTTTCAGTTCTCTCCAGAGATGTTCATTCGGGTTCAAGTCTGGGCCATTCAAGGCCATTTACAAAGTTAGCCCGTAGCCACTCCTTTTGTTATCTTGGCTTTGTGCTTAGGGTCTTTGTCCTATTGGAAGATGAACCTTCGCCCCAGTCTGAGGTTATTACTAAAAAAACAAAAAAGAATCCCATGTACATAAGTATACAGCCTTTTTCATGACACTCAAAATTGAGCTCAGGTGCATCCTGTTTCCACTGACCATCCTTGAGGCCGGGTTCACACTGGTACGGCAAATGCTCGGACATTGGGAGCTTATGTTGTATGACGTGTAAAAATCAATGTTTTCCTATGGGAGCCGTCTTAACTGGTCCGACACAAGTCGGTCTGACTATGAAAATGCTCCCTGCACTACTTTGGTCCGATTATGATCCTACTTCAGCCCATTGAATATCACTGAAGTCGGATCGCTGTCTTGACTGATCCGACTTTGGCATGCAACTTGTGCTCTGATGATCTTGAAGGGGAACTCCACGCCAAATAAAAAAAAAAAAACAAACAAAAAAAACCCCAGCATGGGTTCCCCTTCCAAGAGTATACCAGGCTCTTTGGTCTGGTATGGATTTTTACTTTGTGGCCGACATGCGTCCGACTTCAATGAACAGGGATCCGACTTTGATCCCTGAAAATACCAGGCACTGCCTGACGGGGGGGGGGGGGGGGGGGGAGCTAAGAGAGACACACACAACGCACACTGGCTAACAGGCCCCCCTTCCTCCAAAACAGAGTTTGTGTCTCTTTGTCTTCCCTTGTTAGACATCAGTGTGTGCACTGGCCTTTTGTAAAAACATATACAGGCAGTCCCCGAGTTACGAACACGTTAAGGACTGTAGTTTTGGCAGTAAGTGAAATTTGTTCGTAAGTCAGAACACTGCTTATAAATGTAACTTCCGCCTGTGGGGGGACGTGGGATGTTTCCGGCGCCCGCCTGTGGGGGGACGTGGGATGTTTCCGGCGCCCGCCTGTGGGGGGACGTGGGATGTTTCCGGCACCCGCCTGTGGGGGGACGTGGGATGTTTCCGGCGCCCGCCTGTGGAGGGACGTGGGATGTTTCCGGCGCCCGCCTGTGGAGGGACGTGGGATGTTTCCGGCGCCCGCCTGTGGAGGGACGTGGGATGTTTCCGGCGGCCGCCTGTGGAGGGACGTGGGATGTTCCGGCGGCCGCCTGTGGAGGGACGTGGGATGTTCTGGGCGCTTCTGAGGCCCTTCTGGCCATGCAGTACATGAAGCACTGCAGTGTGGAATGTGGCAAGATAGCTGCTCGGAGGTATCCAGGACCAGCGTGGAGCACAAGCAGCCAGCATTAGGCCATTCGTAAGTAGGAGTCGTTCGTAAGTCGGGGACTTCCTGTACCGCAATATCCAAAATTTCTTTGTTAAAGCAGTTGCTTTTACTTTCCTATTATGTTATTTAAAGGGGTTGTAAAGTAATTTTTTTTTTTTTTCTAAAATAACAAACATGTTATACTTACCTTCACTGTCCAGCTCGTTCTGCACAGAGTGGCCCCGAACCTGGTCTTCTGGGGTCCCTCGGCGGCTGTTTCAGCTCCTCCCCGCAAGCATTTACCACCTTCATGCGAGCTCCCTCGCACGGTGGTGAGTGCTTGCGGGCGCGCTCCCGTGATACAGCCGGCGGCTATAGCCGCTCGCTGTATCACTCGGCCCCGCCCCCCGGCGCGCCGCGTCATCGGATGTGATTGACAGCAGCACGAGCCAATGGCTGCGCTGCTTTCAATCCATCCACTGCAGCCAATCAGCGACCAGGCTGAGCTGCAATGAAGCTGACGAGGACGAGGAGCGAAGATTCGAGGCGTCAGGTAAGTAAAACGGGGGGCCTGGGGGCGGCGGTACTGTCAAAAGTTTTTTCACCTTAATGCATAGAATGCATTAAGGTGAAAAAATTTTTACCTTTACAACCCCTTTAAATATTTACCTTATAAGTGGTATAAATGTTAAAAAAAAAAGTTCTGAGCTACCGTTATTTTGCTTCAACGTTCTTTAATTTAAATTTTTTCCCCTGAAACTTAAAATTAGGGTGTGTGTCATACGATGATAAATACGCTACTTTAAAAATATGTGTACTGTGTTTTATTTTTGACATTTTTTTTTTTTTTTTTTTAGGTGAATGTACCCCATACTCAATCCCATAGGGCAGGGGGCCAGGATCTGGGGGCCCCTTTATTAAAGGGGGCATCCAGATTCCGGTAAGCTCCCCACCTGCATACCCCAACAACCAACTGCCAGGGTTGTCAGGAAGAGGCTCTCGTCCTCATCAACATGGGGACAAGGTGCTTTGGGGTGGGGGGGGGGTGGGGTTGTGCAGGGCCCCCCTGCCCCAAAGCACCCATCCCCCCATGTTGAGGGCATGCGGCCTGGTACGGTTCAGGAGGGGGGGGGGGGGCTTGCTCGGGTCTGGTAAGGATTTTGGGGGGGGACCCCACAACATTTTTTCAGCATGGGGATTCCCCTTAAAATCCATACCAGACTGAAGGGCCTGGTATGCTCTTGAGGGGAGAACCAATGCCATTTTTTTTTTTAAATTTGGCGTGGAGTTTCCCCTAAAGATTCACATCAGACACAGTGCCTGGTATTGTCGGGATCAAAGTCAGATCCTTATTCAGTGAAGTCGGACGCATGTTGGACTTCAAGTCGCAAGGCAAAGTTGGATCCAAAGTGCTACGACTGTCGTTTCGTACCAGTGTGAACCCGGCCGAAGATGTTTCTACAACATGATTGGAGTCCACCTGTGGTAAATTCAGCTGACTGGACATAATTTGGAAAGGCACACACCTTTCTATATAAGCTCCCACAGTTAACAGTGCATGTCAGAGCCAAAACCAAGCCATGAAGTCCAAGGAATTGTCCTTAGACCTCCGAGACAGGATTGTATCAAGGCACAGATCTGGGGAAGGGTACAGAAAAAGCTCTGAAGCATTGAAGGTCCCAATGAGCACAGCGGCCTCCATCATCCATAAATAAAAAAGGTTTGGAACCACCAGGACTTTTCCTAGAGTGGGTCGCCCGGCCAAACTGAGCGATCGGGGGAGAAGGGCCTTAGTCGGGGAGGTGACCAAGAACCCAATGGTAACTGACAGAGCTCCAGCATTTCTCTGTGCAGAGAGGAGAACCTTCCAGAAGAACAATCACCTCTGCAGCACTCCACTAGTCAGGCCTGTATGGTAGAGGAGCCAGACGGAAGCCACTCCTCAGTAAAAGGCACATGACAGCCCGCCTGGATTTTGCCAAAAGGCACCTGAAGGACTCTCAGGCCATGAGAAACAAAACTCTCTGGTCCGATGAAGATTGAACTCTTTGGCCTGAATGACAAGCGTCATGTCAGGAGGAAACCAGGCACCGCTCATTACCTGGCCAATACCATCCCTACAGTGAAGTATGGTGGTGAAAATATCATGCTGTGGGGATGTTTTTCAGCAGCAGGAACTAGGAGACTAGTCAGGATCGAGGGAAAGAGGCATACAGCAATGTAGAGAGACATCCTTGATGAAAACCTGCTCCAGAGTGCTCTGGACCTCAGACTGGGGCGAAAGTTCATCTTCCAACATGCCAACGACCCTAAGCACCCAGCCAAGATAAAGGAGTGGCTACGGAACAACCCTTTGAATGTCCTTGAGTGGCCCAGCCAGAGCCCAGACTTGAACCCCATTGAACATCTCTGGAGGGTGGGGGTGAGGAGATCTGTTGCGTTAAAGCGGAAGTTTGGTGTACTTTAAGGCTGCTCTCACACTGCTCCATTGCAAAACACTGTAAAAACGCCTGTGCATTTATGCCGCGTTTCCGGTGAGTTTTGCACCTGTGAAATGCGACTCAAAAATGCACCAACCGCATGCATTTTTAACACATTTCAAATGCGTTTTCTATTCATTTCAATGGGGAGGTGCGTTATTAATATTTTTTTTTTTTTCCCCCTGTACCAAACATGCACCAAAAATGCAGCATGAAGGACTTGTAAAAACGCAACTGACCCACAACTGACTGGTGTGAAGAGTTCCATAGGATTTAATGGTCACATATTTTTCTTCCGCTTTTGGTAAGGCAAAAAAAAAGAAGAAAAACTAATCAGTGTAAAAAGGCGCAAAAGTGGTTCTAAAGTCTGAAAAAAAAATTAAAAATTAACATCAGCAGCTACAAATACTGGAGGGGGCCACACTTGAGGCTGAGGGTGTCAAGAAAGTTGACCACCACCGATTTAGTGGCTTGCTTGGAGTTCAGCTTTAACCACTGCCTGCCTGTAGGATGTCATATGATGTCAGGGACTTAAAGTGGAGATATCTGGATAATAGGTGCAACTACAGCCATCATCTAGCTGTCTCCCTTTTCAGCCAACAATTCCCTACAATGTAAATGCCATCCTAGCGGCTGATCAGCCACTGGATTGCTTTTACATGCAGGGGAGGAGATGATACCTCCCACCTTCCGCCGCCACTCCGATCTCACAGGAGAGCCCGGGATCTGATCCAGGGGCAGGTTACCACAAAGCTGACCGTGGTCCCAGGCCATCTCTATGATCCTCGGAGGCTGGACGCAACGTCATGATGTAACTTCCGGCTCTGGCAGATGTAAACACTGCCATATTTTTTACCTGAAAAGCAGAGATCAATGTTTTTTTTTTTTTTTTTTTTTCAGCTCATGCTTTCTAGGGTAGAGGAGATATCTGGGGTCTTACAGACCCAGATGTCTCCATAAAGAGGACCTGTCATGCCTTATTTCTATCACAAGGGAGGTTTACATTTCTTGTGATAGGAATAAAAGTGATAATAAAAAAAAAAAAAAAAAATATATTAAAAAACGGGACAGTGTAAAATGCAATAAATAAAAATAATACAATTTTTTGTTTTAAAGCGCCCCCTGTCTCGTGGCGGTCCCAACTAGAAGCAAACATATGTTGCGCGTGCATACGTAAAATATGTGTGTTTGCAACACACATGAGGTATCGCCACAAACATTATATATAGCAAGAACAAGAATTCTAGCGCTAGACTTCCTCTGCAACTCTAAACTCGTAACCTGTAAAACGTTTAAAGCATCGCCTATGGAGATTTTTAATTAACCACTTCAGCCCCGGAAGGTTTTACCCCCTTCCTGACCAGAGCACTTTTCACAATTTGGCACTGCGTCGATTTAACTGGTAATTGCACGGTCATGCAATGCTGTAGCCAAATGAAATTTGCATCCTTTTTTTCCCCCACAAATAGAGCTTTCTTTTGATGCTATTTGATCACCTCTGTGGTTTTTATTTTTTGCGCTATAAAAGAGCGACAATTTTGAAAAAAAAAAAATATTTTTTTTACTTTTTGCTATAATAAATATCCCCAAAAATGTTTTTTATTTAAAACAAATTTCTTCATCAGTTTAGGCCGATATATATTCTACATATTTTTGGTAAAACAAAAAAAAAAAAAAAATCGCAATAAGCATATATTGATTGGTTTGTGAAAATTTTTTAGCGGTACTGCGACATTGTGACGGACAGATCGGACACTTGACACATTTTTGGGGCCACTGACATTTATACAGCTAATCAGTGCTATAAAAATGCACTGATTACGGTGTAAATGTCACTGGTAGGGAAGGGGTAAACACTAGGGGGCGATCAAGGGGTTAAATGTGTGTTCCCTCAGTGTGTTCTAACTGTATGGGGATAGGACAGAGTAGGAGAGGAGACATATCGCTCTTCCTACTTACTAGGAAAAAACAATGGGTCTCCTCTCCCCTGACAGCACAGGGATTTGTGTGTTTACACATACACATATCCCCGTGCTGGCGCTCGTGCATGGCTGGTGGCGATCGTGACCGTCGGCCACGTGCATCGGGTCCCCTGTCGTGCAGCGGGCGCACCCTCTAGCAGCTCTTAGAGGAAACCCCGTACGGTTATGGGGTTTCGTGCAGGGGTGCCATTTTGCCCCAGTAAATAGATGTGAGACAGTCGAGAACCGGTTAATATAGTTTGTCCTCATTCCACGAGCGTACATAATCTGAAAGTGTGACATGTTAAGTATCTATTTACTCTGTGTAACATTTTTTATATCTTACCAAAAATTGGGTCATATATTTTTTTTTGCATTAAAATTCCTTAAAGTGTATTTTTTTCCCCAAATATTGCGTTAGAAAAAAAAAAAAAAATCGCTGCGCAAATGCCGTGTGGCACAACAAATTGCAATGACCTCCTTTTTATTCTCTAGGGGCAAAAAAAAATACAGATTTTTTTACAAGTAGGAGAGAAAATGTCAGAATTGGTTAAAACAAGTATCCTTCACAAAGGTTGAAGAATAGAGGACCGCTCTCTCTTTACCAGTGCAGACAACATACTTCGTTGACTTTATCATATACCTATAAAGCATAATTAAAAAAAAAAAAAAAAAAAAGGAAACCTCACCTTGCGTTTAATATGTTCTAACAGTTCTGCTCTTCCTTTTTTAAAAGAAGGGTGCTGGAATTCGATGGCAGAGCCACCTTCCGTTCTCACGAGCCCACTCTCCAGACTCATCACCTTTCTGAAGCCATCTAAATGGGAAGTGCAAAATGGACTTTTAAATAATGTGATTCTTGAATAGAAAAGGTCAGAATTAACGGGACTAAAAGCATCTAGATATACAACAGTATTCAGAAAAAATTGACATAATGCATGATCATAGGAAACGTGTACACGTGAAAATAATGTGCTGCAATGTTCAGCACATTAAAGAAAATAAAAAAGGAAATCCTAATTACGTCTTCCACAAAAAGCACAGCTGAGCCCCATTATAGTCTATGACAGCCGCCTTCGCAGGCAGATTTTACTTCTACTCAAAGGAAGTCGAACCATTTCAAAGCCACACCTGTTATAATATATAGAGGGTGAATCTGTCAGCATTTACTTTGTGACTGCAATTCAGCTTTATTAAAGACCAACTCCAGCTGAAATGTTTAAAATCTGAAGTTTGATCATAGATTTTTGCATTGGTTCCTACTGGAGACTGCGGATCAAATACAAGAGAGGGCCAGAGACTGCGGACAGGATACAAGAGAGGGCCAGAGACTGCGGACATGATACAAGAGAGGGCCAGAGACTGCGGACATGATACAAGAGAGGGTCAGAGATTGCAGACAGGATACAAGAGAGGGTCAGAGATTGCAGACAGGATACAAGAGATGGTCAGAGATTGCAGACAGGATACAAGAGATGGTCAGAGATTGCAGACAGGATACAAGAGATGGTCAGAGATTGCAGACAGGATACAAGAGATGGTCAGAGATTGCAGACAGGATACAAGAGATGGTCAGAGATTGCAGACAGGATACAAGAGATGGTCAGAGATTGCAGACAGGATACAAGAGATGGTCAGAGATTGCAGACAGGATACAAGAGATGGTCAGAGATTGCAGACAGGATACAAGAGATGGTCAGAGATTGCAGACAGGATACAAGAGATGGTCAGAGATTGCAGACAGGATACAAGAGATGGTCAGAGATTGCAGACAGGATACAAGAGATGGTCAGAGATTGCAGACAGGATACAAGAGATGGTCAGAGATTGCAGACAGGATGCAAGAGATGGTCAGAGATTGCAGACAGGATGCAAGAGATGGTCAGAGATTGCAGACAGGATGCAAGAGATGGTCAGAGATTGCAGACAGGATGCAAGAGATGGTCAGAGATTGCAGACAGGATGCAAGAGATGGTCAGAGATTGCAGACAGGATACAAGAGATGGTCAGAGATTGCAGACAGGATACAAGAGATGGTCAGAGATTGCAGACAGGATACAAGAGATGGTCAGAGATTGCAGACAGGATACAAGAGATGGTCAGAGATTGCAGACAGGATACAAGAGATGGTCAGAGGATTGCAGACAGGATACAAGAGATGGTCAGAGATTGCAGACAGGATACAAGAGATGGTCAGAGATTGCAGACAGGATACAAGAGATGGTCAGAGATTGCAGACGGGATACAAGAGATGGTCAGAGATTGCAGAAGGGATACAAGAGACGGTCAGAGATTGCAGAAGGGATACAAGAGACGGTCAGAGATTGCAGAAGGGATACAAGAGACGGTCAGAGATTGCAGAAGGGATACAAGAGACGGTCAGAGATTGCGGACAGGATACAAGAGACGGTCAGAGATTGCGGACAGGATACAAGAGATGGTCAGAGACTGTGAACAAGCTATAGGAGTTCTTGGAGACTGGGGACATGTCTGGCAACAAAAGTGAGTACACCCCTAAGTGAAAATGTCCAAACTGGGCCCAATTAGCCATTTTCCCTCCCCAGTGTCATGTAACTCAGAGTTACAAGGTCTCAGGTGTGAATGGGGAGCAGGTGTGTTCAATTTGCAGGGCAGTATTCAAACATGATAACGACCCTAAACACACCTCCAAGACGACCACTGCCTTGCTAAAGAAGCTGAGGGTTAAGGTGATGGACTGGCCAAGCATGTCTCCAGACCTAAACCCTATTGAGCATCTGTGGGACATCCTCAAACGGAAGGTGGAAGAGCGCAAGGTCTCTAACATCCACCAGCTCCGTGATGTCATTATGGAGGAGTGGAAGAGGACTCCAGTGGCAACCTGTGAAGCTCTGGTGAACTCCATGCCCAAAAGGGTAAAGGCAGTGCTGGAAAATAATGGTGGCCACACAAAATATTGACACTTTGGGCCCAATTTGGACATTTTCACTTAGGGGTGTACTCACTTTTGTTGCCAGCGGTTTAGACATTAAGGCCCCTTTCACACTGGGGCGGTGGGGGCGTCGGCTGTACAACAGCGCTATTTTTAGCGCTGCTGTACCGTCGTTCTTGCAGCGGTATTCGGCCGCTAGCGCTGAGGTTTTAACCCCCGCTGGCGGCCGAAAAAGGGTTAAAATCCCTCGTACAGCGCGGCTATAGCCGCGGTATAGCCGCGCTGTCCCATTGATTTCAATGGGCAGGAGCGGTTTAGGAGCAGTGAATACACCGCTCCTTCACCGCTCCAAAGAAGCAGTTTGCAGGACTTTTTTCACCGTCCTGCCAGCGCACCGCTTCAGTGTGAAAGCCCTCGGGCTTTCACACTGTACAAACAGCGGAGGCTGTTTAGGGGCGGTTTGCAGGCAGTATTTTTAGCGCAATACCACCTGCAAACCGCCTCAGTGTGAAAGGGGCCTAATGGCTGTGTGTTGAGTTATTTTGAGGGGACAGCAAATTTACACTGTTATACAAGCTGTACACTCACTACTTTACATTGTAGCAAAGTGTCATTTCTTCAGTGTTGTCACGAATAAAATATTTACAAAAATGCGAGGGGTGTACTCACTTTTGTGGGATACTGTAGTTGGTTATTTATATTTACCACTGCATATAGATCTTTAAGAATTATTTGCCTTTTTTTAAACTTTACATATTAAATTATACACCACACTTTTTTTAAGGTTATTATCCGATCAATCGGCCAACTAATCGATTATGAAAATAATCGTTAGTTGCAGCCCTAATTTACACCCACCCCCGCGTATATGTGAACGCAGCCTTTTACAACTCCACTGTATTAATACTTCTGCATGCAGTTCGGTTTATACTCACACATGTTCAGCTGGCGGATAAAGCTGGACAGATTGTTGTGCTTAAAATACTTGGGCAGAATTTCTTTAGAAAATCTCTGGTCGTCCAAGATGCAGAAGTTCTGGCCATCCTGTAGGGAAAAAAAAAAAAAAAAATTAACCCAAAATGGTGAAGATGGCGCTCATAAAAATATAATATTATCCCTAAAACATCCAGAAGCTCAGCGATTCCTCCCACCAACTTACTATATATGACGCAATAAACACATGAAGGTCATTGTAGAGCTTTCTGAGCGCCCCACACAGGGCCAGTCCAATCTGCACAATGTTACACCCTAGAAATACGTGGGCTGGCCATAAAAGTTTTTTTTTTTCTCATTCAACCAGCATAATCCCTCCTGCTGCGCTATTGTAGGAGTGCATTTGGACAGAAAGTGGCTGCACAGAGACTGCAGGAGATCAGCAGCACTGAAATCTAACACAGGTGGCAATAAGGATTTTATCACCCACAGAAGATTTACCCACCTTCATGACAAGGACTTTTTTTTTTTTTTTTGTGATTCAGCACTGCACTACTTTACCTGACAATTGTGCGGTCATGCAAAAAAAAAAAAAAAAAAAAAAAAAAAAAAAAAAAAATTTGCATTTGATAAAGGGCTGCACAAAATGGTGTGCCGTTAAAAAAAAAAAAAAAAAAAAAAAAAAAAAAAATACAACCACCACCATTGTATTCCGCAGCATGCTTTCAGAAAAGATATAACGTTTGGGGGTTCTCTAAGTAATTTTCTAGCAAAAAAAAAAAAAAATGCAAATTTTATCTTGTATGTAAAAAAAAAAAAAAGCCTTGGACAGAAGGTGTTTTAACCACTTTAGCTCCGGAAGGTTTAACCCGCCTTCACGACCAGGCCATTTTTTGCGATACGGCACTGCGTTACTTTATCGCGGTTGTGCGATGCTGTAGCCAAATAAAATTTATGTCCTTTTTTTTTTTTTATACCACAAATAGAGCTTTTTTTGGTGGAATTTGATCACCTCTGCATTTTTTATTATTCCCACAAAATAAAAAAAAAATAAAAAAATGAAATCTCTTAATTTAGGCCAAAATGTATTCTGCTACATGTTTTTGATTTAAAAAATTCCAATAAGTTGATTTGCTTGTGTATCACACATAAACAGAATTTTTTTTTTTTTTTAATATATACTAGTAATGGAAGCGATCAGCGACTTATTACGGGACTGTGACAGTATGGCGGGCAATCTGCCACTGACATCACCAGTGACATTGTTACAAGGAGCAGTGCTAATAATATGCACTATAAAACTATACAAAAACTTGCGCTAAGGTAATCAAATCGTGATGAATGACAATACTGCAGCAGCTGTGCAGAGGTGCCAGAACCTTATACCAGTGAGAAAAAAAAAAAAATATATAAAACAGCGCTAGCAGAAAATACATCAACCTAAATACAACGACGTAATGATTTATGCCATAAGAATCAATATGTAAACATAAAATACACACAAAAATATATAAAGTGCTTGGTGCTCATATAATGATTGAATAAAGTGCAACTGTGATCCAAAATAGCATTGTGTGAGGTGCCACGCTCCCCCTTCAGAGACCCCACTGCTTGGCGTGCGTTCCATGGAGGCAGAAATTGCGTCAGTGGTTTAGCCTGAACTGAAAGTGTGCTGACGCGTTTCACCCCTCCTTCAGGGCGTCAAAGGACATCACTTCCGGTTCCATGCAATCAATTTATACCCGGGGGGGGGGGGATCACTCCTACCTCTAGAAAAAAGGAGCCCTTTAATTGGCGGGGCTAGCGGGCGTGCCACGCCTGAATGCCCGCCTCGTACAGCATGACCGTGCCCGTGGGTCCCACGGACTCGATGTCCACCTGTGTCCTGCGATCGTGTCACGGAGCCGCAGAACGGGGAGTTGCCTATGTAACTATGTAAACAAGGCATTTCCCCGTTCTGCCTAGTGAACTGACGGGGATCTACTGCTCCCTGTCATCGGGAGCAGTGATAGCCCATCCCCCCCCAGTTAGAATCACTCCCTAGGACACACTTAACCCCTTGAACGCCCCCTAGTGTTTAACCCCTTCCCTGCCATTTTTTATAGCACTGATCGCTGTATAAATGACAATGGTCCCAAAATAGTGTCAAAAGTGTCCGATGTGTCCGCAGTCACAATATAAAAAAAAAAAAAAAAAAAACAAACAAAAAAAATGTTAAAAAAAATATATCGCAGATCTCCGCCATTACTAATAATAAAAAAAAAATTATTATATTAAAAAGGCCATAAAACTATCCCGTAGACACTATAACTTTTGCTCAAACCAATCAATATACGCTTATTGCTATTTTTTTTACAAAAATATGTAGAGGAATATATATTGGCCTAAACTGAGGAAAAAATTTGTTTTTTTATATATTTTTGGGGGATATTTATTATAGCAAAAAGTAAAAAATATTGTTTTTTTTTTCTAAATTGTCAGTTATAACCAGTCAAAAAAGCCAAACCATAATCTTTTTTTCTTTTTGTCCTGTCTTTTTTCTTTTTTTATTTCATCTTATTTTCTATTTAATTGATATACAATTTTTGACATTTTAGAATCTTTTATTGGAAATCTATCGTAATGTTTATATTATCATGTGATTTGTTACAATATTGTTTGCCAAATAGTATGATTGTCATTACAGCTTTTATGCATTTTTAAAGATTTTTTTATTTATCTGGCAACAGGAAGTGATGTTAAGGAGGAAGTTGGTGTATGTTTACACTGATCGTTATTGGTCTCCTCCTCCTCCCTAGAGGGAGGAGTGATCTCTCCCCGGGTATAAATTGATAACATGTCACAGGAAGTGATGTCCTTTGAGACGCCCGGAAGGAGGGGCGAAACGCGTTGACACTCCTGATCCACGTTTAACCACTGACGTAATTTTCGCCTCCGTGGAACACACGCCAACCAGCGGCAGACTTGGATGTTTTTTCTGATGCCTGTTTTTGGTCAGTTATCCTGTAAGTAGCGCCAAGTTGCGCTTTTTACTTTATTTTAGCGGTATTTCTCTATGAGTGTCCTCTCTGTCTTCCCATCTATGGAGTGTGGCAAATCCTCTCTGATATAAAGCAATTCCTCTGAAGAAGCCTCTGAGCAACCACCCTAGACTGCAAAGCTGAGGGTCTAATATTTCTGGTGAGTGGGGTCTCCGAAGGAGGAGCATGGCACCTCACACAATGCTATTTTGGAGCACCGTTGCACTTTATTCAATCATATGAGCACCAAGCACTTTATATATTTTGTGTGTATTTTATGTTTATGTATTAATAATATGCACTGTCACTTTACTAATGACACTGGCTGGAAAGGAGTTAACATCTAGAGCAATCATAGGGTTAAATGTGTGTCTAACCAGTGTTTATATGTGTACTGCATGTCGCTTTTACTAGTTTCAATTCCCTGCTTAGCAATGATGAGATCCCCAGTCAGTGAACACAGCTCTGTGTTGTTTACATTCACAGAGCTGTGTTTGGGGAAGCTCAGAGCCGATCACCAGATGCCGATGCTCAATTATTGGCCAGGACCCAGTGGTCAGCATGTGCTGTGACGAATCATAGCACAGCTGGGGCAGGCAGGTACATGCACTCCCTACCCGGAAAACCAGAATCTCATAATATACAGTATCTTACAAAAGTGAGTACACCCCTCACATTTTTGTACGTATTTTATTATATCTTTTTCACGTGACAACACTGAAGATATGACACTTTGCTACAATGTAAAGTAGTGAGTGTACAGCTTGTATAACAGTGTAAATTTGCTGTCCCCTCAAAATAACTCAACACACAGCCATTAATGTCTAAACTGCTGGCAACAAAAGTGAGTACACCCCTAAATGAAAATGTCCAAATTGGGCCCAAAGTGTCAATATTTTGTGTGGTCACCATTATATTCCAGCACTGCCTTAACCCTCTTGGGCATGAAGTCCAACAGAGCTTCACAGGTTGCCACTGGAGTCCTCTTCCACTCCTCCATGATGACATCACAGAGCTGGTGGATGTTAGAGACCTTGCGCTCCTCCACCTTCCATTTGAGGATGCCCCACAGATGATCAATAGGGTTTAGGTCTGGAGACATGCTTGGCCAGTCCATCACCTTCACCCTCAGCTTCTTTAGCAAGGCAGTGGTCTTCTTGGAGGTGTGTTTGGGGGTCGTTATGTTGGAATACTACCCTGCGGCCCAGTCTCTGAAGGGAGGGGATCATGCTCTGCTTCAGTATGTCACAGTACATGTTGGCATTCATGGTTCCCTCAATGAACTGTAGCTCCCCGGTGCCGGCAGCACTCATGCAGCCCCAGACCATGACACTCCCACCACCATGCTTGACTGTAGGCAAGACACACTTGTCTTTGTACTCCTCACCTGGTTGCCTCCACACACGCTTGTCACCATCTGAACCAAATAAGTTTATCTTGGTCTCATCAGACCACAGGACATGGTTCCAGTAATTCATGTCCTTAGTCTGCTTGTCTTCAGCAAACTGTTTGCAGGCTTTCTTGTGCATCATCTTTAGAAGAGGCTTCCTTCTGGGACGACAGCCATGCAGACCAATTTGATGCAGTTTGCGGCATATGGTCTGAGCACTGACAGGCTGACCCCCACCCCTACAACCTCTGCAGCAATGCTGGCAGCACTCATACTTGTATTTCCCAAAGACAACCTCTGGATATTACACTGAGCACGTGACCTCAACTTCTTTGGTCGGCCATGGCGAGGCCTGTTCTGAGTGGAACCTGTCCTGTTAAACTGCTGTATGGTCTTGGCCACCGTGCTGCAGCTCAGTTTCAGGGTCTTGGCAATCTACTTATAGCCTAGGCCATCTTTATGTAGAGCAACAATTCTTTTTTTCAGATCCTCAAAGAGTTCTTTGCCATCAGGTGCCATGTTGAACTTCCAGTGACCAGTATGAGAGTGAGAGGGATAACACCAAATGTAACACACCTGCTCTCCATTCACACCTGAGACCTTGTAACACTAATGAGTCACATGACACCGGGAAGGGAAAATGGCTAATTGGGCCCAATTTGGACATTTTCACTTAGGGGTGTACTCACTTTTGTTGCCAGCGGTTTAGACATTAATGGCTGTGTGTTGAGTTATTTTGAGGGAACAGCAAATTTACACTGTTATACAAGCTGTATACTCACTACTTTACATTGTAGCAAAGTGTCATTTCTTCAGTGTTGTCACATGAAAAGATATAATAAAATATTTACAAAAATGTGAGGGGTGTACTTACTTTTGTGAGATACTGTATGTGACATGGAATGTCATTATAAAAGGAAAATAGCCACGGTAGAATGATGGCAGCTGGTCGGCAACCGGTTAATCAGCTGTCCTGGAGGGCAGGGGAGAAACTGGGGGTCTAAATTCTGAATCAGAATGTCTCCTGATGTCTCTATAAAGAGTACCTGTCACCTGCCGAAAGCTATCACAACAGGGCGCGTTTGCCCTCTTGTCGTGATCCCATCTGCACCCATTTTTCAGGCTTCGTATTCTTGCCACTGTGAGAAACAACATCCTCTTTACATGAATAAACTGATCTAAAAATCATGCAGTCCACTCACAGCGCTGCAAATGTTTGCTACAACAGCTGAGGAAAATAATTCATAGGAAGGCCATGTATTTCCATAGTGTAGCTATTGCCTAGAGCAGGTACGCTTTCAGAATGGTATGCTGTGATTGACACCTTCCACAGGATAATTCGTGCCTGAACCCGCCCAATCACAACGTGACGCTAAATTATTGGAGCTCTTTACCAGCAGTGCAGATCTCTGCATTCACCGCTTTACATTATGATCTGTCAGATAAAAAAAAGCTTCCTGTCACCAAAGGTATTATAGACAAATTGCTCTCTCACGTACGGAGATATATATATATAGATATCGAGAGAGATCGAGAGAGATCGAGAGAGATCGAGAGAGAGAGAGATCGAGAGAGAGAGAGAGAGAGAGAGAGAGAGAGAGAGAGAGAGAGAGAGAGAGAGAGAGAGAGAGAGAGAGAGAGAGAGAGAGAGAGAGAGAGAGAGAGAGAAGCAGCTGGCAATGTTTATTAACAACACTGCTCAACCACTGAAACACTAAAATAAAAAAAAACATTGTTTCTTTTTGTATCTTTCTGTTTCTCTGCAGATCAAAAGGGATGAACAAATGTTCCTCTGTTTAACCCCTTAGTAACCCTTAATTTACTCCCTAGTCTCCTCCATTTTAAAGTGGAGGGCCACCCTGTATAAAAAAAAAAAAAAAAAAAAAAAAAAAAACAAAAATCCCCCCAAAAATTAAAAGAAAAAAACATTTGAAAAAAAAAAAATTAAACTTACCTGAACCCTTGTTGCTAGGCAGTCTTCCTAATCTGCCTCTTCCTTTTCCGCGGCGTGTTCTGCTCCTCGGTGAGCGGCCACGTTGTCTTCTGGGAACTGTGTGTGTTCCCAGAGCACTACAGGGCCATTCACAGAGCGGAGCGCCACTCGCGCGTGCGCAGTAGGAAACTGGCAGTGAAGCCGCAAGGCTCCACTGCCTGTTTCCCTTACCTAGGATGGCGGTGGCGGGACCCGAGAGACGGGTCGGCCTCGGGCGGCCAACATCGTGGGCACCCAGGACAGGTAAGTACTTATTTAAAGTCAGCAGCTACAGTGTTTGTAGCTGCTGACTGTTAATTTTTTTTTTTTTTTAGGCCGGAATCCTGCTTTAATTATTATTTTCCTGCTTTTTTTTTTTTTTGCTTTGTTAGTGAATATTTTTACACACACACACACACACACACACACACACACACACACACACACACACAATCAGGCCCGAGAAATTTAGCCTGAGCACAGAGCTAGGTATAAACAAGATCATAGTTACCATTAAGGAAAGGAGCACTCTCTTGTCCTGGAGCATCAGATCTAACCCTTCACAGGCGGGAAGAGGAGTGGGCGTGTACTGCTTTCCCTATAAGGGGCCGCAGCACCTCACCAGCTTTCATGTGCAGCCACCAGTCACCTGGCAACCAGGACACAAGGAGAGGAAGAGGGACAGAGAAGCCGAGTCCACCACCTTCCCTATATGCGGCCGCAGCACCTTGCTGGCTTTCAAGTGCGGGAGGCTTCTCTGCCCCTCCTCCTCTCCTTGCGTCCTGGTTGCCAGGTGACCGGTGGCTGCTGGGAACTTTCAGCCATGCATATCGTCTCGCGGCCGGCCTTGCCAGCTTCTTTTAAGACATGCGGCCTGGCAGCCCACCGGGCAAAAGCACGGTCTGCCCTATATATTATATTTATACATTTGACATTGAAAAGGCGCAAAATTACAAAAAAAAACTATTTATTTAATTTGTAAATAACTTTTTAATGCTTTGTACTATTGCTGACACCTGAAGTGAAAACAAAACAGTTGCAGTAGGTATCGGCAATTGGTATCGGCGAGTACTAAAATGAATGAATGTGATCGCTACATTATGGCAGCTCCTACATATAGGCAATTTCTTGGCTGTTATAGGAGATTGTTTACACCAGGGGGTAGGCGACTGTGGTACTCTACTCTACAAGTCCCACCAGCAGCCAGGATCCTGGTATAACCACTTGGCCAGGACAATTTCATACTACATCAGTTGGCTGCCATGCTGCACTGTGAACACAAGAGGCTGCTCCCTTGGCAGGGGCACCATTCAGAGAGCATGAATTGCTAAGTGTTCTCTGGTTAGATGAGGTGGAGAGGAGGGGCAGTGACATCACGCCCTGGGATGAATGGGCTGCTCTACACATGATGCACCACGCTTGGTTTGCACCTGTACCGGCTAACAGGAGGCTCCAGCCCGGATTCATACTTGGATGCTGCATCTGTCCCTGCTGGCTCTCTAAGACTGAGAACCGAGTGAGCAAACGCTGCCGATCGCTCGGTTCTCAGAGCTCTGATTTGCCGTGAGATCACTTTTATCAGTTAGCGGGAGAGGGGCCCCCCTCCCGCCATGCTCCGGTGCCCCCCCCCCGGCCGCGGCGATCGAATCCTTCTCAGTCTGTGGTATGGAGCTGAGTGAGGGGAAGATGGCCAAATGTCAAAAAGTCACTTCCGCCCACAGCTCTTACAAAAAGGGAGATTTTTTTGGGATGGGGTTTTTCAAAACACATTTTAGTGTAAATTTAAGATCTGAGGTCTTTTTGGCCCCAGATCTCTTCGCTATCCCCCCCACTCTCAAAACTTTGGACAAATGCCATCCTCCCCCAGCACACAACCTTCTTACACTGCAGCTCCTCAACGACCAGACCTTCTCACATCCCACTTCTCCGCTGCCAGTTTAACCCCTCTGCCCCCGCGGGCCTTATCACCGGCTGTTGTCACACCTTTGCCCTAAAGAGCTGATCACCCCGGTACACAAGAGCCTTCAGTACTTTGGCTGACCACCTCAGCTTGGCCTCCTTTGGTTCCCGTGTGGGGACGGGTGCTTCCTCTGTTGGAAAAGCAAGGGACGTATCCCTGGGTCATTGTAGTAACCGGTGACTCTGTGGCAAGGTGGGGGGGCTACTGGACCGGGTTATATCATGGCAAATGACTGAGGATGAATCAGGCACCAGTGTTTACTCCCTGGAATCGTTACCTGGACAGTTGTCTCGGGGTGGGATGGTACACATGAAGAAACGGGGGGCAGAGGACAGTTATCAACCCAGTGGATGTATAACTCTTTGGTTGGAAGACTCCCCCCACCGGGAAATTCAGGGAGCCACATTCAAGGATGGAACAATGGGGCCCCATAGGAGAGAAACCTAGTGGGGGCACTAGCTCAGTGCTGGGGGGCCATTCGGGCACAGATGGCACTAGGCATGGCTTCTTAGGGGTCTGCACCATAGTCTAGGTCCAAGCAAAGTGCTTTATTCACTGGCAGACCTGCAACATTGATAACATCCTTAAAAGCCCTAAAGCAATACTCTCAACTTAACCGTGGGCTGAGCGCAGGTGCCCCCAAGCGGTTACTAATAATGGGTCACAAGATATCAGGAGATGGAGCAGGCACTCTGGTTACTTTCAGAGTGGGGTGACCGGGCCAGACTAGCAACTGTGTGGCCCTTGTGTGCCGCGCTATGCCGGAGGGGTAACCCCCCTCGCTGGTGTGGTGCGATACGGTGGGGCATTTAATGGTTATCGCTGCCAAATGTTACACCGTTTACAAAATGTTTATTGTTTGGATTAAGTTTACATGCTTCTAACTAGTTTTTAAGATTGTGCTGGGGTGGATGGGAAGGCCGGGTCCTCTCTTTTTGGTCACTACCTAACCCCTTCCCCAAGTAGGCAAACACACACCACCGACTTAATGGCTGAGGTGCGATATTTCAATTTAAATTCTTTCAGATTTAGTTTTGTCAGGTTTCCCTTTTTTGACCTGACCTCTACCTTAACTCAACCCCTCCACCTTTCCCTAACCTATCTACTTGTGTCCGTCAACGCCTCCCCCTTGTCTTTGCCTTCTCCCTCTTCTCACTACTTTCCCCTTCCCACCTTCCTCCCTCCCACAACATGGCGATGGAATCTATAAAAGGTAACATTGCTAAATGCTAAAAGGTCTAAATATCCCTGAGAAGAGACACATGCTATTAAACGAGCAGAAGAGAGTTCATGCTGATGTTGCCTTTATACAAGAGACTCATTTTAAGGATGATACATTTCCAATCCTCAAAAACAGATTTTTTTCCCGACATATCATTCCACTAACCCCGCAGCCAAATCTAAGGGGGTTATCCATATTGCTGTCCAGTAAACTACCATGGCGATGCCAAGCAGTGATCAAAGACCATGAGGGACGCTATGCGTTTCTCAATGGACTTGTGGGTGAAATACAACTCACGCTAGCGACATTATACGCTCCCAATGAACATCAAGATAAATTTGTCAAACATACCCTAGACAAACTTCTGGAGTTCTCAGAGGGACAGTTGATCCTAGGGGGAGACTTTAATGTCCCTCTGATTCCCTCAAGAGATACCTCCTCCGGGCACTCTGCGGTCCCCCCCAATGTATAGGAAACGGATAGCCAACTCCCTACACACAGCCCAACTGATTTATATATGGCGCCTGCAGCATACATTCTATTCCTCCCCACATAAAATATATACCGGGATAGACTTTTTCTTGATCCCCTACAGCCAGCTACAATCAGTAGTTGAATCCTCAATCGGCCAGATTACCTGGTCAGACCATGTCCCCATCTTCCTCACACACTCTCCGGAAGGCCCTCGGCTAGATCTCGTTTTTGACATCTAAACTAGAGTCTTCTACAGATCCCTGAGGTTTTAGCAGACGCGACTAGGACGTTGACCCTATACTTCCAAGAAAACGACATCCAAGACTGTGACCCTGGCTCCCTATGGGAGGCCCACAAAACAGTTCTTAGGGGGGTACTCATCAAAACAGGGCACGAGAATCAAGAGAGACCGCAATGCACAACTCACCAAGCTCCTTACCAAATTAACCTTTACGGAATCCCGCCACAAACATGCCCCCTCCCACGACCTAGAGACAGAACTGGGGTCACTACGCAGATAGGTCACTGACTTACTACATTACAAAGCCAAAACTGCCAAAAAACAAATTACCAATCAGGGGACAAATTTGGAAAGACATTGGCCAGATTAGTCAGAGAGCAAAAGAAGGCAGCCTATATCCCCCAAATTGTCTGCCCCAATGGCCAGAAGGCCACGTTACCTGAGCAAATTTCACAGGGGTTTAGAGAATTCTACTCCACTTTATATAATCTACCAAAACGGCAATCCCCCCCCCCCCCCCCCAAGACATAGAAGAATATATAGCGTTTTCTCAAATACCGTCCCTCCCCACAGAGGCCCAGGACGAACTTGACTCACCCATCACCCTAGAGGAGCTCCAAACAGCCATTAGGACCATGAAACTAGGTAAAGCCCCGGGTCCAGACGGTTATACGATCTAGTACTATAAAACCTTTCTTCCAATAATAGGCCCACGAATGGTGAAATTCTTTAACGCGGTGGGATCAGAAACCACTTTCCCCAGGGATATGCTAAAAGCTCATATATCCCTGATCCATAAAGAAGGTAAAGACCCAAGCTCATGTGGAAGTTATAAACCCATCTTCCTTTTAGAAATTGACTTAAAATTGTTCTCTGGCTACCCAGCTGGCATTACATCTTCAGTCATTGGTACACCTTGACCAGGTGGGCTTTGTCCCTACCAGAGAGGCAAGGGATAATACCATTAAGGTATTAAATCTCCTCCATGTGGCGAAAACTAAAAGTGCCCCCTGCGCATTTTTAAGTACTGATGCCAAAAAAGCATTTGACCGAGTGAACTGGAAATTCATGTTCTCAGTCCTCCGTCGCATTGGCCTAGGAGAGAGGATGCTCGGCTGGATTTATTCAAACCCTACAGCACAAGTGAAGGCAACGGGTCTGTTATCGGATCCTTTCCCCATCGGAATTGGCACGAGGCAGGGGTGCCCTTTATTGCCCCTCCTCTTTGCTCTTTCCTTGGAGCTGTTCCTATGCAAAATAAGACTAAACCCAAATATACAAGGACTTTTAACCGGGGACTCTCAGTGTAAAATCTCAGCCTACGTGGATGACACACTCTTCTCATTGACAAACCCCGCAATCTGTCTACCCAACCTACTTAAGGAATTTGACACATATGGTGCCCTCTCAAATCTGAAAATATTTTTTTCTAAATCAGAAGCTATGGGAATTGCAATACCAGCCCACATGCAATCAACCTTCTGTTTTGAATGGACGAATTCAGCTCTAAAGTACCTGGGTACACAATTCCCATCCGACATTTGGCGCATATATAACCTTAACTTCCCACCCATTTTAGTTAAAACTCGTACCCTACTAGAAAGCTGGCAGAAAGTACTCCATTCCTGGTTTGGTAGATGTAACCTTATAAAAATGTGCATTCTCCCTAAATTCCTCCATCTCTTCCAAGCCCTCCCCATACAGATACGACCCTCTTTCTTTAGACAAGTACAAACCCTCTTCACCCACTTTGTTTGGGTCCATAAAAAACCTTGCCTACGCCGGACACAAATGTCGTTTCGACAATACTATCAGGCTACCCATCCGGGCCGCATACTTGACGCAATGCAACATTCAAACTCTGGGTATAAATAGAGCAATCCCAAACAACCATAACCTTAAAGAGTGCATTACGGTGCTACAATGACTTACCCCCAGGACTGAAATCACACCCACTGATAGGGACTACTTTAAGACACAGCACTAACGTCGCTATGCATACATCCCTTACGACAAAAGATGCACCACTATATCCCATACTCGGTCACCTGAACTTTACACCAGGCCTTCATCCAGCTGAATACAGGACTCAGAGTTGGGTTATGACCAAGCCTCCAAATTTGTTATGGCGGGACGCTGGCCGTTGCTCCCGAAATTGACAGAGGCGATGGGCAACTACCGACTCCTCTTCTGGAAGGTGGCCCAACTACAGCACTTCTTGCACTCCATCCCTGAACCCAAAAACTTTTCTCGTCAACTGACGACCTTTAAAGAGTAGCTCAGGTACTGAGACACATTCTTGAACATTATCCAAAATGTGCTCCCTCCTGAATACGCCTCTGAAACAACCTAACCTACCCTGTCTAGAAAGATGGGAGACAGACCTAAACCATACATTTTTCGAGACACAAAAACAACACATTATCAGCTTTGCCATCAAATCATCCCTGTGCACCAAAATACAAGAAACAGATTTAAAAATATCAACCAGAATACCTTTCACCCACTAGGATTACACAAATGCTTCCCAACCACCCCGGACTGTTGTTGGTGCTGCTGGAAAGACGAGGGAACACTACTACACATCTTTTGGTCTTGCTCCAAGTTGGGAAATTTATGGGGAGAGGTCCGCCGCATAACACAGAAATTTACGGATTACAAAATCCCAGATGATGTGGCATTTTTTTCTGCTACATCCCTCAGAGATTCCGACCAAAAAATACAAAAGAAATCACTAGTACGCCACTTACTAAATGGCGCTAAGGCATGTATACCAAAAAATACAAAAGAAATCACTAGTACGCCACTTACCAAATGGCGCTAAGGCATGTATACCTCTTTACTGGAAACAGCAGTGCCCACCGACCATTGCGTGTTGGCTGCAGAAGGTGGAGGACATGAACAAGATGGAGGACCTAGTCATTACTGCACAACACAACCGTTAGAAATACACAAAAACCTGGAGTCAATGGAATATCTTTATCTTCTCTGATGAGGGGAAAACTCTGTTAGGATCATAGATCATATATACCTAGAAACCGCAGTCTCTCCCCCACGCCTATCTCCCTTTCCCTCTTCTCCTCTAGTACCCTATCCCCGCTATTCTACTTCCTTCCACAAACCTTTCTGTTTTTGAGGAAAAAAACGGAAAAGACACTGGGGAGATCCTGTTACCTTATGATACTCGCGTGGAGGTTAGACCCTGCGAGCTTACACTCTGTAAACCAAAAACATTGTGTTCTTTGTGTTAAACTATTAAGCAAGATGATGTTGAAATATATGTACAAACTTACTACACTTTGAATTCAAGAAATGTAACCTCAGCGATATAGATTTCTTTTGTAAATATGGGATCTCGCCCCTTTGTGAGTGTTCAATAAAACATTATATTTGAAAAAAAAAAAAAAAATACCTTGGAATGTCTACTTTCCAAAAAGGGGGTTGTTTGTACTTTCCTGGCTTGTTAGGCCCCTTTCACCTAACAAGCCCACTCGGGATCTGCCTGTTCGTTTTTTCAGGCGGATCCGAGCGGGCCATCCATTGACTCCTATGGGGAGATGGCTGTCAGTGGAGATGTGTCCGCTGACACCCGCCTGCGATCCGATCCGCCAAAATCACATGTATGGCAATGCGTTCGCCATCCATCTTGGCGGATTGGATGAGATCTAATGAAAACGGATATGCTCTATAGGAATCAGCGGCGCTCTGACAGGCCCCTCCCCACTCAGTGAGCAGAAACGGACCTGTCATCTGCCGATTCAGCGGAGATCAACAGAGAGATCTCCCGCTGAGCTAGCGGAGTCCGTTGAGCGGATCCGTCCTGCGTGGAAGAGGCCTAAGTGTCTCATCAGGTGTGATTAATTTTCAATGATTGGCACCACAGCTTGTACACTATATAACAGGGATATGCAATTAGCGGACCTCCAGCTGTTGCAGAACTACAAGTCCCATGAGGCATAGCAAGACTGACAGCCACAAGCATGATACCCAGAGGCAGAGGCATGATGGGACTTGTAGTTTTGCAACAGCTGGAGGTCCGCCAATTGCATATCCCTGGTCTATAACCTTCACACAGACCAAATATACACCGATTTGGGTTGTTTTTACTAAAGAAATGTAGCAGAACACATTTTGGCTGAAATTTATGAAAAAAAAAAAAAAATGGACCGATTTGAAAAATTTTATAACAGAAACTAAGAAATTTTTTTTTTTTTTTTTTTTTTTTTTACACAATTTTCGACCTTTTATTATATATTTAGCAAAAACTAAAAAAAGACCCAGCGGTGATTAACCCCTTTCTGCCTAAGTCTTTTTCTGACAGTTAAAATCTGTATTTCTCGAATCGTCTTCCAGGGCAGCATCCGAGAGATAGGCTCCTCCTCCCTAAAACAGGAAACACATTAGTCCACCATTATAAATTTCACACTCTTACCTGTGTGCCTCAGTTGTTTGTGTTTCCTCCGGACCCACAGGAGCTGCAAGAACGTTTGTTATTTTATTTTCACCTGTCTCTGTGCTTGTTGCAGGAGACCCCCTGCCAGCATCCCATACAGCCCAAGGGGCTTTGGGAGGGCGAGCAGGCGCAGCACTGGGCAACATTGCTCAAAGCCTGAGATTTCGCCCCTACTGAGGGGTCTGCAATCATCCCCCCAGGCTGCAGGAGGACTCTGTCATCCCCACCCCATGCCGCTGTTAGGCCTGTGTATGCTTCCGCAAGCACCCCCCTCTGGCTTTCCGCAGAATCTGGAGCCCGCCAGGGGGGATGGATACATGCATAGATGGGCGCCCCCCCCCCCCCCCCCCCCGCCGCCGCCGACCGCTGCCGAAAACCTCAGCAGCAGAGGGTCTAGCAGGGAGGGTTTTGCACCTTCTAAATTAGGTCCCTGGTGGCTGCGGCTGTCCCCCCAAACTAATCCACCGCTCTCCGGGCGGCGCAGCAGCGTCCTCACCGCCACAGGCCGCTACAGGAAGTCGGGGGTGTACCAAGATGGCGCCGAGGAAGTTCCGCTTCCGGGTTGGCGGCCATTTTCCCGTAGTCTATCTACTGCGGAGATAGAGCAGGGACACCTAGGGGCGGGAAGTTTAAAAAAAAAAAAAAAAAAAAAAAAAAGAGAAAGAAAACAGAATACAAATAGCAAATTTGTTCAATGCTACCCTTCACTACCAGCACAGTTACTCTACAATACAGCGGCATGTGCAGGTGTGTCCACCAACCTGCACGGGGTCAGCCAGGGGCGGGGCCGGAGCTTATGCAGGAAGCAGATAAAAAGGCCTCTAAGCAGAGGATCCTGGTGGCTGATCATGTCTGACGCTTCCCCACCCTGCCCTGCAGATCCTGCAAATCAGGACAGCTCCAAGGTAAGCCAGAATATTCTTGAATTATCTCTGTCTTAACCTCTTTACTGCCTATCTACAGGCAGTTCCTTTGACCACCTAAACTCACGGGGTTTTTTTGTTCTCTATGCTCGCTTGCAGGCAAAGACCCCTGAGGAAAGGAAGGCTAAAGGCAAAACATGTGCCTCATGCAGCCACAGGCTTTCCCCAGATTGGAAAAAGCCCCTGTGTCAGAAATGCTTAGACAAAATGGTGGCAAAAGAATCACAGGGATTTTTGAAAGACCTGCTCAATTCTTTTAAGAAAGAAATTCAGAGCACCATGGCACCACTACGCTCAGCTATAGAGAAATTAGAAACGCCAGCAAGTGTCGCTCAGGCCAGTATCCCATCTACCAGCGGCAGAGAAAAAGCTTTTCATCCCCGCCACAATCAAACGCAGATACCCGTTTGCGGAAGCAGACACCAAAACCTGGGCTAAATGCCCCAAGGTGGATGCCTCTCTGGCAAAAATCACGAACAAATCGGACTTGGCTTTTGATGACGCAGGTACCCTCAGCGACCCCATGGACAAGAAAATAGAAGCTCTCCTGAAAAGGGCATGGGAAGCAGGGGCGGCAAACCTAAATCCGGCTATTGCTTCCACCTGCACAGCTCGAACCTTGCTAATCTGGCTAACCCAGCTGCAAGATCTATTGGAGAACGACACACCCAGGGAGGAACTAATTAAAACCATCCCCACACTAACTAGAGCGGCAGCTTTCTTGGCAGATGCTTCAGCAGAAACTGTCAGAATATCCTCTAGGACCACGGCACTACTAAACTCGGCCCGCAGAGCCCTGTGGTTAAAATCCTGGGGGGGGGATGCACCTTCCAAGAACCGTTAATGTGGCATACCATTCACTGGAGACCTACTGTTTGGTCCCGAACTAGAAACAGTCCTGGATAGGACTGCAGCAAAAAATAAGGGGTTCCCTCAAACCAAGAAGAGACAAGGGAAGGCGCCCTTTCGGCATTTCAAGAAATTCAATAAGCCAGGGGCAAAAAAGCACTGGGGTCAACAAAACAAGAAAGGCAAAGGTGAATTCATCCTCAAGCCTAATACCCAAAAGAACAAAAAACAATGACTGCCTTCAGGTGGGGGGCAGATTGGCGGCTTTCTCCCACCAATGGGAGGAGATAACAGAAAACAAATTCATACTGCGCACCATAGCGGACGGTTACGCAATAGAATTCTCCAACCGCCCCCCAACCAAATACTTAGCGACCATGCTACCCAAGGACAGCAATCAAGCAAAGGTGTTTCTAGAATCCCTACAGAAACTATTAGATCAGAAGGTGATTTGTCACGTTCCCCAAGAGGAGGAACAAAAGGGCTTCTACTCACACATCTTCGCAAAAAGAAAACCATCAGGCAAACTAAGGCTGATACTAAACCTCAAACCACTCAACCGAGGAATAAGATACAAGAGATTCAGAATGGAATCTATCTATTCAATCAGGAACATCCTACCGCAGGAGACATTCATGGCAACACTAGACTTACAGGATGCCTACCTACATGTCCCCATAAGGAAGGATCACCAAAAGTTTCTAAGGTTCGCAATCCAGGGGCCAGCAGCTACGCTGCACCTACAGTACACAACTCTCCCCTTCGGAATCTCCTCAGCTCCAAGAATATTCTCAAAAATAATGGCGGAAGCGCTAAAAGGTCTAAGACAGGAGGGTATTGGAATAATACCATACTTAGACGACCTCCTGTTCTTTGCGGACTCAGCAGCAATCCTAGAAAACAACCTGCGCAAGAGTATGATCCATCTGCAAAACCTGGGATGGTTAATAAACGCAGAGAAATCGCAAATGATCCCAAGCCAGAGAGTAGTGTACCTGGGATACGTGCTGGACTCCAGACTGTCAAAAATTTTCCTAACAAAGGAAAAAGACGTAAAAATGACACAAGCAATTACGTCCCTGCTAAGGAACCATTCCACAACGATCAGGCACGGAATGTCCGTACTAGGACTGATGACGTCTTCCATTCCAGCCATCACCTGGGCACAAATTCACATGCGACCCTTACAGAACTACATTCTGTCCCAATGGGATGGCAGGCAAGCATCCCTAGAAAAATCCATTCCCGTCCCCGCCACAGTCAAACAAACACTCTACTGGTGGCTCAACCCACTTCGGGTCATCGAGGGGCGCAGATGGGCTCAAGTCAATCCAGTCAGCATCACCACCGATGCAAGCGCCCTAGGATGGGGAGCCCACATGGAAGGGCGGTTCTCGCAAGGGAAATGGACACCCAAATGGGCACAAGCCTCCTCAAACTTGAGAGAGCTGAAAGCTGTGGGGGAAGCGCTAAAAACCTTCAAGCCAGCATTACAGGGGAAGGATGTAAAGATACAACCAGACAACGCAACGACAGTCGCATACCTAAACAGACAAGGGGGCACAAAATCCCAAAAACTGATGAGACTGACACAATCTATCCTACTGTGGACAGAAGTGAACATAAGATCGATATCCGGTATTCATCTAAAAGGAACAGACAATACAGTGGCAGATTTCCTGAGCCGGAAAACGATAAAACACACGGAATGGTCGCTAAACCAAACAACCTTCACTCAAATCACCCAGAAGTGGGGAATACCCGAAGTAGACCTATTTGCTTCCAGGGCGAACGCAAAATCTCCGATATTTTTCTCCCTGGACCCTACAGATGGCAACAGCGGGGTGGATGCTTTCAACCAAAACTGGAAATGGCATCTGTGCTATGCATTCCCTCCAACTGCCATAATCCCAAAAGTAATCCAAAAAATCAAGGCAGAGAAAACAACAGTGATACTAATAGCACCACACTGGCCCCAGAGAGCATGGTTCAGTCATTTAAAAAATCTCAGCATACAACCTCAGCTGACACTGACGGACCGCCCGGATCTACTGTCACAAGGCCCAGTCAACCATCCGAACCACAAAATCTTGAAGCTCTCGGCTTGGTTACTGAGAGGGTAAAACTCCAGAACAAAGGCCTGTCAGACAGAGTAATCAACACCATCTTAAACAGCAGAAAGCCGGTAACGAGAGCCATCTATGAGAAAATAAGGAAAAAATTTGTTTCTTGGTACGAAGACAGACCAATCTCCAACGGTGGGATAATTCCAATAGTTTTGGACTTCCTACAAGATGGTGCAGACAAAAACATATCACCAAGTACCCTGAAAGTACAAGTTGCAGCACTTTCCTCGGTCATGGATACTAGACTAGCGGAAGACCCGCTGATAAGACGATTCCTCATAGCTCTTAAAAGATCCAAACCAGCCAAATTGTACAAAACTCCCACCTGGGACATGGGCACAGTACTTAAGGGCTTTCTTTCCCCTCCGTTTGAACCTATCGAGGACAGCTCAGACAAAAACCTCACGTTAAAAACTGCGCTCCTTCTGGCCTTAGTATCCGCCAGAAGAGTGAGTGAGATCCAAGCTCTATCTTCAATAGAACCATACTGTCTAATACATCTGGACAAGATAATTCTCTCTCCAGATCCGGCCTTTCTACCCAAGGTCTCTTCTACATTTCACAGAACCCAAAACATCGTCATACCCTCACTTCCAACAACCATGGATAGTAGGAAAAGAAACATTTACAGCAAACTTGATGTAAGGAACACGCTCATAGCGTATCTCGAAAGAACAAAAGAATGGCGTAGAACGACCTCCCTCTTCATCCTCTATGCAGGAATCAACAGAGGGAAACAAGCTTCAAAAAGCACCATCAGCAGATGGATAAGGATGGCCATACAGATTACCTATAAGGCACAGAATCTCACTCCACCTAGTGAAATCAGAGCGCACTCAACTAGAGCCTGGGCAACCTCGGCCGCAGAGAAAGCAGGGGCAACTCCGGAGCAGATCTGCAGGGCAGCGACATGGTCGAGCTTCAGTACTTTCGCTAAGCACTACCGCATAGACCAGCTGTCTGACCAAGACCAAGCATTTGGTCGTAAAGTGCTCCAGTCTCTAACCCCACCCTAGTAAGTATTGCTTGATATATCCTCTCGGATGCTGCCCTGGAAGACGATTCGAGAAAACAGAGTTAGGTACCTGGTAACTCTTTTTCTAAGAAGTCTTCCAGGGCAGCACTAGTTCCCACCCTTGAAACAACAAAAACCAGGTACAGAGGGGGAGCTTGCAGCTTACAGGGAATTCCTTCGGTGCTTTAACATAACTGAGGCACACAGGTAAGAGTGTGAAATTTATAATGGTGGACTAATGTGTTTCCTGTTTTAGGGAGGAGGAGCCTATCTCTCGGATGCTGCCCTGGAAGACTTCTTAGAAAAAGAGTTACCAGGTACCTAACTCTGTTTTTTTTGGCTACAAAATGACTTAGAACCCCCAAACACACTATATATTCACACACACACACACACACACACACATACATTATTATTATTCAGGTTTTATATAGCGCCAACCGTTTGCACAGTGCTTTACAACATGAGGGCAGGCAAACATTACAGTTGCATTACAATTTGGTACAAGAGGAATCAGAGGGCCCCCCTCATTAGAGCTTACAATCTAAAAAGGGAGGGTCAATTGATACAAAAAGGTAATAGCTGTGGGGGATGAGCTGATGGAGGAAGTAAAATGGTGTATTAGTTAGAAGCAGGATAAGCTTCTTTAAAGAGAAGGGTTTTCAGGGATCATCTAAAGATGTACAGATTAGGGGACAATCGGACAGATTGGGGTAGGGAGTTCCAAAGGATGGGAGAAGCTCTTGAGAAATCCTGGAGGGAGCATGGGAGGAGGTGACAAGGGAGCTAGAGAGTAGGAGGCCTTGGGAGGACCAAAGAGAGTGGCTTGGTTGGCGTTTTGGGACTAGGTTAGTGATGTAGCTGGGGGCAGAGTTATGGATCGCTTTGCAAATTATTGTTAGTAGTTTGAATTTTTTTGTTGGGTGAGTGGAAGCCAGTGGAGGGATTGGCAGAGAGGGGTGGAGGACACTGAACAGTTGGTAAGGTGGAGGAGTCTTGCAGCAGCATTCATTATGGACTGAAGTGGGGATAGTCTATGTAGAGGTAATCCAATGAGGAGGGAGTTGTAGTAGTCGAGGAATAACCCGGGAGTGAATTAGAAGCTTTGTGATGTCATTAGTTAAAAAGGGGCGTATTCTAGAGATGTTGCGGAGGCGAAGGCGGCATGATTTGGACACTGATTGGATGTGGGCCTGAAAGGACAGTTCAGAGTCTAGGATTACCCCTAGCACCCTGGCATGTGTGGAAGGACTGATAGATGTGCCATTGATTTTGACAGAGAAGCTAGGGGAAGGGGCACATGGGGGAGGAAATATTAAGAGCTCAGTTTTAGATAGATTTAGTTTGAGGAAGCGGTTTGACATCCAGGCTGATATGTCTGTTAGTAAATCAGTGATTTGTGAGGAGACTGATGGGGTGAGCTGAGGGGCAGAGAGATAGATTTGGGTGTCATCAGCATATAAATGGTAGCGGAAGCCATGGAAGGCTATCAGCTGACCCAGGGAGGACGTGTAGATTGACAATAGTAGAGGTCCAAGGACAGAACCTTGGGGGACCCCAACAGTAGGAGGAGTTGAAGAAGAGGAAGTGGAGTTGTAAGGGACACTGAAGGTGCGGTGAAATAGGCAAGATTAGAACCAACGGAGAATGCACAAATTGAGTTTTTTGAGGAGGGGGTGGTCAACTGTATCAAAGGCAGCGGAAAGGTCCAAAAGTAAGGAATAATGACCATTGGTTTTGTCTGTTAGTAAGTAGTTTGTGAGTTTTAGGAGGGCAGTCTCTGTGGAGTGCTATGGGCGAAATCCAGACTGAAAGGGATCAAGAAGATTATTCTCAATGAGGTGGTGCCTCAGTCGGTTGTAGACTAAATGTTCAAGGAGTTTGGAGGCAAAAGGGAGTAGAGATGGGTCTTAGGTAGTTAAGATTGGTGGGGTCTGAGGCCTTTTTTGGTATGGGAGTGACTAGCGCATGTTTAAGAGGGTTGGGGAAGATGCCAGTAGAAAGTGAGAGGTTGAAGATATAAGTTAACCACTTGACGACCGCTCACTGTATATATACGTCATTTTTTTGAAGATGGATATCTCGGTAACGGCAGCAGCTGCTGCCACAACCGAGGTATCCATCTTTACAGCGAGCGGTTCTGTACACGATAATGGTGGTCTCTGCGGCGGGTTCGCCGCGAGATCACCGTTATCGGTGGCGGGAGAGGTGCACCCCCCCTCCCGCCGCTCTCCTGCTTACCGGAGCCGTCGGTAGCGGCGGAGGAGATCGGGACCTGTCACCGCTGAGGTACTGAGACGAGTGAGGCCAAGATGGCCCCCACCCGTCTCTATACCATGTGACGGCCGGAGCGACGTCATTACGACGGCTCCGCCCACTTCTCTTAAAGGCACAATTTTTTGTGTGTCATTTTTTTAAACGACTTTTTTTTTTTTTTTTTTTGCATTCTAGTGTAAATATGAGATCTGAGGACTTTTTGACCCCAGATCTCATATTTAAGAGGACCTGTCATGCTTTTTTCTATTACAAGGAATATTTACATTCCTTGTAATAGGAATAAAAGTGATTCAAATTTTTTTTTTTTTAAAACAGTGAAAAAATAAATAAAATAAAGTAAAATAAATAATTAAAAAAAAAAAAAAATTTTTTTAAAGCGCCCTGTCCCGACGAGCTCGCGCGCAGAAGCGAACGCATACGTGAGTAGCGCCCGCATATGAAAACGGTGGTCAAACCACACGTGAGGTATTGCCGCGACCGGTAGAGTGAGAGCAATAATTCTCGCCCTAGACCTCCTCTGTAACGCAAAACATGCAACCTGTAGAATTTTTTAAACGTCGCCTATGGAGATTTTTAAGGGTAAAAGTTTGACGCTATTCCACGAGCGGGCGCAATTTTGAAGCGTGACATGTTGGGTATCAATTTACTTGGCGTAACATTATCTTTCACAATATAAAAAAAATTGGGCTAACTTTACTGTTGTCTTATTTTTTTATTCAAAAAAGTGAATTTTTTTCAAAAAAAAGTGCGCTTATAAGACCGCTGCGCAAATACGGTGCAAAAAAAGTATTGCAATGACCGCCATTTTATTCTCTAGGGTGTTAGAAAAAAAACCATATATAATGTTTGCGGGTTCTAAGTAATTTTCTAGCAAAAAAACCTGTCTTAAACATGTAAACACCTAAAATCCAAAACGAGGCTGGTCCTTAAGTGGTTAAGGAGTGTTGGATTGAGTCAGATGGTGACCATAGTATTTGAGAAGGAACAGGGTCCAGGGGGCAAGAGGTTAGGTGGGCATTAGAAAAAAAGTTTAGTGACTTCCTCTATAGTAGCTGAGTTAAAAGAGCGCCTGTGGCATAAGACCAAGCTCCAGGAAGACTTCACACAATATAAATCTGCACTCCTAAAATACTATTCCTGCCTTCACACTGCCAAACAGACCTACTTTATCACACTCATTAACACCTTCTCATCCAGTCCACGTCAACTCTTCTCTACCTTCAACACTCTACTCTGTCCTCCACCTACCAACTCACTCACTGCCCAGGAGATTGCCAATCACTTCAAAACTAAGATTGATACAATTCATGAGATGCGCAAAAACCTCCCCCATGGAACACCCCATGTCCACAGATACAATCATTACTTTCCTCATTCAACCCTGCTACTATTAATGAGGTTGCTAAACTTTTATCTAACACTCATCTAACCACCTGCCCCCTGGATCCTGCTCCCTCACAAATGCTACGCTCACCCCCTGACTTGATTGTACACTCTCTAACTCACATTTTCAACCTCTCCCTCTCTTGTGGCATCTTCCCAAACTCTCTAAAACATGCGCTAGTCACCCCCATACTTAAAAAGCCCTCACTGGACACCACCAATCTTAACAACCTACGTCCTATCTCCTTACTCGCCTTCTCCTCCAAACTTCTTGAAAGACTGGTCTACAACCGACCAAGTGACCATCTGACCATGAATAAACTTCCTGATCCCCTTCAGTCTGGATTTCGCCCTCAACAATCCACGGAAACTGCTCTCCTTAAACTCTCAAATGACCTACTAATGGCTAAAACCAGTGGACAGTAGACACTACACTGTACTACTTCTCCTGGAACTCTCTGCTGCCTTTGACACAGTGGACCACCCCCTCCTCCTCCTCAATAAACTCCACTCCTTTGGTCTCCATGACTGTACTCTTCGCTGGTTCTCATCCTACCTATCCCACCGCTCCTTCAGTGTCACTTACAACTCTACTTCCTCCTCTCCTCTTCCTTTCTCCGTTGGTGTCCCCCAAGGTTCTGTTCTTGGACCTCTCCTTTTCTCAATCTACACCACCTCCTTGGGTCAGTTGATTGCCTCCCACGGCTTTAAATATCATCTCTACGCTGACGACACTCAAATCTATCTCTCCACCCCCCAGCTCTCTCCATCTGTCTCCTCACGCATTACCAACTTACTAGCAGACTTATCAGCCTGGATGTCACATCACTTCCTCAAACTCAACCTAACCAAAACCAAGCTCATGATATTTCCTCCCTCAGGTGCCACTTCCCCTGATTTCTCTGTCAATATTAATGGCTCAACTATCAACCCATCTCCCCACGCCAAGGTCCTAGGTGTACTCCTGGACTCTAAACTAACCTTTCGGCCCCACATTCTATCACTATCCAAAATTTGCCGCCTCAACCTTTGCAACATCTCCAAGATACGCCCCTTCCTAACCAATGTCACCACAAAGCTTCTAATCCACTCCCTGGTCATCTCCCGCCTCGACTACTGCAACTCCCTTCTCATTGGTTTACCTCTAAATAGGCTATCCCCACTTCAGTCCGTCATGAACGCTGCTGCCAGGCTCATCCACCACACAAACCGCTCAGCGTCTGCCACACCCCTCTGCCAATCCCTCCATTGGCTGCCACTCAGTCACCAAATTAAATTCAAGATACTAACTATAACTTACAAAGCCATCCACAACCTGGCCCCCAGCTACATCTCTAACCTAGTCACAAAATACCAACCTAATCGTTCCCTTCGCTCCTCCCAAGACCTCCTGCTCTCAAACTCCCTTGTCACCTCATCCCATGCTTGCCTTCAGGACTTCTCCAGAGCCTCCCCCATACTCTGGAATGCTCTACCCCAATCTGTCCGATTTTCTCCTACGTTATCCACGTTCAGACGATCCCTGAAGACTCATCTCTTCGTAGAAGCCTATCTGGCTCCCACCTAACAACTGTACATTTATCTTCTCAATCAGCACATCACCCACAGTCATTACCTCTTGTATCTCTTGACCTTCCCTCTTAGATTATAAGCTCTAAGGAGCAGGGCTCTCTGATTCCTCCTGTATTAAAGTGTATTGTATTTGTACTGTCTACCCTCAAGTTGTAAAACTGTTAGCGGCTATATAAATCCTGTATAATAATTTTAAAAAAGTGTGTGTATATATATTAGCAGGGACCCTAGAGAATAAAATGGCGATCATTGCAATATTCTAGTGTTCCCTCATTTGCAGGGGTTTCCTCTTACTTCCTGTTTTGGGTATTGGGCAGGAAGTAAAGGGAAATCTCCCTAATTGGGACACTACAAAAAAAACAAACAAAAAAAACAAAACAAAAGAAAAGCAAAGCTTCCCTTACTCCATCTAAAATGACGTTTTGCCTTTAGTCGTACTTTGAAGGTGATATTTAGCAGCGGGGAGAGAGAAGAATAAGGCGGTCAGACCCTGTCGTTGAGCTCTGAGTGGGGGGGGAGGGGGGGGGCTTCCAGGTGTCCCCCAACTTGTATGAAGGCGAATCATAGGACAGACACACAAATCTCCCAATTTTTCGGAGATGGGAACGAGGGACACCTACTAGCAAAAGTATGCAGGCATAGGACACGCCCCCTTAAAGGAGAATTGCATAGAAAAAAAATAAATGATTGGTTAAACCCACATGTGCTTTTTACCACTACTATTCCCTTATATTGGCTTTTGGAATTTACAAATGCAGCAATTTAGAGATCAGATGAAAGGTTTAGCGCTGGAAAACACTTTTTGATAGATATAAAGTGCATTTTATATACAATTATATAGATAAGACCAAAATGAGGGACAAATGAGGAGGAAAGAGGGACAGTCCCTCCAAATCAGGGACATTTGGGATCTATGGTTACATGGGGGGGGGTGTTGTGGTTACCCAGCTCCAGGTGATGACGTCACTGTTGCTCGGGTCCTCCAGCAGCGCCCAGAGCTTCATGAGAAAGGCGGGGACCGGGGGAGAGCCGAGCGGGGCGGAGGGCTCCTTCATCCTGACACCGGACAGAGGAAGGGGGCGAGCTCTTCACACCGAACAACGCTGGAAACACCGACTTCCGGGACACGCACGACCACACCCCCTCCACGGCTCTGATTGGCTGGGGGGGAATGCGCTCCGCCCATCGTGACACAATCCTGGGGGTGTGGCCAGCAGGCCGAGGGCTCTGGAAGTGGGGGTGTGTGATCGGGAGGTACGTGGTTTTGTGAGGGGGCGTGGCCGAGAAATGCACAGCGTCGCCGCGAGGAAGGGGGGTGTGGTGCACGGCGGCGGGCGTGGCCAGGAGGGAAGGAAAGCTTTATCAGGGCATGTGGACGGGAGGTACACGGCTCTGTAAGGGGGGGTGGCCAGCTCTGTGAGGGGGTGTGGCCGAGAAGTATATGGCTCCGTGAGGGGGTGTGGCCGAGAAGTACATGGCTTCGTGAGGGGGTGTGGCCGAGAAGTACATGGCTCTGTGAGGGGGTGTGGCCGCGAAGTACATGGCTGCGTGAGGGGGTGTGGCCGAGAAGTACATGGCTCTATGAGGAGGTGTGGCCGAGAAGTACATGGTTCTGTGAGGGGGTTGTGGCCAGGAGGTTAGGACGTGGAGATGCACGGCTCTGTGTCTGTGAAGGGGTGTGGCCGAGGAGTACATGGCTTTGTGATGGGGTGGGGCCGGCTCTGAGAGGGGGTGTGGCTAGGACGTCTGGAGATGTATGACTCTGTAGAGGGGGGCGTGGCCGAGAAGTTCTCCATCCCAGTGTTTTGGTTGCTCAACCTGTGGCCCTCCAGCTGTTGCAAAACTACAAGTCCCATGAGGCATTGCAAGGCTGACAGTTACAAGCCTGACTCCCACAGGCAGAGGTATTATGGGACTTGTAGTTCTGCAACAGTTGGAGGGCCCCAGCACCCATGCAGGAACCCTGCACAGTCCCGGCCACAGCAGTCCTCCAGGTTTACACACATCACATTTTTTTAATGAGCGCAAAAATACACACATTTGCCATGATCAGTGTCATTACCACTTCAGCCGCGGAAGGTTTTACCCCCCCCTTAATTACCAGGCTATTTTTTGCGATACGGCCCTGCGTCGCTTTAGCTGACAATTGTGCGGTCGTGCGACGTTGTACCCAAACAAAATGTATGTTCCCCCCCCCCACAAATAGAGCTTTCGTTTAGTGGTATTTGATCACCTCTGCGGTTTTTATCATTTTTTGCGCTATAAACCAAAAAAAGAGCAACAAATTTGAAATAAAAACTATTTTTTTTTTTACTTTCTGCTATAAAACACATCCAATGTAAAAAATGTAATTTCTTCATCAATTTAGTACAATATATATTCTTCTACATGTTTTTGTTAAAAAAAAAAAAAAAAAATCCCAATAAGCGTATATTGATTGGTTTGCACAAAAGTTATTGCAGCTACAAACTATGGGCTAGATTTATGGACTTTAATTTTTTTTTTTTTTTACTAGTAATGGCGGCGATCAGAGATCTTTAGTGGGATTGCAGGGACAAATTGAACACATAACTGCCACTTTTTGGGGACCAGTAACACTAAGAATGCAATCAGTGCTAAAAAAAAAAAAAAAAAAAAAAAATCACCCTTACTGTACTCTTGGCAGGGAAGGGGTTAACATTAGGGGCGATCAAATGGTAACAGTGTCACTAGGAGGTGCTTCCTAACTGTTGGGGGAATTGTCTGACTGGGTGAAGACAGAGATCGGTGTTCCTGCTTAGCAGAAACACAAGATCTCCGTCTTCCCCCCTGTCAGAACGGCGATCTGCCTTGTTTACATAAGCCGCCCGCTGTTCTGAACTATTGCGGCCAGCTGGCGGACATCGCGTCTGCCAGACCTGCAGATTGGCAACCCTTGTGTCCAATCAGCGCGTGATCACGCCTTCAGTGGCACGTGCACGCGCCCCCCCCAGAGCCTATTGCATGAAATGACATACAGGTACATCGTTACACGCAATAGAGACGACCTGCCGCAGTAAAGTGCGGTAGGCGGTTGGCAAGTGGTTAAAGTAGAACTATAGGCAAAAATTTTTTTTTTTTTTTTTTTTATTTGGATAGAGTAAGGGAGGGTTATAACCCCTGTCAGATATTTTTTCCCCATCTGTGTCCCTTTGCAGAGATCTCTCTTCATTTCCTGTCTCATAGCCATACAGGAAGTGAGGGATAACCCCTACAAATTAAGGGAATCCCGACTCCTAGTATAAAATCAGCTTCAACCCCCCCCCCCCCCATCCCCTCTCACAGCACAACCCCCTCAAATCCCTGCTCCTAGCACAACCCCCCCCCAATTCCTTCTCCTAGCACAACCCCCCCCAGATCTCCCCATATCGCACAAACCACCCGCTCCCAAATCCCCCCTCCTAGCACAACTCCCCCCCAATTCCTTCTCCTAGCACAAACCCCCCCAGATCTCCCCATATCGCAAAAACCACCCGCTCCCAAATCCCCCCTCCTAGCACAACCCCCCCCAATTCCTTCTCCTAGCACAAACCCCCCCAGATCTCCCCATATTGCACAAACCACCCGCTCCCAAATCCCCCCTCCTAGCACAACCCCCCCCCCAATTCCTTCTCCTAGCACAAACCCCCCCAGATCTCCCCATATCGCAAAAACCACCCGCTCCCAAAACCCCCCTCCTAGCACAACCCCCCCCAATTCCTTCTCCTAGCACAAACCCCCCCAGATCTCCCCATATCGCAAAAACCACCCGCTCCCAAATCCCCCCTCCTAGCACAACCCCTCCCAATTCCTTCTCCTACCACAAACCCCCCCAGATCTCCCCATATCGCACAACCCCCCCCGCTCACAAATTCCCACTTCTAGCACAACCCCCTCAAATCCCCCCTCCTAGCACAAACCCCTCAAATCCCCCCTCCTAGCACAAACCCCCCTGCTCCCAAATCCTCCCCACTTCTAGCACCAACCCCGCTCCAACACCCCCCCCTCCAATCCCCTCTCCTAGCACAACCCCCTCCTAACACAAATGTGGGCTTTGCTCTCTGCTCACTCTCCCCCCACACTCCTCTCCCTCCTCGCTTTACCCCCACCCACAATTTCCACTGCCTGTACAGGAGCAGTGTGGGGTGGAGATAGGGGCAATAGTCAAATCCTGCACATTGGGAGAGGAGCGCTACTTTGAGTTAAAGTGTTTGTTGACCTAAAAATAAGATCCTGCTCCTTTAAAGCATCTTATAGAGGATGGTGCTTGTCCTGTGTCATTTGGCCCCCTGTATCACCTGAAATACCTGGCTGATCCTGCCTGGTTCTGCCCTCCCCTCTGTAAACTGACCACGGTATATCATGGCTGCTGAGCCCTGACACCGTGGTCAGTTTACATGCCTCAGTCATCCGCTCTCTCCTCTGTCCTCTCCCTGCCTGTCAGCTTGGTGTCCGTGCCCGCCCCTCCCCACCCCTCGTGCTGCTGAAATTACTGTTCAATTTTTACACCATGCTCTCTGTTTACTAATGTAATCTGCCCTTGTGCATAGCTCCCAACTGTCCCTGATTTCGAGGGACTGTCCCTGATTTGGAGCAATGTCCCTCTTTCCTCCTCATTTGTCCCTCATTTTGGTGTGATCTATAAAGTTGTATATAAAATGTACTTTTTAATGTTTCAAAAAGTGTTTCCCAGTGCTAAACCTTTCATCCAAACTAAATTGCTGCATTTGTAAGCGTCAAAAGCCGATATAAAGGAATAGTAGTGGTAAAAAAAAAGTCACTTGTGAATTTAATTAACTTTTTTTGGGTTAATTCTCCTTTAAGGGGGTGTGTCAGGGGGCGTGTCCTATTCCTACATATATTGGCTAGTAGGTGTCCCTCATTCTCATCTCAAAATGTTGGGAGGTATGCCTATGTATGTGCCTTATAAAAAAAAATGCAGCTATATATCATTTTTCACGTGACCCACCGCCTCTCTCTTACAATCCTTTTCCCCTTCTGACATCAGCTGTGGAATCTCAGCCCAGCCCACTGCAGCTATCAGGCCGAGAGAGGAGAGAGGCAGCGGGTCATGTGAGCACTGATTGGCGCTCTGAAAACAGGTATATAGCTGCATTTTTTTTTTATATATAAGGCACAGACACAGGGGCAGATTACACAAATAAACCAAGAGGATAATGTAAATTTACCCTAATAGGTTAAAGGGGTTGTAAACCCTCAAGGTTTTTCACCTTAATGCATAGCTCCCAACTGTCCCTGATTTTGAGGGACTGTCCCTGATTTGGAGCAATGTCCCTCTGTCCCTCTTTCCTCCTCATTTGTCCCTCATTTTGGTCTGATCTATATAGATGTATATAAAATGTACTTTTTATCTTTCAAAAAGTGTTTCCCAGTCCTAAACCTTTCATCTGATTTCCAAATTGCTGCATTTGTACATTTTAAAAGCCAATATAAAGGAATAGTAGTGGTTAAAAAAAAAAAGTTCTTTGCGATTTATTTAACCTTTTTTTGGTTAATTCTCCTTTAAGAGGGTGTGGCAGGGGGCGTGTCCTATGCCTACATACGTTTGTTAGTAGGTGTCCCTCATTCCCATCTCAAAATGTTGGGAGGTATGGGTAATGCATTCTATGCATTAAGGCGAAAAACCTCCTGTGATGCAGCAGCCCCCCAGAGCCCCCCTTTTCCTTACCTGAACCCGGTCATTCCAGCGACGGGGACGAGCACACCAGCTGCAGCCGGTGTCTCGGGTCCTGATTGGATAGATTGATAGCAGCGCAGCCATTGGTTCCCGCTGCCATCAATAAAATCCAATGACGCTGGATCCATGGGCCGGGGCCAAGTCCTGCTGTCTGTGTCGATGGAAGCAGCAGCAGGGCATGGGAGCGTGCCCGCACGAGTGCCCCAAAGAGAGAGGGGCTCTCCAACGGGACACTCGAGAAGAAGAGGAGCCAGGAGCACCGCTGAGGGACCCCAGAAGAGGAGGATCGGGGCCACTCTTTGCAAAACCAACTGCACAGAAGAGGTAAGTTTAACATGTTTTTTTTAAAAAAAAACGAACCTTTAGATATCCTTTAGCAACCACTTTAACGCCTGTGTGCAGTGACTGCGTGGAGAGAGAGAGAGAGCACAGCCCGCATGGCTTTCTCCTCCTTCCTGCAGCTATGTGAACTACAGTATGGAAAATGATTATTTGACCCCTGCAGATTCTGTAAGTTTGCCCACTTACAAAGAAATGAAGGGTCTATAATTTTTTATCATAGGTGTATTTTAAATGATAGAGACAGAATATCAACCAAAAATCCAGAAAAAACACGTAATAAAAATGTTATAAATTGAGTTGCAGTTCAGTGAGTAAAATAAGTATTTAAAGTGGAGGGCCACCCTGTAAAAAAAAAAAATTACACCAAAAATCCCCCCAAAAAAAAAAAAAAAAAAAAAAATGTTAAACTTAGCTAAACCCTTGTTGCTAGGCAGTCTTCCTAATCTGCCTCTTCCTTTTCCGCGGCGTCTTCTGCTCCTCGGTGAGCGGCCCCGTTGTCTTCTGGGAACTGTGTGTGTTCCCAGAACACCATGAGGCCATCCACAGAGCGCCGCGCCGTGCCGCTCGCACGTGCGCAGTAGGAAACTGGCAGTGAAGCCGCAAGGCTCCACTGCCTGTTTCCCTTACCTAGGATGGCGGTGCCGGGACCCGAGAGCCGAGGGGCGGGTCAGCCTCAGACGGCTGACATTGCGGGCACCCAGGACAGGTAAGTACTTATTTAAAGTCAGCAGCTACAGTGTTTGTAGCTGCTGACTTTTAATTTTTTTTTTTTTTTTAGGCCTGAATCCCGCTTTAATCCCCAAGCAAAACATGACTCAGTACTTGGTGGAGAAACCCTTGTTGGCAAGCACAGAGGTAAGATGTTTCTTGTAGTTGGTGATCAGGTTTGCACACATCTCAGGAGGGATTTTGGTCCACTCTTCTTTACAGATCTTCTCTAAATTCTTAAAGTGATTGTAAAGTCAGAAGGTTTTTTATCTTAATACATTCTATGCATTAAGATAAAAGCCTTCTATTTGCAGAAGCCCCCCTCAGCCCCCCTAATACTTATCTGAGCCCCCTCTCTAACCAGCGAAGTTGCACAAGTGTCTTGGTTGCCCAGGAATCTCCTCCTCATTGGTTGAGACAGCAGCGCGGCGCCATTGGCTTCCATTTTTTATAGGACTAAGGTCTGGAGACTGGGTAGGCCACTCCATGACCTTAGTGTGCTTCTTCTTGAGCCACTCCTTTGTTGCCTTGTCGGTATGTCTTGGGTCATTGTCATACTGAAAGACCTATCCATGACCCATCTTCAGTGTTCTGGCTGAGGGAAGGTTCTTATCCAAGATTTTTCAATACATGGCCCCATCTACTCCTTCATTCCTTTTGACCTCAATGCACATCACTTTTTTTTTTCCATAGTGCTCACCCTACGCAACAGCGCAGCCCGCACCAACATCCTCACTCAGATACCTTGGTTTCTTTCTTCATCCTACAACCCTGCCCTTTTCTTATACAACCCTCGGAATGTTTTTTTGATTATTGGATGAATGCATTCATGAGAAATCATTGCGTATATCCATATGCATGTTTTCCAGGTTTGGCGCTCAATTTTATTTTCTACGTGCAAGGCAAGTTTATACTAGTCCAATGATTTGCATATAATTTCCTTTCCTGTTTTGTATTTCATTTTACTCAGACTGATTTAAAGGGTAACTCCACTTTCGTGAGAAAAAAAAAAAATAGCAAATAAAGAAAAAATAATATAGCGTATACAATTGCGACACAAGTCATATTGTAAATGAATGTTATTAAAAATGATCTTTCATTTTCGATCTGCAGCGCTGTAATTTTCTGAAAATGCAATATGGCTACCTGGAGGTGTTCTGTATACAGAATGTGTACAGAACACCGCCCAGAAACATAATTTTCTGCTTGTCTGATTGGCTCACTGATTTTCCCAAAAGTCTGCACTAATATACAAGTCAGATTTCAGGCATATCCTGCAACAAAAATGTCATTTTTGGTGAGATACTCCCAATAGGAACATGTCAAAAAGGGGTGCTGACCCTGACACTTTTCTCATTAGTGCCCAGCAGGTGCACAGCTGATTGATAATTAGGAAACCACTCCCTTTAGATTCACTTTCCCACACGGATACAAACAAACACACAGGGATTTCTTCAGAATAACAAAAGGTAACAATCTGCAACAAAGTTTGGTAAAATCCTTGCAAAGTCCACCCAAAGTGGAATGTTTTTTTCTCAACAAAAGTGGAGTTATGCTTTAACTGTGGAACACCAGATGAAAAGGAATGCTTTTCAATTTAAGAAGATAAAGTATTCTAGAGCTGATTTAACTCCCCATTAACCACTAAGAGCCCAACTTGCAATCTAAGCCCTGACGAAGGGGGAACCTAATAGCCCTGAAACGTGGTGGCTTGTCATCTTTTGACTCTATTTTATTTCTCTGATGAAATAATTATATTCTATTATTATACAGGATTTATATAGCACCAACAGTTTGCGCAGCGCTTTACAATGTTACAGCAGACAGTACAGTTTCCATACAATTCAACACAAGAGGAATCAGAGGGCCCTGCTCCTTAGAGCTTTTAATCTAAAAGGGAGGGTCAAGTGATACAAAAGGTAATAACTGTGGGGGATGGGCTGATGGTGAAAATTAAAGTACAGTTGTTAGGTGGAGGCAGGATAGATCCCTCTGAAGAGGAGGGTTTTCAGGGATCTCCTAAAAGTGAATAGAGTAGGAGATAGTCGGACAGATTGGGGTAGGGAATTCCAAAGGATAGGAAAGCCTCAGGAGAAGTCCTGGAGGAGAGTATGGGAGAAGGTGACAAGGGAACTAGAGAGAAGGAGGTCTTGGGAGGAATGAAGAGGATGGTTAGGCTGGCATTGTGAGACTAGGTTAGTGATGTAGTTGGGGGCGCAGTTGTGGATGACTTTGTAAGCTGCTGCAGGGCTTGAGTCCTGCAGGAACACATGGGAACGGCATTCCTGTACTTTTTCCACAGCAGGAACGTTGTTCCCGTTAGCAGCCGCTGTAGCAGGCAGTGTGAGGGAAGGGGAGGGCATCCACCCCCGGAGCCATACATTGGTGGGGTGTTATCTCGGTGCACCCGTAATCCCCTCCCTTGGTTCTCCTCCTCCAGCAGACTCTGTAACAAAGTCCTGCCTCCAGTGATAGGCAGAGCACTGATCCAATGCCAGCAAATTGAATTAGTTTGATGTGTATTATAGGAGAAGGTCTAAAAGGTGGGACCTTGTTACAGCGGCCGCTGGTGGAGGAGGACCGAGGGAAGGGAGGACGGGCACACCGGGATATTCAAATCCAAGATCCAGACACTGATGAGGCTGCATTGCTGGCACTGGTCAGGCTGCATTGCTGGGCACTGATCAGGCTGCATTTGATGGGCACTGAGGAGTGAGCGGCCCGGGGCCTAGGCCCCACTTTGCACAATCACTACAGGCAGCCTGAGAACGGCCTCGGCCAGCACACTCAGAACTCCCAGCCTCACTCCTCTGCACAGACCACCTTGGGGGGCCTGGTGGTTGATTGCTCTTGCCTGCTTCTGGAATAATCTTCCAGAAAGAGTAGGAGGGTTAGCTACAGGGTTATTAATATTTATCTGACCTCAGCCAATCCCAGGCTCAGAAGGTGTGGCTGGAGAGAAGATAAATGTTTTGGAGGGTCTGTTCAGTCTCTCTTCTTCTGGGGCCTCTGCCCCTGGGAGGCACCTTGTGTTACTAAAAAGATGTTGCTGTTAGGCCTCAACATGTGCTAGACTGAGGGCCTGAAAGAACCTGGACTTAAAGCGGAGTTCCACTATCTCAGATATTTTTTTTTTTTTTGGCAAAATGACAAAGATTAGGATCTATGAATATAGAACTCACTTGTTCTGTTTTTGAGGATCAGTGCTGCCCGTTTTCTCCTAATAAAGAAAGTTATAAATTCTGCTAGAGACGGTTGTCATCTTGCCTGTGGGCATGTGAAGCCCACAGGCATCCTCTTCCGGGATACGGTGCTGCTGATCGACCAGCATGCACCGCTTGTTCTATTTCCGATCTCGCGCATGCGCAGTAGACTGACATCGGAGCGCCATCAACAGCTCCGGTTGCCATCACAATGAGTGGCGTCGTAGGAAGTCCCGCCCGTTGTGATGGCGTGATCTTGAGATAACTCGTGCCAGGCCGAAGCACTGACTCCTGGGAACAATGACACAAGCTCCCAGGAGCCAGTGCGGCTAATAGGAAGTGACGATTTAGCCGCAGTAAACACGCCCATAACCGCAGGCTGGACTTCCTGGAAGACACAAAGATACTAACAGCAACAAAGGTACACTAGAAAAAAAAAAAGTGCCGTTTTGTCATTAGGACATTGCGGTAATGCTCTTCATCTATTGTTTTAAAAACGGGTGGAGATCCACTTTAAAGACATTTGCTGGAGGATGCAAACTTAGCTGGTCTGGGCTGGTGTCAGACTCAGGAATCAGCAGCAAGGATGGCCAAATCTGCATAGCTACACTAGTTAACAGGCGCAAGCTATATTTATTTATTTATTTTTTAATTCATTTCTTAAAAGTAAAACAAAAAAGACATCCAAACACCAGCAAACAAAGATATACAGTGCCTTGAAAAAGTATTCACATCCCTTGAAATTTTCCACATATTGTAATGTTACAACTGAAAACCTAAATGTATTTTGTTGGGATTTTTTGTGATAGACCAACACAAAGTGGCACATAATTGTGAAGTGGAAGGAAAATGATAAATGGTTTTCAAAATTGTTTACAAATAAATATCTGAAAAGTGTGGCGTGCATTTGTATTCAGCCCCCTTGACTCTGATACCCCGAACTAAAATCTAGTGGAACCAATTCCCTTCAGAAGTCACCTAACTAGTAAATAGAGTCCACCTGTGTGTAATTTAATCTCAGTATAAATACAGTTGTTCTGTGAAGCCCTCAGAGGTTTGTTAGAGAACCTTAGTGAACAAAGAGCATCATGGAGGCCAAGGAACAGACCAGACAGGTCAGGGATAAAGTTGTGGAGAAGCTTAAAGCAGGATTAGATTATAATAAAATATCCCAAGCTTTGAACATCTCACGGAGCACTGTTCAATCCATCATCGGAAAATGGAAAGAGTATGGCACAACTGCAAACCTACCAAGACACGGCCGTCCACCTAAACTGACAGGCCGGGCAAGGAGAGCATTAATCAGAGAAGCAGCCAAGAGGCCCATGGTAACTCTGGAGGAGCTGCAGAGATCCACAGCTCAGGTGGGAGAATCTGTCCACAGGACAACTATTAGTCATGTACTCCACAAATCTGGCCTTTATGGAAGAGTGGCAAGAAGAAAAACATTGTTCAAAGAAAGCCATAAGAAGTCCTGTTTGCAGTTTGCGATGTGGGGGACACAGCAAACATGTGGAAGAAGGTGCTCTGGTCAGATGAGACCAAAATTAAACTTTTTGTCCCAAAAGCAAAACGCTATGTATGGTGGAAAACTAACACTGCACATCACCCTGAACACACCATCCCCACCGTGAAACATGGTCGTGTCAGCATCATGATGTGGGGATGCTTTTCTTCAGCAGAGACAGGGAAGCTGGGAAGATGGATGGAACTAATTACAGGGCAATCTTAGAAGAAAAGCTGTTAGAGTCTGCAAAAGACTTGAGGCTGGGGCAGAGTTTCACCTTCCAGCAGGACAACAACCCTAAACATACAGCCAGAGCTACAATGGAATGGTTTAGATCAAAGCATATTCATGTGTTAGAATTGCCCAGTCATAGTCCAGACCTTAATCCAATTGAGAATCTGTGGCAAGATTTGAAAATTGCTGTTCACAGAAGCTCTCCATCCAATCTGACAGAACTTGAGCTATTCTACAAAGAAGAATGGGCAAAAATGTCACTCTCTAGATGTGCAAAGCTGGTAGAGACATCTCCAAAAAGACTTGCAGCTGTAATTGCAGAGAAAGGTGTTTCTACAAAGTATTGACTCAGGGGGGCTGAAATGCACACACCACACATTTCACATATTTATTTGTAGAAAAATTTTGAAAACCATTTATCATTTTCCTTTCAGTTCACAATTATGTGCCACTTTGTGTTGGTCTATCACATAAAATCCCAATAAAATACATTTACGTGTTTGCTTGTAACATGACAAAATGTGGAAAATTTCAGTGGGTATAATTACTTTTTTAAGGCACTGTATTGTTATTCTGGGGATACACTCAGTGGCAGCTGGTGCTCAAAATTTTTGGGAGGTGCAAACAAACTGAAAAATACTGAACAAAATAAATAAATAAAATGCAGCCACTGTGCCATCAATTGCAGAAACTGTGCCCATGAAATGTAGCCACTGTGCCCATAAAATGCACACACTGTGCCCAAATGCAGACACTGTGCCCATCAAATGCTACCACTGTGCCATCACATACCACTGTACCCATCAAACGCTGTCACTGTGCCATCAAATGCCACCACTCTGCCCATCAAATGCTGCCACTGTGCCATCAAATGCTGCCACTGTGCCCATCAAATGCCACTGTGCCAAAATGCCACCACTTTGCCCATCAACACTGCCACTGTGCCCATCAAATGCTGCCACTGTGCCCATCAAATGCCGCCACTGTGCCCCATCAAATGCTTTCACTCTGCCCCATCAAATGCTGCCACTGTGCCCATCAAAAAGTTGCCACTGTGACCCCCCCCCCCGCCCACTCACCGTCTGTCCGGCACTTACCCTATCTTGGTGGCGGGTCAAGCAGCGGGTCAGAGAGTGGTGAGTTTTGTCCTCCATGCGTTTCTTCCCCTTCTCCTGATAGGCGTCCAATAGCAGCGCCTGTCCTTTCAGCCAATTTAGGTGACGGGTAACAGACCCGCGCTTCCTGATTGGCGGAGAGGCGGTTCAGTGTTAGCTTTTTTAACACACCTGGGTGGACTACGAGCGCAATGCATTGTGTTCCGAGTCCACTTTTTTGAAGCCTATTAGAGCCTATGGCTCTAATCAGGTGCTTCAATAATTCAGGCGCCCCGCATCCCAAAAGGGGCCGATGCATGAATAGGGGTTGGCGGCGGCAGCCATGGATAGATTCATGCTATGCATGAATCTATCCATTCTACATATAGGGAGATGGGTGGAGATGGGGGCGACGTCTGTGCGCCCTTAATGGACAGGCCGCCCGTGGATACACTTATTTTGAATTATTTTCCTCCTCTCATCCACACATACTACTCTTACATTCCTTTTGACTTCAATGCACATAACTTTTTTTTTTTTCAAAACGCTCACCCTACCCAACAGCACGACCCGCACCAACATACCTTGGTTTCTTTCTTCATCCTACAACCCTGCCCTTTTCTTATACAACCCTCGGAATGTTTTTTTCTGGTTTGATTATTTGATTATTGGATGAATGCATTCATGAGATCATTGCGTATATCCATATGCGTGTTTTCCAGGTCTGGCGCTCAATTTTATTTTCTATGTGCAAGGCAAGTTTATACTAGTCCAATGATTTGCATATCATTTCCTTTCCTGTTTTGTATTTCATTTTACTCAGGCTGATTTAAAGGGTAACTCCACTTTTGTGGGAAAAAAAATAGCAAATAAAGAAAAAATAATATAGTGTATACAATTGCGACACAAGTCATATTGTAAATTAATGTTATTAAAAATGGCCTTTCCTTTTCAATCTGCAGCGCAGTAATTTTCTGAAAATGCAATATGGCTACCTGGAGGTGTATACAGAATGTGTACAGAACACCCCCCCAGAAACCGAGTCAGGTTTTAGCCACCCCTTGCCATAGGACTTTCAGTTTTGTGAGATACTCCCTGTGACAGACCCAGCCAGGACAGGGGCTTTTGGAGGGGACTGCAGGGTAGCCTCTTGCCTGCTGACTATGGGCCCCGGCTTTTGAGGGGGCTCTATTCTTGGGGGGTGTGCCTGGGGGACCCTTGGAGTGGTTTTGCTTTGGATTCAGGTCCATGTCTCCCCAAAATACACAGGCTCTGGGAACCTAGGACCTGGATACAGACTTGGGGCGTTTGTGCCCAAATCATCAATGACTGCTTCACCCCCTCCTAGACTGTGAGACTCAGAGCAGATGTGCATATATTCAGCTCAAAACAACCTGATGTTGGTGTCTCCTGATCTGTTTATTAAGGTGTCTTTATCCCATGGTATCATTTCCCCATTGTGTGCCTCTTAGGTGTGAATTCCCATTGTTAATTGAGTCACCTATTGTTTCTGTCTGTCTGCATCCTTTCAGAGATTTGGACAGCCCCCGGTCTTCTTAGTGGGGAACTGGTGCTGAATGGTCCGCCTAGTCACCTAGGCTTGTGACTAGTAGACATGTGCACTGCCCAAAAATGTGTTAGTTTTCGTTTCATTCCTTTTTTTTTTTTTTTTCGTTTTTCGGGTCATTCGTTATGATCGGAATTCGTAAATTTGAAAATTTGAAAATCCGCAAATTTGGAAATTCCGAAATCCGACAAAAAAGAGATTTTAAAATCCAAAAATAAGAAAGAAAATTCAAAAATTTTAAATAGCTAACTAATAATAACTGTTAAATTATAGGCTTTGGAATTTCCTTTCAAATTTGGCTGTTAGTCAACGTAACGAATACGAATTTATTCAAAGTTACTAATTATCCGAAATAACGAATGTAGCATCTAAACAAATAGTATGGAATAAATTAATAATAATGATAAAAAATGTTATTATTATTGTTATTTTTTAATAATTTTGTTACGTTCCATGCGTTTAGATGCGGCATTCGTTTTTTTGGATAATTCGTAACTGCGGATAAATTTGTATTCGTTACGTTCTCTAACAGCAAAATTTGAAAGGAAATTCCAATACCTATAATTTAATAGTTAGTAATAGTTAAGTTATTATTTATTTCAGGTTTTTGAATTTTCAGGTTTTCGTTCTTTTGAATTTTTGTTCTTAGTTTCAGATTTTCGGATTTCTGAATTTCCGAAATTTCAGATTTTCTATTTTTGAATTTCTGAATTTCCGAATTTCCGAATATTCAAATTTACTAATATTTGGAAAAAATAAAACGGGTTTTCGTTAATTCAGATATTTCCAAATTTGTAAACATTTGTTAAAAAAACGAATTCGGAACAAAACAAATTGCACATGTCTAGTGACTAGTTAGCTTCCTGTTTAATTAGATTAATGTTTATGTTGACTGTTCCTTAGCTAGGTTAATTATCTTACTGTTTGCATAACATTATCAAGCTCTTACCTGATTTTGTGTGGTAAATATATTGTGTGTGAGTTTACAAGAAAAGCAGTTCCAGTTTGCACCTAAGCTAGTGTAGTCTAGTCCTATTCAGATAGGACACCTGGTTCCTGGTCCCAGACTGGAGGGAACTGTATACTGACAGAAACACCCAAGAGGGGTGCCAAGCGGTCTGTCACACTTCCTAAAAGTTAAAAAAGGGATGCAGATGCTGCAATTGTTTTTCATCAGAACACTGAGTGTGCATGCATTGGGTGATTATAATGAACTGGACCCTCCCATTCAGAATCATTCTGGTGAAACAAACAGCTATATTTTCAGAGCAGCAAAAGGTAAGAATCTGCAACAAAGTTTGATAAAATCCATGCATTGATCCACTCAGAGGGAATTGTTTTTCTCTCAACATAAGTAGATATACACTTTAAAAGCCTAAAGCATTCAGAAGATGATGTATTCCTTGATTACCTATTTCCCAAACATGCACTGCCCAAGAGAAGATAGTGGGTCTCCTGAACAAAAGAATGGTAAATGTATATTCCCCTTTTCTTTTCGTAAGCATAGTACTGTGTGTCTGTGTGTAGGATCTTTGCTCATATACTGTAATTGAATGCTTTCATCATCTAAGTGTATACTTCACTATGTTCACTATGCACCTACAACTCCCACATCATACTTGTAACAAGCATTCGAAGAAAGGGCAAACAAATAATATGAGAGAGGCTACATAATTAGTTACTATTGTTGAAGCCACAGATATATGATATGCGATTCTTTGAGTCTTGGAAAATTACTGATTTCCTTGTTCTATCCAATATAGAACATAAAAATTCTACAAAGGAGTCTTCCAGCTCTGTTTACCAAGAAAGCCTCTCTATATAAATAATCAGCTGTTACCTTCAGCTTTATTCTCAGAACCGGGGAGCATGCTAACTGCTTGTACAGGTTCTGATCTGACTTTTTTCCAGATGCCATATTTGAAATGTAGAGATCATCGGTTGCATGATCCAATGTCCATCAGACTTGGTCCGGGAATTGTTTCTGCGGGCCAAACAGTCGCATCATAGATTTAGTCCCCAGGAGGTTGAAACAGGTGTACTGTGGTGAAGTTGGTGAGCACATTTCTTTATTTGCTCGAATGAGATAACATACTGAACTACAGTATATAATACATTGTTGGGTGTATAATATTTTTTCTTTTTTCAAATCTAACAATAATCTAGATGTACATTCAAGTTCTCTGAAGAAGCAGATAAATTGCTCTGCGAAATGCGTTAGACCACAATGCACCAATGAAGCTAATTTATGTATATACTGGAAATTGCATATAGGAAAAATTCTAGCTGCTGGGCTATTGTCTGTATAACAGTATACCGTTTTTATACTCAGCTATGGATTTTAACCATGTTTGTACTATATTTTTACAAGTATATGAATACTGTGTATGTGCTCACCCCAGTGACAACCCCGTATCCTTCAAAGTCCTGCTTTCTCTTTGGAAGGTGATATTTCTTCCTTTTTTGTTCTAATATGTACCTAGGATGTGGATGTGGGGAATTGTCCCTAGAACTGGTTGAATACAGATTATAGATGTAGCGCCCTGCTCCTTTCGACCAGGCGCTTGCAGGTAAATTTAGTTTTTGGCTGAGCTGTGAACAGCTCAGATTGAATGTATATAGTGTACTGGATCTGTTCTGGAATTGACTTGGTTGTGCAGTTCCCACTGTTGCCAGTAGGTGTCACTGGTACCATGGAGCAGTGTGCGAATAACAACTTAGTGAAACTTTAATGAATATTCTTCTTTCAGAAACAGCCGAGTAGGAGGTTCCTGCCGCTGTGAATTCTGGGAGAGAGTATTTATGGGACAGATGCCATGTGCTTAAGAGGAGTTCTTACCTCGTGGCCCTCCGGGCTGGAGGCTACGTCACTGCAGCTGTGCAAGTAGGCCCAGAAGCCTGTCTGGGGCCTACTACCGCAGAGGTGGTCCTTAGGCTGTCTTGCCTGAATGGAAGAAGCCGAGCCAAGCTGAGGAGATCCAGGGGTGGACCATTGCTGGAGAGAGCCAGGATGACGGCTGGTCTCTCAGAAGGGCCTGGTAACTTACTTGGAGAACGCACCCACACCTAACCTACCCTCACAGTGCTGCCGGATGGCTTAAAGGTTCTGGTACTGTGACGCTGTGCTACAATTCAATCAAGGTAATACATTCGTGGCTGCTAAGTTTGTGAGAGAGACTTATCCAGGTATCCGCTGACTGCTAAGTCCTGAGAGAGAGGCTTATCCAGACATTGTACTGTTTGTTAGGTCTGTGGCAGAGACCTACTCAGCTATACAAGATTCCGCTAAGAGAAAGCTATGTGTTTTTCCTTTATTCTGAAGAGTCTGTAAGTGATCTGCTACAAAAAGGTATCTGCAACCTCCCCTCAACCTCTTTACTACTACTTCTTTCAAGTTTTTTATTAAAGCATTGAAAAATACTAAAGTGACTGGCGCCCGTATTTGTTCTCACTTCATATTATAGCCATGGACTCAGCCCTGGGGTGAATGTAAGCCCGCTCCCAGTATCTGGAGGTGTCTCTTTGTTCCCAGTATACTCAGGGGGGTGCTACATAGATATGAAATGTAGAGATCATATCTAATATATACTTAAAGGGCTCACCAATTTTCCCAGATGTCTGCCTAAGATACAGGTCAGATTTCAGGCATCCCCTGCAACAAAAATGTCATTTTTGGTGAGATATTTCCAATAGGAACATGTCTAAAGGGATGCAGGCCCAGCAGCTTTGCTCGTTAGTGTCCTGCAGCTGCCACAGCTGACTGATAATTATGAAACTACTCCCATTAGAGCCACTCATCACAGAGGCACAGAGGAACATACAGAGATTTCTTCAGAATAACAAAAGGTAGGAATCTGAAACAAAGTTTATTATAATACTTGCAATGTACATCGATCACCCAGAGGGAAATGTTTTAAAGAAGAAGTCCGGTCAAAAGCTTAAATCTACTCCCACCCCTATTCTAAGTCTATTCTAACTACCCTGTGAGAGGAAAGTTTCACGGTCAGGGGTAAAGCTCAAAGACCAGTAGCTACAGAAGTAGAGAGTAGACTTTGTTTCATCACAAATCAAAATTGGGACAAAAATTGTTGTTATTCTGAGATTTGGATGTATCCGAATTTCCGAATCACAATAGTAACGCATTTCAAGGAATCTGAAATAAATTAGAACAAAGCAAACTATCCGAATCAGAGTTTGAAAATGAATATGAATCGGAAAAAGTGGAATAAGAAGACAATTCTTACTAAGTCTGCTGAACAGAATAGAATTTCAAATTAATAGATTTGAAAATAAACATTATACAAAACGAATGCCAAAAATTAATCATTTTAACCTAACAAATATGACTAAACGAAAATATTAACTTAACGAATGAATACAAAACCAAAAAAAATGTTTCCGTCACATCTCTAGTAGAGACATTTCCACCGACCAGCAGGACAGGTATACAAGCAGGTCACCTTGCCGGATGACGCTGGCTCACCTGAGGTGTGGGGCCTAAGCACTAACCGGTACTCACCAGAGCTCCTGATGGTAGAGATGGCTTTTAATATGTGTTAGCACCAGGTCGCAGTCCTCACAATGGCCCCACCAGGAGGTGAGTAACCTGGGGTCCTATACCAGATATAGCAGGTAGGGAACAAGCAGAAGCGTATTCAGTAAACAAGCCAAAGTTCTGTAACAAGTGTTTGCAAGTTAGGAACAAACAGGAGCGTAATTGGGTAACAAGAGGTTGCTGTTTGGGATCAAGCAGAAGCATAGGTGGAGGAACAAGCCAAAGGTCAGCCACGAGTGGTAATGAAGGTACAGGCAGTAGAAGGAGTGACAAGAGCAAACTATTGGCTGGAGAGAGCACAATAATCTGGCAAACAGGAAGTGCAAAGGCATGGCTTAAGTTGGAAGTTCATAGGAGGAGCAAATAATTCAAGGTTCACCAGGAACAAGGTTTAAGACCAATCCAAGGAATTATACAGCATCTCAGGTGGCCTAATAAAAAGGGATACTGCCAGACACAGCAGATGTTGCAGGTTCATATCTAGGTCCTAACAGCAAGATGTCTATACTTACCTATTCTGAGGGCCCTTCTGTCTGGTCATATGATATGCTTCCAGCGCCACCTTCAGTGTAGAGGAGGGATGCCCGATAGTAAGCCCCATAGGCTCTGCAGCTGTTGTTGGCGATCTCCATCTCTTCACTGAAACTGGCTGCTGGAGAGATCATGCAACCAGACTAGAGCACCCTAGGAATAGGCAAGTATAGATATCTTTAATTTACCGGGTAGTTAGCACAGAGCTTAGAATAGGAGTGGAAGTGCATTTTGGCTTAGTTAGCTATTGATTGGACTTCTACTTTCCTGACGCATCATGGCAGCACACACTGGGTTGCGACTCCGCCACCCACAACCTGACAGGATTGGTTAACTATAAATTTGAAGGAGAGGCACCCCACTTCATTCTCTTTTTTTTATCCTCACCTGACAAGATTGAGATGGATTCCGCACCTCTTACCACAGTCACCCCTCCAGGTTAAGCCTCTCCTGGTTGATAGTCTCTCCTGTGCAGTCTATAAAGGAGACGTGAGAGGGCCGACCAGGAAAAGATTAATTAGCTCTCTTCAGGAACTGAAACTGGTGGGCGATTTTGTAGCAGAAGCCTCAGTGGATGTCATCAGATCCTCTGCAAGAGCTATGCTGACATCAGTCATGGAAAGGGGAGCCCTGTGGCTCAAACCATGGATGGCGAGTGCGGCGTCAAAAACCAATTGGTGCAAATTTCCTTATGATGGAATTCACCTTTTCGGCTCAAAACTGGATTCGGCAATCTCTAAAGTGACAGGAGGGAAATCAGGACTGATCCCTTCCGACAGGAAACCCAAACTACAGAAGGGTCCTTCTTTCAGATGCAACCTTCTGGAAAGGTACAGAGAGGCAAGAACATATAGGCCGGGAAGAGAGTTTAAGAGAACCTGGAGAAACCCACAATCATCCTTTTTGAGGCTCCAAAAATCTAAGACCACCCCGACAGGGGAACACCAGAAATCTTTTTGAGGGTACGCCCGTCCTTCCTGTGAGAGTGGGAGCCAGGCTCAAGGAATTCAAACAGGTCTGGATGGAACACATAGAAGATGCATGGACACTGTCCACAATAAAGCATGGGCAAAAATGAAACATCATAAACAATTTACCAGGTAATCACTTTCAGTCAACCAGACTACCATCATCACCAGATAAGAAAAGGGTACTTCTCAAATATGTGGTGGAGTTAGAGCCAAAGGGGGCAATCCTGGAAGTTACAACACCCCAGAGAGGGAAGGGGTATTATTCCTACCTATTTTTAGAAAAAAAGAAAACAGGGGATTTGCGCCCCGTGCTGGATCTAAAAGGTCTCAACAAAAGAATCCAAATCAAAGCCTTCAAAATGGAGAGCCTCCAGTCAATCCTGTTAGCAATAAACTTGGAAGACTGGATGCTATCCATAGATTTATTGGACTCTTACCTACATGTGCCCATACATCCCGCCTTTCAGAAATATATTTGATTTTCAGTCAACCACCAGCATTTCCAATTTCAGTGCCTCCCATTTGGCATCTCTTCTGCTCCTAGGACCTTTACCAAGACCCTACTTCCTGTAATCGCATTTCTAAGGGAGAAAGGTCTGAGACTGCATCACTATCTGGGTGACATTTTACTCCTTGCAGACAGCAGAGAAGCATTGATCCATCATCTTGGTGTACTAATCACCACACTCCCGAGCTTCGGGTGGTTAATCAACTGGGAAAAGAGCAATCCTCAGCCCACGCAAAACATGACCTTTCTAGGGGCAGAATGGATACCCTATCGAACAGAGAGTTTACTTCAGAGTCAGTTTACCCTTAATCCAGAAAATAAGGAGGCTAATGACAGCAACATCACTTCCGGCCAGAGTCTGTCTGAGCATCCTAGGTTCCATGTCTGCCACTCTACCAATGATCCAATGGGCGCAATGGCACATGAGAACAATGCAGACTTCATTCCTCACTCAGTGGAATGGAACAACAATGCTCCAGGCAATATCTATTTGCAAGAGCGTGAAACAGTCAATCTGGTGGTGGATGCATGTCGGCAACCTCAGGAGGCACAGACCTATAGTTTCCCCAGAACCAGAAGTGATCACATCAGATGTCAACCAGGCAGGATGGGGGGCTCACTACCAGAACCAGGCAGCCCAGGGTCAATGGCAATTCCATGCTCAGGGCTTAGTGTCGAATATTCTCGAGCTCAGGGCAGCCTTCCGGGCCATCCTAGCCTTCGGATTCCTTAAGGGGGAAAAACGTCCTAATCCAAATGGACAACAGAGTGGCAGTGGCATACATTCAGAGACAGGGAGGTACCAGAAGCAATACAGTACTGGAGGAAGTTCGCCCCATCCTGGAATGGGCTCAACTGCTTCTAACAGATCTACGAGCTGTGTATGTTCCGGCAGTACATAGCCAACTGGCCGATTGTTTGAGCAGGGAGTTCCTGTCAAACCACGAATGGTCTCTGAACTATCAAGCCTTCAGCCTCCAGATCAAAACTTGGGGAATTCAGGATATCGATCGCCGCGACACCTACGAACACCAAGTGCCAGAGGTTCCTGTCGAGAGCATACCTATCAACCGAAGGAGTACACTGCCTTCTTCACTCATGAAACTTTTGACTAGGGTACATATTCCCATCAACTCCACTAATTGCGAGATTCCTCTCCAGACTCAGGAGGTCTTCAGCCTCAGTAAAAGCAGTGACTCCCTTCTGGCCCAGGAGGCCTTGGTTCACGACCCTACCCCAGCTCAGCTTAGAAGATCAGCTACCACTCCCGCTGACTCAGGATCTACTTTACCAAGGACAGTTCTTTCATCCGGCTCCAGAGAAACTGCAACTAATGGCATGGAGGTTGAGAGGAATAGGTTCTTAGAACAAGGCTGTTACCAGGAGGTTGTTTCAACATTACTCCAGGCTAGGAAATGCACGACTAACGTCACCTACGATAAGATATGAGAAAGGTTTGCATCTATGGCTTAGCAGAATAACTGGGGTCCACTATCTCCAGAGGCACCACAGGTCCTGGAATGTCTTCAAGCAGGCCTAACTAGAGGGCTAAGCTCAAGTACCCTTAAAGTACAAATTTCAGCTCTATCTGCTAAAACAGGCTTCAGAGTCCAGTTTATGAGGGCATGTATAAAAATCAGGCCTCCAAGAAGACCAACGTTTCCAGCATGGGATTGATCAGTAGTCCTAAATGCACTGTCAAATTTTTTATTGGTCATTCCTCATGGAAGCAGAAGAGGTCACATGGCATCATCTTGCCCTATCGCATCATGGCTGGTCAAGTCCATCAAGAAAGCCTACGACATTCAAGATCTGCCGGTACCTGGAGGCATTAGAGCTCACTCAACAAGGGCAGTGGCAGCTTCATGGGCAGCATATTGCAGGGTTTCGCCGGAGACAATCTGCAGGCAGCGACCTGATCTTCCAGGCATACGTTTATGTCCCACTATAGGGTGGACTCGGCCCAATTATCAATAGTAGATTTCGGTAGATTCGTTATTCAGGCCAATTCTACAGCTATATGACAAAATAAATACTACTTTTTACTTGCACCCACCTGACTGGCGAGGTATTTCCCAGTGTGTGCTGCCATGATGCGTCAGGCAAACTGAAAATTGTATGCTCACCTTTCCATAATTTTCATTTTTCCTGACGCATCTTCAAGACAGCACACAGCATTCCACCCTTCCTTAGATGATAGCTACAGAGAATGAAGTGGGGTGCCTTGCCTTCAAATTCATAGTTAACCAATCCTGTCAGGTTGTGGGGGCAGAGTCACAACCCAGTGTGTGTGCTGCCATGAAGATGCGTCAGAAAAGGAAAATTACGGAAAGGTGAGTATACAATTTTCTGTTTTAACCACTTCAAAATCAAGCAAATTCTGACATTTCTCATATGCAAGTACAATTCTGCATTTTTTTTTAACCAGAAAAGTACTTAGAACCCACAAACAATATATATTTTTTAAAGGCAAAGTCCTTGGAGAATAAAAAGGTGAGTGTTGAAATTTTTTATGTCACTCGATATATTATATTGAAAGCAAATTTTCTGGAAAAAATACACTTTGATGAAGTTTAGAGCACACAAACACAATATAATACCATTTGTTTTTGTTAAAATATAAAAGATGATGTTAATGCGAGTAAAAAGATACCTAAAATGTCAGGCTTTAAAATTGCGCATGCTCGTGAAATGGCCACAAACCACAGTCCCTAAAGATCTCTATAGGCGATGCTTTATTAAACCTTTACAGGTTACCAGTTTAGAGTTACGCAGGAGGTCTAATGATATAATTATTGCTCCTGTTCTAGTGTTCATGATGAAATGTGATGTGATCACCATTTACATATGTGAGTGGGACCTACATGCGCATTCGCTTTATTATTACTTTATTTCATTTATTTTACACTGTATCTTGTTTTTTTTCCATTGATCAAGGGATAAACAACATCCTTTGTGATAGCATGGGCTGTGACAGGTCCTCTTTTTGGACCTGTCCTTTAATCACGGTTACAGGCGTTTGTAACAGCATTCAGCATTTTTTGTGGTCAAAATTGACTCTCCTGAACGTGATTTTGGGGGGTTCATAAAACAGCCAAAAAACTCTCCTGCTGATAAACTGCTAAAAACGTTCATAGACACATAGATAGGAGTTAAATAAAAATTCTGTGAGTGCCATTGGAGGTACTGGCATGGATTCTGTGAGTGCCATTGGAGGTAGTGGCAGGGATTCTATAAATGCCATTGAAAGTACTGAAATAGACTGTTTAAAAACATTAAAGGAATGTTTTTTAATCAGAGTATAGCATCAAGTCAATTAAACTCCTGGGACATTAATTTATTTATTTATTTATTTCAGGTACTTATATAGCGCCGTCAATTTACGCAGCGCTTTTACATATACATTGTACATTCACATCAGTCCCTACCCTCAAGGAGCTTACAATCTACGGTCCCTAACTCACATTCATACATACTAGGGACAATTTAGACAGGATCCAATTAACCTACCAGCATGTCTTTGGAGGGTGGGAGGAAACCGGAGTACCCGGAGGAAACCCACGCAGGCACAGGGAGAACATGCAAACTCCAGGCAGGTAGTGTCGTGGGTGGGATTCGAACCAGCGACCCTTCTTACTGCTAGGCGAATGTGCTATCCACTGCACCACTGTGCCGCCCATTAATCTAGTCAGTTAAGTAGCAGAGGGGCTTGTTAATCAGTTTCAGCTGCTTTGGTGTTAATGAAATGAACAACAGGTGCACTAGATGGGCAGCAAACCTCCAAAATAGGAATGGTTTTACAGGTGGAGGCCACTGACTTTTTGCTCTACTCATCTTTTCTGACTTTTTATCACTAGTTTTGCATTTGGCTAGGGTCAGTGTCACTTTTGGTAGCATGAGCCGATACCTGAACCCTATAGAGGTTGCAGAGGCAGTCCAACTCCTCCAGGATGGCACATTAATACATGCCATTGCCAGAAGGTTTGCTGTGTCTCCCACCAGTCTTAAGAGCATGGAGGAGGTTCCAGGAGACAAGCAGTTACTCTAGGAGAGCTGGACAGTGCCATAGAAAGTCCTTAACCCATCAACAGGGCTGGTATCTGTTCCTTTGCGCAAGGAGGAACAGGATGAGCACTGCCAGAGCCCTACAAAATGACCTCCAGCAGGCCACTGGTGTCAATGTCTCTGACCAAACAATCAGAAACAGACTTTGTGAGGGTGGCCTGTGGGCCTGACGTCTTCTAGTGGGCTCTGTGCTCACTGCCCAACACCGTGGAGCTCAATTGGCATTTGTCATTGAACACCAGAATTGGCAGGTCTGCCACTGGCGCCCAGCTGTTGACAATCTAAAATCAAAGCAGCCCATAAATAGCAGCACTTCCGATCTCTCAGTGCCCGTTTGTTTGGACTAGCTCCTTAGGTGTTGTGACTGCTTTGTGACTCTGAATACCGTATATGAACTTCTGCCTAAATTCCTGACTACTCTCTAGCCTGCTGATTTTGTACTTCACCGCCAGCTCGTGTATGACCTTCTGCCTGACCACTCTCTGGATTTCGATCGTGTATCGCTTTGCCTGATCTGTTGCCAACCTGATCTGCCTAAGTTTTCGCCTATCCTCAGCACACAAGCTCCACTTTGGACACTACCTATCACAGGTACCTTACAATAGAACACTTCTGGGACATTATCTTTTGGTCCATCCGACGCCACTAGGTTGCCCCTCAGTCTGTTTAGGAGCTCAGTGATGCCCTGGTCCAGATCTGGGAGGAAATACCCCCGGACACCATCCATTGTCTCATTAGGAGCATGCCCCGACGTTGTCGGGCATGCATCCATACGAACTGCTGAGGACCATTTTGAGTTGCTGCAATTTTTAGCAAAATGGACTAGAGTGCTGCATAATTTTCTCACTTTGATTTTCAGGGTGTCATTGAAGTCAGCCCTCTGTAGGTTGATAATTTTAAATTCCTTTAAACAATGTGACATCCTTTCATTCCTAACACATTAGCCAGTCCATATCATTATAGATATCCAGCATGATATTTTTCCCCATTGAGATCTGATGTGCTTTCAAAGTGTTCCTTTAATTTTTTTGAGCAGTGTATAATTCTGAATATTATCATTACAGTTACCAGAATACAGTTTTTTTTTTCACGAGTGTTTAAGTATTATGAATACCATGGAAAATTGTACCATTCCTTATAATAAAAAAAAAACCCTGAAGTTCTTCTGTTCAGTAAATTGTATGCAAGAGGGGACGTGGCTTAGTGGCAGATGTAGACGGTGGCATCTCTCTCTCTCTCTGCCGAGAATACAGATAAATCATCCTGCAGAACACTAATACCGGTCCATCCCGGACCCACATTGATCGGAACCGATATGGACACGATCGCGACCTGAACCGCCACTATGCCAGCTGCAAATCCTGACATGGCAAAGAGAAATAAAGAATCCAGAAGCCTCATGGATGACTCCAGCCAAGATGGCGCCTGGGCACAGAGATCCTCTAAAGAGAAATACAAGGAGGCAGCACAGAAACTTCTCTTTGGTGGTAAACCTCCCAACACCCTCAGCCATCTCCATCTGCTCAAGGGGAAGCTATAGGAGGCCAATCTGAAACAGATGACACGGTCCCGCTGGAGGATGCAGGTGGATTATCCCCTGTCTGGAGCACAGTGAGTACCCCCAGGGATATATTCACAGGACCACAGGCTACATCCCCAGCTACAGAGGAGGCAGAACCCACTCTCAGTGACATATTCTCTGCAGTGACATCCTGCAATTTGTCTATCACTGCTTTAGCTGATAAACTTAATGGGGTAAAGGCAGAAATTTCGTTTGTGCGCCATGACATGCAGAAGCTGCGGGAATGCACGTCAGCCATAGAAGGCAGACTGAGTAAAGTGGAGGATGAGGTAGCCATGCAAAGAGACTTGCAATACAATTGTCATCTCACAGCCCATGCTGCATGCTTAGATGACCTAGAAAATTGCATGAGGCGCAATAATGTGCACGCTCTGGGCATCCCTGAATGGGCCGAGGGCAAGAATCCTGTCACCTTCATTGAACAATGGCTGATAAACATCTTTGGCAAAGAGGCCTTTTCCCCACTTTTTGCAGTAGAAAGGGCGCACAGAGTCCCAGCACATCCCCTGCCACCTGGCAACCATCCACGCCCATTTCGCTTCAAATTGCTAAATTATAAAGACAGGGACGCTATCCTGTCCAAGGCTAGGACCATGAGTGGCAATCTGGCCATTAATAACTCCAAGATTTCAATGTTTCCAGATTTCTCGGCAGAGCTGCAAAAGCAACGTGCAAAATTCATTGACGTGAGAAAGAGGCTCCGGGATCTTAATGTACAATATGCAATACTGTATCCTGCACACCTTAAGGTGGCTGCCCTGGGGGAGATCCACTTTTTTGATTGCCCGACCACAGCAGTGCAATGGCTAGACCGAGAGGAGAGGGCGCTTAAAGCCGCCAAGTCGCAGTGTAATGCCCCGGCTTGAAAGACTATCAACATATAAGCTGGCAGGTGAGAAATTATCATCCCCTTTATGGCTGGCTGATAACAGATAGGGGCTTGTTGACCCCACTCATCTATTTGATGCTTTGACAAACTATCTCATTACCCCTGGATAAGGCGGATAACGGAGAACATTGGAACTAATTACCACGTGGTACATCCCACACAAGCTGCAGAAGTGAAACCCCCCTACTACTCCATCCGGAGTTTCCACTGCCTCCCCCCCCCCCCCGTGGATGAGCCATGGGGACGGATTATACAGCGGCCTATATGGCCAGGAGCCCTGTTGGCTCTAACAGTTAACTTATGTTTTTATGTGACTTATGTTATATTTTCAGCTCCTGCTCTGACCCACCAGTATGCTCACAACCGGTATCTCCAGCATAGATTCCTCCTGCTTGACCACCTATACATATGGTAATGTTGGTTTAACACATGCTTTATACTTTTTCTCTACACGTAAATATAGATGTAATGCTATAAGTTACTTACAAAGTAGATATGTTCTTATCACGTTCATTGGTAGACACACTCCCTTATGGCAGTAAATCTGAAATTTGTGTCCTGGAATGTTCGTGGATTTGGTAACCCAGTGAAGAAACTGGCGGTCCTTAGGCACCTTAAATCTGTGGGTGCTGGCATTGTATGCCTACAGGAAACCCACTTCCCCTCTGATCCCGTACCCAGTTTCAGCCCCCGCATTTATAGCACCCAATTTCATTTGACCTACTCTGCATATTCCAGTGGGGTCAGCATTCTGATACGTCAGGATGTAAGGTTTCAATCCTCCCATAAGGTCATAGGCCCAGGGGGGAGATATGTGTTCCTAATATGCAAAGTCCTTGGTTTATCATGTCTGATAGCAGGAATATATGTACCGCCATCGTTTTCCTCCGAGATCCTCAGGTGTTTGGCGGGGTTTATGGCCCAATTCCCTGATACTCCACTCATAGCGATGGGAGACTACAACAACTATTTAAATTATCAATGGGACAAACTGCCAGTTCCCACTGATGCACCCTCAGGAGGTGAGGGACATACGCCCTTTGCCAGATTGCTGAGGGAACTCGGACTGACAGACATATGGCGACATGGACACCCAACTACTAAAAAATTTTCATGTCACTCAGCATCACATGGGGGATTGTCCAAGATAGATATGGGCTTAAGCAATGATGCAATACTACCATTGGTAACAGCATTGCATTATAGCGACAGGCACATATCGGACCATTCCTCCCTCTGGGTATCTCTCTCACTCCCTGGCACGGATAAAAGTACAGGGTGGAAACTAAACCCTTTCTGGCTTTCCCTATTCCTGGAGCCAGACCCCATGCGGGATTTACTAAAGCTTTTTCTGAAAGATAACATAGGAAGTGTCAAACTAAGTGTAGTATGGGACACAGCAAAGGCATATATGAGAGGCCAATTTATCAAGATAATAACCCGCATTAAAACAGACACTAAGACATGGGAAACAATAGTGAGAGGAAAGGTCACAGAAACGGAGAATAGATTTATAGCCAATCCTACTGAAGACACAAAGAGAACGTGGTTGGGGGCTCAGTCCATGTCCACACAACTGGCGTTACAACTGGCTAAAAATAAACGTTTTTTTCTACAACAGAACCATTTTGAGGAGGGAGAGGCAACTGGGCACATGCTAGCTATGGTGGCACGTGCGCAGAGGTCCTCCTCTCTTATCTCGGCCATTTGTGACGAACAGGGAACCCCCCAACACCAGACCGCAAATATACTGCAAATTTTTAGATCGTTCTATGCCTCTCTGTACACTTTTAAAGTACAACCTACAGGGGAGCAGATAGATGAATTTTTAGAGAAATGTGAGCTGCCTTGCTTGTTGACCTCGGACGCTAATTTGCTTGATGTGCAACTGTCCGAGGAGGAAATATCAGCTGCCTTGGCACAGTCGCATAATAACAAATCTCCCGGAATGGACGGTCTTCCATCCGAGGTCTACAAGCGTTATGCAGATACATTGCTACCGGAATTATTAAAGGTATACAATGAGGGATTCAAAGAGGGTAAGCTTCCTAGCTCTATGAATGAGGTGATCATCATCGTCTTATTAAAACCAGGTAAGGATGTGGCCTTGCTGGATTTATACAGGCCTATCTCCTTGCTCACAGCAGATATAAAGCTGTTGGCTCAGATACTGGCAACCAGATTAGTTCAGGTTATACACAAATTAGTGCATAGGGACCAGTCAGGGTTCATACCCACTAGATCTATGGGCCAAAATATTAGGAGGCTTTTCTAGAATCTAGAGCTTCCTGTGGACAACCCCGGCATCAGACCTATATTTTTACTGGATGCAGCTAAGGCCTTTGACAGTGTCGAGTGGCCTTACCTGTGGAAAGTACTAAAACATATGGGACTAGGGGCAAACTTTATCAAATGGGTCCAATTGCTGTATGCCGCACCATCGGCTAGAATCAGAATTAATGGGGAGCTTGTTTCAAGGCACCAGACAGGGGTGCTCCTTGTCACCCCTGCTGTTTGCCTTGGCACCCCTGGTGGCAAGGATACAGGGACACACAAACATAATAGGGTTCAAGCGAAATACGGGCACAGATGTGGTATTAATGTATGCAGATGATACCCTACTATACTTGGGGGATTTACAGGGTACATTACAAAACATCATGTCCCTTATTAAAGATTTTGGGGAACTATCAGGCTTCTCCATTAACTGGAATAAATCTGTGCTGCTGCCAGTCGATCCCATAACAGAACCATTGCCGAAAGGAGCGGAGATGGTACAAATAGTATCCTCTTTTCGCTACTTTGGGTATACAGGTATCGCCAGACCCATCTCAATACATTGCTCTCAATCTAGCTCCTCTACTCAGAAAATTCCGTGAAAAATGCACTTCATGGTGCAAATTGCCATTGTCAGTAGTAGGGAAAATTAATCTGATAAAAATGGTTTGGGCACCACAATTATTATATGTGTATATGTGTATATAGGTTTGGTAGTCCCTCACTCCAGGGCCTACTACCTAGCATCCCAGCTCCAGCAACTGGGGGGCAGGGGAGTGACAGATCTAGCGGACCCTATCCGCAGACTATTAGCCACGCAGGATGAGATTATGACGGCTCTGGAGTGCCTGGAAGTGGGATATATGCACTTGGAGCCTGAGACCCTCACGGTGAGAATGATAAAAACTTTATGGACAAAATAATGTTGGGGATCAGGGGCACACGCCAATATAGCGCAATGTTAATTACAAAGAACTACTGAAGCTAAAAGGGTTCAGGAATTGGGAAATGTTAGGAATTCGCTATCTGTCCCAACTATACAATGGACCAAATCTCAAGTCCTTTATGGAAATCCAAGCAGAATTTGCTATTCTACGCACCAACTTTTTCAAATACGTACAGCTACGTCATGCAATTCAAACACAATCACAACACGCTCCCCTGCAGCTGACTGACCACACATTGATGCAGGGGATCTTTATGGAAGACAATAAGAAGGGAATGATCTCTAGAGCATATAATATCCTTCTTAGTGTCATACAAGACCCTTCCAGGCTTCTCTGTAGGCGGGGTTGGGAGGGAGATATAGGGAACATAGATGGGGAAACATGGGATCTGTGCCTCTCATCTGACCCTTTGGTGTCGGTTTCCGCCTCTCAAAAGCTGTCGCACTTATATCTGTTACACAGAGTATATAGGACTCCTGTATGGCTACAGAAATAGGGAATCAGGGATACCCCACTTTGTCCGAAATGTAAAGGTGATCATGGAGATCTAATCCACATGATGTGGAGGTGCCCCAAACTTTTCCACTATTGGAAGGAAGTTCTAGATGTAATATCACAGGTTTATATGATAAATATTCCACGAGAACCAGTTGTATGTCTATTAGGCGCACTGGACTAGGAGTTTCTAACCCCCTCGGCTCATACGGCGGTCCTACGATTACTATATTTTGCACGCAAATTAATTGCACAACTATGGATCACCCCCAGGGTGCCCACTAGGAAGCAATGGGTGGATCAAGTCAACAAATTACTAATAAGAGACAAACTAACATACCAACACCAAAATGTCCCACGTAAATTCTGTTCATTATGGCAGGCTTGGTTGGATGTCCCAGGATTGGCACCACATCAGCTGATTAAGGACAGGCTCCTACAAATGTAGAGGGCTAGTGGAATCTGAATGAATGTATATCAATGCTTGACAACACACACAATCTTAGGGGATACAGAAAACCCTGGTGGGTCGAGGTAACTCATTCAGATATATCACACCCTCAAGGTTCTGAGGGAGTTTAAGTAACTGTTTGTTTCTTTTTCTTCTTTTGTTCATGTCTCTCTTATAAAACTTCATTATATGACACGGTACTAATAGAACGCACCTATAAAGTTCTGTATACACTGTACCAATTGACAATGTAATATTACTGTATTACGTTTTATATTGCTGTTTTATTATTGAACACTGAATGTCATATACCATGTACTGTGAAAGTCAAAATAAAAACTTTTTTCTGATTTAAAAAAAAAAAAAATGTCTACAGGAAATGTGCAGCACTGAGATGAAATAAAGGATGACCAAAGGCGAAAGGCAATTTATTATACACTGTGCTTTATCAGCAAACCTAAGGTCAGTTAGGGTTTATATCTACTATAAATGTAACTTCAGCTATTCATCTTTTTATACAAAAGGCTATATCAGCAAAACAGTAAAAGTGGAACTTTACCCATTTTTTTTTCACTTTTGTTCACTGGGCTCTTAGCCCCCCTCTTTAGCAATTAAAGAACAGATTTTTTTTTTTTTAATGGGCAGGGGGGCTTAATCAACATGATAGTAATAATAATCATAATAATCCTCCTCATCATCTTTTAACCACTTCAGCCTCGAAAGGTTTTACCCCCTTAATGACATATTTTGCGATATGGCACTGCTTAGACCCAAACAAAATTTAAAAAACTGAAAAAGTCCTCTTTTCCCACAAATAGAGCTTTCTTTTGGTGGTATTTGATCACCTCTGCATTTTTTATTTCTTGCGTTATAAACAAATACCGTATTTATTGGCGTATAACACGCACTTTTTTCCCCCTTAAAATCAGGGGAAAATCGTGGGTGCGTGTTATATGCCGATACCCGCTAATTGTGAGCTATCGGCGGCGATCGCCGCTGACATTCACATAGCGAGTAGTTTTAAATATGGCGCCGCGGAGTTCGGAGGGACTCGGCGGAGCTGAACAAGCGCCGCCAAAATCACAGAGCCGAGATACACATAGTCGAGTGTATTCAGCTCTTTCCGGCGCCGCTCACAGTCATGCCCAGTCCCGCCACTGGACCTGTGTTATGTCCATCATAGGGCGGGACTGGGCGGGACTGTGAGCGGCGCCGGAAAGAGCCGAATACACTCGACTATGTGTATCTCGGCGGCGTTCGTTCAGTTCCGCCGGCGCCGAGTCCCTCCGAACTCCGCGGCGCCATATTTAAAACACAAACTACTGTCGGCAGCGATCTGTACTGTGTATATCGGCGGCGATCAAGCATGGACACTGGGGGCAAGGCTGCACTGACCACGGGGGCAAAGCTGCACTGACAAGACTGCACTGGGGCAAAGCTGCACTGACAAGGCTGCACTGGGGCAAAGCTGCACTGACAAGGCTGCACTGACACTGAAAAGGCTGCAATGACACTCTCGAGGCTGCAGATGAACACTGATGAGGCTGCATTGATGGGCATTTAAATGTAAGTTTTTTTTCCTTAAACTTCCCTCCTAAACTTGGGGTGCGTGTTATACGCCGATAAATATGGGTATTAAAAAAAAAAAAAAATTAAAAAATTATATATATATATATATATATATATATAATTTTTTTTTTTAAATATTTGTTGGGCTTTAAAAAAAAAAAAAAATATTGGATATAATATATATATATATATATATATATATATATATATATATATATATATATATATATATATATATATATATATATATATATATATATATATAATCCAATTTTTTTTTTTTTTAAAGCACATTTCTTCATCAATTTAGGTCAATGTGTGTTCTGCTACATATTTTTGGTAAAAAAAAAATCCCAATAAGTATATAGTGATTGGGTTGAGCAAAAAATATTGTGTCTACAAACTATGGGATATTTTTATGGCTTTTTTATGTATGTGATTTTTTTTTACTAGTAATAGCGGCGATCAGCGAATTGTAGTGGAACTGCGACATTACGGCAGGCAAATTGAACACCTGACACTTTTGACACTTTTTTGGGGGGACCGGTGACATTATTACAGTGATCAGTGCTAAAAATATGCACTGTTACTGTACTAATGACATTGGCTCGGAAGGGGTTCACATCAGGGGCAATCGCAGGGTTAAGCGTGTGCCTAGCTGGTGCTTGCCAACTGTGTGGGGATTGCTCTTCTCCCCTGTCAGAACGGAGATCTGCCTTGTTTACATAGGCAGATCGCCGTTCTGCCTCTCTCGGGAATAATCGCGGATGCCCAGCGGACATCAGATCTGCCGGACCCGCTGATTGTCTCCCCCTTTGTCCAATCAGCGCGCGATCGCGCCTCCAAAGTCACGCGCGTTCCCCCCCCCGCAGTGTCTATTGCATGAAATCACATACAGGTACGTGATTTGGCACAATAAAGTTGACCTGACGCAGTACAAGTACGTTAGGCAGCCGGCAAGTGGTTAAAAATGATTCTAATGCCGCGTACACACGACCGGACTTGTTGTCGGAAATTCCGACCGTGTGTGGGCTCCATCACACATTTTCCATCAGATTTTCCGACACACAAAGTTTGAGAGCAGGCTATAAAATTTTCCGACAACAAAATCTGTTGTCGGAAATTCCGATCGTGTGTACACAAATCCGACACACAAAGTGCCACGCATGCTCAGAATAAATAAAGAGATGAAAGCTATTGGCTACTGCCCCGTTTATAGTCCCGACGTATGTGTTTTACGTCACCGCATTCAGAATGATTGGTTTTTGTGACAAATTTGTGTGACCGTGTGTATGCAAGGCAAGTTTGAGCCAACATCCGTTAGAAAAAATCCTAGGATTTTGTTGTCTTAATGTCCGATCAATGTCCGACCGTGTGTACGGGGCAATAGAATGACATTGGTGTATTATAATGTATTTAATTTTATTTATCGATATCTGAAATGACATATTTTTGCACATATATATAAAATAACTAAATCTATTTAGAGCTGTTGTTTTTCATGTGAAATGCCGATATTTTGTCCTATGGCTTTCCTGTAAAGAACATAAATATCAGCGGTTAGATTGATTATAACAAGAAGCATTGCATTAAGTTAAACAGCATGATTTCCTTTTCATTTAAAGGGATTTTTTTTTTTTACTATTTACTAAACAGAGCTCCCACATAACAGTCGATAAACAAGCCATGTTCCCTGCATGTACTTCTAATATCCTGCCGACTATACCATTACATCCGGAAAAAGGAAAGCTATGGGGATGCAAGCAAAAATATCAGAGGGATTAGATGCAAACTCATATTGGAATGTGTATTCTGTGTTTGTGTGTTTGTATTGACTTTTGTATTTTCTTTTACTAAAAGCAAAACTCCGGGATCAGCAATTAGTGTCTAAATACAAGACGGCACATTTTTCATAGGGGCAGTAGAGACTGCCGCATGTGTGAAAGAGTCCTTGGGCCCCATTCGCGTGACGCAACGCCTTTTTTTTTTGTTATATCAAACGCGCTCCTGCACATTTTTCGACAGTGAGCATCTGGTAGCCGTGTCATTAAGAAATAATGGCACCACAAGTGCAGTGCACGTTTTGGTGCGTTTTCAGGGACGCACACAGAAACGCACTTTCCTGCACATTATCCCAGAACAAAAAGGTGTGAATGGAGCCTTAAGGCGTTAAACAGGCTCCCATAACCACTTAAAGACCAGGCCTTTTTCTGACTCTTCTTGTTTACAAGTAGTACAAATCTGTATTTTTTTGCTAGAAAATGACTTAGAACCTCCAAACTTATTGACAGTGGGGAAAATAATTATTTGATCCCCTGCAGATTTTGTAAGTTTGCCCACTTACAAAGAATTTAAGGGTCTATAATTTTTATCATAGGTGTAATTTAAATGATAGAGACAGAATATCAACCAAAAATCCAGAAAAAACACATGATACAAATGCAATAAATTGGGTTGCAGTTCAATGAGTGAAATAAGTATTTGATCCCCAAGCAAAACATGACTTAGTATTTGGTGGAGAAAACCTTGTTGGCAAGCACAGAGGTAAAATGTTTCTTGTAGTTGGTGACCAGGTTTGCACACATCTCAGGAGGGATTTTAATCCACTCTTCCTTTTTTTTTTTAAATTCATATAATTTTTATTCAAAAAAAAAAAAAAATTATATATATATATATATATATATATATATATATATATATATATATATTTATTTACATACATACATCTTCTCACATCAAACTATAACCCAGAAGCCCAACATTTAACATCCACCCTTAAATTGTACCATACACTACAGTACATTTAACCTATCTTCTACAAAAATAACACATCTTTATTTATCAGCAATATCAGTTTATATTTAAAATGAATAGAGCATTTCAGTATACAGAGAAAAAAGAGAGCATATATCGCATTCTCCTCACCTTTATCCACACATTGCACTTTACCCTTGTCTTCTAATCCAGCATTTCCATATTTTTTTCGAACGCCTCAATGTTACTCCTTTTTTTTTATATGTAAACTTTTCATTCCTTATTGTGATATTCACCTCATTCTCCCACGCTACACTAGTTGGTGGTTTTGCTGTTATCCACCTTCTAGCTATCATTTTCCGTCCCAAAAAGGGACATCTAATTATTGCTGTTCGCCTTCCCCGTATATCGTTGTCCTCATCCAAATATCCTAGCATACATATCTTAGGGTCAAAATCAATTGTTTCAAATATCAAGTTTATTTTTCTGATAACCTCCCTCCAAATATCTCTTTAATTTTGGACACCTCCACATTATGTGAATTAGGTCTCCCTTTAGCTCTCCACATCTTGGACATTTAGAGTTGGCTCTTCACCCATACAAAAAATGTTTCTGAGGTGTCCTATATGCTCTAAGCAGCAGCAGTAAATATAACACTGCTTGTGATGGGGATAGTGTACTCAGTGGCCCTATTTCCAGAATTTGTTTCCACTGCTCATCTGATATCTCCCCCCAGGTCTTCTACCCACCCTCTCTTACAGGGAAGCTCCTCGTTCTCGTTCTTATAACTTTGTCACATATACTGTCATATATAAATGTTATCAAGCCCTTGGACGTATCAGTATTAGTTACTTTCCGAAGGATAGTTACTTCACTCTGATCCACTCTTCTTGACAGATCTTCTCTAAATCCTTAATGTTACTTGGCTGTCACTTGGTAACTCGAAATTTTAGCTCCCTCCATACATTTTCTATAGTATTAAGGTCTGGAAACTGGCTAGACCACTCCAAGACCTTACTATGCTTCTTCTTGAGCCACTCCTTTGTTGCCTTGGTGGTATGTTTTGGGTCATTGTCATACTGGAAGACCCATCCACGACCCATCTTCAGTGTTCTGGCTGAGGGAAGAAGGCTCTTATCCAAGATTTTACAATACATGGCCCCGTCCATTGTCCCCTAAATAAGGCAAAGTCGGTCTGTAAATTTAGCAGAGAAGCAGCCCCAAAGCATCATGTTTCCACCTCCGTGCTTGACTGTAGGGATGGTGTTCTTAGGGTCATAATCAGCATTTTCCTTCTTCAAAACATGGTGAGTCCCCCTCCTCAAGAAGGCACATGTACAGTCATGCCAATGAACATCTAAATGATTCAGAGAAGGATTGGGAGAAAGTGCTGTGGTCAGATGAGACCAAAATTTTGACATTAACTCGACTTGCCGTGTTTGGAGGAAGAAAAATGCTAACTATGATCCTAAGAACACCATCTCTACAGTCAAACATGAAGGTGGAAACATGATGCTTTGGGGCGGTTTCTCTGCGAAAGGTACAGGCCCACTTTGCCGTATTGAGGGGCCAATTGACGGCACCATTTATTGTAAAATCTTGGATGAGAACCTTCTTTCCTCAGCCAGAACACTAACGATGGGTCATGGATGGGTTTTACAGCATGACAATGACCCAAAACATACCGCCAAGGCAACAAAGAAGTGGTTTAAGAAGAACCTTCTAAAAGTGACCCAGCAGTGAATACGCCACTCAGAGCGTTTTTATAAGAATGACCGGCGTATTTTACCAGTTAGGCGGTTGGCAAGTGGTGCAGGTCTATTGCTATATAACTGGTACAATTAAAATTTCTAGCAGCAATTAGATAGACCCCAAAAAACATAAAGAAAATCACATTTTAATTTTATGCACATCATGACTATGGATTTTTTATTATTATTATTATTCAAGGAGAAAATTGGCACCAAATAGTTAAAAAAAAAAACAAAAACATTTTAAATTGGTCTTTTTTTCTTGCTATTACCATAACATACCACCAAAGAACAACCCAAAATAAATTCTCTTGCTCCTGACAATCTCAGCAATACTGCATACCCTGGTCAGCCAAAGTATGGAAATGGACATAGGCATAGACCCCACTAGACCTCTGAAGGTATGCTGTGGTATCTGGCACCAATCCATCAGTAGCAGATCCCTTAACCACTTGCTGACCATCTGACAGTACTGCAGGCGAGGGGCTGCTGCGGGCAAAGCAATGTACCTGTATGTCGCTGCCTACTTCCTGGTTCAGGGCGCGCCCATGGACCCCCCACCCCGCCCGGGTGCTGCTGTCCTGCAGTGGGATCCTGTCGGCAAGTCCTGACCAATGATTCACGACCGGGACCTGCTGATCGGCTGTGTCCAATCACAGCCCAGAGCCCTGTGTTGGTAAACAACACAGAGCCCTGTTCAAAGGGAGCAATCTATCAGTTTGCAGGGATGAGAAATTGAGAGATCTTTAGTAAAAAAGCAGCGCACTATACACACGTTACACATTGTTAGGCACATTTTGAACCCCTTGATCACCCTTGATGTTAAATGTTGATGTTACCCAAAAGTGGAACTTCCGCTTTAAGCACTCCATGCCCACTTACATGCCACATTTGGCATGTAATTTTTTTTTGGGGGGGTGCTTAGTTTTGAAGGGGACTTCCTGTCCTAATTCCTGGTTCCACCTACGCGATTCCTCCTCTCCCCCTAGGCGGCCCCTCCCTCTGGTCAATCTGGGACACGTGACTGGTCCCAGAAGATTGCCTGTCCACTGGGTGAGCGTAGCACGAAGCGCGCATGCGCAGTGTGCGCCCGGTCGTGAAGCCACAAGCTGTCACGGCTGGGTGCCCACAGTATCAATGAAGGCGCCAAGGAGAGGAGGGGGAGAGGAGCGGGGCTCCGTGCGGCCACATCGCTGGACCGTGGAACAGGTAAGTGTCTGTTTATTAAGAGTCAGCAACTAAACTTTTTGTAGCTGCTGACTTTTAATAAACAAAAAAAGCCTGGAACTCCGCTTTAACCCCTTCGCAGACAGTGTCATTAGTACAGTGACAATGTATAGTATTATCACTGATCACTGCATTAGTGTCACTAGTGATGTCAGTGGCAGTTAGTCAGTTCCCCCAGCATCAGTTAGTGTCAGATTGACTGCCACAGTATTACAGTCCCATTATAAGTCGCTGTTCGCCGCCATTAGTAGTATAAAAAAATTAAAATTCCAGTATAAATATTGGGACATCGACACAATTCCAATCTTTTTGGCTCTATACACCACCAAAATGGATTTGAAATGAAATGAACAAGATGTGCTTTAACTGCAGACTTTCAGCTTTAATTTGAGGTTATTTACATCCAAATCCGGTGAAAGGTGTAGGAATTACAACAGTTTGTATATGTGCCTCCCACTTTTTAAGGGACCAAAAGTAATGGGACAATTGGCTGCTCAACTGTTCCATGGCCAGGTGTGTGTTATTCCCTCATTATCCCATTTACAAGGAGCAGATAAAAGGTCCAGAGTTCATTTCAAGTGTGCTATTTGCATTTGGAATCTGTTGCTGTCAACTCTTAATATGAGATCCAAAGAGCTGTCACTATCAGTGAAGCAAGCCATCATTAGGCTGAAAAAACAAAACAAACCCATCAGAGAGATGGCAAAAACATTAGGTGTGGCCAAAGCAACTGTTTGGAACATCATTAAAAAGAAAGAACGCACCGGTGAGTTCAGCAACACCAAAAGACCCGGAAGACCACAGAAAACAACTGTAGTGGATGACCGAAGAATTCTTTCCCTGGTGAAGAAAACACCCTTCACAACAGTTGGCCAGATCAAGAACACTCTCCAGGAGGTAGGTGTATGTGTGTCAAAGTCAACAATCAAGAGAAGACTTCACCAGAGTGAATACAGAGGGTTCACCACAAAATGTAAACCATTGGTGAGCCTCAAAAACAGGAAGGCCAGATTAGAGTTTGCCAAACAACATCTAAAAAAGCCTTCATAGTTCTGGAACAACATCCTATGGACAGATGAGACCAAGATCAACTTGTACCAGAGTGATGGGAAGAGAAGAGTATGGAGAAGGAAAGGAACTGATCATGATCCAAAGCATACCACCTCATCAGTGAAGCATGGTGGTGGTAGTGTCATGGCGTGGGCATGTATGGCTGCCAATTGGAACTGGTTCTCTTGTATTTATTGATGATGTGACTGCTGACAAAAGCATCAGGATGAATTCTGAAGTGTTTCGGGCAATATTATCTGCTCATATTCAGCAAAATGCTTCAGAACTCATTGGACGGCGCTTCACATTGCAGATGGACAATGACCCGAAGCATACTGCGAAAGCAACCAAAGAGTTTTTTAAGGGAAAGAAGTGGAATGTTATGCAATGGCCAAGTCAATCACCTGACCTGAATCAGATTGAGCATGCATTTCACTTGCTGAAGACAAAACTGAAGGGAAAATGCCCCAAGAACAAGCAGGAACTGAAGACAGTTACAGTAGAGGTCTGGCAGAGCATCACCAGGGATGAAACCCAACGTCTGGTGATGTCTATGCGTTCCAGACTTCAGGCTGTAATTGACTGCAAAGGATTTGCAACCAAGTATTAAAAAGTGAAAGTTTGATGGATGATTGTTAATCTGTCCCATTACTTTTGGCCCCTTAAAAAGTGGGAGGCAAATATACAAACTGTAGTAATTCCTACACCGTTCACCTGATTTGGATGTAAATACCCTCAAATTAAAGCTGAAAGTCTGCAGTTAAAGCACATCTTGTTCGTTTCATTTCAAATCCATTGTGGTGGTGTATAGAGCCAAAAAGATTAAAATTGTGGCAATTACCTGACAGCTGAATGACCAGCTCAGAGAAGGAAGGGCTCGGCCTAGCCCTGACAGAACTACAGTGAATGTCAGTCACTGGCTCTCTGCTCTGCCCCTCCAGCGCTCGCAGCTCGCTGAGAGGTTGAGCAAGCTGCCAGTCCAGGCTTTTGGGTGGATCACTGGACCGGCTCTGTGACATCAGAAGACAGCAGGGCTTTAGCCCGCTGTTGGCTGAAAACAGGTCACAGGAGTGCAGAATGAACTGCACTCCTGTGATCTATAGGAGAAGTACAGCCAAAAAAAGCTTTGGTTATACTTCTCTTTTAAGTCCTGCAAGTTGGGAAGTGGGGCCTACATGGACAGGACTTGTTTTTCCAACACATCAATTGGATTGAGATCTGGGGAATTTCAGAATCAGAATATCTTACTATCATTTTACAATAAAAATCTGAATGAAATGCAGATACAGCCTCCTTACATAAAAGACATCACATACCTCACATGGATATTATCTTCATAAAAAAAACAACACAGAAAAAAATACATTCTGCATATTTAATTCCACCCTAAAAAGCCTTCAAAACAACACATGGACACTCCCTTAATAATCTTCTGCTGTTGTCTATAGCCCTCTGTAAAACCGGCCATAGACAGATCGCTTTTGTTTCCTGCTACCCGAATTCACTCGATTTCCCTATCAACACAGCCAGCAAGGAGAAAAAGTTGCAATGTAGCATTTAGGTTTGAACCAGCCCTAAACATGGCTAAGCCGTGGGCTCACAAAAATGGCGAAAACACGAATATTTAAACTTATTGAACTTTCAGTAAACTTTGGAGAAGGGCAATGAACTTTCGACTTGTAAATCCACTTTGCTATCGGCGAGGGAATAAAGGCCATTTTGTATTTATGGTATTTTATCATCTACAGCCCTTAAACTTAACAATGCATCGCTGCCAGCAAAACTATACAGGAGACTGACATTCTGTATATTCATTTTCCCTGGATACACAGGCGAGTAATTACATCAGATAAGGGCAAACCTTAAAATAATTTGCACTTGCACCAAGTTCAAATAATTCTAATGCATAAACAGAATTTATAATGCGTAAACATAACTTATGTACAAATTACATATTTGCTAGATGGAGACTAAATTTGCATTTAAAAAACTAAACCAGGCATAAATTTTATTCTTTCCTTTAAAAGAACAAGCTGATGATATAAGCTATTTTCTCTAACATTTTCCCACCGGAGGATACGGCATTTGCTCTAGTAAGTTTATGTCCTATAGCAAAAAACAAACCGTAGAAATGTTACTACAAACCATCTCCTGTAAAGTGAATAAATATATATATATATATATATATAAAGACAGAGAGAGAGAGAAAGAGAGGTACAGTATCTCACAAAAGTGAGTACACCCCTCACATTTTTGTAAATATTTTATTATATCTTTTCATGTGACAACACTGAAGAAATGACACTTTGCTACAATGTAAAGTAGTGAGTGTACAGCTTGTATAACAGTGTAAATTTGCTGTCTCCTCAAAATAACTCAACACACAGCCATTAATGTCTAAACCGCTGGCAACAAAAGTGAGTACACCCCTAAGTGAAAATGTCCAAATTGGGCCCAATTAGCCATTTTTCCTCCCCAGAGTCATGTGACAAAGTTAGTGTTACAAGGTCTCAGGAACAGGTGTGTTAAATTTGGTGTTATCGCTCTCACTCTCTCATACTGGTCACTGGAAGTTCAAAGTGGTACCTCATGGCAAAGAACTCTCTGAGGATCTGAAAAAAAGAATTGTTGCTCTACATAAAGATGGCCTAAGCTATAAAAAGATTGCCAAGACCCTGAAACTGAGCTGCAGCATGGTGGCCAAGACCATACAGCGCCTCACCATGGTCGACCAAAGAAGTTGAGTGCACGTGCTCAGCGTCATATCCAGAGGTTGTCTTTGGGAAATAGACATATGAGTGCTGCCAGCATTGCTGCAGAGGTTGAAGGGGTCAGATTGTTAGTGTTCAGACCATACGCCGCACACTGCATCAAACTGGTCTGCATGGCTGTCGTCCAATAAGGAAGCCTCTTCTAAAGATGATGCACAAGAAAGCCTGCAAACAGTTTGCTGAAGACAAGCAAATTAAGGACATGGATTACTGGAACCATGGTTCCAGTAATCCATGTCCTTAAACCATGTCCTTAAACCAGTCTTGGTCTAATGAGACCAAGATAAACTTTTTTGGTCAGACGATGTCAAGCGTGTGTGGCGGCAACCAGGTTAGGAGTACAAAGACAAGTGTGTCTTGCCTACAGTCAAGCATGGTGGTGGGAGTGTCATGGTCTGGGGCTTCATGAGTGTTGCCGGCAATGGAGAGCTACAGTTCATTGAGGGAACCATGAATTCTAACATATACTGTGACATACTGAAGCAGAGCATGATCCCCTCCATTCGAAGACTGGGCCGCAGGGGAGTATTCCAACATGATAACGACCCCAAACACACCTCCAAGACGACCACTGCCTTGCTAAAGAAGCTGAGGGTAAAGGTGATGGACTGGCCAAGTATGTCTCCAGACCTAAACCCTATTGAGCATCTGTGGGGCATCCTCAAATGGAAGGTGGAGGAGCGCAAGGTCTCTAACATTCACCAGCTCTGTGATGTTATCATGGAGGAGTGGAAGAGGACTCCAGTGGCAACCTGTGAAGCTCTGTTGAACTCCATGTCCAAGAGGGTTAAGGCAGTGCTGGAAAATAACGGTGGCCACACAAAATATTGACACTTTGGTCCCAATTTGGACATTTTAATTTAGGGGTGTACTCACTTTTGTTGCCAGCGGTTTAGACATTAATGGCTGTGTGTTGAGTTATTTTGAGGGGGCAGAAAATTTACACTGTTATACAAGCTGTACACTCACTACTTTACATTGTAGCAAAGTGTCATTTCTTCAGTGTTGTCACATGAAAAGATAGAATAAAATATTTACAAAAATGTGAATGTGAGGGGTGTACTCACTTTTGTGAGATACTGTATATCTATCTATCTATCTATCTATATCTATATATATAGATATATATAGACCTATATCTATATATATATATATATATATATATATATATATATAGATCTCTCTCTCTCTCTCTCTCTCTCTCTCTCTCTCTCTCTCTCTCTCTCTCTCTCTCTCTATATATATATATATATATATATATATATATATATATATCTTTCAATTAAAAGGTTTTTTTGTTATTGAGGGTGTATGATACTAATTAGCAGTCAAGTGCAGCCAGAAACACTATTAGACAAAAATTAGCAAGCTCATTTTTAACAAAATTAGAGACCAGAACACCAGGAAAATGTGATCTTTTATTTACAAATAATTAAGCGAAATGAAATTAGAATGAGGAATAAACTAACAAACAATGTGAATAAATTGGGGCTTGAAACAGGAGAGCAGGATGGCAGCCAGGTGTATAGAACAGCAACTCAAACAGTAAATATTAATAAAAATGGAATTAAATGGAGAGTCCAAAATAGATATGATAATCTGCACCTGTATCTACCCGCCAATATAGCCAACAGTAGGGAAATAACTGGAGTCCAGAGCGCAAGTGTTTATGTGACCGGGAAGAGAGGAGATTGCTGGCACGGTGTTGATTGCTGTTGGCCACAGCAGCATGGAGGTACAGGTGCTGATTAGCAGCTATTTCAGATGTTCCAGTCACTTCCAATTTTGTTTGTATTGTACCTTTTGATTACTGTTCTATACATTCCTTGTACAATTGGCTGGATCCCTACCCTCCCAGTACATTGTATTTCCAATTTCTTTGTATTCACCATCTGATTACCGTTCTATTCATTGGTGGTACTACTGGCTACCATCCTGCCCTCCCAGTACATTGGAATTCTAGTTAATTTTGTGTTCTATTTGATGGTTGAACCTATTCTTATTGTTTCCAGAGAGAAGCTAACAATTGTCCAAATTGAGATGAGACAGATAAGTGGTAAACAAGCATTAAATTGGACACCTGGCAACATTTAACAACATAGGAAAGAAAGCGTACAGGCCTTGCGAATACATGATTATGGGCTTTAATAATCAGATATTGCTGCCTACAACAGGAATGTGTGAATTGCGTCTGTATTTCTCACTACGATAATAAGAGAGATCATACTATGAGAAGTGTAAAAAGGACAGGGGAGGTTCAGAGAGCAGAAAGAAAGGATAAGCTAAAAAAAAAAAAAAAAAAATGGGGGGGGGGGGGGGGGGGTTGTTGAGGGGCTTGAGAGGGTCATGGAAGTGTAATTTATTTTTCTCCATGCACTGTCAAATATTTTTTTTGTTGGAAAAAAAAAGGTTTCATTTTTTGTCATCATTTGTTCCAGTTCAGGTTTCCTGATGGTGACAGCCGTGGACCATGCCTGTGCACTGGTACTGCCACTTACCGGAAAATGTGACAAGGTTTACAATAGTAGATAGGATTCCCCATTCAGGATAGATATTCATAGAGATCACCATCTATTTATTATAATAGAAATTAAACTTTACTAATCTTTGTAGATCTGCAACATCGCTTCTGAATTGCCCATGGCTCCTTGATCCAGGTGCTTCTTGGCTTGGCAACCACGTGTCAAAAGAAAATGAATGAGCTCCCTACTGACATCACAGTGCTAAAACAATTTATTCCACCAACACGAGTTTACAGCATGACACCTTGCCTGTCAACCACCTACTCCAAAGAGTTTTGTCCTAAGAGAGCTCAACAGTAATCGTTGTGTTACTAAGGCTTGTGTTGTAACATAGTCCACTGAAAGTTGCAAAGAATGGATGTTGAGATGGTAAAGGGCATAGACAGGAAGCACAAGGAGAAATACGTGATCCAAGTCAGGCTGTTGACAGAATTAAGGATTGATGACCAGGTCATGATTTCTTACTCCATCCATCCAAACTTGAACTCCCTTTCTTCCTCAATCAGTCCATCTTGTGTTTATTTTTAATTTTCCCTCCAACTATCCTTCCTTCATCTGTTTAACATCCTTTTAACATCCCTCCATTCTATACCTGTTTATCACCCATTCTTTCCTCCTTACCTCCATCCATCCTTCAACTGTTTATCATTCATTGTTCCCTTCATCCATTTTTCCAATTATCCATCCTTCATTGGTTCCATTCTTCCTTCCAGCCATTTATCCATGTGTCATCTTTTCTTCTCTGCTTTTGATCACCATACATTTTTTTCCTCCATCTATCATTTGATTATCATCCATTCCTTCCTCCAGGCATTCATCCATCCTTTATCATCCTTTCTTCTTTCCATCTGTTTATCATCTATCCATCCTTCATTTATCCATTTTTACCTCCATCCATCACACATTTATCACCTATTCTTCCCTCCATTCATGTATCATCTACTCTTCTATCCATTTAACATACATTCTTCTCTCCCTCACTCCATCCATCCAGTTATCATTCATCCATCCATCTATGATCTATTCTTCACTTCATCTATGTATCATTCATTCTTCCCTCTATACATCTATTTATCATCCATTCTTCATTTCCTCTATCCATCCATCCTAGCCTATCCATTTATCTTTCCATACATCCATCTATTCTTTCCTTTACCATTCCCTCCATCCATGTATCATCTACTCTTCCATCCTTCCATGTATAATCCATTCTTCCCTCCATCCATTCATTTATCATCCTTCCTTCCGACTATCCATCTACCCTCCATCCAAGTACTGTATCATCTAATCTTCCATCCATCCAGTTATCGTTCATACTTCCATCCATCATCTATTCTTCTCTTCATCTTTCTCGTTTTCTTCCATGTATCATCCATTCTTCCATCTGTCCATTTATCAGACTGTAGTTCCTTTCTTCTATGTATCCATCCTAACCTATTCATTTATCAACCATCCATTCTTCCCTCCATCAATTCATCCATCACACATTTATAATCAATTCTTCCCCCATGCCTCCTTGTATCATTTACTCTTCCATCCAGCTATCATCCATCCTTCCATCTATCCATCTACCATCTATTTTTCCCTCCATTTATCATCCATTCTTTCGACTATCCATCTACCATCTATTCTTCCCTCCATCCATCCAAGTATCATCTACTTTTCCATCCATCCATGTAGCATCCATTTTTTCCTCCAGCCATTTATACTACATCCTTCCATCTATTCTTCCATCCATCCATCCATCCATCCAGTCTTCATCCATGTATCACCCATTCTTCCTACCATCCATCCTTCTTTTTATCATCCATCCTTCCATCCATCAGTCCATCCATTACACATTTATAATCTATTCTACCCTCCATCCCTCCAATTATCATAAATCTAATCTTCCATCCATCCATGTATCAACCATTCTTCCCTCCATCCACTCATCATCCAAGCTTCCATCCATCCATATATCATTCAACCTTCCATCCATTCAGTTATCATCCATCCATCCACCATCTATTCTTCCCTCCATCCATCCAGCTATCATCCATACTTCCAACCACCCATCTACCATCTATTCTTTCCTTAATCTACCCAGTTTTCATCCATGTATCATCCATTCATCTGTCCATTTATCATCCATTCTTCCTTTCCTCTACCCATCCTTTCCAGCCTCCAGTTTCATTGTTTACTTTGACCAGTACTGACCAGCATTTCAATACTTACAGACAAACATTTTATCTCGTGAAGAAGACTGAGAACAGATATCAAGCAGCATAAACAGGAAGAAAATTAGGACATCAGTGATTAAAGGAAGTGTCCGTGAACCTCTTAGTGAATGTATAATAGAGAGAGCTAAAATTAGTTTCCAAATGCAATAAACCAAAGCGATCATAATGACTCCATTGCAAGTGGGTTTCTTGGACAACAAACAACAAAATGAGTACATTTTGCATTAGAATTAACTGTTGTCTCAGGAATCTGCTCTGCTAACCATGCGCAAGGTCAAAACATATGTGGTCAGACATTAGTCTTTCCGATAAACAAGCCTAAAACAGGTTGTTAACAACATGTTAAAGAAAATGTTTAATGTTTTGTATTATTGTTTTCTGGCTGTCAGGAGTCTATTGTTGCTGGGGGGGTATTGTTGCTGGCTACAGGGGATCTATTTTACATCCTTTCTTGTTATCGTTACCAAATTTTATACAAATTACTTAGCACCATAACATGATACTTGGTTCTGTAGCCTCTAAAACGGGCAATACTGGAAGGTGGGTAGGTGGTGGAACCAAGCAATGATGCTCAGAGGTTGGTAGGGGGCAGAGACAAGAGGTGACTGGAAATGGGGGAGTTCCTGCATCTATTCTCCAAGAAAAAAAGCCCTATATATAATTTGTTGTTGATGTCAGAGGGGGTGGATCCACCAGGTGACGTTGCCAGGTGGCCCCGCCCTTACCTATATAAGAACTGTCAAATGGCGAAGCCTGCAGTAGGCAGTCAGCCTTCATGGACGGCAGAGCGTTTTGTTTCTTTTTCGGGTCCGGCGATGATCTACAGTGGGGGACATTAAAAAATAAAAAAACAAATAAAGGAATTGTCAAAAACCTCTTTACTGTTTTTATTTATTTTTTAAATTTTTTTGGTGAATGGGTAGGGGTACAATGAGGGAGGCCAGGATCCCCGCAACCACAGCCCAGGGTTGTGGGGAAGAGACCCTTGCCCCCATCAACATGGGGTCAAAGTGCTTTGGGATGGGGGGGCAGAGCACCCAGCCCCCCAATGTTGAGGGCATGTGGCCTGGTACGGTTCAGGAGGGAGGAGCGCTCGCTCCCCCCACCTTTTCCTGGCCTGCCAGGCTGCGTGCTTGGATAAGGGTCTGGTATGGATTTTGGGGGGGGACCCCTTAAAAAATCCATACCAGACCCAAAGGGCCTGGTATGGACTGGCCCAACACCGATTTCTTTCTCTTATTCTTTTTAAATAGCCGGCAAGTGCAATTGTCTCTAGTAACAATATATATTGGGGTGTTGGGGTGATTATACCCATGTGGTAGTTGCGCCAGTCCAAACTGTATTTTAGGGCATGAAAGCCCACTTTAAATAAGCAGAATGTAAAGTTCACATAGACATCATTTGCTCACGCAGGGGTTCTTCCACATCAACATGAACAGTGAACCTAAAATACCAAGCCACCTGGCTCCCTTGTTAGCAGCACTTCTGCTCTTCTTATCAGTCCCTCTGACTGTGTTGTTCAGGTCTCCTGATTCACTTGGCTCTCTTAGCCTTAAAGGGGTTGTAAAGGTTTGTGTTTTTCCACCTTAATGCATCCTATGCATTAAGGTGAAAAAACACCTCGTAGTGTCTGGCCCCCCAGCCCCCTGTTTTACTTACCTGAGCCCCAAATTTCCGTGGGCGCGATCCCGCGTCGCTCTCTCCGCGGCTTCTCGGCTCTTCATTGGATAGATTGATAGCAGTGCAGCTATTGGCTCCCGCTGCTGTTAATCACATCCAACGACGCACGCGCCGGGAGGCGGTGCCGAGTCATACACTGGGCGGCTATGGATGCCGAGTGTATGACACGGGAATGCGCCCGTAAGGTAACCCCCGGGAGCTTTCCAGAGGGGGTTATCTATTGCAGGGAGGAGCCGCGAGAGCCGCAGAGGGACCCCAGAACAGGAGGATTGGGCCATTCTGTGCAAAGTGAGCTGCACAGTGGAGGTAAATATGACATGTTTTTTATTTAAAAAAAAAAAAAAGAAGTGTACCTTTAGTGTCACTTTAAGTTGCAGCGCCCTGCTGCATGACCCAATCCTGGCCTCTGGGTAGGGGTTCTCCTGACATCCTGATAGGAGCCAATTTGACTCCTGGAACAAGACCTCCTGTCTCCTTGTTGTAAGCAAACATAATGTTATGAAAAAAGAAAATCCTGATTACTTCCCGAGAACAGTACAATGTTACTATGGTAACATTATATTGCGCTGGTCACAGTGTGTAAAAAAAAAAAAAAAAAAAAATCATAAAAAAATAAAAAACTTACTAATAATAATAATAAAAAAAAAAATAAGAGAAAAAGTATAAAAAAAAATTCTCGTACTGTCACCAGTCAGTGTCCCTGATCAACGACACACCATTTATTTGATGATGCTGTACTGCCCTGGTGACAGTATGTACTGTAAAAAAAAATAAATAATTGTAACCATTTTTATCTCCTTCATTTTTCAAAAAATTATGACAAAAATTACAACTGCAAAAAACCCTCCATGCCTCTTACTAAATACCTTGGACTATCTACTTTCCAAAAAAAGGGTCATTTGGGGGATATTTGTACTGTCCTAGCATTTAAGGGCCTCAAGAAATGAGATTGGCCGTCAGTACATCAGGATTGAAAATTTTTCAGCTATATACTATAGTTTGTGGAGTCTTATTTTGCGTATTTAGCAAAAAATAAAAAACCCAGTGGTGATCCGGAACATTAACCACCCTTCATGACCAGGCCATTTTTTGCGATACGGCACTGCGTTACTTTGACTGACAATTGCGCGGTCATGCGACACTGTACCCAAATAAGATTTTTGTCCTTTTTTTTCACACAAATAGAGCTTTCTTTTGCTGGTGTTTGATCAAATCCCCCCCCCCCCCCTTTTTTTTTTTGCGCTCCAAACAAAAAAAGACCAACAATTTTGAAAAAAAAACTTAATATTTTCTACTTGACTGTGTTGCTTTGCAGGAACACAGGATCCATGCCTTCCCTTCTGAGAGAACGGCAATCAGCCTTGTTTACATAGGAAGATTGCTATTCTGCCTGTGTACTGTCTAATCGGTGGGTGCCGGCGGATATCGAGTCCATGGTACCTGCCATGGGCTCCCGCTGTGTGTGATCACAGCAGGAGCGGGTCGCCGGTGGCGCACACGCCCCAGACCCGGGAGTGTCAGATCACGTAATAGGTACATGATCTGGCACAGAGCGGCCACCCTGCTGCAGTATGTGTACATTGGGAGGTCTGTAAGTGGTTAGATACCACCAAAAAATCTCTAGTTGTGTGAACAAAATGATAAAAGTTTAGTTTGGGTACAGTGTTGCATGACCGCGCAATTGTCAAATTGTGACAGCACTGAAAGCTGAGAATTGGCCTGAGCAGGAAAGGGGTGAAAGTGCCCAGTATTGAAGTGGTTCATAGGTGTGAGCAGCCTATTGCCTTAGGATGTGCACCCCAAAGCTCAAACACAAATGCGCACGTGTGTGTGTATATATATGGCCCTGGCACATGGATCCCCCTGCCTGAACAGTGAAGGGGAAGTGCATAAGCACTTCTCTGATGGCAGAGCTGGTAAAAGTGGGATCTTTCCCATCTCCCCGCTGCTACACAGAGCGATAATGCTATTGTGCACTAGGTGATTAGGGGTGTGCCCAGGCACACCCGGCACACCTTGTGTGCACGACTATGTAGTGGTTAAAAGCACCTGTGCAAGGTGAAGGAAATCCTTAAAACATGACCTGGTGGAATACTTGGAGGTGGAGGCTTGAGATTGGGAACCCATGCTATAAGGCAGGGATATGCAATTAACGGACCTCCAGCTGTTGCAGAACTACAAGTCCCATGAGGCATAATTAGCAAGACTTTTGAAATCCAAAAGCATAACACCCAGAGGCAGATGCATGATGGGACTTGTAGTTTTGCAACAGCTGGAGGTCCGCTAATTGCATATCCCTGCTATAAGGCATAGTAAAATTCATTATACATGACCACCAAAAAATTCCATTGCAGTGTCACTTTAAAAGTGTGGAAGTGTAATACCGCGTGGTCCCTTTAAACAATGTACAGCAGCTAATACGGCACATAGACAGTTAGATAGAACAGATAGAAATAAAAGTGCAGTGCTAGAAACACATCTCAAAATGAACTGAGACAATGTTGTGAATCTCACAATCAATATTAAGTATATTCACAGTGATACTACATCAATATTGAAAAACAAACGGACAGATAAATGTGAAATCCACAGTAGTAGAAACCCAATGTGTAGTGAGTCCAACGAGATTCCCACTGTCCCTACCTACTATCTAGCGAAACCATGAATAGATGAATAGAAACCAAATGTTCATAATATCCTCTTGACGTCAAAAGTGAAAACAACTCGTGAGAAACATTTACAAGTAGATAATCCACCACCAGTTAGATGAAGGCTTGCTGGAATGTTTGAACCCAAAAGGGCATATGCCCAGTGAGTCAAACAGGCTTGTGGTGGGTGGTGTACACCAAAGATGAAGGCTTCAAATCTGGCGGCCTTTGGTAAATGAATCAAGTAATCTCACAAGTCTTCAAATGGCTCTCAAGGGTAGTAACCTCCAATTCATGGTGCAAGATGGATACATTCTCCCATGTATTCATGTATACAGTATCTCACAAAAGTGAGTACACCCCTCACATTTTTGTAAATATTTTATTATATTTTTTCATGTGACAACACTGAAGAAATTACACTTTGCTACATCACCCCCACATCAGATAACCCCCTAGGAGAAGCGCTCTCCCGAGGGGGTTACCTTGCGGGCGCGCTCTCAAGTCCAGCATTTGCGTCCACAGACACGAATTCCGGACTCTGCCCCGCCCCCCGACGCAGGCGTCACTGGATTTGATTGACAGCTGCGGGAGCCAATGACTGCGCTGCTATCAATCTAGCCAATCAGGACACGAGACACCGGCTAGAGCTGGTGTGCTCGTCCCCGGTGTGAGAAAAAGAGGGTTCAGGTAAGTAAAACGGGGGCACATGCATTGAAGTGAAAAACGATGAAGGTTTACAACCTGTTTCTAGTGCTGCAATTTTATTTCTATGTCACTTTAAAAGTGTGCCTGTCATCCTGAACTTGCATTTCAGAACTTTTTTTAAAAAATAGTTTTGCTGGCGCTACAATCACAGTGGATGCATCGCTATTAGTAAGCGGCCACCTAAATACTAGACAGTGTAGGTACCATAGAATGGCTTCATTATCATCAGAGAAATGAAGATTGGGCAGAGTGTGGGCTGCATACAGCAGTATGCTTTGATAATACATTAAAGCCAATAATTGCACTAAGCACAAGAGATGCTTGATTGGAATGTGAGGAGCATTCCAAGCACAGTGGGTTTTTGATGTAGATAAAAGGGGTTTTATTATAATTTGTCCGGAACCATTAGTACATTAAATACATCTGATTACTTGAAAAACCATTGAAATAAATAGGTAAACAAGGTCATCAAGAGACTAGAGCGAACATACGAAATTGCGCCACCCCCCCCACGATGTACGAGCATTTTGTGTCAGTACACCCCCCCCCCGCAAAAAAACAAAACAAATCGAGCACGAATCGGCATGCTTACCCCCTAAGCATAAATTTCCCCTCCTTTCAGTACAATGCTTCTTTACAGTACAACGCTGCATGTACAGGGTCATTTACTGATCTCATGTGTCATAAATCCAAATAAATAAATATTTGGTTTGCAGACAGTTTCTTCTGTTTTTTTTTCTTCCCCTTTTCTTTTTCTTTTCTTTGCCTCTTTCTCCTTTTCCTTTCTTTTTGTTCCCCTCCTGTTGGGTCTATGGCTAATTTGCTATGGCTCACTAATATGGATTTATTTTATTCAGTTCTTTCCTGAGTGCAGTTGTACTGTACTTCTTGCTCCCCAGCGACTCATTGTCATGTCCTTTGTGTCCCCCCCTCCCCCCCCCCCCGCGCTGTTCTTTTTCCACCTCCCATCTGACGCACCTAGGCCGTACGGTCTGCCCCGTTCTGGGGTGGCGACGGCGGCTTGTTTGGGCTAGCCATGGGTAACCATGCGTCTCCAAGCCCTGGTTGCGTCAGTGGGCGCATGTCATCTGATTGGCCGCGGTGTCTGCTCTTCATGATGTCATTTGTGGTGTTCCACGATGGCATCGCCGGTGAGTGGCGCCGTGGCTTAATGCAATCACGATCGCACACACCTGTGTTGGCAGCATGGCGTGGTGCACCACCGGCTCAGGGGGGCCATTCAGGGATCGTCACAGACTGATTATCACAGGTACAGCACATCTACCATACTCCTCCTCTTACCTGGTCCTTATATAAACTTGGCAGTCTAATATGGTCCTGGCTTCACTTTGGAGACAGGACATCACTGCATCTGTGACACTCTCTAGGTAAGTTCCCTGGGCCAGATTACTTTGTGACATCTCCGTACAATGATGGTGTAATCTTTTTCCCCTTTTTGGAACATTAATGCTTGGATATCCTTCCCGGCATTATGCAAATGAACGCTATATTTATTTTTTGGTCCTAGGTTAACTGCCGTTTATCTATCTAGCCAGCCCCCCTATATCGGGGAAGCAACTTTGAAGTATGAGAGGTCTCTATGGCTCCATCCACGGCGGAGTTGTATTTCAATATTAGTGCCCATTTTCAATTGATGTGGGTCTGTGAAAGAATTTTTGCTTTGCAAAATTCAGTCTACAAACTCTAAAGCGATAGGTATGTGTATTTAGATATATTGGTCAACTCTAATGAGTTTTCCTTTACTATGTGCATTATCCTCTTTTGTGCATTTATTACATTATTTTCCTATTTTTCATCATTCTGTTTCACATTTAGATCCTTGTGCTGGTCTGTCATCTGTGAGTGCTCTGGCCCCCCTTTTGGGAGGTGGTTTTCAGATACGGGAGGGCTCCACTTGGACATGATTTATTGCCATCCTGCTCTGGCTTGCCTGTCGCCTTCTTAGGCGTTGTTTTCTTCTTCTATGTTGAGTGTATGATCTCCATTGTTTGAAACACTTAACACATGAGGTCAGTATTGATACCAATATTTATTTATTTCTGCTTTATGGCCACTTACAATGGTTTAGCTGATTAGTCTATTAAATATAGGATATTTTTGAATTCTGTGTGTAATTATGTCTATATTAACATTGTAGATTGTTTGTATTCACCTGGAAGTTCCCAGCCCATTCCTTTTTCCTGAAGACGACCCTTACCTCAAATGTTAAAATGCGTTGGATTTCACCTGTCTTCTTGACAGATGGTTTGGGCCTCTTCCATTTATCCATTTTTGGAGTGTTTTTGTATATCATGGGTTTCAATTTAATTCATGTTGTATGATGTTATTTACCTTTTGTAATAAATTTGTACGGTTTTATATATAAATTTTCATTTTTTGAGTGTTCATGGTCCTTCAAAGTCCCATTTTTGAGGAATTTTGCTTTTACACATTGTATTGAAGATGTGGACCTGAACCTCTTCTCTTCTTCCAATCAGTTAAATACCTTTTGTCTTTCCAGTACAAATCCACCCCTCTGATGTAATCCCCTCTCCTAGCACAAATCTTTTCCCCCCATCCCATCCAGCTCAAATCCTCTTATTCTGCATATGCTCCCAGCGCAGTCCCCCCCCCCCCAAATAATAATTCCCCCTTCTTAGCATGAGTCCTCTTCCCCCACAAATTTCCCCTCTAAACACATATCCCCCCACTCCAAATCCCCCCTCCCAGCACAAACTCCCCTCCCCCAATTCTCCATCCTAGCACAAAGCCCCCACCTCCCCCACCAATTTTTTCTCCTAGCACAAATAATGCCCCCCAAATATCTCTACTAGCACAAATTCCCGACCTCTTTACTATATTACATTTTCTAGCACAAATCCCCCCTCCTAGCACAAATCATCTTCCCTCAACTGTCCTCTGAACACAACCCCCCCCCCATCCCCAATCCTAGCACACCTCCCCAAATTTCCCCTCCTAGAACAATTCTTACCTCCTGCCGCCCCCCCCAAATCCCCCTCTCTACACTAATCCCCTCCCTCCAATCTCCTTGTGGTGCCCCTGCACCTCACATGATACCACAATGCCCAGGGCAGCTTCCCCTCCTGCCCATCCCTTGTCCCAGCCCAGGGTCCCCCAGGTATGGTATATTCATATAGCACTGTGTTCCTTTAGTTGTAGCCTTTTGCCATTTTGTGCTTTATCTCAGGTTATTTTTTAATGGTTGTGATTGCATTTTGCAAATTTCAGCCTTCAAACAGGTGCAACTTCAAACTTTTTCTTCATTAAATTTTTTTTGAGGCAAAACCTCCACTTTCAATACTCAATGCATGAGTCTGTAACATACGTACTGTGTTCCACTTTGCCTCAGTGATAGTAGCACTCCAGCAACCCTCACCATCCATTTACAAATCCCATTAGGTCATGTGACCTGAAAACACCAATGGCCCAGGCCCAGTTGATTTGAAACCTCATTTCAGGTTGCTTCTCATTTATTTCACGTCAACCCTTAACATTGGTGGTCAGGCACTACAGCTGGCTGTTGTGTTCTTCACCTATAGCAGCCCCCTTTCCCATAAGGCAAGCAGGCCTATCGGTATTTGGCTGCCCCCAAGTCTTATACACATATAGTACCTGTCTACTACGCCAGGGCAGGTGGGAAGTCGCACACTAAGTACAGTGAACAGGTACTTGCAGTTGGAAAAGTGATCCAGTGACAGTCCAGGTTCAGAGCAGATAGAGTTCAAAGAGTAGTTGAGGTCAGATCCATTGTCAAAAAGCAGGCTGCACCCTTTGCGGACTGTGTATTCAAACACAAAAAGACCAGCTACTGTGATCGATTAATGACCGAGATGTCCCCTCATCTTCAATGAGGGTGCCCCCCGGTCATGCAGTTTCTCTTCGAAGGATATATCTTCTGTTCTTCAGAATTATAGTCATAGGCCAAAATTGCGTTATATGGGTTCCTCAGCGACCAATGATATATGTCAATAATGTTATGTACTATACTATACTGTATTGTATGATTTTATATCTTTATGGTCTACAACCTTAATAAAAACAATTGGGAAAGAAAAGGCAGGTTGAGTTCTGAGCATAGTCAAAACCTGATCTGAGGTCGCCAACATGGGAATTCCAACTAGCTGACAGGGCAGGGCTCGGTAGATGATGAAGGTCAAGGCACAAAAACAAGGCAGGCAAACGGAGCTTGAAGCTCCTGTTGCAAACACTGTCATAAGCATGACACGGAGGGCTTGGCAGGCTTAAAGTATAACTATAGGCAAAATCTTTTTTTCCCCCATTTTTTGCCATCTGCGTCCCATTGCAGAGATTTGCCTTCGCTTCCTGTCCCATTGCCAAAACAGGAAGTGAGAGGAAATCCCATGGGGGCCCCCAGATCACCAGAACTAGTATCCCCTTTGGAAAATTTCCTCTTACTTTTCTGGGGGCAACCCAAAATTTTGGATTTTCTTTTACTTTCACTTTAAATGGTAATGTTAAACAGGAGAAATAGAAAGGGTGAATTTCCCTAATGGGGAAAATGCCTTGTTTGCCTCGAGGTAGGTACGCCCCTGGGGGTCAGGTGGATAGGGGGATACCTGTTCTGGGGACTGCAGGTCGGGGGGAGCTGAAGAAGTGGGGACCAACTTATCTGAATCCTGTGCTCTCATTAACTTAAGTGTAATCGAGGAAAGAGGGGGTACAATCAAAAAAATTATACATGCATCAAGATATCATAGAGTGTGAAAATAAACCTTGTATATTCATAATGTATGTAACACATTCAGATGGACAAATTCAGAACTATCCACCACTAAGTCCCTCATACAAAGACAACATGCGCATGGGTGGGTTCTCGCATCATTTTTGTTAACTTTAGTCTCAACATCATATATTGACATCATTCTTTACCTGGTGGTAAATAATTTATCGATATTCATTCTTGGTACTGCTGGACGCTGGATTGAGTGCCAAAGGTCATCCTTGGATGGTTGGGTGAATCCTTATTACATCTAATGGGAGATGAAAAGGCAGAATTACCCCCTCTCAGGTGATGTCTTCTTATTTCTTCCCATACTTTGGGCTGCGGGCAGGGCTGCATTGATTGTGGAGGAGACAGAATTGCAACCGCAGTGCATTAAGAGAGGAGGCATCATGGAACTGGTTGCACTGCTGAGGGAGCCTGCTGGAGTAAAGAATTAGGTAAGTATTATACCTTATTCCTCCATACCTAGGCAAAAATTAGCATCAAACCCTTACAGTGTGGGGGTATTGGGAGTAGTTTTGTGCCAGGAGTTGAGCTTTAAACATCCCCCATTACTTTGTGATGGACAGGGCTTTTTTTCTCAGAGAATAGGTGCAGGTACTTCTCCCTCCCCTAAATTACCCACGTCTTTGCCCCCTACCCACCTCCCAGTATAGAACCAAGCATCATTTTGTGGTCCTGTGGTCCTGTCGTAATTTCTATGGAATTTCTATGGAATTTCAGAACCCCACCAACAAAAGACCCCACCAAAAGACCCCACCAGCAGCAATTGATTCCACACCAGCAACAAAAGATCCACCCCAGCAACAACAGATCCCCCACCAGCAACAAAAGATCCACCCCAGCAACAACAGATCCCCCACCAGCCAGCATCAATAGACCCTCAAAGCAGCCAACAATAGCCCCCTCTCCCCACAAGGGTAGATCCTTCCCAGCAGCAAAACAGCCTCCACAGTGTTATATGGGGGGGCCCAAGATCACCGACAGCCATTTGCAAAAGCATACAGTTTTGTTAATTCCTCCAAAACAGGCAACATAAATAGCTTCAATCAGCACAAAGGCAAACAGTTTCAGTGAAACAACTAACATACAACTGACTCACCGCCAAACTCTTGATCTCCCACACTGGGGTAGGGT